>NC_087286.1:16436389-17660764 GCF_015220805.1 Pogoniulus pusillus | reverse complement strand
TAAAGAAGCTCATTCTGCCCCTGTACTCAACACTGGTCAGGCCACACCTTGAGTGCTGCATCCAGTTCTGGGCCTCTCAATTCAAGAGAGATGTTGAGGTCCTGGAACGTGTCCAGAGAAGGGCAACAAAGCTGGTGAGGGGCCTGGAACACAAATCCTATGAGGAGAGGCTGAGGGAGCTGGGGGTGTGCAGCCTGCAGAAGAGGAGGCTCAGGGGGGACCTCATTGCTGTCTACAACTACCTGAAGGGAGGTTGTAGCCAGGTGGGGTTGGTCTCTTCTGCCAGGCAACCAGCAATAGAACAAGGGGACACAGTCTCAAGTTGTGCCAGGGGAAGTATAGGCTGGATGTTAGGAGGAAGTTGTTGGCAGAGAGAGTGATTGGCATTGGAATGGGCTGCCCAGGGAGGTGTTGGAGTCACCATCCCTGGAGGTGTTCAAGAAAAGTCTGGATGAGGCACTTAGTGCCATGGTCTGGTTGACTGGCTAGGGCTGGGTGCTAGGTTGGACTGGATGATCTTGGAGGTCTCTTCCAACCTGGTTGATTCTATGATCTTCTGTAGCTAATCACTCTTCAAAAGCCACACTCAGTGACAGGTTTTTTTAAACAGATTTTTAAGGCTGTGCCCCCTGTTTTGGGAAAACTCCCATTATTTCCATTATCACAGGAAGAAAAATAAATAAGTTTATCATTTCTCTCTAACAAGCATCAAAAATGTCTTTATTTGTCAGAGATTCTTAATGAGTATCTCCATGGTGCTTAAGAAAACTTAACTGGAATGCACAGCAATTCTCACCCAGTTATCCTGCCTCTAAATGGCAGTAATTAGCCAGTAGGGATAAATGCACCTCTCCAAACACTGCCTTCAGGAGACTTCAAAGGCAAAACCAGTTTTTTGCAGAGGACTCCACTGGAATGATTGGCTTTTCTGTGCTGTTTTCTTCAGAAAACTGGACAGCAACTTCTCCCCAAGGATGCCTCTACCAACAGCTGCACTACAACCAGTATCTGCCACTTCCAATCCCTTCTTTTTCCCTTTGTCATTCTTCTGATAAAATACCTCTCTTTTTTTGCTCCATCTCTCTTTCACAGCTAATTTTGAGCTGCATAAATTGTCATGTGGACTTGGCAAAAACAACTTGGGAAGATTAAAAAGAATCATATAGCTCAGTGGAGTCTAAAGAGCAAGGGGATAGGTCACAGTCATTTATTGCAGAGAAGTAATTCTAATCTAGACAAGAGCACACATGGGTTTGTGAACTATGCTTAACAGATGAGCTCCAAATAGGGAGACTGGACCCAAGCAGTACTTTAAACCTATTTCTGTGAGGCCTGCCAGATACTGAAAACACTTTAAATTGCCAGTATTGCTATTATTGCAAGTGTGTTTGCAAAAAAAAAAAAAACAGATTCATACCTTTATCATGCAACTTTGAATCAAATGATAATGTTTATTTGGCATGCTGAAATTACTTGAGTTCCTCCCCTGAAAGAGACACTATTATATACACTTGGAATTTAAAGTCCAGAGTAATCCACATTAATTATTCATGCATTGGAGAAAAATAATCAAAGCCAATGTGGAAAGTCACAGTATCACAGTATCACCAAGGTTGGAAGAGACCTCATAGATCATCAAGTCCAACCTGCTACCACAGAGCTCAAGGCCAGACCATGGCACCAAGTGCCATGTCCAATCCTGCCTTGAACAGCTCCAGGGATGGCGACTCCACCACCTCCCTGGGCAGCCCATTCCAGTAGCTAATGACTCTCTCAGTGAAGAACTTTCTCCTCACCTCAAGCCTAAATTTCCCCTGGCACAGCCTGAGGCTGTGTCCTCTTGTTCTGGTGCTGGCCACCTGAGAGAAGAGAGCAACCTCCCCCTGGCTACAACCACCCTTCAGTCATAGTCTCTTTAAATTCTTGAAGAATAATATTAGGTAAAATTCAATGGACTGTGGCACCAAGATTTATCCATATCATTTACACTGGGAATTTGAATTGCAAATGAAGCTCCATCATTCTGTAGGATGGGACAGAGTCATGAGAAGTAGGTCAAGGATGCTGGTAGCACATGGAAGTTAACAGCACATAGCGAAGGTGCCTAAAACTTCCCTCACCAAAACATTACATACTAGCTGTTGGGTTTTTTTTTAAGCTACCAAGAAGTCAGTTGTTCCAATCAACACAAATTATCTCTTGACATATAATCAATGTGCAGCACCTTGTGGCTTTGTTCAAGTCCTGCTGGACTTGCAGCCTATGTAGCTGTGTACGTGTGCATCGTGACGACAAGGGGCAGACTTAGGACAGTACTTTGTTATGCTCATAAAGAATCAAATCTATCCTGTCTTGAAGCAAAACTCTTTCCAGATGACAGTTTAAATTCATTACAGGATAAACTGATCAGCTTCTACTTACTTCTGTAAAATGATACTGATTTCAAGGAAAATCTGGAACTGAGGCTGAATGGTCCTGATTCTGACCAGTAATTGTGCTCTAATTACTCCTGACTCACCCTGATGAATCTGAGGCTGGCATTAGAGGCAGCTGTCCTAGAATACATTATGTTGTTGTCTCCATAAAGTAGCTCTGCCTATCCTGTGAAAGCAGTGAGATGTTTTTTTCTCCCCAGGCTAGCTGTTGAGAGGCAGCCATCATAATGACACATATCAGAGCAAGAGTTATGAAAAATGACTAAAGCAATTTGTGAAGGAAACCAAGAAAATTAAGATGTTCATTCCAAAACACAACAAATTTCATGCATGCAGAGCAGCACCAGAATTCACATTCTGTTTTTTTTCCTAAAGAGTGCACAAAAGACATTTTTTTTCTCTCTCTCTAGAAAGAAATGAAAATAAAAATTGAGACTAAACCAAGAAGTTCATCTAACTGTGAAAATCCTTTGTACAGCAAAGAAAAACTACCTCTGAGAAAATTAACTTATTTAGGGGGAAAAATCTGATGACTGAATGCCTTAATGAGTTTATGTGGGTGCCTTTCACCATAAAGAGTAGCCAAAATTCATTACTATATCACAGCCACACAGACACCAGCTCTCATTAACATAGTCCCTAATGCCCATCTATTTTGATGGAACTGAAGTGTCTGAGCAGCTTAAGATGAAGACTGAAGTCAAGGATGTTTGCACCTCTGGCATCCCTCAATCTCCAAATCACATTTGCTTCTCTACAGAAGGCAATATATCCCACAAAGATATACAAGGACTTCACAGCATTTCTACATATCTCATCCTCACAGCATGTTTCATAAAAAGCCATATAACTTACACTGCCTGCATTTATGCAGCAATCTTTATTCCCATCACTGTGGCCTCCTCTGTGCTCATTTCCTTTCTCATCTTGGATGCTCTTTGCTCCTGAGAGTTACCAGGTAGAAAGCACATAAAATAAGAGAGAAGGGAGTTGGGATTTTTGCACTGCTACCAAACAATGAGAAACTACTTCCCAGTTTCCCTTGTTGCCCTACAAGTCTGCTCTGAATTCCAGAGCTGGCCCTGCTTTCTGATCCAGCCTCTTATTAGTAACAATATTTAGCTCAGAGCCTGTACAACAATGACAAAAAAAGAATGGAGCATATCAGCTTCATAAAGGGATTACCAAAATGTCATTCAAGGGCTTCTTTTTATTTTCTTTTTTTCTTCTCCAGGTGGTTGCCTGGAGAAGAGGAGGCTCAGGGCAGACCTCATTGCTGTCTACACCTACCTGAAGGGAGGCTGTAGCCAGGTGGGGTTGGGCTCTACTCCCAGACAACCACCAATAGAACAAGGGGACACAGTCTCAAGTTGTGCAGAGGGAAGTATAGGCTGGATGTTAGGAGGAAGTTCTTCCCAGAGAGAGTGATTGGCATTGGAATGGGCTGCTCAGGGAGGTGGTGGAGTCACCATCCCTGGAGGTGTTCAAGAAAAGCCTGGATGAGGCACTTAGTGCCATGGCCTGGTTGAGTGGACAGGGCTGGGTGCTAGGTTGGACTGGATGAGCTTGGAGCTCTCTTCCAACCTGGTTGATTCTATGATTCTATGAAATATAAAGAGTGAAGATGGATGAGGAAACTTGGAAACAGTAAAAGACAAGGAAGACTTAGAAACAATAAATCTAGCAGCTTAGAAGACAACTGGATAGAGAGCCACAGTTTTACAGAGGAAATAGGAAACACTTCACTACACAAGGAGTTAAGAGAAAGAATGTACAGGAAAGGTGGAAATGGGAGAAAACAGAGTCTGAGAAAGGAAATAGCTACAATGCATGACAAGTTAAAAGTGAGAAAAAGTCTAAAATCCAGAGATAAGGCAATGGCAAAGATAAGAACAGACTAGAGTTTTCCTGGCAGCATGTTGCACTGATTATACAAGAGTGCCGCCTTGGGACTTCAGCAGAAGGGAGCTCTCACATTCCAAGAACAGAAGTTGTTTCCCAGTAATCCCATTGATAGTTTGCAAGCCTATTCCAAAGTTTTGTTAATTCAAGATTGGCTTTAATTTTATTTTCTTCCTCCAAAAATGCTCGGTGATAATATTTCATGAAGTTCCAGACATGAGTTTTCGGTCTACTGTTGACTGTAATTTGACTGGCATTTGCATAATTCTGTGAGACATGATATTCAATGAGGTTTAGAATCAGTCTGGCACCTCATATGGGAGCCTTCTTAAGAACTCTTAAATTATTTTAATGAACCAGTATTATTCCAAAAAGTGTGGGGTTTTTTTTTTCCCTTCAGGATTTGAACTTCAGCCAAAACACTAAACCATAATCTTTAAAAGTATACTTGGAGACTTTCTATTTGATTAATATCTCACAAACCTAATCCTGTGTTGTTTCTGAATTTAATACTCTGCAGACAGCAAAAAACAATGTGCATGCAATGGTTTGCACATCAGTATAGTGCTTACAAAGAATCCTAATTGTAAGGCTCTTTAAAAAGCCTACAAAACAACAAATAAATCACCCAAAGGAAACAAAGCTGTGTGACCTTTGTCCTCTGGTCCACGAGCTACACCCAGGGCAGCAAAAATGATGCTCAAATCAGTAGGTGTTGTGGGGTATTCTACACTGTGATCTCATTTGAAGTGTTCTTTTGAACTAACAGGAGACTTCAACGAGATGGCCTGAGAGTTGAATAAGGGAAGGACAACTGATGTCATCTACCTGGACCCAAGGCTTTTGACTCTGTCCCACATGACATCCTGGTCACCAAACTGGAAAAACATGGACTTGATGGGTGGAGCACTGCTGGATAAGGAATTGGCTTAAAGGCAGAACAGACATATGAAATATAACTACTACACATGTAACTCTTTTAGTTGTAGTGCTTTATTTACTAAGAGACATGAAAGTGTCTGCACACTTTCAAAACAACAGCTGGAGCCTTTAATCACTCCAGAATTCCAAAGCTTTTATCTGCACTGTGATAAAACCTTCAATAACAACCTTTGTCACTGTTCTTTGAGAACACTCAATCTTTAATCTGTTCTCTTCTGGGATCCCCACACCATCTCCCCAGCCTGCTTCATCTTGGACCATCCTCTATGGAGCATACTGTTTACTAATGGGCAGGACAGTGAATTTAGTCAAAGGATAGTGCCCCCTGAGCCACTACCTTTCTGGATGTGTGAACACCTTTATTGCTGTTACTTGTCTCATGTATAACTACCAAATGCTAACAGCCAGCCTCAGAAAAGACTATGCAGTCTTCTTTCTTTTTACAATCCATATAGCTCACTTCACAACATTCCATTTTCAGATGAATAACTGTCTCTATACCCTGAAAAAAAATATTAAAAACCTAAAAGTGAAGTATATCAGAAGAGAACAACTAGCTCATTACTTCATAGAAGCTGTTTGAATATAATTTTCACTAAAACATCCTAAGAGATCTAAGGTGACTCAAAAATGACTATAACTATGGAAGCTATTCTCCATCTGTGTAGGTTTTTTTTTTCCTTTATGATGAAGGCAAGCTAAAAGAACTTTGCTTCTGTTTTTTATTATTTGCTGCTTAGTGTCTGTCTTCTCTTTTTGTAAGAATAATAACAATATACATTATGGTTTAACTTGAAAAGCATAACATCTGTAGCAGCAGGAGGCACAGCAGACAAAAAGCACTAACCATACAGTTGCAATTACAGCTCAAAGATGATTACTAATCTTACTAACTGCTACTTGTTATTCTCCCACTTTCAGCCAGTGTCATCTATTTTGCAAAGCAGAATCAGTGTTTGTCCTACTACGTATACACTATATATATACATACACTACATATATATATATATATGTATGTACATACACATATATAAATATATACCATAGACTCATAGAATCAACCAGGTTGGAAGAGACCTCCAAGCTCATCCAGTCCAACCTAGCACCCAGCCCTGTCCAATCAACTAGACCATGGCATTAAGTGCCTCATCCAGGCTTTTCTTCAACACCTCCAGGGATAGCAACTCCACCACCTCCCTGGGCAGCCCATTCCAATGACAAATCCCTCTCTCTGTGAAGAACTTCCTCCTAATATCAAGCCACTACAGGTGTGTGCATATATATATGTCTTTAGTACATATGTCTATGTTATTTTTATATTATATATGTATTTTTAAATAATAACTATTATTGTTGCTGTTGTTATCATACTAAAACAGGGGCAAAATTTGCTGCCAATGTATCAGCATCTAGGGATATACCACAGACTAAGACATCCACACAGCACTGGGAGGTATGGTACAGCATTTGTGGGACAGTCCATCCTTTCTGGAATATCCTTTAAGAGTATTAGAATAAAGGGAAGTAGTAACAACTTCCTCACTTCTCTCTTCAATCATTGTAAAATCATGGGCTAATAAGCCAGTCCATAGAAAAGATTGTCATGAAACACATAGAATCAACCAGGTTGGAAGAGACCTCCAGGCTCACTCAGTCCAATCTATCACGCAGCCCTAGCCAATCAGCTAGACCATGGCACCAAGTGCCTCATCCAAGCTTTACTTCAACACCTCCAAGGACGGTGACTCCACTGCCTCCCTGGGCAGCACATTCCAAAGCAAATCACTCTCTCTGTGAAGAACTTCCTCCTAACATCCAGCCTAGACCTCTCTCAGTACACCTTGAAACCACATCCTCTTGTTCTGTTGCTGGTTGCCTGGGAGAAGAGATCAACTCCACCTGGCTACAACCTCCTTTCGGGTAGTTGTAGACAGGAATGAGGTCACCCCTGAGCCACACAAAAGATAAACTACAAAATTGAAGTAGGGCAGCACCCAGCACCCTCAAACCGAGACATATTTTTTTATGAGAAGGCAGTGATATTTAGTACTTCTCTCACATCCAAAGCTGTATTTGCTGTACATATAGCGGTGACATTTTGCCACCTGAACATTAATGGTAAACTCCCACTTGTTGCAACTGGCTCTGAGAATTGCAGGTTTATACTTCTGATCAGAATATCAAATTTCACTGTTGGACTACAGGTATGATACAAAACAAACATACTATATACACTCTTGGACTATAGGTATGATAGAAAAACAAACAGCTAACTTTCAGACCATCATCTAGGTTGGTAGTAATCAAGCTTTAAATATGGCAAGCTGTCATTCATACAACTTTTCCAGACATTTCTCTGTTCAAAACACACATTTGAGTATAGCTTACTGAATTATGAATTCTGCACTCAAACACTAACAGGAGAAATTAAGCATGAAACTAGAGATTCTAGTTATCTAAAACTAAGTTCAGAAGGTTAATTTTTAGCTTGACAAGTGAGAGATTCATTCTCTGTTTCTGTGCCCTGCTGCATCTGAATCCCTGAATGATCTCTACAGAAAAAAATAAGTGTGAAGGAGCAAAAATGTAAGGCTATTGCAAGTTTATTTCCAGTACTGTAGGAGTTTGACAGTATTTCATTTTTCAACATATGCTAAAACACTGTGGGATGACTTTATCACTTCTGCAGTTTCATGCAGATAAATACAGCCAGATAGGAGCTGGATGTTTCATGCAGTCAGATAGATGTAAGGAACAGCACCAGCAGGATTACTTTCCACAGTATGGTCCTTACAGAGCATAGCAAAATATGAACTCTCCATACTATTCACAGCAGCTGGAATCCAAGCACAAAGAAACAAAGATTGCATCCGAGCTCATTTGCCCTGTTTGCAAAGGAGAACTACTAGGATCTGAACTGTGCTTTACTGTAGTAGGCTACTTCACCTCAAACATAGGTGGATGACTAATTTATGATGACTAACTGAAGAAGTTTCATTTTTAGTGGAAATAATTCAAAGCCAGGAGAAAGAATGAGAAAGGGAAAACAGAATAAATTCTTGTGACCCAGTTCAAGTTTAACTCTGTATATGCTCTTCCTTCCCAGTGAACATTTTGCTCCCATTTCACTTGCTATTCTTCTGCTCTGTAGAAGGGAACAGCGTTGAACATTTCCAGCTGAGACCTTTTCAACTTCCATACTCCAGGGGCTCCTTTATATCTTTGCAGTTTAGCAACACATAGGCAAGAGAAGACAGAATGCTTTTCTTATCCTTTTATGACAGCTGCCACTTTGTCAACTGAGGTGGCCCTAATACTGCAGTAAAATCACAAGCATGAAACTTAATGTATCCCACAGTAGAACACAAATGTTAAGAACATCAAGGTAGCCATTTGCACCAGAGGATTTCTGTCCAGCCCTGGATTTCAGCTCTGAAAAAGGCCATGAGCAGATGTTCAGGGAGAGAGCACAAAAAACTTTCCCAGTGAGAGGCAACATGCTGTTCAAAAATGCAGAGTTAGAGGCTGTATCTGGACTGGCATTTCTGGGAAGTACCAATTCCCTTTCAGAGCTCATTTGTTCTTTTGGCCTCCATAAAACTCTTCAAAGCTCTTGTGCCAGGTAGGTAAATAAATATTATCTACTTTTAACAGGCAGAAGAAAATGTGTTGTATAATGTGTCCAGATGTTGTGAAAAGTAAGCAATTAACAGCCCTAGCAGTATTCTATGTGCCACTTGTGTATCTCTTCTCACTTAAACATCTTACAGTCTAGACAGATGGCAGAAAATACACCATCAGAAAAGAAAAAGTGTCTAGCCTGACACATGGCAAAATTAGTAGTAATAGTAGTATAAATATAAAGATATTCCCCTTTACTCTGCTCTTCTGAGACCCCCACCTTGAAGACTTTGTGCAGTTCTGGTGTCCTCATCATAAAAAGGACACAGACCTGTTGAAGTGAGTCCAGAGGAGGGCTATAAAGATGATCCAAAGGATGGAGAACCTCTACTATGAGGACAGGCTGGGGTTGTTCAGCCTAGAGAAAATTCTGAGGGATCTTATGGCTGCCTTCCAATACCTGAAGGAATCCTATAGCAAGGGTAGAGAGGGACTTTTCATAATGGTGTCTAGTGACAGGACAAGGAGGAATGGTTTTAAGCTGTGGGAGAGCAGAATTAGGCTGAATCTTAGGAAGCAATTCTCCAGTATGAGAGTGATGAGACTCCGGAATAGCCTGCTCAGGGAGGCTAGCAATGCTTCCTCCCTGGGAGTGTTTAAGGCCAGGTTGGATGAGTCTAGATGAGAGGCATCCCTGCCTGCCCTGGAGTAGATGATCTCTAAGATCCCTTCCAACCTAAGCCATTCTATGAGTCTGTGACTGTTTGTTTCTTCTATTTCAATGCATTAGGCCTCCTGGTTCCTAGTATCTGATACAACATTATCAGATCAAAATGCTTCCCTGTTTTTCTCTCACTTTCTTGATACATTATCTTTCCCACATAAAAAAAAGTATTATAAGCCATCAGCAGAAGACAAACAGGTCTGAAAGTAATATTATCTTCATTACAGTCCAGCTAGATCATCAGTAAAGTTAAAATAATATTCTTTATTCTATTCTTCAATCATAAAATAAATTCTAAGGTATAAAAGATTCAAATTGAGGCTAGGCTGGAAATCAGATTTTGGTGGTTTTAATCTTTCTACCTTTGAACAGCAAATTTTACTTTCAACAAACTCAGAGATAAACTTCTGGGATCTAAATGCTGGGGAGATTTGGGTAGGGCAGGGTATTTTGTGTTCACACAAGGAAACATGAAGAGATTATATGAGAATAAGAGCATTCCTCATGCCAAGGAAATGTTCTCCCTTTATGCAATGAACAATATTTTCAACTTGAGTGTTCTAAATACAAGAAAACCCCACCAAAATTAAACTCTTCTTTAGCAGTAATGTGCATACAAAGGAAAACACAAAATCTATGGCTCACATATTCGTGTTTTACTCTTGAGCTACTCTAAAATTTCTAACTTTTCCTTTCCAGTGGACAAGTATAAGAACATAAACATCTAATTAAAATATTTGAGAGGGCTTACTATAGCTTTTCCAAGCACTTGTGCCTTCTAGGAAGAACAAAACTTGCAAAGTTTAAGCTCTAGAGATGAAACTTTTTGCATACATCAGCATGTGGTACAAGGTGGTAAGAAGAGAAACTTGTCATAGAATGGTCTGGGTTGGAAGGGACCTCCAAAGGTCATCTAGTCCAACCCCCTCTGCCCATGTCCTTATCCAGTCTGGCCTTGAATACCTGCAGGGAGGGAGCATTCACAACCTCCCTGGGCAACCTGCTCCAGTGTTCCACCATCCTCACAGCACAGAACTTGTTCCTAACATCCAATCTCAATCTCCTCTAATTTGAAACCATTGTCCCCCATCCTGTCACTGCAGGCCTTTGCAAACAGCTACATAACTTGTGCCACCTGCTCTCCTATAAGAAGTGCTGGTTTCTTCTGCCTGCTTCACAAACTTTATGTGAGTGGAATGCTTCCAGTACATCTGAGGATGAATGAATACTGCCAGTTTACATCTATAGCATAACATGTAATAATTACAATTGTGCACTAGAGGTCTATCACTTTTTGGAAAGACAATTTATCCTGCAAAACAGCACAATCCACCTAACTATAGTAGTTCTGAAGAAAAATACCAAAGGGTATGACAGTTGTCTGCAGTTGGTTGTGTTCAGCTAGTTAATGACAGACTGCAAACTTCATTGAAAGAGTAGTTACAACTTGCATATGGCCTTAGAAAAAACACAAGTATCAGAATGTATGTTTCCAGCTAAGCAACAAAATAATGAGTGGTGTCTTCATTACATGTACATTTGCTCAGTAGAACTCAGAATTGCAAATGAACCCAAAACTCATTATATTTTATTAGATAAGCAAGTGAGTCTCCCACTTTGGAAAGCAATAAAAGATGTCTGTAAGCAGTGCTCTTCATAACACTCACAATAGCCTCTCTCAGCAGGATTCTCTTGCTGATGGCAGGAAAAAAATAACAGTAGATAACATTTAAACTGATTAATATATTTGTAACTTCCCCCATGACACAAAGAAAAATTCCTTCTGCAGAGGATGACTTTAAGAAAATGATCTAATGGTTCATTCATTTTGTGAGTGTTAGTGGCCGTTTTGTCACCTGATTAGAATTACCCTTGAGAATACTGGATGAATAGGCATAAAAAATTCCCATCTGCAAGCCTACATGAACTCCACCTATTTTTAGCCACTTGTGCCATTAATCAGCAGTGCAGATTTCCACTATGATAACAAGACCAAGTTCCTGACACTCAACAAACAAGAAATGGAACAGAAAACAGCATGAGCAAACTAACAGTGACAGCCTTAGTACAGAAAAACTGTGAAAGAACCTGGCTTTACAGAAGGGGCATGTGATGGTTTGGGTGTTACCTGCCCCCCCCCCCCCCCCCCCCCCCCCATACACACTTAAGAAAATCACCCAAACTAGACTCAGCCAAGCTGGAAATTGACTGAAGCTATATTTACAGCTTAGCACAATATACAAGCAGAGATTTACAATCTATACAGCTATAAACAGAAATAGACAAGTTAAAAAGTAGTACAGAAACCAGAGTCCCCACAACGGGCTCTTAAATACTCTTTCACCTTCTTCCCACCCCTCTACCTTACCCCAGACTTTGCCTTATGTTCAAGATGAATTTGGAGGATCAGCCAGAAGGGTCAGGCAGACAGCAGGTTAGAGAGAGAAGTGCATTCAGCCAGAGCCCAAGAGCAACTCCCTTATCTATGTGATCATGTTCTTATCCATCTCAGCAAGCCTATGAGTGCAGCAGTCATCACGATTATTTCCTCTTCACAGCCTATAGCCTAATTCTTCTCACCAAAATATCCCAGCTAGGCTCAAACTAGCACAGAGCAGAACACAAACTCCTGATGTTTAATGCAATAATTGTCTACAAGGGACCAGAAGCCAAAGTGAGAAAAGATTGTACTAAAGTAAAATTTCACAAGTCAAAAAAAGGAGTCAGGTGAAGTGTTAGATTCAAGTGAGGGAGCTATTTGGTGCTTTGGAAGAAAGGATAAGGAGGTATAAATTTGAAATCAAGAATCAGATTGCCAATGTGTAAGAAGCCTGCTACAGCAGATGATGATTTTTAAGAAATGCCTACAAAATTTGCTTTTACTTCTTAGTAAATTAAAAAAAAAGAAAATAAAACAAAAACCTCTCAATATTTATCTCATTCAAAGGTTGATTTCTAAGAAAACAAATCAAATCTAAATGAAAAAAAAAAAGAGGTAAGTTCTCTCCTCTGCTAAATGGAATCATAAAGATTAAAGGACTTTAAATATTTAAGGATTTAAAGATATTATTAAATTATTGTGACATTTCTAAGTATTGTTATTGGAAATTAACTTTTAGCAGCCACTCTAGTCTTAAACTGCCAGATGGTAATGCATCTGGCTGCACACATCCTTCCCTTTAGAAGAAAAGGAGGTAGAAGGCATATTTGCCACATGACATTTAACACCACCACCTTGATTTGCTGAGAATGTCTTTACAGGTTCTTTGGTGCCAGATTGCATACTGAAACCCTGATAAATTCCCCCAGACAGTGCTCCCAAATCTCAAGGTGGGCAATAATAGCTGCATAGGGTTGCAGCACTCTTCACCCATAAAGAGGGTCAACAAGTCATCCAAAAGAGACATTAGAAGATCCAAGAGTGTGAGAAGCCTTCTGAGTCCTCAGCTGCTATATGCTTAAACTGAATTTCTTGTTGCCACTCTGCTGACTGCTGAGTGGAGAACAATATTCAAAATACTGAAATTACCACAGGAGTTTAACTCCCAAAAAAATGTAGCACGAGGGGAATGGAGTAAGTGTGGCCTGGCTGCATTATAGACAGTCTGGGTGCCTTAGGGAGGAAATTTTGTTTACTAGCAAGGTTCTGAGTTTTCATGACACCGTTCAAAATAACCAGAACAACACTTAGTGCCATGGTCTGGTTGACTGGATAGGGCTGGGTGCTAGGTTGGACTGGATGAGCTTCGAGGTCTCTTCCAACCTGGTTGATTCTATGATTCAATCACCTGCACAGCTCCCACATTTGCATTCCTTGGACAATAACATGATGGTAGACTGTACACCAATGTGTTCTGCAAATACTATCCACTCCTCTTCTAGCAGAGAAAACATCTATCTTTGTATAAACACATACTAGTCAGCAATAGGGACCATTTTCTCCAATGATAAAGACCTCATGACCAACAGCTCAGTTTTCAGTGTCTCTCTTACAATAGAAAAGTAATTATACATTAAGAAAAACAAAGTCCTGTCTCCTAGTCAACTGCCACAATTGTGTAAGCATCAGGCTTCAGGCCAGGGCAGTTTTGAGACAGCATTCATTGCTCTGACAAACAACCCTCTGCTCCACAGAGAAAATGCATCTAAGCTCACCCCTCTGGGCTGCTCTGCAGTGCAGGAAAGGATACTCTCCTCAGGCACTGGTGGTTACAGGGATAAACAGAAACACCTGAAATGGTACTTCCCATCAGAATGAACCCAAAGGATCATCACAGGCCCCACAGAGCCCACAGCTCACTGAACACTGTTGTGGGAAAGCCAGACGGGGAAGCTGCACTGAATCATCAGCAGTGGTTTCAGTTGCGAGATGAATGGCAGAGTCTCCTGCTGTTCCCACAGCCTGGCTGAGGTCGGCACTTCACTGAAGGCCAGATGGCTAATCCCAAAGCCAGGAAAGAATGAGGAAACCTTTTGAAGAACATGTCATTATTTCCATTAAAGTATATGTGGGATTCCCACTGCAGAGAAGAACCACTTCAAGCACCTCTCAGAGAGGGGGGGGGGTCCCTAAATATAGTGACTGTGTAACCTTACATACTTGTTCACTGAACAGAGATTGATTGAGAAAAATATCAGTGGGAAAATGACCTCTAAGTACATAATTAAACCACAATCACAGCCTATGTGTGTGAAGGGAGCAGTTTATAACTGGTGATTTCCAGCTTAAAGTGTCAAATTCCACAGCCAAAGATCTGGCCACCTATATTAACCTTGCCATAAAGAAGGCTAACAGTATCCTGAGCTACACTAGAGGAGTGTTGCCAGTAGGCTGAGGAAGTGATGCTTCCCCTCTGCTCAGCACTTGCGAGGCATCATCTGGGACTACTGGGTCCAGTGATAGGTTCCTCAGCACATGGGCATACTGGAAGTAGTCCAAAGAAGAGTCACAAAGATGATTAAGAGACTAGGGTCTCTTCTTTGAGGAAAGCTGACAAAGCTGGGACTGTTTAGCCTGAAGAAGAAGCCTCAGGAAAGATCTCACTGATACATACAAATATCTGAAGGCAGAATGCAGAGAAGACAGAGATAAGCTCTTCTCAGTAGTGCCCAGTGACAGGACCAGAGGCAATGAGTACAAATTGAAACACAGAAGGTTCCCCCTGAACATCAGGAAACACTGTTTTGAGGATGACAGCACTCACACAGGTTGCCCAGAAAGGTTGTGGCATCTTGCTCTCTTAGAGGTACTCAAAACCCATCTGGACAGGGTCCTGGACTTTAGGTGGTCCTGCTTTAGCAGGTGGGTTGGGTATGATAACCTCCATAGGTTCACATCCACCTCAGCTATTGTGATTCTGTGAAAAAAAGCTAACTCACCAGTTAAGAGAAATCACTTGACTTCTGAGTGCCCACACAAGAGTGGGTGTGTAACAAATGTGGCACAACAAATCCCCCTTACATTCACACTTCTAATAATTTAGGTTAACTTGTTTACGTGGGCCTGTGCAGAAAAATCCTCCAAAGAAAACTCTATGCATCAGCAGCTGTCTGTTCTGCAGAAGAGGACTTTACCACGTAGTCTATAGGACTACATCCTTTGTTAAAAGCAGTAGAAGATTGTGATGCTGGCACTGAGGTGAGAATTTATTTCCAGGAGTCCACTCTTTCTCCTTGTATTACTTTAGCAGCTTTTACTGTTTCAGATAGGGCTGGGTGCTAGGTTGGACTGGATGATCTTGGAGGTCTCTTCCAACCTGCTTGATTCTATGATTCCTTCTGCAAGAACTGCTGCAAAGGCAATGTGCAGCTACACTTAGGTGAGCCGTTGTGTGGAGATAAAAGTGCAAAGAACACTTTCAGATCATAAAATAGATACTAAAACATTTCCTTCTTAGAAGATGGATACAACAATCTAAGCTAACACAACATGAAATGCAGATGGCAGGAAGTGCAAGAGATCATCAGCACAGACTGGGCCTGGTTTGTCACAAAATGTTGCAAGAATAAAACTAAATCACAGTAAATAGTCTTCATTTGCTATCCCTTTGTTCACAATGGGTAAACCTGCAATATAAAATACCTGTGTATACCTGTATACCTGTAAATAAAATATCCTCATGATTTCAAGCTGGAAACACAATTTTCAAGGTGAAAGCATTCCTTCAGCTTTTCCTTGTAATAAAATAACTTATTTTCAGTAATGAGAAGTCAAACACAGGTATCTAGAAGCATATCATTGTTTCAGTTTTAAGACTACTCAAGGAGAAGGGACACCACAGTTAAGGAGATTCCAAGTTGTCAACAGTGCCTTATTTTTCACAGCTAGGTCTTTGCCAAACCATTTAAAAGCAAGCTTGCTATTTTGCACATCACTAACACCTACCCATCCTTCACATTTCACTCTTCTAGTGCCCTTTTGTATTATACATCAAAGCATAGGCCTCTTAAACAGCATGTTGGGAAAAAAAGAGATGCTCTAATGTTACTTACCTTCCATCACACTGTTACTCCTTGCTTTTACTGTCATTCTCTTTGAACCCCCTATTGATGTGACACATTGGGACGTGGCTATACTACAGATGCAGCATGATTCATAAGGGATGTAAGGCTCCACTTTCAACACAAAAATGCTTTTAGGAGATATCCAAGTTCATTGACTTTATGTTTCTCACTAGGAGACTGTTTTAACACTGGTTCTCTTAGTTTTCCCATGCCAAAGGCAGTGTTGTCATTTTCCCTGCATCCCAGCTTCTGAAGTCAAGTGGCATACTCCTAAAGCCCTTTAGGTGTAGGCACTGGGATAAAGTAAATTAAGCCTCTGCCACTAAATCTCAGTGCTGCATGTTGGAATGTTCTCTTCATTCTGCTTTCTTTTAGTCTATAAAAAGAGTATTTTAGTTACTTTTATGAGTGTTATGAAGAAATATTAACAAATCTTGACAATTTGTTAATATGACAAATAAGCCAAAACAGCCTTGGAGTCGTGAGAAAACCACTACAGCCTAACCAGGATAAAGCAGTAAAAAGAGATACAAGGACAGAGGGAAAATCAAAATAATCCTGATCAATTTAGACAATAAGAATATGTAACTAAGGATTTTCACAACACACTGTTGACAGAAAATCCTCCTAGCTGGTAGAAATTTCATGGTGACTAGATGGGACAACCATCCTGAACTTCTGACATCTGACAAGCTAATTGAGCCATTTGCAGCCCATTACCAGCTCCAGCTACTTTCATTTTCTAAGTAAAAATACCTGTCCTGGAGCAAATCTTTCTACGACACTGGAATACAGCAGCTCATTTATGATGAGTAGCCTTGAGGAGATTTTACTTTGGCTCTGTCTCGGGAAGAAGAGGATATAATTATCTGCAGAGCCACAGAGAAGTTAAAAAAAAACACTGGAAAATAACAGCTCCATGAGCCCTTAATACTGGCATAGAGCAGCAGCATCACAGCCCTAACTATTCATTCCTGCCTCTTTCACCTCCAGCTAGTTCTAGCTGGGATTAGTTCTCCCAACATGCAGAGGAAAGGAGCAGCATAAGAGCAGCATAGTGGGAAGAGGAAATGTTTGTGTGCTCAGTAGAAGGCATATGAGCAGGACAGCTTGTCTGGAAGCACTGTAACTTTATGTTACCTTAAATATGTGTGGAACTACGATGTTAACACTTACTATATGGTTGCCAGAACTAAGAAGTACTATTCTTTGGTAGCCCACTTCTTACAAAAACCTTGGAATTCTTCAGGAAGACCATTCAGATGTACCATTCCAAGTCCTTGACTGGACATTGCAGCCAAACCCATAGTGAAGCCCAATTCAGCACCTGTATATCTTCCAAAACACTTAACCTCTGCTGAAAGCCCTGTGCCTCCCACTGCTTCACAGGCAAATCTTAGTTCCCATGGAAAAGTCCCTTATTCCATACCAGTCCTTATGCTTAATTATTGCTAGCAAACCTCTTTGAATGGACTATCACTTACAAATGAGGTAATTTTTTGCACCAGGTATTTGTCTAGAGTATATTTAGCTGCCATTGTGACTTTTTTGAGATAGTGATGGTGTAAAAGAATGATTAAACAAATCTAATCCCAAGCATTTTCATTACTCTGTAGTTCTATCAAGTTTGCCACTACATATAAAGAACAGAGGCATTGACATTAAAGCAAACATATATACACTGTAAAGCACTGGAGTACTGTGTGCAGTTCTGGAGCCCCCAACACAAGAAGGACATGGAACTGTTGGAGCCAGCCCATGAAGATGCTCAGAGGGCTGCAGCAGCTCTTCTATGAGGACAGGCTACAATAGCTGGGGGTCTGCAGCGTGGAGAAGAGAAGGCTTTGAGTATGCTTTATAGTGGCCTTTCAGTATCTGAAGGGGACCTACAGGGAGGCTGGGGAGGGACTACTGACAAGGCCTTGTAATGACAGGATGAGAGGTAATGGGTTTAAACTGGCAGAGGAGATTCAAACTAGATGTTAGGAAAGGGTTGTTTGCAGTGAGGGTGGTGAGACACTGGCACAGGTTGCCCAGGGAGGCTGTGGATGCTGCCACCCTATAGGTGTTGAAGGCCAGGTTGGATGAGGCCTTGAGTAACTTTAGTGGGAGGTGTCCTTGCCTATGGTGTGGGGTTGGAACTGGATGAGCTTTGAGGTCTCTTTCAACCTACATCATTCTATGATGCTATGATTCATTGTGCTATTTCACATAGCTGAGGGCAAATCTGGCTTCTGTTTTTTTAAAAAGATTGGCTATCCCTCCTTGCACATTCCCTGGCTCAAACAGTAACTTGCCAAAAGTTTTACAATGGAAAATCTTCTGAGGAATGAAACAAACTCCTGAGTTACAGTAGAGTCCAGTCCTCCTATGTGATTGCACAAATTCGATGTAAAACAGAAACCTGCTCCAAATTATTAAAGTATTTCTTCATTTTTAATGAATAAAAATGTAGAATATGATCTATGTCTTCTTTCAGTTTCTGGAAATACCTATATACATCACAGAAATCATGTAGAAATCACAGTTGTCCAAGGAGATTTAGGCTTAACCAGGACAAGTGGAGTCACCGTCCCTAGAGGTGTTCAAGAAAAGCCTGGATGAGGCACTTAGTGCCATGGTCTGGTTGACTGGATAGGGCTGGGTGCTAGGATGGACTGGCTGATCTTGGAGGTCTCTTCCAGCCTGGTTGATTCTATGATTTTTACTGCAGCCAGCTCATCAGTTTTTATTGCCAGTCATGAAATAGAAAAGAAAAATAATCTAAAGATAATTAGAAACAAAATAAAATAAAGTAAAATAAGCTAATAAAATAACTTTTAACAATAAACTTCCACAATTACACAGAACCACAGAATTTCTTAGATTGGGAAAGACCTTCAAGATCATTGAGTCCTATCATTAGACAAGTCCTTGACTAAACCAAATCCCTCAGCACAACATCTAATCGCTACGATTTGCTATGGTTGGAAAGGACCATCAGGATCATCCAGTCCAAATTCAAGATTATGAAAGAAAGTTGTAATATATGATCTAGAATACATAAAAAACACATCCTAATTTTAAGAAGTATCTCAGAATTTCTCCATTTTTTTCAAGACTGAGTTGTTTTTACTGTTCAGATCATTTAAGACATTACATCATTGCTACAACATCTGCATTTATTACAGTGAAATTTCTAAGTTCCTAACATACTATGACAGGTCTCTGTCCCTGTTGCTGTTTGGAAATTCTTATTGTAAGTTATTTCACAGAAAAGCACACAATGTTTTTAAAACTGGATCTGAATAACATCCTGTGATGTAAAAACTACAAGAGATATGAGCTATGGGAAAACTAACTGGACACAGAAAATTAGAGGAACAAGCATTAGATGAAATACGATGATGGAATGGGTTAGCCTCAAATTTGACTAAAACAGTAAATGAAATTTGAATGGTCACATCATATCTGTCAAAATTAAACATTATTCCAAATGGGTCAAAACCCAAATAATGAAGTTTAAATTGGCAGTACTAGCAAAATACTGGGCTATAGATAGAAGAAAGGACTTTATGTCCACTGTGACTCGTATGCGTGAAGAGTCCAGAGCAGTCTGCTGCAAAAGCAGTTCAGTGACCAAATGTGACATTCACAGACCAGCAGGATGAATAAGTGCTTGCTGCAGGAGGTCAGTGGTCTTGATTCACCTCTGAGTTTCCATTAAATCCAGCAATTAAATTTAACACATCCTCAGGACATATTTAAAAGGAAACTGAAAAGTGTCACCTTATTTGTGCTGCCACTGAACAAAAGAGAGATGTCTTCATGCTGTGGATTGTGAGAAACATTAAATAGCACTGTGTGAGAATACCTGCAGTAAGTGATAACACAAGACAAAGCAAATATGTAGAGAATGAAGAACACATTTTTCTCCTGGGTTGCTTGTAGATATTTAAAGTTAGGGAAATGATACAACAATTTATTGGTGATTGTCAGAGGAAGAGAGGAGAATTTTTTCCAACCAGTAAATCACTGCTCTGCCTGTCAGTAAGTACTCAATTACTCCACACTACTACATTTCAGCAGCTCTTACTTGCTACTGTGATTTGTCTCTACTTAGGGAAAAAAAAAGGTCTCTCAACAGAAAATTTATACTATTTTGTAATCAACACAGGTTAGTTTTTTTTCTTTCCTTAAGCTCTAATGCAGAGTTACTATTGCTGCTCAGTGGAAACAAATGTTACCGAACAAATTCTGTCACATCAGACTTTATGCAGAACGAAAATCAAAGTAGTTAGGCAGGCCCCAGGATGACGAAAAGTAACAAAGCAGAGGCAGAGAGCTAAATCCTTTGGGATGGGACAGCTAAGGAGGACAGAGAGCACCTGGTATCCTGTCATAGTGATGCTCTCTGGGGTGATCAAACTTCAACCAGTGCTCAAAACGAGAGCCAAAAAATCCCCAGTGATCTCACTTCAGAAGCAACTGGTATCTCTCACCATAGTTAAAACCTGTCTTTTCAAAGCTGCCAGACCTGCTCCAGGCTATGTGCAAAATGTAGGCCAAAAGAAGGGAAAAAAATTAATTACATCTCACATAAAATAAAGAGAGAAGTAAAATATTCTGGCAAATGAAACAAAAAAAAAGGAAACTGCTGATATCTTTAGTGTAATCTTTTCTAGATCTTGTCACTTTAAAAAAAATAAAAGCATAAAATTATACTCAAGTTCAACTAATATTATTGACAAATTACTCTAAGTAATAACCAGACTAAGAAAAATAACGAAACCAATAAGCATCTCCTAGAAGAATGCCACTTCCATGCTGATACTGTTTCTTAACACGAAAAAAGTTTGCTTCTTTGTGATCATAATTTTGCCAGAAGTATATTCTTATTCCCTTCCATCCAAAAAGCCTCAAGTTATATGAGGGTTTTTTTTTTTTTCACTTGAACTATTCTGTGTCAGGGCTTTCCAAGTTATTGCAATTAACATCATCCTACTCAAACAGCACCCACTTGCTGTTTCCTGAATTTTTCCAATTAGCAGCATAATGTGGAGACTTAGAATGATACCAGTTCAAGTGACAGCATCTTCTCATTTCATTATTTCTTAATTTAATTTCTCAAAGTATATCCCTCTTCAGTTAGGATTAGTATCTCTGTATAGCCTCACTAATAACTGCCTTTTTTTTTTTTTTGGTCTCTGCTCTAATGTAGAAATAGAGAGGAAAAAATGAACCATGGAGTAATATTCTCCATTTGTATAGTCTTAAAAAGCAAAATATAGAGTGAAGTCTATATTGTTAAAGGACAAATACCTTGCTGCTATTAATAAGACTTAAATGCCTACAAAATTGTACTTGTGTAGAGCTGCCCTCCAAGCTTAGGCAGTTCAGCAACATCCTCTGCCTCTCAATACTATTTATTTGAAGCTGATTTATTAAGAACAAAATAGTAAAGGCACCTGAATGCAGAGTTTTGTAGGGAACCATCTTTGTTTCCTATTGATTTAGAAAGCCTTTGTTATACTTGGTTTTCTTTCTACTCTGCCCTGGTGAGACCTCATCTTGAATATTGCATTCAGTTTTGGTCTCCCCAGTTTCAGAGGGACAGGGATCTGCTGGAGAGGGTCCAGCAGAGGGCTAGGAGGATGATGAGGGGACTGGGAGGCATGGCTTATGAGGAGAGACTGAGGGACCTGGGGCTTTTTAGCCTGGAGAAGAGAAGACTGAGAGGGGATTTGATAAATGTTTATAAGTATCCGAAGGATGCCCAGGAAGCGGGGGGGTGGAGGGGACAGGCTCTGCTCACTGCTCCCTGGGATAGGACAAGGAGCAATGGGTGTAAGTTGCAGCATAAGCGGTTCTGCCTCAACACAAGGGGGAACTGGAACAGGCTCCCCAGGGAGACTGTGGAGTCTTCTTCTCTGGAGACTTTCCAGGCCTGTCTGGATGTGTTCCTCCGTGTTAGATAGGATTGTCCTGCTCTGGCAGGGGGGTTGGACTTGATGATCTCCTTGGATCCCTTCCAACCCCTAACATCCTGTGATCCTGTGATTCTTCCCTCTTGAAAAAAAGTATGAATACAAAATATTTCTATGGGTAAGACCACAATTATTGTGAAAACCTGGTTTTATTAACTGCTTCCTCTGAAATTCATTTGACATTAGCACAAAGATCAGACTAACAACTGCTCTTTGCCAATGCAGGGGTTTAATAAATAGGAACTCATTTCTCCTTCTAACTATTATGAAGTCTAACTATTATAACAACTTTATAACTATCAGACAACAAGATCTTAGGCTTAAGATAGAAGGTCCAGTGAAAACATCATCTCTGTCCTCAGTTATTGTCAAATAAACAAATCCATAAAAAACAGTGGAAGAACTCAGCATGAGCCTCAGCTGAGGGGGTGGGTAAAACAGAAGGCTTTACAATTCATAAGCAGCATGGAAAAAGTAAATAGGAAGGACTAAGTTCAGCATCCCTTCAATCACAACAAGCACACTTAAAAAACCCAACAAAAACAACACCACCAAAAAAACCCTACTCTTACAAACTCTAGAAATTAGTGTCCAAGAATGTGATAGAACCTTTGACTTAAAACTCCCTGAGCTGCAAATTTCTGAAGGCTAGTGAAGTACACCAGTGAAAGGTGACTATATGCTTGCCCTGTTCACAGCATCACAGAATTTCTTAGATTGGAAAAGACCTTCAAGATCATCAAGCCCAATCATTAGTTTCACACTGACAAGTCCTTGACTAAACCAAATCCCTCAGCACAACATCTAATCACTACAAAATGCTACAGTTGGAAAGGACCACCAGGATCCTTTCATACTTTCAACCAGGTTCTTTCATACTCTTCTAGGTAACTGCTACAGGCAACAGGCAAAGAGGTTGTAGAGAGCTGTATGGATCCTCTGTGGCTTAGAACAGCTCCTTTCAGGTTCACTGGCAGGTAGCAATGTTCCACAGTTCAGAATAAGATCGATGTTACACAGAAGTAAATAAAAGCCAAAAATAGATGCAGCAGTTCCACGTAATATTCACTTCCAGGTATCATTTTTCTCTGCATCATATGCTTATGAAGGCTCAGCTGAAAACAGATATTGCAGGGCAGGGATGTACATTCAATTGGAAGAAACAGAAAAGAGGTATTTTGGAAAATATCCTCAATTCTTAGTTTACAACATAAGGTTTGCAGAAGTTTCCTGTGAGAAATTCAACTAAAGGCATATTCTGAACAAAGAATTAAGCAGCTGTGATAGGTAACCAGCAGACACAAAAGCCAAGAGCTGTTTTGTTCACTCTAACTTAACTACCCACATCTGATCAGCTGAAAAGCTCCCGGGACTTGTCAAGTTATATTGACTGTAATGAGAACTTTGATAACTAATTCATGGAGAGATACATCTAAACATAGTTGTCTTAGTGTGTAGCTGAATCCTGCCACATGTAATTCAAATGTGCCTTAACTATTCATATTTAAGTAATGCATATTATAATGCTTTTATGATTATATTATCTTCCAGCCCAGCTTTGATTGCTGACCCCATTTAGCTTTCCAGTTAATAGCTGTTTGATGACTTGCCAAAACCAAAATCATGTGTACAAATTGTTCTTTGCCAAATTGATTGACTCAGGACTTATTTTCAAGATCATGTCTGCCCCATTTGCAGATGTTCTGTTCTTCTTAATAAGGACAAGAAAGCTGACAAGTGTTGTTAGAAATTTTATATCACTTCTCTTCTGTTATTCCAGTCAGCAGCTTGTCTGAAAACTTGCTGCTACTATTCATTTTTTTTCAGTCCAGAACCAGTAAATCCCATACTTCATCCAATTTTTATTTTCAGATAGGATTTTCAAAGAGAGCTAAAGGATTAGACTTCTCAGCTCTCATTAGCAGCCACTGGGATCTGGGCTTTTAAGTCTGAAACTCCTTATCTTACTCCTCTAAGCTTTCACATTCTGCAACTGACTCAATGCAGACAGCAGGTAATCACTGACACAAGCATGGTTTAAAGGACTGTTTTTAAAGTGAGGAGCTACTTACCTGATCATAACCAAAGCTGATGCCTGTACCCTTACAAGCTTGTGAGCCAGTCTTATGATTCCTTAACACATAACTTCAAATGTCAAGATAACTCTGGGATGCTGGTACTTGTTCTCTCAGGCTGCTTCTAAAAATAAATTAAATGGGCCAGCAACAGTTCTCTGACCCTGCTATTGATTAGCACAGCATGGCTCACATCCATTTGGCTGACTTCTTTCACTCTACTCTTATCTCCTTGCCCTCCAAAAAAGAACAGCTGCATACTACCTGCCTCTTCACAGAGGTGTTTAGCCCACAATATATCCCTTGCCTGGTTATTGCCTGGAGAAGTGCTTATTTCACACTCCAAACTCCACCACGGACATGACCACGCTAGCAGTTCAGCCGTGTGGATGACCATGTATTCCTGCTCAGGCCCAAATGCCATCCATGATTAGTTTGTTAACAAAGACCTAACCTCATGCTCCTAGAGTTTGGGTGAGAGTTGGATATTTTTCACTCTGGAACTGTAAGCAGAAGTAGACCTCTTGATGAATATATTTCACTGAACTTGTTTTTTTATTCCCAAAGCAGTTATGTTCTTCCCTGGGGACGTAGCTTTCTCTGTCCTTTCTTAGGCTGAAGACTTAATGACATTCTGTGAAAACTGAGAAATCCATTTCAGTGTGGTCAGCTAACTCTGCTAAAGGCCAGCAGTGTGAAGTTCAGAAGACAGCCTTGACAAACCCCTTAAAAATATTTGGAGAAGTGTCTGTTTAATTCTCCTTCACAGTAGAAGTGTCAAAGTACGAAGGTGCAAACTTACAGTCTTATCTACATGGAAACTTAAGAACAGCTTTAAGACAGGTGCCCAAATCCACACAAGGGACAGTTTTTACTGTTTCTTCTTCTCCACTCCCAAATACTGCTGTATATGGTGTCTTGCATGCTCTTAAGAGCCCCATTTCTATCAAGTGCCTAAATCTTCCTGTTCCTTCTTCAGAAAACTCAGTTGCCTAAACCAAAATTGCTTAGCCAAACAATCTATATGCATTGCTGGCACAGATGGTCCTAGCAGTGACCAAGTTCTATTTTGGATCGTGTTCTCAACATTTTTGCTGCCTTTTCTTGCCTGATTTAGATGCAATTTCCATTTTTGTTATGCTATTCTCATTCACAGTCCCTTCCTATTTCTCTGCTTTCTGTTCTCTCATTTTGAAAGCATCAATTGTTCCTTAAACAGCATGTCTTAAATAAATAGCCATGAATATCACCTGCAAACCACAGGGTGACAATCATTAAGAGAACCACAGCTCATGCTGCCATCTCCATGTAGCTTTAGTTTACTCACCTAATGGCAGATGTTTGTGTCTGGTGACATGACCGGTGAAATAGACTCTGAATCAGAACTGCACTGCTAACCTGACAAATACAGTCATTTTTTTCTCATTATGCTATTTGTATTTGAGCACTAAAATAACTAGAAATATCACACAGATACACTCCCCACTCTAAAATGAGATGTAGGTGCCCTAGGTCTAGTGGGAGAAGAGGTAACTGCTCTTGTATCGGAAGGAGGGTGAGGATTTGGTTAAGTTCTCATTTAAATAGTCTTTCTCAATCTACATATGCCAGTATAATAGAAACCAACTGGAAGACCATTTGTTTTAGTCAAGCATTATGATAAAATAAGGGGAAAAATCATCAGAATGTTGTAAAAAAAAAAAGACATGGATTCAGCAATTTTGTATCACAAGTCGTTTTGGCGATTTCAAGCCCTGAATAGTCTCTCCCTATACACCAAAAAACCTGTCTACACTGCAGAAATAAGACAAATATAATTTCATTACTTTTTTCCCTGGCCTTTGGAGGACTTCTGCATTTGAGGAGTTTTTTAATATAGGCTTACAAGCACTGTCATAAATTATTCAGTTTGATTTTATATTAGGCTTGTTCCACAATGCAGTGATCAATCTGTGCTGCTTTTCAAAACCAGGAATGGCAGTTTGTGTGAAATACAAAAGTTAATAAATTCTGGTTTCATTGTCTGTAGTCTGTCACTGTGGGTCAGACATTTGGTTTATTAGTGCAGACTGCAATCACTATGCTTTGCAGCATATTCAAGAACCAGTTTCTCAGTTCATTTTTAAGTATTTTTTGGTTCGTTTAATGAGCTACAGAAGATCTTTTATGTGTAGCCATGATTCGGTAGCTCCATTTGCTTGCAGGTTTTGCACCTGATTGCATCATTAGCAGATAATTACCACCAACTCTTATTTTCTGCCTTATTGTTCTCACTGCAGTCATAGAAATGCATTTCTTTTGGCATCTACTTCACTTTCACAACTGTTTTAAATACCTTGCTAATTCTAAGTGGCTTAAAATTAGCCTATTTTGCTCAGGAGATTGATTGCCTATAGAGCAGTGTGGTCAAAGAAAATAAATTACTGTGCTGTCCAGCTAAAACTAAATGGCATCTCACAGAGCTGAAGGAAATGTGTCAGTAACACTATTACTGTTGAAAAAAAGAAAAGGGAAAACTTCTCAGGAAGCAACACATAGTAAAAATATTCTTCATCTGTTTTAATGAGATGCAGTAATATACATCAACATGTCTCTTCTGAAATAATAATTATACATTTCCCTATTTGTTTTCAAGTACTGTGAAGAATCTTAATTTCTATTTTTCTACAAGATTCATTTCAACCTACTGTTCTCCCTCTACCTCTTGAACCTTCATTTTTACTTCTGCTTTTCTGAGTTTACACTCTGTCCTCATTTTCTGATCAGCCTTTACAAAACTTGCATTACCTAAAGCTGATTGTGGCATTGTGGAAGTAGATACTCAGCAGCTGATGAAAGGGGAGAAAGGGGGGAAAGGGGGGAAAGGGGGGAAAGGGGGGAAAGGGGGGAAAGGGGGGAAAGGGGGGAAAGGGGGGAAAGGGGGGAAAGGGGGGAAAGGGGGGAAAGGGGGGAAAGGGGGGAAAGGGGGGAAAGGGGGGAAAGGGGGGAAAGGGGGGAAAGGGGGGAAAGGGGGGAAAGGGGGGAAAGGGGGGAAA
Source organism: Pogoniulus pusillus (assembly GCF_015220805.1). Classification (NCBI taxonomy): domain Eukaryota; kingdom Metazoa; phylum Chordata; class Aves; order Piciformes; family Lybiidae; genus Pogoniulus; species Pogoniulus pusillus. Next base: position 17,633,560 of record NC_087286.1, on the reverse strand, counting down.
GGGGGGAAAGGGGGGAAAGGGGGGAAAGGGGGGAAAGGGGGGAAAGGGGGGAAAGGGGGGAAAGGGGGGAAAGGGGGGAAAGGGGGGAAAGCGGGGAAAGGGGGGAAAGCGGGGGAAAGGGGGGAAAGGGGGGAAAGCGGGGAAAGGGGGGAAAGGGAAATGATAATTTCATCTGAAATAGCCTAACAAAGATCATCTTGTTCAATTTCCTCTATGCTGTCTTATTCCAAAAGAAGTCAGATTCTCTAAAGAAAAACAGAATCTCTCAAAAGGAAAGCTGTTGAACTTCTATCTGATGCTCTAGCCTCTTGCTCAAATCCTGGTACGTAAGATAAGTAGTCTTTTCATTAACCTTCCTATTTTCCAGTAAGCTTCCTTATACTCTTGAGCCAAGGGGACTGCTGTCTTCTGCTTTGGAGAGCATCCAAAGCATTAACAATGGTTGCTGAAGTTTGCTTAACATCTCAGTAAATAAAAGAAGTTTTACTTTCTTCTTCATATTGGCTGTTAGCCATTTTCTATGTTCCCACTGAACCAAAGTATCAGCAATAATATTTAGTTGCTACTGTGGAAGAGCTGAAAATGTGACTATCTCTTCAGACAAATGGTTAATGGTGTTTTACAGTGAGCTATCTATTTCTTGAGCAAAACAGACTATATTCATTGTAATAAATTACTTTGACTGTCTTCTGTTCCATTACTATACCATATAAATGAACAAACACATACAATCTTTTTTCTAGCAGCAGCAGCAGCAGGTAGGAAAGAGAAACTGTTACAGATTCCAAAGAAGAACCACAGGATGAAATAAAACTCTGACTATTGAGTGTCTCTTTTACAATTAACTATTTGATTTATCCAGACTGGTCTCTCAGGTTCTTTATTTTTAGTGCATACACTTATTATTCCCATGTATATGTCCAACACAACCTGTATGCAATTTAGCTGATCAGATGTCTACTGCTTTTTTGTGGTTTTCTTTTTCATTTTAACTAGTGTGTTTGTTCCCAGTTGCTGTGTAATTTTCAAACACAATTATAATGCAACTCATGCAACTGTTTATATTACACTAGACTTATTTAAAGGTTGTTTTTCAGCTGAACAGTAATGTGCTTCCACAGCAAGGAAGCTAGAAATGGTTCCCAGTTTGGAAGCACAGGCACATCACGTGTGTCAATGTTGATCTTTCAACTCATTTCTAATAAAGCCTGAGAAGAAAAACCACGTAAAGATAAGAGATGGAAAAACATGCAGCTGTGGAAAAATAAACCTCTTCTATCTGTCCAGCCAGATCTGCATCTTCATTACTACTGCATCACTGAGAATAGACTTTAAACCATAAATTGGTTCTAGGAAGACTCTCAGCATTTTCTGTCCAAAGATGAATGTATTTTTCCAGTAATTTCAGAAAGGGTGGAAACTTTGAAAGGGCTATGAGCTAGCTGAATGAGGAGATATAAAGAAGACTAAAGCAGAGCCAGTAGCTTTGGTACTTTTAATATAATCACTGAAGACATATTTTTCATTAAAATCCCTAATAAGGATGGGCATTTAACTCTCTTAGGTTGCTAAGAGAACCAGTGCAATCTTGCTATTCTTCTGATCCATTTTACAGGTAATAAAGAAAGATTGACAAATCCCCTATTACAGAGATTATAAACAGTCAGTCTGCTACATATTTACTATGGAATGGCAACAAAGACACTTGCTGAGATCATTCAACATCTGCCAACTATTTAAAACTAAATCATAGGAGACTTTTTTGGGATTTTAGCCAGGCAAGTAGAAATCTAAAATGTATGCAAAACAGTCTGTCTCACATTGCTTTTGTATTAGGTCTCACACCTCAACAGACTGTACTTTGCATTTTTTCTGTTTAAAAAGACCCCAAAGCATGCACACACACAAAACCAGAAAACCAAACACCCCTCCACAAACCCACAAAAATCAACCCCCTCCACCCCAACAAAACAAACTGAAAAAACTCCAAAGCACCACCACAGCAGGAAAACCACCAACTCCAAGCCATATCAAAACCTCTCTAACAAATTCCTTCTGTGAGCAAAAGAGAATGGATACTCCAAACTGATTGATTCTGATTTTCTAGATCTTAGCAATGTCCGTGACTCCAAGAAGACAGAAATATTTGAATTAAGAGCATGATTTCTGCAGGAAGAAGGTGGCAGAGGAAACCACATTGCACATGGATACTTGCAATTTTATCCAAATCAGAATAACTGTCAAGTACAAAATGTCTGAACAAAGATATGCAGCAGAAGGAAAACATAGCCTGTAGATGACATTTCTAACAACCCTTTCAGATGGTCAGAAACACTATGTTCAGTCCTCAGCTAGTAAGGTGTTTCTGGCTACATCTGGCATCTCTTACAAATCACTGATTCCGACTGCCACACGTTAAATCCTTTCTGTACATGTTTATGAACCAGTCACCCTGACATAACTTCTCCAGCCAGGCATTGTACGTCTATTTGCCTCCTTAGTTTGTATCTCTTTCTGTGCTGTGTACACTTGGAAAACTGACATCTGTTTTCCAGGGATGGTAAATCGTTATTAGCATTGCAACTAAGCGTGAAGGTAGGTCTGTAAGAGCTGCAGAATCTTGACTTGAAACCACAAAAGCCATGCTTGCTGGCAAAAATTGCATCTGCTGCTTTCATATCATTACATTTCTGTTCCTTAATACAAAGCAGAGCTACTCAAACATCAAACTTGGATATTGCACTCAATCTGGTACATCCATCCTACCAGCTCATCAAAGAACTGTGTATGTGCAGAAAATGGAATTTGTTCTCTAAGGCCACCTCTGATAATCTGGTATTGAATTTCTGCCTTTATCATATGAAGTTTTAGAAAAACAAACACAACTGAAATAAAACCAAGCGACCCCCAAAACAAAGCCTCAGCCATTTACTGTTCCAGTCTGCAAATAACTAGATATGTAGTTTCCACCTAAGTGCATCAAAATCTCATTCAGCTTTTTGTTTGCTGTCCTAGAGTTCAGCCAGGGGAGCTCAGTGTCTCTTTTAATATTCTCTTTCTTCATTGTGGTCTGCAGGTATCTTCCACCTCATTACATAGACTCAACAATAGCCTGTGAAAAATTGTATTTGACAGTTCATTCCAATCCATGCCTCTAGGACTGCAACTTTCTGGATATGTAACCCTAGGTTGGTTGTCTGTCTTGAGCATGATACCTTCCCTTCCCCACAGCCATTTAGGTTTAACCTAATATACAGCATGGTCCAGGAGTGACAGATTTTGTAATTGTTAGCAGCCACTAGAATCCTCTAGTGCTGAAGGGTAAGATGAGGCTGTAATTACTGGCCATAGGTTTTCCTATTTCCCAGAGAATTGTTAACTGTCAGCAATTAACAACAGTTACTACTATTGTGACAAATGGAAATCTCTGCCTCTAGTAATGATAGCTGCTTGTAATTTCTCCTCCTGGACAAAATGAACTGCTGCTGCCTTATCTGAGTAGTACTCCTGGGCCTTACTCCAAGAATCTCATCCTAGTGCTGCATGGCAGAAACATCATCTCTATGAAAAGCATGGATTTAACAGTGGAAAAAAAACAAACAAGCAACTCGTTCTTAAATACTAGATCTAGTGAATTGTTTCACTGAAGATTAATTCAGTGAATTAAATCTCAGCTCCATAAGTCCTAACTCTAGTTCAGTAACTTGAATTCAGTTTTGCTAATAGTCCTGATGGAGAAAGCAAAATGGCATTGAGGTTTTCTGCTATGCTGTGCCTTAGTAGTTAGGTCTATCAAAGACAATCTGAGGTATTTGAGCAAAAATGTCATTGCAGCCTCACTGACACAAAAGACTTGCACTTCAGCTTCTGTGAACAACCCAAATTGCCAACTATTCCTATGGCCTGCTTAATGCCTAACTATTTTGTACAGAATGGGACAGCTTCAACAGAACCAGCTCCTTTATGAGTACCTCTAGAGCTCAGAATGAAATGGACCAGCTAAGCAGCCTGGTGAGAGAGGCAGAAGGCACAGCCTCTATAATTTTGGAAATTACATCCAAAGCTCCTTGGTAGTCCAGCTCTTTATTTCCACTTTTTTTTTGTTCTTATGAAATGTTTCTTTCCTAAAAGTTAATCTAACAAAACATCTTTTAAGAAAAATCAAACTGTTTAGTTTCAGGTTGACATGAATTAGTCACAATTGAGTCATCATTACTTTGTGTTGTTTCATCTACTCTGTCTTTTATTAGGCTCCAGCTAAAGCAGTTTTAAAAACAGGCTTATTTCTCAGAACTGCATAAAGGATTCTAGTCCAGTAATGTCTCTTGTTTACATCTTAGGTTTGCATCTCCAGCAATTTTCTGTTCCACATCTGTGTTCAGTTCTGGGCTCCTTAATTCAAGAGATGCTGATATACTGGAACATGTCCAGAGAATGCAGCAATGTTGGTGAGGGGCCTGGAGCACAGCCCTGTGAGGAGAGGCTGAGGGAGCTGGGGGTGTGCAGCCTGCAGAAGAGGAGGCTCAGGGACGACCTCATTGCTCTCTACAACTACCTGAAGGGAGGTTGTAGCCAGGTGGGAGTTGGTCTCTTCTGTCAGGTAACCAGCAACACAACAAGGGGACACAGTCTCAAGCTGTGCCAGGGGAGGTCTAGGCTGGATGTGAGGAGGAAGTTGTTGGCAGAGAGAGTGATTGGCATTGGAATGGGCTGCCCAGGGAGGTGGTGGAGTCACCTTCCCTGGAGGTGTTCAAGAAAAGCCTGCATGAGGCACTTAGTGCCATGGTCTAGATGACTGGCTAGGGCTGGGTGCTAGGTTGGACTGGATGATCTTGGATGTCCTGGCTGATCTTGGATGTCCTTTCCAACCTGATTGATTCTATGATAAGGTGGTATAAGCTTGAATTATGTTAGGTTACTCAGATTCTTGACTACCAGAACCAGAAACCTCTTCTCTAGAAATGAGTAACACCTCTGTCAAGAACATGAACTTTTCATCACAGGATAGTTCTCTTCTGCATATAGGCAAGCACAACTTGTAAGAATTTGGATTCAATTTACCAGAAATGCTAAACAGGGAGAGTTTCAAATGTCTGTAATCATACACACAAGACATGTGCTTCGTAATTTAAGTTTTCCATAATTCTCATTTTCTCTTTTTTTCCTACAATAACTGCCTGGCATCATGATTCCAGCCTTCATTTGCTGAACTGTGACAGTACACTATGGAAAATACCATTTCAGTAAAACTACCAAGCTACTAGGGCAAATCCCCCAACTTAAATCACCAAGGAAGATCATTCTCTCACTGCTTCAGTAATTCTCAGATCCAGAGTCAACCCAGAGCTGCCAGCAAAGCTAATCCCTCTCACACAAAGTGCTGAAATGTGTTTCCACCAAATTTCAAAAAGACATTTTGAAAGGCACAGAATCATTTATAAATATTGACATTTCTAATGTTGCTGGTAAAATGCAATAACAAATATATATATATACACGTAGAAAATCAGTCTTGTCAGCTGAAATAAACAATCCTTCCCAGAAAACAAGAAGCAAGTTGTCTGACCAAGAGTAACAAACACAGATCAGTATTTGGATGGCAGGTTGAAGTGGATCATGACCAACACAGAACACCAGACACAGAACAGCAGTCTCTATGGCTTCTATTAAGCACTATCACATATCAGTTAGCAGCCTTCTTTAGTGATCAGTAAATATATTCTTTCTTTGATGCTTTCACTGTCTAAGCATTTTCTGGCTTGCTTTCAAAGTTTCTTGTCATTTCACAAAACATCTGTGACACTTATGCACCATTACCTCACACGACCTTAAACTGGCCATACACAAATCATAGAATCATCAAATCAAACAGGTTGGAAGAGACCTCCAAGCTCATCCAGTCCAACCTAGCATCCAGCCCTAGCCAAGCAACCAGACCATGGTACTAAGTGTTCCAGCCAGGCTTTGCTTCAACACCTCCAGGGAAGGTGACTCCACCACCTCCAGGGCAGCCCATTCCAATGCCAATCACTCTCTCTGCCAACAAGTTCCTCCTAACATCCAGCCTAGACCTCCCCCAAAACAACTTGAGACTGTGTCCCCTTGTTCTGTTGCAGCTTGCCTGGCAGAAGAGACCAACCCCACCTGACTACAGCCTCCTTTCAGGTAGTTGTAGAGAGCAATGTGGTCTGCTTTGAGCCTCCTCTTCTGCAGGCTGCACACCCCCAGCTCCCTCAGCCTCTCCTCACAGGGCTCTGCTCCACACCCTTCACCATCTCTCTTGAATTGAGGGGCCCAGGACTGGACACAGCACTCAAGGTGTGGCCTGACCAGTGCTGAGTACAGGGGCAGAATAACCTCCCTTGTCCTGCTGGCCACACTGTTCCTGATCCAGACCAGGATGCCGTTGGCTCCTCTGGCCACCTGGGCACACTGCTGGCTCATGTTCAGCTGCTATCTACCAGCACCCCCGGGTCCCTCTCTGCCTGGTTGCTCTCAGCCACTCTGTCTCCAGCCTCATTCAATAAGGGCTTGCCTTTCCCTAGGACAAAGTGCTAGAACAGCATACTGTTTTGAAGTATCCAATACCACAGCTATCTCTTAATAATTTTGAAGGACAGGAATATTTCAGTAGCTTCATTACCTCAGTGGCTAGGAAAATAATATTGTAATATTTCAAAAGCTGGAAAAAAATGTGTGCAAGACTATGGAATAAAAGAAACCTCTGCTGCTTCAAAAATAGCTGTTCTTCTCTTACTTTTTCACAGACACCTGCTCTATCTTTTGCCATGAGAAAATCATACTACTATTTTTTCACTGTGAAAGGCAGTAATTTATCATCTTATTGACACTTTCAGTTGTACAAATTCCAGCACTGTAAAATGGAAGCAAAATATAGTGGAATTATTTTATATTGCCAGTTTTATCATGCAAACCACAATTGCTCCTTCTGTGAACAAGACAAGTTTAGTGCTACTGAAAAGCCTTTAATCTGCACTTGCAAAACATGACATGAGCTGCATGGAAATCAGACCACACCTCCTAGTGACTCATATCCCATTCGTCTTGACAGTACACATATTTTTAAGGAAAATGTCCTTAAAACATAGTTGTGGATTGGTTTTTTGGAGCTTGTTTGCGGTTTTTATCAAGTAGGCAAAATCCTTTCACGTTTCTGTGGTCACAGTTATTTATTTTACAACTCCTGTATTGTCTACCAGTTATTTTCCCCATCATTTGCAACAAACTTAAACAGCAGGGGGGGAGCTATTAGGAGCCATGTCTAAAAATAAGAACATTCTGTTGTCTAATCCTAAAAGACAGTAGAGGGGTAATGGATGAAGTAGTGCCTGAATAAACTTTCTGTTCATTTTTGAAAGGACCATATTTCAGTCTCAGTTTGTATCCTAAAAATCTCTGCTGCAGTCACAGATGGCTAAAAGACAGAAGCAGAGATATATTCTTTCCATGCTGTATGTGGAGCACTCCCTGGCTTCCATTTCTTTGAAGTAGATTTTGGCAATAAAAAGAAGGGTAAAGAATCTGTGTGAGCCAGTGGTACAGTGCCCACTGGGGCATGATCCCACAGAGACCTGAAGGATTCATTCTATTTCTTTTGTAAGAAACACACCAGAAAAATCTGCAGGTGAAGGCACAGAAAGCTTCACTGCAGCAAAACACCAGGCCAAAAAGAATAATGATCCCTTTTTCATCAAAAGAATAAAAAGTCATGCAGGGCTTTGGGGTCAGAAGCTATTACTGATATATATTAGTTTCAAATTAGTCAGATTTTTCTGTGCATCATTTCATTTCTGGCTACTATTGAATCAGCTCCCCAGACCCTATGAGGAGAGGCTGAGGGAGCTGGGGGTGTGCAGCCTGCAGAAGAGGAGGCTTAGGGGTGACCTCACTGCTGTCTACAACTATCTTAAGGGAGGTTATAGTCAGGTGAGGTTGGTCTCTTCTGCCAGACAACCAGCAACAGAACAAGGGGACACAGTCTCAAGTTGTTTTGGGGGAGGTCTAGGCTGGATGTTAGGAGGAAGTTGTTGACAGAGAGAGTGATTGGCATTGGAATGGGCTGCCCTGGAGGTGTTCAAGAAAAGCCTGCATGAGGCACTTAGTGCCATGGTCTAGATGACTGGATAGGGCTGGGTGCTAGGTTGGACTGGATGATCTTGGAGGTCTCTTCCAACCTGGTTGATTCTATGATATTTGGGTTATCCAACTGCAAACACTACAGAGAGAACTAAACATACAAGTGCAAAAGAATCCAGTGGTGGCTTTAATGCTTTCTGACCCTGGTGGTGAATCACAAGAAAGAACTGTGAGGAAGACTTCACCTTGTATGTGCCTGTAACACAGTGCTAACTTCGTCCTGTTGGAAGAGCTACTTGGAAGTGTCCTGTGGGCTTGGGCTCTAGAAGCTAAGAAGGTCCTGAACCAATACATGAATGCATGAGAACCTCAGAGTAACATTTAAAGTAATATTGAGGCATGCTCACCTCTATGACTACAAGCAGTTGATGTAACAATTATGAATACTAAATAGTCCTTCCCTGCAGGTCAAGCCATTACAAAATACATTATAATAAACCAGCACTTTGCAATTAAATATGATTTTAACTGAAGCTGATAGGCATTTTGGTCTTTGTACACTGCTATGATTTGCTAGGTTTTCCTGGGACCCCGTTACTTAGAGTAAGTAAAAACTGCTTTGCTGTAATCACAAAACCACCATAAAATGATTTTACTCTGGAATTACTAGGTTCCATCCTTCACATCACATGAACTGTACAGGAACAGTGAAGAAGGAAAAATCTATACAGAATACATTACATGGTGAGGTAATGCACTTCAAAATCTGAGATATACAGAAGTGTGACAGAGATTTCAAGGTCAGAAAAGACATTCTACATGTCAGAGAATGTCCTCAATAGCATCAAGCGGTCACTGCAGTCAGTCCACAATTCCTGTTTAAGTATTGCATCATATGCCCCATGTGAAACATTTCAATGACTTCTCATCCTGTGATGCCAAAACTCATCTTTCAGCATGCATTTATTCAGCTTCAGCTTTCATTTTCCACCACTCATTATGGATCATGAAATCCAAAAAGAAGCTCTCTTCCTCATTAACTATTTACTATGGCTACAGACTAAAAAGAAAAATCACCTTGCAGAAACTTGTTCTCCATAAATAAAAAGCTTTATACACAGAGTTTAAACTCTGCAGAAATCTTGAATGCAGTAAAATATGTTCATGGTATTACTAATAATATCCTGCGAGGCCAAGGCAACTGTAAATCCAATGCTTTTACATCACCATGTTCATTCAGTAATCTTTAAAATGAGTATAAGCATCTCACTTTAATTGTACCAGGACCAGAGTTGCCACTTGCTATGCAAGTGTTATTCACATTTTCTGCTCATAAAAAATTAAACCCAAGAGAAATGTCATGATTTGCCTAATGTCACATAGCAGGAAGCAAAAATCAAATCCTGTTCTATGACCACTTGACATTCAAAGCCCTTCATAATCTGATTCCTAATATTCTGTTGCTCTCCTGTCACTCCCTCCTCTTTCAACACTCAAACCTGAGTCTTCCAACTTGTTCTATTCTTGCTCACTGTTTTCTTTCATACTGCAAATACTTTTGGAGCTGCCTTTCTGAACCAAGACCCAGGTTGTCTTTAATTTATTAATGGTCAACTTAAAACACAGTCCCAGGCAACCAGCAATAGAACAAGGGGATACAGTCTCAAGTTGTGCCAGGCAAAGTATAGGCTGGATGTTAGGAGGAAGTTCTTCCCAGAGAGAGTGATTGGCATTGCAATGTGCTGCCCAGGGAGGTGGTGGAGGCACCGTCCCTGGAGGTGTTGAAGAAAAGACTGGATGAGGCACTTAGTGCCATGGTCTAGTTGACTGGATAGGGCTGGGTGCTAGGTTGGACTGGATGATCTTGGAGGTCTCTTTCAACCTGGCTGATTCTAAGATTCTAAACCACCAATGTGGACCATCATAGGTGTTCCCGTGTGGAACCAGTTCCCAGTCCTTACCCATATGTACAGACAATTTATCAACCCCTCTGGCCTCATGCAATTGGGTTGCCAGCACCCAATAACTACACAACCTTATTACTCCAATCAGCTAATTATTTTTTTCTGTACCACAGAAAAGCATTCACTGTCAAAGTAACTTCATGTAAAAAGCACATTGTGAACCATTTGTATCTTACTATCCATTTATGCAACATCTCAATCCTCGTGTTCATTCTATCAACTCCTAATTCATCATCTCCTTCAGGCTGGAAGTGCATCTTGTCAAAGGTCTTTAAAATTCCCAACACACTTGGTGGCAGCACAAAATAAATAAGCACTATAGAGTTGATTGTAGAAATTGGAGAGAATAGCATAGAGTCTACACCAGTTATAAAGGCAAGGTTTGTTTTCTAATGAACACAGGTGAAAGAAAAGGCCCTAAAGACTATCTCTGCAGTTTTCACACCATCAAGAGAAGTTTGTGCTCTGAGAAAATAAAAGACTATGTCAGTCTTTAAAAGTAAACCTGTTCTGATGCTTAGAAGATTCAAGGCACCGTTTTGTTGTAAACTGCATATTCAGGTAACTAGAAGCACTATTAAAGTAACAAAGATGCTTCATGTCAGTTACAACCTCTCACCTTCTTCCTTTAAAGAAGCCTTCAGAAGTTCCATTTTTTCCAACTGTGTGACTTGAAGGTTACACAAGATTAATAGGTCTTCCTGAAGCTGTACTCCCTCTCTCATCAGTATTACAGTATTTTGTTTCCTTGTCTCCACACTGACAATTTTGTAAGACTTTGTTCATTTCTCAAAGTAGACTAAAGCAATTTAAACATGGGTTTAGCTGAGGTTACAATATCTACCCATCTGGTAGAAAACCATGATAAACCAGTAAAGTATATACTTACTGTACCTCTTTCTCTTTTATTCAATTACACATTTTCTGAGTGCACTATAGAGCTATTTTCTCTTTAAATTCAGCTTGCTTGTAATTTAATCTTCCCCCCTCACACAGATGTCATGCACAATGGTCCACTTTTATTATTTCACATCCATCTGAGGAAAAAAAATCAATTTTCCTCTGTTATTATATATATATATCTATTTTTCTATGTGCAAAATCCAGTACCCCATATTAGTAGCTCACAAATTCTGATAAACTGAACAGTAATGGATCTTGCCAGTGCTCATGGAAAACTTCCACATGATACAAGTGTTCTAGAAGCCACACATCCTTCTGGAAATGCAGTGGACAATTATTCCAAAGTGAGACAGGAGGAAAAAATGATTCATAGAATGGTTTAGGTTGGAAGGGACCTCAAAGATCATCCAGTTGCAAGCCCCTGCCACAGGCAGGGACACCTCCCACTAGAACAGGTTGCTCAAGGACTCATCCAACCTGGCCTTCAACGCCTCCAGGGAGGGAGCAGCCACAACCTCCCTGGGCCACCTGTGCCAGTGTCTCACCACCCTCACTGCAAACAACCCTTTCCTAACATCCAGTTTAAATCTCTCTTCTGACAGTTTAAACCCATCGCCCCTCATCCTGTCATTACAAGACCTTGTCAGTAGTCTCTCACCAGCCTTCCTGTAGACACCCTTCAGATACTGGAAGGCCACTATAAGGTCTCCTTCAAGCCTTCTCTTCTCCAGGCTGCAGAGCCCCAACTCTCATAGCCTGTCCTCATAGCAAAGCTGCTCTGAGTATCTCGGTGGCCCCCTCTGGACTGGCTCCAACAGTTCCATGTCCTTCTTGTGTTTCGGGCTCTAAAACTGCACTCAGTATTCCAGGTGGGGTCTGATGAGAGCAGAGCAAAGGGGGAGAATCCCCTCCCTTGCCCTGCTGGCCACACTGCTCTTGCTGCAGCCCAGGACACAGTCAGCTGCCTGGGCTGCACTCACACTGCAGGCTAATGTTGAGCTTTTCAAACCAAATCATCACAGTATTCCTTACAAAAGCCAAGAGCAAAGACATTAGCTTAAAGACATACTCAAATCCCAGTTACACTTGCTTGTTCAAAAGTCCATGTAACTTGATGTCAATAGCTTCCACATGCTACCATACAGAACTGCCACATAGCCTTCAATTCTTGTTTTCTGCAACAGGCAGAAGATTGAAGTGATAGTACTGCTTAAGTGGATGTAATGATTCAGCTCAACAGCCTATATAATACTTGAAATGTGCTTTCTGTCATGATGTAATATCTTTCCATTCATGCTTTCTCATCTGTACTGAAATTCAAAGTGTAATGCAAGACATGGGGATTTGTAATGCTACCAAGGTCAGTTATGTACTTTCCATAGCTTTGGGAACCACTTTCATATAGACTATAGACCTGTGGCCAGAGCATGGTTCTAAAAAACACCTGAAAAAAACAAAAACATTTAACCCAGTGCATTTCCTACCTACACTGGCAAGAAACACTTAGCACTGTATGAGCAGTTTACACTCTGATTTCTTATAAAATACAAGTTTTTCAGGGCACAATGAGCAAACACTTAAGTCTTGATTTGCAATTGCTGGGACTACAGTCTTTTTCTCTCTTTTAAGGAAAGTTCATGCATATCTGCATCTGAAATATTTGTCCACATCAGAGTTGTTCTCTCAGCAGTCAGGACACTAATCTCAGGATTGTGGGATGTGTTCCCATCAGACAATAGGGAACACAGGTTATTCATGGGAGAGTTCTTTGTGCTTACTCAGATTGCTCTAGTCAAAAGTTCCTTAGGAGCTAACAAAGTGCCAGATCAGATTAGACTAAAATCTGTCTCTGACAGAGCGATCAGTAGCAGTTGCTGAGGGAAAGAGTGTCAGATTGGGGCAATACACCAGAATCACCTTGGTATGACCTCCCCATTTGCCAACCATCTCCTACTGTCAGACAACTCTCCAATCTATCGGGCCTCACACCAGCCTGGGGAGCTGGTCCACTGACAGAGATGTGTCCCTCAGCAGATGCACAGAAAAAGGGGCTCATCACTCTGCTAATATTTTAAAGCTATATAATAGCATGGCAAAAATATTACCAGAGGTGAGATTCCTCAAAGCCAGTCACTCTCTGAAATCACCTTTTCCCTCTTTGCACCCATTGCCCTTTTCATTTTATAGAAAACATTTTACAAACACCCTATATTACACTGGAAAAATTCTTACTGTGAAATCTGGGAAAGATTCAAGCAAGGAGAACACCAAAGCTTTTTATCAACTGTGAAAAATACTACTTTACTGTTGCTACAGTAACATATTCCTCATAAGCCCTTTAAATTTAAATGCTGTCTTAGAAGAGTTCTGGGTCAAGTTAAACAGCACAGAGAAGCTCTTGAGAGGAATCAAGTTTATATTCAGCATGGGTAAAAATGCAACAGAAAAGGTGAACTAAAGTTTTTAGCTATTTCCATAATGACTTCTCACTTGCTGTGGTCTGTCCTACTTTCCTTCCCGGTAGTCACCCAGTGGTCTCTCTTCTGAGGGGAGAACTCTCAATGGCCTCTAAGGGAAAATTCCTATTTTTTTTGTATCCTATATCAATCTACCATCTTCATTTAAGAAACAAAAAATCATTAAAAAGCTTGGATTTGCAAAAAGATATAGATTTGCAAATATAAGTTTGCTCCTCCTGAGATAAGACCAAGAACAAAAAGCTATTTCCAACTTCTCACATATAGAGAATTGCTACACATAGAAAATAATATGAACTGAGAAATTGCAGAGTGAGTACAAAAATCATTCATGAGGCATCTGAGGATTATCATAGGAATTTATATTTATTTGCTCTATAACTGCATGATATCTGGTATTCTCTCTCATCTTTAAGGACCAGATTTAAAGTTATTCTTCTGAGAGACAGCTGTCAATACAATAAGCATACTGGGCATCATCTTTGGAAAAGGAGGAACAATCTCTTTCAGTTTTTATGTAGTTGTCAAGTATCAGTTTGTGTATTTTTGGCACCAATATGGTTTCAGGGAAACGTTCAGTCAATCTGCATCTTCTCAGCTATAGCTTTTTACAGTCCTTCCCAGATGTCACCAGATACCTACTCAAAAAGAGGAGAATGAAAAGCAAAGCTTCTAAGTCACCCTAAAGTGATGTGTTGGATCAATTTTTTTTTAAAGTAAATGAAATAGAGCAGACACTCCAAATAGTAGATTCAGAGTAATTTGAGGAGTTCCTATCTGGTATTATTTTAGAAACCTGGTCTAATTATTTTATATGAGAATGCCATAAACTCCTTAAGTAACCCTAAAAACATGCACAGGTGACACTACAATAAAGTTTGTTAACACAGACTTTGCTAATGTGTGAAACTTGGATGTTATTAAAACACTCAATTACCAAAGCAATGACAATACAGACTTTGCTATTATGTGAAATTTGGATGTTATTAAAACACTCAATTACCAAAGAAATGACAGAAATCAAAGTCCTGACTCTACTAAAGCTCAAGATACAACCAAAACTGCTGTGACCTATTTTTTTCATACTGAAAGCATAAGGGGCAACCAGTCCCATTTACTAAGTGACAACAGCCATTTACCTACAGTTATGCACATGCCTAAGTATTTGCATTGGTAATCAGAACCAAAATTAAACTGACAGACTTAATCAGAGCTGACAGGTAATAAACTATTACAGAAACAGTTCTCCTGTGACTGGTGACATGGGACAGCTATCATCACAATACCTGACATATGTTAGTCACAAATAAAATGGGACTAAAAATAGATCACAAATAAATATAACATAAAACACTGTGGAATAAACTAGTATTAAGAAACTACAGAATGAAGTTAATCTAATCTGCTGGATGAGAAGCTCAACAAGAGCTGGCAGTGTGCTCTTGCAACCCAGAAAACCAATCCCATCCTGGCCTGCATCAAGAGAAGTGTGCCCAGAACATCAAGGGAGGAGATCCTCCCTTTCTACTCCACTCTGGTGAGACCCCACCTTGAGTACTGCATCCAGTTCTGGAGCCCCTATTACAAGAAAGAATTGGACACGCTAGAGTGTGACCAGAGAAGTGCCATGAGGATGATCAGAGAGCTGGAGCTCCTCTGCTATGGAGACAAACTGAGTTGGCATTGTTCAGTCCAGAGAAGAGAAGGTTCTGAGGAGACCTTATTGTGGCCTTCTCTCAATATATTGGATATCCCAGTATCTGAAGGAGGCTTACAGGAAAGCTGGCGAGGGACTTTTTAGGAGGACTGGTAGTGATAGGACTAAGGGGAATGGAGCAAAACTAGAAGTTGGTAGATTCAGATTGGATGTTAGGAAAAAGTTCTTCACTGTGAGGGTGGAGAGACACTGAAATGGGTTGCCCTGGGAAGTGGTGGAGGGGTTTTTAAGGCCAGGATGGATGTGGCTCTGGGTAACCCAGTCTAGTGTGAGTTGTCCCTGAACAGCTAACAAGAATTGAAGGGACTAGAAGGTGGGGGAAAAAATCCCAAGTATAAATGAACCTTAACAGAAACCACAGCAGAAAGGTGGATTCTTCATTTCAAGTCAGTGATGGACTAAAGCTGACCAAAATGAATCTGTAGGCTAATCTGACAGGCTGGTGATGCCAAACCAGGGCTACCAGTAGAAAAACAGTATGCAACTTCTTCCTGCACATATTTTGTTATATTATAGATGTTTTTCAGAACTCTGCATACAGTAGAACACTTTCTTTTCATTCCTATTGGCACTGTCAAACACTGAGGAGTGACTTAGGTGTGGCTGGCAAACTACAGAACACTACACCCTGTGTTTTCCAGAGGGTGACTATCCCCAAGAAGTTAACACTCACTCCTCATTCTACAATGGCAGGGTTGCAAGATGGTACAACACCAAACCACCAGAGCCCATCCTTCAGCAAGAATTCTCTCAGATGAGAAGTTAAGCAAAGTATCTTTGTCAAATCACAGGAAAACATGGGGGGAGCTCCTGAGTCAAGACTACCTTCCAGACTTGAACAGAGACAATGGAAAATTGGCTAGGGAGTGTTCAAATATTTAATTTCTCTGTCTTAAATAGAGTCAAACATATTCTATAAAACCAGCTCTGACACCTTTAATTACCTGAAATCCAGGAACCTTGGGTTAGTATTAGTGACACCAGAAGCAACTGATTCTGCAACTGTTCTCATTTACACACACAAGAAAAAAACTTCAGTAAGACAAGGGCAAGTATTCAGAAAAGGCTGCATTTTACATGCTTCTATCATAGAATCAGCCAGGTTGGAAGAGACCTCCAAGATCATCCAGTCCAACCTATCCCCCAGCCCTATCCAGTCAACTAAACCATGGCACTAACATGGCATCCAGTCTTTTCCTGAACACCTCCAGGGATGGTGACTCCACCACCTCCCTGGGCAGCCCATTCCAATGGCAAATCACTCTCTCCGTGAAGAACTTCCTCCTAGTGGCTCCTCATGCAGTGATGAAGTTTCATCTAAAAAGCAAGTTGGTATTATTCTGGTACTGGATGGACAAAAAGAAAGGAAATTAAGGACAAAAAGCTGATCCTTTTAAAGGAGTATTAGGTGGACAAACATGTACACTCAAATTGAGATTCTGCCAGCTCAAGGTAGAGTCTTAGGTGGGGTTCAGTCCCTTTTTCAGGCACCACTATTTAATTTAGAGTCTCTGGCATGAAGCTCTCTGAACCATAAGGTAAGAGAAAGAAGCACAACCTTTTAACAACCTGTGTAGCCATCCAGTCATGAGGTAGCCAATCACATCAGAACTCTTCCCTGTCTGCTAAATGACAAAAATAGTTCCATAATCTGAAGATTATAAAGTATCCTTCTAAAATTTCTCTCAAGTAATTCTTCAATTAGCAAAGTTTAACAAGGGGGTGTGATCAGCTCCTTCATTCAGGCTGAATCAGATCCCACCAAAAGCTGTGTGTTCTGCTTTAGAAAATGCCAGCCATTTGACAGCTGTTTATTCTCAAGCCTGTGTGCTGCGTCCATTTCCTCCTCTTTTCTCAGCTATTTACTTTCAGATTATAAACTCTTTAGAGCAGGTGTTACTCGGAGAAACAGAGCAAATGGATAGCAAAAAAAACCCCAGCCCTCAACTGTAGATCTTTGTCTCTTTGAGGCAGCATGAAGACAAAAGTGTAGCACTAAAACGTTCTGCTTTTTCAATGCTACTTGATTTATTATCAATTTTATACTGCATAAAAATGTGACTGCTCCCAGAGAATATGGTTGGTTTATTTTTCTGCTTATCTTAAGATGGAAATTCAGCAGGTAGTCTCACTCAACTCCTTTCAAAAGTTCAGGTTTTGCTATTGTTGCATTTATTTTGAACGTGCACATTTTATAGCTGCCTTTTGTCCTTGGAAACTGTTCTCTGTATGTAATATATGTTGGTAAATTGTAATTATGAGCTGACCTAGTTAACCAAAATAAATCTCCAGACAGGTAGTACTAACAAGAGTATTTTAACAACTCTGAAATTTTGCTTCGTAACTGAGGCAAGGGAAAACTGCAGACTCTGACCCTGGATTTCAAGGGTAAAAAAAAACCCCAGACATTACCTAAATATAGATCGAATGAAAACCAAAAAGCTGAAAGGAATACTTTCTGCTGAACAATTCTGGGGGAGGATTATCTTTCCCAACTCTGTCACTAATTCCAAGATGTGTTCACCTACCTAAATGCTTGAGGATATTTATCTTGGTATCTTACTTCATTAATATCTACCTATTTCCAGAAAGTCACAATAGATGCATAATTCCCATATTTCCCTTTTCCTCTCTGTTTTTTTTCTTCCTTTAGGGCATAAGTAAGAAGTGTCACTAGTGACTACAGTCTTCAACAAATGGATGAAGCTCCTACATCCACAAGTGCAAATACAGGCTAGGCAATGTGTGGATTGAGAATAGCCTGGTGGAGCAGAACCTGAGGACAATGGTGGATGAAAATGCAACAGTGTGCACTTGTAACCTGGGAAGCAAATCTCATCTGAGGCTGCATCAATAGAAGTGTGGCCAGGAAGTCAAGGGAGGTGATTTCCCCCCCCCCCCCCCCCCCCCCCCCCCCCCCCGATTCTGTTCCTGTGAAACCACATCTAGAGTAATGTTCAGCCCTGGGGCCCCCAGCATACAAAAGACTGGATGTGCTTTAGCAGGTCCATGAAGGGGGCCATGAAGATGATCAGGGGGCTGGAGAACCTCTCATATGAGAAGAGCTTGAAAGCTGGAGTTATTCAGCTTGGAGAAGAGAAGGTTTCAGGAAGACTTTACAGCTGCTTTCCAGTACTTAAAGGAAAGATGGGGAGTGCACTTAGTGTCATGGTCTAGTTGATTGGACAGGGCTGGGTGATGGGTTGGACTAGATGATCTTGGAGGTCTCTTCCAACCTGGTTGATTCTATGATATGAGTCTATGACTCTTGGGGAGTGACTATCAGGGAGTGCAGTGGCAGGACCAGGGATAATGGTTTCAAACTGAAAGATGGAAAATTTTGATTACATAAAAAAAAGACATTCTTTATTGTGGTGAGACACCAGGACACGTTGCCCAGAGAAGCTGCGTATGTCCCATCCCTGGAAGACTGGATGGAGCTTTAAGAACAATCTGATCTAGTGGAAGGTGCCCCTGTCCACAGCAGGGAAGTTGGAACTAAATGATCTTTGAGGTCACTTCCAATGCAAAGCATTTTATGATTCTGTGATAATCCACAGTGTGACACTATGAAAGTGAGAAACAGGGTTCAGCTGAGAAGCTGGGATGAGAGGTAAGGCCAGGTCACAGAAGAAGTTGGGTGCAACACTTTGCTAGTGTAAGGAAGGCATTGCACTGACTACACACTGAAAATACTGAGCTGTGCTAAAAGCTTGAAGAGGAGTTAGAGGTCACTGGGAATGTTTGTTAGCCTATTATATCAGATATCAAATAAAGCTGAAACATAAGCAGTAAGTGTATAAAGTATTCCACAATCTAGATTAAAATTACAACAAATAATTTTGCCAAGCAAAATGCACCATAATGTATAGAGTCTTTAAAAAACAGAACAGACATTGACATTCTTTGGTGGTGATTTATCTGCATTAACCAAGGGAGTATGATCTTTGGTGCCACATTTTTAATTCAGTAGTGAGGAGTAAATATAATTTAATGTCTAACTTAGAAATCATTTCTCTAAGAGAAGTCAGGAGACTATATTTTATAAGGACAGAAGTCAAAGTTTCATGCCATGAAGAGTTCATGGGCAACAGTGGCATAAACTAATCCTATCCCCAAGCCCATCTTCATGTTGGCATTTCATGGATACCAGCACAGTCCTCAGGGGCTGTAAGCACAGTCTGTGATGTAAATCTGTTCTTTCTTTTCAACCAGTACCCTTTACAAAGGCAAGATCAAGCAGTCACTGGGAGGAATATCATACATTTTTGTAACTGTCAAAGGTTCTGTATGGCAAAGCTGCAGCCTGGTAATAGTGTAAAAGCGGGGGGGGGGGGGGGGGGGGGGGGGGGGGGGGGGGGGGGGTTAAAGCAAAACCACAAACAATTTATCAACAGAAACTCCTCCTCAGGCCTTAATATGAGGCATGACTTTCCAGGAGAAGTAAAGCAGCTGTCTGATACATCTGCTCTGAGTTTAACTGAATTGTAATAACCAACAAAAGAAGTTATAGAGAAAAGATTACCAGTGGGTGCAGAGCAGAATATCAACAAGAGAAGAGGTTATTAGAAGAGGAGCATTAGAAGAAGAATTGGCTGCCCAGGGAGGTGGTGCAGTCACCATCCCTGGAGGTGTTTAAAAGGAGGCTGGATGAGGCACTTAGTGTCATGGTTTAGTTAATTAGAAGGGTTAGGTGATAAGTTGGACTTGATGATCCTAGATGTCTCTTTCAACCTCTTCTGAGTGATTCTGTGTGAAAGGCATGGAGTGACAGGATGAGAGGTAAGGGCTTCAAACTGGAAGAAGTTCAGTTTAGATTGGACATTAGGAAGAAATTCCTCCCCATGATGGCAGTGAGGCATTGAAACAGGTTGCCTAAGAAGTTGTGGAAGTGTGAAGCCTGGAAGTGTTCAAAACCAGGTTGGATGGGGCCTTGAGAAACCTAGCCTAGTATGAGGTGTCCCTACCCATAGCAGGGGTGTTGTTACTAGATGGTCTGTAAGGTCTCTTCCAACCCAAACCATTCTGTGATTCAATGATGCTGTTTGGGATTTAACATTATTCTAGTCTATAGAAGCACTGGGAGAGAAGAAATAAAACAAACAATACTGCTTCTTAATACTGATATTTAACGCCTGTACAACAGGCAGGTAATTATCTCCTGCAGAACAATCAGAGCATAAGATTCCTGTGTGCCAGAAATCAATTTAAAAGCTACCAAATTTTCAGCATCCAAGATAGGGATTTCCATAAGCTACTTTGTAGAGTTTGTTGAGATTCAAACCTGAGACATCGAAGATTTGCTGGGGGGGAGAGGGAGGAAAAATGGGGCAGGAGGTATACATATGCACTGACTTTTGTTGAACTTTGCATTTTTATTATAGTAAGTAGTGCAGGTTTGGCCTCAGTTGCATTGTTTCCTATGAGGACAGTAAATTACATTTTGGGAGGCACAAATATCTCTGTGCATTACCTTGCACTTGTTAGCTTCCTTTCAAGCTTACCATTGCCTCCTGTTAAGCTATGACTGAAAGAAAAGACCTTACACCCACTACAACCAGCTGTACTTCCCATAAACCTTCTAGCTACTGATTTTTACATGTTAAAATAGCTTGTATTACCAACATACTAGTTTGAAGCAAAATAGGTAGGCAATGTTAAGTGCTAACCCTCTGTTCAGAGAAACTGCACCAACAAACGATGCTTTAGTACTTGGTTCACTGAAAGAAACCACAGGAGAAAATGGAGTAAAATGCAGCAATTTAGTAAGCTACTTTCCTTCTCAAAAAACTCCTTCTCAGAAGGAATAAATTCTCTGAAATGAAGCCCTTCTAACCTTTTCTGAAAGAAATGCCCTATGTTTTTGGTGACCACAGGTGTTCCAAATGGCAAACTGTCATAGGGAATGCTATAGTGTATGGATGCTATGAAATGGTTGAGATGAAAGTAAGTGTTCCAACCTCCTCACAAGTAAAGCCCCTAAACCTCACATAAGCAAACTCAGTAATCATCTTATTAACTTCAATGCCTTTGGTGCTTTCTCCTGACTGTCCAAAATTAGTGTGTTTGTGGTTCCCTTCACTCAGCTCTCCCATACCAGACCCCCCTACCATTTGACTATCCCACCTGCATTTATCTTCTTTCACTTCACTTGCTTCTTCCATTATGCTCATTTCTTCTCTGGCTCATTCAGAGGGCACCTTCATTTGTTTGCAGTTATCAGAAGATGACTTCTCAGATTATTTTTTCCCAGAGCTACTAGTATTCTTCAGCCACCTCACCTGTTTCAGTCCCTTATGTGACAAACCTGCCTGACTACTCACAAGACCTTCTTAAACAGCTTAATTGCAAAACCCATATATCTCAAAGTCATGCCTATGGTTTTGAAGTCATGCAGCAAGTGATCCTCAGCCAACCTTACTTTGTTTAGGCTGCTTCATTAGTCTCATCTCAATGGGGAGAGGTCTCTTCCCAAGTTTAACCCAGCAATTTTTTTAGCAGCTAAGGAACAGTACCTACCATGTAGGTACTTAAAGCCAGATACTCTTCCTAGTCTTGGAAGCATATTAAGACAAACCTAAGTGGAAAATAATAGCTGCAGTCAGGGAGCCATTTATCTGACCTGCATTAGATATGTACAGTTGGGTGAAATTAATTGAAATTTATAAACTAGATACAGGTTGAAAGGAGTGATTAGTTCAAATAATTACATTTAGTTAGATTTATCCTACCCCTTACATTCAGGTAAATAAATCTTTTCTATTCCCAGAGCAGTTTCTCATAGTTTACATGCATTTCCTGACTCCCATTTTTGCCACATGTTTGGGCTACAGGAATGAATTAATATTTCTGTTTTGTGAACCCCTTCAAATTCTTGTCACAACTCCTTTTCTCACGTTCCAAACTGGTCCACTGAACATTTCAGTTCTGCTCCTGCATTTGACTGTCCCTTCCATGAGAGAAAGTAACTCCTTCCAATCTTAAGTTTCTGTGCTTACAGATCATATAAAACTCACTAATCTCCATTCCTGACGTCCAATTCCAAGAATTTTACTTCTACTATATATTTTATTTCTCACTGCCTCTTTCCTTTATTTCTCACCCACATTCCCAACATACTTTCCTTGGCATATCTTCCAATTGCTTCTATGCAGATATGCTCTTTTCATCTTCATTTGCTCAGACTTCATTTGCAGGCTGTCTGACCAGCAACATTACTTACTGCCTTCCTAGAGTTATTAACAATCACCACAGCTATCCTGAAGTCAAAGATACACTTAGCTCTGCATCCTGTCTTTCATGGAGACTACCTGTAGACTTTGTCTCTTGGATACTTTCTCTCCTTTGTCTTTATCACCAGAACCAAACTGATCTTTCCTCCAATCCTTATTGACCACCCTCTTGTATCTGTCTGTAAACACCAACATAGACTTTAGCAAGGCATTTTATAGGAACAACTCAGGCATTTAATCAGAATTTTAGGTTACAGCGTGAGATGGGGCTGAAATATCTGTCATTCCCAGGAAGCTGGAGTATACACTGCCTTTCATCTTTCACAGGTCTCCTTATGGATTTGGAATCATATGAGTGACAGTAATCACCTACATCTTCTGCTCTCTTTCCAGCCAATGGAAATCTGACCAATGCAGGAGACATCAGCTCCCTGCTCATCACAGGGCTCCACTACATTCAGGCACAGCAGCTGCCCTTTTCCTACTTAAAGGAAGTGTCTCCACAGTGATGTTTATAGGAATTGCTGTTCACTTCAACAAAGCACACAGACAACCACCCATTCAGTCTGTCAACATTAACTTGCCTTTGCTGTTTTAACAGAACTGCTCAAACATTCCAGGATCTAATAATTAGGAGTAACCTCATTTCCTCTTAGTAGGCAGGCTGATAGCATGATATGGTTATGCTGTGGCATGATGAAGATTTTGAGACTGGTATGATTTGATGGTAGCAAAAAAAAGAATAAATACAAGTAGAAATGCCTTCTTTTACTTCACTAAATACAGAAAAATACTGGGGTACACTCAGGAAAGAAACAGAAAGGAGCTTATATTTCCAAAGTCTTGTCTATTTTCTCTCAATTAGTAAACAAACTGAATGTCCCTAGAAATCCCATCCTATGAAAAACCCTGACAGCACCCTGCAATTACTTCCTTTTCCAAACAGAGAAATAAATATCCTATCAATTTGAAACTTCCAACAAACACAAGTTAGTAAAGAGATAGTGTAGAAGAGTCATGCCATGTCAGAAACATAAATGTACATTCTTACCTTTAATTCACTGGAGCTAACAGATATATATGCCTTAATATCAAGTTACCTTCAGATTGCTTTCCAACATAACTGAATACTTAAGGGACATTTCTAGAATATTAAAAAAATACTCTTCATCAGGGGAAGCACACAGCTTCCTACACTGAATGCTTTGTGTTCTGAGCACACAGCACTGTCTTAATTAAATTGTTTTGTTGATATCAACGTGATATCAAAATATACGAGTGGCTATGAGAAGTTCCAAGTAATTATAATTGGAAAGTCAGGCAACTTTATCTACTGAGCAGATGATAACACTGGAACTCCCCCACTTTCCCAGCCAGTCTGCTACAAACCTCAACCTGTGTTTTGATCCAAATGCTTCTGAAGTCAATGAGAAGGCTGACAATGACTCCTATGAGGTTCAGCTGTACCAGAACTGGTGCAAGAAGCGAAAACTCAGTCCTCATGGACAGTTGAGAATGATGGCTGAAAACAACAGCTTATGTTAATTCTGTTATGGTAACATTTACCCAACAAGAGCTAAATCAAGATACACTTTTTTTTCTATTCTCTATGTAATACCCCCCCACAAAAGTTCTCTCTCTCTACTTCCTTCACATTGTATTTGAAACAATGACTGAAAAGCCAAAAATCTTGTGTTTTTTCATCTGCCCTGCTCTTTATTTCTTTGTCTTGTAATTTAGAAATCAACACTGGAGAAAAGCCAATAGTAAATGAAGTTCTGGATCTTGTAGTTTCATACCTCTGATCAATTTTAACCACTTGAAACTCCTAACCCACATCTAAAATATATTTCAAGCTGTTAATCATGCGCACTGAACTTTGTGGAAGTCCTATAATGAACATGCAACATTTTTTAAAGCCCTTGAGTAGTTTCTACCTCACTTTATATTTAAACTCTAGTGAAACGTAAGACATCATCTTTGTTCATTACATGTGTCAGGAACTCACAGCTACAGGTTCAGAAGATCTCATTTTTATAAGCTGATATGTTACTGACTTGGCTTTTCGTTAGTTAAAATCTCAGTCCACAGGCACCGGAGTTGCCAAAAGTTTGCATATGATGATTTGAAAACAGCGTCAAAGAACAACTGTTTCCAGAAATTTCCACACCATATTAATGTATTCATTTCAGAAGAAAATGCAGGCTGAAAAACAGCAACATACACAGTACAAAAGATCAAATTGCATTGCAAAATCAGACTCATATTCACTGAAGGTTATAAGCATCATTTTACATGTTAGAGGGCAATGTGAAGGCACTGCAGTGAGCACACATTCTCTTTCCTAATACACGTGAGGGTGACTTTCTGCTGCAAAATACTGGTATGTTAGGACTAATGGAATAATGTGTTTAAGAATGTTCACTCTTTGTTCCCAAGTTCTCTACCTTACACAGCCTACCTCACGTGAAAAGAAAATATCACTGCAACTCTCTGAACAGTCTACTTAAACTGTGCAAGTGCATGTAAATGCTGTAATTGTTGGAGCTGCAATTTTCCTGAACTGATTAGTGCTTATTGGAAAGCATTTTAAAGTTTAACTGCTTCCTCAGCATAATTATTTCCTCATAAGAAAATGCTTCATTGAGGGAAAAAAAAATCCATTTAACCATAGCTACAGGAGCAGAATCACCCAAATCAGTGGAATTTAACAAACATGATCAGGATTCACAGGCAATCACTTTGTAAAAGACTTTAAAAGAAGTTTTTGAGTGAAGTGTGCCTTATAAACAAATACAGATTTATTTAGAACATTAAACCCCCAGCCCTAGGGTTCTATCAGCCTAATGAACACCACTATGTACTCAGCTGGAAAAGATAAGAATCTCTCTCCTGGGCTAAACCTGGGCAAGAGACAGAGAGAGTGGAAGGGCTACAGCTTTCCTCATTTGTTCATGTTTTAAATGCTCGTATAAATATCAGGAAATGGGAGAATTTGTGCTTTTGTTGGTAATAGTATCTTAGAAAAACACCTTCCCACAGGAACAATTTACAAAGCCTCATGAATTATAAAGGCAGAAGCAGCGCAAATCCAAATATTTTCTCTTATTTCACTGCAATTCAAAACTTTCCATTTCTTAAACAAGTGTGTAGGTATGTCACAAAAGAAAAAAGTCACCATTTGGATAGGATTGCTACGTTGGAAAACACAGACAAAAGCTGACAACAAGCGAAAAAAAAGGAAGAAAATTAAATTTGAGTAAAGCATTCTATGAAATGGTACAAGTGATGGACTTCAGCTTTTAGGAAGGCTTTCTAAAACACTTAATAGGAACAAATGAATAAAAACATGGTTCTGTAATTATATGGCTTTTAAGGCAGTTTTCAGCACATATTGTGGAGGCTTAATAACGCATCTGTGTTCAATTTCCAATTGAAGAAGCTGGGACTGTGCACAAGAGGTAATCAAATGAGGACCTTCCACCAAAACCCACAAATAATCTCCAAACTCAGGTACTTTTTTTTTTTTTTTTAATTACAGTTGCATCTCCCAATTGCATCTAAAAATTGCCATCTAAAGTTGACTGCACCTATTGTACTAAGTAGTTTGAACTTAAGATTAATGAGACCTGAAATGCTGATCAATAAAAGAAATAAAGGAACACTAAGGGAACAGACAGACAAAAGTATTTCACTTCTAGGAACGCAAACATTTTCTTTCATCTTGTGAAGCACACTAAATCCTTTCCCAACTTTCACACAGATGCATGAGATACCAGTTAGCTCCCTACCCCAGCAAGAAGTAGAAAAGATCAACTTATTTTCCTGGTACTGAAGTATCTGTGAATTATACCTCTCACACCACCAGATTCACTGTGTAAAATGAAGCCTACTCTTCCCTTGCTGCCTTCCACGCAAGGACAGCCTTAGCTATCAGGCAAGTTATCCTTGCTGAGGCACAGGGAAGTAACAAACAGAAAACATTGGTTTGTAGCTACAACACACTGACAAATATTTTGTGACCCAGACCAATCTGCAGTTTATGTGTAGGGAGAGAGAACCAAAATCTTTGAAAAGCACAACCTATAGCATATTGCATTATTAAAGGTAAAAATTACAGCTATTACCTTCAACGTCTTTATGCAAGCTTGTCCCTCAGCAGATTAGGAGAAACAGTCTATATCTATAGCAACCAGAGAAGAGAAAGAAGGGACATATCCAGTCTAAACCATTTCCCTTTAAAATCCTGCATCACTACCTTCACTATAGCAAGCCTTTACTAGCTCATTTTTATTGCCACTTGACTGAAGCTTCATTAAAAAGCACGGTCAGCTGATTTTAATTCCTTCTTAATAAACAGGATGTACCTCAAGAAGACTGCAGATACTTTTGTGGAAGGCTTTCTCTGTTTCTTAATTTTATTTTTTGTCTTAGAAAAAAAATATATTTCTTAGGGAGAGGTAGTTTACCTTTCACTCTGACCTCCATAACCACTCCAGGGAAGTATTAAACTGGGGGGAAATACTAAATTCTCCAAGTTCTGACCTTTTGGATTTTAATTTTGGGATGATACTGCAAGTGAAGTAAGACTGGCTGTATTAGTAGGTAACACTGAAGATAATTCTGGTGAACACACAGTCAGGAGTGCCTCAGCGCAAGGCAAAGAGTGCCAGGGAGAGTGGCATAGGGAAACAGAACTGATTTTAAACAGTTTGTTTTCAGACTCCCTTTGTATTAGTTTGGGTCATTTTAGCAGGTGGGGACGTTCAGCGCAGATGGTAATCAATTACGGGGTTGAGTGGAGAATGCCTCAACAGAAAGAAGCTGTTCAGTGGTCTTCGTTGGGCAGCACTGAGCGTTGTTACACAGCTGTAACCCAGGCTGAACCAGGAGCAGGTGCTGGCTTCCACCTGCAGCAGCGCGCGTCGGCAGCGGGCAGCAGCGCAGGCTGGGCTGCACCTGGGGGGTTGTGGCATGGGGACCTCCCGTGGCTCCAAATATGAGAGGAGTTCAGTGGGCTGCACCGAATGAGTCGGAGGAGGGTCGCGTATGTGGAGGGTGGATGCATTTTTGGTGACTCGCCAATGCTGCACCTTCGACTTTAGGGGCCTCATGATTGTCTCGGTGCAAGTTTTCAGCCTGTGGGGCCACTTGGTGCGAACAGCTCCTCAGAGGTAGCCCCAGAGATCCCACGGGGACACGCAGCTGGGGCAGCTGGGACCCTGGGTCAGACTAGGAGTGACCGGGGAGAGGCAGGACCCAGGAGGTGTGAGGAGCTAGATGACAGGGACCCCCAGCGGGCAGCCGCGCCGTAGGAAGGCAGAAGAGGGGCCCCGCACCGGCAGCCGGTCCTGAGGGACGGGAGGACGGGCCCCGCACCGGTAGCCGTGCGGGCGCGGCCGCCGGGGGCCTGTCGAGCTGCCTCTGAGGAAGCTCTTGGGCAGCAGCGAAGGCAACGAGAGGATGGCGCGGCCCTGCACCCCGTCAGCCCCACGCCTCCCGCCTCTGGCCCCACTCACCGATCCGCGCCTCAGCGGCGGCTCCGGCGGAGGGTGGTTGGCTACGCGGGGCGGCGGCGAGGATCTGCAGCAGCGGCGGCAGCAGCAGCGGGAGGACGGAGCCGAGCGCCCCCATCATGCCTGGCCCATCGCAGGCGGCTGTCCCGTTCCCCTGCTCGCCGCCGCCAGCCCTCACTCCATACCGCCAGCCCGCTCTTCGCCTCCCGCAGCCGCTCCCCGGCTCCGGCAATCAGCAACCGCAGTGGATTCAAGACCCAGGACAGCGACCAGCGCCGCCTGCCCGCCCCCGAGCCGGCCCCGCCCCGGCCCGGCCCGATCCGCCCGCCCAGAAGATGCCGGGAGCGGGGAGCGTGTGTGTGCGGGTGCACCTCACTAGCGCCCTGTGGCCAGTCTTCCGTGCCCCCCCTTTCCTGCTCCCGACCCGTCTGGCTGCAGGGAATGGCCCTACCCGCCCTGCCGGCACCGTGGGGAAGCAGCCCTAACCCTCTCCGGTGAAGTGGGGGCAGGGGATGCTCCCCTGAACTGCCACTGGCCCCCGCGGAGGCTCCGCCTCAGGTGGGCCGCAAGCCGCCGGGCAAGGTGAAGGGAGATCCTTCGCAGCAGGGAGGCTATGCCCTGGGCTGCCCTATAAAAATAGCCGAGTACAGCAGGGTGAGGTCGGTAGCAAATGTGTCTGTTCCACACACCTGTGTTTACGTAAGTCCAATTCAGATCCTGTCAAAAGTTTTGTCCTGCAAAACGCACTTTGCATGGGTTCTGCCTCCAGCCCACTCAACAGCAGAGTGGTTAGCATTTTTCTACAGATAAAAGTCCTTGCCAAGGATGGATTTTATGAGCCCTCAGGTAAACACCTCCTGCAGCAGAGCTGTATTTGCCTGGGACACGTCTGCAGCAGTGACGTGTTTCTCCTCCACCTCCTGTCCCCAGTTCACTCCCTGTGAGTGAGAGTTCTTGGTCTGGGCTGCTGGGAGAGGAGACTCAGGCCTGAATCCATTCATGTCCTCCTGGTTTGCACTCCCATTTTCTCACAAACTGGTAATATTTAGCCTTGTTACAGCAGTTGCAGTCACCAGGGTGAAGCAGCACAACTGCCAGACCTCCGACTGATGGCTGGTCCCAGCCACCTCTGTCACCCTGACATCTGCTTTATTCCTCCCTGAAATCTTAGATTCTCCTGCTCTTCTCCATGCTTGAGGTAAACGGCTCTAACTATACTCCCTGACATGCTCTGCCCCTGGCTTTAACCAGCTAGAGTCATGACAGACTCATTCTAAAGGTATTTTAAAGGATTTTAAGTTGCACTGCATGCAGTAGCTTTGCCAAAGACCAGAAAACTTAATTTTCATTATTGAAAAATGAAAGCTCACAGAACAAACTAACCCCAGAAGGCAACAGTCATTCCTCCTTGCTCACCTCAAAGGTGGCAAGATGTGCTAGTCTGAAGCTAGCTAGAATGTTTTGGTGAGAAGAATTAGATTACAGGCTGTGAAAGGGGAACAAATGGTGATGTCTACTTCACTCATAGGCTTGCTGAGATGTATAAGAACAAGAACACAAACGCAGAGAAGGGAGTTGCCCTCTGGGCTTTGGGCTGCATCTCTCTCTCTAACCTAACCTGCCATCTGTGTGACTAAATCCACCTGCTTCCTAACCCCCCTGGCTGACCCCTCAATCTTCCTAGGACACAAGGCAATGTCTGGGGTAAGGTAGAGGGGGGTGGGGGAAGGTGGAAGGGTGGGAGCCCCTCCTGGGGACTCTGGTTTCTGGGAGGGCTGTTGTGTTTGTGTATTACCTTTTAACTTGTATATTTCTGTATATAATGGTATATATTGTTGTATATTGTGCTAGAGCTGTAAATATAAAGCTTCATTCAATTTCCAGAGCCACTGACTCTAGTCTGGGTGATGTTACAAAGTGTGTGGGGGGGAGCAGGTAACACCCAAACTTCAACATGACCTCACCAGGTAAACATGAAGAATCCAGCCACCACGTTGGGACTGTCTTAGGACCTCCCATGAGGCGTTCAGGCTAGCCTAGGGACTGAAGCCAGAGCTTTGCCCCAAGCTCGGTGCAAGGGATCTGAGTGGGAGCTTGTAAGGGCACACATGGCTCCTGGTGTAGTGACTGACAGCTGCACACTGCTCCTATTCTCCCAGTTTTACTCTGTGGGAAAAGTGCAAGCTGCTGTGCTGGGCAAAAGGAGTCATGGCTTCTAGAAGTGGTGCAAAGTCACCTCCTTTCCTTTGTAGTTAAGATTATGACTCTCATGCAGACAAGGGCAATGTTTGAGTCAGAAAATATAAATTATATATGTATATATATATATGGTGTTGGGCAGTATTTGCTGGTCCAGGGTTTGAACAAGGGTTGGATGGTTTTACAAGCATTTCTGTCCTTGAGGTCTGTTACATGGCTGCTTACACTTTGCAAAGGAGCAGTTTCACTAACCCTAAAGGTCCTTTTACCTCAGGAAAATCAATTTTGACAACTCTGAGAGAAATGTGAGCACTGAAAGGGGAGAAACAGAAAAGGAGGGAACAGCATTCAATGGAAAGGACAAGATGAGAAATGAAAGTGCTGAAACATAAATTAGTATATTCTCATGGGTTATGCAAACCATCTGTCTTTAAAGCTAGTAGTAGGAACAAGGAAAAAGGTCATCTGAATTAACAGAGAACTGCAAAACAACTGAAGGTAAGAAAGGAGCAAATGGCAGGCACAGCAAGAGAACAAGCTGTTCATCAAAATACAGCAGTGGTATTACTGGAAGTCACTGGAGCTCTGCAATGAAGTGATTTGCATAGGTCCTGTGAATTTATGATCAAATACTGTACAGATTTTAAAAGGGGATTGAAATTGTTATAGGCATTCCATGCAGAGAATTAGCAAAACAATGACAGCCCTTCAAGAGCATGTGAAGCAACATGAAAAATGAGAGAAAGGAAATTTATCAAAGATAGGAAGAAATCCTTGAGTAAATAAGGTTAGTAAGACAGGAGTAAGGTGTCAAGGAAAGAGTCAATTGGTAGGTGAATTGGATATTTAGAAAGAACGCAAGTAGCAAATCTCAGGACTAGAAAATTCCAAGCATTTTACCTAGCAAAGATACACAGATCTGTCTTAGAGCCCCAGCATCAGACAGATTGAAGTCAGTGGCATTAGGTATAATGAATTTTGTTAATGATGTGTAAAAACTGCAAGACTTGAGTCTGTGTGTAGATGAGATGAGTAATAGAATCACAGTGTAAATAACATGTTATGACATATGCAGGTTCCTTGCTGGTTCATAGTAATTTTCTCAAGACATTTCTCAGTGCCAAGGTTTTTAATACTTTGTAAGCATACATGCTTAGGTTTACCAACCTTGTAAGGTTTTATTGTTGTCTTTTCAGTAAGTTTCTGAACTGTGGAAAAAGAAATCCTAAAGGGCACAAGTAATTTGTGACAATTACTGGGGAAATGAGAGCATTTACTCAATTGTTTAAGTCAGGGATGCTGTGGCACTCAAAAAAAACCTCTAGGACTTCATAGTTTTAGAAGATGGTATTCAGTAAGTTATTCTGTGGGGGCATATTTAAATCTTTTTGGTAAAGGATTCTAAATTAGTAAAGACACCAAATGGTGGCTGAGAGGGAATGTGAGGCTATATGGAAGAACGACATTGGAAATTATAGATCTGAACATTTTAGCACAGTGAATGACATCCTGAAGTTTAGCATGTCCTTAATTGCTGGAAATGAGTCTTTAAGTGATACCCAGATAAATGTGCCAAACATGCTAAGCAAAGTGAAAAAAGAGCTGGGTAATCTGTATGACTTTATACATATGAAAGATTTCCATCCTTAGCCATGGTAACTAGAGCTGAAAAGGAATTTTTCAAAGAAACTATTTTCTCTTTGAAAATGATATGTTGTCTGACTGTTTTTTCTTGAGAAATGTACATGTGTTAATCAAAAATACTTTAGTAAGGGCCAGAAAAAGATCCAGAAAGGAAGAGAAAATATCCCAGAATGGCTGACTGCCCACTAACCAGGACATCTGCATGACCTGAGATTTTAAAGCTTCAAATTTTTGCTTTGATTCATTCAAGGACATGATCTAACCATTGGAGAATAAGGTCAGCCTCTCTCCCCTTCTCAATTTTGCTGGGCTGTTTAAGATTATATCAAAAGCAAACAGCTTTGCTATAAAAGCTATTCGTAGGCAGGAGCAGTTTAGCACAGAAGAGGAAAGGAAATGAGTATAGGATTTATTTTGTTGATTTACTACTGTTTAGAATGAAATAGCAGGAGCAATGAATTAAGAAACTGGAAGTTGAGTTAATGATAGAATTGTCACAGATGTGAGAAAAAAAAAGGTGGTAGAATCACATGAACCAAAAACTGGGTGGGGGTAAAAAAAGAAGATAAATAGAGCATTCAGTTAAGGCAAAGTCTTGCCAGAGAATAATTTAGGCATAAAATACACAAAAGGAAAATACTGTTATACACTTACAAGTAATTAAGTGATAAGAGTAAAATGTTACAAACAAGATTAAAATAATACATGATAGTTGAAGGCTAAATATAAAAGTAATAAACCACAAAGACAGCATCTGAGTTTTACTGTGTACTTCATCACTGGGGTCATGTTTGTAAGCCTTTGCAGGTCTGTTTTGTAATTACAAATGGGAATTATATATACAAGCACACACGCCGGGACTGTAGAAGTTGTATTTGCGAATAGAAGAGAACTGCATGTTTTGTCTAAGGGTCACAGAGCTATTTGTCAATTTAACCAAGTATGAAGAACCCAAACAAAAGGTCAGTTCCAGCTATACTGAACAGAGTCTACCTGCACAGGCAAACGTGTCCTGAAAAGAAAAAAAGGCATTAAAATTACCTTCATTTGCTTCCTTCCTTTCCTCCTCCTGTCCCTGCTGTGTCCCCCTTGTGTTCCACTCTCTCCCCAAATCGAGCCTTCTGAGCACATTAATTGCAGATCATTTGTCCTGTTAATGGTTCCACATTCCACAGGGAACAGTATCTATCAGGCAGCTTATCCAAGATTCAGTAACCTAGATACCTCGGCAGAGCTTTAAAGTGTATTGGAAGGGTATGGGCAACATAGAAGATGAAGAGATAGAGAGGTTTGTGCTATACCCATGGCCCAGACATGGCAGAATCCAGACTTCTATTATTCACATTTTCTGACTCCAGAAAACATACAGAACACATTGAATATAGACACAAAGGAAGTCTTCTGGAGGCTCAGTGCTGCACTTCTAACTGCCATCCCACATTTTTGAGAGCATGTCATGAGTTGAATCTGCTGCTGATATTCAGTACCATGCTACATTCATGTCAGCTTCATGGGGCTTGGAGTTCAGATTCCAACATGAGAGGCTTCCTGTTCTAGTTGCTGCTTCTGGTTTCATTTTGGGGTGTTAGACAGGCTGTTGGTAAGGTCACTGAATTTTGCTGCTGCTTCTGTTTTTTGCTGCATTCTTCTGCAAACAGGCTAAAGTAAATGTACATTGCACCATTTCATCCAGTGCCTGAGACACTAGGAGTGTTTAGATGAGAAGCTACACAGCTTCTCTTGCTGAGAGCTCAGAGTCATAGCTCATAACTCTCTCCACAGCAGTACAAATACTTAAATTTCAATTTGGTCATTGTATTGTGTTCAGGACTACATTTATTAACAGAATGTAGAGTTCCTAAAGGGAGAACTCTCAGTGGTGTGAAAAAGTGTAGCCCCGGGTCATATCAGCAGTGGTCGTGATTTTTCTTTCTCAATTATTGGACACGAGCTAAAAGTGCTTGAAAGGATTTTAGCACCCAATACAGAAATTACCAAATGTCAATATTCATTATTTCATAGCTATAAAACTAGAAGAGCCTTCTGAGATCTTTAAATTAATTCTTACTGAATTCAGGTTAGCATGAACATGAGTATTTGCAAGGTCTTAAAAGGTGTCAGATTGCTTAATGGAAAAGTGTGGTAGGATTGATTTTGTGAATATGACAGCAAGTCAGTGGTATCCATGAAAAATGTTTTCATGTGATGTTGATGTCATGCTGAAGCATGCTGAAAGTTTCACTCTAGATATTTCACTAAGGAACAGGAGTTCAGCATGGAGCCAAAAGGAAAAGTCCTTGAGAACTGTGCAGCTGTATGACCGATAAAGTTTAAAAAAGGAAAGGAAAAAAAGTAGGTTGATTTTAGTTATGACTGGCAAGCTGTGAGCTGGCCTTTTATTCCCTCTGCTGTAACTCTATGATAATGGTTTTTATGTGTTGCTGGAAAGAACAGTTGGAAAGGAGCCTAAAATGGAGTGTTCAGGGCCTAGGAGATGAAATGCAGCTAGAGAAAATTACCTGTGAGAATAGCAGGAGATGTGACTTACATTAACTGAAAACTATAAATGTGACTTATATTAACTGAAGGCCTAAACATCTGTGTATATGAGTGCTTAGGGCAGCATGTTCTGAGCTGACTCCTGAGGCTACAGGAACCCTTGGTACCAGATCAGCCACTTGTGAGGGCTTGTGAGGAAAATTTCCATAATCTCTTCTGCAGGTTTGCTAGGGATGTTAAAGAGAGCAGCTTCTCTAAGTGTAGACATTTGCAGTTCTGGATTGAACCCAAATGTATTTGAGGTTCATTTAAAATTCTAGCTGACTTATTCAAATACCACTTATGGTGATACCTACATTAAACAGTGCTGAGCCTGTGTTTGACAGAACTAGTTGCAGAGAAAGAAAATGTGCCATGGAACAGCCTGCAAGTAACAATCTATGGATGTTCAGAAACTGTGAAGAACAGATTGCTGTCTCAAGACAGGTCGGTAACTGATGAACGTAAGCTTTAAAGACAATTCTGACATCTTTGTATCTAGTGTCAGGCCATAAAAGGGAATTTGGGCTTCACTGGAAGTGGAGTGGCCTCTATGAGAACAAGC
Source organism: Pogoniulus pusillus (assembly GCF_015220805.1). NCBI lineage: Eukaryota > Metazoa > Chordata > Aves > Piciformes > Lybiidae > Pogoniulus > Pogoniulus pusillus. The sequence goes on along the minus strand of NC_087286.1, from coordinate 17,598,708 downwards.
ACAGGCCACTGATGTGCGCTAGAGCTGGTCCTCTGTAACTGGCAAAGGCTTGATTTCTTGCTAATGCCCATCATTATCTCAGATCAAGAGAGGCTGAACTGTGACTTGCCCATCCTGAAGCTACTGGACATATATTCCAAAATAAAAAGCACCTGAAATGCTACTAATTTTCATGGTTATTTATAGATCTCAGCACAGCTGAAAAACTTGCTGTCTGAACATAGCAAGATGGCATGAGCAGATTAAAGGATCAGACATTAGTAAATGGTTTTTGAGAATGAGTTCTTGTTCTTTGAAAACCAGGTTGAAACAGGTGTCTAACAAATTATTACATTTGGTCACCACTGATCAAAATTGATTTGAAATGTCAATAGGGAGCAAAATTTTAAATCAATTAGATGCTTTTAATGGAAGTTCAGAAGCAGTTAAACATTTTGGCTTTTATCTGTTAGATTTGCTGTCTGATGAATGGATTTTACAACCTACAACTAACCCCCTGAGATATCCACTCCTTGTGCTAAATTAAAGGATGAATGGGATTACTGCACTTTGTCATGCTGAAGGAATAGGCTACTGGTTGATTAAAGCTGCTGAGGAGCTCTGGTTATGCATCCCTCACTTTCTGTGGCTGACTTGAGAATCTAGAGTCTGATTCAGGTGCTAAGCATCCACAACTGCAGATAGATAAGGGTGCTTTGAGGCAAGGAATGCTATACAATGTAACATCTCATACCGAGTTCCCAAACTTCACAGATTTTTTTTTTTACTCAGTCTCAGTGCACGTTTGTGAAATGGTGATAAGTAAACCTACAGGGAGTTGGAAAGATGAATCACTGTGAAATTCTAGGACTGCAGTGAATAGTTCCATAGTAACGCAAAAGTTAACGGGTCTGTCCTCAGAGCTGGGCATGAATAGCATGAAGCAGATGAAGTGTAGAGCTTCATGTTGAACAACAGTGGAGAAAAGGCACCAAGTACTTGCTGTGTTGTCAGCAGCAAAGGTTTTGAGTCCATAGAACAGGTACAGGCTGAGCACTGAGTGAGGAGCAGTTTGTGTGCAATAAGCAATTGTCTAACATAATTAAAGAAATCATGTCATCCAATGGATAATTAAAGGTGAGATTAGAGCTGTGCATATCTTCATTTTCATACCTCCTCGCTTCAGAGTGCCTGACTTTTCAGCTCTAACACTGTTCTCAAAGCCATGCTTTGTGGGTTACATACAAGGGAAGATCTGGTTTCACAAAGTGCAAGGCATGGATCCTTCCATCTTCCAGCCTGTTGCTGTGATGATGAGAGGGGCTGCGAGACAGCAAACAGTCAAGAATGCACTTGAGCTCCTCTCCATCTCTCTTTAGCGTGTCTCCCTTGCTTTGGCTGCTCCTTACTAAAGTTGTACTATGCTTTTGGGTTACGTTTATCCTCTATGTTCTATCCAGGAAGCATTGTTGTCCTGCTTACTGTAACAGACAGAAGCAAGCCTGGTGGTGAGCTCAAAGCTGGAATGTTTGCTCTATGACTATACACTTGCAGTATTGTTGAAAGTATACTGGGAAGAAATCTAGAACTGAATAGCATGTTTGACAGCAGTTCAGAATGGAGGTGGAATGACCAGGCTCAGATAACTTTCACCTCACTTGTATAGATTAATGCTTATCAAGTACATAGCTTCTATTGTAAAAACATTAGAATATCTTGCTCAAGGCATTCTGCTATTTCAGAGTACAGCATAGCTTGGACAATTGCCTGTGATGTGTTTCATTTAAAGGAAGGTTACTGAGAGTATGTTGTGACCACAAAACAAACAAACAAGAAAAGTAAAGGCAGTTCATGGTAATTGCAGCTGGAGAATGAAACATTGTTTGGACTACACTGAAATTACATTATGTCTCTTTGTAAGTACAAGATTATGTTAAGAATAGTCATAGGTTCTGGTAAAACTATTACAAGTTGAATAACAGAAGAGACAGGATGCTCTTTTTCTGTTCTGGAGAGAAAAAAAAGCCTTCCCTTTGCTTTCTTTCATAGTTCAGAGCATTCCAATAGAGCATCAAAACACCAAACATAAACACTTGACTTCTCGAGGCAATCTTCTTTCTAGGCTGAGCATTCTCCATGAACTTTTCTGCTCTGTATAAGAGACCTTATGGTATATGACTAAGTGGGGTGAGTCATATAGAACTATTTTCTTACGCTATAGTGGATGCACTTGCTCAAGGAGTGACTTCCAACTTGGATGAAGCTGGCCACACTGCAAAAATCTTACTCTTTTAAAATGCATTTCTCTTTATGCCATCCTAACCTACAGTCAGCCTCTTCACAGTGCCAGAAAACTAGGATGAGGTTGGAGCTCCTAGCCTGTGAAAAATGGGGAAAAAAAAAAGGGAACAGGGAGAAAGATCCTGTGCTGAGGTCCTGCCTGATGAATGAAGGGATGAGGGTGGCTGAGCAATAGCAACCACACAGAAAGAGCCTAGTGAGGGCTGGGGAGGGCAGTCAGAACTAGGATTGTCACCGGGAGTTTCTTCTTTTGCACGCTCCCTGCTGTGCTAATTTGAAGCAGGCTAGAATGTTTTGGTGAGAAGAACTTGATTACAGGCTGTGAAAGGAAAACAATGGTGATGTCTGCTTCCTTCATAGGCTTGCTGAGATGTATGAAAACATAAGTCAAAACATAGATAAGACACTCGGCATCACTCTCACTTGGGCTGCTGGCTGAGCTGCGTCTCTCTAACCTCACCCTCCATTTTGGACTAATCCACTTTGCTTTCTAACCCCCTGGCTGAACCTCTATCCTTCTTTGGGACTGGGGTAAGGTTGAGAGGGGTGGGAGGAAGGTAAAGGGGTAGTTGAGAGCCCCTCCTGGGGACTCAGGTTTCTGGGAGGGGAGTTGTGTCTCTGTGTTACCTTTTTACCTTGTATATTTCTGTATATAACTGTATATATTGTAAATATCTGCTTGCATATTGTGCTAGCTGTAAATATAAGCTTCATTCATATTTCCAGAGCTGGCTAAGTCTAGTCTGGGTGATTTCTAAAGTGTGGGGGGGCAGGGAACACCCAAACCAGCACACCTTCATACCTGGCTAGGATGTGTCTAGAGCCAGGGCAGTCAGAACTAGGATTGTCACTGGGAGTTTCTTCTCTTGCATGCTCCCAGCATACCTCACCAGGATGTGTCTAGAGCCTGGGCCTGGCATGGGCTCCACTGTGCTCAAAAGAAATTCACTAATAGAAGTGAAGTCCTACCTTAGGGAACGTCTCCAGAGAAATTTCTCCAGATGATTCATAGTACAGATTGAGTTTTATGATGGATATGTAGTACTCCATCATTAAATCTCCTATGTTATCACTGAAAAAAAAAAAAAAGAATATCACAGTGAAAAGTAGCAAAGGTACAAAATTCTCCTGGCAAGAATTATGTGAAACACAGACAAAAATAATCCCATTACTGGCATTTTCTTTCCTTAGCAGTTGAGTAAAATTACAGGTAGAAGATCTATCCTAAACTGGAACTGCAACAGGAAGGCAGAGCTAGAAGGATGATCTTCACAATAGATTTGTGAAAAAAGAATTCTCCTCTTCCCCCTTGCTATGAGTGCAAAAACATGAAGCTGTTTCCATATATAAGTTCTTCCACAAAGTCAATGTATTTCTGGAGTGTTCTAGGGAGCCAAAAGCATCACACCTGTTCAGATGTGCTAATTCCACAGGAGAGTCTTTCATCAGGTAGCACAGAATGCTTTCTAATATTAGAGCACACTGAAACAAGGCTGCTTTTAAGCATTCAGTCAATAGATCATGATACACTGATAAATGCCACATAGATCCCTGCTCTCTCTGTGCTGCTCAGGCATTTTAAGGCTCTATGCTCTTAACTGGGAAGATAAGAATTCCCCAGAGGCTGGCTGAGCTGTGATGGATAGCTCAGGAGGCAAATATTGCTGTCGATTCCAGTGAAGATCAAACCAGTGAATCAGGAGGCTGTAATCAGATCCCTTGATTAGTTCTCTCATTTTCTTGGATCAAACACTTCTCAGTTTCATTGCAGACAGTTGTTACTTTTCTTCTTTTTCATTCTTAACATAAAGTTTTTCATTCTGACAATAGCAGATGTCTGAAAATGTAAAACAATTAAAAAAAAAAACCCACTGAAATTCTGGTATCCTACTTTTTTGTTGTTGCTGGGTTAGTTTTTTTTGAGTTTTCTTCATTTAGAAATCAGATTCTTGGGCCACAAATGTACAGCACAGCATAAAGTATGAGTCTCAGACGCTTTTGCTACTGTCCTGGAGTTTGAATATTGTTGCAGGAATCCAGTGTGAATTGAAACACTTGAAGAAGATTGGCTGTTGTGGTCATCAAAGTGTGGGTTCCCCTAGCAGCTTCAGCACCAGGGCAAATCCATCTGCTAAGCCCCGTGACTGACTCTGACTAAGGCACTTGACAGGAACAGCTTTCACTGTGAATCTGTTTGACACACAATGGGTGGATAGCCACATGAAAACAGCTACCCTGCAGATCAAGAGCAATGGTCCATGAGAGGCAGTCTGAGGAGAAGAGATCAGAGAAAGGTAACTATTTTTGTCATGAAGGATGGCCACTTTGAATAAAGGGCTGCTTCTAAGTAAAGGACAAACCTTAGAACACCTCTTTGGGTGGAACTGAGAAAATACTGAGAGCAAAATGTTTTTCTTTATCCTCTGTATTAGTAGCATCCAATCTTGGAGAACAGTGTAAGGAAGGACACTGCTTTTGCCATTATGATCATTAAAATGAGCTCCTTCAGTAAAAAGGGCTTTCCATCAGTGGGGCAGTGGGAGTACTTAAGTCATGCTGTCATTAGATAGCTTAGAGCTGAGCTAGATTTGCTTCTTTGTATGTTCTCTAATACTCTCTTGGATTGGTCTAATTGGATTTGTAGCCTCTTATGGATGCTGTATTTTCCCTTTAGATACTACACTGAGAAAACAAAGTTGCTAATACCTGCGTATTTTAATAACCATGGCAAGGTTTCAGAAAGTTTAGTGCATGCAGCCTGCATTTCTTGCTATTCATCTGCCACTCAGGTACCATTTTGGGCAGTTGGTAAGTAAGGATTGCTAAGAAACAAAAGCAAAAAAGGCCAAATAAATATTCATGTGAAAGTTCAGCTGGCACAAACAGTTTATAAAAGGCCTTCAAAATGACCCTAAATGCAGAAAGCATTGCAAAGAACCCAAAAGGAGCCTTGTGTCCTTTGGTGTAGGTATATAGCTGTAGAGGACTCATGTACCTTTTCAGCAAGAACTACTAAAGCATACCTACTTAAAATGTAAACCTTACAGCAAAGCATCTGTTACTGTAGCATATAAACATTATTAGCCCAAGACAAGGATTATTACAGGAATAGTAAAATGGATAAGGAACTAATTAATGGAAGTAGGAAATAGACTAAGTGGAAAATTAATTACTTATGTTTCAGAATGGCACCTTATTTAATATTTTCATTAATGACAGTCTCAAAATTAAGCATAAAGTAATGCAATTTGAATGTATTTTTGAAACTAGGACAAAGTTGATAGCAATTGCAAACAAAGGACTAAAATTTGCCATAGGAAGAATTTTGTGATGTAAAGTCACACAGTATCACAGTATCATCAGGGTTGGAAGAGACCTCACAGATCATCAAGTCCAACCCTTTACCACAGAGCTCAAGGCTAGACCATGGCACCAAGTGCCACGTCCAACCTTGCCTTGAAGTCTTTTCAGTGGGGTCCAGTGATAGGACAAGGAACAACAGATACAAGTTGGAACACAGGAGGTTCTACCTCAACACAAAAAGACACTTCTTTATGGTGAGAGTGATGGAGCACTTGGAATAGACTGCCCAGAGAGACTGTGGAGTCTCCTTCCCTGCAGACTTTCAAAACCTCTTGAGCAACCTGTTCAAGTGCTCCACTAAGCATGCAAAACTCAGAACCCCTACACTGGTATGAAATGTGCTACACAGACCCAAAGAGAAAGCACTGACAGACCTTAGCTCAAGGACTCCCAGAATATCATTGTTTGTGTTGCAGAAAGCCAAAGTTTTTCCATTTATCAGAGCAGTTACTGTAGAGGTGGAGTAGAAAAAGCTGCAGTCTATACAGCAGCTGCAAGACTAACACAAAATGATTTCAAGACCCTTGAGAACCACTTGAGTAGCAGCCCCCAGGCCTATGAAAGTTTAGATTTCCTTACCGCTCTTAGCAATATTGCTTCAGAGTTCTTCAGAAGAAACCAGCATATTTCTGATGTTGGTATTACCTTTATTTCTTTCAGCCTCTACATCTGTAACAAATACTCCATGAAAAATGGTATCTGAAAAAGCAATGTTATACAATGAGGCAAAACAAGGCAGTAAATTTGGCTTCTTTCTAATCTAATAATAGGAGCAAATACTGAAAGACTGAGAAGCAAACAAAAAAAAAAAGAAGAAACTGTGATTTACATATTCATTAAGCAATTTGTATAATCAGAAGATTTAAAAGGTCATTACTGGAACACCTGCCTGTTAGCAGATGTAGAAGAATGGAGGCCAAAGAACAGTTTTTATAAAGATGTTGATAGATAAACAGTTGGCAGATCTACAGATACCTGCTGTGGCAGCATTAGGCTTTTTGCTTGGGCTTCTGTTGTGGATAAGGTAAATCTTCTGGAATTCATCAGTCCATACACAAGCTGCCTTGCCTGCTGCAAAAACTGACATTAAGAATCTGATTGCATTTAAATATCAACAGTCCAGCTAAACATGTGTTTATCCATCAGAGAAGTTTTATGCACTAAGTTCAAGAAAGAATTTCATAGAATCATAGAATCAACCAGGTTGGAATTTGACATAAAGCAGGGCGAAGGTAACTCATTATACTTAACAGAACAAAAATCATCAGTCTATCACAGAAATAAAACCAGCACAGCAGATGCCTGTTTAGACAGATGGGGGTACAGCACTGTGCACAAATCTTAATCAAGAATGAGAAGTCCGTCTTCATTTGGCTAGATTTGTTAATTTCCATTTCACTGCCACTCAGTAACATTGGGGACCTCAAGAAGCCATTTGCATAGGCACACAGTGAGAATCACTTCCCTTAATTGTAGATAATTAAACATTAGATACCCAGCCCAAGCATGGTCACCGTATGCTACCTTTAGTCTGTGCCTGACCTATTTCCTGCAGCTTTGCTAGAACTTCTAAACCAGATGAAAATACAGCATGGTGAGCTGTACTGGTTTGAGCTGGTAGAGTTGTTTCTTCACAGTAGCTAGGACTGGGGCTGTGTTTTGGATTTGTGCTGGAAGCAGGGCTGATAACACAGGGATGGTTTAGCTGCTACTGAGCAGCGCTTACAAAGAGTCAAAGCCTTATCTACTCGTCACACTGCCCCACCAGTAAGCAGACTGGAGCTAGGCAACAGGTTGTAAGGGAACACAGCTGGGACAGCTGACCAAAGGGATATATCATACCATATAATGTCTTGCTCAACAATGAAAGCTGGCTGCAGAGGGGGAGGTTGGCAGAGAGGGGGTTGCTGCTCAGAGAGTGGCTGGACATTGGTCAGTTGAGGGGGAGCAATTGCTTTCATTTGTCTCTCTTGGATTTTATTTTCCTCTTTCTGGGTGGTGGTGGTGTTTAGCTTGGGTTTTTCCCTCTCTTCTTGCAATTAAAAATATATACTATTTTTTAAATTACTAAAGTGTTTTTCTCAACCCAAGAGATCCTTTCTTCCTTCAGTCCATTGAGGATGGAGTGAATGAGCAGCTCTATGGCGTTTAGCTGCAGGTTGGGGTTGAACCACACCATGAGCTTACTCACCTAAGTTACAGGTATCAGTTAGGGCAAAATACCATTCTGCAATCAGACTGTTACAAGTTTTATGAGAGCATGAGGTTGCATTAAGAAAAATAAGTGACTTCACATTGCAGACATGTAGTAATAATTTATCAAAATAGAGAGCAATTTACATACTAATCAAGTGTATCTTTGATAGGTTGGGCATCTCCCCTACAGTACCCATGCCATGGAAGCACAAGAATATTCAAGGTGGAAGGAAACTCAGAAGATAATCTTGTCCAATCCCTGGCTCAGGCAGGTCTAACTTCAACATTATAGCATGATGGTGAGGGCCTGGTCAGTCAAGTTCTACACCCCCACAGAGGATGTTCCACAGCCTTTCTGAGCAACCTGCTCGTATTTCCAGTTTCAATTTACTGTGATAATGGAAGACCTTGTTGCTCCAAGTTGTTTCTCTGGCCTCATATTCTCTTCCTGTGTACCTCTGACCAGTCTTTTCTTATTCCTCACCAAGGTAGGCGACGACGGCAGAGAGATTGTCCTTCTGCACTTGCCCGTTCTGGGTTACAGGGTTAGTCTGTTGCAGGTTGAAGAGCGTGCGTATCGTTGTTGAACAAAATGAGAGTTGTGGATCTCAAGTCCAGCTTATCAGGATTCTATTGAATGGGACAACCCTACTCCTTGGTCTATCAAACACTGGTCCCATATTGGTGCCATCTGCCAGCAGACTGAGGCTGCACTTCATCCTACCACCCAAGCCTTTAATAAAAATGTTAAATAATATTGGCTACAGTATGTGCCCTGAGCAATGCCACTAACAGATAGCTTTTAACCTGACATTGTAACATCATTACTCTTCATGTCTGATGATCCAGCCACTTCCTCATCCGCTTTTTAAGTCCACCTCTCTCCAGTTCACCTGTAAGGAAGTACCTGCATAAGCCTGTGTAGAAGTCTTTGCTGAGGACAAGAATGATGACATTTTCTGTTCTCTTCTTCCAAAAAAGGGAAAACCAGGTTGGTTAGGCAGAATTTGCTCCTGGTGAAGTCCTGATGGCCATTCTCAATCACCATTTTATCCTTCACGTTGTCTTGAAATAAAATTAATTTCCAGAACCTCTAGGAATAAGCTCTGTAGTATTCCAAGTGAGGAGGTGATGTGCAACCTCAAAATATACCAGATACAATTATGATTTGTTTTACAGAAAAGACTGATCTTACACTTCCCCCCCACCAAAAAAAAAAAAAACCCACCCATTTTTATAAAGAACCTATTTACAGCTGGTTTTAAGAAGTTTACTGTTACATGATTCCTATATACACTTTTATACATTTTCCCTGCTTTAAATATACAGAATAATAAAGGACAAAGTTTATTAATAAAGCTTACAAGGTAATAGATTTTTTTTTTTAAACACTATATCTTTCTTCCTTTAATTTTCATGAGAAGAGCTTCCACAGGGTCATGGATTCAAAATTTCATCCAAAACTTTCAGAGATGCTTCACAGAGGGCTCTGAAACGGCACAGAACAATGCATAACAGGATGAGGCATGTGACATGAGTCCCTGAATATTTGATTCACAGAGTGCAGTTACCACATGATGTCTTTGACCACTTATTCCATGTCAGTTTTCTGTTATTCCATATTAGTGTTATGCCTTTACAGATTACTTTTGAAGGAAGCTGTTTGTTTTTCTTTTCTCTCTGATCTAGGCTAGGGTGTTTGTGCCCATGGCAGTGGGACTGGAACTAGATGATCCTTGTGGTCCCTTCCAACCCTGACTAGTTCTGTGATCATCTCTAGCTATAGTGTGCTCTACAGCAAGCCAGCTGACATCAATATCATAATTCAAGCACATTTTCTAATATTTCTTCATCTGTTTAAGGAACTTACTCATTTTCTTCATAACACTTTATTTCTCTCAAACACAAACAGCAGTATCCTGTACCACTAACTCATACTAAGGCCACTTCTTATTCTTTTACTTTCTTCCTTTCTCCCTCATTATTGTCTTCAGAATTTTTTTTCTCCTCGCTTGTAGCAATTTTTCCAGGCCTGTGCTATCTATGCTATCCTAATTAGTAACTGCCTCTTTCAGCTGCACATACACCATCTAACTCTTGTCTCACATTACTCCCTAAACAAACCCAAAGGTCAGCTCTGAAATTCCCATTTGGCAAGCCCTCTATTTTCTTGCATTCCCTGACTCACCTAGTCTTTGTAATTGCATACACAACCAACTTCATCTAACACAGTCATTTCTTCTAAAATTGCCTCAAAAGACAAAAATGGGCACTTAGGTTTTCTGTCAAAACATTATTTCCCCATTAACCACCATAAACTTTACCCTTCATGATACCTTTGTAAAATATTCTGTCACTTGTATTTCTCTAGCATTTTTTTCTCACATGGTTATTATAACCCTAGACTGATGCTTCAACCAAGCAAGGTTAGCCAGTCATTAATCACAGTGAGTTAGGGCACTCATCAGGAGGCACTAAGACCTGAAGCAAAGGAGGTAACTGCATTTCCCAGCAGTGCACTGGATGTTAGGGCTTACCGAGTTCAGACCACTAGAGCTAAGTCCTGTGCTCCCCTTTAGAGTGCTAGATCCTTTAAGCCACCATGGAACTGAACTGCCAAAACCAGCTAATGTTCTAATATACCATAAATCTGCTCTCATTAGGTAGGTACTGTGGCTTCAGACAGTATGCTATTTTGTATGCATTTCAGTTTGTTACAATTTAAGGCTAATAAACCAATAGATGTGCAATCTGGGGCCACATACCTGCAGCACAGTGGACAATAAGCTGTCAAAGGTACTGCAGCATTCCCCAGACAAATTTTAAGTCAGCTTTAGTAGGTATCTATTAGTGAGTTTTAAGATAGGTGCCAGCCAAACTGTACACTAAGTTACATTACAAACCAATTCAATCATTATTTCCAGATGCAATGAGAGTGCAATAGTTTGGGAAGCTAGCTAAATGATAATGCTGAAGAAATACCTTTCACTGCAGCCATTAGCTGACTTGAAATTCCAAGACCCATTCATGAAAGTGCTAATAAAAGTAAATAGAGAATATTAAGGAAAAGGTATTATTCTATAGCACATTTGGCTTTATAGATCATGGCACATTTTTCTCTAGCCTCCAAATCACTTCATGACAGCTTTATTCTCACTTTTTTCTTTTGCTAGGCATAAATATTTGCATTTTATAAACTAAACTAATGTCTGCACCATTACTCTTGAGGAAATGTTCTCCATATACAAGATGTTGTCCAGAATTTTTAAGTGTGCTGAACAGCATTTTAAAAATAATAGACCCACAGGGCCATTTTAAACTGTCAGCTCAGCTGAAGAGGGAAGACTAAATTACAATGAAAAGTTTTGCTTCTGAATTAGTGCACCAATTCCTTGGTTAAGGGCAGCACTTTAATTACTACACCAGACAGCATTTTCACTTTTTTTTCTTTCTTTGCTAATATGCAATAGATTACTTCTAAGTCTAAATTTAAGATGCTGGCACAGAATGCCAAATCTCTTGGGAAATTAAAGAATGTCACTATTTCCTGGTATACCTGGGTATTCAATAAAATAATCCCTCCAGGAGTTATTATGAGATAATGCATTCAGAAGCAAAAAGTAATAACACTATTAAGCATGAGTTAAGAAAACAGTAATATATTTTAGCACGCATCAGTGCAGCAGTGTTATAAGACTGTGCTCAAAGTAATGATCAGAGACCTAGCTTGCAGTGTACCATAAGTAAAAATTTTCATGTTTGGTAAGTAGGTTAGGATGATAAAATAGTTTACAAACAACAGGGCACAGTTCAGACTGTATGTAAGCACATTTTAGTTATACATTAGCACACTAGTTCCAAAACACTACAAATGGAATGGTAAAAGACACCAGAGGCACAGCCTGGTCCAACATTCTTTCTGTCTGAGAAAGTGCAAATGGGCTTCAAATTAGTCAAGCAAAACCTAATCATTGAAGAACTTTCTCCTAATCTGTTTTTCAGCATGAATTATTTTATCCTTCTCAAGAGGACAAAATTTGCCATTGGAATGGGCTGCCCAGGGAGGTGGTGGAGTCACCATTCCTGGAGGTGTTCAAGAAAAGACTGGATGAGGCACTTAGTGCCATGGTTTAGTTGACTCGACAGGGCTGTGTGCTAGGTTGGACTGGATGATCTTGGAGGTCTCTTCCAACCTGGCTGTTTCTATAATTCTATGAAATATGAATCCTCCCCACTTCTGCAAAGCTGTGCAATAGTGTCTGGATTTTGGTAACATATCTGCAGCTCTGATTCTTCTTGGAACTACTTCCCATCATGTTCATTTTCCTCATCTTTCAATTTTATCTGCAACTATCTCTTACTTCAGTACTACACAAAGGTAGCCATTCATATATCACAAAATTAAAACACTGTGTAGCATCTTATGCTCTACATCTGCCCCAAATTCTAGGTTGATTTGTCCCTGTTCACTGGGCAGAGATGATGATACAGATTCATAAAGCAATTATCTGTGTTCTTGATGAAATTTATAGTCAGTAGTGCACTCAAGTGGCAACATTACTCATTTTAATGTGCTATTTATTTAATCATGTTAAGGTTTGCTCTAATTTCTCAGCCTTTTCTACTCTCCTGATTGAAAGAAGTGCAATCTGCATCACAATACTCTGCTGCTCACCTTTCTTTTCCAGATGATTATTATTATCTATAAAAAAAAATACTCTAGTGAAACACTTGGCAACCCAGCACGAAATTATTTAATGGAGGAAAAAAAAGGGGGCTTATTTTCCTTTGATTCTGCTTCTAACCTAGGTCCTAACCAAAGGAAATTTGTTCACAGTTGAGTAACTAATTAAAACAATCAACTCAGGAAATGAAGTCACTCTGAGATTTAGAAATCCAATTACGTAGTGATTTTTTTAAGAGATATTTGTTGGTTCTTGATCAATTTTATGTTACATGAGCACAATGCCCTCTGTGGAAATCACTCAGAGTCTTGACTGATTTCTATTTACTTATGGCAGGCAGGAAATGAAAGTGGAAGAGTGCATTGGTTTTGATTTTGTTTCCAGGTAAGTAAAAACCTCTAATTTTTACTGTTACCTACTCGTGCTTATTATAAGGACTAGAACAGAAAGTTTATGAATCTCTTTAAAGATTACCCAACATCTGTTTCTGTTGGATATGTTGGCAGCTTTAAATGAACGTGCATCTATTTTGCTAGCAACAACACAGCTGCTCTGTTGCATTGTCCTGACTGTCAGCTGGGGTTCTTTATTTTCTGGAAAAAACCAATTTACCTTCTGCACTTCGAAACTAACTTCAGAAGTCCTCTAAAAGTTCTACCACTGCCAGAACATTTAGTGCAGATGTTGAGCTTCTTGAGACAGCTCAAGTGCAAACACTGAGCGTCTGAAGTATCATAACAGGAAGGATACAGCCAATGCAGCCGCCTTCATAAACTTAGCATCTCATAACTTTAGTATTGGCTTTAAATTAGTTTGAGACTTGGGACTAAAGCATTCATCATGATTGTCTACATCAGGCAGGTCTGAAATAAATCATTGCAAAGATAATGTAGACAATCACTTTCAAGAAATTTATTTCAAAAGATTTGACAGTCAACCAGGTAGGACCCCAAAATGGCTCAAAAGAGCAAAATAAAATCATCTGTGGAGAAGTCTTCAAGTCATTGTTCTATTTAAAGTTTTACCATCTGCATAAATATGGATATCCACATGCCTAATACTAAAATGTGGGAGAAAAAAAATCATCTAGCAGTAAGAAATAGTTAATAGCCTTACACCTACTGCTAACAGAAGTGAATTTCAGAAGTGATCCAGTGATATACAGGACCAAATCAGGACACCTTCAAATTAAATTCAACCTCCCCCCAAACTAAATATGTAAAGACTGCAACCACAGCAAATGTATGGGCAGGAAATTCAATACTGTGCTGGGCTCAATACTGCACCATTTCTTCACTCACTGCTTTAAACCTTTCAATCAGCCAAAAGACCCAAGCTGCATTATGCAGGTAGAAAACACAGCCAATTACTGCAGAGAAGGTCTAGGAGAGGTTAGTATTCATTTCTCACAGCACATTTACCTTTCAGTGCTGCCAAGTTCTTCTGTGGTGGCATCCTTGCATGTTAGCAGTTTCCTTTGAATGGCAGGTGCAATATCCATTAGAAGTGAAGTTCTGTGCTTACCTGTTTGATAGAAGATTATGTTGAAAAGCTGGACAAAACCAATGATTTAACAAAAAACAACCCCTGCATATTTTCACTGAATTATTTTTTAGCATAAAAGATTCATGACAGATTAGACATGAACTTAGATTTTCACTGCCCTGGATTAATCACTGTGCATTTCAGCAAGTCAGAATATGGAGATGAACCCTAGGAGTTAACAGACAGTTGTATTTTTAATCACTACACAAAGATTGAAAGCTTAACATCATTTTAAAGTCCTATAATCTTAAATCCTGTAGAAAAATGGTAACAACAGGAAGAAGAACAGTGCCTGTTGAATTGTACAAGCCTCAGCTTTCAAGTTATGGCACGTTAAAAAAGAAGACAAAAAATGGTCTGACCTTTAATTATAACCACAATGCAGACAATAGCTGTTAGCCTAAAAATCTCTTCAATTTCTTCAGAGAGAATGCATTCCATTAATTCATTTAAAAATGACCTAAGGGAAAAATAAGGCAAAAAATCTGTCATAATTTATGTTTCTTTTAAAATAGAACTGAGAATACCAAGTTTGTGATTATGTTACCACAGTTTCAAAGCTACCCTGCTACCACAGCTTCAAAGATGTTATACAGGACAGAGCAATGGTTATGGGGCAACTGAAGACTACATGCTGCTTCTGGAGCTGAGAGTGTCTGAGCAGAATGACAAATTGATTGGGAAGAAAATAAAAAGTTTATATACAGAATAAATAGCTGTGAAGTAATAATGACAAGCTCATGGACTATTTTGGGAAAATCAGTCCATGAATGGTTCTAGTGGAATTTTACTCAATGTAATTTGCATTGACATTTCTAACTGAAGTTTCTACTGAAACTTAAAGAAATCCATTATATGACTCCAATATTCTAGCTCCTCAGGCCCTTAAAACTGTTACTACATTAACCTTGGTGTCTTCTAACATTCCCTTTGTAGTGCTGTGGTACTGACTGCTAATGTATAACTAAAATCTGCCTACATACAATCTGAACTGTGCCTTGTTGCTTGTAAACTATTTTATCATCTGATTCTGCTTATCAAACATCAACAAACACCTATATTAACAAGACTAATGTTTACAAGTATCTTATGAAAGAAGCAAGACAAGGTGTATGATGAAAGAACTCAATTAAATGAACAATCTTGTAAATAAGAAGCACTCTTAGAGGTAGTTAAAAGCACAGAATCTACTTCCCCAATCAATATCTACAAGCAATATGTTAAGAGAAAGGGTTTACAAAGCAGTGTGGGTAAATTTAGTAAGCATCTAGTTCCTCAAAATTTATTTGAATTTAGAAATTAAATCTTTATTGACAATATATAAACTCCTACATTAGCAAGAGCCTTGAACAAATTATTTTGGAAACATTTACCTGACCACATTAACTGATTTCATAATTATTGCCATTAAAGTGCTTGAAAGGGGAGGAAGTTCTAGGATGGTCTTTGGGATGGTTACGTCATTTTCACTGGAAGCCTAGAAAAAGAAAATATCACCAACTGTTGTAGATCAAGAAATACACATGTGCAGAAAAAGCAAATCTGTATTTCAGAGTCATGTTAGGGAGAATGCAATGGAGAAGTACTGCATATCTTAGAACACAGACAGTCTCAGCAGAGAGAGACCTAAGAGCACACTGTTATCCCCAAGTTCTCTCTAACGATGCTGACAACTGGGAATGAGTGCTACATTTTCTTGGATGTCTGAACACAGACCTTCCACTCCAGAACTTTAGTATAACCTCTGACTTACCAGTGGGAAGATCACCCTCTAAAATGGGATTGTCTCAATAATTACACTTACCAAGACTTAAATAATTAGAAGAAACATTCACATGTACTCTTTCACTAGCTTTAACGCAGTTGTGTTGCATCCAAATGAACAAAACAAATGCCTTTAACTGGTTCGGGTGAACAGCCTCAGCTGTGTGTCCCTTTCAACATCTTGCTTGCCTGAAGCCTGTTTGCTATTTTTATTTAGGGCAGGGGGTGAAGGGAAGAGAGAAAGCTGTGACACTCTACAAGCACTGTTCAGCAACAGCTGAAACTAACTGGTGTCTCAACAGCACTTTAGCTGCAAATGCAAACCACAGCACCATAGGAAGTGCTTCCCAGCCAGACCCAGTAGAAAAAACACAGAGAAAATTCTTCTGAGGCAGATAGTGACCTAGGCATCAAGACAACTCTGCTCTTACATGACTGTATTCATAAATCTGAGAGATGTAGCATAATCTTCTCCCAGATACCAAATCACAGGATGAGAGGAAATGGACTGATATTGCATTAAAGGAAGTTTAGATTAGGTATTAGGAGAAAATCTCTTTACTGAAAGGGTCACTTGGCTATGAAACAGGCTGCCCAGGGAAGTGGTGGAGTCACCATCCCTGAAGGTGTTTAAAAAAATGTTTGGATGAGGTGCGCAGGGACATGGTCTAAGAGTTGTATAGAGGGACATGTTAGGTTATGGTTGAGCTCAATGATCTCAACATCTTTTCCAACCAGGTGATTCCATGAGTATACAATTCTAATGCAGAATTATGGCAAAGAACATTTCCTGTTTGTTCCATGCCAACACACACCATGTCCTCACCTGCAGCACAAAATCATACTTCTGAACAAGGCTCTATTATTCCAACATAACAGTTCAAAAGCAGTAAAGCAGTAAATGTAACAACCTTTTAAAAACCAAGTCAGCATTAACCTTACCTTCTGTAGCACATAACTTATCTCTTCTAGTACTGCTGCCAGGAGAGTAGAGTGTACACCTTTGTAAACCGTTGGGTAACAGGAGTGGCAGCACTGCACTGCACGCATGAATTCTCCAAGAGGTATTTGAATAGAGTGAGTCAACTAAAACAAACAAAAACCTCAGATCATTTGTTTTGTCAGACTGCTTTAGCATAACTGAAATATTTCAAGAAGGTTCTGTGTGAAGACATGCAGATCACACCCTGAAAGCTATTAAGGTAGATCAGAGGGGAAATCAGCAACATGTTTGGGAAGTCTGCTGGTACACTTGAGAGGAACAAACAAAACAGTGGTGGTAACAAAAAAAACAAACACTGAATGCTTTTCAGAAGTCCTCAAAAGCAGATCCTCAATTTTCCTAGAATGATTCACCTATCTAATCTCTGCTATGAAATACAAGCTAACTTTTCTGTGAAGGTGGTAGGGTTTGAAGAACTTTAAGACATCATGCATACTTTGAAGCTGTCATAATTCAGGCTAAAATAAATGAATAAAATAATGACAATTTCTGCTCCCTCCCAGCACCATAATAAATTCTTTGCTCTGGATTAAGAAAGATCATTCAATTGCAGACAAGACTACCAAAATGCATTGTTCTCCAATTTACTAGTTTTTCTGTCACAACAGGAGCAACAATGGATAAAAAACATTAGTAACACAGAAGCTTAGAAAACTTAACTCATCATTTAATCAGATGTTGACTCAACAACTTCAGAGTGTCTAACACATCTGTGCAAAAAGCGTGGCTTCATCTACCCACCAGGTAACAAATTTAAGTGTAGCAGAATACCTGAATCCCTTCATCCTGCTGTTCCTTGAGTCTACATGCCACACGTTCTAAAACTTTCTGGAAGACAGCCTGTACAGCATGGTGAAGATCTGCCACTTCATCTGTCTCAGAATTCTGAGTTAAAGAGGCTTCTACGATTTCTTTTAGAGCAGACAATAACACTGGAGCACAAAAGCCACCTCTCTCTAGAGAAAGAGATAAATACCACAGTATAGACATTGGAATGAAGTACATAAACTTAGAATGAAATCAATTATCCATTTTAAATGGTTATAGTTTACAAGTGCAGATATTTCTAGTTTCTCTGCATCCTCAGCTGAAATTCCCGTAAGTTCAGTCAATATTTTACTAATCAGTGTTATCCAGTGTTCCTTCCAATTTTAGAAGTATAGAGATTAAAACTGCAGATTTCTTGAGGAACTGAGCTCTGTCTGTACTGTAGAAGGAACTTCACAGATGTAAACCAGATTTAAATAGTGCTACAGTCTTGTCACCTAAGGCATACTGATCAATAAACATCAACATACATATATCACTTACACATATTGAAGTCCACTTTCTATATACCCATAAATCCCCTTGCATCATACAGCAATAACTGAAACCTAATAGCCAAGGAACAAACATTAACATCAGTGACATAATTCTGGGTTGGTTCTCTGCTTGTTTTCAGTTTCCTGAAAAGCTGCTGTGACTTTTCCAGTGTCACTGGCACTAGCATAAGCCATAAACACTTTTGTTTTTGAGGAACAGACTACAGATGCTAAAAACAACAGTTCTGCTAACACAAGAAAAGCCAGCTAAGTACAAATAGAGATGTTAATGTTAACACAAAACATTGTACCTCTTTGTATAACTGAAAGGCCTAGATCTAAAAGGCGTGCTTGAAACGTGGCTTTTCCCAAGCCAGTCATTATGACATCTTTGCATACTGTCAGGTAGGCCTAGAAAAGAGATGCAAAGTATACAAGAAACAAAATTTATATAAAGCAACCATTTAGTAGAGCCTAACAATAATAAATCCACACCATCTTGGCCAAGTTGCCCTTAAAGCTCGTACATCTACTTGGAGCTACTCAGTTTGCAACCTTTGAAAAGCAGGAGTTCTAAACAGTTCCTCAAATGCTTCTGTTGCCCCTTCCTCCAGTAAGCAGTTTCTCAACGGGCAGCAAATTCTCTATCTTTTTCACTCAAGCCCAGATTTATGTAGCAAATCTGGAAGTGAGTACGTTCAGACTGGACCTGAGTAGGAAGTTCTTCAGCATGAGTGGTGAGAGGCTGGAATGGGTTGCCCAGGGAGGTGGTTGAGGCCCCATCCCTGGAGGTGTTTAAGGCCAGGCTGGATGAGGCTGTAGGCAGGCTGATCTAGGGTAGGGTGTCCCTGGTGATGGCAGGGGGGTTGGAACTGGCTGATCCTTGTGGTCTCTTACAACCCTGACTGATTCTATGAAATCAGAGGCATTGATACTTAGCATTTATCAAGAGGGACAACATTTGAAAACAGGACACAAAAAGGTTTTTGCTATGTAGATACACACTTGTTACAGACTGCACAGATTATACAGGAAGGAAGGAAAGAAGAAAACAAG
Organism: Pogoniulus pusillus; assembly: GCF_015220805.1. NCBI lineage: Eukaryota > Metazoa > Chordata > Aves > Piciformes > Lybiidae > Pogoniulus > Pogoniulus pusillus. Next base: position 17,579,512 of record NC_087286.1, on the reverse strand, counting down.
TTAACATAATTAGATCTAAATCCTCTCTCTCACAATTGCACCAACTTCCTGGTCCTCTAAATCACCCTCCATTGTGCTCTTCAGCACAGTGTATGCAGCTGCAGCGATTCTGTCACTTGAAGGACCTTCTGCACTACAGAACAACAGGCAATAATAACCTGTACTAACATACCACAAAACTATGTTCCTGTTTTCAGCAACTAATTTTCCTCTCCTTTTTCAGTGACAGTCTTAACTCTGTGTTAATGCACTTTTCACATAACAGCATAAACATGATTTGAGATTTGAGAGAATGACAACAAGAATTACTTGACAGAAACCCAAAACTTGGGATACTCAGCTTACATCACCTGCCCTGCTAGAGATTTCTTCAGAGAGCATTTTCACACATGTGAAACATAAACCATGTTCCATCTATCCTCTATTTCAAACAGATAGGGTAAAAATATATATTATGTACTGGTAGGAGAAAAAAGTCTAGATAGTCTAAATAACAGAAGGTGTTGTTGACTTCAACAACTTGATTTACTTGCCAAGGCATGAACAATTATATGTATATATAATTAGAAGTGATTTAAAAAACCCTAAGTGTGTAATTTTAAGCAATCAAAGACATGGCTAAAGCACAAAACTGTAACCTCAGAACTATCAGGACTGTGTTTCAATAGCTCATTTACTTGACTCCAAAAACACCAGTGCACTCTTATCAGTCTATTACTGCTACACATATGGCTTTTCAGATTGGCAGAGGCTTGATTTATATTGTAAGAGATCTCTAACCTGAGTAATTAATTCAGAAACATTGTTGTGTTTTGAAACACCATCCTTTTGATCACTTGCTAGTATAAAAGGTACAACTTGACTTTCTAGCCAAGTGCCTGTCTCCTTCAGGAGTGAGAGGCAATCTTTTCCTTCTTCAGAAAACTGGAAAAAAATAAAACAAAAAGAAGTTTACCAATTGTCCATTTGGAATTTCTTTATATTGTCAGATGTAGCTCCAGCTAACATTGAAAAGGGATAAGCATACCTTGTTCTGAAGATGAATACTCAACCTGCAAAAAAGGCTGAAGACCCTTAGGCCAGCTGCTTCGTTGAAGCTGCCAGAACCTTCATCAGTGGCTTTCAGAATTGAGCTAAGAACCTCCTGAAATAGAAAGGTTTACATTTATATTTTTCAGGAAATAATTTCAAATGCCTCTCTTCTCAAAAGCTTTAAACTATAATTAAAAAAACACAACAAACCCTGAAAAAAAAATCCCAATCCCTCCCAAAACCCTACTTAAACTGCATTCATTTTGCAGGGCCACAACTGACTTTCAGACTATTCCTTGGACACTGGAATGGGCTGCCCAGGGAGGTGGTGGAGTCGCCATCCCTGGAGCTGTTCAAGGCAGGATTGGACATGGCACTTGGTGCCATGGTCTAGCCTTGAGCTCTGTGGTAAAGGGTTGGACTTGATGATCTATGAGGTCTCTTCCAACCTTGGTGATACTGTGATATACACTCCAAAGGTCAAGTCCCTTAAAATTGCTCAACACTGGGATCACAGAACTTCTGAGACATCTAACGATAACAAGCGGGTTAAAACTTGCTATCTAGAAACAGTTCTGAACTAACATTCTTCTATATTTGAATACAAGAAATATTTGTTTGATGAACAAATCAAAGTAAAACCTTTTTATAGAGGGGAAGAGGGGATCATGAATCTTAATGTATTCTTGCAGGCTTTAAATTGTCTCAGATGATATATGATGTTAAGCGCTCTTTCATGAACGCAGCTTTTCTGGAGAAGTGAACATTCAGTACCTTTGAAGAGCTGAGAATTTTCAGAAGCTTTTTCAGTTTCTTCTTAGGAAGAGAGAGCAGGCAATCACGATTAACTGGATGAGTCAATAAATATTCAATGTAATCGGCTGCTAATTCTGGCTTCGATTCGTGTGTGACCTGGATACGTACTCGTCGTTGGGAAGTGTTAGCACTCTGAATGAGTAAAGAGAACAAACCCAGCACAGTACTGTTAGCTTCTTATTTTAAGGATGCAGCATTAAAGAGGCTTCTCTAATTAAAAAGGAAAATAAAACAAATAACCAACATGATGCCTCTACATAATCAATTTCTTAACCCTTTGGTGTAAGCACAGCACACCTTCCTTGGGGATAGTGAGTCAGACAACCAATCACAGGCCAGTTCCAGAACATGTCCCACTTGACCCCAGCGACACATGCAGTCTATCAGCATTGAGTATTTGCTTTGGTCAGCTCCACTGTTGATATTTCTGAGTCTGGAGATCATGCCACAGCTGAAAAGGAAACAATCAAAACAAAAGGGATGTGTTAACTTTGAATATCTAAGTGCAGTGAAAATTCAAAGACAACTAAACAGTGGCATACAAAAAAAAACCCCACAAAAACAGCTTCACCAATAGCTCAAACACTTATTTGCACCTTCACAGATTTTTACTAACTCACTGATTTTTAATGGATTAGTTTATCCAAAGGGACATTTAATACAGAGAGTTGTGAAAAATCAGGAAATACAGTCAACAAGAGATTTCTTGTTAATCATATTTGGGATTTACAAATAGTACCTGAGTGTAGGAATAGCAGCAGGGGGCATAAAGGATGCCAGAATAACCAATGGAGTCGTGCACCGCTCATCCTAGGATAAAAAAGTACACTATATGATGCACATGTACAGGTACACACATGCACAAAAAATGAAGAGTACTAAAAAAACAATGATTAAATTATCTCAAACAAAATATTGATTTTTGTATTATTATTAGAAAAGGAGCTGTAAGACACTCATAACATGTGGCTTGCAACCTGAAACCTTTGATTCCTATTCTCAGAGGTCAATTATCCTATCATTGAGTTTTCAGAGAAACGGTCAGAATAACTACCATGAATAATTATGGCTCCATTAGATTAATAACCATTGCAAAAAGAAATAACAGCTCTAGTGTAGTAGTGGCTAATGTTTAATTGCACAATCATGACACCAGCTAACCTCTCTAAAGTAACCGCTGCCTTAAATGAATATTCATTCACATCCAAAATTGATATAAAATACTCTAAAGGGAAAGGGTGGTTACATAACAATGGTAGTGTAAAATATGCCAGTGTTTACAAAACAATGGTGGTGTAAAATGATTCAGAAGTGATCACAACACATGGTGATACAAGGTCTAGGTCATGACACAGTCTCAATGTGGTTATGCAGAAACCAATCTAAATGAAAGCCTTTTAAAAAACAAGTGTATCACTATGGCCATGCTTCATTAATCCAATGAAATGATTACCTACTTAGTCAAAGATCAGAGAATCATAACATCAGCCAGGTTGGAAGAGACTTCCAAGATCATCCAGTCCAACCTAGCACCCAGCCCTGTCCAAAGTCTTGTAAAAGATGATTTTTAAAAGAACATCTAAAAACATATTTGTATCTTTTCAATAAAGCTTTACAAGAGATATGCTGCTTCAATCTGAAGTCTTTGAGGTATTAAGCCTTTGATGACAGGCCTTTATAGATTCAAGCTGCTTACTCACTGCAAGAATGAAGTCAAAAAGTTTGCTTGCTAAAGCATGCTACATCTTATCTGTTCACCAGAAGCTTTCAGGAGGGATGTTACATACTCCCACCAAAAAAAAGATTTAGAATATTTTAGACAGCTCCCAAATGCTTTCAGGATAGAAAACACATTTGGTATGTTTGTGCTGCAGAATATTACGTAGCAATGAACTGCTTTCCAGTCCCTGATTATCTAAGGCAAATTTGGATGTTGTCAAGTGAAAGAGATAGAATAACTTTGTTTACTTTAGCAGAAAACCTCTTAAAAAAAACCCAAACCACTAAAAAAACAACAAAACCAACCAACCACACACACACAAAAACCCCACAAACCAACAAAAAACCCACACCAAAAAATCCCAAACCAAAACACCCCATGACATCCAGTAAATAATCTTCCAACAGGGTGCAGCAGTTACTATTAGCCACTAGCAAAAGATAACATCCTGAAGAATAACTGTAGAACAATTTAAAAAATCAAAGTAACTGAAAATTAAAACAAGTAATTTTCATATTAATTGCTTACATCAAACTCAAACAATAAATAAGCATATCAAAAAATCATTAGAGAGTAGAATCATTAACAGAAATCAATCATAAGAAAGTGAAAAAGGAGCCTCATCTGCTTCAGCTGTTTGTTCCAGCACTATGATCATAATAAGAAGTGTTGGTGGCAGAAGATTTTGGGGGGGGAGCAGGCATTAAAACATGTGGAGCGTTGCATACACTGAGTATTTCTTCTGTAATGGCACATATTCAGTTAGTGATTTCCAGAGGAAAAAATATTCAGAAGAATGGAATCCTATGAAAACACCACGAGGAGAGGTGTTTACTGCTTAAGTGAATTTGTGCTGTCTGTTTAGATAATGGCTCACAGCTCAGATACTGCAGCTGGAGAACAGCCTCTACCCACATGTAGAAATTCAAGAAACTTACTATTGTTTATTGTTTATAGCAGCAATGAAAAAGAATACTTAATGCTACGAAAACACATAGCAGATGAAAGCATCTGAAGAAAAATCTAAGCATTACAGGAAAATCTGGAGTTTTTTTACCTTAAATACTCTAAAATACTCAGGAAGTACAGAAGCAAATTTTCTGATAGCATAATCTTTGGCATCTTCATTGCGATCCAGTGCCTTGCGGATACTCCTCCAGAGAATCACAGCAACCTCCAACAAACTTGCCATGCTGGCCACGTCATTTGTTGACAACACAGTATTCAACAACTGAAACAGAAACAATCAGATGATATTATCTGTCATATTCTCAAATATAAATTTAGGTTGTATTCTCAAATATAAATTTAGGTTCAAACAAGGGCTTAAAGACCCAAACTATTCTATTCCTTTTATACAGGCTTCTTATTTATAGTAGAACAAGAACTCCAGAGTTCAGTCTTATGCTCCATGTATGACTTGAGACATTGTACATTGTCAGCTTTTTGAATTTCATTGGAAAACCAACCCAATTTATAATTAGTACTGGAATTAGGGAAGCATTCATTTATAATGTGCTTCATATTCCTTCTATCTTAATCTAGCTAATCCATCAAACTTCTGCTATTGCAGGGTATGAAAACAACATAATGGCAGTTCTGCCCTCAGCACTCCACAGATGCTCAACTTAAGCAGAAAAAATGTCACCAGAACTTATCATAAAGTGGACTTTCTTACACTTGTATTCTCCTTTTCATTTTTATCCTCATCATCATCATCAGTATCATGAAGACTCTCTTTTCTTGCTTTCTGGATGCAGGCATTCAAGCAGCGCCGAATAGTAAGCAATAGTTTAGCTACATTTAAATATAATAAGAACAAATTAGACATTTATTTGTTAAGAATGTTGCTAGTAAATGCTTCTAAATGTAGTGCTGGAAAGCCAGTTTGAAAAGCAAGAAACAGAAATAGAAATAACTAGGGAAAAATAGAAAGGATTCCCTGGTAAAAGGAAATGGAAAAAAATCTGGAAACGATTCATATCCTCAAACTATGCAGAAGAATATTCTGCTTTCAGCTGGGATAGAGTTAATTTGCTTCCTAGCAGCTAGTACAATGCTGTGTTTAGGATTTCATGTGAGAACAGTGTTGACACTGTTCAAGGCAAGATCGGATGTGGCACTTGGTGCCATGGTCTAGCCTTGAGCTCTGTGGTAAAGGGTTGGACTTGAGGATCTATGAGGTCTCTTCCAGCCTTGGTGATACTGTGAGATACTGTGACAACACACTGATGTTTTCAGTTGTTGCCAAGTAGCATTTATCCTGAGTTAAGGGTTTTTCAGTTTCCCATGATCAACCAGTGAACAGGCGGACAGCAAGCTGGGAGGGTGCACTGCCAGGACAGCTGACCTGAAGTAGCCAAAGGGACACAAAATGTCACACTCAGTATACAGCCTAGGGTGAGTTGGCCAAGAGGGGTTGCTGCTCCGTATGGTTGTGACAAGCACTGTGCGCCATTTGTGCTGTGTTGTGCATAATTTGTCTTTTCTTGGGTTTTATTTCTCTTTTCATTAGTTATTATTACATTCTACTATTATTATTACTCTTACTACATTTTGGGTTAGTTATTAAACTTTCCTTATTCCAACCCATGAGTTTTGCTTCTTTTTCGGTCTCCTCCCTACCCCACTGGAAGAGCACAGGAGGGAACCAGCAGCCTGCTTAGTTGCTGGCTGGGGTTAAACCAAGGCAAACAGCAACACTGTCATCAGGTTCTAGAATTTTACTGCTACCAAAAAAGGCCAAATCAACCATTGCTCTACCAAACCAAGATGAAAGGAAGCTGCCTCAACTCCTATATTCATCTGGCAGAGCTGTTCAATAGTATATCCCCCTCCTATGTCAATTCCAATTACTTATAAAAGATGCAGCAGCCTAACGATTGCACTCCTTAATGAGAGACTTACCTCTAGATAAAACTGAAAGGGTTATGTCCACTCTAGTGAAAGTCCAACTAGCTGAAATACACTAGCATGTGTTATTTCAAAACCACCTTACTCAGTTAATCAAAGAGCAATCACTTGGACATTTTACTCTAGTCACTCCATGCTGACTACTTTTTTACATTATCAGAACTCTCACACAGATTTTTCCTGATTTAATTGGTTCAATAACACTGTTATAAAAAGCAGCTCTACTCTGAAGTACATAACCTTTCTGATGTACCCTTCTGAAGCTTTTAACAGAAAGGAGGCCTTTTATAATTCCTCTGAGCAACCTGAGAACACTACTGATCCACAAATCCCAGAGAATTGGATTGTCAGACATAAATCTGTTTTATCTTTTACAGAATCTCCCACAAAGATCTGAAATTACCTGAGACAGCAGGCTATTTTATTCGACTATTTCTGCATGGCAAATAAATATCAGCTTAGATAGTTTCAAGGTACACTCAAGGAGAAAGGAGTGAATAGAGACCAGGTAACAACACTGGCTACAGAATACAGTACCCCTAAGAGCAGAACCAAAAAGTTTTGACTGTAGTCAGCAGGATTCAAGAATTAAAACATCTACAAACTAAAACCAAAAGATCTAACAACAACACAGCACTGCTGGAAGAAAAATGACAAAGCAGTTCCACAGGAAGATATTTGCATTGTCGAAGATTGACAGAGCTTTGTACTTTACCTATGTTAGTGGGGGCAGTATACTCATGAGCATACTGATAGAACTTTCTAGCTGCTGCTGAATTCATCTGGATTAGAGTAACACAGCGCTCACACCACACATCCTCGGGTTGGTTAGTGGGAAAGAAAGAGTTGAATAAGAGATTCACTATGCGTCGGGACACAGGCCGGGAGTCAACTTCAAGACGAGTCAGAAGATGATCCATGGGGCAGATGTTCCAGAACTTTTTAAAGTGAGAAAAAGATATGAAAGGAGTTAAAACCCAGAGGAAAGAACAGTTGCCTGTATTAAGCTTTGTTCACATCAAAAGTTTCAACAAATCTAAATAGCATTGATCAGAAAAGCAGGAGTATTTTTCATTTTTACCAGAATGCCAGCATTTACTTGAGCTCACACACTGCTGCAATGCCACTTTACTCTTCTGACACACCTCTACATCTCCCAGGATCTCTGATAGGCTGGAAAAAATCCAGCCTGAGCAATTCCAGCTCAATATAACTGCAATGCTAAAGCAATTTCATAGGTATAGAGAAAATTTATTTACTCTACAAGGATATCACCACAAAATGCAGTTACTTGTCATGATGTGCCATGTTTCATATTCTCAACACAGGACAAAGTAGAAGCAAACTACCTACAAGTATGGTGCATCCCCAAAAATTCAGTATAGAACATCTTCACAGTCACCCATAATGTATTTATAAACATTGACAAGATCCACTCTCAGCCCCAGGTCTCACAGCCCTTCCTCAAAGGAGACATGTGCTATTCCCTTAATCTCATAGCCCTTCATTAGACTCTCCCCTGTCTCTTGAACTGGGGAGCACAGAACTGGAGGCAATATTCCAGATGAGGCCTCACAAGCAGAGTAGAATAGGAGAAGAACCTCCCTCAACCCGCAGCTCACTATCTTCTTAACATACCCAAGGATTCCATTGCCTCTTTTGGCCTAGGTGCAGGACTGTACACCTTTCTTTGTTAAATTTCACTAGGCTCCTCACTGCCCACCTCTCCAGTTGGCTATCTCCAGATACCAAAATCCCAAAGGTCATGCCCAGAAGACACAATTATAAAAAATAGGTAGATACATTCTAAAAACAGTTTTTTGGAGGCATTAAGCATTTCGAAGGGAAGTCAGTAATGAGCCAGCCAGCTGGAAGGAAGCCTGGCAGTATTGGCTGCTCTACCCGGCATGGCCACAAGAGGGCAGGGAAGACACAAACGCCCTGGGAAGAAAGTCTGCCAGCAGCCGCCGGAAAACGGCTGGGGAGCAACACGGGGCCACCGCACCCAGTCATCATCCCAAACTGCTCAAAAACGTAGAGCAGAGGAGGAGAAGCACGTACTTGGCTCAACTAACAAGTAAACCTTCCAGCATGCCTACGGAATCTCTGCTGCAGTAACACGCAGACATGGCACCATCTCCAGTGGTTAATTCTCCCAAGAAGAACAGCTGTGGGAAGACTGAAAGAAAGCTCATCAGAGCTTCCCACTTGATTTATTTCAAAAGATTTTTCATGGACACCGTGATTTCAGCAGAATTTACAAAATCTGGAAAGAAGTATCATAGAATGGTTTAGGTTGGAAGAGACCTCAAGGATCAGCCAGTTCCAACCCCCCACCATAGGCAGGGACACCTCCCATTATAGAACAGGTCGCTCAAGGCCTCTTCCAACCTCCAGGGAGGGAGCAGCCACAACCTCCCTGGGCAACCTGTGCCAGTGTCTCACCACCCTCACTGCAAACAACCCTTTCCTAAATCTCCCCTCTGCCAGTTTAAACCCAGTACCCCTCGTCCTGTCATTACAAGACCTTGTCAATAGTCCCTCCCCAGCCTTCCTGTAGGCCTCCTTCAGATACTGGAAGGCCACTATAAGGTCTCTTCAAAGCCTTCTCTTCTCTAGGCTGAAGAGCCCCAACTCTTGTAGGCTGCCCTCATAGCAGAAGTGCTGCAGCCTCCTGAGCATCTTTGTGGCCTCCTCTGGACTTGCTCCAACAGTTTCATGTCCTTCTCGTCTTGGGGGCTCCAGAACTGCACACAGTACTCCAGGTGAGGTGTGATGAGAACAGAGTAAAGGGGCAGAATCTCCTCCCTTGCCCTGCTGGCCACGCTTCTCTTGATGCAGCTCAGGACACGGTTGGCTGGCTGGGCTGCACTCACTCTGCTGGCTCATGTTGAGCATCTAGAAGTACTACTACCTACATTTAAATCACAATCTTTCAGGTGGACAGAAGTAACTAACGGCAACAGAATCCACAGCTCTTAGAAATAAACTCTGTTATATGCTTAACTACATGATGGAAGGAAAAACTCAAAATTAAGAATATTACTACATTCATCATGTATTTTTTCCTTTAAGGAAAGTTGTAGTATTCTAAAAAGGTGCTTCTTTGTTTTTAACAAATATAAAATCAAGGCATTTATTATCAAGTGTGATGCATCCTACCTTAGCAGCCTTGGTAGCCTTTACTTTCAGCAGCATATCAACAAAAGCCACTCGCACTTTCTCAGAACTGTCATGAAGACTGTTTCTGACTGCTGGCAGGAGCTGTTCCAGTAATGGATGACTTAGTTTGTTGTCCAAAACTATAGGTAGACACTGCAAGAAAGAAAAAGTTACTTTTTCTTTTAGCATAATGAGTACATTTGAAAAACTGATGTAGCTAAATATTGTTGAATTGGACCACAACATTTCCAGGGTTAAATTAAATAGAGGCAGACACTGTCATAGAATCAACCAGGTTGGAAGAGAGCTCCAAGATCATCCAGTCCAACCTAGCACCCAGCCCTGTCCAAACAACCAGATCACGGCGCTAAGTGCCTCATCCAGGGTTTTCTTCAACACTTCCAGGGATGGTGACTCCACCACCTCCCTGGGCAGTCCAATCCAATGCCAATCACTCTCTCTGTGAAGAACTTCCTCCTAACACCCAGCCTATACTTCCCCTGGCACAACTTGAGACTGTGTCCCCTTGTTCTGTTGCTGATTGCCTGGAAGAAGAGACCAACCCCCACGTGGCTACAACTAATTACTTCCAATTTCCAGTGAATTATGTTCAGTGAATTCCTTTCAGTTGAGGTAAGTTCAGATCTACACTGGAAATGCAAAGAGGCTGAGAGCCACAAAGCCAGAATCACTAGTTTAAAAAGGCATTTGTTCATTCCAAAGGTGTGGCTTGCACAAAGTGTATGCACTAGGAACCCATTTTGCAGTTGTTAGAGTCAATTATAGAGTCAATTCCCTTGATTTAAGACGGCCCATATTAGAAACCTGTGCATCAAGACAAAAATGGCAATCATAATATTAAATGTAGACAGAAAGGCTTACTTTAAAAACAGAGCTTCGGACATCAGCAGATGTTACATCACAGGACAGCTCTCCAGTCAGCTTTTGTAAAAGGTCAGCAAGAACAGCTGGAGGAATCATCTCCCAGTATCTGGATGTTATCTGAGTAGTTCCAAGTACCGCTGTAGAGCGGACAATAGGATGAGGATCTTCTAAGAGATTCTAAACCAAACAGTAGTATAATAATGTCAGTATATGGAACCTAACATAATCAAAGAGCATTCTATTATCTTTTAATCATTATGCAAATTGTCATACTATGAAATAAATATAATGTTATTATTCCCTCAAGGCATTTCATTATGAAGCAAACTAGAGGATTTAAATTAGAAGTAAAATTAAATATGGATTTCTTTTAATTGAGCAGTTGTGAGCTACCTCAAAACCAAATATTTCAACTCCTGCATCTGTGACAATTATTTAGACTTCTATTTGCAAGAGTTCAGTCGATGCTGCCCACTGTTCTCATGCAACAATATAAAACCTTTGAAATTCATTTAATTATAATGTTTAAGACCACACTTAGAATTTCCCAAACATTTTGGTCATGAAAATACTATGCCCATCCTCACTTACCTAGATTAGTAAAGGTTTTAAGTTCTTATCTCCAGTTCAGAAGTACTTAGTAAGAGAGTACTAAACTGCCTAAGTATTAAAGCTCTCTTCACCAATACAAGGTTAAGTATCAAGATCCATTTTTCAAGTATCTAGTACCTCAAAAGCATCTTTCATTCAAAGGTTAACAAGTAACAGTCCCAAATATTTCTTTTGCAGAGTTGAAAACAGGGCATGCCAATCTGTTGTCAACATACTACAGGAACTGAAAATACTATTTCTGCATCCTCAGGGCTGTATTTCATAGAATCAACCAGGTTGGAAGAGACCTCCAAGATCATCCAGTCCAACCAAGCACCCAGCCCTAGCCAGTCAACTAGACCATGGCACCGAGTGCCTCGTCCTTGACCCTCAAGGGTGCCTCACCCTTGAACACCTCCAGGCAGGGTGCCTCCACCACCTCCCTGGGCAGCCCATTCCAGTGAGAAATCACTCTCTCTGTGAAGAACTTCCTCCTAACATCCAGCCTATACTTTCCCTGGCACAACTTGAGACTGTGTCCCCTTGTTCTATTGCTGGTTGCCTGGGAGAAGAGGCTACCCCCCACCTGGCTACAATGTCCCTTCAGGTAGTTGTAGACAGCAATGAGGTCACCTCTGAGTCTTCTCTTCTCCAGGCTAAACAACCCCAGCTCCCTCAGCCTCTCCTCATAGGGTTTGTGTTCCAGGCCCCACACTATCCAGACATTTTCATTACTTCAACAGCTTATTTTTGCATTTGTTTTGATAGAAGTTTCATTTCTTACATTTTATTTTTTGTGAAAACTTACAAAAAGTTCTTCAAACTGTTTCTGGATTTCATTCTCCATCTCGTTTTTGTTAAAGCTGGGATCCCGAAGAGGAAAAGCATCCACAAACAAAAATGCTGCATTTGATCGAACTTCTGAGTTCCTGGCCTGTTAAAACGAAGGAAAGAAATATTTTCCCTATAAGCAAACTCTGAAATACTGCTCTCCAAACATTTTCATGCAGTTAGTGAAAGAGATGAATATTTAAATGTATGGAATAGTTTACAGTAACACCTTCTATTTCCACAACTTTTTTATCCTTACATTTCTGTCCATTCAGTAAAACCTGAGTTATTAGTTATCAGCTTTCAAAGCATGTCAGCTTCAATGACCCTGAAGAGTCACAGTCTGATTAATGCTGAATAAATTAAAAGCAGTTGAGATTTCTCTTGGTCACCTCAAAGCTCCTCTTCAGAATACAAGGATCTTGAATTCAGACACACTGAATTAATTAAATTGCCTGTCAAGAGACAGGTGATTTAATTGAACAGCTCAAGCCTATTTCTTCAAGAAAACAGTATTTAGAAAGTAAGTACCAGCAAGCCTGGACACTAACATCCAACAGGAATTCATTCAGCATTGTGTCTTTGCACATAAGTAATAGGACCACACTCCTGAACTGCAGGCAACTCATTAAAAGAATCTAAGGCAAGCCTCATAATCCTCAGAAATGTTGCAAACTTTCACAGCATTCAGTGTGCTACACTATACATTTGAGTGGTTGTAGACCCCCAAATGTGAAGAAAAATCTAAATAGTCTGTATTTAGACAGTCAGTGAAAAATAACAGGCCCTGTAGACTCTCAAAGGATAGAAAAAGATGACAGACAATAACATGAGAAAACAAAATTCAAGGCATCTCAGGGAGAAACCTGAAATCTGACCATCAGACTGCATTCAATTCACCAAGGAGAAGTGCAATGCTAAGAGCCTGTGCTGACTTCTCTGGGAATGAAGAAGGGAGGAAGAATTTTGTTCAGATTTAGAATTCACATCTCTGAGTAGAATAAAAAAAAATCCAAATTCTTCAAGTCAACAAAATTATTAGTAATTCTTGAGTTAATTACTACAAAGGCAAATAAAACTCATAATACATAGTCTTCAGCCAGGGACTGGTGCTTTACTTCATTTATCACAGATACTACAAACAGTATAAAAAGTGACAATATTTTGATTCTTAATTCAATTTCAGCTTGCTGTAATGAAGAATTAATGCATACCAAGCTAATATGCGAATTCAGGGTGAAATAGCTCTTCTGCACTAATATTTCATGTGAAAATTAATTCAAGTACATTTCTGTGCAATAACTCAGACCTTGCATACCATGGCCAGACCATAAAGATAATTTTCCTAAAGTTTCTAAGTGCATTACACTGAATTCCATTAATCTCACTTGAATTCTGAACTGATTAACCACAGTTTAAATTCCTGTCTTTAATTAATTGCAATTTATCCCAAATATATTTACATATTCAAGCTTCTAATAGAGTAAATGTCTTCACAGAAGTAGAGCCTAGGACATTAAATTTATATCATATTGACTAACGTTTCTTTACCTTCCTCTTGTACTATTCTGAGGGACTTCTAGAACATTTTTAAAGAAAGTTTTTTGCTCAGTTAGTTTTCAGAGCTTTCTTTTCACAGGCCCTGAAATCTACTTCCAATTATTTAAAACAACAGTTTTCCCAAGGAAAAAAAAATTAGAAGTATGAGATGTTAAAAAACAACAACTAAACAGACTGCTTTAAAGGAATCACTTCCTTTGACAGCTTGAATTCCTGGAGGAGTGGTTCTTAACCTTTTAAGCTTGATAAGAAATAGCTTAATCACTACTTAGCTCACAATAAATATCCACATTTTTATATTCATATAGCTTCTCATAACCACTCACTACACATATCTTGGCTATGTTTGCAAGAGGCTTACCTTTCATAATAAAGGCATGAACAAAAGGTTAAGAAGCTGCATCAGGGCTTGTATTATACAAACTTAGACTTGCACAAATGCTTCTGATATGTGTGTAGGTAAAAACCACAAAGGAAACTTGTGCAAGCTCAGTATTTGAAAAACAAGCAATTTAAGGAGAAAAAAAACTATTGGTTATAAATATACACCCTCAGTTTAAACAGAGATTAAGTCAAGCAGTTTCAGTATGAACTGTTCAAGAATTCTTTGCATTCCTACAACTTCAGTGTTTTTCAAGATCCCTGAAGTACTTTTCAATACCCATTCAAGAAAGAGGGATGAAGAGGTTAAGTTCCCTTTCTGGTTTGGAACCACAGAATCATAGAATTTCTTAGACTGAAAAAGACCTTCAAGATCATCAAGTCCAATCATTAGTTTCACACTGACAAGTCCTTGACTAAACCAAATCCCTCAGCACAACATCTAAGTGTTCCAGAACAAGATTATGTTAATTATATTAAATTAGAGATCTGTACACTGGCTGAAATAGGAGCATCAAACTGGGCATCTAATACTAAACTGGCATTTCAAGCTTTGGAGCAGAATCTGTTCTAATAAGGAGAACTGTTAAATTTCCCTTCTCAGTTTTGTATCTTAAACTACTGGAGATTCTGAGTCACAGCAACAGCTACCTTAAAAATGTCAAATACTTAAATATGTCAATTAGTACCTCAGCAGTACTAGACGGAAAAGAAAGATTAACTATACAAAAGTCACACAGCAATTCAGTGGCCTATCCAAAAATAAATTGCCAAATTCTGACATTCAGTCACATACTTCTTTTCACCGATCACAAATGTGGGACTGAATCATTTGCAATTCAGAATCTTTTCTTGCACTGAATCATTACATGATTCATATAATTGCTGCATTCTGAAATTTATGTTCACAACAGTTGGACTATTTTGCTGTATTAAAACAAATTTTCCATGACTTAGATGATGTGGCTGACAACATCTAAGCTTAAAGTGCTTAATTACAAATGAAGAAGCTGTCAAGATAGAAACAAAAGCCAAAAAAAAAACCCTCCAAAACCCAATATCCCCCTCCCCTCAGAAAAACAACTAAAAATCACCTCCCAAAACTTCCTAAAACTCAGATTTGTTCTAGCAATGAAGCCATTAGTGATGTGAAAATCATGAACAGCAGCTGTTAAGAATTTGAAACACTTCTGGAATCAGGAATTCTTATCATTGTCTTGCCAAAAATCAGTAATTAACCTTTTTTCCCCTCAAGCCAAACCTTTCTCTTGCATTTCCCAAAACCAAATCCATGCAGACTTAATAAAGTTTGGCAGAATGTTCATCCAAAGTACTCTAATCTTTTATCTGACTTGAGTCAGATTATTTCTAGCTTTGATCAATAAAGCACCGATCATTCCATAAAGATCTTGGGCAAGGGAATATAATTACACAAAATTCCCAAACTAAGATGACAACATCAAATTTAGTGCTGGTCCCACTACCTACTTTGGTCCTGGAAAACATTTTGTGTACTTGCAAACAAAACTGAACTGCAGAAGGAAATTATATTAACATATCAGAGTAATGTTTTCTAACTGTGCCCAACTAGACCTTGTAAAGTTACTCTGTAACAGCTGAGATGAGAAACACACTATTTATTTTTTTCCATAGTCACCTTATTTTAGAAGCAATTATTAAAAAACAGAACATGTGGGAGTGACTCAGAATTTATTACTAGAGAAAGACAATTCTGTTTTATGAAAAGGATTAATTACCTTCAGTGCTCTCCAAAGGATAGGTTGATACAATCTACAGAGCATTTCCTCAGCTCCTTGGCGAACTTTACTTTGTTTATGAATGTAACTCAGTATCTGAGAAAGCACAAACAAACCAATCTCAAACTCAGTTTTAACAGCACTATTCCTTTGATTAGTTTGGGTCAGTTGTCTTGGCTGTAATCATACCCAATTTCTTGCTCACCCCAAGCCTACCCCCTAGGGAAACATAGCATGGAGGCAAAAGCTTTGACACCACTCAGGTACTGGTCACAACAGCCAAAATGCTGGTGTGTTATCAGCAACCTTTCAGCCAACAAATCCAAAAGAAGGCACCATATGGGCTGCTATCAAGAAAAGCAATTCTATTTCAGCCAGACCTAATAGAGTATTTTAGTATGAAATCAAAAATTTCCACTTTAAAGTAATTGATCTGATTTTGATTCTACTAGTTCATGTCATGCTTTACTGAACTTACCTCTCTAACTTTAGAATGAACAGAAGAACTTCTGGGAAGATGAATTCCATGATGCATGAAATCCTGAATGCAGTTATGTTCAAGTACCTACAAGCAAAACCACATACAGGTTACTGTTAACAAACAATGAGACAATAGTAAGTACTATAGGCTATGCAGCAACTTATATTTTTCTCTAAACAAAGCAACTGAGAATAGTCTTTGCTATTAGTTTTAACTTGGCTTCTGCTAGGGAACTCTGTCTGCAATTTCTGAAAGTTCAAAATATACAATTAATCAATTCTCAGAACAAGTCTGGAATTCAAAAGCAGCTCCATATGGTATATAAGAATCACTTGGTGTCTGAAATTTGGTTGTAGCATAGTTGTGCTGTTACCAGTATGCTTTTGATTATCTCCACAGAAATTCACAAAACCTAGACAAATGTCTAAGTTACGAAATATACAGACTGGCACACACAGAGTACTTCATTCACGAGCTTCAGTAACACAGATAACTAGGCTGTTTACATGAACCAATATCTCAGTAGCAGAACTAAAGATGTTTAAATGCAACCAAGCTGATCCCAGTGGGCAAACATTCAAACCATCTGATGCTCTTATTCTTTGACAATGCTAAAGGAGGCTCTTAAGGGAAAAAAAACCTCAAGGCTTGCTTAGCAACGTTTCCAAGTCATGTATCTTTTCCACCTTTAAATTCAAAACTATTCACATGAAATGTCTACTATTACCTGTAAGAATTCTCCTGATACCTTCTTCCAGGCCCTGAAGTAAACTTCTGAAATGTATTCCATCAAGGATCTGTATTAACATATGGGAAACACTTTCAAGCAAGCATCCTAACCATGCCTCTCCACAATTCATAAAAGTAGCATCATGAATTTTTTGGTAAGTACTAATATTTTTCATAGTTCTGTATATCAGTGTTAGATACAGAAGAAGCAAATAACTTGGAAGTTTACAGTAATAGTTATGGAAAACCAAAGTTAATTGTTCATTAATGAACCCAAGTACTAGTAAAAAACTCAGGAAATCTCTCTTATGCTAGGAAAATAAAAGCAGAGATATTTTATCATTTATGTCACAACAAATGCCTTAAATTCTTTATAAACATGTAGAGGTATACATCATTCTACTGAAAGCATTAGAAAAAAACTCTGATTTTAGTATGAATAATTCTGTAACATTTCACTGAATAATCAAAGGAGAAAAAAAAAGCCCACATTTTTCATCTATCAATCAGACCTCTTATTAGAAAGCCTCTACACAGAATCCTACCAAATTAAATTAGAGATTGCTTATAGGAAAAAAAACCCACTGTAGAGACCTGCAATTCTCAAACACTGCAAGCAATGCAGCACACTTCATCTGACAGTTATTTGCTTTGGCTAATGCTAAATCAGCATCTTACTAAACCTATAATTGTACACAGAGGCACATGGAAAGCAACTATTAACTAAAGCTGCTGAAACAATATTGTAGTTAGAGTCAGCAGATTTGAAGGACTCTGGATTCTGATATATTTTATCAATATACTACATCTTTTAGTGTGAGGAACAAGATTTCAGCCAAGCTCTTAAAGATCATTAAGAACTGTAACTGTGATGCATACCTTGGAAAGAATTCTAATTGGTTTTTAACAGTTCCATGTATCATTTTAATGAAGTTTACATTCCAGCAGAACAAAAAGCTCAAGAATCTTCTTCCCTGTTGATAGGAGAAAAAAGGAAGGAAAAAGTAAAGTCAAACTCCAGAAGAATACCCAAGTGCTACCTCAAAAATCACTAAATACAGAGCTTAAATATTAAGATGACACCTTTCGTTTTAACAGGCCTAGGTGAGGTTATTGCAGACAAAATTAATTCAGATTCTGATTTTTTTAGCAGAACTCAAGCATTACTTTTCTTTACACTGTAAACACAAAGCAAATGAACACATCTGGATTACAGATCTGCCTGTCTTTTTTTTCCAATATCCATTCTGTTTGGATGTGACTTTAAGTGTTATTCCATGAAGATAAGGGATTCTGCAACTCAGGACCCTCATCCAAGCCACATTACAGCTCCATTAGGTACAGCATCATTCAGGATGATACTGCAATGAGGGTGAAGGTCCCAGTAAAACAGTATGTCAGCACTAGCAGAACCAGGTATGGAAACACTCTGAATAAAGACACAGAGAACATCTAGGCCATTGAGGGAAATACACATTTTGAGCAGCAAAGACAGCTCCTTTCTTGTTGCCTCATGTAAATTAACAACGTGAACCTCCTGGAGCTACTCTAAATCATGAAAATGGAGGGGGGGAAAAAAAGAGGTTTTCTCTGAACTAGTTTTCTTCCATTTTTGCAGGACAGAAATTGTGATGACAGCTTTGCAAAGAAAGGCAGTACAAGTGTGTAGATGGAGGCAGTAAGCCCTTGCACTTCCAGACTCAGCAAGGTCTGTTCATGGAATCAGAGCCTTACACACTATATGCACAGAGAGCCTCACTCTGTCTCATCCTACAGATGAAGCTTCTGAGATTGGAAATTTTGATCATACATAAGGGTGAGTCAGCCAGTTGCAAGAATCCTTTGTACCTGTCAGCTTTCCAGCCAAAAATAAATCTGAAAATTACTAAGGAAGTGTAATAGCAAAGAGCACGTTGGCATTAGTTCAAAACGTGCACTGAATAATTAGCAGAGGTTCAAAGGCACTTCCAGCAACAGTTGGACCAAGAGGTATGTTCACACCAATTGCAAAAGAGAGGAAAAAAAGGCTGAGAATGTCAGACACACTTGAAGCTGGAAGACCACAGAGTAGGGATAAAGAGAAGGAAGCACATAGGCAGAAACTGCTCTTCAGTGGAACTGAAAACTTATATGTCTTCAGGTCAAGAAGTAATTCAGAACATCATAAAAATCCAAACTTAAAAGCTAACTACAATATGAAAATCCTTGTCTACAGGTCTGATGGAATCCTTTCTGTTGTCAGTGAAAGTTTCTACCAAGAAAGAAAAATTTACAAATTGAATGGAAGTCACTTATCTCCAATTGTGGCATTACAATCCATAGATTGGAGTCTGATTCTTCCATCAACATCCCTGACAAACCAAAAGGTCAAAGAAGTCTTGACCTATAGTTCCTGCCTCAACAAGTCAAAGAGGACAAACTCAAACTCATCTCATCTTCTACAAAAATCTCATCTGCAAGACAGATGAAGTCAAAATAGCTTTCAACCAATGCCTTATATTTCAACAGCTCCTGATCCTGAGAAGGACAGTAAAAGCCTCTAATTTGATCTGCAACATGTGGTCAATGGATCTGAAACAATTACTGTTATCAACATTCTCTGTATCATGACAACTAAACTGCTGATAGGTGAGTAAGACTGCAAACTTGTCTTCCTCAGGGTTAATGCATTATCAGAGTATAAGGTAGGTGGTAGAGCTGTGCACAGTACCTATGGCTTTGACAGTTGTATCCATTCAGGGAAGGTTAGCAGAAGAGAGCAGAACAGGCCTACTGGTAAAACACAGTAATACATACTCTGCAGGGTTCTCTAGCTTTCTGGTTAGAAACCAAATCTGAACAACAACCTCTTCATGAATCACACAGAGATATAAATTCAGAGGACCACTGCACTAATACAGCCTCAAAATAACCCTCTGAAAAATACTAAAGTGTGCTCAACAGCACAATTTGGGAAGGCAGAAAAACTGAACTCCCTTGCAATGAGGCATAAATGTACAACTCAGTATCAGCTGAATCTGGATACTACAGTCCTGACCCTCTCCTCCCCTTCATCCTCCTGTAAGATGTACCAGTCCAGGCCATTAACAATCATACTAGGAAAAAAACTATTAAGGTAACTCAATCAACTCAGGACAGCTGCTTGAGCATCCGTACCATGGAGAGGAAAAGAGGAATGCCAGCCAATAGCAACATGGGATTCACTGAAACTCAGAAATGACATCAGCTGAATTTTCTACAGAGCTATGCTTTGGGATGTGTACACTAAAGAGCATTTGGTATACTTTTGTTTGGAACTGTAAAACAAGCCTGCAGGCACTAAATAGAATATACAGGAGTTTAGTATCATGTTGATATTTGGTACTATTAGCACTTCAGACACAGATTGTAAGAAAAAGGTCCAGAAGAGATCCTGGGGGTATGTTGGCTAAATCAATACAAGAAATCTACCATTAGTAAAATAAGTCAAACAGGGAAACTAAAGAACTTGCATGGTGTGGGTTACCACAAAAAAACAACTCTCTGAGGATGAAAAATCCCAAACAGAAGGCACAGAAGAGGACAATAGGACAATGCCTTGAATGCTCTGAATTTCAAGATAATCTTCTCTCTGAAGAGCTAGAAAAATCCCAGTTAACCATTCTGGATCTAGACTGGCAATTCACATAATGAAGCTAGATTTCAGCTAAGAAAATGAGACAACTAAATTTAGATGCTTAAGTCTCTAGAATGTTAATTGCCTGAAGAGTGATTCAAGTGACCAGCTGTTTAGTAACAGCTTTCTGAACTACTGACTCCATTGGCCAGAGGCAGTATGCTGCTACTTAAACACACAGCAACTTCAGAGGCCTTCCAGAAGGCAGAGAGCTATGACAGATCCTGTGTTTTATGTCGACATCTGAGGCAACTTACACCATTTACACAGGTCATTCACGTAAGCAATCAAATTCTTCCCAAAATCAGTGCTGATTAGGATCTTGTGTAAAGTCTAAAATAGTTTCAGACACTTAATTTAATGCAACTTTGTCTTGCAGCCTTTCCAGAATGAGCTGTGGTTCCCCTTTTATTTTCAACAATTTTCCTTAATGATATAAAGTGAGTTTTGTACTGGGTTTATGCAGCAAGGTAATGGAGGGGGCTACAAGAGTGGCTTCAACAAGAAATGTAATGAAAGACACCAAACAACAGAGTGTCAGGTATCCCAAACCTGGTCTGTCAAACATTTCAACTACTTCACTGCTGCCACCATTTCTAAAATGCCATATCCCCAGAGCACACAGAGCTCATGTTATGACAGAAGTTCTTATATGCCATTAAAAGGAATATATGCCTCATAAACAGGCAAGGAGGAGGTAGAATTTCAGAGCCAATGTCAGGTTGTCTCATCACCGACCCACAAAAAAAGCCTGGATGCTACTATCTCTGTGCACAGGCACAAGAAACTGCAACACAGCAATTCTTCACTGAGAGAAAGACAGATAGTCAAATGAAATAATTCTTGTTTTGCCATAAAGCTGTGTTCCACTCATGCTGCTTTTAAAAAAGACTAAGGCAGGGCAAGGTTCTAAATGGAATCATTTAGAAGGGAATTTATTTTGCTACAGTTGTCTTTATCCAATGAAAGAAAAACTGCTATAAAAAAGAATCACACCTGGGCGTGTTTGCAAGTACTGAGGGACATACACTGGAAGCAAAGCACTTTGTTCTTATTACCTCAGGATACAAGAATTTAAGTGATGATTCAAATATATACTTTTACTCTTCAGTTTGGAATAGAAACAAAGGGCTTTCCAAATGAAACAATTACACTCATTTATAGTTTGGAGTCAAAGCTGATTTGTCTCATATTGCTACCTGCAGTGCTGTAAAAAAAAGTTTAATGCAAAACTATTAACAGTAACCAAAGCCTATTCACATGAAATCACAGCAGGATAAAAGTTTGCTTACCTCTTCTTTTTTAAAATGTTTCACACTCATAAAACACTGAAGCAACAAGTCCTTAACTTCATTACTGTCCTCTGAATCATAATCAAAACAAAGTAATGTCTGATGTAGATTCCATACACGAAGTACATCTGCACCCTGACAGGAGAAAAAAAAGCCCACATTTTAGTGAAGTAGGCAGAGCTTCAATGTGAGAAGAAACATTTAAGCATTCTAAATAATCAATTTGTAATGCATTGTTACAGACAAAAGATCTTGAAACTGTAAAATTCTGAATATTGACAGTCACTACATTTGGAAAACGTACAAAAATGTCTAACTGTAGAAATAGTGATTTCCAGCAAATGAAGAGGTGATCAAGCACAGAAAGAAGTCTGCTATGTCATGCAAAGTAAATGAAAACTATTCCAGTTTTGAAAATTTATACAACAGAATCAGTTCCCGGGGCAAAATAAAAGCAATAAGCAAAGGAGCTGCTTACTGGGTTAGTGCAAAAGATGAATGCTACAATAAGTAACTCACATTTTAAGAAAGAATTTCAGTCTATTAGTAGAGAAGTGAAACAAATTTCTTTGTAGAGATAAAGAGTGACAGAAAATGAAGCTTCCCACATGAGAAGTCTCTGCAAGCAGCTGAACATAGTATTTAAAACCTGAATTATTTAGAAGAGTTAATTACTATTGAAACTGACCACTGGATCTCACTAATGAGCATAAAACCACCTGGCTCACTTGTGAAATTGACACCAACAAACCTTTAAAGTTTATTCACAGAAGGCTTATGCTAGCAACACCAAAAAGACATTTGTGATCAATACGTGCTCTGCATTCATGAATCAGAGCAGTACTATGACATGTAAAACAAGCTACCCTGACACAAAAAGTATTTTGGAGGGGTAATCGTTCTTGGGATATTCGGTAATAATGTATAAGTCAAGAGAGCTTCAGCATACCGTGGCAGCTTTATGCAGACTTTTTCTCAGTAGAATGATACATAGTGTCTTTCCCAGCTGCTCCTTGCCTTCCAATCCTTTTTCCCACCACATTTCACATACACGTTGGATAGCATCTTGTAAGATTTTCTGGGATTCAGGTAACACAAGAAGAATACCTACAGCGATAAGAAATTATTTACTGCAATGAACCAAGTTATTCCTATAAACCACCCTATTAGCATATGAACTATATCCCAGCTTCTGCTAGATTTACACAACAACTTACTACTGTGGATACTTTGTTAGCTTTGCCATGTGGTTTTGGCCACAGGTTTAGATAACTGAAGTTTTGCCTTACATTATTGCTAAGTCACAAAATAAGGGAACTTTTCCATCATTGGATGAACAGTTAGGAGAAAGATAACTATTTAAGTTCCAACTTCTAGACTGTGCAACTGATTAAGTAAATGCTCCTTTGTCTCATAAATAAGAGCCCACATTGCTGCCAAACTTTTCTGCTGTAAACTGTTCCTTAGGCCAGTCAGCTTAAACAAAATGCCTAGTACAGTCATCTGTTAAAAAGCAGCATAATGCAGTATTCTGTAACAAACAAGTACGTACCATTCAGAATAAAAACACATTCCAGAAGAGATTTGTAGTCTACAGTTTCATCCACGGCAGGTATGGAAGCAGTAACTACAGCTGTCACTCCTTGAATCACAGCTACAGTTTGTTCCTGAAAAAAAGCAGACTTGAGGAAACAATTCTGCCATTTGTTTTATACTTGGAAGATAATTATGGCAAGAAACAAAACCTTAGCAACAGTAAGCAAAGCTGAATTGCTATCATGCTTCCATTTTGAAGAGTACACTGGCATTCAAAAGCTACCAAATAAGAAGCAAAAGCAGAGTTTTTTAAAGTACATCCAGCTCAAGGAATCTGAAAGTGCTTTCAGCTCCAGATAGTATATAACTGTGACTGTGTGCATCCACTTCTCTATTATAAACTTCCAACTGCAACAAGATCACTCAACACCTCTATTTCAGAGCTAAACACTCCCTAATTAGCATGGCCTGTGTAACTCAAAATTCTCTAAATTCAGGTACATGATTCTATGGATTTTCTATAAGCCTCTAGGTCTCTGCAGCAATTTCCCCACTGCATTTACTTTTCCCTTCAGAAATTAAATCACCATTTTTCTGCAATGTGATCAAGACTATATGGACTACAGTGCAGGAGTACATGAGAATCTGAGTCAGAGAAATTCTGTATAAGCTAAATCCGTGGGAGAGGTGTTGAAATCTAGATTTCATGATCTTCATTCAATAAAAACACATGGCAAAACAGACAGTAAGTTTCCTAAGCGTGTATGTCAGATACTAAAGGAGTATCAGAGATATCAACATTTATTCACCAAAATCAGACATACTCAACTTCAGAAGAAAAAGTTCTGCCTTTCCTAATGAAAACTATCAGCTTATCCAGTATTTCATAGGATAGACCAGCCCTAAGTTTAGCTAACCCAAGCATGGCAGTTAAGAAGTTCTCTTCCCTGGACAACATGACACTCTCATTATTTACCATTTCTGGAACTATTTCAACTTCCATGCCATCATCTGCAACCCCTGGCCACGTTTCCACAGGATTCTCCATCAAGCTCTCTGACAACAGCTGTGTCAATCTCTCCCATAGTACTTCTTTATGCTTTCTTGACAATTCTTGAAGCAGTTCTTTCAAGTCGAAAGGATCAAATGTATTTTTCTGTGAGTGGTCAGAAGATACAATACAATTCCATGTCAGTAAACTGGGTTATATTTCACCATCCTATTTCCTGAAATTAACAGGGTGTTTTTACAGTAAGGATTAACTTCCATTCTTCTGCAGTTATAAATTAGCTTACACAAGTTGTATTTCTCCAAAGAATAGCATGAAAAACTTCTGATTAACTCTTTATTGTAAAATAAGAGTGCTTCTTTTAAGACTGAAGTCTTTGGCCCCGATAGCAACACTACTGAACATAAATCACATCCCTGTAATATCAACTTCTGTCTCTCATGTGTTCAAGAAACTTCAATCCCAATGCAGGTAACTCCATACTACTGCCTTTGAAGCTCACAACTGCACAGAATTCAATTCCTTGATCACATTGTTGCTATCTTAAATATAGATTGATGATGGCCACTGAAAGAAAATCCTGATCAAGGTCTAGATATGTAACAGTACAGACACTACAGATTGTGGAATACAATCTGCATAGAGCAGTATTCTGTATACAGCACTAGTCTAAAGCCTTCCCCATCAAGCTTAACTCCTGAGCACAGTAACCCCACAACTCCCTCTTCAGCTCTGCTGAATAGGAAGCCACTATCAAGTATCACTAAGAGTCTGATCTGAACTATTTCTTCAGAAGAACCTTCCTTGCTAGAATTTACCACAGAGACACAAAAAACCTGTTAGCATCAAAGGAGAGGCAACCTGCTAGGAAAAGGAATATGCAAAGGAAAGATGATATGACAAAAACCAGACACAGTCAAGAGGAAGCACTGATAATGTTTGAAATGGCATTTGCGATACTGAAGTGAAGGTTTAACAGATCAAAATCACTTCAGAGGAAAAAGGGAGAATGTCCATTACCTTGAAGTAAAAATATTTTTAGTTTGTAGAGATACTAAAAAACAAGAATCAAGAAGAAAGAAAAGAGAAGTTGAAGGGAAAAAGAAAACTATACAATAGTGAAAGAAACAGGAGTACGAGGAGGTTCCCAAAAGGGTATGAGAAGAAAACTTCTGTTACATATTTATGACAGAATTTCTACCCCATTCTACAGCTGGAAACAAATACAATAAACCAAAGGCCACAGAGGGAGTTCTGCAGCCCTCTACTTCAAACAAACCCAAAAGACAGGATATTAAGATTGTACTGTTTTGAACAAAAAGAATTCTTAAGAGGACTAAACCTTTCTGATCTTTCCTTAGGATGATAAGAGTTAGAATTATTCCAAAACCTTTGAGAAAAAAGGATGTCACTGAATGACAGTCAGGTACATGACTCCCATTTTTCTAAGATCTAATGCATTTTCATGAACTGGAACAGGTTTTTGTGGAAAATATAATATGCAGCATCTGTTAAAGTCCTCAGCATCACAATATGGCAATATTTTTACTACAAAGAAAAAGAAGAAAAAAACCCATGGCAAACCTTGATGGAAAACTAGCAAATCCTTAGAAATTTAGGTGTGAATGAAACAGGACTGAGAAGAGGGAAAAGGAAAATTAGAAAGGGAAGAGGAAATAGAAATGAAAGACATTGAATGAAGTAGCAATGCTAAAAACATAACTTTAAAATGCTAAAAGGGCAAATTCTAAGGTTAGAGCACAACATAAGTAGGAAAAACTGCATATGCAACAGTCAGATGTGAAAATGTGAGTTGGTTTAAGAACAGCAGAATTTTAGCTTCCACAACTTGTTGTTCTTTAAAGCACCATTTGAACTTACTTTCCACTGCAATTATTCCAGCACATCTGCAAGTACCAGGGGAAGTTTCTGACCCTAACATCATAAACTCTCAACATTAATGTACTTCACGCACATGTATCTTGGCTCACTTACAGATTTATGAGTATAATGCAAGAAGTCTTCAAGTGACTCTTTACACACAACCTGTAAAAATGCTTCGCGTTTCATGGTGGTCCCAATTCTTCTTGCTTTATAAAACAAAACAAAATGTTAGCACGATCATTTTTGGCCTTGGTTAACAATGTGTGAATTTACATTCTTCTTCTATATGGTTATAAATGAAAGATGTTTTGCCTCCCAAAAAACGTCGTTACAGTTACCCAAGTCGGCATTTAGATTCGTAACAGCAGAGTCCGCAACGTTCGCGTACTTTGTTTTTAGTTATTTATTAAGGAAACCTTAAAGCAGAAAAATCTATGTAATGTATTTTATTATTGTTATTTCAGATGGAGTATATCCAGCACATATTCCTTATTCGGCTCATCATCATTCCCATTTACTTCTGCGGAAAGTACTGAGGACCGTCAGAATACTGTCGCCCTTTCTCTTGTCAAGACTAAGAGGCATGGCCGCATCACTTGGGAGCCTGCCTTACGCAGCTTCCACTGTGTGTGAAGCCACATCTCGGAACGGGGCGGGTGCCGAGCCCGGGCACGGTCCCAGCTCGGCCTAGGGGCGGCCCACTCGCCAGGCTACCGCCACTCCACGGCACGGCCCCACCCGGCAGACGAGTAAGTGGGGAGAGAGACAGGCCGCTCACCTTGCGCTGCCTCACGAAGAAATCCTCGTAGGTTTACGGGTTACGTTTCCAACGGCGCACAGCTGCCTGCCTAAGAGGGAACCAAAACGGCCACCGTGCACACTGACAGGCGGAAGAGCCGCGCCGAGCCGAGCCGAGCCGCGCTGCGCCTCTTAGTACTACTATCCACGGGAACACCTGGCCCTACGAACGCTCCACAGCCGGAAGAGAAGCCAGTCGCGGAGGCCGCTCAGAGACGGTAGCGGTGGCGCTGCCGCCAGACTCCCGCAGCGGAGCCGCCAGCCCCGGGCCCGCCGGCGCGCGCCGCCCGCGCGTTCGAACTCTCCCGCGGCGGCCGTTGGGCGCGGGCGGCGCGCGCCGCGGAGCTCCCGTCTCGCGAGAGCTCGCGTCTCGCCCCGCCCACCGCGCCTCGGCGCTGAGGGCCAGGCCCCGCCTCCCACGGCAGCTGCTGGGGAGTTTGGTGCCGTGCGCGGTGCGGTACTCTGTGCGGGCACGGCGCTGCGTGCTAGAGCCGCTCTCCCGCCTTCTTGGCTCTGCCTGTGTGGGGCTGTCGGGCTCCTTGTAAAGAAAGTTTTCAGTCAGATGCCTTCCGTCTGCCCGGGGGCGTTTTGGTTCCTCTCTGCTACTCCCTGCCCCCACCCCCCGGGCCAGCTGTTACGGCCGTTGAAAAACAAGCTGCTGCTTCAGGAGGGTAGAAGGAGCAGAGGAGCTGGGATGGAGGAAACGCGCTAGGCAGTAAATATGCCCGAAGAGGACAGGCTCAGTGATGGGCAGCTGCAGCCTAGGCCTTAGCAAGGAGCTGAGTGCAGGCCACGTTTCTCGGTTTTAAGCCCGGCTCCAGTGACATGCACTTGGTAATAAAGGCTGGCTTGCCGCCACGCGTTTCCCTGCAGGAGCATTAGTTACCCAGAGGTGGCTGACAGGGAGTAAATCTGCGTACCAGCTTACCGTTACTTCGCTGGAGCTCTGAAGTCCACTGCTTTCAAAGGAGGATGAGGCAGTTTAAATCCATGTGTAGGCTTAAGAAATAGTACGAGGGCTCCCGTGGATCTCGGGTTACACGGACGTACGATTCCCACGGAAACACTGCTGCCAGCTCACAAAGCCAACAGCAGCCACTTGCACGGGGGGCTGTTGTACCCCCAAGAATGTTTGTGCTGGTAGCGTTGACAGAGAGGCATTTGAGCTGAGTCGTAGTGAACAGTACATGTACCGCACCAAAGAGCTGAACAGCCTGCTCACCTGAATGCACAGGAGACTACATAGGGCAGATGATAGTTATACTTCAGTAACTCAGGTATTTTTTCATACATTATGAAATGGTGTGGGGTTTTTTTTTGGGAGGGGGAGTTTGTTTGTTTTCTGAGACTTCAGTGTTGGGGAAACTCTGCTCCGTTCCTCCAATTATGCATAATTGGCTTTCAAGTTTTGTGATGTTCCCTGTTCCATTTGTTTGTGCTCTTGTGCAAACCAAACCCAGTCAATATGCCTTAGAATCAACCAGGTTGGAAGAGACCTCCAAGATCAGCCAGTCCAACCTATCACCCAGCCCTATCCAATCAACCAGACCATGGCACTAAGTGTCTCATCCAGTCTTTTCTTGAAGACCCCCAGGGACGGTGCCTCCACCACCTCCCTGGACAGCCCATTCCAATGGGAAATCACTCTCTGTGAAGAACTTCTTCCAAATATCCAGCCTATACCTACCCTGGCACAACTTGAGACTGTGTCCCCTTGTTCTATTGCTGGTTGCCTGGGAGAAGAGGCCACCCCCCACCTAGCTACAATGCCCCTTCAGGTAGTTGTAGACAGTAATAAGATCACCTCTGAGCCTCCTCTTCTCCAGGCTAAACAACCCCAGCTCCCTCAACCTCTCCTCATAGGATTTGTGCTCCAGGCCCCTCACCAGCTTTGTTGCCCTTCTCTGGACATGCTCCAGCACCTCAACATCCTTCTTGAATTGAGGGGCCCAGAACTGGACACAGTACTCATGGTGTGGTCTGACTAGTGCTGAGTACAGGGGAAGAATAACCTCCCTTGACCTACTGGCCCTTGTTAAGGGCTTCATTTCTACGTTTCAGTGTTGCATTTGCAGTGCATCTCAGTATTTCTGCCGCCTGCTCAGAAGAGGTAGGTGCTTCACTGAAATGGTGACAGCAGTACAGCAGCTGCTGCTGTACTGTGCAAACAGAAAAACAATAACCTTCATAAAACTTCCCACACCTGATTAGAATTTTCTGGATTGTAATTTCTGAAAACATGAAGCAGCACCTAAGTAAAAGACACTGCTTTTAAAAGTAGTATTTATGCCTTCTGCTAATGTTTTGGTTTCTAACACAGAATCTCACTTCATCATCCTGCCCCTTCCAGTATCAGTTTGTATTCAACATTAGGAAAGACCTGTCACATTTTCTGCTACACTGACTTGGCTTACAGACATTGTCCTGGTTTATTTTCTGAAGTTTACTCAAAAAAACTATTTACTTGTGTTTTATACAATTTGAAGACAATGGGATGAAAAACAGGTTTTTAATGTGCTTACTTTGTTATGTATATCCTTTAAGCACTGCAGAATTTATGCAGACTGGTGGTGTTACTGAAAACAAAAACACTTTCAATTTCTGAACTGTCCACTGAGTCCACATGAAACTTCCAAAGTAACTGGAATTTAAAACAAGTTATGTTCAAGATAGAAAACATTGTAGGCAGTGCAGGAGGATGGGCTAGAGGTTGTAATTGAGATAGTTGCTTACTCGAGGCAGGGAGAATATGGCAGAAGGGGTTAGCAGCCAGAAACACATCTTCTGGAGCAACATAAACTATGCTCTGGCAGTTCAGTGCCACACTTTTTCTCCACCTGAAGCCAAAAACAAGCATATCATTTAATGTATTTCTATCTAGACAAAGGCCTGTCTCCTTTCAATTGTGAAACAGGTAAATTACCAACATCCACTTGCAGCAACCATAGAGGAAGGTTCAAGACAGATGGATCCCTGGTCAAACACTTGATATAGCATCAGCCCTCCAGCCCTAATCCCCACCTGCAGGCATTGACTTCCAAAAGCAGACTACTAAAAGAAAGGAACAATTTTCTGCTCAACAGTAAGGAAGGATCAAGAATTAGTGTTGTTTCAAGACTTTCTTGTTAGGTATTCAGCTAAATGCAAGAAGCCTGTAGAAAGTTTGCTTGAATTAAGTTCCATGAGCACTCATCATACTTGTAGAACAATGAAAGCAATATAGAAGTATGGAAACTGACAT
This sequence comes from Pogoniulus pusillus, assembly GCF_015220805.1. Classification (NCBI taxonomy): domain Eukaryota; kingdom Metazoa; phylum Chordata; class Aves; order Piciformes; family Lybiidae; genus Pogoniulus; species Pogoniulus pusillus. Next base: position 17,549,239 of record NC_087286.1, on the reverse strand, counting down.
GTATACGTTGTGCTAATGCCTGTCCTTTCTGCATAGATTAACACATTTGGCCATTTCAGATCCCAACTGATGGATGTGTTTATCATGTCTCCTGTGGACTGAATATGTCATTAGTATATTGATTAGTCTTTCAATTAGATGCTACATTAGTCACTTGGCTACTGTTTATTTAGTCAGGCACATACTCATTTAGCAAACAAACCAAAACATATTTTAGCTTACAATTCCTGTTGCGTAGCAACCATGGAATGACTTTTTCATAGTATTGAAACTTGAAGTTGATGCAGATAACAACAGGCTGAGTAACACCAAATTATTCATTTCAAAGGACCAGACAGGGAAAGTAGAGGCAGAATAGTGTTTTGTAGGTCTTTCTTTTTTTTACTTCAAGAATTGTGCTTGAACTGCAAGCTAGTAATGAAGCTACAACTCTATTTTCAGTTTTGCTAATGCTCTCTCTTTCAGCAGTACCAAATTACATGCTTCTTTTTGACATATCTGTTCATCTGTTCAAAATAATCTATACTCTGTGATAATAATCTCTTATTTATTATCATTTTCCTGTCAAGTCAAGTTAAGGCAAAAATGAAAAATGGGCCTTCCACACACAGTTGCTGAGCAACAGCAAATAAAGATTTGCTTTTGCACTGCCGCTTCTTTAGTCTTTATTCTTGTTGGTGGCCATGTATAAGAGATCTCAATTACAAGAGCCTGACACAAACACATCATGGTTTGGACCATAGCAAATATTCTGTTTTAACCTAAATGACTCAACATTATAAGTACTCATGAAAAAAAAGAACAGGTAGCCCTCTGAACATGAGATGCTTTCTGGACACTTAGATATTTTTCCATATTTGCAGTGTTATTTTCTAAATGATCTTTTCTGCTGACATTATTGTACACATTAGCTACTAACTTCTTAGAATTGTTACTCTTGTTTCTCTTCATCTGAATATGTAATAAAAATTGCTATAGTTAATACAGTAGCCACAAAATCTGCTCATCCTCCGAGGCAGGCTGTTAATAATTTACATGCATTCATTTCCCTTGTTTTTTTTTTTTTTTGATCTTCACATACTTTGATAAATAATCTGAACAGCATGGGAGAGAGATGAAGTTTCACACTATTCCACTTCTCCAGATCTCCCCTTGCCTGAAGGTAATCCTGCCAATCATGCCATCCTTTATTCAGAGGCAACTGTCAGTTTTCAGTGGTGGTGTGATTAGATCTTGAAACTGCTTATTTCGCTTAAATTATTAATATCAACACAAAACAATTTCAGAGTTTAAGAGATTAAGTAGGAGAAAAACCCAAAAAACATTCATTACAAGAAGGAAGAAAAATATCCTTGTTAACTGAACAAAAATAAGGAAATAAATCGCGCAGAGAGAATGGAAAAGCTTTTCTGCAGAGCCACTCCCTTGGGCAGCTGTGGAAGCTGTCATAGGACCCAACTGCCGCCCCGTGGGAGCTCGCAGGTACTGCTTGTGTTAGTCACAGCAAGCTGAAACTAGAGCAATTATATTTTTCCTTCTTATAACATATTTATTGTTACTGGCTTTATTTTTGTGCTCTTACTGTTCTCCTTTCCCTACGAGCAGAGCTCTAAATCACAGTCATTTCACTCTGCTCACTATTAGTACCGTGAAAACAGAAAGGTTTCTGAAGGGCTATAAAATGCTCACAAAAAGAAATTGCAATAACAATATTTGCTTACCTACAGCAAGCATCTTCCATATAAAGCCATTATCAACATCTTTCAGAATACTATGTGTCAATGAGCAAATTGGTAATACTAGTTTGTCAGTTCCAGATAGAAACCACACCCATTACATTTCACAGTATCACAGTATCAATAAGGTCACCCCTTAGCCTCCTCTTCTCCAGGCTAAACGATCCCAGCTCCCTCAGCCTCTCCTCGTAGGGCTTGTGCTCAAGGCCTCTCACCAGCCTTGTTGCCCTTCTCTGGACACACTCAAGCATTTCGATGTCCTTTCTAAACTGGGGGGCCCAGAACTGAACACAGCACTCAAGGTGTGGTCTAACCAGTGCAGAGTACAGGGGCAGAATGACCTCCCTGCTCCTGCTGGCCACACCATTCCTGATGCAGGCCAGGATGCCACTGGCTCTCTTGGCCACCTGGGCACACTGCTGGCTCATGTTCAGGCAGGTATCAATCAGTACCCTCAGATCCCTCTCTGTTTGGCTGCTCTCCAGCCACTCCGACCCCAGCCTGTATCTCCGCATGGGGTTGTTGTGGCCAAAGTGCAGCACCCTGCAGTTGGAGCTATTGAACGTCATCCCACTGGACTCTGCCCACCTGTCCAGGCGGTCAAGGTCCCTCTGCAGAGCCCTTCTGCCCTCCAACCCAGCCACATCTGCCCCCAGATTAGTGTCATCTGCAAACTTGCCACGTCTAGGTTACTAGAACACCATTAAATTTAAGATCCAGATTTATTAGAGTTCCTGTTCTTACAAGTGTTCTCTCTCCTTTCAGCTCACGTCTTATTTTAGTCTGTATAGATAAAGAGAGGATGTTTCTAAACTACAGAACTACTGTTGTCATTGATTCTGCAAGTGCTCTTAGAGGTTTTACTGCGATAGACATGCACCATCTCTGTTCCATCTGTTAGCAGGAAACATGAATATACTGTAAAATATCAGAGAACATGGTTCACTCCTCCATATGAGTTTATATATGTATGTATTGACATGTATACACAAACAACAAATTGCATTGCCTGGAGAGTATAGCAGCTTGTCAGCACTGGCTTTATCAAGGCTAAGGTGGCAATGTTTTCCATGATCCTAATCCAGACCAGGAGCCTTACAGGCTGCATATCCACCTTCCTTTATGCAAAACTAGCACAGCAGAAACTGGGCAAGTTGGTTCTTGCTCCATGTTTGTGATGGTTCAGGCCAACTGGAATATTTTAATGAAAAAAATAGATTATAGGCTGTGAAAACAGTGGTGATGTCTGCTTCATTCATAGGTTTGCTGAGATGTATAAAAACAAGGACACAAACATAGACAAGAAGAGTGTCTGTCGGAGTTGGTGTCTCTGTTTTCTCCCTGGGCTTCTGCTGTGTAACCCAACTAATCATTATGCTTCTAACTCGCCTTGCTGATCCTCCAAACTCACCTTACGTGTAAGGCAGAGTCTGGGATAAGAGGAGGGGGTGGGAAGAAGGTGTAAGGGTGGTTGGGAGCCCCTCCTGGGGGCTGACTTCTGGGAGGGCTGTTAGGTTTTGTATGACTTTTAACACAAAAATTCATGGTGAACTTACAACCTTGATCTTCACAGAATCACAGAACAGTAGGTGTTGGAAGAGACCTCTGAAGATCATCTAGTCCACCAGTAGATCAAGATCACCTAAGCTGCAAGTTTCTTCAAATCATGGAGCAGTTGTTTTATTTTCCAGTGCCTCAGGACTAAATGCTTTCACAAAAACATTCTGGCAAATTTAACCCAGGTATTATTAGGTCCCCACTATGAAAATCAATTCTTTTAGTGACAGTAGTGTCTCAGAGCAGATGGAGAGAGCAGAGGCCAGTGGAAACCATGCCTAATTTTTCACTGCTTTTAAGCTAGGCTAACTTCAGTTTCCGCTCCCTAAGATGACTACAATCCACATCACTTCAGTCTTGTACAAGAAACAAAGCACACAGGCAGCCAGGAAAGGCTTTTCAGACTAGAGTCTGCACTACCACCTAGTGGAATATAATGGTGTGTTCAGAAAACAAAGTATGCAGTAAGGAGTATAAATTCAAAAACTTGAAAGGCTGATTGTGAAAGGCAAGGTAGGCAAAACTGAAAGGCTTTATAAAAACGTAGAATGAAGCATCTTTTACATTTCAGTAATCTCAACTTAAAAAACCATACTGAATATGTAAAATAAGCCCTAAACCAAATAAGCCCAAACCCAAGCCCTAAACCTTAAGACTAATAACATTTAAATCTGTTTTCAGAAAGCTTAGCATTTTAAACCTTCAATTCCAACTTATTTTACATGCAAATTAATGATTTAGCAAATAAAGCATAAAGGACAATCATTGCTACAAATAAGCATTCTACAAGTCACAAACTGATCTCTGTGATCTCATTTTCATTACCTTTCATTTCACTTCCATCACCTGTGTGAATGACAGGCCTAGAGGCAATCCAGATTCTTTGGATGCTGTTGTCACAATTTGTCCAATTTATCCAGCTGGGCCCTGAGCTGGAAGTTATAACAGAGCAGCTGTTCAGTGGTTACCTTTACATTAGCTCAGAGAACATTTAATGCTTTGTGCAAAAACAGTTAAGTTAAAGGGCCTTACCAATTCTAGGTTGCAATCATTGCTTTGGGATAACTTGAGCCAAACTTTATAACAGCAATGAAAAAAAAAATATGCAAAATACCTGAGGGATTTCAGCCTATAGGTTGGAGCATTTCTCCCATAGTGAAGTCTGCATGGAATAGTTTTGCAGAATATTCTTTCATCAATTATTAATCTGTGTGAAGTGCTGCAGCTGCCAGTCTCTGAGAGTTTGTAGAGTAAGAGGTTAGCTTGCAAATCCAGATAAAGAACAAAAAAAACCTTATTTGACATTCTGTGCTGGAAAGACCCATCAGCCACTGAGCACTTGAAACAACAGGGGCGGACAGGTTGGCCTCGCTTTGGCAGCACCTGAGGAAACAGATACGCTGTAGTCTGCACAAACTGGATCCCACCGTAGGTGACTGGCAAGCAATAGTCCCTGCAGATGGTGAGAACAGAAACCATCACCTCTATCGCATGAATACAGATGAGAGAACTTTCCTCCCAGAGCTGCCATCTAATCTGGCAGCTAAATTCACTGCATAACACTGAAAGAAGTAAGTGGGTTTACTTTAGCTGCTTTGCATTTTTCAGGTAACGTCTTTCAGAAGGTGGTTGAGAATACTGCTGAGAGCCTGACAGCCTCAGCAATCAGTAGGAGAGCATACAGTGCTAGTTAGGCACTTTATACACCTTAACAAACACGCCATCTGTGATTAGCCCAAATACTTCAGCAACCAGCTACAGCCACAGATAGGTCAGGGACCATTTGAAGTTCTAGTGCTACCAAATATCAATAGTAACATTCCAACATTCACAGTTTGTTTGGGCAAATATATAAAAGAAGTGATTAAAACAGAAACCAATTTTCTACTCAGCTCCTAGCTGAGAAAATATCCCAATAACCACGTAGGTAACTGTATTGGCAAATAGTGCTCTTAGATGGAGACTGGGTGGACTAAACAATCAGCCAAAACCAGTTTAAACAGTAGAGCAAATAATGAGAAAAAGTCTAGACGTGGCTGAGCCCATCAAACTGGTATCAGATCCATCTGGAGCAGCATCTTGCGTAAGTACTTCTGCTCTTTAACAAGATCTTTGAATACATAGGCAGCATTCCGCTGATTTAGTCTTGCAGGACTGAAAGGAAGGTTTGATTTTGATCCAAGTCTGGAAAATGCAGGCACCTGATCCATCCTGGCACTGTCAGGAAGCATGCCATGAGAGAGTTAAGAAGGTGGGCAGGCTTTTATTTGGTGCTAGCTGCCTTCCCGTTGATGAGCACAAACCCCTTATTATACTATAAAAGGAAAATATAACACCTAAGGGAAAAAAAATCACAACTGAACATAATTGTGTAGCTAGCATCAATAAAGATTATCCAATGGGCTTCCTTCTAAGTGTGATAGTGACCAAGTGACAAAGTTCTACAACTTGTAGTTATATGGCTGATGAAAAATTACTGTTAGTTTTTCAGACAAGTTGTAGCTGCTTAAGGGAGGAGGCGAGGAGGCATTTTAAGTGCTCCAGAGCTGGACACAGTACTCCAGGTAAGGTCTCGCCAGAGCAAAGTGGCAGATTCGCCTCTCTGTCTTCTGGCTGCGCTGCTTTTGATGCAGCCTAGGATGTGATTGTCCTTCTGGAGTGCAAGCTCACAGTCTGCTCATGTCCAGCTTCTCATCCACCAGCACTCCCCAGTCCTTTTCTGCAGGGCTGCTGCCAACTCCATCATCCCTCAGCCTGTACTGATATCTAGGATTGCCTCAACATAGGTGCAGTGCCTTATACTTTGTCTTAATGAACCTCCTAAGATTCTCCTCAGCCCACCTCTCCAGTCTGTCCAGGTCCCTCTGGATGGCACCCATCCCATCCTTCAGCTATCAGCTGCACCACTCAGCCTGGTATCACCTGCAGATTTGCTGAGGGGACCTCAAGCTCGTTGTTGATATCACTGATGAAGATACTGAACAGCACTGGTCCCCCATACAGACCCCTGAGGGACACCACTTGTCACCTGTGTCCATCTGAACATGGAGCACTACCCTTTGGATGCCAGTCATCCATCCAACTCCTTGTCCACACATCAAATCTGTATGTCTCCAGCTAACATCACACCTTGTTTGAGACAGAGTCATTATGGGCTATCAGCCCTGCCCTGCCACCCGTATTGTTTTGAGACAACAGAGGATTGGGATATCACAACCATTTATTGAATATATACATGCATCATAATGTAGAATTACATGAGCAAAAAAGGCAATCTGTACAAAATTGATTACCCTTTGTTCTCATTTCAACTCTCACCATTTGCTGCAGCTCTGATAAAGGATTCAAGACAGAAAATTAAAACTCTTTTGATCCAAATCCAAGTGATATGCATGCTGATTTGAGTTCGGTTTATGCACTGCTATAGTCAAGAAAGTTTGCTTTCTTGTCAGTGAAGCAGAGGAATTCTAGAAACAGTTTCAATAGTAGAGAACATGTATTGGTACATACAGATAACAAAGCTTTTTTAAGCTATTTCTTAAACATCTTCATATGTTCATATTTTAAGGCACAGGATAAACAAGATCTACATTAAAAGCTATCAGTTGATACCGAATATGTTGGCTTAATAACGAGATGCAGTTTTTGCCCAGAGAAGAAATTATGTTCATCCTTCCTACTTCCATATGAATGGAACAATCAGAAAGTGGTAACTATGATACAGAGGTTTGTTTCCACTATGAAGAGAATCAGTCTCATCTAGCCAGTCAAATTCTGATCCAAATTCACTCAGGAGAATGTTTCTAAAGAGTCTGGCATCCAGGACTGATTACAGTCAATGGCAAGTACTACTGCTGAATTAGAATGACAATTCAGTCTCTCTATTTTAGATTCCTAAATGGGAACTCAGCTCTATTAAGAGCCCACCCCTAATTTCACGTTGTGAGCTATTTTGGAAACCTGTCCTATATGCTTTATTCAGTTGCTCACTTTGTGCTATCATCTCACATTCACCAAAACACGGCATTATTTTCTGCCTTAAGACTTTGGAAGACAGACTGTGCAAGTTTTTTAAGTGTAGAGTCTTCTAAACAGATTGTCTCCAGACTTCAGTTAAGACTTGAAACACAGAAATCAGTTTAAAGCCCATTTGTTGGCTTTGGATCAAATTCTAGGGAGTCACTGGTCAAAGCTGTACAGCAGAAGTCCTTCCACCACAGGCCAAGCCAAGGCAAAAGACAGTGATGCTGAACTGCTGCTCTCAGCCCTCCTTTACTTAGGTCAGCTTTATCTTTCTGCATTTTCACACTGGGTTAACCAGAACTCTGTGTTTTTCCATTCTTAACATTTTAAACTAGCAAAGAAAATAATGTATTTCATAATAAATAACATTTTATATGAATAGGTGAGTGTATATAGATAGACACTCATACATTCCAATACAGAGTGAAGCCTTCAAGTGGAAATGATTTCTTAAAGAGCCTCTCCCTATTGCCCAGTCCACCAGAATGTAACAGCAGCAAAATTTATCATGTAAGTTTGCTAAAATGGTCTTGTATAAAATGTGGCCATAAGAGGGCCATCACTGTATAGAGGTGTATGCATGCATGCCACACACATCTGTGACAATATTCATGTGAAAATGAGTTTAGACAAACTGAAATGAGTCAATTCTTAAACCTGAAAAAGACAAAAAGCTACATCTATGGTAGGCACTTTGGTATGTCTAGTAATGTAGGCATATTCTACATCCAGAATTAAGGTTCTGTCAGTAATCTTACAATAAAGCTAATTTCAGGAGCTTATTATTCTGCTTTATATTTTTTTTCTTGGCTGTGAGATCATTCTAGAATCTTAGCTAAATAATATACTTTGTCTGTCTAATTGCATACTTAATCAAGAATGAGGGTATTGGCTCTGAAAGAGCTGAACTGTTCTCCTGGATTCCTAATGCAGATTTTTTTATAACAGTCTGAGAAAACTTAACAAAAACATAAAAAAAAAAAAGAAAATCAGTTCTGAATACAAAAGAAAGCTTCCCCTAAATCATAAGATCAGAGTTATGAGCTCAGCTGTTTAGGTTGATACTCTCCCTTCAGCTGCCTACTTTTATCAGTTTGTGCTAATTGCATCGCTGCTGTAGTCTTGCAGCAGACTATAGCAATGCCTCAGCAGAAGGCCATTATTTCTCAAGCGGTCTGTAAGGACCACTGAACTGTAATTTTTCATGCACCAAACACATTAAGTAGCAATAAAGCGACCATAAAGACATTCAGTTTCAACTCACTTTCATACTTTCTCACCTATTGGTGTTCCATTTTAGTATGACAGAAGCTACAGCAGAATATCCTATTTAGCACAGTATTATATCATAAAAAATAACATCTTGCGTGTATGCCTACTGAATGAACTGACATTGCAAGCTGATTTGTATACCTAATAAATCAGTGAAAGGTGGCAGTAAGGATAGTGCTGAATGGTTAGAGATTTTGGCTAGAATACAGAAAAATGCATGTCCTCATACCTTCAAAAGGTCACATGTCTAGTGGTAGAGAGTACAGGAATAAGTAACAAAATCCAAGTGGCCCTGTATAATAAAACCGGACTGTTAACGTTTACTGCATTGCATGAAAACTCAGATTCAGAAACTCATTCATGGACCTCATCCTCTATTTATACAATATGTATAGAATTCTCTCTTTTTTTTTTTTTGTTTATAATATTCAATAGCATGATTTTTCAATAGTACATTTCTATATAAATATTAAAATGTTATATATTTGTACATTTTAAGCTAGCCAAACTTGGCCAGAAACATGATAAAGTAAAAAGGTTTGGGTTTTTTTTTTTCCCCTCCTGCAGTTTGTTTCTGAAGAATATCACAAAATCATTAAGACCATTGTGCTGCAAAGACAAAAGAGATTCATCTGAAGAAATTAACATGCACTTAGAAGAAAATATCTATATACTTTATCGATTTTTCCTCTGAATTCAAACCAGCATGAAAGAATTATAAAAAATAGCATCTATTTACATGGTACAGTATACATTGGTGAGATATAAAACAAGGCAAGAAAACAGCAGAACATAATCTTCTCACTTTCTAACAGGTACAGCCATCATAGAGATCAACTGAAACACAAAAGGTTACTTTACTGTACTATTGCACGTTACAGTAACACAAACAATTGGTTAGCAAATAAAAATACAAAGCTTAACCATGGAAAATGCTATGTCTACATAAAATGATCGAGTGTTACAAAATTATTGGGGATGTGTCTAAGAACTAAATCAGTAAAGCTATAAAAATAATATTGGTACATCTGTGAGGACAGCGCTTGAAAAAATATATAAAGGTTGGCAAAAATTAACCTAACTTGCACCGTGTGGCCTTGTACCATCTTCTGTTAGATCATACCTGAGAACAAAGAAAAGAAAGGATTTTGTTGGCTTTACATTTAGCATGTGTTATTAAAACTATGAAGACACTGGTTATTAGTGAGCAAATACTATACTTACCACTGCGTCCAGCCTTTAGCAAGCTCTTCAGATGCCAGAGGTATTAGTAACTGTGGAAAGTGCAAGTAGTAATCAATGCATTATGCGTGCCTTTTGTTCCAGGTCTTTTAAAGAACAAATCTGACAAGCCTATCAACTACATTATCAGTAATGTCATTAGTAAACAATATATTTTACATCCTTACCATCACAGCAATCTCCTATCTGCACAGCTTGTACTGGGTTTGACCTAAAACCCTGTACACTATAATGATATGGTCAAAGCACCTCGCAAGCTTAAATTCCGAAGATGGCCTGTTCTTGGCAATGGCAGGTACACAATGTCCTTATGCTAACAGCCTCCCTGGTAAACAGGAAATTTAATAACTCTTCACCATGAACTGACCACAGTTCTGATATCTGTCATCCTCTTTACAGAGCTCAAATGTGGCAACTTGCAAGGGTGTGGGAATGAATTATTCTTTTTCACTTGCTCCAATTGACACGCGTAGGAAAAAGAGTGATTAGAGAGCGCCTACAGAAGAGTGGAGCTGTAAAGACATTAGCTGGGTTTGACATTGGGAACATCTCCAGCAGTTCTTTCTCAGAGATTTTACAATCTGCAATTTTAATAACTAAGCATACATTTGTTCTGTGTGCTTGCTTGCCTTTCCACTTTTGTCTGTACAGCTGCTGAGCTATCTCCTGTTTTCACTGGTTATTTTCTTCCTCTAACTGCGCAGTTACTAAGTCTGGTGTGGGCTTCTTTTCTTACTGCGAACTTGAGAACTGACCATGCTCTAGAAGAGATTACTGCCTCATCTTTTGTATATCTGTCTCTGCAGTTTGTTCCTTCCTTTACCAAAGCTTGTCATCAAACACTTAAAACTTTCAGAAGCTTTTGTACCCGAAGTCAACACTAACAAGCTCATATCGCCAGAGGATTTTAGTCCGATACAATAACATGCTCTAAGTAACAGAATTTGCTTCTTGTCAACTTACTTTGCCAAGTAGCCCTTTATCTTTGGATAAGAAGCCACCACTGTTCTTCACTGCTACATCTAGTGTTCTTCTCTGTACTTCAGGCAGGGAAACACTGAAATCAAATCTGAACAGGCAAAGTGATGCTTTAGAAAGAATTTTTGGACCTGAAGTGCAAGTTCAGTTCCTACAGCTAAACAACAGTTCTGATCATAACCAAACCACCCACCATGCCCAAAAAATCAGGTCTGAGATAAATGAACAAAAGCAGTCCCTATGCTTTGTCTAAACTTCTTCTCAATACTGCACGAATCATAGAATCAGACCTCCAAGATCATCCAATCCAGCCTATCACCCAGCCCTATCCAGTCAACTAGACCATGGCCAACATCAAATGTGTAAGACTACTATTACCTTTGTTCTAGTACCTTGTTCTAGAGAACAAAGGTAATAGAATCATAGGATTCTATGAATCTATTACCTTTGTTCTCCAGAAGCCACTGCTAAACCAGTCAACCAAAAAAAACAAGCCCACCAAAATAAACAAGAAAATGGTCAATCACTGACTTGGCAGAGAACGAGGAATCCTACTATCCTGATGGCTCAGTATCACTATTCTTCAAAAGGGAAAGACTGCTCAGTCTTACTGATCCTGAATTCCTATAACAAGAGCTCCATTTCCTACCTGGCACAGCAAGGAAACCTATTGACTTCCAACAAAGAATGCAATGTTTGCTAGATCTGAAACTTACAGGAAGCATGGGCCAGATTATATCACTATCTACATGTATTAAGTCACTACAGTTCTTAAGCAGCTTTATTGCTTTATAATACAGTTTACTTGGAAAGGCACAGCAAAACAAATCTATTACCTGGTACAAACAGGAGACAGCTGCAATACTGGGAAAAATTACCACAGCCCCCAACTAATAATTTATAGATTTCCCCTACACAGAATGGGCTCTGAAGTGTTGCTTTCCCCAGATTAACTTTTTTTTTCTGTAGAGAAAGTTCTTTATTGATAAGTGGTGGGTGGGGGAGGGAGAGGAACACATGTGAGGAGAGACTACTGTCAAAAAGCTGAGTGCAAACATATGGATTTTTAGGCAAGATATTGTTGCACAAGCTTGCACAACTTTCAACCTGTGGGCTAGGATACAATTACAAAGAAATTTCCCCAGTCCTTGGATGCCAAGAAGTGTCACCAAGTAAACTGACTGAGCAATTTGGTCATGCACAGGCACTGGCTGGCCACTTTTACTGAGAAGGCAGCCATCTATCAGCCAGGCAATCAGCCAGTTAGGATCCACACGCATCCTGGCAGGAAGGGATACCAACAACACAGGCCAGCTAAAAGGCAGTCGTGTTCTGACCACATGCCAGAAGAGTGCATGCTGCATCTTAGCTACCAGCACAAAGGGGCTGTAACTGGCATGGGATAAGGCAGAGAAGAAGGGAGAAGTTGGCAAGAGTCAAGAGGCCTATAGTAGTAACAGGGAACAGCTTTGAAAAAGCTATTATAGCAGAAGAGAAATCACAGAATCAACCAATTTGGAAGAGACCTCCAAGATCAGTCAGTCCAACCTAGCACCCAGCCCTAGCCAATCAACTAGACCATGGCACTAAGTGCCTCAGCCAGGCTTTGCTTGAACACCTCAGGGATGGTGACTCCACCACCTCCCTGGGCAGCCCATTCCAATGCCAGTCACTCTCTCTGGCAACAACTTCCTCCTAGCATCCAGCCTAGACCTGCCCTGGCACAACTTGAAATGTATGACTGAGTCTGGTGATGATAATTAGGAATTTCAGTAGCTCATCCATTCAGGTGAGATGAGACCTCTTGATTGGATAGCTTTGGGATTACATGATATAGGATTATGACATGTAAGTTCTTACATACATTTGATCAAACACTGGGTTCAATGTCTTCTTTGACACATGTGTTTTTCTTCTCCCCGAGCGTCTCTTATCGGGCAATAAATACATTCGCACGTATGGATCAGATCCTTCTTCTGAAAATGCTATCAGATTCCTGTGACCAGTGGAAAACAAGGGAAAACATTTAGAGTATATATGAGACAGCCCTGAATATAGGTGTCTACAGTTCAGTATGTGAATTGGTTGTGGGATATCCCACACAAAGCATAATGCTTAAGATAGAGCAAGGAGCTAACAGCAGTGGAAAAGAACCAGAAAAACAAACAGAAGGACAAGCAGTGACTTGTGCAAGATCAGATAAAAGGGGAGCAGAAGCAGAGGTGGAAACACAGCACTTCTTAAGTTCCAATTCAGAGTTGAGGTACAGCTCTCCAAAAATCATACTTCGTTGTCATTCCATGAAAAAGTCAGTCTCTTAGTAAGTGACAGCTTTCAGCCACTGCTGATACAAAGCTCCAGGCCATTTCTATTTAAAATCTAAGAAAACTAAGAGATAAAAATAACAAATTCACAGCAAAAACTTCAACAATGTTTTTACTGCCTCTGTATGTTTTTGTATTTACACACAACTACAGTCAGTATGTTGTTTTGGAAATAACAAAGATCATCCAGACAAATAATTTCAAGAGGATAAAGCAAGATCTGGCAAAGGATACAGAAAATTCTGGACAGAAATGAGAACTGATATCTCATGCTCACCTGCAGGAATGCACTACCACAATCAGTTTGTTTCTTTGTGAACTATGACGAATTGTTAGCTGAATCTGTCCTAATGGAGACTGACCCAGGGTTGTTCCACTGCAGGAAAAAGCAGAATATTGCACTTACTTTTAAAACCAGATAGTTAAAGTAAGACCTAACTGAAATATATTGAGCAGTTTTCCTAAATATCATGTATTATCCATTAAACTTTCCACTAGATCACAGGATGTTAGGGGTTGGAAGGGACCTTTGGAGATAACCAAGTCCAAACCCCTGCCAGAGCAGGACCATATAATCTAGCACAGGTCACATAAGAATGCATCCAGATGGGTCTTTGAAAGTCTCCAGAGAAGGAGACTCCAAAACTGCTCTGTGGAGTCTCTTCCAGTGCTGTGGCCCTTACAGTAAAGAAGTTCTTCCTCACGTTGAGGTGGAACTTCCTGTGCTTCAGATCCCTGTGAAAGAAGAGAGCTACTACGTGTTAGCTAGCATGTGCAGCATCTGTTTGGGGTACTGGAAGGAAGCAGAAAAGCACAAGCACTCATTTTCAAATGCGAGGCTCAAACTGCAACAGGAAAAGATGACTGAAATGCAAACTAAGCAGTAGTCCTTTGGCTGAACTGACATTTTCTATAGGTCAGGTTAGGTGCAGTGTAAAAGCAAGTCATTACCACCGTACTTTTCAAGCTGTCGTAGTCTTTGCCGCAGCTCCTGTGTGGCGATAGGCAGAGATATGTCTGAGGCTATGCTAGGAGTGGGTTCTTTGACTGAGAGGTGGCTGGGAGAGTAAGAGAAGTTAGAGGCATGAAGACTGGAGGAGCTTCGGCTGAGATCTGCTGTCCACTGAGGGCTGGCATTGCCAGGCTGACTTTTTTCAGCTGTATCAGTCTTTTTATCACTATCAGTCACTGGGGAAGCTGGAACAGATTTGTTTGAATCAGGTGGTGGTGAAACAGGAACCTGAGGCTTAAAAGATGATTTTCTTGCATCTTTGGAAAGAGATGGCCTTTTCACTTGGGCTGAGTGTTGATGATCTGGAGATCTTGCTTGCTTTTCAAGAGAAAGGACCTAGATACAGTACAGACACATATAATATTATATATATATAAATTGTTATATTAACTATATATATCAATATCCAACATACATAATATCACAAAGATAAATCAATTTCTTCCTACAAGAGTTGATGACAAGTTGTTAAGTCCAGATACTAAAGCAGAACCAAAATATTCACACTTAAACTCATTCCCTCTACAATAGGAAACCTTTTGTACAGCTGTTTCCTTTGTGGCAAATGCAGTAACTATAAGACAATGTGAAATTCTCCACTCAGCATTATTCTACTTGTTATTTCTCTTGCATACTCTACACACTTCTGGTGCAAATGCCATTTACTTTGCAGCTCAAGCCTCCCAGAAATATATTCTACAATGTTTTTCTTCTAACCCTTTGAAATCTAATCCTACATTGCAAATTCTCATTGTCCCTAATTTGTCTTCTCTAGGTTGCTTTCATTTATTAACTACAAGTAAACAAGAAACTGCTTTAGAACAGATCAAGTAACAGAAGTTGTTTGCAAAGATATATGCTACTTTATTAAAGCAAATAATTTATCTGGGGGGGGAAAGGCAACACAGCTTACAAGGATGCAAGTTCCATCTTTGAAACTCACAGAATCACAGAATCAGTCAGGGTTGGAAGGGACCACAAGGAGCAGCCAGTTCCAACCCCCCTGCCATGGGCAGGGACACCCTGCCCTAGAGCAGGCTGGCCACAGCCTCATCCAGCCTGGCCTTAAACACCTCCAGCAATGGGGCCTCAACCACCTCCCTGGGCAACCCATTCCAGGCTCTCACCACTCTCATGGTGAAGAACTTCCTCCTCACATCCAGTCTGAACCTACCCACCTTCAGCTTTGTTCCATTTCACCTAGTCCTGTCACTACCAGATATCCTAAAAAGTGCCTCTCCATCTTTTTTGAAGGCCCCCTTCAGATACCTGAAGGCCACAATAAGGTCACCAGGCCACAATAAGATCACTGATGTGTTCCAGTGTGTTTGAATGCTGGTCTGAATTTTTCTAATGCTATGAAGACACTTCCTTTCTTTAGAAACTTTATTATTTTTAAACCATCATGGCCTGAGCTCCACTTTTATAAGACAAAGGTTATTTCACTGATCTGTACAACACTGAGCTGTAAGAGATGCTCAAAGAGACTGGAAGCAATTCAGATTCTAAACATTGTTTCTGAACCTAAAACCATGGGGAAGCTCAGTCTTTAAAGCAGCTTATTACAGTTTTGTTTGGGGAATTTTCTGGCTTTGAAATGGAATGTATTCAGATTAGAGGTTACCTTTCTGTACTTGATAGCACTGCCACAGTCAAGGACTCTTGGCATTGTGATAGCCTAGGAAATGTACTATTTTCTTCATCAAACTAGAAGGCCAGAAGTCATAAGAGTTTTAAATATGCATTCAGGCATTTATAATGGGGAAAAAATGTAGAGTACCCTGAGTGCAATCTTCATGTATATAGTGCTGTTTGGACCAGAGTTGCTCAGTTGGAACCGCTGATGCATAGTTAAATCTTCACTCTCCAGCAACTGGCTTAGAGGCAGTTTGAGGTTGCCCAAAGAACACTGATGCTGTTCATCCCTCACCTGAAGGAACACAGAAGTCCAAATTATTTTCTCATCTGCTTTGTAAGAATTAAGAAATAGAATTACAGCTTTACTTAAAAACAAACATCCAAACAGCGACAGATGTTTGTTATTAAACCAAATTCCCCTCATCATAAGATTACACTGAAGAAGGAAAGAGTAAATACACTCAAGACTAAGTTTATTCATCCCTATTCATCCCAGCAAAAGCAAGACAGAAAACTAACCATCACATCTACATCTACCATTAATCAAATTAACTACATCATATCCAAATGGTCTGTGTGAAAATGAATGCCCATAACTGTTCAAGGAATAGTTACTATGGCAGTCCTCATTTATACTTCAGTGTCTTTGAACTACATAAATGACACCAGCAGTGTCTGGATAAAGCAAAGACTTGCTTGGGATGAGAGAGGAAGCAAATTAGCCATACGTAAGAGCAACTACTCCTAGTACTTCAGACTGTTAAGCTATCAGACTGTCCTGTTGCTTTTTTTGATTCTTCTCTTAAGTAGGACAACCATCAACTATGGTTTTCTGCTGAAAGATTTGGTACAGTCTTTCTTCCTTTTAGTAGTAAATGCAAATTAACATTTCATTGCCTAGTCTTAAAACAAGTTATGTTCAATATGTTCCATCTCATTTCCTAACAGCCTGTAATGTCTCATAGTTACTACTGCAATCTCTCATAAAACAAAGGTATTTAAAGAGAGGGAGACAACATACCTCAACTTCAAGATCTTGCCTTTTGGGATTGTGTACAAAGAAAGTAAAGTTTTCCTCCCATACTGGTTCATTGGTCTTGTATCGAATCTAAGGTTAGAGAACAGGAAGCATACAAGTTATAAAACTCTTAACTGTGATTCTGCAAAGGTTCAATTCCTTTGAAGCCTACTTCTATCCTAAAATGGGATTTATTTAATCACTACTGTAAGAATCCCAGTTGCAGATCAGAACCTACTGTAAAAGGACATCTACAAATAGTAAAAAATCAGGTCTCTACTTACAGATAGTTTAAAGTGAGTAAGCACTCATTCAGTCCTTGGCTTCCTGCTGGCAGTTTCAGGTCTGGTGGTAACTTTTAGTGCAGCGTATAAGCTCGTGACTTGACAGTCACTATCAAGCACACAAAGTCACCAGGTGCTTGCAGACACAAGTCTGAGGAGTATCATAGAATCAACCAGGTTGGAAGAGACCTCCAAGATCATCCAGTCCAACCTAGCACCCAGCCCTATCCAGTCAACTAAACTATGGCACTAGGTGCCTCATCCAGTCTTTTCTTGAACACCTCCAGGGAGTAGAAACTTACCTTACTTTCTTGTGCCTTGTGTCCAACTGACAGCAAAACAAGTGGGTTGGGATTGCTGTTCATTTTCTTTCCTGACTGGTAAAAAAAAACCAAAAAAAATCAAACCCTTTGCCTTCAGAATAAAGCAAAACCTCTCTGCTCTGAAACTTAAAATGTTTGCATCTTAAAATACAAGCCCACTATATGCTCATCTATTATTCTCAGTATTTTATCCCACAGGTTTGACTGGCCAGTAACTGGTGAACATATTAAAATGAAGGCATCCAATTGTCCTTTCTGTTTTCTTTGAATGAAATTGGTAAAGGTGCAAAGTTTCATCCCATGGTAGAAAGGTTGGAACAGATGATCTCTAAAGTCTCTTCCAACCTAAGCTATTCTATGACTCATGAGCATTACATCCCACAAAGCTAACGAAGCATAACTGAAACTGCAGAATGAATATTGCATGCAGATGGGAGGTATGGAGAAAGCACAAACTCAGGAAGCTTCCTCGATTTACATTGCAGTAGTAGTATAAAACTGGATGTAACATTAGAACATTGGTAATTTTTTTATACAACACTGGTGTTTTCTTTCAGTTTGAAGAGAAATTAAATGCACTATCATGTACCTGCTGCACATTCCTACAGTTTACCAAATACTGTTATTAAAGAATCAACCATCTGCCATATCTGAGCCTTGCTCACCAGCTGTACAGCATTACCTCAGACTGTGAAAACAAACATCAGTTTAGAAACAAATTATGTAGACAGGGGAACTTCCCAACTACACATTTCTTTCACAATTATTAAATTGACCTAACAAAAATTTAAGTCAGAGAGGAAAGTTAGACATGAAAGTTAATCATCTCAAGCAGGTGTTAATGCAGTTTACAGGCCTAGGAAATACAGGACACGTGGTTAATAATGTACTTTGAATTCTGTCATGTAGGAAATTGTACAGATCAGGTATGTAAACAGTTAGTTAAAAATATACTTAATGCATGTAAGGTCACAATTACAACTGAATCAAAGATTTTCTATTTTAAATGTGCATAATTTAGATCTTCTTGGATCTGAACATGCATTTTGGAGGTCATATTTCTAATACTACTCCCTGACTGTAATGTGACACATTGCTTATAACCATAATTTCCTTTAGGGAAAAAAACATTGTTAAGAAGCACTCCTTTCTTGGATGAATGCTGCATTCCTTATTCCTAAGAAAAAACACTTAGCTCCTAAGGTTCACACAATACAAAGGTTTAAGGAAGAAAAAAACACTCCAGCTGATGGTGTTTAAAAATAGCAGGTGACATGTTCCATTTTCCTTAGTCCATAAAAAGAGGCTTGAAATGCCATTTCTTTCATGAAAAAATGAAACTACAAAGTTGACAAAAAAGGCCCTGTGCTTCTGCTGATATGCAAATATCAATTTGAATTCATGCTAAGTAGGTAGCAATAAGTACACACACATGGAACTCACTTCTAACATCTGCTACTGACAGATCTGCTCTTGACAGTCCATTAGAGACTGCCTCTTGCCCAACTTGGCTTATACCTTCAAAGATTCCCTCTTAGCTCTATGCCTTCCATATCAAAGAGCTGGGTGAAATTCATTTATCACTTATATGAAAGATGCAAAGCCTTCTAAAAACATCTTTCTGCAAGAAGCTTGTTTCCAAACATGTCAGAGATTGATTTCATTGGCTAGGCACTGAGAGTTGAACAATAGAGGCACTCAGTATGTGAAAGATGTCTTAGCTTTCATGTCAGTTTTGTTCTTCAGTTTCTACTTGAAATTACTTCTCAGAAGTGTATTTTTGCCTGTCTTCTAAAATGGTCTCTACTAACTCATCTCATCTACAATTCAAATTACCACAGACCACAGTATTTTACCACTCTTGACCGTTTCTTGAAAGCAAATATAAGTACAACATAACTCCACTGAATGTTTATCTGGCATGAACCTGGATGTAAATTCCATCCATCATTGGAAGAGAAGCGTTGCAGGCATTTGTGCAGTTCCAATTACTTCTGTGACCTTAAATGGACAACTACATTAGCTTTACCTTTAGGGCTTTCTGAACAGCAGCCTTCTTCAAGCCATCAGGGTTAAATTCTAATGGATTATGCTTTTAAGTCAGGAGAGAATGAACATAGGAAGGGTTAATAAGTCATGCAATGAAGCAGTTTCACTAGGTTAATTAATTATGATGTGACAACATAGGACAAAGCAAGGGGTAGAAAACAACCTAAAAAAATAATAATTAGAAAATCAAACAAAATCTTTCAACAAAACAAGGAATGGCAACAACCTCTCTGAATGTTTGTATTCTGCTTTAAAACTAATATACTTACTTCCAGTCCACTTCTATTTCTCTCACCTGGGTTGTTTTTTAGCTATAATAAAGAAACTTCACAAACTGGGCTTTGCTGAATTCCTGATATTCTCTGAACTGCCTTCTAAATGAACCTTGTTAATATCTGGTTAAGTGTATTTTTACAACATAGAAGCTTCTCTGATAATAAGTCAAATAATTAAGGGAAGGGAGTCCTTTTCTGGGAGAAATTACAATGCTAAAAGCACTGATAGGACTTTGATCATTACCAAAATCAAAGTCATTTAAGCCTCTTCAGCAGATGAATGATACAAACACTGCACTCTAAAATGAGTCTCCTGCTTTAGTCAGTTGAATGAAGATAAGCAAGTCTAATAAAAGGAAATCTGAACTGATTTAGTTTGACAAAACCTCTGACTCATTTCCATTAATGAAGCAAATTTTGGGGTTTTATTTTAGGATTAATATATTGTTCTTCAAGCAATACAACTCAAAGATGCCACAATAAATTACCATCCAACTCAGAAGAACTAATTTCAGGAAACATGACTTTGAAACAAAACAGACTTTAAGGTAGTATACTTATAGCTGGCTTTCAATTCTTGTTTCATGGAAGGATTCTGCTTTAAAAACTCTAGTGTATGGCAATAAAAAACCTTTAAATGTATTAACAGTGTTTTTAAACATGCTGGTTTATGAAGAGGAATCAATATTATCAATGCTCTGCCAAAATAAATGCCTTCCTGACATTCAAATGTGATTTTAACAGAGATTTAACCTTCATTCAGAAATTCAGAGTTTTACTTTTTCTCTTAGATTGTCATGTTCTGAAGCTGGCCAATCTGTATGACAAGATTGCTGGCATTCAGCTTTCAAATGTCTGTTTCAGAATAAGCCTGCAGTATGATGGATTGGAGAAAACTGGAGAGAAGTTTTTGTTGGGTTTGTGAGGTTTGTTTTCATTATTTTTTCTTAACATAGAATTAAGGAATCTTCCACAGATATCTGATACATTAAGGACTTACTACTGTTCTTAGAGGCCTTCAGAGATGGAGACTAAGCAATATCCCTCCACTTAGCAATCCTAACTTTTAATTATCTTTTTCCACTAGAAAAATGTTTTAGTGCTCCACAGGTATGCTCCTTGCTGGAGTTTTAAGAATTGTTTCTTGGTTTCTGGCAAACATGAAAATGTCACTTTGTTTGCAGCAGCCTTGAATCATTTCCATCCACATCTTTACTTTGTAATGCCAAACTCCTTTCCTCTGCTAGTCAGGTTTACCATTTCTCTTGTTATCACCACTGCTTTCCTCCATATCTTAAATGGATGCAGCCCAAGTCAGGGCTTTAGCAATGGCTAAAGTAGGAGAGACCGATTAGACCACACCGTATGTTTGTGCCTGCAATTCATCAAGAGCATTTTGAATCCTAAACTTCCCCTCATCTTACTTGCCATCTTTCCTTCACTACATATTCAGTACCCAAATTTTCCCCCCCTTATGTTATTATTTTAAAAGTCAAACCCCAAGCTGTGTGGTCAGTCATAAAGGCAGGCATTCCTGGATATTGAACATGGCTCAATTCCTCGGGAATCATAGCAAGGATAAGCCAAGAGGGGTAGCAGCTGGGACAAATGTCTTTAAGCCAGGCTTCAGGGTTAAAAGGGAAGGAGATGCTGGTCCATGAGGATGGTGGTTGAAAGGCTGGGTAAGAGGAGACTAGGAGAACAAATGGGAGTATTCAACACAGAAAGCCAATAAAAGGTCTTGCCTTGGGGGACAAAAATATCTTGCTATGGTTCTGGTGTTACTGCAGGTATGGGAAAAGGGAATGGGTGTCCAAGAACTATACTAACAACTAACACAGTGGAATAGATCAGTTCTCAGGTGAGCATTCTGTAAGACCTAGGGACATCTACAGTAAATCCTAACAAACCCACTGAGTTCACTCCAGCTAACAGGCTGTCTTCTTACCAAATCAGATCCTAATTCAATATGCTATGGAGTAGGACCCATTGTTTGCATTGACTTATTAAGTCTTGCTTGGCATTTAAACAGGGCTTTAAAAGTTTTGAAATCTGTGAGTGCAACCTCAATTGATAACAGGGATACAATCATGGATCTTTAAGAGCTGACTTAAAATATGGATAATTTTTGTGTTATTTAGACAGCAAGTTAAAAGAACAACTGTCCTGGACTAATGTATCGTAAAGCTAGCATAATTTCTGAAAGCAAGTAATACCAAGAACACTATTCCTACTCCTTAACTTCACAGAAAGCAGATTTAGGTGGGTAAATGTCTGAATTAGGCCTCATTAATCTAAGTTCCCATGAGCCATAAAACTCTTCAGAAGGGAACAGGAAGCACTCAGGGCACTGGATTTTTCTCACTTTATATAGTGAGCTCCTTTTTTGCCACTACCACCCCACCCCCAAGTAACTGATGTTGCATGCCAGTGAGATACCTGAACTTGCTGATGTGAATGTTTGCATAATCTCTCCCTGATAGCAAGATGCAGCTTTATGACTGCTGAAGCTTCTTTTACCCCTAGGCTACTACAGCCCTGTCTCCTAGCCTTGGGCATAAATCTTGTGCTGCAAGACTAGCACCCATGCAACTACAGAACAAGGTGGTTAACAGTGCTGTTTAAGGAAATCCAGACCTAGGCATCCTAAAAGGGTTGCTGTCCCCCTCTGACTCACAAATGGCTTTGGAGATTTGGTTGATTTGAGGCTAAGAGCAATACAAACATCCAGGCCTTTTATCAAGAATTTTGATTTATTTAATATTATTATTTTCAGGATTTAGCAAGTACTTTTGTAACTAAAACAAACACCAACTTATCAGGGTTAATATCAAGATGAACAGGTTGCCCAGGGAAGTTGTGGCTGCTCTCTCCCTGGAGGTGTTCAAGGCCAGGTTTGATGAGGGCCTTGAGTGATCAGTTTTAGTGGGAAATGTCTCTGCCTACGGTGGGGGGTTGGAACTGGCTGAGCTTTGAGTTTCCTTCCAACCTAAACCATTCTATGATTGAACCATAGTTTATCAACTACATTTCTTATTCATTAAATTTGAAAATGGGTATTACTTTTTTGATAGTCTAAAATGAATTTCTAACTGAAAGGACCACAGAAAAGGCTTTGTTGGGGTTTTGGGAGGCAGATGTTTTTATATCAAAGTTTATGACATGAGCCAAAAGTAGCCAGCCAGCAAGAAATTTATCCACCCAGTTGAAAATGGTATACCAACTTCTCTCTGGCAAAAGCATTCTTACTCTGAACAGATTCTCATTCTTTTTAAAGAGGCCAAGGCTGTTTTTAAAGATTCAAGTGCAAAGTACTCAGAGGCCAGCAAGAAATTGATCTACCCAATCGAAAATGCTCTACCCACCTCTCTCTGGCAAAAGCATTCTTACTCTGAACAGATTCTTTTTAAAGAGGCCAAGGCTGTTTTTACAGATTCAAGTGCAAAGTACTCAGAGGCTCATTACTTTGTAATAATCTTGTAACAGTAAATTCAAGTACAAAATATTAATAGGTGTTTTCCCCTAGACTGGATTTTCCCAAACACAGACTAATTTATGGGGGGGGGGCTGGAGGGAGGGAGGAGGGGGAGGGAAAAAAAAAAAGCTTGGGAATTTGCAAAACAAGGAGCATCATGGAGTGAAATAGAATTTACAAGGGAATTTATAGTTTGGGGAGCACAAGGAACCGCCCTCATTTTTAAAGCAGTACTTGAACCAGTGCGGAGAGGTTGCAAGTTCTTACAAACATTAAGTGCATCACCTTTTCAAGACAGTAGTGGGATGTTGGTTGTGAACTTTATTAGCAACAGACCCAACAATTTGCCAGCACACAGTGTGCTAGTACAGTATGCATTTTATTTCTCAATGAATCAGCACAGAAGTTAAAATGCAAGAGCTTTCCCAACAAACTTATCTTGGGTTTTTAATCACAAGAAGGTAATTACTTACCCAATGATATGCTGATCAATGAAATTTAAGTAGCCTTTAAAATGCAATTAAAATAGCACAAAAAAAAACCAATGCACACTTGTTGAAATCATGCAGCAAACCAAATTGCATGCTCTCATTCCACTAGAGTGAGTGGCTTTAGTAGCACTAATCCACACTCTGGCAGAAAAAAAGGTACAATACAAATAATACCAGAGAACTCACAAATAGTGCTCTATAGAGTGAGGTAGTGTTCTCACAAAAGACTAGTCCCGATGCTCTCCTCTCTTTTAAGTATCCACACCCAAAGTTTCCCTCGTAGATACTCTTAGGAAGATGGAAATGGAAGGAGAAATCAGAGTGATGGGATTGTGGCAGAATGAATGCATAAGCAGCTTTACTACACAAAAAAAGTTAAGGAAAACAGTCAAAGGATTCCAGAGAAAACAGCAGATTGAAAAAGTAAATGTTTATTATTGTAAATAGCTTCATCTGTTAAATGATTCTCTGTAGCACAGCAAATCACTCAAATATATTAACCCACTTTCTAAGTTTACTCTTGGGAGTTCATGTTTATATGGCATGTCCAACTAAGGGTGTTTAGAGACCAGCTTTTTACACCATTTCTATTTCACTTGAAACATCATTTCTGACAGATCACCTCAGTCTCACAGAGAACCGCAGCTACGATGCATCTGTGCAAAAGAGATGCCTGTTCTGGAGATTATGCACTACAACACAAACAAAACAGTTTGAGTTTGATTTAATCTAGTGCACAAGACAGATGGCAAGCAGACTTTTTCTGTGTATTGCAGTATTCTGAAACTCATGTTCAGCACACCATAATACTGTTCTATTTTTGTGTATTCTGTACTAGAGTCATTCTACTCTTTTGCTTTTTCTGCTAAGTTACAGACTCAACTGAATTCAAAGGTTAAGAAGATAATGCAGGACTCTATATCAAATGGGCTACACCTTTTTAGCTTTTAAAATAACCCATAAATACTACTGTCAAACAGTGCTGTACACACCCGGGAACAGACATGAAATCACTGGTCAGTAAAGTGTTTAGGCTACTAAGGTTTTATTTGTTGCCACTCTGATGTAAATTTGATGAGTGAACAAATCTGGAAAATGCATGCAAAAAGAAAAAGGTTGAAAACTTGATTTTCTGATCAGTGTTTTAGTCATCACTTGCAGAATTCTTCACCTAATAGCACTGCTGACAACCAGCAAAACTCAGCGCCATGCTTCACGTCTCTGTTTATGGTAGGGTTTGATTACTGATACCATCTATGACCACCAGCAGTACTTCACTAAACAAACTACAAAGCTGTCTGTTCTTGTCACAGTCCCATAGTATAATCCATACAGTGACAGAAATGTGCTTTTAGGTTTCCTTTTTGCACAAGCAAATAAATACTCCAAGTGACCTGACAGAAACCTTGCGCAAGTATTCTGCCACCCTAGCGCAAATACACAGTAGTAACAGAGAACCTAAACTACAGCAAGCAAGTTGACCTGAACTCAAAGAAATGAGCCTTTCCCCAGTTAGTACCTTAAAATTCTACATGCTAATCCCATGCTAGTTATGCAAAATACTGTGTAACAAAAACATGCAGCCTTGTAAGTCCAGGAAAGGAGCATTCTTTAAAGAAAAATCACATTGATTAAAGAGTAAGGTTTTACTAAATATGTATCTATTATACCATACTGCTAGAAATGTGGACCTTACATTACATGTTTTGAAAGGAGAGGAAGTAGAGAAAATATGGCATAATGTGTGTTAGTAGAGCAGTGTGCCATACTACCAAGCAAGACATGCTGGAGGTACACAAGAGGTACCCATAACAAAAGGGTATTGGTCAGAATACAACTTACGGGCAGGTTTCTCGCCGAGTCCAAATAGAGAATAAGCAATGCAGAAGACAGCCCATCGTTGGCTTGGTCTTTATCAGCTCTAATACTTGTTAGCACCTAAACCAAACATACTGTAAGTCTTTCTCTGAAAGTCAAATAAAGATTATTTCTGTCCCATTCCTGAAAAAGATTTCAAAAGCATCTCCTAGAACACAAACATTCCCAAATGCACACTAGGAAGCATAAGAACTAAGTCTGAAATACCTGGGTGAGTCCTGAAAATTGATTTTTCTAGAGCTTTTCCACCCCTTTTCCTGATGATTATTTTTCAGACTGATTATGATTTTTAGATTATCATATATCCAGCTTTATCTACCCAGGTTAATGAAATATTAGCTGATACTCACAAATCACAGCATTAATAGAAAAGAAGACAACAAAACCAGTCTAAAACCTTATTGCTCCAAGATTATGTTGACAGATAGCCTGGAATAAAAGGTTTATCCAACTTCATACAGCTGGAGAATTAAGTACATTCACACTTAATGAAAACAACTCAAGCCAAACAAAAACAAACCAAAAAACAACCTCCACAAACATTAAGATTAGGCTCCAAGTAATGTGTTGCTTTAGTACCTTGTCTAGATTTTCAGCAGTTGGCATCAATGTGAGCCATTCCAGTTTCAAATGCAATTTTCCTTTGGACACTTCATCCAAAGTAAACCACTGAAAGTCAAGCAAAGTAATGTGAAATCAGATATTTTAACACCAAACAAATACATGACTGCAACTGGCTCTTCAGGAAATGCAAAGTTGTACTAGAAATCTCATGGAGCTAACCTCTGCATAACCTGAAAACAACTGATTTGTTGTTTAAAATACTCTGTTCCACACTAGATATTACAACACAGAATAAGCAGGAAGAGCCATACAAGCTTCTATGCTACATAGTAAAAACATGTTTATGCTATATAGTAAAACATGAAGAGAATTCTTTACATTCTGGAAGTACAATCCCTGTATAACATTACTATAAAATCTCCCTTAGGTACAGGGCAAAAATGAGTTTGTTAAGTCCAGTAATAGCTAAAGCAGGCAATTAATTTTTCTCCTGTGAAAAAAACCTCTCACTAATTGTAGAATAGAATCATAGAATGGTTTAGGTTGGAAGGGACCTCAAGGATCAGCCAGTTCCAGCCCCCTGCCACAGGCAGGGACACCTCCCACTAGAACAGGTCACTCAAGGCCTCATCCAACCTGGCCTTGAACACCTCCAGGGAGGGAGCAGCCACAACCTCCCTGGGCAACCTGTGCCAGTGTCTCACCACCCTCACTGCAAACAACCCTTTCCTGACATCTAATTTAAATCTCCCCTCTGACAGTTTAAACCCATTGCTTCTCATCCTGTCATTACAAGACCTTGTCAATAGTCCCTCCCCAGCCTTCCTGTAGCCCCCTTCAGATACTGGAAGGCCACTATAAGGTGTCCTCAAAGCCTTCTCTTCTCTAGGCTGAAGAGCCCCAACTCTTGTAGCCTGTCCTCAAAGCAGAGCTGCTGCAGCCCTCCCAGCATCTTTGTGACCCTCCTCTGGACTGGCTCAAACAGTTGCTTCTTCTGTTGGGGGCTCCAGAACTGCACACAAGGCTCCAGGTGAGGTCTGAGGAGAGCAGAGCCAAGGGGCAGAATCCCCTCCCTTGCCCTGCTGCCCACACTGCTCTTGCTGCAGCCCAGCACAGGGTTGCTGTCTGGGCTGCACTCACACTGCAGGCTCCTGTTGAGCTTTTCATCACCCCAGACCCCCAGGGCCTTTTCCTCAGGGCTGCTCTCAGCCATTCCCCACCCAGCCTGTATCTGTGTTACTGTATGTTACTACTTTTTGTCTTTACCTAGTAGTAATCTTAAAACAAGACAGAATAAAAATGCATTACTCTTCAGAATTCACCAAATCAGATATCCACTCTATTGATGACTAGGGAATCTATTTCTATAGCATGAAGGTTACTCAGGCACTTCCAGGAACTATCTCCAGGAAAAAAAATAAACATGAGAAGAGGTTCATACAAGGTTGGCTTGTTTTGGTTTGGGTGTGTTTACTGGAGGCTTACCTCATCTAGCAGTCGCTCCTTTTCAACTTCAATTAAATCTATCATCAAACTGGAAACAAGGAGGAAAAAAAAAAATCTTCATTTTAGCCAAGCAAAAAACCTAATGCAGAACTCAAACCCCACCCTGTGCTTGCTCAGTATCCAGGCTTCCAGTGAGATCAGAAGAGCAGAATACTATTCTTTTAGCCCCTAAGAGAGGAAGAAGTAGGGAATGAAATGACTGAACCAAGATGAATGCAAGGTAACAGAAAATATGCCTATACTAGAGCCCACTTTGTAGGTAGAAGGGCAGCTGGCGCAGTATGGCTCACAAACATATGACCAAACTTGCAAAACAGTGACCACATCCATACTGCCCCCTGGAAATAGCCCCTGGACATGTACTAGGACCAAATTCATGCTTTGGCCTTGTCTGGGAGAGTGCTTATTTACACAAGCAAAAATGTACCAGAGAATCTGCTAAGAATTAAATAGTGCAGACAACTGCATGGCAGTGCATGAGCATGTGTTGAGGCTTTGATTTTATTAGTGCTGATGTCCACATTATGCCACTTTCCCTCCCACCACTTCAGTGTAAGATTAGGGAAGTGTAAAGAAAAGAAGCCTTTGTACTACCTACTTCTTTTTTTTAATGAGAAGAGAAGTAGGTACTGTTGCTCCTGTTAAGAGAGAAGGAGCTGGAAAGATAAGGGAGTTCTACTCTGTATGGAAAGCAACAATGAGAAGCTCCAAAACTCTGCAAGAAATAAAGGTGACAAATTACTGGAGAAAGAAGCTGACTAAAACCCTGAAATGTTTATGGGTAAACACTAAAGGTAGGCCTATGGACAAGGAGTGAGTAAGGTCTGTGAAAGCATTACAGCAAAATGTCTTCTTTAATCAAATAGTTAAGATCAGCTCTCAGAGAAAAATAAACTGTGAGGCAGCCATTTAAGAACTATGAAGATGAAGAAGATACACAGTCATAAAACTATATTAACTTTGCCTGAAGAAATAATTAAGGCTCAGTGCTAGCTTACAAACATTAAAACAGGCAGGGCATAATTCCTTCAAAAAACAAAAAAAAAGAAATAAAATATAAACCAAAACCATGCAAAACCCTATAAGTCCAACCAAAAAATGACCAAAAGTCCCCAAAACAACAAAAACACTCCACAGCCCCCCCAAAAATAATGCAGGAAGAAAAAAGAAACACACCTAAACCCATTTTTTCCCCTAGATACTCAGAAAACTTACCTTTTCATTAATATGAACAATTACAGATATGTACATAGACACAGAAGGATATATTTATATGCATGTATTTATATAGGAAGTAATTAGGGAACCATCTACTACCATAATTTTGAAAAGATAATTAATGTGTAAGCACAGTAATACAGCAGAACTACAACTGCAATCAAGTGCAACAAGAAAAGTACTCCCAAGTATTTAATCTGTTTTCAATGCCTGCAAATATTTTGTCTATAACATTTACCTTCCCAGGAAGTCATCTTTATCTGGATCTTCATCAAAGAGCTCAATCTCTAGCTCCTGTCCTGGATGTTCATATACTAAGGCCTGGAAGTACAGGAAGATGGCACTGTCAAAAGTAACTGGCTTTGTTAAGTGGCACAGTAACAGTAAAACTGACCTGCAGTGCCTTTGTGTACTCAAACATGTCAATAAGCAAATGCTTTAAGAGATGCATTCAGTGAGTAGAGCAGGTATAAGAGCAGTTCAAATGCTATTTGCTCACGGTGGTTTTAAGAAATCAGACTGCTTAGTTCAGACAAAGTGTATACATCAGTGGAGAATTTCTGCTTTGTTACAGAATTGTCCAGGGGGACACTGATAAGCCCCTCGAGGGAGTCCCTCAGACTAGTATCTTTAACACAAGGAATGTTAGAAAACAGCTTTCCAGAGGGACATTATAAGTTCCTTCAGGGAGTCCCTCAAACTATGATCTTTAAGAAAAGAAACTTTAGAAAACAGCTTTACAGAAGGGACAAGATGTTTTTATGGATTATACCTCATAAACTTCATTCCATTTTGGATTGAGATTCTCTTTAATGACCTTGCTTTGAAAAATCTGGTTGCCCACACGGATGATTCCATACGGATCTGACTTTCCTTTGACAATTCCTTTAAGGTAAGTATCTTTCCCCTCCAGGTCCTGAGCTTCAATGAAGTGTATCCTTAGAACACCCTGAAAATGGAGAAGAGTTTGTTGCAGTAACCTGAAAGCCTCCATGGCATCACAATTTACGCAATGTGTGTTTTATAATTTCCCATGTGACTTCCTTAATGTGAAGCTTAGTTTGGACATGCTGTAAATGAAAGGACATCAGTGATGATCCACCTACACAGCAGACTAGCACACAAGAGATTCCTGGAAAGAAAAATCATCATCAACAATCAGAAACATGCAGGTTATATGAAGAAATGCCATGCAAGTAGCAACTTTCAAGTGAAGAGTGCTAATAACAAATTTACACTGATAATGTAAAACACATGCTACTTAAGCTGTAGTTTATATGTATTCCAGCAGGTAATATGGTTAAGATTCTAGCAACACAAAAAATTCCTGGCATTATTAGGAAACATTAACTCCACTGAAATGATTTATCTGTTAAATCAGTTATTTTATGTGGCTGGATTCACAAGAAATTGTACTACTGCAGCAACTGTATTTAGAAACTCACATCATTGTGCATATCTTTACTAACTAATGCTACAAGAAATAAGTACCAAATTACTGATATTAACAGAAACATGCTTACCTTTGGCATAGGAAACCTCAGCTGGGCAATCTGAACTTCACTGACAAGGGGGACTGTAATTCTGTTTGGAAGGACCAGGTAGTTGGATATTATATCCAGTATTATTGTATCTGATAAGCCACTGTTGGAGAAAGTAATACACAGTTACTTCATGAGAATTAAACATGTTATGTCACAGCAAGGTACTTCTGCTGCTGCTTAACAACCAAATGGAGAAAATATTTGCCTTTTCTGGGGGGAGGGCTGAGGGTTATAAAGCTGGGTTATAACAAAAAAGAAATTAAATAAATAATCCCTGCCAAAATTGCCACCAGGTGGAAGCAGCTGACACTAAATAGAGGAAACCACAGAGGTGAGTAAGTTCTTCTTTCCCTGCCACTGCCAAGTTCTCCCCCACCATTTAAAGCCACCCAGGGTATAAGACTATTGCATAAGTCTTCTTGCCTGCATTGCATATAACCAAACAGATGTTAACTGTTAAATTTACTCTTCTATTTCAAAGATGATTTAACTGTTTTCTTTGTGTTTTTGTTTTCAATCCTCCCAGATCCAGAGGACAACTTGTTTAATAAGAACAGATTCTTGTGGCCGAGCAAAACAGAGCCTAAGAAAGCAAAACGGGTTTTGTTCTGGCAAAAAGGGAGTGGCAGCACAATCACACTTGTAATGAATCATTTAAAGAACCCAACCCCATGCCCCCTCCACAAACACACAGAAGAAGGTTTCCTAATCTACAAATTCACCTAGTTTGAATGTAAGCTGACAGTAAATGAGTACGTTGTGAGATCAGCACCACTGGCTACACACATTGCCTGCGCTGGCAGACAGAACTGGAGCGGCACAATGGTGATGGAAGACAAGCATCCAGGAAGACTGTAGGGCTGTGTACAAAGGTTCAGAAAGAAAATTACAGAAACACTTGAGATCATCTCAGCTGCAAGTGCACTCTTTGTCTCAAATGAGCCAAGAAAAGGAACCCCATTATTTGGTTAGATTTTTAAGATAGACATCTCCACCAGTTTGAACACTAAAAGAAAGGAAAACAAAAACCGAACCCAAACTGAGGTGATGGTAACTACACAAAGCAACAATCAGACTTTTCAAAACACAAGTCTGATGTTGAAATTCCAGTAGAGAGATCAGGCAAGTGTGTTTTGTTTCTGCTTTGTTAGTGTCCCTACCTGGCAAGAAAAGAAAGCTCTGCCTTTATGCTCAACATAGTGCATGCCTTAAGAATAGGTGATTGATGGAGAAAACTAAGTGACCTTAGAGAGAGCAAACAGGCAGTGGCACCATGAAAGACAGGTTATCACTCTCTTCTCCAGTGTTTAGATGAGATCACATACATTATGAAATAAAGTATAGGTATAAATAAACCTATCCTAGACTAACAAAAGGTTCAGAAAGCAACTAGTGTGCAAATGAAGCTACAGCAGATCTCTTTAAATAAGAGAAACAGCCTGAAGCACAACACAGCCCAGTCCCTGGGAGGAGTTGCAAACCTGCATGCTTAGGACTGAACCCCAACTAATTCCAAAAGTCAGTTTCACATTTTTATCTGAACTTAAATCCTTGAATTTCACAAAACATCTGAGGAGTTACTACGAAATCAGCATTAATGGAATTTCATAGAATCTTATACAAAGCAACTGGACTCATAGGAGGCAGCAGATATTCCCTGGACTCATAGGAGGCAGCACATATTCTGTTTTTGAAACCAGGGAGCAAAAAAAAAGTGCTGAAGGTTGTAACTATGGAATGAATCGAAAGAACACCATGACATTTTCAAGCTGGTTAAAACTTATCTAGCCAAGTATTAACCAGTGAGGATGCTCCCAGATAGAAACTACTCTTCAGGAACACAGAGCAAAAAATTACAATCTTTCTCATGATTTTACTGTTTGAACTAAGAGGTCTGATGTATGGAAAACAGAGACAAATCAGTGATCATACAGCAGAAAATGATGCATAATTTAAACCCTTATGTTGATGCATCATTGATAAGCAGCTTCTTAGGACTGTTGATTCTTTTACAAGTGAAAGAAGTATGAAATCATAGTATCACAGAATCAACCAGGCTGGAAGAGACCTCCAAGATCATCCAGTCCAACCTAGCACCCAGCCCTATCCAGTCAACTAGACCATTGCACTAAGTGCCTCATCCAGGCTTTTGTTGAACACCTCCAGGGATGGTGACTCTACCACCTCCCTGGGCAGCCCATTCCAATGGCAAATGCCTCATATAGTTTATTACAGTGTCTTTAAGAGCTCAATTTCAATGCAGCAAAATAACAGGGAGGTACTTAACTCTTCTTTTATTGCTCTCTGTTGAGCTCTATTTAATTTTTAGTGACAGAGTAAGCAGCTATGTGTATTTCCTGCATTGCCTTTATTCATACTGCAGAGACAGCACATCTCCTGATGCATGGAAGATTTTTTACTATATCTCAAGCAACCATAACAAAACTCATCTTCCCATCATCCACATCCCCTTCTGACAGCACTTGAGTATTCTTACAGCCTGGCTCCACTCCTCTCTAAGTTACAGTAATGATGGGGTTTGAATTACTTTTCTGTTCATCTCCTAATAGAGTCATACATGAAGAGCTATGAAACTTATTAACAGCTGACAGAGAAGATTCCAGCAGCAAATGCAGAAATTCATTCAGCAGAAAACATTTGCAGAGTATGAATAAGTAAAGTGTGTAGGTACCAGCCACAGGACAAAAAAAGGTACCTGTGGTGGCAGCAATCTCTTGTTCATCATTGTTTATAACAGGTACAATATGCCAAGCTGTCCTATCAATACATACAAGTTATCTCTACAGACAAAACTAACGAATACAGCACTGAAGGAGTCTCTTGGCAAGGCAGAGTATGAGTCATCCAGTTACAGTTACTATAGAAACTACACCAAATCTACATGGCACTACCTTATGCATGTGGCCAAGTGTGGTTGCTCTGGAAACCATACACTTGAAGTGCTTAGCAAGATTTGTTTACATCTGTGGCTTTGTATTTGCAGTCAAGCAAATATGTTGCATGATATGAATCTCAGGAGCCTCATCAGCTCAAGTACTACATGTCAATTTATTAGTGTTATGTCAGAAGAGCAAATCATTACTTGGGAGCTGTTTTTTTTGGAAGCCATTTTCTCACTCATCAAGAAAATCTCTACCCTCAGAGTAAGGCTTGAAACATAAGCAATTCTTGCAGCCATTAACCTACTTAAGGCAAGTTCTAATTTCAAGCTGTTCAACTGGGATTCCATGCAATGGCTTCACATGCCTAAGTAAAACAAAAACTCTTTTCACTCAAGCAATTAAGAGCTAAAGGATTCATTTAATATCTAAATTCAAACTCTTGTCTTTAAACAACAACAAATAATCAGTCAATGCCTGAGAGTACTGCATCCAATAAAAGGACTGGTCATAAAGTCCAAGTGTGTATCAGATTCACCACTAATCCTGTAGTCATTCTCTCAATATTAGCAAGCCCCAAGGTAACTTGGCAATTATGAATATATTCATGACTTTATCAGGGTTGCAATATCTGAAAGCAGCTTGGCTTCCACCTCTGCTTTTGCTTTTTAGTTTGGGGTTTTATTCTGAACATGCCAAGCATTTTCTCAAGCTATATATGGTCAATAATTTTGTTGCTCCATTTGACCTTCACATAATAAACTGCAAGGTTTAAAAATAAGTACTTGAAGAGATTGGAAGGTTTATTTAATTGGATTACTGTCTTAAGGCATCTCCAACTACCTTGACACAAGCAACTAGGGCTGTATCAGCATCCAGAGCCAAGATGTTGTGAAACCAGGGGCATGAAAAATGAGGCTCTTAGTCCTTCTGCCATACTAGGAGATGGAAGATAGGAAATTCACAAGATTTCCAGAATCTGGAAAGGCTGAGAACACTTGAAAATTATCTTCTCAAGATGTTTTAACCAGATGTCTTACTTTTGATGTACTTTCACTACCTTCTGTACACATAATTCTCAATAAAGAGATAACTTCTCAAACATTAAACCTAAAATTATGTAGCTGATGGCCTTCTGACTTTGTGATGGTAAAACATCAAGCACTGCTCTACGGATCATAGAATCAGCCAGGTTGGAAGAAACCTCCAAGATCATCCAGTCCAGCCTAGCACCCAGCCCTACCCAATCAACCATACCATGGCACTAAGTGCCTCATCCAGGCTTTGCTTCAACACCTCCAGGGATGGCAACTCCACCACTTCCCTGGGCAGCCCATTCCAATGCCAATCACTCTCTCTGGCAACAACTTCTTGATATCCAGCCTAGACCTCCCTTGGCACAACTTGAGACTGTGTCCCCTTGTTTTGTTGCTGATTTCCTGGGAGAAGAGACCAACCCCACCTGGCCACAGCCTCCCTTCAGGTAGTTGTAGACAGCAATGAGGTCACCCCTGAGCCTCCATATACTCACTTCAGTCCCGGAACATCCAGAAGATTGGTCAGTCCAGTCCAGTTAATTTCCAAAAGCTGCAAATTACAGTGAAAAGAAAAAGAGGGGGAAAAAAAAGAATAAAAACGAAAAGAAGAGGGAAAAAAAAGGGGGGGGGGGGGGGAAAGAGAAGGAAAAAACCAACTTAGAATTCACATATCTAAAGAAATAAACCTGATCATTATAGCTGCGGATCAATGGAAGGTTAATAACCAGTTTCCAGGATTTTCTTAAACAGAAAGCCCAAACCTCTTCCATTCTAAATCATTTTCAGCCAGTTTTATAGCAGAGTTCTAAAAAATCTCACCACTGTCTTCACCCTTCCACATGTACATATCAAGGCACACCCCAGTATGTAAGTGTACCATATCTACCATCCCATGGTGCTGATGTTTGACAGTTTTACAGAGTGATGTTTTCAGAATATTTGGAAATTGAAAATATTTGCATTTCCTTTTGATTTTTCCATGCTTTGTGTAATATATTGTATGGAGCAATTAACAAGGCAAAGTCCTGTGAAGTCTCTTAAGTAGACTTCACTGAGCTAAATGAATTGAGCAACAAAATGCATGTTGAAACTCAGCATTGAGAAACAGCTCCTGAAACATACCACAGTGGTTTCTGCATTAACTGCCACAACCCAAAACAAGGCAAACAATCATGGAGATCCCACTGAGAACTGAAAGGTTTTCAATGTACATGACCAAAAAGCACTTCAAAAGGTTATAATACAGCATATGAAAGGCAAAGTGCCTGTGGAACAAACTCACTGTTATCACTTTGAGTATTACACAGCCCTTCCCAAACACAAGTCTACCGATTCATTCTGTCATTGATCTTTAGACTATGAAAACCACAAAGAAACTGAGAAATAATGTTCCTTAGTGTGGCTATTTAGGCAAGAAATGCCATTAGTACATATACCAGAAACTTCTATTCACCCACTTAGTGTACAAGATTAAGACAGAGTTAAACTTCAGAAATGTTAAAGGCAATTCCTTTTCCATTCAAAGCTGGAGCTAATAAATGCATTTTAAAACTATAACTAAGGCTAAGCACTTTACAGGACCATTAGAAAAGCCTTGCAAATAAATCTTAAGCCATGAAATGTTTTGGCAGAAATACAAGTCTTCAAACTCCTGACACAAATCAAGCCTTCACTATTTGGGCTTTGAAGGTAAATTGTCCTTGCAGACCAGATTTGCTTCGTTTGCCCACCACAGTGCTTCCTTTCCAGCTCTACCAGAAGAGCCCAGCAGTAATGAAGAACTCTTATACCACTGCAGGAACACAATCCTCTCACTAAGGTTTTCTTAACTCTGCATTTTAGGCTTCAGTGTAAGATACACCTTGTGTAACACTGTGCTAGTTTGAAGCTAGCTAGAATGTTTTCGTGAGAAGAATTAGATTACAGGCTGTGAAAGGAAAACAGTGGTGATGTCTACTTTGCTTATAGGCTTGCTGAGAGGTATAAAATTAAAAGCAAAACATAGATAAAACACTTGGCACCACTCTCACTTGGGCTGCTGGCTGAGCTGCATCTTACTCTCTAACCTCACCCTCCACTTTGCTTCCTAACCCCCTGGCTGAACCTCCATTCTTCCTTGGGACTAGGGTAAGGTTGAGAGGGGTAGGGGGAAGGTGAAGGGGTGGTTGAGAGCCCCTCCTGGGGACTCAGGTT
This sequence comes from Pogoniulus pusillus, assembly GCF_015220805.1. Classification (NCBI taxonomy): domain Eukaryota; kingdom Metazoa; phylum Chordata; class Aves; order Piciformes; family Lybiidae; genus Pogoniulus; species Pogoniulus pusillus. The sequence goes on along the minus strand of NC_087286.1, from coordinate 17,512,702 downwards.
TCTGGGAGGGGAGCTGTGTTTCTGTATTACCATTTTACCTTGTATATTTCTGTCTGTAACTGTATATATTGTAAATATCTGCTTGCATATTGTGCCAGCTGTAAATATAAGCTTCATTCATATTTCCAGAGCTGACTGAGTCTAGTCTGGGTGACTTCTAAAGTGTGGGGGGCAGGGAGCACCCAAACCATCACAAACATGCAAAAAAGGTTCTCTAAAAAAGCTCATTCCTGCAGTAGCACAGAAATAGCACTGAGAGCAGACAAGCTCACATTAGAGAGAGAAGAAAGCAGTATTGCCTGGTAAGCGAAAGAACCATAGATTCATTTTGGTTGGAAAAGACCTCTGAGATCATCGAGTCCAACCACTGACCTGACACCCCACAGCCATTAAACCATATCTTGCAGTGCCATGTCTACACAGCTTTTTAACATCTCCAAGGACAGTGACTCCCACCACCTTCCTGGGCAGCCTATCCCTCCTGCCCAGAGAGAGCTCCTCCAGCCACAGTCCAGCCAAAGAACAATTTTGTTCCTAAATGTTGGGCATTAACATGCCATGTGTGTTCTGGAGAAGATTCCAACCTCCTAACTTGTGGTTCTGACAGTGAATTAAAGCATCATCACCACCCCAACGAACTGAAGAGCCCTGTGGACAGAAAGGGAGCAAGCAAAAGACATTTTAGGAAGCACTGAATTTGAAAAGCATCCCTACTCAAGTTTGGCCTATAAATCTCCAGAACAGCTTATCAGTATTGTTCACTGCTCTGAGCAATGCATCGTTCTTAGTTTAGCTAAATTCAGGGAATGCCAGCTGGTGCTCTGCAGCAGAACTGGCAGGGCCCTGGAAAGACTGCATTCAGGATTTGTCACCAAGCAAAACTGCCAGGAGCCAGAAATGATGTGAGATCTTTCCACAACACATTGCAACTGTGAGGTGATACGTCTTGCAGAGACTCTTAGCAGCTAGCTCACTGTCCTAGAGCAGGATTTCAAGCACCACTTACATTTTCCAATGAAGCAGTACGTGTGTCATGTTACTCAAAGCTCTTTCAATTCTTCCTCTGATCAGAGCAGAGCAAACAAATGAAGGTTTCTCCATGAAAACCAAGCACTTTGTCTATTAAGGCTCTGTACTGAGAGCTAATGCCACATACACATTGAGAGTTTTAACAACACAGCTGCCAGCAGCCTCTAAGAAAACGTAGGTTAATCAGATGAGCTTTCTTACATATTTGGTGTTCTCTATACCCTAGATGCCTTCACAGAGAGAAAATAATGCATCAGAATGTAGAATATACAGGGCTATAACTGAAGTTTACAGCAGCACAAAAGGCTGCCTCTAAACACTGCCAACCCTGTGGCTTGATTTGGCTGCCATAAGCAGTACGTTCTCAGAAGTGAAGCCACAAAGCATTATAAAATGCTGATGAATAACTTCCTTCTAATCAAGTTATGGAAGTATAAGATTTCTGCAGGACAAATTCAAGCTCAATGATACAATTCCATGGGATATATTGTGTTTCTTCCCAGAAATTTATTCCAAAGGGACTAACATGCCCTCTTCAGTTACTTCTAAATGGTCATGCAGAACACAGGACAATTTGTCTGTCCCAGAGTGCAGACCATGACCACTACAATGGTGAAGTGCTAACATTATTGGAACAACTTAATAATTTAACTAGCACTTTATCATTTTTCCAATCATTTCTTGGTGCAAGCACTCTTTTTGAGCCTGATTTTCCTCAGCACTGATAATTCTGCAAGGCACATCTAGCACTGAATTTTCCAAAGGCATCCAATATTAAATGAAACTAAATGACTGCTAAATCAATCAAAACTATAGGGCAGATCCAACCTGTAAAGTGAGTAAAGGGATAGCAGTGCTCAATTTAGCAAGTGGAAGACAAAATTAAACACTAAAGATGAGAGCTTTGGAAGACTTGCCCACTTTTCTGGGAGGGCATCCTGTTTTCCACCTCTTGGGGTTTTCTGAACAATAGTATTGCTATTTTCATGTGTCTTGTTATGTTGTGGGCTTTTGTAAGAAGAGAAGAGGGTTGGGTTAGGACATGACTTCAACAAGACTTATGCCTCTGAACAAGCTACCAATCTGCAGTGAAGCTGTAAGCCATAGACATTTCTATGACCAAACCAAAAATCAAACTTAATTAACAATGTGATTTTTTGTTCATTTTGAGAAGCAAGATGTAAGTACACATAATGTTAACATCAGCAATGGAAAAAAAACCCTTACAAATCCTGCCTATTTACAGTGCTAACTCAAAGACTTGTAAGACAACTTCAAAACATCAGAATGCACATTTTGTTAACATCAGTAATGGAAAAAAACCCTTACAAATCCTGCCTATTTACAGTGCTAACTCAGAGACTTGTAAGACAACTTCAAAACATCAGAATGCACATTTTTCTCTCTCTTGAAGTCTATCACCTATCTTTTTATAAGCTGATAAAACTTCTGATGTCCTCTTCACAATATTAAAAATGAAAGAGATTATTTAAAAGTTTGATGTGAAGGAAGAACTCCTACAGCATCAAAAACTTACTACTCAAATACAAGTCTGGTAAATCTATTAAACAAGTATGTTCAAACCAGTAATTTAGGCAAGGTTGCCTTATATAGTCATTAAGGCCAGCAAACAGATGATACAGAGCAAGACAAATTGTTGCCAGTTACTTTAGACTGGAAAATATGAGAACAAAATCTAGTGCTGGCTGCCAAGAAATTCCTCTTCTCTTCTAACAAAAACATTGAAGAAAAGCTTTCCTTGGCTGCAGCCACTTTCTCTCTAGTAAGAGGACAGAATTTGGCTATTTCTATAAGAAGAATTGATTGGCTTTTTCTACAGAAGTTACCAAAATACACACCAGGAAGACAGACTGCAGTGGAGAGAGAAGTCTGCTTAGGAAAAAGTAAATAGCCACATATAATTATACTAATTCTGCAATAACTTGATTCAAAGATATTTTTTAACCTATTGCTAACAATTGCAGCATGCAGACTGTCATAAGGCAGTATTCAACCCTTGGCATAGCCCTGCTTCGTTTGTTAGTATTAACACGAACATTAATGAGTGCTGCTCAGCCAGAGGATAACGATCAGATAACATAGGCAGACATCTCCTAGTGTTTAGGGTCAGTTCCAAGAAACGTGTGGAAATCCAAATTTGGTTCGTCCCAAGGTACTTTTCCAACCCTTTCCTTCATGTTTTATGAGCTTTGCATGAGCTCTCTCACTTTTTACAAGGAAGCTCACTGAATTATCCATAACACAGTCAAATATCATTAAGACATTTGCTCAAAAGGATTGTGTTACAAGAATGTGATTTCATTGAAGATAACAATGCACCTTCTACAGCTCTTGAGATAAAGAATCCACTTCCACCCACCCCTAAACCTTGAAAACTAGATCAGCTGTAGAAAGGTGCAGACTCCTGAGGAAACCAAGATGATTAATCTGAAACCATATGAAAGTGCCTAAATCCATGCACTTGGAATTTATGACCCAGTGGAGTCTGAAACTGTTAAATCTTGACACCATGAGATTTACTGTTTAACTAGAACATATCCAAAGAAATAGAATGTGCTAGTTTGAAGCTAGCTAGAATGTTTTGGTGAGAAGGATTAGATTACAGGCTGTGAAAAGAAAATAGTCATGATGTCTACTTCACTCACAGGCTTGCTGAGATGTACACGAACAAGAATCCAAACATAGATAAGGAAGTCATTCTGCTTGGGAGCTCTGAGTTACATGTCTTTCCTAGCCTCTCTGCCATCTCTCTGATTAATCCACTTTGCTTCCTAACCCCCTGGCTGAACCTCCATTCTTCCTTGGGACTGGAGTGAGGTTGAGGGGTAGGCAGAAGGTGGAAGGGTGGTTGAAAGCCCCTCCTGGGGACTCAGGTTTCTGGGAGGGGAGTTTTGTTTCTGTATTACTTTTTACTTTGTATATTTCTGTATATACTGTAACTATCTGCTTGTATATTGTGCTAAGCTGTAAATAATAAGCTTCATTCAATTTCCAGAGCTAGCTGAGTCTAGTCTGAGTGATTTCCAAAGTCGGGGGTGGGGGGGGGGAGGGCAGGTAACACCCAAACCATCACATAGAAACTTACAATGGAAAACTGCAAGGAAGAGATGGAAATAATTAATTCTTTTAAAGGAAAGTCTGTGTAGCATTAGAATTTCCATGTTCACATTTTCCATTGAAAGCTGTGTCAAACTTCCAATCACTGAAACTGCCTTACCTACACATACACACAATAAAGAACTTCCCAGCAGCAAGTATGACACATGCCTGATGATATCCTATATAGTTTTCTGGTATAAGACTGTTGTATGCACTTTGTAACATCTGTGAACATTTCTGGGTGCATGTGTAGATTAACAAAGAAGTTTCCTGGACATCTGAATTGGAATTGCTGTCATATTTTGTAAGATGTAATTCAATTAAGACGACAGAGTATCAATTATTCACTTGCAGACACTGAAAACCTGCATTTTGCTATCTACGCTTGTTATTCTACCATTGCTGCACCAAGCTACCAACAGACATATTGGTGCTTGTCAGCCACTCTTACCTGCAGTATTCAGGCTACAGCTTTTGAAGTGAAAGAATCACTCCACTGTGCAATAATCCACTATCTGTAGTGTCTTACTACAGCACAACCTTCAATGACATAGATGGACTTTTTTAAGCTTATTTTGAATTCCAGTACATTTCACTCTGTGCTTCAATCGTTCTCATACTTGGGTCACTGGTAAATGTAACTGTCCCCTTCATAACTTCCCTCATCATAGTGGTCATCTCAAAACACCCATTCTAATTTTCATTTCAGCAGAGTTTTCAAAGCAACCTTGCACACATCTTGTGATGTTTCAAGTTAGACCATGCTCCCTTGCAGCCTGTTGCTTTTTCACAAGCAACATAAACACTATCTAATGATACCTAAGTACCTATTTTTTTTCTACTTGTAAGAAAGTACCTTTTTTCCCCTACTTTTTAGCTTTGACAAAACACACTTCATAATTCCAAAGTAATTATTATTCCTCTTGTTTTCTAGTATTCATAACATTTCCCACTATTTTAGCTGTCAGAGTAGTGACTTCTTTTTGCTCCTTAGAATCATAGAGTCAAGCAGGTTGGAAGAGATCTCCGAGATCATCCAGTCCAACCTAGCACCCAGCCCTATCCAATCAACTAGGCCACGGCACTAAGTGCCTCATCTAGTCTTTTTTTGAACACCTCCAGGGATGGCTACTCCACCACCTCCCTGGGCAGCCCATTCCAATGGCAGTTCTTGCTCCATTTGTTTTCTGACCAACATGGCCACTCTAAAAAGAATAAAGAGATAAAAGTACTTACAGGTTTCCTAAGGAAAAAAAGGGATAATGCTCCAATGAGGGGCATATCTCCAATTAGTGGTTCCAGGATAACCCTCATAGTGCCATGGATCTGCAGAAGAGGAGTGAGGAAAAAAAGGAAATTAAATTGTCTTCTGTTCAAGTTTTAAAAAAAATTACTCAAGCTTTTAATTCATCAAATTCTGGATTGTGGAAGACTTCATGTATATAGCTTTACATGTAAACCCAAAACATTTAACAGACACTCAGTGGTTGGGTTTATAAATTCTTTACATTCAACTACAGGATGCTGTGTCATGTTAATGGTAACTCAGCTCAGAATATGAAGCAGATGATTTCTAGAGCTCAGTGGAAGCAAATGTGGCACAAAACAATACACTGGCATCAACAGCTACTAGAATAAAAGCAGGTAAATGCTTATAGGTATGTCAAGGCACACAAAACAGCAGGCTATTTTTCCTTGTTAGAGGGATCTGTCACCACAAAGGTAAGGAAAACTGAGAAACACTAACCATCAAAACGCAAAGCTACTACTACTAACTGCATCTAAACTAATAATTGCATCTAACACTGAAATGTTAAATGAAACAAAATGTTAAGCTCCATGGTCCCTTTACAGAGCTAAGCATCCCATGAACATTGGCTGGATGTGGATTTAACTCAACATTTAAAAAAACAAAGGTCTAAATTTCACCTGTATACTTTTCACACCAGCTCTGCAGAAGTATCTCTTGATCTCCAAATCAATTTCACAGTTTCCAACAAAACTAAAATAGAAAATAGACATTTCATTTGTGTAGACTAACGTGGATACACTGTTTGTTCTGTTTTGCAGCTCTGACAAGTCTGTTTGTATCTCAGTCTCTACACCAAAAATGCAGGTCAGAACATTACCCTACAACATGTAAGAAAGTCAGGAGTGTTACTAAACTTCACATCCCCTTCAAAGCATCATCACCACTGTCATCAAAACTACTCCAGTTAATATATAGGTATGTCATCATCTCTGGAAGCACATGCAACAGAAAACACAGAAGCAGCCTTCCTTTTGGGAAATAACAGACAATCCATACTGCAGTTGAGGAAATCTCTACCTAGATCTTATTGATAGTGCATGCATGAGAATCCACTCCCATCTAATACAGCACTAGACAAAGATGGTTATTTTACTACAAATCACAGTTGTCTGCAAAATCAGTCATATTTAGAAATGTAATAAGCAGGGCATACTAAGCTGGATGATCCACTAAGCAAGGTTTAAGCCAAAAAAAGTTGAGCCCTTTCTGAAGGGAGAGAGGAAGCAGGGAGCAAATTAGAAAGTAAGGTGTTAAAAATGATGCATTTCCCTGAACACTTCCCTCCCACTTTGGGGGATGCAAATCTAATCAATCCCTTCAACATAAACAATAGTACCAGGACATTCTTGTAAACATCCAACACAGGATGATTTATTTCAGGCTATGCTAAAGATAACACTATGCAGAATCATTTTGGTGTAACGACCAGTTTGTGGAACTGGAGGAGAACAACATAGACAGGGGTCTGTCTGAAAGGAAGAGGACCACTGCTGTCCCTGGAAAGAATGTAGGGTGACTGTAGAGTTTAAAAATAGGTATAGAATTTTTAATGCACAATTTAAAACTATGTAATTTCTATTTTTACCTATCTAACTATATATGGAGATAGCAGATAACACACACACACACACACACATTATATATAATTGCATAACAACATGACACAGAGAAGCAAGGTCAAACAAAACCTGCAACTGAAACCTCAATCCTGGCACTTTGTAGCATCAGAGCTATTTGTGTTATGAAGACTGGGAAGTAATATGCTCATCTGAAAATCCCTAACAACAGGGTGACAAACACAAGTAAAAATAGTAACAAACTGCATTTGAGGGGAATAAGTCAACAACCTTTAACCTTACAATAAAGTTAAAGACGGTTTTATCCCCTAAGACATTTGGCTGGTCGATGCTGCACAGAATTGCACTGTAACACAACACACAACTTGAAAGCTTATCAAATAAAGCAAATTCTATACATTCAGACCATAAGATCCCAGAAATTTTCATGACTGATGCCTGTAATGAACAGATCACTGAACAGTTTAATGAGGGCAGACTATAGCAGCTGTACTGAACCAGATGAGAGGCAGAGTGTACTGTTATGTGGTGACTGTAGCCCACGGAACAAACAAAGAGTAGGACAAACATTATTTTCCAGATTAGAGTGATCTATGATTCTGTTCCCTGGACTGTCTTCATTATTTTTTAGGTCTTTTGCCTCCATTTCGGTATCTATTTTCTGCCAGTGCAATGGTGAGAAATTTCTCCATTCAAGTGTGCTGTTATAAGAATATTTCCATGTGTTTAAATTAACAGCCTAAAACTTAGTGCCTCTATTTTTTGTGTCATGAGTAGCATGCAACTGAGGCTTTTTCATCTTTCCAACTATTTCCTCAGTCAGTATTTTTTGTTTTTCTTCACTACAATTCAACTTTATTTTGACAGAACTTTTTTTTTTCTGGTGATCCACAACTTTTAATCTTCCTCAAGTGTTTACTACATTCATGGCCTTCAGCAAACCTAAGATTTCTATTTGTTAAGAATTTACTTACACTATCCTCTTGTTCTTTACAACTTTCCTCTGCAATTACTTTGTTCAAGTAGCTAAGTGATATCCCTCACACATCTTTGTCACCAGAAATCAGAGTTTTCCAGTTGTACCATGAGTTTTGACAATTTTTATGGTAAAGCTCACTAAGTAACTAAGAGAAAGTGCTCCCTTTGCAAACATGGTGCTGAAGTTGAAACCTCACAAATACATTTTCCAGTGACTGCTTTGTAGATTAGCTAGTCAAGCCGCTTACAAGAGTAAAGTTCTTAACTGGGTGCTAAGTGATGCACAGGATCTGGTTCAAAAGGTTCTGAGCAGTGCTTTGAAGCAGTGATCCTAATGTGTTCCACATCCTTGTACAAACCACAAAGACAACAAAATAGTTTGTTTGCAATTAAACTTAAAAACAAAACTAAGAAAAAAAATGAAAGAAAAGGCAAAAAATACTGGTGTGAAGAGGTGAGGCTGCTCTCACAGCTGCAATCTAAAGGTGGAAACAAAGAAAACTGAAGGAAATTTCTCTGTAAGGGTTGCCAGCTCTCAAGAGATAATACTGCTGCATTTTGTCTGACAACATCAATCCCTTATTTGGACAGTTTTTTCCTACAGGAATAAACTATTCCATTCCATAAAGACTGAGCCCTGCCCCCATCCCAGGAAAGGACACAGCAGCATCTTCTCTTACCGCTCCAGGGCCCAGCTCTGACAAAACACAGCTGAGATTTAAATGAGTAATTCAAAATAACGAACACTGAAATTCAAACTTTGGAAGTGACTCTGAACAAGAGAAGCCAAGAGGCCTGATCACCCTTTTGGTTGCTGCTAGGGAAGCATCAAGCAACAGAGAAAGCTGCTCTTTGCCGGATAATCAGTGACTCACAAACCTGGCCTTTCCCCAACCTACAAACAGGCAAAAGTAGACACTGCAGCACGTCTGTGATGGTCAAATAGAAAAACATTGCCGGGTTCACTGACTGAACTTAGAAAAAACTAAGTGCAGATTGTGGCAAGAGAGACTTTGGCACATGTTAAGTAGATCTATTTATAAACCTATATAAAAAGAGTCACGCTGAAAGGGCAGAGAACCCTGAAGCAGCAGAGCACAGTCATTGTGGCATTATAGATCACCTAGATACACTTTGGTTAGTGGTATAAGCACAAGCACTTCAGTAACTACCATTCTCATTTTAATCCTGTTTATTAAGCAAATCTAAGGAGCTGAAAAAGGGGGGAAAAAAAACCCAACCAAACAAAAAGAACAACAAATTCAAACACCACACAAGCTAAATTTTAGACTGGACTAAATTTCATGGCAATATTTAATGCACTATTTAAAGAAACAAAACACTCACCTTCAAAGGCAATGGGTTTTGCTTTGGAAAGTATTTATTAACCAATATTATTTGCTGATATAGTTTTGCTGAGCTGATGTACTATTTCCCTCAGATAAATGCTATTTACAGGATGCAGTTCCTTCCTCCATTCATGCATAATTAGCACTAACTACATTTGTGTAATGAAGCAGCTCTTCTCCTTTCAGGCCAACACAACTGCCGAATTCAGACACGCACACATTATAAAGCATGAGCCTCACTGTAACAGGATAATCAAGTTTACCTGATTTGAAGATCCAAAATGATCTGCCTTTTGTCTACATTTTCAGTGTACACTTTGACACCATTTATCCGCAGAGGCTGTAAAAAATGAAGCAAGCAAAAGTTGGACCCTTCTACTGAGCTATATCATACTAAGCTCTTAACTTTGAAACAAAGGTGAATGTAAGCATGTTCATGGTTTAAGAATTTACTCTAAGTATCATTAAGAGATGTGAAGCAAAGATTCCAATTTAGCTTAAAATGTTTTTTCAAGGGTAAAAATTATCTGGCTAGGATCCACAGAATCATAGTCAGCTCAGGTTAGAAGGGACCTTAGAGATAATCTACTCCAACCTCCCCAATACAGGCAGGGATGCCTCTCCACTAGACTCCACTGCTCAACCCCACCCAACCTGCATTTAAACACCCCTGGGAAGGAGGAATCTACAACCTATTGCAGAGTCCCACCACTCTCGTACTGAACAACTTTCTCCTAAGATCCAGTCCAAACGTACTGTTGCTCATCTTATAACCATTCCCCTTTGTCCTGTCACTAGACATCCTCATAAAAAGTCCCTCTCCAACCTTCCTGAAGATCCTCTTCAGGTATGGGAAGGCAGCTATAAGGTTCACCCTCATCTCTAGGCTGAACACCTCCAGCTCCCTCACCCTATTCTCACTGCAGAGGGTGTTCCAGCCCAAACCTAAGCCGTTCTCACCCTTCCACTCAAACCACAGCCCTTCTGGCACTTACTCTGGGTTTAGATCATTAGACTTGAAGAGTTAAAATAGATTTAATATCAAGCTTTTCCTCTGACCCCAAAAAACATTTCACATCCCTGTACTAGCATACATCTGACACTTCCAAACACAGCATTCTTCTGCTATGCAACAAACACACCACGCTAAATTTAACTAACGAAAATGTAGTTGCTTTAAGTGAAATTTAGTCAGAATGGACGAAAATAATCCCTAATCCTCACAAAAAGCTGTGTCAAGCACTCTGTGCTCTTTCTCTAAACCACATGTTCTCCCTCCCTCTTGCTCTCTCTCTCACATACAGAAACAGCACCTATCAATAACGCATTCCCCAAGACACAAACGTTCACCAAACACCAGGTGGAGAAGGATGATCAATGACCTTACTTAGCACAACCCCAAGGCATATTTTGTGGTCTTCTTTCTATTTGCACTTTTTTTGTTTTCTGGTAACTTATGTAAAATAGAAATCTGACTTCTGTCATATGTATGGAGCTGTGCAGCTCCCATGGTGTAACTCAATCAAGGCTACGATATAAACTAGGAATATCTGTTTCTTGTGTCCAAGGTAGCTCAGCCCAGCTGCAGAAGCATACTGAGGTGCAGAAGCTAATTTAAACCCGACTTCAAATGAATGCTGTTCTACAGTATGCAATATAGGTGTAGCTAGGGCAGAACAGAGGCCTTGTGTAAAAGGTGTCATAAAGTGTAATAAACTGTAATGCACACAAATGAGAGTCACGAACACTGGAAAATAACTCCCCACCATCACACTTGAAATTTAACTTCAGTTTTCCTCACATTCAGAGGAAAGGAGGAAATTTTTTTTAATCCATATTTAAAACCCCATTTATGATAAGTAAAGGAAACAAAAAGGACAGTTTCACCAAAAAAGTGAGCTACATCTCAACATCTCATCTCAGGGGGGACCTCACTGCGGTCTACAACTACCTGAAGGGAGGTTGTAGCCAGGTGGAGTTGGTCTCTTCTCCCAGACAACCAGCAACAGAACAAGGGGACACAGTCTCAAGTTGTGCTGGGGGAAGTATAGGCTGGATGTTAGGAGGAAGTTCTTGCCAGAGAGAGTGATTGGCATTGGAATGGGCTGCCCAGGGAGGTGGTGGAGTCACCGTGCCTGGAGGTGTTCGAGAAAAGACTGGATGAGGCATTTAGTGCCATGGTCTGGTTGACTGGACAGGGCTGGGTGATAGGTTGGACTGTCCAACCTGGTTGATTCTATGATTCTATGAACAGGAGTTCCAGTTGATGGAGGTAAGAGTAAGTAGTGCAAAAGTTATTGCAAGCTAAGAAGACATATTCTTAGCTTGGACTGCTCCAAGAGGCTCTTCTGCAGGAATGTACTATGATCCCTTCTTTCCTGGGACAGAAAAGAAGGGAAACACCTATCTGCTTCCTGATACTATGCTAAATGAAGTCCTTTGGCAAGTTGAGCCATTGGCCTTGTCATCAGACTTCCTACATAACATGATTAAAAGTTCATCTGTTACAAGTAAGGTAACTGTACTTGGCTCATCTGGATAGCAGTCCCTGCTTACTTAATGTAAAGTATTACATAACAGGATTAAAAAGACGTTGTTACGAGCTTTTCACAGCTGTAACTCGAGTCTTCTCCCAATTTGTAAGCAGATCTATGAATCAGAGACTGCAGGGGGAAAAGTTTCCTCTCCTACAAAAGAGACACATCTTTTTATTTTGTTACAACAGAAACCAGAATCAGGCTTACCACCAAGTACCACTGATAGATACTTTTCATGTAGATAGAAAAACAGGATGTAAGTCAGAGCTTCTCAAACAACCATCAACACACACTGACCTGATGACCAATATCAATCTTTGTAAAACTGAAGGTGCTGAGGTGATTGTTTGCTCCTCTTACTGCTGGTTCTATGGTCTCCCGGAAGAGTTTCTCAATAAATTGGCAAATAAAAGGCCACATCTGTTTTACAGTCTAGAGGGAAACAAAAGAAAAAAGAACTCACTCACAATAATAATATCTACATCAGACACAACATCACAGCATTAAAAAATCTTCTTTAAGAAATTCTGTACGAAGTTTGAAACATACAAGTCTGACCCACATTTCATTGCAAACAAAAATTGGTTCTTTTTACACACAGGAAAGCTTTCTGCAGTTCTCAGTTTGTGTGTTTTACACAACTGCACAAAGCTGAAGCACAGGAGGAGGAGAAAACCACTATGAAGAATTTCTTTCTTCTACCCCAGAATTGCATATGCCTTCAGTGCTGATGCTGAATGTTGAGGGGAAGGTGAAGAGGCTTATTTGAACGTAAAGAGCATAAGAAAAAAATGGGTCAGGTGCATTGCTGATGTACATGCATGAGGTTTATAAATGTAAAATATGTGGTATTTTACTGTCACAGCTGAAAATGCTGTCTTTATTTTTCCTTGGTTTCTAAATTACTCATGTTCTTCTAAGCTCTTTGAATGAAAGGTTTAAAAAAGCAGAGCAACAATACAAGCCAAATTAGATCTGTATCTTAGCCACACATACCCATCAAAATTGCAAAATTGATTTATTTTTAAATTGTAGGTCAGAAGCCTCCAGTAACTGGAAAGCATCCCAGACAAGTGGAACATAAAAGGCTGTTTACAGCTGCTATGACTTCCACACGATTACAGTCATTATCACTTCAATGCCTCTAAGATGATTCTCCAAAACTCACAGCATGAAGATGATGAAAGCAGAGTTACTTGTGACTAATTGGATCGACAACCAGAAGCTTCAAGTGCATAAAGAGCACAGAAAGTTACAACTTCTCTGCTCTCATAATCTTGCCTTTTTTGATATCTCAGGTTTCCCTTCTCCCCCTCCCCACACAGAAGCAACACTAACAGCTACCCATACCTTGTTGAGCCATTCTGCCCTCTCCGTGTCTGGAAAATGGACCTAAAAAAGCCCAAAACACAAAACAAGAAGTTACACAGAAACAAAACACCTTTTAGTTAAGTTTATGTTCAATCACAGAATCACAGAATCAACCAGCTTGGAAGAGACCTCCAAGATCATCCAGTCCAACCTAGCACCCAGCCCTATCCAGTCAACTAGACCACGGCACTAAGTGCCTCATCCAGTCTTTTCTTGAAGACCCCCAGGGACAGTGCCTCCACCACCTCCCTGGGCAGCCCATTCCAATGCCAATCACTCTCTCTGCCAACAACTTCCTCCTAACATCCAGCCTAGACCTCCCCCAAAACAACTTGAGACTGTGTCCCCTTGTTCTGTTGCTGGTTACCTGGGAGAAGAGGCCACCCCCCACCTGGCTACAGTTCCAATCACTTATAACACAGGAGAGCTTAGGGCTCTCTAAGCATCTATCAGCAATGTACACACTGAAAATATATTTGGCAGCTAACACTCTTGATAAGCACATTAGAACTCAAGCAGATGAAATATGAATTCATTCCTGAACTATATAGACACATGTCCAGTCATATATTTAATGCAGCATCTGGAATAAAGTATTCCTGTAACTTATAATAATAAGCATAGCTGACACAGCTAATGTCAACCAAATCTGCCTCACGTCTCAGAGCTTTTACACATGACACATGGCTGCCCAAGTTCTGTGTGCACTTCTGCTTCCTTTCATATCAGATCTTTTGCCAATACCAATAAATCATGGCTAGAAATAATTAGTGAAGTTGAAGCTAAGGGATATGTATATAAGTTCCTTCAAAATCTCTTCCAAAGATGTTTTTAGTGATTTTTTTCTTAAACAACTGCAGAAATCAGTAAGAGACAGAAGCCTGCTGCTGTGTGCAAAAGATGCAAAGTACCCATTGTAACAGGAAAAGATCATTTCAATGCTGAAAGAACAGAGTTCTCCAGAAACAAAAGAGTACAGTTAGTAGCTTTACATCTTACACACGACAGAAGAAGCCAAAGCATTTCAGTAGAAGTAGTTAACCAAAATGTCTTCAGAATCTAACAGCTTCTATAAGAAGATGCAGACCACACTTCTGAAACACAAAGAGCCTTAGAACACGCTAAAAACCCATGACCTACATATACTGACTTTCATGAAGCAACGTCTCTGCTTAGCTGAATTGGGAAGCCTTAATCTCTTCACAGCATAACAGATTGCACCACTGGTTTTAACAACAGTGCCTACAGGTTATTTTTACTGTGCCTACATCCCAAATTTGGTCAGTTAAATGCATACTTTTTAAACAGTATTTTCTACAAGTTGGATTTGAAAGCAAGCCTCATTTGTTTAGTTTTTTATTGAACTCTTGTATGAACAATCAACACTAATATATTCCTGAATATACCCAAATTAAGCTTTTTAAGTTTCTTATATAAAATGCAGTCTTATGCAAAGATATCTGGGGAAAGGCTGAGGGATGCAAGTTGCTACTCTATATGAGCCAGGACTGACAGAAATTACATGGAGAAACAGCAGCAGGAATCAGACTACCTGATGTGCAAAATCTTATTCCTGTATGAAATTTATTAGACAAGCATGACAAAGAGAAACAGAACTTCAGCAAAGACAGTCAAAAACTAAGAGCATTTTCCACTTGGTTTCCATCATTAAATTGCTCATGCAAGTTTGGCAAGTATTGTCTCACTTAAAAAGAGATTATATAAAATCATGTAAAAATACATGATTTGGCTTTCTCTAAACAACTCTTATGCATACTTCCTATTTCTGACATGCTCATATGCTGTGCTGTCAAGAAGTCAATTCAGAACACACAATTCTTGGTAATGATAAAAAAAAAACACCAGAAAAAGCCCAAGGAATGTAGTTCTTTGTTCTGTCCTGGAGAGTAACAAAACAAAGCTGCAACAAAAGAAAACCACAAACAAGCTCCTATTTCCATAATAACAGGAGAAATATGTCTTAACCACAATTATTTTATTATTCAAAGTGTATATGCTATTCATATTGGCTGCATTAACTCAGGGGTTTTTTGCCCTGATGATAATCATCTGCATCTAAGGAAATAAGGCTAGCCAAAGAACAACAACCATTAAACTCAAGCCCCATGGACTAAGGATGGGTAGGAATTTTAAAACAAAACAATCAATGGTCAGTAGATGACAGCAAAAAATGCAGGGATTGAGTCCAGCATCAGTAAATTTGCAGATGACACCAAGCTAGGAGCAGGTGTTGATCTATCGAAGGTAGGAGAGCCCTGCAGAGGGACCTAGACAGGCTGGATGGGTGGGCAGAGGCCAATGGGATGAGACTGAACAAGGCCAAGGGCAGGGTTCTACACTTTGGCCACAACAACCCCAAGCAGCAATACAGGCTGGGGACAGAGTGGCTGAAGAGCAGCCAGGAAGAAAGGGATCTGAGGGTGCTGGTGGATAGTAGGCTGAACATGAGCCAGCAGTGTGCCCAGGTGGCCAAGAGAGCCAATGGCATCCTGGGCTGGCTCAGGAACAGTGTGGCCAGTAGGACAAGGGAGGTTATTCTTCCCCTGTACTCAGCACTGCTCAGGCCACACCTTGAGTGCTGTGTCCAGTTCTGGGCCCTGCAATTCACGAGAGATGTTGAGGTGCCCAGAGAAGGGTGACAAAGTGGTGAGGGGCCTGGAACACAAACCCTATGAGGAGAGGATGGGTGAGCTGGGGTTGTTTAGCCTGGAGAAGAGGAGGCTCAGGGCAGACCTCACTGCTGTCTACAACTACCTGAAGGGAGGTTGTAGCTGGGTGGGGGTTGGTCTCTTCTGTCAGGCAACCAGCAACAGAACAAGGGGACACAGTCTCAAGTTGTGCCAGCAGAGGTCTAGGCTGGATGTTAGGAGGAAGTTTTTGTCAGACAGAGTGATTGGCATTGGAATGGGCTGCCCAGGGAGGTGGTGGAGTCACCATCCCTGTAGGTGTTGAAGCAAAACCTGGACGAGGCACTTAGTGCCATGGTCTGGTTGATTGGTCAGGGCTGGGTGCTAAGTTGGACTGGATGATCTCGGAGGTCTCTTCCAACCTGGTTGATTCTATGATCTTCATGGACTTTTCATGCATCACCAGTGGAGAGAGCATGCCACAGAAGGAAATCCAGAACAGAAGACCAGCTTAGGTGCACTAAATCTGCTCCTAAATGCACAGCATAAGCAGTTTATTTAACTACTAAGCCTCGAGCTAGGTGGTGTGATAAAAAATAAACACATTAAAATTAAATTATCCTTTTAATTGTAAGTACCAGATTAATTTGTCTAAACTCACTGCACTTGTATCTCAAAAAGGCCAGAGAAAAATCAGTAAATTTAGAAATTAAGAAGCATCCCAGCATGAATTGAATACGGAGTGCCATACAGTGATATTCAAGCTCAATTAAGCAGCTATTCAGTATTTTCCAGTCGGTAAAGCAGGCTGGCCTAAGGACATTTTAGGTACAACAGATCTGAGCAGGGCTAATGGCTTAATCCCATGTAATGCAGCCACCAATCCCCTCTTCCCTCTGCAGAACCAAGGAGCAGCAATAGATGAAGTATCTGTTCCTTTCCAAAGGGGAATTGATGCAGAGTCTTCTGCTACTCAACACAACCTGAATAGGCTTACTCTAGAACACAGACTGGGGGGACAACTGCTCCTTTCTAACAGGAGGTAAAGAAGGGGAGACCAGAAGGAAAAGCAGAGCAGCCAAGTTGGCTGTCTCCTGTTACTGTAATAATCCACCTCCTGCAGCATCCTAGTGGTTTCCCTAATTTCTACCAACCCCAGAAGTACTGCACTACTCATATCTTCTAAATTACTCCACACTCAGTATTTACTGTTGCAGATCTGCAGGATTCAGTATTACTGAAAGAGAAAGCCATTGTTGACAAAGAGGGTTCCCCAGAACTGCTGCAATTAGCCACAGGTCCTTACTACTAAAACATGCAACTGTCATTTCCATTATTTACTGGTAATTTCTCATTCTTTGGTATGGACTCTGTGTTTTCAGCCTTAAATGCATTAAAATTATTGGCCTTTGCCCAGCAAAATTCACATTCAGTATTACAAATGATGTGTGTTTTTGTATGGAGATAAAGCAAGGACTCTTGCAACAGTTTCACTGAGAATAATTAGGAGTGTGTTGCCCACTTCATGTCTTTCAACAGAAATATCTGGAAGACTTGGAAGCAGATTGAATACAGAAAATCAGCTCTGTCCCATCACAAAACAGAAGTTAAGGACTCGTGTAAATCAATACAACTAACCTAAAAGTTACTGAAAATAAGCAGTTCAGGTTTTGACAGGAGTTGCCCATAAACAGTAGCTACAACAAAGTAATCAAAACACCAGAAAATCAAGGCAAAGGAGGAAAAAAAGAAGATAGAGAGTAAGGCACAGAGATATAAAGAGGTGGAGAAGGGCCCTAGTTATTTCCATGGCTTTCTGATCGCTATAAAACCCGAAAGTAAAATGGAAAAGCTAGGGGAAAACAGACAAAATCAAAGGAAGAGTTGTAGTACCAAGCCAGGTTAAGGACTGTACTATTTAGAAACCAAAGCATAAGCCATTTCAGTGCTTGGACAACACATAGAAAAACTAACTAACTAAATAAATATTTTTTTAAAAGGGAATTGTGTGCCCTTTGAGTCAGATTTGCACCTATGAGACAAGACTGATATTAGAAACACATACTTGATATCTCAGCAAACGTTCCTAAAGCACTCGACCAGCACAAACATCGGCATCCCACGTGAACTGCCACTATCAGTTCAGCAAGTCCTAAGTGCTGCCATAACAGATTACAGACACCTATTCAATAGGAGTTTTCCACTGTGATGCCTACCATACTCTCTACTGCCTCACCAGCTGTCTGCTTCAGAGTCAGTGTGAGCATCAAAATGAAAAGCCATTATTTCAACAAGAAGGCAATTAAACACAAAGCAGGTTGGCGCTTGTAGGACTTCTGACCCAAACGGCTTTTCAACACCTCTGGGTTTCAGCACTAACACAGGGAAGTTGCTATAATAATTAATCTACCTCAAGTAATAAAACTGTAATTCTTTATGTGGCACAGAAAGTTTTATTTCATTGCAGCCTTTTGTTACCTCTGTCCCACTCCTCCTCCTCCTCTCAGAGGTCTGAAGTAAGATCTAATGTACTGAGCAGGTCAGATTTGAAATAAAAGAGTAGCTCACACACACACAGGATACTTCAGCATTCTGGCATGCCTTAGGGGAGGTATTCCTAACATGCATTTGTATGTAACCTATCCAGGAGACAAGAAAAATCACTAGCAGCACACTAGCTGTTGTTTGTAAAATCAAGCCACAAACATGTCTTCAGAAAACGCTGCAGATGGTAGCAGCACTCTAAGAACTTCTACCAATACACACACTGCTGAACTTAGTGCCCAAATTGCACCGAGGGATCTCACATTCCCCTCCTCCCCCTAGTCCCATTCTACTCTGCTAGAATTAAAAGATAAACTAAAAATATTCAATGGGGTTTAAAATCTCACCAATTACCACAAATACATCTGTCATTTCAATAATGCAAAGATGCTACTTTACTTAGATTTATTTCTATGTATATAAGACTGCACTTGAAAAAGCTGCCCCTCTCTTTTCCTTCTCATTAGAGAATTCACTGCAACAATATTTAGAACACTAACAATCTTCTATTTTTGCTATTAGTCTAGGAAAAGTCTGATCATGTTAAAGTTTTGGCAGCTGCCGATTCAGAATCTGGCCCTCTGGAGCCCTGCAATAACACCAGAATATTCCTCCTGTCTTCTTTGGTGAACAATGTCCTTGGCAATGCAAAATAATGCTGTAGTTGCAAAAGAAAAGCCTTGCCTCAAAGAGGATCCAGAGCTCCAGCATGACTGAAATGGCAGCCCAGAAGCCACTCATGCAATTCAGATCTGAAGGATGCTGAGATATTACAAAGCACAAGTTTCATTTTCTCCCTGCATATCTTTCACCTCAAAGCCTCATAATAGCAGTGAGGCTTGTCAGGAGCTGCACTACTTTTCAGCAATTTGACTCATCAGTACCAAAAATTAGATAAAATTTGCCTAAGTGCTGACATTTTTGCAGGGATGGAGCAAGCAAGCTGCAATACAAAGTTACCCAGAAACCTCTTACTGAGCAGAAGCTTGACATGAAAAAAATCCTCAGGGATAAGCATTATAAGCAGCTGCTCTGGAAGAATGACAGAACAGTAGCCTGCTAGTAAGGGAACTGGGAAATCCTGCTTCTAGCCTGACACTCAGCCTTTGCAACACCAACTCAGGGAAAGCTCTTCAGCCTCGAAACTGAAACCTGAGCATTACTAAGTTCCAGAAGCACCCTGGCCTAATCATCTGACCAACAACACAGAAGACAAAAATCCTTTGCTTCCAAACGTTTCCTTCCAAACGTCTGAAAACACACGGGCATGGGTTTCTGTCCTATCTGGATGCAAATCTACTCTAAACACAGCACACTATGTCTGCTAGATGGAATCACCTAAGAGACAAGCAAAGCAGAGCTACCTCTTTCTAAACACAGAACTTGAACTCTGCCACAGATTCAGCCTCTAGTGCAGCCTAGTCTCACAACAATCTTCAAGTACCAGTGTGCTAACACTGTCCATCACAACTCAGGCTTCAATAAAGACATGCAGTCAACTCTGTAACTGAACTGCTGTGCTGCTGGTTAAGAAGATCTGTCATTTCCTCCATATTCTTATCTATTCTTATATTCTACTTTCCAGCTGGAAAAGGCATGTAGGATTTCAGTGGTCAGTATGGACTGGGACAAGACAGTTTAAACGAAAGTAGGAGGCATATGGGGGCATTATTTTTTGCAGGAATCTTTTACTGACTTCCACTTTGTGAAGGATCCACTAGAAGAATCTCTGACATAAGGCTGATATTCCGACACAAAAAAGAGATGTATTTTTCACACCTAGGGAGTATTTTCTTCAGAATTTAATGAAGGTTTCTCATCCATATCTAAACCAAGATCTCTGCTTCCTGTGGTAGATTTTCAACAAGCAACTTCAGCAGTGGCATAATATCAAATTAGACAGGAAGTGTTCCAAAGACTCAAAACAACTTATTTCAAGTGAGAAAGAGTCTTTAGAACTTAGTTTTGCTAAACAGATTAATCTCGCCTTAATCTTTCTCTACAATACAAATTATTCCTCATGATAATATATAGAGTGAGGAAAGGAAGAGATGTTTCTTGCAGTTTGATGGCTGGGCTTTTTCATTTTCAAAATCTCTTTAATATAGCAATAGGAAATTTTATATATATCATATAAAGGGAATTAAAAAGCAATACAAGGACTAAAATCATCATTACGTTTGGCATGTAGGTGCACCAAGACCTAACAAGTCACCTGTATGTACATTTTCCTGACAGCTGACTGGCATCCACTGCCTGGCAGACCTGCCAAAAGCCATTTTTTCAGTTGCACCATGGAGGTACACTTCCATCATTCAGAAGTCAACAACTACCTGAAGGGAGGTTGTAGCTGGGTGGGGGTTGGTCTCTTCTCCCAGGCAACCAGCAACAGCACAAGGGGACATAGTCTCAAGTTGTGCCAGGGGAAGTATAGGCTGGATGTTAGGAGGAAGTTCTTCACAGAGAGAGTGCTTGGCATTGGAATGGGCTGCCCAGGGAGGTGATGGAGTCACCATCCCTGGAGGTGTTCAAGAAAAGCCTGGATGAGACACTTCGTGCCATGGTCTGGTTGACTGGATAGGGCTGGGTGCTAGGTTGGACTGGATGATCTTGGAGGTCTCTTCCAGCCTGGTTGATTCTATGATTCTAAGCCACCACTGAAAGACAGCAGTCTACAAGTTTGCAGGAAGACTCCCAACAAAACTGTTTCAAGGCATTCTTCATCTAATGGTTTACAACTCTTCTAAATTGTTAGCTGGAACTGAAGTGCTGTTGAGCACTTCTTAAAGTGAAGCAAGGTAAGAACTTAGGCTTAACATTTTGATTGCTTGCTACCCACACTTAGCAATGGTGCTTTTATCTTTGCCACTTGCTCATTCAGAAGATCAGAATTCATTATCAGCTGTTAAGAGACCAGGGTGCTCTTTTCCAATCTTATCTTCAGTAGGTAATTCACAGCAGTGAGAACTGAATTTTAAACGCTGGTGTCCAGCTGAAGGCCAGGATAAGCAGAGTGGAAAAACAGACCTACAAAAGAAGAATCCCTGAGCAGCCTGACGCTCTACATAAGCCAGATATCAAGGACTGTTTAAAGTTTTGCTATCACATCGGGTTAAAGACACATAGTGCAACCACTCTTTACAAAATAAAACATTTCATGACAGTCCAAATTAGCACATCTCCAAACTCCCAGAAGCACTGCAATCATTACTGAAAGCAGAGGGTTAGATTTAGAACATCTAAATTGCTGAAAGGTGCAGCATGAACCACAGCTCTAAGAACTCATAGGATTTTACCACTGAAAAGCACCTTGCATGGTGTTACTTTTAAACATGTCATCACTTTACTTTTGAGAATTAGAAGGTAATTTCATTAGTTCTCCTTCTTGCTAAATAAAGTCTTAATACCCTGAAATTCAAGCTTTCAAGTTTTCAAAGTTTTACAAAGACATTAGCATTTTCTCTTCAATTTGTCACATTTTGGAAACATGACATTTTTTCCTACTTTTAAGCCTGTTAGAACAAATTCTTTTTCAGTTCCCATGAGAATCCAGACATGTTCCCATTCCACTGCATGCCAGAGTGTCTTGCTCTCTTAATGGTAAACAGAAGAAGAATTTTCCTCTCTGGACTGCTAAATGCTGACTTTCAAAACAGGTCATACTGCGCAACCTACTATCTCTTGAACGGTCTATGAAAAGAACTGCTGTGCACTGCACCAAATTGTCAGCTACCTTGACTAAAACGCTGAAGGTTTCTTCTCTTTGTACTCCACTGGCCCACTACTTGCTTTACTAAGCTTCTGATTCACCAAGGTTCTTTCACCAGGTAGATTTTACTCCTGGGAACACTCACTAGGTTACATAGTTGATCTCTCTACGAGAACCAGGAGGGAAATGTATGCGGACTAGAAGAGACATCAACTATCAGGAAAGTGTTCAAACTGTACTGACCACCTTGTGCAAGACTGCCTGTCCTCTTTCCCAGATAGGTTAAATGCTCTTTTCTGACTTTGCCTGGCTTACAAGTGGCTGATTTCTGAAGACAAAATGATCTCCTGAGATTTAATGTGCACATTTTCACATGAAATGTCTCCACCTATTGAACTTCAAACTTCATAGGCTTTTTTTTTCCTTAGATTTTCATTTTTGTTGTTTGGATTTTCTAACATAACCTATAATTCACAATCGAAATTAATCTATGTGAGCTCCAACAAAAATTAGGCAAATTGTGGGGAGCAAGCTGCAAATTTGTATCTGAAAATACAGACATGCAAAACAGAGAACTTGGGGACTTCTGTGGTATTTATGCTAAAATATAGTATCAGAGGATGCAAAGATTTTTAGGAGAGCCTCTATCCTCATGCAGGATCATGCTGAAAATATGAGACTAGTAAAATATGTAACTGGAAAACACTCTGACCACTGAATTCCAGTCCCCTAAAATTGCAGGCATCATTATTCTATTTCTGTTTATAACTCCACCTTAAAACCATGGAGTTTGCTACTGTTCTTCAGTACAGATCAGGAAGGGCAGCTCCAGTGTGTTTTTGGTAGGCTGGGTTGCTAAGGAAAGACATTAAAGCACTCTCTGTTAAGCCAAGTTTCTAAACTTAGGTATGCTACATCACATGTTTTAGTTACAAGGTGGAACCAAACCTCAGGCTGCCTCCCAACTAAATTAACTATCATTTTAGTCTTTAAATATCAGTCTTGCTATTCTGACTCTGCATTATCAACAAAAGGTACTCAAGAAGAAAAAAATTATCATCATACAACAGACAATAATGTTCAACCTAAATAAAAATTCCAATCAAATCCTTACCTAGGTAACATCACTTGGTTTTGAAACAGAAAAACTAATTTCATGATGCAGACAGACAGGTTTTCATAGTAGTATCATAGTATCATCAGGGTTGGAAGAGACCTCACAGATCATCGAGTCCAACCCTTTACCACACAGCTCAAGGCTAGACCATGGCACCAAGTGCCACGTCCAACCTTGCCTTAAAGTGCCCCAGGGACAAGCTGTGTCCACAGCTTCTAATTTGTATCCACACAAACCATGGATCTGTTTCAGTAGCCTGACTTTCCACTGGAATATCTGTCCCATGACTGAGCTTAGCACCTCTTATCCAAGAAGCTATTTTAAAAAAAGGAAAGTGTATTTAAATCAAACTTGAAGAAGGAAAGGATGCTACTGAAACCTCATCTTTGGCAGAAAACAGGCATGTTTCTGCTGTTGGATTGCCACACGTGGCACTGGCATGCTGTAAGAGCCAGCAAGTTGAAAATCTCCTGCTATATCAATGCTGTCAGCCACACAGTCACCAACAGAAGAGCATTGTGCTAAAGTCAGATATATAGACTCATAGAATCAAACAGGTTGGAAGAGACCTCCAAGATCAGCCAGTCCAACCTAGCATCCAGCCCTAAACAATCAATTAGACACTAAGTGCCTCATCCAGACTTTTCTTGAACACCTCAAGGGACAGCAAATCCAGCACCTCCCTGGGCAGCCCATTCCAATGCCAATCACTCTCTCTGCCAACAACTTCCTCCTAACATCCAGCCTATACCTCCCCTGCCACAACTTGAGACTGTGTTTCCTTGTTCTGTTGCTGCTTGCCTGGCAGAAGAGACCAACCTCCACCTGGCTACAGTCTCCCTTCAGGTAGTTGTAGACAGCAATGAGGTCACCACTGAGCCTCCTCTTCTGCAGGCTGCACACCCCCAGCTCCCTCACCCTCTCCTCACAGGGCTGTGCTCCAGGCCCCTCACCAGCTTTGTCACCCTTCTCTGGACACATTCCAGTATCTCAACATCTCTCTTGCAGGTGTTGGGGTTTGGGTTTTTTTTATTCTGGAATTATAAAAGTGCTGCCAAACTCCTATCAATTCAGTAGGCTCAGAGGAAGAATCCTTCAGCAATTGGACACCACATACACAATTTCACCCTAGAATTTGGACACAGTGCCCAAGACAAATACAACACTAAAAGCAGACTGACAATCCATCACTGACACAATTTTCATTAAATATGATAAAAACTTGAAACAAATAGAAGTTGCTGTTCTAGACTACACACAAAGCAAGTAGGAGGACAAAAGCATGCTTGCTGTCTCTCTCCAGAATCACACAGTGATTCATATCAGAAAGTTAATTGCAGTTAATTACCAGAATACACCACCCACAACATAAGATTTACCATCATCCATAAACAGTTGAGTACTACCTGGCAGACACCTCTGAGTTTATTAATGTTGCAAAGTCCACACTCAGCAAACAGAAAGATGAAGCCTCTCAAGAGGAATTGAAGCAAATGAGTAGCAAAGGGCACATAGTACATTTTCTCCAATGCACTACTGCATCTTGCAACACTTTAGTTAAAACATGCCTGCACATTTGACAGTCCTATTTACCATTCAACTTGTGTGCACAGCAATATTTGTTCAGTCACTTCTTGTCCTTCCATGCAAGTCTTTAGAGATCAGCAAAGCCAAGGGGAAAAAAAAAAACAAAACCAAAACCTGTTCTAAGTGGGAAATTTGGAGCTTAAGAATAAACATTTTATCATTCTTGGCAGATAGGGTTTGGGTTTAGCTTACCAATTTCTGTTTGGGTTTTGCTCAGAGTTTTGGTGATGATTTTGTTTGGTGGGTAGGGAGTTAGGAAGTTATTTGGGGTTTGTTTTTTTTGATTGGTGACCAGGTTTCAAGGCCATGACATCTCTGAAGAGATCACTAGTAAATACAAAAATATAAATTACTATATAGAAATAAAAGGCCCAGTTGTTAGCTACCCTTCACCCTTCAAAAATTCCTGCGTGGCCTGGTTCCTGGAAACATCCCCTGAGTTTCCAGCTTCCTGTAAACGCAGACGCTCTCTCATGTTATGACTGCAAACCATCACTGCCACCATCCTTCAAAACACTTGTCTTAATGCTCTGCATCAAAACATCCTCCAGCCTGCTGAAGAGTTTTTTCACCTTAAAAATAAACAGAAAAAGTGACCATAAAGTCTGAAAAAATAAATTATCTCCTTTCTCAGCTGGTTTTTTTTTATTTAATGAAACTGGAAACCAAAGAATCTGCCCTACTCTGTTCTTTGGGAAATTTAATGCTTGGCTACATTATGTCTTAAATGATAATTCATTTTAATTCCTCTGCTTTTAATGTAAACTCACTTCTTTTAACTGCATATGTTTAGAGAGGAGATCCTGCCTTTTTTTTTCAAATAATACATGCTAACTGCTAATCAGTTATCAAACCAGCCCTTCAGTGGAGTCATAAACTGTGGAAAAACACTGCCTTGAGTACATTGCAAAGATCTTCAACAATGCTATCAATTTACTTCCATGGGTAGCATGCCTAATGAAGTGTGTGTAGCTGCTGACCTGAATGACAAATCCATGTCTGTGTGTACAAAAACATTGCTCATCCTCAGCAAGTCCTTGCAAGAAAGTATTACCTACAACTTAAACTAGTCCTTGTATAAAGGCAGTTATTGCTCTTGAAACAAATGATGAGTAGGAAGTTGCTGAGTAAGATGTGGTATTTCTTGGACACAAGCAAGGAACGCACCAGTGTTAGAGTGCTGGGACTGTTGGCTGTTTGATAGGCAGGAATAAGAGGGAGCAAGAATGAAGAAAACCTGGATGTATTTTTCAGTTTATAAATGCAGCACAGAGCTTCCCCTCTTCTCTTGTGTTGCTAATTATCATCAACACTGAATATAACCCAAGCATTCAGGGATCTCTTGAATATTCTGCTCCTCAAATTCAATCATTACAAGAAGCTATTTTCATCCATTTTTCGATCCAGCAGTAAAAATAGTACTTGACAATCAAACAACTACTCTAATGCAAGCAGTAGTGTCACTTTATAAGCACCCTGACTACAACTGAGTAATATTAACCACACAACAGTGTTTTTAAAGACTGAGCTGCTTGCAACTGAGCCTTAAGTTCACCATTTCTACATTTCCATGTTACACTATGGATATTTGCATAGTGGATAGCTGGTGCAGAGATAATCAGATCACACTGGCTGCAGTTCACAGGAAGACTCTTCTTGCACTTCAGCAACTCTTTACCTGTGGATGGCTTCACAGCAATCTCAAAGGTTTCCAATTTTAAAGATTTAAATACTGGTGATCAATAGGAGACTCCAAACACTGAAGTATTCTTCTCTGATCTTCAAAATTCCATCTTTCATATGTCCAACTATAATTTAGTCACACTACACCTGCTATATCATCAATATAGAGAAACAAGAACCGCTGGAGAGAGATATATCCAACATCTTCAAACATTTCTCCCATGGTCAGATAGTCCCATGGAGACGTCTCCCATGGTCAGATAGTCCCATCATAAAGAAAATACCAAATTAATTTGGACTTACACATCTAAATTTAGGGCCAGCAAGTTCTAGCTCTGAGTGTAAACCAAACAACTTGTGCCTAGAAATAAAATAATATTAATACTATGAGTGGAAATAAATTTCTGTCAGTTAAAGACAACTGCCTAAAGTGCAAGTTATTAGCCATCTAGTCCATCAGCCTCCTGAAACATAGCTTCAAGAAATCATGCTGATTTACTTGACTGGCCCTAAGCAGAAGCTTCTATAGCCTGCACTTCTGTTCAAGGAGAGGTTAATGTCTGTGCACACACAGGGAGCAACATGTGCAGCCAAGTCAGTGTTAGCTCCTAAACTTCTCAGCAGATTTTCCAACAGATGCTGCAGCACAGTGCTAATAGGTTTTTTTTCAGAAGTTCTACAAAAGAATATTTACTACATGTATTAATTAAAATCCAACAGCTGTGGCCTACATCATTCCATGCTAAATTTAGGCCACAAAAAGAAGCAGCAGTGAAGTTGTGACCTAATTACTCTAGGTTCTGATTATACAGAGAAAAAGGGACCTCCTGCAAAAAACCTCCAGCTCACCCCTTCCCACCCACTAAAGGCAGGTGGCAGAAAGAGACTTGTTGGTCTCCAAAATGACAGTATAACTAAGTTCAGTAGGATAAATCTATACTTCAGTTTGCTACAGGAAACTTAGTTTCTGTGCTGGTAATAGATGGGGGAGTTTATGGCTTTTACTGTTGATTGTATTGGTTTAGGCCTGAATCCCAGCCCAGTACAAGTAACAGATATTTGAATCTCTTTAACAAGAGTAAAATACTTAATAGCTTTCCTGCAAAAAAACATCACTTGAGTTTAGAAGAATGCAGGGATGACAGTTAAAACAAAATCAAGCCCCCTGAGCAGAATGTCAGTTATTTTCAGAGATCAGCAAAAATAGCAGTCAATTTGCAACTGTATCATTCTAACATAAAAAGCATTTTCAGTAATCTGATAAAGGCTTTTCCAAGCATAACTCATGTCTGAGGAAAAAAAAAACCACAAGGACTGCATTGGTTTTCGCTATCAGAGAGATGTCGTAATCAAATCCACTGTTCCCGGTGCCACATATGATCTGCTGCCTCAGATATAGTCCTGACTCTGATCAATATACTGGAAAAACCATGGAGAGATTGCAGGTGGGGAGATTCAGGCTGGACATGAGAAGAAAGTTCTTCACCATGAGGATGGTGAGAGCCGGAATGATTTGCCCAGGGAGGTGGCTGAGGCCCCATCCCTGGAGGTGTTTAAGGCCAGGTTGGATGAGGCTGTGGCCAGCCTAATCTAGGGTAGTGTCCCTACCCATGGCAGGCAAGGTGGAACTAGATGCTCCTTGTGGTCCCTTCCAACCCTGACTGATTCTATGACAATCAGGACATCAGTCAGCACACTGAACATTCATCTGTGACACTCTTTTAAAGGAAAAAAGCAGTATACTAACTGAAGACATCTGTTTTGACCCAACAGTTGAATAGCTATTTGCCTACAGAAATGTCTGCAAGTCAAAGTCACTCCTAAACTATGCTGGCAACAATTGAAACAGCTTTAGGGTATGTGATTCAATGTCTCATTCCCAATGTTCTCCTTTATCCTGAGGAGCTCATACAGTTACTTTCTGTTAATACAGTGGCATCTCAAATCCCACCTCATGGACTAATCTGAGCTGGCCCAAATCAGAGGTGTTTCCATTTCCCTCACTCAGTGGGAGATCACAATGTAACAGATTTACTTACACTTTGTGTTCTTTGCCACGTTATGACAGACAGCAGTGTTACTTTCATGTGCCTGGCAATGCAAACAATCGGCAGCAGAAAGCAGAGCTGGAGTTCATCACTTGGATGCTGGAAGCAGAAACTAGGACAAACGAAAGCCTGCAAAGGCAACTGAGGTTGACAGAAAGGAAAACCATTTCCCCAAGCACTGCAAGTCTCAAACAAGAAAGTAAACGACCTTGTAAATTCTTACAGGTTACACCTAAACTAGAAGCTTATGTGTTACATGGGAATCAAGAATCAGAACTGTACAGTAGAGGAAATTCCAAAGTGATTTGTCAGAGCTGAAAATGCATTAATTTTAGGAACACTGATGAACTAATCTCCTCTGTCTGGCAAGTGGATACATTCCCATTGCTTTTCAATAAATTGAAGCTTAAATTCTATTCTAGTTTCTCAGTTTGCTCCCCGATGACAGATGTGAATCTAAGTTACTACAAAGATAAATGCTTTCAGGCAACTCTAAGTCACAATCAGTTCCATCTACCTAAGAGAGTTTCCCTTCAAGCACAACGGCCTCCACTTCTTACTCTAAAAACACTTCTACAAATAGCTGCCAAATAGTCTCGATGCCAAATACCAAACTGAAGCCAGAAGTTCAGATGTCTTCAGACAGAACAAGCACCCTGTCCCCTGGTATCCCACAGAGTTTATCTTAGAAAGGTGTCCACTCGGCTTCATGTTCCTGTCAATGCCTATTCCCAAACAAGAACTGCCCACTGCAATTGCAAACCACTCCTGCATAGTATGGTACAACATTGCGTAGACTCTCTCCCCAAACCCAGCAAAGGTTTAACCACCAGGGGGAGAAAAAAAAAGTTAAAAAGAAGAAAAATACCTAGGTTCAGGTGTATATACCTATACTGCCATTGATAGCCTTGTTAGATGTATTGTTATGGTGTTACTAGCACAGCAGCCTTCCTGCCTAGCAGAGACAGAAAACTGGAAGCAGGTACACCAGCAACAACATCGGTGTGCTGGAAGCAAACCACTTCACTCCCAATTACTGTTTTAAAGTAACGCTTTCATAGCTCCTCATCTTTCATATGGCAAAAATCAAAGGTTTATGTTCTTATACAAGAAACTGATTTGTAAATCAAAACCCCTTTTCAGGCTGTTACTATGGCTCTGTGTGTAATGGATTACATGGATGATCTAAACAAGAGAAAAAAACCTCAAACAAACAAAACCTCGAGGGAACACCAACCCAAACTTCATAGGGTTGGGGCATTATATTGTAAATTCAAGTAATGCAAAGCAAACCGATTGGTAACGTTTTTGTTATTCACATCAGAGACTCACAAAAGACAGGACACAGGAAAGAAACTTCAGGACTACAATTGCAAAACTTTGAAAACACAAAGAAAACGTTGGCAAATGTTTTCTGTTATCCTGTATTTATGTTAAGACACAAAAATAACACAAGTACATATTATCCACAGCTTTTTAAAAGCCACATTTAGTAGAAAATCGATTCACATTACAAAGACTTATTATGAATGAGATAGAAATAAGAAAAACTGATTTTATCAAAGGAATGTGAGCATCTAAGCACATTCAAATCAATACAGCCTACATACCTAACAGCCTAAAATAAAAAGAAATATCCAAAACACTTTCAAAAGCCTAAATATTTTCCTTAAAATATAAACCAAAATAAAGACTACCACAAACAAAGAGAAAACAAGGAATTAACACAATTCAAACTATGCAGCAGACATGCTGGAGGGAAGGGATGCCAGCCAGAGGGACCTGGACAGGCTGGAGAGGTGGGCACAAGCCACCATCATGAGGTTCAACAAGACCAAATGCAATGTCCTGCATCTAGGTCGAGGCAATCCCAAGCACAAATACAAGCTGGACAGTGAGTGGCTGGAGCAGTCCTGAGGAGAGGGACTTGGTGATGCTGGTGGATGAGAAACTCCACATGAGCCAGCAGTGTGCACTTGCAGCCCTCAGTGCCAACCAGAGCCTGGGCTGCATCAGAAGTGTGGCCAGCAGGGCGGGGGAGGTGATTCTCTCTCTCTACTCCGCTCTGCTGAGAACCCAGCTGGAGTACTGCATCCAGTTCTGGAGCCTCCATTACAAGAAGGATGTGGACCTGCTGGAGTGTGTCCAGAGAATGACCATAAGGATGATCAGAGGGCTGGAGCACCTCTCCTATGAGGACAGACTGAAAAAGTTGGGGCTGTTCAGTCTGGAGAAGAGGACACCTTAAGATGACCTCACTGTGGCCTTCCAGTATCTGAAGGGGGCCCAGAAAAACGCTGGGGAAGGACTTTTTAGGATATCAGGTAGTGACAGGACTGGGGGGAATGGAGCGAAGCTGGAGATGGGTAGGTTCAGGCTGGATATGAGGAGGAAGTTGTTGAGCATGAGAGCAGTGAGATGCTGGAATGGGTTGCCCATATAGGCGGTTGAGGCCCCGTCCCTGAAGGTGTTTATGGCCAGTCTGGATGAGGCTGTGGTCAGCCTGCTCTAGGGTAGGGTGTCCCTGCCCATGGCAGGGGGGTTAGAGCTAGATGATCCTTGTGGTCCCTTCCAGCCCTGACTGATTCTATGATTCTAATATATCAATCACTATTGAACATTCTTATTACAAATCAAATGACTGAACACTGGGTTTTTTTTTTTTGTTTCCCCCATGAAAAACTCTCTTATCATTTCCAAGCTGCTATTTGACATTTAACTGGCAGAGTGTGGGTGGGTGGAAAAGCATTCTTTTTCTAGTTCAAGTATTTTAGGAAAAAGTCATTGGGTGAGGAACACAGCATTTTAAATTTAATCTGCAGCATAAAATTGTTTACTAGACTAAGACAATTTCAAAGCCATGCATACAAGAGCATTTAGCATTCTAGTTCATCAATTAACAAGATGAATCAATCAACAGGGGTGGGAGGGAGGGAAGAAAGAGTCTTGTCTCAACAAAAAGTACAGTTTTTTCACAATTCTGGACCAGCAAGCTTACTGAACAAGGAAAGATTACAAATATTAGTACATGAAGAAAAGCTATTTTCTCATTTTAAGTACTGTACATTCCTGTACATTAACAGTCTGCTTGGAACATGCAGACAGACAAAACCTGCAGACAGACCAAACTTGCCAACTGCCAACAAGTCCTGAGAATTGAATTTGCTCTCTAAAGCTGCACAAAACCTCATCGCTCAGAGCGTATCTTGTGATTCTCTCTCCTGAAGAATGCAACAAGAGTTCTTGCCAAGCATTTTGATATAAAGTTGTAAACTTCATTCACCACTGATTTTCAGAGCTCATCAACACCCTACAGAAAATGCTATGTGAAGAAAGGCATCTTGCTAAAGCACAGATTCATGTATTTATATCAAGCTCTGCAAACCTGAAGGATCATGTATTACAAAGGAGCAATAATGCTTATATACAAAGCAAACAATGAACTTTCTGAGATGATAAATTCCATTTGAGCTCCCCCCACAACGTTTTTCTCCCCAGAATCCTTTTTAGGAAGCTACTTTAAAAATGAAAATTCACAAACTTTAAAGAGCAGAACTGTGGATTGTAACACTACATAATTAATTCAAATCAGAACAATTAAGGTTTTATAGCTACCCTCAGGCTTCAACATACCTTGTGGTTATGCTTAAAAAGAGGAGTAAGACTGAATTTTTAGGGATTCATCTGCTTTCTTCCCATCTTCCTTTTACAGTAGGCAGTGACAAGACAACATATTGCCAATAGATTTAACTTTGCCTATGGTGTAACACCTTTCAAAACCCTCCCTAAGGAAGCTATTTAAGTCAGTTTGGAT
The DNA here is from genome assembly GCF_015220805.1 of Pogoniulus pusillus. NCBI lineage: Eukaryota > Metazoa > Chordata > Aves > Piciformes > Lybiidae > Pogoniulus > Pogoniulus pusillus. The sequence continues at coordinate 17,480,279 of NC_087286.1, read as the reverse complement.
AATTCACATCAGCTAGCATCTAACTGAAGGAATGCAAACAAAGGTCAGGAAAAGAACAGTGCTTAGTGTCTGCATTAAACTTTCTCAATTACAGTCTTCATTAAAACAGATGAAAAAAGTATGCACTTTACTTTGCAAAAAAAGACATCTCTTAGGTGGAAGTGTTTGCAATTGAACTAATGTAAACTTGACCCATGCTGCTATACGATAAGGACAGTCAAATGACAATGTAATGCTTGGCTGTCATATGAGAGTTATTTTCAGCCAAGGAAAACTAGTTTCGTATTTCTAGTAACAACTTGATGATACCTAATTCAAAGACTGCTTCAGCTGGAAGCCCTTAGCCCTCTTTCAAATTTTCAACTCCTAAGGACACTTTCATACTCACCAGGGTACAGCAGACAAAACTTTGTGCAATGATTCATTATATGGAAACATTAGTCTTCCAAAGGTTATTTATATAACAAGATGTGTATTTATATAACAAAATGTATGTTTTAGTAATTTGCTGCATAGAACTTAATACTAACTATTTAAGATGACAGGCACCTGATTGACTTTAGAACTGTCACTACCTCCTACAAGACATCTCCCTAAAGTGAGCTATCATTTTTTTATTCTTTAAACCTTTTTTTCCTAGTACAGCTAATAATTACACAAATATTCATATTTTATGCAGAAAAAAAAAAGTTTCTGATAGTTTCCAAGCCACAATTGGAGACTGAAAGCTAATTTCAATGACAGTTTAAAACAAAACTGTAGAAAACTCCAGTTGGAAGGAACCTCTGAAGCTCATCTGATCCAACCACACACTGAAACCTGAGGCAACTCTTGTATGTTTGGTGGTTAAGGATTTTAACAGGTCTGCTGAAATGTTACAAAAGAATTTGCATGTGAAACTTGGCATGAACTGTTCGAGCTCAAACTTTGCTTCCCCACTAAGACACTTCAGAAGTACTATTTGCCACTTCTTTCTAAGAAGGTCCTCTTCATGCAGGCTATTGTTCCATTTCACTTTCAACCTGACCACAGGCTTCCATAACCTCCTTTTTGTAGACACTGGCACTTGTGTGTTTGCACAGTAAATTCACTCAAGGAACTCTGTCAGCCAAACACTAAACCTGGCAAAAAACTTAGAATTAGGTGGCCAAGTAAATTCTAATGCTGGCACTAAAAGGCAGTGGGAAAATGCAATTGGATGCAGAACATCCTTTTTGCCCTTTGTTTTGAAACTGCAGAATGAGTCTCTCTAACTAGTAATTCTCTAGTCATCTCGCATTCTCTCTGCAATGTTTGCATGCAGAGAAAAGCCTACCAATAAAATGAATAAGGATCTGAAAAAGGAAGAAGCTTTCAAATTCCCACTGCTCCTCTAACTGCTAACAATATCACAGGAAGCACATAGAGGGAACAAAACCAAGCCAAACAACAAAACTGGCTGCACCATTTAAACTACAAAGAAAATAAGAACTCCAGCAATCCAGCAAAGACTGGTACATAAAGCTTGGTAGAAACTACTGGAAATAAAAAACTAGATTGGAGGTGGGGATCAAACAACTCTGCAAGAAGGCTGAGGAGCACCTGCCTTTTCCTTCTCTCAGGCACCATATTCATGGGATTCAAGAGGAAACAGGATATAGCTTCTCACCCAAACTCTGACATAAAACCATAGGCTACACACAGGTCTATGTTAAGGAACAAAGAGCCAAAGCAAAAAATGCTGAGAAGCTGAGTAAATGCAATGAACTTAGCAAGACTAGCATACTTATTGAACACATGCCTCCAAACTCAAGAAATAATTAAGGATTCTGAAACCTCCCCTCTGTAATGAAACTTCCTCACAAGGCAAGTTTAATCTGAAGTCATTCTAGTGAATGGAGAAGAAACTTATTACTGCTCTCAGTTACTCTATTAACTGATGTGACAAGTTTGTATTACCTCACTTTCCAACAATCCATTATTGCTGGCTAAGAAAAGTCACAAAACTTGTATTAAAAATTTAATAAAAGGAAGACCACCTGTGAAATCAAAACAGAGAAGGTGGCAAGTGCCAGAAAGAAAATTAAGTTGGCTATTTTCAAAAAAAAATAAACACACATCTTTCATTAGATTATCATCTCCTCCTAGTTGCCCCAACAGAACTTAAGTCTCATGAAGTATGAAGTCAAAGCTTCCCCAAAAATGGTATTAAGGCTGTTTAAGAAATGCCAGTGCTGTCTAGGCTCTGTTTCATTTGCTGCAAAATGAGAAAATAAGTCACTGCATGGCAGAAAGGGCTAAGGAAGAATGCTGGGTCAGTTCATCCCATCTCGGGCAACTATAGCCTCTGTTAAACACACCCAGCTGACTATTGCCTTCCACCATCTCACACACAGTTTTGAGCAAATTCTTACATTCTTCTTTTTTATTCCTTGCCCCACCTTTTCTTTCTATATTTTAGAGAACAATCTCTTCATTCAACTGAAACAAATCTTACCCAGAAATACTGAAGTGCTATATAACCCCAAAGTTATACAACTGATAAAGTGCCAAGACTACTCTAAATAGTTTGGCTTCATCATTTACTTAACTCAAACAGCTGTTTAAAATAAAACCACTCTTGTCTCTTCTTAGCAGAACACTGTTTCTCCACTGATCTTATTCACATTTGATTCTATGTTGACTATTCCATCTCTGTATATCTTTTATTAAGTGTTCACAAACATCAGAGGAAGATAAGGATTACGTTTTCTTCATTGAAGTGGTTTGGTACTTTCCCCAAATATCAGAAGTAACTCTGCATGCTGCCTGTCAGGTTTGGGACATGACTCTTAAAAGCTGGCCACTGCTAGGCCAAAGAATAGCTCCAAAGCTGCTGGTGGGGTGTCTCTTCTAAAATTCTTTAGGGAGGCACAATGTCAGGTTTAATTTATATTTCTCAACAAAAAAGAAAAGCAAAGAGAAAGACAAGACTTCAGGGATCAAACAAGCTCTGTTATCTACACTGCCAATGTCTCATATAAATTCTCTTATTTCTGTAATCCTTCCAGAACAATTCCACTCCTTTATTGATTCCTTTGTGTCTACATTCTGAAATATACCAAATCAATGGTATGGGTTAATTTCTAATCATTAACTGCTACTTTCAGAACATGATATACTACCACAAGGCTCTGACAAACAGGATTCAGACAGTCCAGAAGATATTTCATAATTAGCATTCCTTGAAGAGCTCAAATTTTAAACTAAGCTCCAAAACCAGCTTCCACACCTCAGATTCAGTACAAGCATACAGTCAACACAAAATTGTTACAAAGCTCAAAAGAAATTGTTATGGGCAATTTCACTGCTATAATCAGTGATGACTTCATAAATGAGAGATAAATAATTTTGAGTCAAAGTACTTTACCTTACCAGAAACAAAATGTTGCTTCTTTCATTATAAAACACAAGAATGGGACACCCAAGAATTGTTTTGAATACTTGAAATTTCTAGCACAGCCTTTCATTATTATAAACTACAATGAAAATGTTTTGACAGTAACCCTGATTCATCTTCCTATTTCCCAGCAGGCTTTCAAAGCAAAAAAAAAAAACCCAAAATAAAACCCTAGAATGCATACTACGCTCAGTGATGTGCCAACAGTCTCAAAAGGTAGTAGCAAATTAAAGTGGCAACAATCTTGAAGAAGATTCTCCATTCCTAAAAACATCATTCACCAGTTTCTTAATTATGGGGTACTCTTAGTACCCCATAGTTACCTTCTTAACTACAGGAAGTAATACTCAACCAAAATAACAAAAAAATAGTCACCTCTAACTACAAAAATAATATTAAATATATATATAAACCTTTTAAAATCCTACAATCCACAACTGTATGTACACATATGGTATGAGGCACCTTGAACAACAGGCGATTTTGACAGAACATGATCAGGTAGAGGATACAGACTTCAGTTGTTAAGCATTCACAAGTTATTACTCTATTCTTACTCACACCCCTTCAGTTTCCAGATGCAGGCTGGCAGCATGGCCATCTGCAGTACTAACCATATAAACTGATTAGATCCAGCTTAGCATTAAGTAGCCATACATGGAAGTAATTTTTCTTATAAATCACTTCTCAGTAAATTCAATCTAATGTGCTCAACTAACATTTGGAGAAAGGATGAGAAGAATGTGTTGCAGTGCCTTCCTTTGCATATTTTAGGGTTGTATTAAAAAATCTCCTAAAATTCCTACAGCTACAATAATAACCATTAACTAAAACTACAATTAGACATTAAGAAGAAGATCTTCTTGTTCTATAGTAATTAAAAGCACCATGTACTGTAGAACTCCATTTGTTCATCAAGTTTACTGAGTACATACTTAACATCCATTAGCAGGGGTTGTTTGAAAATTCTTGTCCTGAACTATCCATCCATGCTGGAGTGTGTCCAGAGAAGGGCCACAGGGATGATCAGAGGGATGGAGCACCTCTCCTATGAGGACAGACTGAAAGAGTTGGGGCTGTTCAGTCTGGAGAAGAGGAGGCCCTAAGATGACCTTACTGTGGCCTCCCAGTATCTGGAGTGGCTTACAAAAATGCTGGAGAAGGACTTTTCAGAGTATCAGGGAGTAACAGGACTGGGGGGAATGGAGCCAAATTTACAATTAATCTGGGAGTTGGAGGTGTTGGGGTGGGGGGGCACTAGCACAGATTTTTATCTTGAAGAAAACAGGAGTCAAAGTTTCATTTATGTACAAAGATGTCACACATGGTAAGCTGGCACCTTATAAGTCACACTGAACAAGCAAAAACTTCTGTGATGGCAAAATTAGATGAACTTTTTTTGGTTGCCCTGAGAAAGTGAAGTAGATTTGTAATACCACTCACATTATGGCATTTCACTACTGCTTTAAAAATAAAAGGCAATGGGATATCTGGTCTTTAAAAACTGAGAGTCCTGATTTCTTACTATCTATCCCCTAAGTAGTAATACTCACATTGCTGATTTCCTTGTATAAGCTTGCATGTTATTTTCATTCATTACAGCATAACATACATCTGGAGTATAAAAATGTTGCTAAGAAAGGAGAAATTACTTGCTTTAAAATTCATTTTGATCTCAAATTCTTTCTCATTGTGAATTCTCCTGCCTAGTTTTAAATGACTTGGAAGAGTACCCATTTCTGCCCCCTCCCACTCCATATAATCAATGACATCTTCCAACCACACAGCAAAGCTGGAACTACATTAGCAACTCTGCGAGTACAGATCTTACTCTTTAAAGACAGTAAACAAACTATTTTTTAGTATCTACATATTTCTTTTGAATGATTCAGAGTTGACATTTTAAATAGCTTGTAGACATGTTGAATCAATTCATTTTACATGCACAGTACAGAATATTCCTATTACATAACCTCCTGATTATAGAAGTAAATCTAATTTAGGAAACTAATAATTAACATTATGAACTCTAGTATGATAGCACAACAGTATCACTTTCAAAGCGTAAGTGAGCATATTGCCAGCAGAAAAATCTTGATTTGGTACTCCTGCAACAACCACTTTCTTAAAAAATTAGTGACTCTGTGCAGCATTACAAAATATTTAACACAAATCACTAAAGCAACAACAAAACCTAAGGTGGGAGGGAAGAATCACACCTTAAATACAAGGCTCTGGGCAACCTGGTCTAGTTGAGGATGCCCTTGCTGACTGCACAGGGAGGTCAGACTAGATGACCTTCAGAGGTCCCTTACAACCCAGACCATTCTATGGTTCTGTGATTCTAAAGTGTCTTATATAAAAGAACTTAGCTAAAGCTCTTTTCCAATCGAGAGTCCAGAAAGATACAGCATCAGACAAGCGTCTTGGGCACTACACTATTTTAGTCAGAATATCTCACTTTCAGTCCCAGCAGAGAATAAAAATTGCCATATTTAAAAGATAGCACTGTCCTACTCAAGTAATTTGAAGTTTATTTCTTTGAAACCAGAAAACAAAGGAACACACTGCAGTCTGGAGTTCACACTGTATGAATAAACTCAATACCTATTAAAGAGAGATCAGGCTCCATACACCATTCTGTAGCTTTCATTTGAAATATGATGAAATCCACAAATCTCACAGACAACACACAAAGCAAAAGGAAGGAGAATAGCAGTTTCCCAAGACATGTTATAGAGGTAGAAAAAAGACTCATACAAAGTTTGCTGACTATAAGAGCAGAGACTGAAGACCACTTTTGATTTAAGTGGGCTGTCAGTTATCAGAAGAGTTCTCTTTTCCAGATTGCATTTCAGATCTGGAAGCTACATTTAGTTGGAAGCATGACAGTTTCATAATATTGCATATATGTCAGCAGAAAGAAAAGAACCAAGTCCTTTAAAGTTTAATAGCATCATTAAAGAGGGGAAAACAAACAAACAAAACCACACACACACAAGAACCCCAACCAAACAACCACCAACCAACCAAACACAACAGTGATTTACAGTCCAACTGATGTATCAGAAAGTCATGCTTTTGGGGAAACTGCAGTTGCATTCTCATAGTACCACAGGATATGCAAGTGTTAGTAACCAGCACTCAGTCATGCCTATCATTTTTTTTCCTCTGATTTCAGTCAAGAGGGCCCCTTCTAAAGTATTTGGACAACTCCAGGCAGGAATTAATTGCCATTTTATCAATGGTAACGAATCATGACTTAAAATTTATGCACAGCACTAAGCTGGAGTATCTACTGCTTAGTTACCAGCAGGTAGTTACTATATACAGCCCTCCATAACATAATCTAGCTTCAATTATTTCATTTTAAATGCATGAAATCAGAACACTTCCATTTTACTGCTTCATGATTACAGGTGAAAAAAAAACCCAAACCAATACAGAGCTAACAGAAAAGCATTATTTAAGACTCACACCTCAATTTCAAGCAAGAAACTACTTCATCTGTCTTCAACACTCTGTTTTTACCACAATCTTCCACTAGAACTTGGGTGAAAGGTAAGGTGTAGGTAACAGGAGTAAAAAAAGACTCTCATCTCACACCCACAATGTTAAGTTCACTATGTCTGGAATTTCTGTAACTTCCTTAGCAGAGCTAAGACAGGTTACATTAGGTATAGGAATTCCATCACACAAAAACATTTTCATTTTAACACTGCTGGATGTACAGGCACTACAAGGAGTACACAACAGAAGTGTGGATGGCTATCACTGAGCAGAAAAGGAATCGCACCAAGCTTTAGCTGAAACGCTCAGGTATGCAGATTAAGAGAGCACCAAGCTCTGCTGCTCGGTGGGGCAGATCAGGACATGGAAGCCTGGATGAGCACTGACACTGCCGGGTGGCTGGCTGTCAGCCCTGTTCAAAATAGTTTATCTTCCAAAGTAAATATTACGAAGAAAAAGTAGTCAACTTTAAAGCTGAACTTCGGCCAAAAAGCAAAACAAACCCCAAACAACACCCACCCCAAAAAACAACCCAACAAACTCCATACCACCCAACATATGTAGTTCTGAAAACTTACTAGGCTGCCTGAAACTTCTAAAGGAAGATTCCGCTGCCAAATAGAGCCTCTTAAAGTCAATCACAGCCCCTTTACCTTAGTCCTCACATCGGAACCCTGAAACTTGCCAGAAACACTTCGTTTTTAGGTCATTCCCGATTAATTAATGCTTTACTTAATAGCGTGGAGGTGTTAAGATGCCGAATTTGTCTACCTCTAATCTCAACTTTTTTATGGAATGCTCCTGCCCGAGTCACGACATCTGTGCGCTGCAGAGACCTCGCCACATCCCAGACCTGTGCGTCACTGGCATCCCAGGGGAAATGAAAGCCTAACCCCGAGGTAAAGTTTATTCGGCGAGGGAAACCCCAGCCACGACAGGTTGAATGCCGCACGGCAGCGCCGCGGGGCTGTCACCATACGGCAGCCGTGGCTGCCTCAGCTGCTGCGGGAGCTAACGGGCCAGGTGGCCGCGCCCGGCCCGGGGGGAGGCCACCCCAGCCGAGGGAGGGTCCCTCTTCGTGCTCACGTCTGAAACCGCCGCTTGAGCTGCTGCACAGCATGTCCCGAAAGAGGCTGGCGACCTGGGACGAGTAGCCCAGGAGTGCGGGGATGCCACCTCCTCATCCCCCTCCCTCTTCCCAGGGCAGCTCTGGGGCTCCGGCCTGCAGCGAGCCTCTTCTGCAGCCTGAAGACAGGGCAGTCCCGGGTATGGGCATCACGCAACTCCCGGGGCGGTGGCAGGCCCCAGCCCGCCCGGCGGCTGCCCTGCCCGCCGGGCGCGGGTGCTCCCTCGGAAGCGCCGAGGGGTGTTGGCCACTCACCCACGCAGGCAGATCCGCGGAGGAGACGCTGAGCCGCACCGCCTCCTCCTCGTCCTCCAGGAAGGCGAGCGCCCGGCCCAGGCGGGAAGTCTTGCCGCCACGGTGCCTGCGGATCCAGAAGAGCCCGCATAGCGCGATGAGGACCCAGCTGAAGCTCAGCCCTAGGTAGCCCAGCACATACACGGGGAAGATCAGCACGAAGCTCCTCGCAAACTGCGACACCAAGCCTGTCACATCCACGCTTAGCAGCGACGGCGGCTCCGGCACCGAGTCCCCAGCAGTCGCCTTCTCCGCTGCGGCGGGTTCCGTGGCAGACCCCGCGCCGGGGGACTGCTTAGACGCGGCCCCGCTCATGCTACCGCAGCGGCAGTTCCTACTACTGCTGCCGCTCCTCCCGCTGCTGCAGCTGCTCCTCCTCCTCGGGCGCTGGCTGCGAGCGGACAGGGGGGCAGGGCGGCGGCAGTGCCTCGCATCCTGCGCCCGGCCCCGCTCACCGCGTACCGCCACCAGCCGCCGCCCGCTTCCGGGTTCGGGGCGGCCCGGCCCAAGCCGTCACCGCGGGGAGACTGATGCGGCGGGGCCACCGCGGGAAGGCGCCTCGTCCCCGGCCTCCCTATTGGCGCCCGACGTGCCACCTCCCCCTGCCCCGGGCGGCCGCGGCCCCCTCTCCTCCGCCAGGCTCTAGCCGGCGGAATTCTTTCATCTTTGCCTTCTAGGCTTGCCTTGGGAAGAGCGGGTTTACCCTGCACGTCGGGATCCGGGCCAGGAGATTGTCGCCGCTTTTGGCCAAGCTCACCTCGTTGTCTCTGGGACCGACCCTCTCGCCCAGCTGCCCACCCGCAGCGGCCACCGGGCATCACTGCTTGGCCTCGCAGGCACGAGGTGGGGGCAACGTGCCGCAGGAAGAGGTCATAGCGAAGTGGGCTCTTGCTGTATGGCGTGAAGCAGAACCCACTTCTGAATTTGGGAGTAGTGAACGCGCTGGTGTGTGCTTCCTCACAGGTGAACTACATCACCTCCCACCATCGCGTTAGGGTGTGCTTCCTCGCAGGGAAGCCACACTATTTCCCCATTTTCTTTATTGATGTGTGCCATTGAATGGTTTTCACCTCTTACACCCATCAGTTAACAAGCTTCATGTTTCTCTTTGTCTTCTTTTCAGGGATGTTATTAAAGGATAATCAATGGCTCAAAGGAACCACAGGCCAGTCACTCCATTTCTCAGACACAACAGGGTTTCCCCAAGTTTTGCTCACATCCTCAGATGAAAGTGATACCTCTGCCACCTTAATACAGAGCAGCACCTGGAGTGGCACCTACAACCTGGGGATTACACAAGTCCTGAATCTGTAAAACTAAAACAAAAAATCTTACTTTCTACAACTTTGTGACATGTATCCCTTCAAAACCTGGTTACCACCTCAATCTTCATGCCACTCCGTTATCTTTTTCCATAATGTAACTACCAGATTTGTAAGGGTCAACTGCTGCTTGCCCTTTGCTGTGTGATAATGTTTGCTGGTACACATTTGCTTATGATTAAACTCAGCATTCGACAGCAGGCTTTTTTTTTCTTTGGCTTTTAATAGCTAATCTTTCATTTAGTGGGAATGAGAATCCACTCTTCAGCTGCAATTTTAACAACATTTGTAGGGCTTTATGGGACTGCTATTTTTGGTCTGGAAAAGAGGAAAGTGTGAATTTAGCCAGTAGGCTGAAAAGTTATGAAAACACATACAAATAGACAAATAGGAAACCTGCATAAGTTTCATTTCCTTGGGAAGTAAAAGCAACCTCATCTTAATTAACCAGAGAAATGGAAAGTCAGAAAGGCAACAGCACAAAAGGAAAAGTTGTTTGCTCAGTGCCACACAGCAGAATTGGAAAAGTAGTCCATATCTTGACAAGCAAATATGCTGTTCTATCATCTTTCCAAATTCTCTCCGTGCCTATGATCAGACACAACAAACTGACCACTCTAAGCACAAACAATTTCTGGCCAAAAGTTTATGTTGCTTTCTACCACTGACAGGGTGTATTCAAACTCTGTATTTATAGTTTAGTCAAGATGAAAATTCAGAAGGATCAAATTGTATAGGAAGAAACAACAAAATCAACGACTTACAGCTACAAGGTAAACCAAGCATTGAAATTACAATTTATTTTGGGTCTCTCAGAGAACTCCAAACACCCTAGGCTGTAACAGTGAAGGGACTGAGAGGGCAGCATTAGACCCTGTAAAAGCCTAATGTGGGGACTATGAATTCTATGACTCATTTGGATACCAATAATATCAAACTACTGTAAATGCAGGAGAATTTTTGCATTTGTTGCATTCCTCTTCTGATTATGTAGTTTGCTTATGTAAACTTTCTTGTGAACTCCCAAGCTTCAGTAACATCAAGCCAAATTTGCCATACTGTATGTTGGCTTCCTCCATTACAACCAATACTACTTATATTTTCTCATTTTTTCAAGCCCTTTGTTGGCAGTCTTGGATTTCATTGCTCTAATATAATTCCATGTGTGGTTTCACAGTGTTTGAAGCAGAATACAACTTTACCACCCATCAAGAAGACAATTCAGAATGAGAAGGGGAAAAAAGGCAGCTTAATTAACTTGGTGTTTTCCAGCCAACACTTTGCCATATGCTGTGCCCTATTCTGCTCTCCTTTGTGTATGAGTGTTTGTAATCTGCAAATGAGCTGGATATAGAATTTGTAGTGCAATACCCCATACAGTAAGTATTAATACACTGAAGAAGCACATCAGAAGATAAATTAACCTTGTGGTAGCATTTTGGATGACGAACGTGTACTTGTAAGCTTGACAGCCTAGCACTGATCCTGGGCAGAGCAATTCCTTAGCTCATATGGAGGTTTGATTCATCAGAACTAGAAGCGGGTGATAAGCAAGACCTTGTAGCATTAATTTAGATACCATTTATCTGTAGCATCAATAAAAAGGTCTGATAGACTTCTCAGAACTCTTGTAGATAACTGACTTGGCTCCCCACAATGTTTTAGTTTAGAAACTGAGTGGCATGAAATTAGCATACCCAGTACTACAATAGGGACAATAGAATCTTGTTAAAATCAAGATGTAAACTGCTGCTATGGGATAAATGAAGGTCAGTTACTATCTTATAAAGATAGAAAACATTTTTTTCCTAGATAAACACAAGCTATGTTTCATCTTCTGAGGCTGATAAATTGTTGAATAATTTGCTTATCTTAGAATTGTTCGTTCACATATTTTCTGGTCCTATTTTTCTTAACATTTCTGTGTTAAAAAACACTTCTGCATTAAACACTTCTGTGTTAAACACTTCAACGTTAAAAAAAGGTGCTTCAGGACCAAGGTCATTTACAATCAGCAGGTGTTCATGTTAAATGAAAATCTGCGAAGTTGGCCTGCCAAAAAAACTGAAAGAGGGAGTCTTATGGAGATAAGACAGCCCTGTTTTGGCTGAAACTGATAAAGCGAGGCTAAAATAACATAAATGCCCAACTTCAAGGCAGATTTTGAAGGCCAGGATGCCTAATTAACTGCAATTTTAACACAGTTAACACCCCTTGGTATGCTAATGAGAAAAACTGAGTACATGCTAAACATACATTTTACTCACTTCTCAAATCATGCTAAACATCTCATAGAAGGCAGGGACAGACAGGGTTAGGGTATAAAACCCATGAGAGGAGTATCACTTGGTGTGCAGGGACACCAGCAGCAGCAGTTTGGAGAGAAAGATGGAGATCAGAACAGTGGATGGGTGCAAAATTTATTTCAGAGAGTCACATTTTTGCTGTTTCTGTTTACAGACATGGAGGATCTGTGTTAGATAGTATTGTCCTGCTCTGGCAGAGGGGTTGGACTCGATGATCTCCTTGGGTCCCTCCAACCCCTAACATCCTGTGAGCCTGTGACTCACTAACATAAGCATTGTGGATACTTTGCAACAGGATATTTATGCACCTCTCCTGATAGCAGTACATGAGTTTTCTTCTCATCTTTGTATGAGTTGACAAAACTCCAGTTGAACTATGACAAGAATGCTTCTCAAATGCAAAAATACCTCTTTTATTTTTTTTCCCTCCTCAGAAGTCAGTTCTACAAATATTACTACTATTGGCAGTAACAGCTGCATATTAAATTCTGGGGGGTGGGGTGGTGTTACTCTTGAAAAAAGAAACAAAAGCAACAAGTTAAACGTGCCTGGAGGAATTTTCGCTGTGTCTTTAAACTGCAGATGTTAACAGGTTGTAAATAGGTTGTAAATATTTGCTAAGAAAATAGCACACACCTTTCCTGCAGGCAGTCATCGCTGACGTCAAGTTTATTTCGCCTGTATTTGGTATGCTGCCACATTCTCTTTCTTGCAGAAAACAGCTCTGGCATTTGTTACTGTGGAGATATTAGTAACAATCTTATTTCTACAGGCCTTTTCCCTACCTGCATCTACCTAACATCTGGGTAAAGGGCCGATTTAAGGGAAACATATCATAGAATCATAGAATCAACCAGGTTGGAAGAGACCTCCAAGATCATCCAGTCCAACCTAGCACCCAGGCCTAGCCAGTCAACTAGACCATGGCACTAAGTGCCTCATCCAGGCTTTGCTTGAACAGCTCCAGGGATGGTGACTCCACCACCTCCCTGGGCAGCCCATTCCAATGCCAATCACTCTCTCCGTGAAGAACTTCCTCCTAACATCCAGCCTATACCTACCCCGGAACAACTTGAGACTGTATCCCCTTGTTCTATTGCTGCTTGCCTGGGAGAAGAGCCCAACCCCACCTGGCTACAGCCTCCCTTCAGGTAGTTGTAGACAGCAATGAGCTCTGCCCTGAGCCTCTTCTTCTGCAGGCTGCACACCCCCAGCTCTCTCAGCCTCTCCTCAAAAGGGTTTGTGTTCCAGGCCCCTCACCAGCTTTGTTGCCCATCTCTGGACACCTTCCAGCACCTCAACATCTCTCTTATATTGAGGCGCCCAGTACTGGACACAGCACTCAAGGTGTGGCCTGACCAGTGTTGAGTACAGGGGAAAAAGAACCTCCCTTGTCATCACTTTTTTCTTCCGCCCCCCAGTAATCGTGTATGACTTTAATAAAAGTGATTCAGCCAAGATAAGAAATGGTTTCATGAAATACTTAGCATATAAAAGGTCGGTAACGAACAGCAGAACGACGCTGCTCTGAACGCGGCCCGAGTGAGCTCCCCGTGCCCGCCTCACGGGATGGCGCCCGGCGGATCACAGCCTTCTCGCGGGCCCCTCTGCCTGGGCACCAGCGCCAGGAGGAGAACTTTCTCGCGGCCGCTCATACATTCCAAACTACTGCTCCTCGCTGCGAGAGCTCGGCACGGCCAGCCCAGCCCGCCCCTGCCAGCCACGCCATGAGCCGCCCCTGCGCCTCCTCACCTCTCGCCTTTCCCACAACGCCGCGCGGCGGCAGCCCCCGCCCGTCGCCGCGGCGGGCTCCGGCGCTCATCCGTTGCTCGACGGATCGGCTGCCTCCTCCTGGCCGCCTGTTGCTAGGCAGGCCCGGACGCAGCTGCCGTGGTTTCCTGCCCGCTCGGAGGCGGCTGGTGGCGGGACGCAGCTCGGTGTCCCGCCTGCCCCTGCCATGGAGGGTGACAAGGTGAGGGGCCGCTCGGAAGCGGCCGCGGCTCTGAGGCGAGTCGGATGGAGCCCCGACAGCGCCAGAAGGGCGGCTCCGCCTCGCCCCTTCCTGTGGCTCCTAGCGGGGCCCTGCGGACGCGCCCGGGCCGGTGGCAGCGGTGCACGTCCACCGCTCCGCCTCCCCCAGCTCCCGACCCTTTAAGCTTACATTCTTCTGTGCCATCTGGCTGAAGCCGCTCGTGTGCCTTGGCGTTGATAAGCCAGGGCTGCGGTGGGGGCAAGGGCAGGCAACAGCCGTAGTGTTTCTTCTGCTAGCACTGAAAACCCCATGGCACTTCTCGGGCAATCCAAGTATCCTCCTTCTGCCAGCATGCAGCAGAAACGCACCCAAGCAGCGATAGGAAGGGAGCGATTAGAGGCCTTACCAGCCTGTTCTTTGTACACGAGAGGATGGGTGGTTCGTGCAAATAGCCAAAACTGTTAATGTTTCAGACTGTACATAAAATACATTTCATAACTTAGACTCCTGTAATCGCTAATTGATGGGGTTTGGTTCTTTAGGGATCCCACAGAACTTTTGCATTATATAATTTATGGAACGTTTATAGAGCTCCAAATTACAGGGAAGAGGAGCACACTGATGTGCTAGCATCAGGTACTGTGCTCCATAGTCACAGTGGCTGGGCAGGGTATGTGAAGAAAGCATTCAGGTATTATTTCAATAATGGAGATACACCAATAACCTCTTTACTGAAAAGAGGGGAGTTAGTGAATTGTGGTGGAAAGTTAAACTGACCCAAAATTTTCTGGGTGTAAGACTTGCCAAAGACCTTGAGGTTTTCATGCTAACAGCCACACTGTGTGTCCGTCTTCTATCAGATCTATCACTCATGCTGCTTGCCTCTCAAATAGGCAACTTATACTGGAAATAAGAAAGATACGTATTTAAAGGTATAAAATAAAGTACTCTGTCTTAAAAAATACAGAATCACACCATTCTGTCTGCACATTGATTTCTCAGTCTTGCTGTCTTTTGTGTTCTAGAGAAGAACCAAAGAAGATACCTGGAAAGCAGAAGAACTTAAGAAGCACCTCAGGGTGATTTGATTTTTATTTCTACTAGTTTTGATGTTAAGTTGCCTTATAGCTGTGGAATTTATTGACAGTATAAACATAGAAGGTGATTGCTTGTTCTGGTAGCTGCTCCTCCATAAGGGATCTATAATAAGGCTCTTTAAAGCTTTTTGGTATGCCAAATGCTTTGTATTGGCATCACTGAATATGTAGCTGCTGACTTCCTTAACCCAACTGAATGTTGTGGAATCTCTGTAGTCCCAGATGTATCCAGAGGCTGGCCCATTCAGCTGTTTCTAGCTACTCAAGTCAGATAAGATTACTCTACAGATGTCTGAGGCAAATGGACAAAATGTTGTGGTAATCACACAGCATGGAATGGGGGCTGATTTGCTGGCTATCCAAGTGCAAGTTACAGCCCTGCTTTATATCATAGAATGGTTTGAGTTGGAACAGACATTAATGATCATATTGTGCCAAAACCCCTGCCATGAGCAGAGACATCTCCTGCTGGGGCAGCTTGCTCAAAGCCTTGTGCAACCTGGCCTATTCTCTTTGAAACATGCTAATTATGTATTGTATTTTTTATCATCATCTATGATGTTTGTCATGCACTTTGATTACTTTATCTGTTGGTCAAACAGGACTTTTTACCATAAGTATAAGCAATGTTGGTAATTTTACAAAGTCAGCTGTGAAATATGTCAGCATTTTAATACAGTTTGGGAAGTAAAATTCATAGCTAGCAATTCACTGCTGTTGGTTTTTTTTTATATGAATATACTATATTAAAATAGATTGGTTTTGGGTTGTTTTGTTTTTTTAATTTCAGGCATCACAACCAGATAGTCAAAATGAAGACCAAAAGCACAACGAAAAGAAACTGCACAAAGAGAGGTCTTTTCATGACACAGGCACTCATAAACATGAACACAGAGACAGAGGAAAGAGTAAGGAAAGAATGAGAGAGAGGTTCAAGTCAGGTGAAAGAGACAGGGATAAAATGAGAGAGAGAGAAAGGGGAAATGAGCACCAGAGAGAAGGTGACCAAGAGAGACACAGAGATAAACATCGAGAGTCGAGTTTGCAGAAGGAGAGATACAGTGTACCAAAAGATAAAGACAGGGAGAGCAACAGAGAACGAGACAAAGCACATAAAAGACATGAGATGAAGAAAACAGATACACAAAATAATCTGAAGTCATTTGAAGGAGAAGATAAAGAACATCACAGAAGAAGAGAAAGCAGACATCACTGGGGTAAGTTGCTTTAAGCTGCTGTTGTACTTTGAAATATTTGATATTTGGAAAGACATACTCTGAAAGCTTAACCCCACCTGTACAGAGAGGATAAAGATCGGAAGGTGTGAGTACCTACTGAAAAGTGCATCTTTATGGAATCATGTGGTAACCTCGTTTTATTTGGGTGCTTGAAAAATTTTGGTTTACCTTCTGAAGAGAGGGTAAATGTCACTGGTTTTGTCAGTCGTTTGATAGGAAGAGGATAAGCACCTTCCTGCCTAGACATTCTCTACTGAATAATGCATTTGAATGTCCAAGTTGCAGGGTAACTGCTGAAGCTGCAGTTGAGAATGGAGAAGTTCATTAAGAGAGGAAAAGGAGTAACCAGCTTTGGAAAGAGAACTTTAACAGAGTATTAAGTTAATTTTGGAAAGCTCTTATCTTTTAGAAAACACAGACCACATAGATGTTCTTTTTCACATGATAGAGTTAATCATGTACAGAGTTTCAGTACAATAATATTTGCTCATTGATATATACATATGTTTTCTAGAGGAGGAAAAAATGAGAAGTGAAGCACGAGAAAGAAGGCATACAGAAAAGAAGGTAAAGGAATGCAAAGCAATGAAGTGTTTCATAATGGAATAAGATAAAATAGTAGAATAATGAGGAAACTGGATCAGACTCCAGTTCCCAAGAAACCCAAGAGATATATAGATTGTAAGATCTCCACAAAACACACAAGAAAATACATCTGATCCATTCTGTTTTGAGGAAAAAACTACTTCTTTCTTTAAGGTAAAAGTAAAACACCATTTGCATAGCAAACAGTGCTTTATTTTTGTGTGGCTACATCACAAATTTCCATCTGCTATTTATACCTTTATTACAAGCTTGTTGGTAAGTACACATCCTGTTTCATGTTTAACCACCTAGTAAACAAACACTAAATTTGTCTGTGAAAGAATTCATAGTCCAAAAAATTTTTCTGTGGGAAAATGCACAGCTTCAGAGAATAAGTACCAGGATCTCAGAAGATAAAATGATTTGAAACTTGCCACTGTAGCATATTAGAAAAAAAGGCTGTGTCATAACAAGTTAACCATGACACAACAATGTGCCCTTGTGGCCAAGAAGGTCAGTGAGATCTTGGGGTGTATTAGGAAGAATGTGTCCAGCAGATAAAGGAAAAGTTCTCCTTCCCCTCTACTCTGCCCTGGTGAGACCTCGTCTTGAATACTGCATTCAGTTTTGGGCTCCCCAGTTTCAGAGGGACAGGGATCTGCTTGAGAGGGTCCAGTGGAGGGCTATGAGGATGATGAGAGGACTGTAGGGCATGGCTTATGAGGAGAGGCTGAGGGACCTGGGGCTTTTTAGTCTGCAGAAGAGAAGACCGAGAGGAGATTTAATAAATGTTTATAAACATCTGAGGGCTGGCCAGGAGGGGGGGGACAGGCTCTGCTCACTGCTCCCTGGGATAGGACAAGGAACAATGGGTGTAAGTTGCAGCATAGGAGGTTCCACCTCGACACAAGGGGGAACTTCTTTACTGTAAGGGTCACAGAGCACTGGAACAGGCTTCCCGGAGAGATTGTGGAGTCTATTTCATGGGAGACTTTCAAGGCCTGTCTGGATGCATTCCTCTGTGATCTGTGCTAGATTGTGTGGTCCTGCTCTGGCAGGGGGGTTGGACTCAATGATCTCCTTGGGTCTCTTCCAACGCCTGTGATCCTGTGACATCTGTGTGGCAGAAAGACATCAGATACTTAGAAACCCATCATTACAATGGACAAAATTGGAGAGATCTGTGAAGATACAACAGTCCTGGAAAGCTTTGTAACTCTTTAATGTTATTTTTCTCTTTCCAGGATAATGGTGCCAAAAAGAGCATTGACAAATTTTTAGCCTACCAATGTGAAGAAGGTGAACGTGTACACAAGTTACAGAAAGATCAAGAGCTGGATAAAGAAAGAGAAAGAAGACACAGAGAAAAAAAAGAACATTCTGCTAGGCCAGGGAAAGAGAGAAGTCATAAACATTATGAAAAGCAGTTGGAAGAAAAACATAAATCAAAGAGATCTAAAGAGGGATCTTCCCATGGAGACAGAGAAGAGCAACCAGCAGAAGCTAATGAGAGATTAAAAAGTAGAGAAAATGAAAGAAGGAAGCGAAATCTAGGGGTTAGTTTTGTTAGGATGTTAAAACATTGTCTTACAACTTAATTTGATTGTTCATACATCATTGCTGATAAGGGCCCAAAATGTTTTTTTAACTCTTGTTAATAATGTACAAATATAAAAGTATCCTATCAAAAAGCTAGAATTTACTCTTTTGGGATTTCAGTGAAGGATAATACTCATATCTCTTCTTATTTCCTTTCTGAAATGCATTACAGGAAGGCATGCATCTAAATACTCCCAAATATTTAGTGTTTTCAGGAGAAGTGCTTATTATGAGTATAGCATGTGGGTATTCGTTTTCTTTGCTTACTACAGCTGTAAGGAGAAGATATTCTGAGGTTAGTTCATACACAGAACTTCTTACAAGCAATGACTGATAAAAAGTAGTATGTCTCAGAGATAATTCATTAGAAACCTTTCTTATTGTTTAATATCACTGCTACTAATACAGGTTCATATAGGTATTTGCATCTAGCCTTTATTACATATGAATATTGTGACTTCTTTTACAGAGCAGTGATTACAAAAAAGAGGATGGGATTGAAGAAGAAATGACCCATCAGCATGTAAGGTAAATTCAGAGATTTAAATGAGGCACTTGATGCCATTGTCTAGTTGACTGGATAGGGCTGGGGGATAGGTTGGACTGGATGATGTTCAAGGTCTCTTCCAACCTGTTTGATTCTATGATTCTATGATTATTATTTTACTAAGATTCAGTTACCACCAAAACAAGAAGCTCAGATTCTTGATCTCAGGAACCTAGGGTAAATCAATTTTTTTTTCCATAGATCCTGTGTACAATATCATAGCAATTAAAAAATACAACTCTGTGTTTGTTTTCCCTCTAAGAAGATTCATACTGAAATGTAGCCTTGTGGGTTTTTTCACTCGAGGATAGGAAAAGATGTTTTGCAGTCCTTGCACTTAGCCAGGGAGGCAGAAATGCTGGACATTGGCTATACAGTCAGGTAGATACATATGAGGTTCATGATACAGGACTATTTTATGTTGTTTATTTTAATGTAAATATATTTAGTCCCTGCTCTGAATGGTAGCTACAACATTCTATATATCTTTATATAGATTTGATCAATGAAGTTTAGTGTTTTATGTGAAGGGCAAAGGTGTCCAGGTCATCCTCAGTAGCATCAGTTAAATTTCAGGATGATATTTCTAAGTTTTATAAGTAGAATATATAAAATCTTAGAGAAATGGTCTATATAGTCTAGTTCTCTTGGCATTCTTTCATGCCTTAGTTATGTGAAATTCCTCTGCAGCTATCTGAAGTACCGCTCGTCAGGTATGTTGTCAGTCACAGGTTTCACTCAAATCCCAATTTAGTTTCCCAGCTAAACAGAAGACTGACAGTCTGGTTGCTGGGGATGCTGACAAACACAGTGAAGTCACTGACACTATTGCCTAGGTATTTCTGTTTCTTCAGCATGGGATAGATCACTTTAGCCACAGTGACTGATGAATCACGTGGCTGTTTCATTACTGTTCTGTATCACAAACAGACATCTATACAAATATTTGTAGCGGTATTTCAGTTTATTGGAAATTGTCAACTATTTCTTTTTCATTTCATGGAAAAAGGCCTGCTTTTTCTAAACCAAACAAACCTCTCCAGAAAACAAAACCAAAAGAAAACTAATGCTTTTTTCCTGAGTTAACAAATAAAATTCATGTTCTCTTTTTTTTCAGCAGGAATGTAAAAGATAATGGAAAATTCACTGAGAAAGAGGAAAAGGACACAAAACAAGAGGTAAAACTGTTTGGTTTTGGAACTTGGAACGTTGCATTTTCCTTGACATTAATAACAATTGGAATATGTGTTTCAATATAATGCCACTCTAGGATAAGACTTATGTGCATTTGTCTTCAGGTATCTCTTAACATCTTCTCCTGGATACAGAATTAGAAAATAGGTTGACACTGGTCAGGCCACACCTTGAGTGCTGTGTCCAGTTCTGGGCCCCTCAATTCAAGAGAGATGTTGAGATACTGGAACATGTCCAGAGAAGGGCAATGAAGCTGGTGAGAGGCCTGGAATACAGCCCTATGAGGAGAGGCTGAGGGAGCTGGAGGTGTGCAGCCTGGAGAAGAGGAGGCTCAGGGCAGGCTTCATTGCTGTCTACAACTACCTGAAGGGAGGTTGTAGCCAGGTGGGGTTGGTCTCTTCTGCCAGGCAAGCAGCAACAGAACAAGGAAACACAGTCTCAAGTTGTGCCAGGAGAGGTCTAGGCTGGATGTTAGGAGGAAGTTGTTGGCAGAGAGAGTGATTGGCATTGGAATGGGCTGCCCAGGGAGGTGGTGGAGGCACTGTCCCTTGACGTCTTCAAGAAAAGCCTGGCTGAGGCACTTAGTGTCATGGTCTGGTTGACTGGCTAGGGCTGGGTGCAAGGTTGGACTGGATGATCTCGAATGTCTTTTCCAACCTGGTTGATTCTATGATTCTGTGATTTTGGTAAGCATTGAAGGTACCCATCTATTCAACTGTATTTCGTCTCCTATGCTTGAAAAAATAATTCTCAAGGAGTGGGAAGAGTTTAGACATTTAATACACATAGACTAGACATGCAAACACAATAGGAGATTCAATGTTGATGAAATTATTTTTGTATAAAAACATTTTTTCCTATTGTATGCATGCCTGTTTTCCTAGTTCCATCATCTGCAGTATTTTATTAACCAATTAAGTCTCCCAGTATAACTGAAAATGCAGATTCTATGTCTTTCCAGGTAAACAATTGATCTTCCCAAGATAGGCTTCAGTTTTGTTTTGTCTTCCTGTGTTGTTTCACAAACCAGTAGTTATCACTCCTTCATATACTTATATTTCTAAACTCCTGTTTGCTTTAAAGTGTACAAAAAGGTGAGAAGTAACAACTATTTCTCTACCTTTATCCTAATATGTGGCTGATTTATTTTTCTTTTGTAAGACTTTTTAACAGTTTCATTTATTCTTCTTATTTAGGAAAAGAAAGATAAAAGCATCTATAATTCAAGCCTGGGATCTGATAACTTGTCAGTAAATTATGAAGATGATTTTGAAGTAAGTAAAATCATATAACTGTTCTTTTTGAAGTGATTCTGATGTATCACCAGAGTGATTATTCACAGGAGTAAAAATGACAAGATTTTACAGGTTTTTTACTTACTGTTTTTAGGTGATAGTGACCTTAACTTGGCTAACAGTAGATAAGGAGAAACTTCTCTTGATTAAAATTACTGCATAATCAAGGCTTCCTTATTTCTTCTTGTCAAAAAGTTATTTTGAAATGTCTTTCAGTCAGGGGATTTATAACCTTCTGTTTGAGACTTATTTTTGACAGCTTTGAAGTATCTTGAAAAGCTATTATACATCTGTAATCTCTCTTTATTAGTTTGTGATGGTTTGAGTGTTCTCTGTCCCCCCCCCCCCACTTTTTGAAATCACCCAGACTAGACTCAGCCAGCTCTGGAAATATGAATGAAGCTTATATTTACAGCTGGCACAATATGCAAGCAGATATTTACAGTATATACAGTTATAGACAGAAATATACAAGGTAAAAGGTAATACAGAAACACAACTCCTCTCCCAGAAACCTGAGTCCCCAGGAGGGGCTCTCAACCACCCCTTCACCTTCCCCCTACCCCTCTCAACCTTACCCCAGTCCCAAGGAAGAATAGAGGTTCAGCCAGGGGGTTAGGAAGCAAAGTGGATTAGTCCAAAGTGGAGGGTGAGGTTAGAGAGTAAGTAAGTTTTCATTTCTTTTTCCTATACATCTCAGCAAGCCTATGAGGGAAGTAGACATCACCACTGTTTTCCTTTCACAGCCTGTAATCAAATTCTTCTCACCAAAACATTCTAGCCTGCTTCAAACTAGCACAGTTATTGAAACTCTTATTACTTTCAAAGGACTATGAGGATGATTTTGAAGACGATGAAGATAACAGTGATGAAGAAGGAGATGCAGAAGAAAACCAAAGAGAGATTCCTTTTCCCAGAACATCAGAAATTGAAGAAATTCAAAAAGCAATTAGTGCAGAAAATGATAGAATTTGTACTTCACTGCCAAAGAAAACTGATGATGAAAAACAAGAACCAACCATGGGTATGCAAGTAGATACCAGTCTTTTCTATATTAAAGGTATGAGCAGCACTTACAACTTAAGAGTCAACAGGCCACTTTTTCTAGAAGGCTGCCTAGAGGCAGAAATCTGCTCCTCTGCATGAGTCATTGAGGTTTGTGGGTAAGTGCTGTAACTTTCACGTTGCTGAAGAATGATTCAGAGGCATTACTAATCACTTAAAATGTGAAGTATAACAATTTACAGACTGACATTTGGTATGTCTTATTTTGGTTAAGAAGAGGATATGAGAGTCTGGAATTTGAAAACTGGAGGAGTGCTGGAATGGTCTGGGGCTTCCAGTGACATTAACTTGCCTTTTTAAGCAAAGTCAAAGCCACTTCTCTGGGTGGGAAGACAAGAGGCATACTGATACTACTTAACTGTATAGCTCTATATCACTTTTAAAATGCAAGACTTTTCTTGTATTCTGATTTTCTATACTCTGTATTTTCTTGATCTGATACCTGTGAGTGCCAGATACACTTATTTAACTATGGCTGTGGTTCCCCTTTGCACTCCCCACTCCTGTGGACCGCAGTATAGGATCATAGTGCAAAAGCATCTCAAACAGTTTGCACTCAACTTTGTACAAAGTTAGCACAGTCACAGAAGAACTGCATGGAGTTGTTACATTAACAATGGATTTTTGATTAAGCAGTCATTGCAGATCAGAGCCACTATAATAGGAATTTCTTCTTGCAGAAGATGCATGCAATCATTATTTCATAATAAACAATAAAAGAGTTCAGTTAATGCCATCTATCTAATGAGCAGGATGAAATTCTAATACACAGCCAAGCTCTGGCCAGCCTGATCTAGGGTAGGGTGTCCCTGCCCATGGCAGAGGGGTTGGAACTAGATGATCCTTGTGGTCCCTTCCAACCCTGACTGATTCTGATTCAAAATTCTGAATTCTAGCACTTAGTGCTTTATTGTTAGTTACTTAGGGCTTTATTGTAGGCTACACAACACTCTCTTCTTAGAGAAAAATATTGACATAATTTGGTTAAAATGATTGTTGATCATTTTGGAAATTACTTATAGGAGTTTAAAAGCATTTAACAAATATTTTCTAAGAAGACAATCTTCTTCTGAGAAAGTGAAACATCCTTGGTCCTGGCTAGAATTTGGATGTTAAGGTTATTAGTTACCACCTATGTGGTAACTAATCTGACACCTATGTTACCTGTGTGGTAACAATATCTGACATCAGATACTGTATTTCTTCTATTAACTGTGGCTTCTGAAGCATCAGTTTTCAAGGTTTTATTTATCCATCCAAAGGCACCAGTGAAGCTTTTGTTGATGAGGTTCTCCACTAGATATAGTGGTGAATTCATATTTAGAGATGACCCACAGGAACCCTGGGGAGGGACTATTTACAAGGTCTTGTAATGACAGAGGGCTGGAGCACCTCTCCTACAAAGACAGGCTATGAGAATTGGGGCTCTGCAGCCTGGAGAAGAGAAGGCTTCGAGGAGACCTTGTAGTATCCAGTATCTGAAAGGGGCTTATAGGAGGGCTGGGGAGGGACTGTTTACAAGGTCTTGTAATGACAGGACAAGGAGTAATGGGTTTAAACTGGAAGAGGGGAGATCCAAACTAGACATTAGGAAAAGGTTCTTTAGAGTGAGGGTGATGAGATACTGGCACAGGTTGTCCAGGGAGGTTGTGGCTGACAGAATCACAGAATTTGATCTGTGATCTGTGATTCTGTCATCCACAGCCTCCCTGAAGGTGTTCAAGGCCAATTTGGATGAGTCCTTGAGCAACCTGTTCTAGTTAGAGGTGTCCCTGCCTATGGCAGGTGATTGGAACTGTATGACCCTTGAAGTCCCTTCCAACCTAAACCATTCTATGATTAGAGGTGTTGCAGGCACATGGTGCAGTCTGTCTGAATTGGATGTGATTTTCAGAATTGGCTATAGAGCATTTTACTGTACACAAGGGAGCAAGGGAGCTGCTCTTAGGAGGAGAAAGAAGGAGGCACTTTGTACATCATAGTCTTCTAAAATAAAGATGACAATGGTCAGTCATTTGGAAATGGACCACAGTAATGGAATGATGCTAGTCTGTTACTGAAGCTTATTTCACTGAAAACTGTGCTAAAGCACTGTTGCATGATGTGCTATTAGTAACTTCTAGTGGCTGTGTTGTATCTAATCTGTTGCTTTTCCTGCATGTAAAATGTGCATGATAACACTAACAATGTTTTATAATACCACAGAAAGGCAACACCCTTCTGTCAAGAACTCTTTTTGTGGGATATTCATGGATTTTCAAATGGCAAACCAACGGCAAATTAGCCGAATTCTGGCTAGTAAACAGAAGTAAGTATACTTCAAATAACCCACCCAAATTTGCAACTCACTATGTAAGATGCATTTGTTTTCATTATATTTGAAATATGTGAAGCTTAGAAACTTGAGGCTTTAAGAATCAAGTATTATTTTCTGAGCTAATTAGTTCTTAAGTAAATATGTTACAGCCTTATCTCAAGGGAGGCTGTAGCCAGGTGGGAGTTGGTCTTTTCTCCCAGGCAACCAGCAAAAGAACAAGGGGACACAGTCTCAAGTTGTGCCAGGGGAAGTATAGGCTGGATGTTAGGAGGAAGTTCTTCACAGAGAAAGTGGTTGGCATTGGAATGGGCTGCCCAGGGAGGTGGTGGAGTCACCATCCCTGGAGGTGTTCAAGAAAAGCCTGGATGAGGCACTTAGTGTCACGGTCTAGTTGACTGGCTAGGGCTGGGTGCTAGGTTGGACTGGATGAGCTTGGAGGTCTCTTCCAACCTGGTTGATTTTGTGCTTCTCTCTTTCTGTAGAAAACGGAGTTCGGAACTTCTCCCACTGATTGATCTGGACTTCTCAGTTAGTTTTCCTCTGTTGGATTTGCCTCCTGTAAATGAATATGACATGTATATCAGGAATTTTGGGAAGATGAACACTAAGCAGGTGGGTAGCAAAGATGTGGTAATACTTACATCCTAAAAGTGCTGATTCTTCTTCTGGAAAAATAATTTTCCTTATAAAAGAAAGTTACTAAACTTAATAGGTCAGTAAAATAATAAATTGGTATTTTTTTATCTCTAAGCCTTAATTACCATAAAGCAGTGATACAAAAATGTTTTGGTCAACCAAACTGCTACCAGAGAACTCTCTGGTGTTCCTTCCCCGTTTTCTAAATGACTCTTTGCATGTCTCTGAGTCACTGTGCCAAGTGTGCTGGATTTGGTGTTTATGCATCATGTAAGACCTTCTGTGTAGGTCTTTGCCAATAGGTCTGGCATTCTTGTGTGAAATGTAAGATGTGTGTGCACAAAATAGTGACACTGTGTCAGTATGCTTAGGTCTGGACTTACAAACAGCTGTCATTTGTAGCTGTGTCACCCATATATTGGTCACTTTGTCACCCATATATTGATCACTTTATCTTTCTGTTTTAGGCATATGTTCAGTGTAACGAGGACAATCTTGAGAGAGATGTTCAGACTGAGGAAATTGAGACGTTGGATAAATGGACGCAGCATCCAGGAGAGGGCGCCCTTGTGTCTGGAGGTGAAAAGCACTTTAATCATACTCACAGATGTATTCATGTAAACTTTTATGCCCTTCAAGTCTCAGAATTTGTAATGTGGCAGGCAGGAGTGATAACAAACTGTCACAGTCATTATGAATGCCTTGTGGAAGGGTGGAGAATAAGGGACAGAAAGTTTCTTGCTTCTGGGTTGCTGTTTCTGTGGGCAGCAGATCCTATTCTCTGAAGAGAAGTTGGTTCCTGCCCTCTTCTCTTGCCTACAAATGACATTGATCTTATGTTTTTCCTAAATTACTCCTTTTTGAAGCTTCAAGTTTGATTTTTGGTTTTTGTTTTCGCTTAGGTTCTGTGAACAACCAGGTTATGTCAGTGAATGGAAATCTAACACCTAAAATTGATTCACAAAGATTAGCAAATTTCCTCCAGTCTGCTTGCCAGGTACATTGTGCTTGATATCCCTTCTGGGTACTGTGCATAAATACACAGTGTAATAGATCATTTGCTGTACCTGTTCTGACTGATTTGAAGAAATTACTTCAGTAGTACTCATTATCAGTGAGCTTCATCTCTCTGCAAAGGAATGGAACCAGGACTGTGCAACTTCGATGTCTATAAAGCTTTATTTCCAAAGATATACAATGAATAGGAGAGCTGATAATGGTTTATTAAATTAATCCACATGCTTTAGAAAGCTACAAATAGCAAAGCTAAAAGATAAGACAACCCTTATATCTCTATAAATGTAATTATGTTTGAAAGGTGATTGCTGTCTTGCTAGAGGAAGATCAAGCTGCAACACAACCCGGGTGGAAACCAAGATCTCGGCAAACCAGTCTGTCTATTAGTGATAGCTGTTTCCAGTTAAATACTAACCAGCCATTCCTCCATGGTAAGGGAACTTTGTTCTACTCCTTCTAGTACATAGTGTAAGCTATTCTTTCTCACGTGAAATACAATGCTCCTTGTCATGACTCAAGTCGGAGCAGCACGTACCAGGATATATAGATGTTGTAAAGCCCAATTGTAATTGCATTAATCTTGCTGTAACGCCGCACAAATTGGTGTCACATAGGGAGCATCAAAGCCACCATAAAACACAAGTTAGCACGATGTAGGGGTTCCCTGGATGTAATTTCTTGCTCCTGTAGTTGAAGGCCATCCCAAGGAGTGTAACTCTGTTTAAGCTTTGTGCTGGCAGTCAGGCCACAGTTGCAAATAAAACAAGGTTATTGAGCAGGGAGGATACAGCCTGATACATTTGAACTGCAGTTAAATCTTCTCCATATAAGCAGTAGATGTTTGGATGAAAACTGGAATTCAAAATAAAACATCTGCAATTATGCTAGAAAGACCTATTATAACACAAACCCATGTGTACTCTAACCTGAACACGGAATGAACCAGAAAAATCCTGGCCTGTGCTGCTTGCTGTTTGAGACTTAGCTTTACTTTCTGTGTATATACTGATGTTAGATCAGAGTGACTTGTTTATGCCCAGCACAATTATTCTATTAACTTCCTGGCTTTCTTCCATTTTCGTTCTTTACTTATTTTTTAAGTTTTTGGATTCCTTCTCTGATCTTTCTCTTTTTCCTGTAGTGTCAAAAGCAACACACTGTTAATAGACATATTCTGCACAGTTACATCTTAGCTTCTTTGGTTGTTGCTATAGCAGCTGAATATGATTTTTCATCTGCACTGAGTTTACTTTATTATTTACTGCTTTTGTATCTTGATTCTCTTTAAAAAAACCATTTAGACCGAAAAGTATCCTGCCTGTATGTCTCTCAAGTTCAGAGGCAGACACTGCTTTCTGTTCATGGATTACCTGAGAAGGCAGGTGTTGACTTACTCAACAAAAAGAGCATCATCTGTGTTTGGAACATCTGGCAGCCCTCCAGTCCTCAGAAAGTTTTAATATGTGACTCAGAGGTATGTTTTACTAATGTTGTGTATTTGCCCATTGAATAAAAGGTGTTACTACCTGTGCTTTTCTCTTCTGAGAAACACTTTGGAGCCAAACATATTTCTCATTCCACTTTGTGCTCCAGAACTTGTGTAGCGATGGTCATGGTGTTCCATTGTTTCTTGTTTCTAAACTTTGACTCTACTTTATGGTTGAAGAGTGAATGAAAGTAAAACAACTGGCTGAGATGGTGTTAGGACTTCTCTGTCCATCTCTATCTTACAGTTGAATCACTGCCTTCAGCTTTGTGGCAGTAGATGCATATTATACAACAACTGTCTTGAAGTGAAGGCCTAATGAAAGTCTTGTATCCTGCTTCCCTTATAAATTGTCCTTCTCCTGCAAACAGCTGTAGGCTGCCTTTTCTGTTCAGGAAGAACAAACATATTTCAGGTTGATCAAATCATTTGCCTTTGGAATAACATCAACCATGCATATTTTTACTACATAACAGGTGATTTGTTGCTGTTTTAGTCCCAGTAAAACACCATTAGTTTTTGCTGGAACAGTAGATGGCTCATTGTTGGTGTGGGATCTTCGAGAAGACTCAAGAATGCATCCTCATGTGATGATGAATGAAAGTGACTGGGCATTTAGAGTTCCAACATTTTCCACTGGTTAGTATCAGACATGCTCATTAGGCATTTCTTGGGCAATGAAACAATTCCACTGCCAATTCTTCTAAGAACAGTCTGTCTCTGTAGCGTAGTTTTAGCCAGTTCAGAGATCATATTTAGTCTAGTAGAAAACGTTGTAAAGTAGTCATGTAAAAGTCATCATTAGCTGTTGCTGATGAACTTTGAGTTGGTTTAGTAGATCAAAGATGCTTAGTTTTCTGTTGCTAGCAGTCAAATGTATGTATACATTTGTGCCATATTCTAGTTGATTGGGCAGGGCTGGATGCTAGGTTGGACTGGATGATCTTGGAGGTCACTTCCAACCTGCTTTATTCTATGATTTCTATATGTATATACATACAGTTTCACATTCTTGTTTACATAAGTAAGCAGGTTTTAATGCTGTATACTTAGGAGGCTTTATGCATTAGACTTAACTGAGATTAAGCTCAGTAGACAGGGCAAGTCTAGAAATCAAGAGTATTTGACAAAGAATGCATATTGAAATGGCTCCAAATAAACATTTCTTTTTAAAATGTTAATAAAGGTTTGGAGTTTCTATTTTATTTGCTTCAGTTGTTGTTTGGTTTTTTTTTTTTTTTTGGTATTTCTTTCAGGATAGTTACTTTCTATTAGTAGTAATTTTTCTTCAGGTTCATCTTTTGCGTAGTAAGGAGCAATTTATTTTTACCTGTTGTTTATGGAACTTGAAATAAACCTAATTCTTTTCATGGTAACACTGAAATGTCAGATTTTAATGAAATGTCTGGTACAGTGGCATAAATGGTGCAGCAGTCCTTTGGAAAATGAGAAGTGCATACAAGTAGTGAAACATTGATTTATTTAGTAGCATTTTGTTAATTTAGGACACAGTTTGCAGTTGTGTATTTAAGGCTTCTACAAAGCAATTCTTTATGAAGTTCATTGCTTGCCATAGTTTCTTTGCAATCATCATTCTTCCATAAGCTGAAAAATAATGAGGGTTTTATTTGTTTTGTTGAAAATAGTGCAGTGTTTAACTTTCATTGTCCTTAATTACAGATGGCATTCTAAACTCAGTAAACCACACCTCTCCTATACTAGCAGTGGAACCTGTCTCAACCTCCTCTCTCTACGCTGATTGGAATTATGGCCTCTCCAGTCTCTCTGATCAGCAGGGTATGTAAATTCTTCTTCAAAGCATCAGTACATACATCTTTAAGTATCAGTACATACATCTTTAAGTATCAGTACACACATCTTTAAGTATCTGGTGAAATAAAGACAGCAAAAATCCACTTTATAATTCTCTTCTGTCCTGAAGATTTCTGTAGTGTCAACTGACCAAACCATTTATTTCCTACTCTCATTTTAATTTAACATTCATTCAGTGCAGCTTCCTATCAGATATGGGGACATAATTGGGATAATGTCTGTTTTCCAGACATTATTTTTTTAATTCCATGATGAAACAATTATCATTCAAAAACTGCCTTTGGAGAAGTTTTAGTTCTTCTATAATGTTTTAAAAAACCCAACTCTCTAATCATTGGAGCAACTTACTTATAGCTGAAAGTGCTTAAAATGAGAAAATATTCTTGATAGTTCTTCCTGTGCCTTTTGCCTGATTTTTTTTAATGACTGATCTTTGCAAAGAAACTTTAATGGTCATGCCCAAAATGTGGCTAGGGGAGACATCTTTACCTCCATTTTCACTTTGAAATCAGGTATGTGGAAAGAAATGTGCTGCCTAATTCAGGGCTGACCAAAAATCAAAGCATGGTGTTAAAAAAGCATTGTCCAAATGCCTCTGAAACACTGACAGGTTTGGGGTATTGACTGCATCACTTCTTCCACTGTTTGACCACCCTCTCTGTAAAGGTTTCATGTGTGTTTCTTTGATACAATTTGGACACTTTCCCTTTGTATGTATCTGAGACAATCATGGAAGTTTTGGAGAATGTGTTAAGCTTGGAAATATTTCAGGTCTCTTGATACTGTTCAGGATGCAAGTCAGAGTATGAGTATAAATTGCTACTGTTTGTTCCATAGATATGTCAGGCCCTCCCTTTCAGATAGCATCAATGGATGAGAATGGAATCCTCAATATGTGGGTGAGTAGTGCATAGGAGGAAGTTCTTTACAGAGAGAGTGATTTGCCATTGGAATGGGCTGCCCAGGGAGGTGGTGGAGTTGCTGTCCCTGGAGAAAAGCCTGGATGAGGCACTTTGTGACATGGTCTGGTTGACTGAATAGGGCTGGGTGATAGGTCCTGTATCACTGGTTGAGTCTCTTAAAGCTCTAAGTAACTTTAGTAGCCACAGATTGAGAACAAATGACCTACCCTTTCTATGCCTTTAGTAGTGAAAAGCCCACAAGGCCTATTTGGTGGGTTAAGGTTTCTTTCATCCCCAACCAAACCAACAAAATGCCAGCTAATGAGTGCAGCTTCCCAACAGGAAACATCCAGCAGGCATGTGAAGCTATTTTCAGCGTTGCAGACATTGACAGGGCACAGAGGATCCACCTGCAATGATTGTGATGTTAGACCTACTCACCTAAAGGTTCCTTTAGAGCTGTGTCATACATTTTTGTAACTAGTTAAAAACTTTAAAGTCTCCTAGAATTTTACTGCTTACTCATGTCAAATATTGGCTTTTCAGGTAGTGGTGGAGTTGCAAAAAGTGGATTTAGCTGGTTCACAGACTGATTTAGGTGAGTATATGGGAGGCAGAATAAAGTGCTTGAGTTTGGAGATGAAGTTAGAAGAAAGAAGAAGACAGAAGAAGAATCAGTGAAGACAGAAGTATAAGAAATGACTGAGAAAAAGAATAATTTTGAAGAGGACACATATCAGATGTTTGGGAGTGTTTGTTAAGTGGCTGTTTGGGAGTGTTTATTAAGTAGCATGAGAATTATTTTGACTGCTATCTGAATGTGATCTACTAATTTAGTATTGGTAATTGCCACCAGACAACCACAATAGTTTGGGTTGGTTTTTTTTTAAGAATATGAGCTTTTATGTCCTTCTTGATCCTCCTTTTTTATGTCTAGTTTTAACCAAATCTCTTACAGTACTTTGCAGCCTATATCTCCATTTTGGTAATTGTTCTGAAAGTTTTCTTTTGGGTAAGGTTTATTTGATTTCTGTCAAAGACTCTTCAGATTTGAATTCTGAAGTAAATTATTCTAGATGATGTAAGGTTCTTATATATCATAGAGTGGATTAGGCTGGAAGGGACCTTAGAAATCATCTACTGCAACCTCCCCACCGTTAGCAGGGGTCCCTCTCAGCTAGACTCAGCTGATCAAGGACTCGTCCAACCTGGCCTTGAACACCATTAGGGAGGAGGCATCCCCAGCCTGTCTGAGCAGCCTGTTCCAGAGTCTTACTACCCTCATACTGAAGAACTTCTTCTTAAGATCCAGTCTAAACCTACTCTCCCAAACACTATTTCTACAAGAAACAATTTAATTATGAAATACCTTTTAACTTATTAGCTTAGGTTTTAATTTCATGATAGCACTTTCTTAATGCAAGTTTTTTACATCAATTTAACAATTATTTTATGCAATTATAGGTTTAATTCCTGGAGGGAAAGTGAAGCTAGTGCATAGCTCTACTATGGAATTGAGTAACAGGTAAGAAAACAGGAGCGTTTTATATGTGTATCTCACAAAACTTCCTTTACCTATACTTTATTAATTTATTATTCTTGTATTTAACAATATTTTCATAACTTGTTTGGAGCTTTTTATAATGTGCACTTCTTCTTAGAGTTAATCCTAGACAGTTTTGATCAGAGGGCTGGAGTGGGCTGCCCAGGGAGGTGGTGGAGTCACTGTCCCTGAAGGTGTTCAAGAAAGCCTGGATGAGGCACTTAGTGCCATGGTCTAGTTGACTGGCTAGGGCTGGGTGCTAGGTTGGACTGGATGATCTTGGAGGTCTCTTCCAACCTGGTTGATTCTATGATTCTATGATTCCTATGAGGACAGACGAAAAGAGTTGGGGCTGTTCAGGCTGGAGAAGAGGAGGCTCCGAGGTGGCCTTTCAGTATCTGAAGAAGGGCTACAAAAAAGCTGGAGAAGGACTTTTGAGAATATCAGGGAGTGACAGGACTGGGGGGAATGGAGAAAAGCTGGAGATGGGTAGGTTCAGGCTGGATGTGAGGAGGAAGTTGTTCAGCATAAGCGTGGCTGAGAGGCTGGAATGGGTTGTCCAGGGATGTGGTTGAGGTCCAGTCCCTGGAGGTGTTTAAGGCCAGGCTGGATGGGGCTCTGGGCAGCCTGATCTAGGGTAGGGTGTCTGTGCTCATGTCATGGGAGTTGGAACTGGCTGATCCTTGTGGTCCCTTCCAACCCTGACTGATTCTATGAATTTAGATGAAGAGTTTCTGAATGTGCTTAGCTTACAAAGGCAACTTCCTGTACTTATCTTTTCCCTTTATGTTGTTTTCAGCCTCTTCCCAAAGGATGTGCGCCAGAGAATGCCCCAGACACTCACTCTTAAATTTCTGCCTTCTAATCCTAATCATTTCATTGTTGGAACAAACATTGTGAGTAATGTGCTAAAATTAATCTCCTTGTTATTTTTGGTTTTAGAAGCTGCCCCATTTACTCATCATTTTTACCAGTAGACTTATGACTATGATAAAAATCCATTAGCTATGAAGGATTTTTAAAGGCATCAGCTCTGAGAATTGTGGCTTTTTTTTATTCTTCTAATACTGATAACTCAAATTTTGTTATGTTTTGATGAATTTTTTTTCTTCATGTTGATAGGGGCTGGTAGGCCACAGGACAAGACATGACTTGAAGGTTTTTCCAAAGCTATTCAGACCTCAAGAAAGTGGACTGAGATCAGTAAGCGTCACCGCCATTGATTTCTTCCCTTTTGGAAAACCACTCTTTTTGGTATGAAAACACTTAAATATGGTACAAGATTTGTATCTTAACCACTTGGTGAGGAAGGATGTCAGATTTGCTGTATTCAACTAGATAGGATAGTTGCTTTGCCTCACTAATTCCAGTCTGCCATGAAGGGTGACAACAAATCTTGTGCTCAAAGGAACAAATGACTCTTACTTCAGCCTCTTAACTTACTCTGTGTTTACACTGAAATTCATCTCTGCAGTTAGGTCTTCTCCTGCTAGTGAAGCCTCAGCTGTTTCTCTGAGTATATTTGTCCTTGATTCTTTCTCAAAGATGCTTTCTTTCTAATTTTGCTATGATTTACACAGCTTGGTTGGAATGGCTTAAGGTGTGTGTTTGGTAACAGTGTGCATATTTTGTGTCGCCTTTACACAGGCAGAACTTTTTCTTTCTTTGTGTGGATACCCCTTGATGTTCCTACCTTTTACCCAGAAGCTTTTGTTTAGAGTGATACTGGCTTCCGAATGTTTGTATCTGTAGAGTCTTTTTCAATATAAGAACAATTTGCAGAGTCATGGTAAAGAGTCATAAAATTACTACCTATTGCAGAAGTGGCTCTTGGTAGTAAGAATATTTTATGATTTCATAGCATATTTTCTTTTGTACTTGGGTTAGAGCAAACTTGTGGGTGTTATACTAGCCAGGAGAAAGGTTGGAAGAAGATATCTGGAAGTAGTGACATCTGCCTGTCTTTGGATTTAGTTGTTTATCATGAATCCAGCAGTATGCACTTGCAGCCCAGAGAGCAAACCAGATCTTGGGCTGCATCAGAAGTGTGGCCAGCAGGTGAAAGGAGATGATTCTCCCCCTCTACTCTGCTCTGGTGAGATTCCACCCGGAGTACTGCAGCCAATTCTGGAGCCTCCATTACAAGAAGGATATGGAGATGCTGGAGCATGTCCAGAGAAGGGCCAGGAGGATGCTCAGAGGGCTGGAGCACCTCTCCTGTGAGGATGGACTGAAAGAGTTGGGGCTGTGCAGTCTGGAGAAGAGAAGACTCCGAGGTGACCTTCTTGTGGCCTTTCAGTATCTGAAGGGGGCCTACAAAAAAGCTGGAGAAGGACTTTTCAGACTCTCAGGGAGTGCCAGGACTAGGGGGAATGGAGCAAAGCTGGAGATGGGTAGGTTCAGAGTGGACGTGAGGAGGAAGTTGTTGAGCATGAGAGTGGTGAGAGGCTGGAATGGGTTGCCCAGGAAGGTTGTTGAGGCCCTATCCTTGGAGGTGTTTAAAGCCAGGCTGGATGGTGCTCTGGGCAGCCTGATCTAGGGTAGGGTGTCTGTGCCCATGTCAGGGGGGTTAGAACTGGCTGACCCTTGTGGTCCCTTCCAACCCTGACTAATTGTATGATTCTATTCTAATCATTTTACTATCATGATATTGTTAAGCACAGCCTGTCCTCCTGAAAGCTACTCCTGGTTTGACAGGTTATGTGTGTCACTAAGTAACCATCTGAACTATCTTTAGGCTCTGACCTTTCTCCAGTTCACTCTACTGTCAGGCTTTGCTGGATCACAGTGTTAGTGAAGCTGATAGTTCAGAACTTTTGGGGTTTTTAAATAGGAAATTAAGGCTTCAACCCAGGATTAGATGAGATTAGATTACTCTTCACACTCTTCAGAATTGTTTAGGCTGGAAGAGAACTTTAAGATCTTTGAGTCCAGCCATCAAACCTGCACTGCCAAGCACTAAACCAAGGCCCTCAGCATCATATCTCCATGGCTTTGAAACCCCTGCCCTGGGCAGCCTGGGTCAGGCTTTGACAAGCCTTTTGGGAGAGAAATTGTTCCTCATGGCCAACCTAAACTGGAGGTTTAGGCCAGGAGGGTTACAGCCTGGTTTTTATTCCTCCCCACACCAATGGACACGATATGTTTTGTTTGGAGGGCTGAGTTTATTACCAAGGAGACAAAACCCAAAGGGTGTAATTTCTTTGTTCTAAGGACACCAGCATGCTAAGATGCTCTAGGATGCTCACTACAGAGGTACTGCTTTTGAACTCAAAATGACAATAGAAGTAAAAATTCAAAGGGTCCCTAGGGTGAGATGTGAGAGAGATGTGCCACTTGACTCAGATAAGTGTTTTTATTAATATGCTTGATATTCTCAAGAATCAAACTGCAGCTTTTATCTTGCTTAGTCTCTTTTGTTCCTGGCAAGTATTTTTGGGTTTTCATCTGATACAGGTTGGCTGTTCAGATGGAAGCATTAGATTACACCAGATGACATCAGAGTATCCACTCATGCAGTGGAATGACAGCACAAAGGGGCAGCCAGTTATTGCCCTGCAGTGGGCTTTAACCAGACCTGCTGTGTTTTTTGTCCTGGATGCATCATCAAATATTTACATTTGGGACCTCCTGGAAAATGATCTGCTGCCTGTGGCAAAGCAGCCTATTCCATCAGAGAAGTAAGTACCTTACATTTCTCTCTTCTAAATAAAATATTAATATTATGATACTTTAAATTGTAAATAAAGTTTGGGTGGGGTTATTTGCTTCAGTGATCGTAAGCATTTGCTTTTCTAACTGTACTTTTTCAACTGTTGGATGTGTGGAAATAGACTATAATGAGCTAAGTTTTAGTTTACCCTTCTATATTATTTTATACAGTTTGATAAAGGAGAAATAATGTAAGTATAAGTAGAAGTTAGGCTCCATGTGCAGCCCAGACAGCCAACTGTGTGCTGGGCTGCAGCAAGAGCAGCATGGCCAGCAGGGCAAGGGAGGGGATTCTGCCCCTTTAATCTGTTTTCCTAAGACCCCACCTGGCATACTGTGTGCAGTTCTGGAGCCCTGAACACAAGAAGGACATGGAACTGTTGGAGTGAGTCCAGAGGAGGGCCATGAAAATGGTCAGAGGGCTGGAGCAGCTCTGCTATGAGGACAGGCTGAGAGAGTTGGGGCTTTTCAGCCTGGAGAAAAGAAGGCTTTGAGAAGACCTGTCCAGTTCTGGGCCTCTCAATTCAAGAGAGATGCTGAGATACTGCAATGTGTCTAGAGAAGGGTGACAAAGCTGGTGAGGGGCCTGGAACACAAACCCTATGAGGAGAGATTGAGGGAGCTGGGGGTATGCAACCTGCAGAAGAGGAGGCTCAGGGCAGAGCTCATTGCTGTCTACAACTCCCTGAAGGGAGGCTGTAGCCAGGTGGAGTTGGTCTCTTCTGCCAGGCAAGCAGCAATAGAACAAGGGGACACAGTCTCAAGTTGTGCCGGGGAGGTCTAGGCTGGATGTTAGGAGGAAGTTGTTGGCAGAGAGAGTGATTGGCATTGGAATGGGCTGCCCAGGGGGGTGGTGGAGTCACCATCCCTGGAGGTATTCAAAAACAGACTGGCTGAGGCACTTAGTGCCATGGTCTAGTTGACTGGCTAGGGCTGGGTGCTAGGTTGGACTGGATGAGCTTGGAGGTCTCTTCCAACCTGTTTGATTTTGTTGTTCTATTTAGTTAACTATAACCTGTTAAAAACATTTGAAAATCTCCATTTCTGTTAATTTGCCCTCGATTTTAAAATTGCTCTGCTCTTTTTCTTTCAGCATTCTAAGCATGGCTCTGTTGGGAGAACCAGAAAAAACAAATGGGTTGTTAGGCATTGTGCTGGCCAAGGAATCTGGGCAGATGGACATTCAGTACGTTAAGAAGAAGTGGGCAGTACCTCAGCCTGATGAATCTGAGAAGCTGCATTCGATTTTATTGCAGTCTGTTTAGAAGCAGTGCCTCTGTCTGGCTGTAACAAGTTAGTGCAAAACAGTTCCATTCTTTCCCACTGCACTTAGATCTGACATTTGAATTTGTACAGTAACTTGTATATATGTTAAAGATCAGCAACAGACTGTTTCAGTTCTATGTTTTACCTTTAAAAGGCCAGAACCAAATGTAGCATTGTTGTACTGAAGAAGATGATGGATTGTATTTCATTATGTAAAGTACTCTGGATGTAGATATAGTTTGTTAAAAATACTGAAGATATATTCCTATAAATTACACTGCTGTTGGTTTTTGTTCTGTTCTGAAGTGATGGCAAGCCTTTGGTGAGCATTAGGTTGTGCCTTTATATAAGGAACCTGAATGGATGGAGACTTCTCTCTGGGCCATTTCCATCCTAGGTAAGGCTCTCTGTGAGAGAGAATCCAAATTTACATCACACAAAATGGCTTAGGTTGGAAGGGACCTAAGAGATCATCTCCTCCAACCTCCCCACCATGGGCAGGGACATCTCTCAACTAGACTTGGCTGCTGAAGACTTCATCCAGCCTGGCCTTGAACACCCCCAGGGTGTTCCTCAACCCACTAGGCTGCCCACAACCTCCATGGGCAGCCTAGTCCAGAGTCTCACCACCCTGGTACAGAAGAACTTCTTCTGTGACCCAGTCTAAACCTACTGT
Organism: Pogoniulus pusillus; assembly: GCF_015220805.1. Taxonomy (NCBI): domain Eukaryota; kingdom Metazoa; phylum Chordata; class Aves; order Piciformes; family Lybiidae; genus Pogoniulus; species Pogoniulus pusillus. The sequence goes on along the minus strand of NC_087286.1, from coordinate 17,442,324 downwards.
CCCTCAGCTTAAAACCATTCCCTCTTGTCCTGCTGCTATCTTACTTTGCAAAAGGAGTCCTTAAGCTGTGCACTGCCTGTTTGGATCCAACTATGCAAACAATGTGCTTGTGAGATTTTCTGAAATTCCAAATCCTTGGGAATTTCTCATATAAACCAGAAAACGCTGACCTGTTTAACCCTGCAGATAATTTCCAAAGCTTTTGTAATGAGAAGTATAGCTGGCTACATTACTCATTTTTTTTGTGCTATTGATGAAGTTTGTACCCAGACCAAGCATTGAAAACGTCTTTAAATTCAATAAGAAACTGTCAGGTAGAAAGTCATACAGAAAACAATGAGTGAGCACGGATTTGAAGGGGAAAAATACAACTGGAAGATAATGTGGTTAGAATTTATGTATATAAATATATTTTTGATATATATACTGAAGATAAAGACCATCTCCTCCTGAACCAGATGAAAGTAAGTTGTAAATTCAAATGAACTAGTTGTAAACGTTTGCTTTGTAAAGTGAACAAACTCAAAGTGGCCACAGGGTGGCGCCAACTCACAGCAGTTAACAACTCTACCTCGGTGATGAACCTGTTGCAGTCTACCGCACATTGACCTCTCCTCAGAAGCAGCGGCTGTAATCCAGACAGCTCGAAGTGGCAGAGAGAGACCATTTTTGCTGTCCTAACTTGCTAATCAGCCATATAATTTATTTTTATATGCATAAATAAAGTTTCTCAAAGTGGATGAGTAAAATACAAAATGCATCTGGAAAATCTAGCTGCCATTTGTCTGTTCTCTGCTTCCCTCTCTAACATTCTCCTTTCCTCCCCTCTCCCCTTTCCTCTGAAAACAAGGGTTTTTTGTGTCAGAACTCAGTGCTTGAAGTCAGCAAGAAGCACTGGCTCTTGTTGGCCCAACTGAGCTGGAAGTGGGACAGTTATCATTCTGCTGAATAGCTGACAAATGGGACAAGAATGGGAACAGGACTCCAGCATGAGATTTATTCCACTATAGATCTCTCCACAAGGGACAAATCTCACTGCAAAGAATGGTGTGAGGATAGTTGTGGTGGTGCCTTTGTAAGCAGTAACTTTAAGGAGAGAGATGAAACAAAGGCATGCAAAAGCCCCTGCCTGAACCTGAAATACAGGTTTGAAGTGAAGTTGGAGGCAAAATGAGAAACGAGAACGTGTAAGTGTGGGTAGGAACCAGTCCTATGGGTATGGAAAACAAAAGAGACTAAAGAGATTTTGAGATCAGGTGCTGAACATAAGACTAAAACCACTTTTCCAACACAAAGCAGTTGTGGTGCCCTTAGAGCAATGAACGTGCAACCCTTCCTATCCAATTCCATTCTCTTTATTTTGTCTTGGCACTATCTACATGAATGGAAAAACAACTGTAAAAATAGACACATGCACCTCAGTTTGGCTTCCAGAATATGACTGGAATGGAAGCAGTGATTATAACATTCATCTTTCAAGCTGTGGTTTCACTGAGAGATGGATGATTTTGAGCTTTTACTTAGCATATCACTTGTAAGTTGGCCAACAGGATCCCCACAGTGTTTTTCCCCCTGCTTCTCTTGTCAGTTACTGTCTTTTTATACCGAGTGCCAAACTGAATGTTTCTTCCAAAATGCATTTGTAAATCTCCCATTTGAATGTTCTTTATTCATAAAACAGATGGAGAAGTGAAGAGTAAGGAGGAAAAAATGTACAGAAAGAATCAAATCTGTACAAAAAGCATCACTATGGAAAACAGAGGTCATCTGACTCTCCACTTCACCAGAAAAGAAACACTAAAAAGAGTTCTTCAGTCTGTGTGTCACATTCAATTCTTAGAGTATCAGCTACTCTGTTTCTGTGCTCAAAGTCACTTTCCCACTGCTTTTTGTAGACTGTTTGCATTATTTAACTTTAAAGAGTCCAAGAGGCTTCTGATTGTTTCACTTCCTATTCCTTTCATCCTCTTCATCTTGTTGGCATTACTTTTTCCAAATGGTACCAGTAGAGCTGCCAGTCCCCAAAGCTCTTTATCAATTGTTTGTTGAGTTTTAGCTTCTTTCTGTAAAATCCAGGCACTTTCTCTGGCCATAGCAATAAATTTCTCCAGCTGTGGCTGATTAACATTCTTGCTGATATTAAGGTCTTGTTCAAAGGGGTTCCAGATATAAAGAGGAGACGACTCAGGTTTATTTACTTCCTTTCCCTGCAGATGGTGTAAAGAAAAAGCCAAAGTTGCATGTAGGTGGCATAGGCTGAGCAAATAAATCATTTTGGTTATTACATTAGCACAAAGACTAAAAATATTTTGACCTAGTAGAAAACTTCTTGCAAACAAGCAAGAAGTCATTATTAATCCAGTTAATTTTCCTGTCAACCTGACTGGGTGACTTTCTGGTCTCTAATTTCTCTTAGGTATGGTCTTCCCTGCTATGTTCATCCTAGGTTTCCCCCTAGGCAAAGAACACACAACTACATCTTAGCCTGTCCCTTTGGCCATTCTCCTGCTTACCTTTCCACAAACCTCAGACCTCACTCACTACAATCTCATACTCCCATCTCATGTATGGGCAGCTAACTGTCAGCCTGCTTCATGTGGATGGATCAACTACTGCAAAGCACTTAAACTGTCAAAAACATTCCTTTAGTATGACAAAATAGGGCTATTGCCTTGGCTCAAATTCCTCCCATTTCACTCTGTCTTTTAAGTACAGAGCTGTTCGGGTCCTGGTTCACTTCTGAGCACTTAGCATAGTACAGTGAATGCTGATGACAAGTACGTGGTTTGCTATTTAAATGCACTTCCCATCTCAGTGCTGATCAATGCTACTTAGCTGACCTGCTCAGTGCTATAGAAGCTCTGCAAGCCTTCCACCAGAAGCTCTAGCAGGCACCTACCAGCTACTTCTACTTCAGGAACCATCCAGGTACATGCTACATACTCTTTGCCCAGGAGCAAGAAAGTTTAATAGAGAAACACCAACAGAGCAGACATTTGCCTGACTAGCTCAGGACCCAACATGTGTCTTCGCTTGCATTTTTAAGGCTTAATAGCAGACAAAAGTTCTCCAGCTTAAAGAATCATCTTCTAAGACCAACCTGCACCAGCTAACAGAGCTCTTATGCCAGTAATCCATAAATCCATAGTGCCCAGGTAGGAAATGGAACACAAACAAGTGTGCATGGCACTGAAGCCCTCCACCCTGTAGGCAGCCCAGCAGGAAGAGGTGTGGGTTAAGGTAGCTCCATTTCTATGTGTTTCTGTTACACCTGCATGCACACAACCCCATCAATGAACAGCATGCCTTCAGCATGGCAAGCAAAGCAAAGTGACAGCACGGAATGACCATGGGAGCCATGCTGCTTGCTGAGTTGTAAGCACACTCACTGTAAGCTGGCACAAACTGCAGCAGGAAGGAAACTCGAGGGCCAAAGACAAGTTTCAGGACTCTGCTGTAAGTTTTAATGCAGAGACTGTCTGGGCCTGGACTCTCAAGTTTAAATGCAAAGCCTGCTGGTGTGTTCAGGATCTGTCAGGCTTCTGCTATGATATGCATTGTGGCATTAAAAAAAAATATTCTCACAGGAGCAAAATAGTTTCTGCCTTTTAAAAACACAGTTTTTATTAACAGGGTCATCAAGGAAAAACATACAGGAGTTTGTGCTTTCCACCATATCCAACTAATGGCACTGTAAATGTTCTCAGTGGTGGTGGAAACAATTAGGTTCCAAGAAGAAAACTCTCTCCCTTCAAAGAAAGGACTCAGCTTCTGGATAAAACCAGTTTAAATGTGCTTTGTATATACAATTAACGTGGCTTAGCATATGTAGTAGTTTTAGAAGTAGTAGACAGAAAAACACAGTTGATAATGCTGAGATTAGAATTCATTTACCTTTCGAAGATTTAAGGAATTCTTTCTGAAATCAAAGTTCCCAAAGTATTCAAAAAAGTCACCCAGCAATTCATCTAAGGGAAAGAAAACCAACAACCATCAGAAACATCAAGGAAAAGCTTCTTTTAGAATCACAGAATGGTTTAAGTTGGAAGGGATCTCAAGGATCATCCAGTTCCAAATCCCTGCCATAGGCAAGGACACCTACCACTAGAACAGGTTGCTCAAGATCTCATCCAACCTGGCCTTGAACACCTCCCTGGGCAACCTGTGCCAGTGTCTCACCACCCTCACTGCAAACAACCCTTTCCTAACAGCTAGTTTGAATCTCCCCTGTGCCAGTTTAAACCCATTACTCCTCCTCCTGTCATTACAAGACCTTGTCAATACTCTCTCCCCAGCCTTCCTGTAGGCCCCCTGCAGATACTGGAAGGCCACTATAAGGTCTCTTCAAAGCCTTTTCTTCTCCAGGCTGAAGAGCCCCAACTCTCTCAGCCTGTCCTCATAGCAGAGCTGCTGCAGCCCTCTGAGCATCTCTGTGGCCTCCTCTGGACTCACTCTAACAGTTCCACGTCCTTCTTGTGTTGGGGGCCCCAGAACTGCACACAGGACTCCAGGTGGGGTCTCAAGAGAGCAGAGCAAAGGGGGAGAATCCCCTCCCTTGCCCTGCTGGCCACACTGCTCTTGCTGCAGCTGAGGACACGGCTGGCTGGCTGGGCTGCACTCACACTGCAGGGTCATGTTGAGCTTTTCAATAGGTTCATCAGAAACATGCCATAAAGATTTATGCAGATTTACCTACCAAGTGTTTCTGTATTTTTTGTAGGTTTAATCTTGCTTAAATCACTGACAAATGAGCAATCATATCCTCCGATGATATGCTTGTCTTTTTCACCTGAAACAAAAATTGCAGGCATAGTCTGAAGTGCTAAACAATAAAATGCCACTGAATGTAATAAAATTCAGGTAACAGACATGACTGAATTCAACAAATGCTGTCATATTAACTACAATAAAGAGTTCACAGGTGAACTTTAAGGATCAAATTCAACTCAAGTGCTTAAAGATTGAAAAGAAAGGCAAAGGGAAAGATGCATGAGTAAATGACACATTGTCAAAAGCCAACAGGAGAAAGATTCATGACAACTTGGTTTGTGACTTAAAGTATCTCTCCATTGAGAACTATACTTAAGCAGAAATCTCTGAGGTTAATACCTATATAAGGGTTTCAAAAGAAATGAGACTCACAGTGCCCAGTATCATGTTCTGAAAAAACTTAACAGAGAAACAGAAATACTCCTGTAAAATTTCAGGACAGGTATTCTGTTTCATCTATAAAAACTCTACAGAGTCCTGATGGAAAAGTTTAAAGTTGTTTTAAAAGAACTGAGCACAAACCTTTCTCTGCAATGCACTCAAAGCTTGCAGGAAGTATGTTGCTAAGCAGAAAGCGTGAATGAGGAATCAAGAACTTGAGGTGTCATTCTATGCTTTCCTAAGATTTACTGAAGATAATGTCTGGATCAACCAGAACAGCTTATTTGTGAAGACAGAAGAATTATTTGCAGATGGCCTGAATGGTTTCAAGGATTTTACAAACTGTGAGGAAAAAATATAGCCTTTCTTTTAAACGTTTGGTATCTGTAAAACAATACTGAAATAGAAACCAGTATATCTATCTGCACAAAATCCTTAACCACTGCAGAGACATTTGAGACCTACAAGTCTCTTAAAAACCTCCCAAAACACAGTGAGCATAGCAGCACTAAGCAAATCAGTAGCTTTTAATTATCTCAGGCATAGAACAAGCCTAACTGCTCTAAACAGAACTTAGTATTGTATTGAAAATGGATTTATTTTGCCTTTAAAACTGCATTATTTCCACTTCAAACTTAAGGCACACATAATACACATTGTTATTTGAGAGCACAGAGAAAGAGGCTGGGGTTATTCACCCCTTCAGAGAAAACAAATGTGAGCCACAGAGTTGTCAGAGTCCTCAAAGATCATCCAGTTCCAACTCCCGTGCCACAGGCAGGGATGTCTCACACTAGACCAGGTGAACGTCACTTCAATGGACTCCTGAACAACTGTCCTTACCTGCCAGCTCTTTAAGCTGGTCTAGTGTTGGAATGATAGGTGGTGATCTCTTTTGCAGAAAAAACATGACCATCATGGTCAGAGAGAAATTAGTAATCCAGCTCCCAGGAACACTATTTGTAAGTCCATGAACCCGAGCCCAGCATCGTACAGTGAACACCAGCGCTCTCACACGGGCATCCAGGCAGCCATAGATGTACAGCAGCTCTGAACTCCTTATGGCAATGCTGAAGAAACCAATAGTAAAAGATATGTAAATGATGAGAGAATTGTCAAGGACCAAATGTTCACTGTTCTGGCCTGATCAGTTATATAAGGGAATGGGGCATTCATTAAAAGCCCCAAACATTGAACTTTTATGCATCTACAAAAAGCAGAAGAGAATGCTTGAAACTGTCCACGAGCTGATCAACCTGAAAAGCAATCAAAAGAGGGCTGTGTGTATGCCCACATACAAGAAGTGCAGTAATGGCTAATGAACACAGCCTTCTCTTAATTCCTTATCAGCCAGCCTTACTGTATAGTGGTTTTCAAGTCTTCAGTTTCATCTAGCAAGTGCTCCCTCTGGTGGAGAAATTAATCTTAATCACATTTAAATCTAAGTTCTAGAAGTCAAAAATATCCTTTTTACTTTCAGAGGCAACATTCCCACCTGTTAAGAACCCAGAAAGGAGTAGACTCAAGAGTTTTCAGTCCCACCTGTTGCTCACTGACAGGTCACACTGGAATCCTGTTGGTTGATGGAAAAACTTGACCAGTGGACAGCGAGCATTGAGTATCTTCTGTATGTTCACACATCCAGGAGCAAAATTATCAAGGCAATCACCAACGACAGAAAGGATTTTCTGAGTTGCAAGTCTTTCAGATGGTAATCTTTTCATTTGAAATTCCATTTCAAAAGGACCTTTTTTCTAACAGAATTTCAGAAGTAAACTGTTAGCTCAGGAACCAAACAGGCATTTAAGAACACTTCTGAAAGACTACGACAATTTGCAAAGGAGTTTGTGCAAGCAGAGACTGAAAGACAAAAAAAAAAACACTAAAACAAAGCAGCACATTGTCTTTTTCTGGGTTCTTTTAAGGAAAACAAAGCTTGTTTTTCCTAAACTATCTGTCACCATGCAAGTACAAGGCTTTCAAAATGCCAGTCACTCCTTCAGAATCCATGAAGGAGCAGCAGGCATCTCTGATCCAATTCTCCTTTCCTCCTACCCTGATTCTCATCTCTCTTGCCTAATTTTTTCCCTCCAAATATCCAAAAGGATATTTACACTGTTTCAACTCAAAAACAGCAGCAAGAGATAACATCCTTCCAAAATGCCCTATTTCTTTCCCATTCTTACGCTGACACACACAAGAACTGAGACACAACCTGCTCCAAACAGCCCTAACGATGTGAATCTGCCCAAATGGCAACACTAAATGTGACCCTGGTTACACAGAGCAGACTTCTGAATCATAGTATGAGTAAAGACATGATCAAGATGAAATCTAGTCTGTGCACTGAAAAAGGCAATGCTATTGACTGAATACTGCTTTCTGGCAGTTTTGTAACTCTCCAGCTTCTCGAGGTAATGATGTGAATTCTGTACTTTGGTCAGCAAATTCTAGCGAGTCTATTTCAGTTTCAAGCCTCTACACTCACTTAATAATCATCACTTGTCTTAGAGCTTACTGTTGTATTATTAACTAGGCATTCAAATAAATATGAAGTACCTTTATGGGAAGTCTGACAACTGAAATTATCTGTTATTATTGATCTCCTTCAATTCCTGGGTCATGGTGCCCAAATCATCTACAGTTCACACATACTGGCACGTCCTCAGGCTCCTTTCAGGAGTAAGCCACCTAAATCCCTTCACAACAAAAACCAGGTGCTGCCCTCTTGATGCACAACTCAAACATCAACTTGTGTGCTACCTTCAGCTGTTCACCAATACCATGCAGGGCTTAAACTTTCACACCTCCACACCTTCTATGTGTGTATGAACACAAACATACATATCCTAGTACATAACTCAACAGCTTTTCCACAACATAAAGTCAATGAACTAAGGAAAGTAATCCAACAACCCTCCCAAAATGCACATGCACAAAATTACTATACTGTACAACATGAAGGGCCCTAAAAAATCCAAGCCAGCATGGATGAAGCCCAGCAACTCCAGAGGAAAAAAGCACAACAGTAGGATGGAAAGGTCCTGACTGTCGCTCATTACAGGATCTATTTCAGATGTTCAGGAGTTTTCTCAGAGTGAAATTCACCCAACAGTCTATTTAAACACCAAACAGTGTCACTCCTGTTGCAAGAAGATCTCTTTGATGTCACACTCAGCTTCTGAAAGTCTTCAAATCCATTCAAATAATTTGTTCACAGTCTGACCCCATGTAAAACCTATGTATAATAAAACTGTGATTCCTGGGTATGAAAGAGCGAATGAGCTGCGCTGTTGAAGAAATCCAACAGAGAGAAGATGCACATCATAATCTTACCACTTCTGCAGCTTTCTTTTGTGTATGACAGAAGTCCAGAAACATGTCCACATCACATCCCAGTTTGCCAAAGCCGTTGACTGAAGAGCCAAAAGGCTTTACAGTGCTGTCTGGAAAATAGGCACGCGTAAAATCTCGAACCAGAGAACAGGCCAGAAACCGGAGCTTGATGTTTTCTTCTGTGAGCTGATACTCATTCAGCAGAATGTACATCTGACTGCTTATCTGATTAAGAAAGTACCAGTGTAAAAATACACCTCCATCAACTAATATTTATCTACTTAATGTCATTGCAATGAAAAGATCTTTTGTTTTAAATGCAAACAGATTTATTTCACAGAATGCATCAGGTTGGAAGGGACCCTCAAAGGGCATCTTGTCCAACCCTCCTGCAGTGAGCAGGAAGAATTATTCTGACTGTTAAAATTACTGATTTCATCTCTCTGTTTCATTCACACCAAATTCTAACAGGTGTTACCATCTTTAAACATGCTTCATAAGTCTCCCATTACCACTTGCAAATCTGAAACGGACATGGATCAGTTTTAATTGAGAAAGATCTAGAAATGTCTACTTACACTGTCTGCATGACAAAGCTTCTGAATAAGCTCTTTCACTGGAATGTGAGACTGAGGAGCTAGGTGAACTGGTGTCTCTCCAGCAGCTTGACTCACTGGGTTTTTCAGTGACAAAGTAAAAAGTCTAGATTTAAATGGGACATGATGCTCTGCAGAACTTGGGACTCCAACAGCATCCTGCAGGGAGGCTATACTGTCCTTCTCTGAAAATTCTATTAAAGCATGGACACCCTAGAACATTGAGAAGGAAAATACACAGGGTTAGATAAATGCATACAAGCCTTGAACTGATGGCACTGGGATTATTCAGATGTTTGTAGATGTACTGACATATAGAGAACGGGAATAAAGAGGGTTAGATAAATTCACACAAGTTTTGAGGTGATGGCACTGGTATTATTCAGATGTTTATGGAAGTACTGACATATAGAGAATGGAAATAAACAGGGTTAGACAAATGCATACAAGTTTTGAGGTGATGGCACTGGTATTATTCAGATGCTTATGGAACTACTGACATATAGAGAATGGAAATAAACAGGGTTAGACAAATGCACACAAGTTTTGAGGTGATGGCACTGGGATTATTCAGATGTTTGTGGAACTACTGACATATAGAGAATGGAAATAAACAGGGTTAGATAAATGCATACAAGCTTTGAACTGATTGCACTGGGATTATTCAGATGTTTATGGAAGTACTGACATATAGAGAATGGGAATAAACAGGGTCAGACAAATGCATACAAGCTTTGAACTGACTGCATTGGTATTATTCAGATGATTGTGAAAGTACTGACATATAGAGAATGGGAATAAAGAGGGTTAGATAAATGCATGCAAGCTTTGAACTGACTGCATTGGTATTATTCAGATGTTTCTGGGAGTACTGAGACAATCCTCTTGAAGCTGAGTGCTCGGTGCTGTACCTCAACACTTTTAAGACACTTTTTCACTAGAGGTCAAAAATATTTAAGATCTGCTATTCTTGGCAGCAAACACTAAACATAAAAGCTCTGAAATCTATTTATCTTCACAACTCAAGAATGCACAAGAAACTCATGGGAAAAGGTCAGCACCAGTGCCACAGAGAGTTTCAAAGACTTGGAGCCAAACAGGTTGCTAGCTGTCTTTTACAGATGGTGCTTAGCAACTTAGGAATCAAAATCTGTTTCTCAACAAGGTGTGAAGTTTAACAAAAACTATGTTAATATGCTGATTATATACCATTTGCTCAATTTGCACAGCAGAGGCCCTGACCAAATGCTGGAATCTAGTCTTTTTTGTCAGTCTAGATTTTAGCTTCCATTGTTAATTACTTACACGATTTTCAAAAAAGAAATGACTCTTAATGCTTCCATGACTGGATAAGTACTGTAATAATTTCTTTTCACTCAGTTTTGATGGACACTTAATTAGAACAGTTCGTTCTGCTTGCTCCAGTCGTTCTGCTTGGACCTCAGTGAATGTCTTCTTTCTGGTACTGACTTCAGCATCTGTGAGAAGAAAGGAGCATCAAGGCTTTTTTACATAAATCATAGGATCATAGAATCAACCAGGTTGGAAGAGGCCTCCAAGATCATCCAGTCCAACCTAGCACCCAGCCCCAGCCAATGAACTAGACCACTGCACTAAGTGCCTCATCCAGGCTTTTCTTCAACATCTCCAGGGTCGGTGACTCCACCACCTCCCTGGGCAGCCCATTCCAATGCCAATCACTCTCTCTGGCAACAACTTCCTCCTAACATCCAGCCTAGAGCTCCCCTGGCACAACTTGAGACTGTGTCCCCTTGTTCTATTGCTGGTTGCCTGGGAGAAGAGACAGATACAGAGGGTTGGAAAGGACCCTCAAAGGTCATGTTCAATGCCCGTGCAGTGAGCAGGAACACCTCCAACTACATCAGGCTGCCCAGGGCCACATCAAATCTGAAACTTGGCTTTAGTACACTTAATCTGTTCCTCTGGATTGAGCAAATGAAAAAAATATTTGTTCCTGGCTCTCTAAAAGGCTTACAAGAAGACTGAACAAAGGACACAAACACAAGGGTATTGCTCTCACAAATGCATGTGTTTTTAATAACAAGGAAGAGGAAATGTAGGAAGAAAACAATCCTAACTTCCTTTGATGCCACAGGAAGTTCAAAGATAAATGGAATCTGCTCTTTGAATTACTGCTCACCATCAAAACCAGCACACAGCTGGACTCTATGCCCTAGTCTGGAAATACCAGCTAGGATATGAGGTAGAGCAAGCTGCACAGAAAAGGTTACCTCTTCAGCTACCATGAAACCAGCACTTCCACCTTCAGAGAGCAATTCAACACTTGCTTATTTTTACAACTCATCACATTCTTTTACAGTAAACACCTACTCAGACTTTTTGTTTAAGACTACACTTTCATCTCATCTGCCACAATAAACCCACAGATCAGTCACCTCTCACCACACTGCTGGCAATCTACCCTGCTTCTGACAGCCTAGAGAATTAACATGGAAATGTGACATGCTGGAACATCCAGGAACACAGAAAGCATTTTTCCATTGTGCACAGGCAAAGGGGCCAGGTTCCAAATCCATGATCACTTCCCTGCATAACCAACTAATGCACTGATCATATAACACTAGTGGAGCCTGCAAAGCTGCTCCCTGTTAATACTGACATCTGTGACTCAGACTGGGAAGCTGGAAAACATGCAGTTTTCTGCAGCCACCATCTGTTACAGAAAGGTTCAACAGACAGCTCTTCATTCTATGTTTTCAGATTTGAGGAGCCCATGGGTGTGGTGGTTTGGGTGTTACCTGCCCCCTCGCACTTTGGATATCACCCAGGCTAGACTCAGCCAGCTCTGGAAATTGAATGAAGCTTTATATTTACAGCTTAGCAGAGTATACAAGCAGATAGTTACAGTATATATACACTTATATAGAGAAATATAAAGGTAAAGGGTAATAAAGAAACACAACAGCCCTCCCAGAAACCTTCCCTCACCCTCCTGGCGGTGCTCGCACACATCCTGATGTTGCCCTCTACACGCTGATGCTAATGCAAGCACCCAGCTGGCCTGCCCGAGAGTCACAGCAGCAACCAGACGTTGCCTGGGTCTTTTTGGGCAAGTCTCTCACGACGATCACTGCCACTTTATCTACCTCTGCATTTAATAATGCAGGTCCTACAGGAGGGCAGCAACGTTGGATCTCTTGGCCTGAATGCATACTGGCGCTACGGTCACCTGCTCCGCTGCTGTCGGAACAGTCTCCGGTAGCGGCTCCCCAGGTCCCGAGCTGCTCTTCACGCCTGCGTCGCCGGTAACGGCGAGGCTACTCTCTCGGAGTGAGCCACCCGCCGCAAACATGACACGGCGGCCACTTCACTCCCCTCGCCTGACCTCATCGCCCCCCCCCCATCGGGGAGAACCACCCGGGCGAAACGAGGAGCGCGGCGCGGCCCGGAGACCCGTACCTTCACCCGCTTCCTCGGCGCCGGCCGCCGGCAAGGCCCTCTGCACCGCGGCGCCGGAGGAGCCGAGGCGGGACTGCTCGCAGGCCTGCCCGCGGCACGCACAGCCGCCGGCCGCGGCCGGGCCAGAGAGGCGCAGGCGACCCCGCAGCAGGCCCAGCGCACGGGCTCCCGCGCGGTGCGCCATCACCGGGCACCACCGCGCCGCCAGCGGCAGCTACTGCGCAGGCGCCACCCGGCGCGTTCGACGGCGGCCACCGAGGCTCAATGCTTTTCCGTCTGGCACAGTGCGGTCACTGGTGTACTGAGCCGGCCCTGAGTTGATATTTCACGGGTCACAAGGGCTGTTGTTGCCGCGGAAGCGTGCGACTGCAGGCAGCTGCCTGCTCTGACAGGAGGGAACAAGTCCAACCGGACGGCCCACGCCAGGACCGCGGCAGAACTGAGCTGCCCAGGCCTGAGGCATAAGGATGTTGCCGCCTGCGATGAGGCACCAATAGGTTCCCACCTGCCTGGGCCCGCGATCACCCCTTTATTGAGCGCCATCAGCCAAGGGGGTGAAGGTGGGCTTGGAGGTGAAGCTGAAACAGCCGATGACCAAGGTGATGGGAGACGAATGTAGGCTTTGGTAGACCGGCTGCTGAGGAAAGGAGAACAAAACTTGTCCTGCCCCATACCAGGGCTGCAAAAGCAGAGAGAGTTACTGTAGAGAAGGCATCGTACACATTCGGTAGGGTCAGAATTGGAAGGCAGTCCTTATTCTACTGCACTTTCCCCAGGTATGGACTGAAGCAGACATCATTTTCTCTAGTACTTAAAAACAGTCATCTGTGTAGAACTTGTGGACACATCTGTAGCAGATCTTAGGAGCTATGTGATGTCTTTGTGCGTTAGCAGGTCTTAACTGCAGAGCTGCAGTCTTGGTAGCCTCTTAGTCAGAGTCTGTAAGCTGTAAGTAATTGCTATGACCTAATTATCTTGATTTTTGTATCTAAGGATGATCCAGAAGACAGTGAGTAGGTTGCTTTTAAAATACTGCATTTCAGTTTATATCCTACATCTGCATGCCATGGAGCAGAATCCCCTCCATTTCTCTGGGGTGAATTTCCCTTGGAATCCTATGACGTGTTCTTCCTAAATTCATTGGTGTGGAGAGAGAAACTCCTCCTCTTTCTCCTTTTTGAAGCTGGTCTAAAAGGGGAAAATGGCTTCATTAGAAATAATTGTGGGTTTAGGAAAATTAATAACTCGAGCAGGTTCCTGGAAGAGGATACCTCAGGTATCCTTGCAGAAGAGCTGCTACGTGTTAAGGATGTATTCAGCCTTAACCTCCCACTTTCAAGGTGGTGCCAGTTGCATCCTCTCCTGTAGCCTGCCTTGCTCCTCAGCTCCCTTCCTCTGTTTCCTCTTAATTCGATCATCTTCAACTTTCTTCCCTTTCCCTTTTTTTACAGACATTTCTTAGCAAGTGCACTGAGTAGTGCAATTGAACAAGGTCAAACTCAGCAAAGAGGAGACACATTCCTTGAAGAAGGTTTGCCAATGTATTTATCATTTGTGCATTTTGAAGATGCCATGTGTGAACAGGGGTTGATGCTGCTTAGCAGCCTTCCATGTAACATTATGATGCCGGTTCGAATGAAATGGGGCAGTGAGTCTGTTTGCATGCCTGCACATTTCAGAATGATATTTGTGCTGTACTTTGGACAATTTTGAACAACGTGGGATGTGAGGTAGCAAAAAAACCCCTTTGAGCAAGGGAGTCGGTGTGTCTGGACAATATGTATGTACGACTAGTAACAATATCAAACCTAAGGAGAGCGTTTGTTCTGAAATTCCATAATGAAGGCTTTGCTGTTGACTTCAGTAAGCAAATAAGTCATTACAGTGCAGACAATAAACAGAAAATACAGCCTCTATGTCATGAGACGTTGATAAATTGAACTCCTCAGCCCCTGGTTTTGGTGATTGGGAGGTGCCATTTCTCCTTCAGAACTGATTCACCGAAGAGGAGCCATTGAGCAGCACAATCCTGCTTTTGAATGAGACACAAAACGTAGTCCTGTCTGATTTTATCAATCACCATACTTAAGCTACGTTGCCAAGCATATTTTAATCCTAACTAACGAGTGTTTCACGTAGTTGTCCTAAATTTCCCTCGATCCCCAGCACAAGTTCGGATAAAGCTTGCACCAAGTGCGTGCTAGCAGCTGCTGGGATCCCCTTTAGATGCACATGGGGCTCCGATGTGCCCCCGCTGCTAGCAGGCAGCGCCTCCGCTGGGGACACGGCAGGGCAGGCGGACCGCGCTCCCCGGGGCCGCCCCTGCCCTCCATACGGGGCGGAGGACGCCGGCTCCCGCCTTCCAGGAAACCGAAATAGAAACCTCGGCCGGGGCCGCCTCCGGTTCCCCGCCCCCGGCGAGGGGCGGGCAGCACTACCTGCGCCCTTCCCCGCCCCCGGGAGTTTCCCGCGGGACTTGGACGAGGGTCCCGGTGCTGGCGGCGGGCGGGTGGCGTGTCGCGGAGCCCCGTGGGTAAGCGGGACTCGGAGGGGGCAGCGAGGGACGGGACGGGACAGAGCGGGACGGGACGGGACGGAACTCGCCCCCCACTCAGGCGGCTCCAGCAGGGGCTGGGGGTGCATGTTGGTAGGCTACTGGCTGCCCTCAGCCCCCTGGACAGCGTCGTTCCGGCGGCTGAGGTCTGATCGCAGCACCTGGTGCTGTCCTCGGGGGCTGCAGGGCCTGATAGGGTCACTGGACACCATCCTGCTGGAGAAGAGCTAACTGCCGCTGTCAGCGCCAGGAGGTCTCCCGTTGGGTAGTTTCTGTGATGTTGTTTTGGGTTTTTTTAATGTTATTTTTCCCAAATGAAAATGTGGAATTATGTAGAAATGGAAACTGTTGCTTGTCCCTTAACACCAGATTATTTTTCCGAAGGGCTTGGGTTTTTCAAAGTCTTTAAATAACTTTTCTTAAAAGCAAATAAGGACTTTATTTGTTTTTTCTTTTCATCAGTGGTGGACAGCTACTTGCCCCATAAACCAGCAAATTATCCCCTAGCCCCTTAAACCGGCAAATTATCCCCTAAAAACAGCGCAAGTAGTCTTTATTATGGATGTCTTGAGTGTCTTGAGCCAGCCTGGTATAGTCTTGGGTTAGTTTGTTGGGGAAGGGGTTAAATTTATTTTTAATTGTATGTTTTATTTTATTCTTTGCTTTATTGATCCTTGACACCAAAATTCTGACAGGAGCTCAGAAGTCTCTTAGGGGGTTACTCTTATTTTAATATGATGGGTGTAAGGCTCTCAAGCTTCTCAGAAAGAGGGGCTTAAGTAAAAGCTGCTTCTGATAGAGAAATCAGCTCTTAGCTTGCAAATTAGTCATGAGAGGATGTTGAAATCATGGCAGAACTGGAGAGTCTGGTGCTTTAGCAACTGACGTTGAGTTTATTTTTTCCACTTCTGGTAAAAACAGTTCTTTAACTGAGAACGTCAGTAAAGCTTGCCTGGCAATGTCACTTCTTCAGGTAGAAGTATTTAAACACCACTTGAGTGCCCACCACAGCAGAGGATTTTAGAGATAAAATGGAAAAATTAATTCCCTGTCAACAACAACAAAAAAATGTTTATTTATTTTGCTAGTGGTGAAAATATAGTACATAAATTGCTGCTTAATTTAAGCATATTCTAGATACTGCTCTCACTATGTAAACGTTTAGTGTTCAGAACTTGCTAGCTAGAGGAGAAATGAAGAGTCTGCAGCTGCTCTCAAGCACTAAAAGCCCGGTACTGTGAACAGTCAGGTTATAGGCACATTTCTTGTTATTCAGAGCCTTTTTGTTTTGGCTAGCAGTGAAACTGTCTAGGATGTTAATAGTGTTGTGCTGTAGTTTGGGAACCCGTTGAGGAGCAGCGCAGAGTTTGCACCCGTGGAAAGCAGCATTTGTTCTAAACTGTGCAGAGAGATGCCTTGTGCATGAAAACGTTTTCAGAGTGAGTTTAATGGTGGTGGATGCTCATTTCAGTCCACAAAAGCATCTAGAGGCTCATGTCTTTCTTCAGAAAGTCCCTTGGAAATAGTTTCTAACTTCGCCTGACTTTACACATGCAGTTTCTCAGTTCTTTTTATGACTGGGCTGTTTCTTTCCTCTCCACCCTCACTAATTCAGCACGGGTTTTAATGGCAAGGAGTAAAAAGTTCTGTTGTGGGGGAAAACAATCTCTTTTACGATAAATGGGTTTCAGGCTTTGTTAAGAGCACTTAGCTTGGGCATGGAACAGGAAGGTGGGGTGTCAGGGGATAGAAGGCACTTCTAGCATCTTCTGTTTCTTGTGTGGGTTAGAAAAACCGGACCTGTCTCAGCAGATGCAAAGCCTGGGTGCTTCCCGCTCGGGTCGCGCTGGTGACCGCAAAGGTTTCCAACCCAGCTGTCTAACGCTAGAGGTGCTGTCAGATTGACTTGAGGTTGGTTAAACCGGTGTGAAGTGCTGGCAAGAATCACTGTGTCCATCGGGCGGAGGGCGAGGAGCCCCGGTGGTGCTGTACCACCATCACCCAGGGGGCTGCAAAGGAGCGTGTGCTGCATCCCCCTGGGCTCCTCCCGCAGGGCATGTGCGGGGCGCCCCGGCGCGGCGCTGCCTCGCAAGCTGCCACACGTGGGCTGAGTTTGCTTTGCCAAGCCGGCCGCGTCATTTTGCTCGGTTTTCTTCCACGCTAGAGCTGACGTAAATACTCTGCCTCATGAGAAATATGTGCCACAAAGCTTCCACGTCCTTGCAGGGAGGCTAAGAAAGATAATGATCGTAACCAGAAACTGTGCCTGGGTAAACGGCATTGCTTCGTGGCCTCGGGAGACCGAGTCTGCTGCCTGCCCTTCAAAGATAAATAAGATTGCACTTGCTGCTTTGCTTTTTCTTTTTCAAGTTTCTTTTTCTCTGGTTGTTATCTTTCGCCCAAATTAGATGGTTGCAGCAGATTGTGAAAAAGGGAAATGAGAGTTTTCTAAACTCAGCTCTGCTAGGGGAAAAGAAGATCCTTCTCTTCTTTGCTGTTAGCTGGGAGGACCAAACTCAGGACCTAACCGTGGAAAAACTATTTTTCACAACTACTTGGAAATCTGAATGGTCATACAGCAGCTGGATTCTTCTTTTTTTTTGAACTGTCATCTTTTTCTGCAGAAAAATCCCCTGTTATCTCAGCCTTGTGGTTAGTAGTTTTTCTTTCCGTGAAGCAGATGATCATATGAGCATCAAGCAGCAGTGTCCTGCTTGAGCTGCTATGCCGTGGCTTGATTTGTTTTGCTTTTTCTAATAGGCTGCTGCAGAACGCTCTGAAGTGATCACCAGCAGTTCAAGAAACATGACAAATTTAAGGATTATATTGAGACCTCTTTGATGTTTTTGTGTGATGTAACCAGGATAAATACAAGGTAAGCGCTCTAGATATTTGTGTGTTGAAAAGTGTTTGTATAAGTATTTTAATGACTGACCATGCTTGCTTTTAACTGGAATAGATTAACTCTCTCTGGCTTAAAGTAGGAACCTGGGGTGGGAAGGCACTTTTCAGGAATGCTGAGCTCAGTTTCTTGTAGTGAAAGTTCACTTTGGAAAAGTAGTCAAGATTTATCTGTAAAAGTCATTGCTAGGACTAGTGAGGGCAGAACAAACTGCTGGATGCTGCTTAAAAATCTCACTGCTTTTATAACAACTCAGTTTCTTTTGGAAACTGACTTTCTTTTGGAACTGGTGAAAATTTCAGTTCAAGTCTTGTTCTCTTCAGTTGTTTGCAAAAAAAAAGGTGGGTTATGTATCTCAGGTGGTGACTTACTCGTGCTTAGTAATTATGCCAAGAGGTGCTTATTACTAGTGGAATGACCTTGCTCCATGACCTTTTCATCTTTCTGGACATGTCAAATAAGTTTGGGATAAACTAACTGTGTATATTTATATCTCTCTTTGTCATCCATTTCCAAACAGTTAATTCCTTTGTTTTTGTGGAGGATACTCCTTCGGTTTTGCATATCCAGCAAAATATACCTAGTTCTTGCTTCCTTACTGTACCAGTTCCTCTAACTAAAAGCTTTATCTCAGTAAATTCCAAAACTAAATGACAAGGGAAGTTCATTAATAACTCCTAAGCAAAATTTACTAGCAAAGAATTTTTCTCCAGTTCATCCTCACCCAGTCTAGTAATTATGATTTTCTTCATATTGCAAATTAATGATTATAACTCTAACTGTATGATGATAAGCTGTCTGTCACCCTGAACACTTCTTTTCATTCTTACTTTGCTGAAGCATTTAGGTGAAAAGTGGCTTTAAGTTTGTTTATTTCTTGCCTTTTTTTTTTCCAGGAGTGATTTAGCAAAGTGGACAGTAATGGAGTATATGAGCACGGGTAGTGATAGCAAAGAAGAGATTGACTTGTTGCTAACTAATTTAAATATGTCTGAGGTGATAGACATCATGGAAGACCTTTATCCAGGTGGAGACCTTGCAGTCTATGAAGACAGCTTAATTACAATGTGTGAAGAGGCAAATCAGAATGAAGAACGTGCAGAATCTTTACTGTTTTGTGAAAGGGAAGTTTCTTTGATGTCTTCTGTCAAATATGGCACTGTGGAAGATCTGCTTGCTTTTGCAAACCAGGTGTCTAACACTGCAAAGCAATTTAAAGGATGCAGACAGCAAGAATCAGGAATCCTCCTGAACGTGGTATGTCTCTTTTCTTTTTACTTAAAAATGATTGACCCTTAGGAGTTAGATCCTAAACAGAAATCTCCCCTCAGTCCCAGGGGTAACACTCTGGCTGTTGTTCTCTGTGCAAGCCTGAGACTGGAGGGGATCTCTGAGGGCATCAAGTCTAGCCCCTGCAATCTCAAGCAGCTGTGGAGAGAGGTCTGTCATTCAGAAGGGTCCACTACATGTTGTCTCTTGGTAATCCTGGAGATTAGGAAGCATTTTCCAACATTGAATACAAACACATTAGAAAAGCAAAAGCCACCAGCCTGGTGGCTTGCAGATTTGGGAGGCGGTTAGAATTTTCCAGTGCCTTGTGTGCATGTAGTAAAACGAATTCATTATGCAAAACTCCCAAATAAGGGTCTAGAAAGTACTCTGCACAAAATACAGGAAACAGTAATGTAATGAGAGTAAGCATAAAGTATCAACTGACTTTTAGAATGACAGTGTTATGTTGTACCACACACCACTAAATTCAGATACAGATGCATTGCTTTGAAACATATTACCTTTTTTTCCCCCCTAAAGTGATTCATGTTCTACAAGTAACTGTAGGTATTAGTGGCATTGAACTTCTATTTAAAATCAGTTGCTCTGGAAATAATCCATTATGGAATGGAAGTTTATTCATATATGTCTGTGTTGCTGCCTCATTAAGAAGTTCTATGTCTGCCATCTTCAATGTCTCACACGTGGTATGTTTTGTATGTGAACACTGTTTGCTTGAGGCTTGCTGGTTGCTCAGGTGTGCAATAGCACAGGGTGTTGCTTTGTTCTGATTTGCAGGCAGCACTGCAGTATTGCAAGGCAGGCACTTCTAAACTCTGTAATTGAGTTTCTTAGTGAAGTGACACTAATATTAAAAGTTTCCTCTACTTGGGATAGCGACTGTTCTACATACTGGTGCTTGTTTGGCTTGCACCTTGTTCCTGCAGCTGCATACAATTGGTATGACCCATGTACTGTTTAGGTGCACGTGATCCCATTAAGCAACAGGGAATTGGAGGCCTGGCATTTACCTGTCCGTGCATTTCAGCAGGTACACTGGAAATACCTACAGCATTTCAGTTAGGGTCAGGAGTGCTTCTCATTGCCTGGTGACCCCACTGACTGCACCATGGCTCACTTCACAAAGGGTTCTAGAGTGCGCAAGCTGGATTGCTTTCCACTGAAACTAAACTGGAGGATGTGTTAGAGCCACAGATGAGCATTTCCACCACAGGACCAGTCTAGGAATTAGTCCTGAAATCCTCCTGAAAACATGCATAGTGTGGGGGCTGTTGCGTTCTTGCTCTGCAAGTCCACTCTGCTTGGTCTATATTCCTTTTCAGGACAGGTGCAGCTCATGTGGATTAGTGAGTCTCAATCCCTGGAAATGCAGAAGTGAGCAGGCAAGATGTCCAGATTGCTGCTCTGCATCTTGGCTCTTACCAAGTAGAGGCTGGATGTTAGGAGGAAGTTGTTGCCAGAGAGAGTGACTGGCATTGGAATGGGCTGCCCAGGGAGGTGGTGGAGTTGCCATCCCTGGAGGTGTTGAAGACAAGACTGGATGAGGCACTTAGTGCCGTGGTCTAGTTGACTGGATAGAGCTGGGTGCTAGGTTGGAATGGATGATCTTGCAGGTCTCTTCCAACCTGGTTGACTCTATGATTCTAGAGGAGAAGCTCATTCTGCATATCCTAAGCAAAATATTTTTGTTAAAAGACACAATTCCCCCATCAGTTCAGAACTTATCCTCCCCAAAAATAAGAACTTCCAAGTGCTAACTTATTTCATGTAGATCCTAGTCACTAATGACAGTTTTTAGCAGTCAAGGAGATACTTTCCAAGTTGAAAAGCCTGAACATAGTTAAAACACTGAAAGGTTTTCTACATTACATCTTCAAAAGAAGTTTGAACCCAGTAATCTTCCTAATGTGCTGTTAAAAAGAGTAGCTGAAGAGCCCAGTATGTGAGGCCATGTGACAGATCTGATATGATAAATATCCTTGATCTGCTTTTGCATAGCTTCAAGAATCTCAGTAAAATAGCAGTAACCAGGTTAATGATATTCCAGATACTGACAATACTGTATATCCCTGGATTTATTAGGAGCATATTCACAGGAAACATTACTAATTCCTTAGCTGAAACAGTATTAAGAGGCTGAAGAAAGAGCATCACATCTGAAGCAGCACTCACATGTCTATAGTTAGGAGTTTAGAATCATAGAATGGTTTAGGTTTGAAGTGACCTCAAAGGTCATCCAATTCCAACTCCCCGCCATAGGCAGGGACACCTCCCACTAGAACAGGTCACTCAAGGCCCCATCCAGCCTGGTCCTGAACACCTCCAGGGAGGTTGTGGATGACAGAATCACAGAATGTGATCTTCAGTCATGTTCTGTGATTCTGTCATTCACAACCTTCCTGGGCAACCTGTGCCAGTGTCTCACCACCCTCACTGGAAAGAACCTCTTCCTAACACCTAGTTTAGATCTCCCCTCTGCCAGTTCAAACCCATTACCCCTCATCCTGTCATTACAAGACCTTGTAAATAGTCCCTCCTCAGCCCTCCTGTAGGCCCCTTTCAGATACTTCAAGGCTACTACAGGGTCTCCTCAAATCCTTCTCTTCTCCAGGCTGCAGAGCCCCACCTCTTGTAGCCTGTCCTTGTAGAAGTGCTCTCTGATCATCAGAGGTCTGGAGCATCATCAGAGGTCTTTCTGTCATGTGTAGAGGAAGGGAGCTGTTTCTGTGGAAGATTTAGAGCAAGATACTGACTTAGATGCTCTGAATTGCTGCCTGGGAGCACCTTCCTGGCCTCACTGACCATACAGAGAACCAAAACTCCCAACATGACCCACCTAAAGCAGACAGTGTGACTCTCACTGTGGTTTTTTTTCCTAAATACAATATAAAACCAGAAGAAGATGGCTGGTAAAATTGTGACAGACTACTTCTACCTTTTACTAGGCAGCAGAAAGTCTGGTACAAGATGCAAAATGTAGCCATGTTCCCTTAGCAGCAGATGTGATATTAGGAAACACTGAAACTCTTGCTCACGTGGTGTAAGGTAGCCAGTGAGCAAGAGGTATGCGGCGTAACAAGTTGGGTCGCAGGAAGGACGAAGGCGCAGGTAGATCTAATAACAAGGGGCAGGTAATTTCATTAACCCAGCTGCTGTTGTTGTTGTTTCGAGCCAATTAATTGCAACTTACACTTTGTAAAGTTAGTCAGTGGAGAGAAATGTGGATGCCTGGACTGTGAATGAGTGCCACACCTCACATGCTGTTCCCATTTGGTGTTTCTAAATAAAGCCTGCCAAACAGACCGCACGCAGCATGTGCATACAGAAGGGATACTTTTCCCTCCCCACCCCCCCTTCTCTGCATGTAGAAAATTAATTAGGCTTGAAGTGCTTTGCCTTGTGGTTGCTTTTTGGTTTAATTTCTGGGCTGTTTTTAATTACTCTGCAGATCACCCCCAAGAATGGGCGCTATCAGATTGACTCGGATGTGCTGCTGTTTCCTTGGAAGCTGACTTACAGGAACATTGGCTCTGATTTTATTCCTCGAGGAGCTTTTGGGAAAGTGTATTTGGCCCAAGATAGAGAAACCAAGAAACGAATGGCATGCAAACTGGTATGTTAGTTCAGCAGCTTTATCTCTGTGCAAACATTGTACATGCAGTAGAGTTTCAAATATGTCTGCATCACAAGAGACACATGGACCTGCTGGAGCAGGTTCAGAGAAGTGTCACAAAGACGATCAGCAGGCTGGAAAGGCTGAAGGAGCTAGAGTTCTTTAGCCTGGAGAAGAGGAGGCCTCACTGGAGGTCACTCTGGAGAAGGGTGACCTCACTGCTGTCTACAACTACCTGAGGGGAGGTTGTAGCCAGGTGGAGTTGGTCTCTTCTGCCAGGCAACCAGCAACAGAACAAGGGGACACAGCCTCAAGCTGTGCCAGGGGAGGTATAGGTTTGATATTAGGAGGAAGTTCTTCACAAGATAGTGATTGGCATTGGAATGGGCTGCCCAGGGAGGTGGTGGAGTTGCTGTCCCTGGAGGTGTTGAAGAAAAGACTGGATGAGGCACTTAGTGCCATGGTCTAGTTGGTTGGCTAGGGCTGGAGGATAGGTTGGACTGGATGAGCTTGGAGGCCTTTCCCAACCTGATTGATTCTATGATTCTTGTGAAGACAGGTTGAAGGAATTGAGGCCGTTCAGCCTGGACAAGAGAAGCCTCTGGGTTAGAGCTGCATTTCAATATCTGAAGGGGACCTACAGGAATGTTGGGGAAGGACCGTTTGGAAGGGCTTGTAATGATAGGATGAGGGGCAGTGGTTTGAAACTGGAGCAGGGGAAATTTAGTTTGGACAAAAGGAAGAAGAAATTATTTACAATGAGAGTGGTAAAATACTGGGACAGGATGCTCAGAGATGTGGTTGAGGCCCTGTTCCTGGTGATATTCAAGGTCAGACTCGATGTGGTCCTGGGCAGCCTGATCTAATTGGGGATGTTGCTGCTCACTGCAGAGAGATTGGACAAGATGACCTTTGAGGGTCTCTGCCAACTCAGTGCAATCTGTAAATCACATTCCACCATTAGACTGGTGATCATCTTGGGTTTGTTGGCTTACACAAGGCAGGGAAAATGCATGTTTCTAACTGTGAACTTGATTTAGTTTTTTGGCTTTAAGACTGCAAAAGTTTCTGCATTTTGAAGTATCTGTAAGTATGTGTTACTGCCACGTGGACAGGCCTGCTGTGCTGTGGGGGCTGAAGAATTTCTACTTGTCCTGCTGTACTCTTGGTAGTAAAATACCAGCATGAGATCACGTTTCTCCTGGAGATGATAGCAAAACCATGTTGCTGCAGGTGGTTTTAGGATCTTGTGCTTTAACTGGGGTCCTTGAACTTAAGTTTTTTTTTATTTCAGTGCCAATAATGTCCCTGAGGGCTCATCTTACCTGCAGCTCTCGTTGTGTTCTGGCTAGTGACTGAGCTTAAGGTTGTCAGATGTCTGAAGAAAACTGCTGAGCAGTCCTCTGGTTTTAAGCAAACCAATGTTTTCTTTCAACTTAACAGTTCTGAATTAGGCAGTGAATATTCAGGGTTGCTAAAAGTTCATCTGGGAAATGACTTTGCATCCCCTGACTTTTGAATCAGTACCTGTATTGCCCCTGTATGTGAGAGCTGGGGAGGCAGCTGCATGTGGCAGTTGTGCCCCTTGCAGTCAGCATGTCTCCATGAAGACAGATGCATTTTGCTGCTCCTGCATAATCCACTGCAGAATTAAAGCATCCCAATGTATCAGAAAATGCAGTTTCTCCTGGCAACAGAAAGATTAGCCTCTTCTTTGGTTCACGCTCACATTGGTTGGACTCGAGGATCCTCAGGGTCTTTCCCAGCTGAAACAGTTCTATGGTTCTAGGTCTGCTGAGGGAAGGAGAATAGAGAGAGTGATAGTAGCCTTTCCATGTGTGAACAAGCACTGGGTTTATTGTCTTTGCAATCTGCTGCCAGTACTTTTAAAAGAAATCCAGAGCTGCCAGATGCTGCCTTTAAAGCAGGTTTCATTTCTTTTAAGCCATAAACCAGTGCTGATAAGGATTGACTTAAGGTCAGTGCTGCTTCTTAGCGTGGTTTGTCTGTACAGTGCTGAGTGCTGCAAGCACTGATCCACCTGTCAGACAGGTCTATGGCTGCAGCAGAGCAGAGGAGACTGCACAAAGCTAATGGAAAAAGCAGCAGGATTTTTATCTCCTTCACCAGGAAGTTTGCACAGAGCTTTTGCGTAACCGCCAGATTTTGACGGGAATAGCTCTTACTACATTGCTTGTTCTGGAAGATTACACTTTTTATTTGGGCATCATTCCAAAACCTCTCTCAACTTTAAACAGGATATATCTCAACTGGAAAAGAAGAACAAGTCACAGGATTGACATAAAACCCCATACTTTAACAAGTGGATCACGGGATCGAAATAAAACTCTTGTGTTTTAACACACAGCTAGGAGAGCTTTGCTTCCTCCTTCCTTTTAAATCTGTAGGAGCATTAGTGTTAGTATGGATAACTTGGTTTTTAAGCTGCTTTCCTGTGGTTTTGTTTCAATGCCCTAGGTGCCAGTGGAACAGTTCAAACCTTCAGATGTTGAAATACAGGCATGTTTCCGGCACGAAAACATTGCCGAATTATACGGTGCTATTTTATGGGATGAGACAATCCATCTCTTTATGGAAGCTGGAGAGGGAGGATCTGTCATGGAGAAGCTGGAGAGCTGTGGTCCTATGAGAGAATTTGAAATCATCTGGGTGACAAAGCACATTCTGAAAGGACTTGATTTTCTTCACTCCAAGAGGATAATCCACCACGATATCAAACGTATGTGTATGCGATTGCTTGGTGTGCTTTCTGGTCTAGGCTGGGGCTGAGGCTGACTTGGGGGCACATAGACTCATCTCTGGGAAGAAGGGAGGGATAATGCACAACAAATGACAAGGTCATAGCTCTTTTGTCTTTGTCAAGTGACTCAATTTGAAATAGAAACCTGAAGAAAATGAGTGAAGTTATCAGTCTGTGTTTAGGCAGAAGTTTTCCTCTTTCCATGTAAATTCATCCTGGCTGCTTCCAGGCTCACCTTACACTTGCACCTTCTTTTAGGTGTTAAGACTCTTCCTCAAGCTGCAACTAAACACATAATTTGTATTGTTGTTTTGTTTTTTTCTTTCAACAATGACTATAAATTCTAGTCTGTATTTACTTCTAAAATGCTCTGGGTATTGACATGTATAAATCATCAGAGGTAACCCTAAATTCAAGACAGTAATATTCAATGGCTTAACATTTTAATTCTAATGCATTATATTAACTTTAATATTAAGCACTGTTTCTCCCAGCACCACCTCCCCCTACAGCCAGAAAAGTTCTTTCTTTTTAGTACCAGTGCTTTTGATTGCAGACATTTGTATAGGTTAATCATTAGTAAACTTGAGGGTTTAAAGTAGAAATATGCAAACTGAAGTGTTACAATGAATAGTTTACAGAAGGTAGCAACATTTTGCTGAAGTTTCATCTTGGCTTTGCAATTTCTTTAAGTCAGTGTGGGTCAATACTTTGAGATTTACACTTTTGAGATTCTGGTAACTCTAAAACTGCTTCATTTTCCCCTGAGCTCTGCTTTCTCACTTGTAGTAAGAGGCTTTCCTCTGAGTTTATTCTAATTAGCAGTAACAATGACATTAATTAAAAGATTCAAAAACCAAAGCAGCCAATACCCAACCCATTTCATTGAGATAACAGACAGAAGAAGCAGTCCATTGTGAATGTGGTGGATGTGAATGTGGTTTGCCTTTTCCAGCCTCTTTCTTCATTACTGGATGCAGGGCAGAAGCCAAGGTGGGGGCCTCCTGGGGCTGATGGGTACCAGTCCTGGAGATGCCAGGGTACAAACCCTGGCCACATTCCTGCCTGCAGGGAGCTGTTTGGTTTGAGGAGGTGATGTGGGTATCCCACCCCTTTAATGGCAGCCATGCCCACTGCCTAACAAAGTGGTCTCTGCCCAAGGGAGCAAGGTGGGTGTTTTCTGTCACCAGAATCAAGAGAAATGGCTGTTTCCCAAACATCTCTGATTTTTCCTTCCCTGCATCCACTGCTGTTCAGTCTCTGTCCTGCTGACGAAAGAGGAGATGGAGTTTTACTGAGAGAAAGACTGCCCTGAGCCAGGAAGGGGAGAAGGCTTTTTTATTGGCATTTAAGAGGAGTTCAGAGTTGGCACTCATTTAAACCCTTGGTTGGAAAGCAAGGCTATTTATTGAGGGGAACCTCAGCCCAAAATCAGCTGGAGCTGAGTGCAGTCCCAAGGAGGCAGCAGAGCATGCTGCACTGTGGCAGCGTGGCCCTCTGCACCATCCTTTCTGTAGTGTTTTCAGTCCATATGTTTAAAGGTGTCCCTAAAGTCACATGTTTGTGCAGTTTTGTAGCTCTGGCAAGGAGGTGGGGGTGTGAAAGATCGCTTCAGGAACCAGTGCTGCTGAAATCAAGCCTGCATCTTCCCACTGGCTGGTCACAGTGGACACTGTCAAGATGGAAAGTGACCCACAGTTTCCTCTAGGAGAAAATGTGTTTGTGTTCTGTAACTTGGAGACTTCATTTGTCCACACCTCTGAAACAGCAAACAAGAAATTTTCAAGGCTTACAGAGAGCACTACCTCCATAAATATTTGATCAGAAATACAACTGCAAAGAAGGCCTCTGAGTACAAAGTCCTGCCTGAGGCAGAGTTTTTTGGGAAGAAAGTGAATTAAGCTCCTAGATAATGCTGCAATTCAGTGGGAGTTTGGAAGTCTCTTGTCTTTTATTGCTTTTGCAGCCATAGTCATCACTCTGAGCCACTCTGGCTGACTGATGCAGGAGACTGGTGTGACTGCTGTTGTTTGCTCTCTGCTTCTGTCTTCGTTTAATAGTGTAGAGTAGCCTCTTGACCAACAGTTACGTTGTTTGTGGTCATGCACAGCATACTCTTCACCTTGGAGATCATTAAGCATGTTCAAAGCAAGCCTTGCTGAGGTGCCTACCAGTCTTCCACCTTCCTCCCTTATCTTGAGCCATTTTCTCTCTCTCCTAGCTTCAAAACCAGAAGAAAAAAAAAGAAAGTGACCAATTGTGGATTCTTCTTATACTTAAACCTGAACAGTTTGAATTTTAAGATATAATTTAAAATTGGACCCGGTCACTAACAGACCCTTTTTGGCTAAAAGAAGGACCATGAGACTGGTTGTGCTACCTCTTTTCTCAGGCTAACATCCAAATCAAAAGAGATGTGTTGTAAAATGAGTGCTCGTGGTGCTAGAAACTGAAATGTCATCTTTTTGTTCTTTTCTTTTAGCAAGCAATATTGTCTTTATGTCAACTAAGGCTGTTTTGGTGGATTTTGGCCTAAGTGTTCAAATGACTGAAGACATTTACTATCCCAAAGACCTTAGAGGAACAGAGGTAAGAAACTGGAGGGGCAAAATCCATTGTGTTGTCTTACTCTCATGGTTGTGATGCTTAGAGTCAGATTTGGAGCTTCAGGGTACAGGCTGGGCAAAAGGGTTTTGTAATCAAAAAGTTACAAGTAAACAGTAGTATAAGCTTAATTATGTCTTTATTTTCAATTTGCTGAATGGAGAATTAGGTGTTACACTTTGAAAGCTGTATCATCTTCTCTGCAGTCCCATTTGTTAGTGATCATTAAATCCGAAGGTAGAAAAATCAGGGTTCACTGAAATCAAATAAAGGATCAGTGCTGTGAGGAGAGTTGTTTGCAGTGGATCAGCTTCAAACAGGAATTTGTTCTCTGCTGTACCAGGGATTTCCTCTGAAACACCTGCTCTGGACCAGAGTGACCTGCTCAGCACAGTAGTTTGACTCCTCCTTTGAAACTGCAGAAATTACAGCCCTCTGGGTTCCATCCCTTAGCATTTCTAAGCTCTGTTCCCCATCCAGATGTAACCCTTCTGTCCTTTGGGTGTTACGTATGGCATGGTTGATGATTATCTGCTACACTTGCTTAGGCATTACAGTGATGTAGGTGGGGACCTTTTAAATGTTCTCAGTGACTTTGACTCTGAACATGCAGAGGTCCTGCACACTGCTTGAGCTTGAGCTACACTCATGCCTTGTTGTTTTCAGGGCTGGAGCTTTAGCAGTGCCAATTATCTTGGATAGCTGCTGCAAATGTAGCTTTGCATGCTCTCTGCTGCCAGAGGAGGTTGTTTACAGGAAATCCTCCAGCTGAAACTTGGGCAGTTACTGTTTTCCTAGTTTTCCACAGCATAGGCATGTGTTCAGAGGGCTCCTTTGCATAACTAAAAGAGAGCATTTCACATCAGGCTTGTTGGGTGATTTATTTTTTCAAGATATTTGGGAAAATATTGGAATGTTTATTTTGACTGTCCTTCTAGACAGGGGAGTTAAGAGCTTAAAATTCTTACTGTACTGGATGCAACATACTTCCTGGCATTTAACGTACGTGCTTGGAGGGGGGGGTTAGTTTAGTTTGGGGTTAGAGAGGGTTTTGTGTGCTGCTGCTGAGAATAAGAAAAGTGGATGAGTTGGAAGCTCTGGTAGCATATTTCATAAGGATGGAGATATGTGTAAACAGGAAATCTCCAGGTTTGTGGAGTGGTGATGATGTGCTCCTGGCTGTTGGAGACAGGCCAGGTTCATAGTGGTAAGGACAACTGTGAAAAACACTTCTTTATTTAGTAGGAAGAAAATTATTCTGCACTGTTAAGCACCTGCAGTCGTGTCTTCAGAAAGTGAATAATCCCCACAACCCTGAAGCGTGGTGGTGCTTGGTGTTAGCTGCCTCAGGGGAGAAGCAGCCAGTCCTTGGAATCAGCAGTCCTGCTGTTCTGCCACAGCACCACAGGCCAGAAGTAAGGTTGCAGAAAAAGGACTGGGAAAGGAGATTTTCAAACAGCAAAGGCTTACAGGAACATTAAGAATGCCAGTCTATAAGTTTTTCTGCTCACGCTCTTCCTCTTAGGCATCCTCCTCTCTGCAGATTGCCTGATCAGTCTCCCACAAATGTCTTTGATAGCATGTTTTGTTTTTTCAACATAAGATCTTGACTCCAAAGTCTTCCTGAGTTTTGCACCCTCTGTTATGCAGCTTTAAGATGTGCTGCAGTCATCCCAGAGTGCTGTTGCTGCATGTGGTTGTGTAGCAACTTGTTAGGGCTGTCACTGCCATGCACCATCACGATGCCTGTGGACAGGCTGGGTTCTTTTATGTGTGGTATTGGCAGGGGCTCATGAAATGGCAGCTGGAGTTACCTTTCTCCTGTGCATCTTCTTTCTCCTCTTGGGGGTTAGAATTTTTATTCACTTCTATAGGACAGAAAGTCTGAGTATTGTGAATCTTCTTTGCGTTTATGAAAATCAATAGCTGCAATTCTGGGGAGAATGATTGGATGAGTGATAGATTTCATTGAGTTGGTGTAGCATGAAAAACCTGGGGTTTCTGGGTAAGTCATGCAGCACAGTAGACCATGGCTGTGGTCAAACTCCTCTGCAGGAAATTACCTTTCTAGGCATTTGCTATGCTTGCTGTTATGCTTCAGTTAGCTTCAGTTGAGCCAGTTAGCTTCAGTTGAGCCATTTGAGGTGTGGGGGGGAAAGTTGCCTGCTAGGGTTTTATTGAATGTGGAAGGTGTGATTCATTTGCAGGAATGCTAAACTCAAACTAGCCCAGCGTGAAGGAAAGGGCTGGTTTTTAGTGGAGTCATGTCTCTGGTCTGACAGGCAGCCAAGTGCCAACCCAGCAGTAGGGAGGAGTGAGAATGGTAAGGTGAAGATAGGCTTGGGCTGCCAACTTTGGTGACAACTTTGGCCAGTATAAACCAGTCTAAAATCACAGCTTAGGTGCATGTCTCCATTTGGCTTTTGCTACTCTTCAGTCAAGGTGCATCTTTACTGTTCTCACAGCTGGGCTGTAATTGTAGACAGGCTCTTGTTCCAGCATCCTTTTCTCCTCAAGAAGGCAGCTGCTTTTTTTCTTCTTTATACACAGATGTCACTCAAGTTGCACTGTATTTGCTAATCACTTCTTTGTGCAAAACCAGAACTTCTCTTCTCTGCTTCTTAGGAGACTTAGGAGTGGCTGGTGCAGATGCTCTCTATCTTTGCCCGGAGGATAGCAATGGGGAGGACTCGGTAGCAGCTGTAGATTCCTGCTGAACCTTTGTCCATGCCTCTGCTCTGAAGCTCTGTGCTGCAGATAGGGTTTGTGATTTAGTGGGAAATATTCCATGGCATTTGAGTGAACCCTACAGCTCTTCTGGGTCTGTGGTAATAAGCCGTCCAACCATGTGGCAATGACTTAATTTCCTGCTCTTGTGTCAGTTAATGGCTTTTAATGTGACTCTTTGTGGCAGGATGACTTGAACTAATTACAGTTCTGTTTGGATCCTTTAAAGGGAAATTGGGTGAGGGAAGAGTGGAGACTAGAAGCAAATAGGGCGGCTTGCTAACCTCATGTGTTGTGGGCTGTGCCCACGTTGTGTTGAAACCGCTGGTGGTGATGGTGGCCGAGCTGTGCGAGCAGCTCCTGCCAGTTGCGGGGTGTGCCTCCTGCATCCTGCCCATCTGGTTCTCCTCTGGCTCTGCTCCCGAGCTGCCTGGAGCTGGCAGGAGCTTCCCACTCAATCTTCGTGTTTTTAACAAAGGCAAACGTTTCAGTGAAATGTTTGGATGGAAACTGTATTTTGGGTTAGATGAGATTAGAGTTGTTGGTTTAAAAACAAGGATAGAAGAGGGATACTCCCTTAATAGCTGCTCTGAGAGTAACCCGGGGGAAAGGACATGCAGCAGGACTTAAGAGACCTGGATTTTTGTTTATGCATTGCCTTAGACCTGGCTGGCTCCTCACCTGCCATTTCTTGGGATAAGGCCCCAAGATGCGGGTGATAGGACAAGGTGGGGAGAGGAGAAGGGTAAGGAAGACAGGAAGATGTGCTTCTGTCAGCTCTCCCCAGAAGAGTTGTGAAGTATCTGATGTTAACAGGGGTCTGAGGAGCGGACTCCTACCCCAGAGTCACCCTTGTTAGCCTGGTACATGCCCATGTTGTTGAAGCAGAGTGGAGCAGTCCTGCAGTGCCTCACACAAACTGGCGATTCAGGCACCTCCTTTGCCTATAGAGGGGTGAGGTTCCTGAACACAGCTGAATGAGGCAGAGCCTTGGCTTGAACATCAGCCTTCTAAAGCTCAGCTGAGTCTCATAGCCACTGAACTGGGGCATGTCTAGGGAGGGTAAACCCAGAACAGGACTTTGTCCAGGTGTCAGAGCAGAAAAATATTATTCTCTGGATGCAGGTTGGTCTTTATGCTGCTAGCACCATTCGGATGTATCCCTTCAGAGCCAGGTTTCCCAGGTCACAAAATGTCCTGATTTGTGTATGTTTATTGCTTTTCCCTATTGACTAATCTCTTTTTTACTGTTCTGCACAGATTTACATGAGCCCTGAAGTTATTCTCTGCAGAGGCCACACAACAAAGGCGGACATCTACAGCATGGGAGCTACAATTATTCACATGCAAACTGGCATCCCACCCTGGGTGAACAGATACCCTCGTTCTGCTTATCCCTCCTACCTCTATATTGTGAGTGTCCTCAGCAAAGCTGTAGCTCAGTTTCAGTTGAAGGGTTTCCTGTGCCCTTGTCTGGGAAAGCTCCAGTCATCTAAAAACTATCAAAGTGTTTCTCAGAGAGATGATCTCATCCTTTTTTTTTTGCTTCAGGGGAGGGAAGTGGGTTTTGATTGTTTAGGGGAAAGCAGAGGCTGAATGGGAGTCATCTCTGTCGTTTGTGTTCACAATTCACAGAGCTTGAGTATGCTGCAAGGACAGGGCTAGAACAGTGTTAAAACTTGATTGGAACAAGCCCATCTGTGTCCTGCTTGTCTGTTTTGCTTAGAAGTTGCAAATGAAAACTGAAGCCTGGCAAATCTGATTTTCAGATACTTTTACTGTGGTACTGATGAATTTGCTTTGCACCTGATTTTAGGCTTGCCTTGAGTTTTAAACTTAAGAGAAAAACTTGATTTTTAAAAGGTGGATGTTGTGCAGCCGTTCTGTTCTAATTGATCCACCCAGCTCAGGGAGAGGATGAGTTGTAAGTGGGGAATTTCCAGGCCACTCGTGGTTAGCTGTGGCTTCCTCTTCCATTGTTTTTGGAATAACTGTTTTAATGGTCTTCTTTTGGTTCCAACAGATCCACAAGCAAGCTCCCCCCTTAGAGGACATTGCTGAAGACTGCAGCACTTCCATGAGAGAGCTGATAGAGGCAGCTCTAGAAAGGAATCCTAATCATAGGCTGTCTGCAGCAGATTTGCTGAAACACGAAGCCTTACACCCACCCCCAGAAGAGCAGCCACGGTGCCAGAGCCTGGACTCAGCACTGTTTGAGAGGAAAAGACTATTGGCAAGGAAGGAGCTGCAGCTGCCAGAAAACATTGCAGGTAGTGAGATCGAGCTTACTTACCGTGCACTTTGTAGATTTTACTTTGTCTGAAAACTTGAGTGTTTAGAATCAAACCAACTCCAAAGGCTTCTGGCAAGTGACCAGTAAACAACTCAACCCTGTGAGATCAGAGCCAGAGCTCATTATGTGAAACGCCCATTGACTTCAGCAGGGGAAGAGCTCAGCCTAAATTCTGCAGCTCCAGAAGGGCTGGCTCCTGAAAAAACTCTGGGCTGTCATTCAGGACACTTCATGAAGCAGAAGTGTGGGTGTCGAGAAAGGTGACAGTCTCTTTTCAGTGGTGTCCTTTGATAGGACAAGGGGCAGCAAACAGAAGCTGGACACTGGAAGTTCCACCTCAAAATGAGGGAAAACTTTTTTACTGTGAGGGTGACAGAGTCTTGGAGCAGGATGCCCAGAGAGGTTGTGGAGTCTCCTTCTCTGGAGACTTTCAAGACCCATCTGGACATATTCCTGTGTGACCTGACCTGGGTGATCCTGCTTTGGCAGGGGGACTGGACTCAATCTCTGGAGGTCCCTTCCAACCCCTACCATCCGTGATTCTATAACAATAAGTACTGTGATGTGGCTGAGTGTTAGCAGTGCGAACATTTAGTTTTAAAACCAAAAGTAGCTAGGATAGAACACAGTTCCCTTGTGCATTAGTAAGTGCTTTATGAAGGGTACTACATAAACCATCTAGGATATTCAATGTGTCCTCAGATAATATCAAACCTAAGGGAAATTCAGTGCCAGCAGTCTGCTAGTAGGCTTCAGAATGCTTTAATTCTACTTCTGTATTTTGCCTTGTGGGTGCATAGTCCTTTGACTGGCTCAGGCCATCTGAATCAATTCTTTTGAAAAGTACTGAAAATGAAGTGAAAAAGAAAAAATGGAACTTTAATTTAGGTGCTTGAGATTCCAGGGTACTCATTATACAAGTATTCAGGGGAGTGCTGCCACTGCAAACCAGGCCTGGATTCTTCAGACCATGATTTAAAAGAAACAGATAAAGCTGAGGTTGATGGTCCTGTATTTGTTCTGTACTGTCACATCAAGTGACACAAAGAGGATGTCATCTGTTTAGACAAAAATTCCCCCAATGAAGGGGAATTCTCAGCTGGCAGAAAGCTTGCAGGTTGGGTTTTTTTCCTGCAGCAAACTTTCCTAATAGCACTGTGGCTTAGAGGTTGTCCCAGCTGATGGAAATAGTTGAACACACTTGGCTGTTTTCAGCAGTGCACTGCTTACCTTTCTTTGCCCCAGCACTGAGGGGTGGTTTGCTGTCTCCATTTTATGTGAGGTTTATGTTAATTATAGATTAATCATAGAATCAATCAGGTTGGAAGAGACTTCCAAGATCAGCCACTCCAACCTAGCACCCAGCCCTATCCAGTCATCTAGACCATGGCTCTAAGTGCCCCATCCAGGCTTTGCTTGATCACCATCAAGGGTGGCAACTCCACCACCTCCCTGGGCAGCCCATTCCAATGCCAATCACTCTCTCTGGCAGGAACTTCCTCCTAACATCCAGCCTACACCTTCCCTAGCACAACTTGAGACTGTGTCCCCTTGTTTTGTTGCTGGTTGCCTGGCAGAAGAGACCAATCCCACCTGGCTACAACCTCCCTTCAGGTAGTTGTAGACAGCAATGAGCTCTGCCCTGAGCCTCCTCTTCTGCAGGCTGCACACCCCCAGCTCCCTCAGCCTCTCCTCACAGGACTGTGTTCCAGGCCTCTCACCAGCATTGTTGCCACTGTAGTGTCCTTAACCATGAAGCTTTCTAAACCACAGATAAATAAAAGCAAATATCAGGCCAATAATTCCAGTAAGGTCTACAGCCATGAAACTGAACAAATGTTGCTACTTGTGCAACAATTACATGCTTTGTTTGTCTTCTTTTTAGATTCATCATTGTGTACTGGGAGCATGGAAGAGTCAGACCTGCTGAAGAGGCAAAGATCACTCTACATAGATCTTGGAGCTCTTGCTGGTTACTTCAATATTGTTAGGGGACCACCAGCCTTGGAGTACGACTGACTCAGTAACATTTTATGTTTCAGGTCAGAAATGGACCTCTACCTCTTAAAACCTGATTTTAAGACTTGATTTTCAAATTTGTACATAAACCAAAATTTGCCATTATGGGCTGTCAAATGTGAATAGTGTTTAATTGCACAGATGATTAAGCTAAACCCTTAGGGGCTCTGATAAGCTGATCCTAAACAACAATATTTGTGCATCTGCTGGTTGACCAACAAGAAGGTGGCAAAAAGAACACTGCTAGAAATGTCTCAATCCAGCATATCTTTCTGTGCTGGGTCTTGCACTTTTGTAAAGCTTGTAACATGTGCTTGCAAATACTGCCATGAAAAATACATATATGTGTGTGTGTAATTCAGCCTGCGGGTTGTAAGATTCTGTCTCTCTGAACTGTCCTTAGAGAAGACCTTTCCAAAGAAAAATGTCTTTGATTTAACCAGTCAAAGACTGGGTCAGTGTTGTTCTGTCTTCGAGACTTGGCCTGTCTCTGGTCAATCTTAATGGAAATGAGGCCCCCCCACCCCTACCTTAAGCTGGGCTAATTTTTATCAGCTATCTCTGGAGCCAAAGCATCACTCGGTCACAGATGTGTTTGTGAAAGCCAAGCAGGGCACTGTCCCACTTCTCTGTGGGCAGAGGGAATCTTTCCCTGGCTGTGTTGGTTAGCTCTGGGAACAGCACAGCAAGCTGGCCCTGACTCCGCCTGCTTTCTACATTACAGATACTGCAAGGCTATCTTGGGTAGTTTTCAAGGACAGATCAAATGTTATTCCCTGTTGGTAATAGTGGGCAGGTTCCAGCCTCTTGCTTTTTAGTCCTTTCAAATTGTACAGGTGTATAATTGCTGTGAGTGCTGTGGATTGGAAAGCCTGTCAGGAGCGACGGGCTGCGTTTCTGTTCCTATGGAAATGGA
Source organism: Pogoniulus pusillus (assembly GCF_015220805.1). Classification (NCBI taxonomy): domain Eukaryota; kingdom Metazoa; phylum Chordata; class Aves; order Piciformes; family Lybiidae; genus Pogoniulus; species Pogoniulus pusillus. Next base: position 17,406,118 of record NC_087286.1, on the reverse strand, counting down.
ATTACATTGCTCCTATATTACATGTGCCTCCTATATTTGAAACATGATGTTTTGGATGCTAGTAAAACTATGTGGACTGCATAGTTCTGTACATCCCATGGGATGAGAATGTAAACTTTTATAAAACTCTTTTGGATGCTTAGGATGAGTCTTTATAAGCATTTGTGTTTAAGTGGCATACTGTGTATGTTGTACACTGAACCCTCGTGAGAAGCACAGTCTCTCTTTTGTGCCTCTGTTATTTAATGCTGCTCCTGTCTGACAGATGATTTCCACTTTGGTACCCATTCGGTCAAATGAATAAACTCAGCTCAGTGCCTTGAGATGTGGTCACTCTGTTCTTTCATCTTTGAAAACAGCGTGGGGCTGTGGCTGTGTTTGGGTCCAACCTTCCCGACCATGGCCCAGGTACACTACACACATCGTTCCACTGACTGGGGAGTTGGGTAGAGGTTGTCACTGATGGATTTTGGCTCTACCTAGAGCCAGTGAATGTTATCAAGTAAGCCCCATTCTCAAACCCTAGCCCTCCTTCTGGGCTGCCTAAGTGTTGTGAAGGGGTTATATACAACACACAGTTCTTCAGTCCTGATGATTGCTGCCAAAAGTCCTGCTGGGAATAACCCACCTGCACCAGTGCTTTGTGCAGAATATTTAGATGGCCAGCTGCCTGGTGCTATCTGTGGCCAAAACTGGGAAGGTCTGTGTGGCTGGAAGCTTTACCTAGCTGACACCATGGGCAAAGGCTTTGCTTCCTACAGTTTGCTTTACATCCCATGCCCAAGAAGGAAGGACTTTGCCAGTTCCCAGGAAAGAAACACCATTTGGACTCTAAGCATCCTTTTCATTACAGGAAACACCCAACAAGGTCCCCTTCTAAAACTGTCCCCATCCAAAGCTAGTAATTTGGGCAAAGGGAAAACAAGTCCTTTACAAGCAGTGAGCACTGGCCATACTCAGCAACACCCACAGAAATCCGTCTGGACCTTGGGAGTGGCTCGCTACAGCCTCGTGGGCACACTCGTGCTGCTGCTGGCTGGCCACCAGAAACAGCCCTGCCGACTGATACTGGGGCACGATGACTCAGCGGGGAGGGACGAGCTGCTGCGACAGCCCGGGCCTTTGCTCACCTGTGTCACGCACCTCCCACACGAGACAGCGCCGTGTGCCACCCGAGCGGCGGGGTGACACGGCCGTGGCATCCGTCTGAGCGTGTCCAGAGGGAAGGGAGCCAGGGGTGCTCCCGAGTGAGGCGCGCAGGAGAAAAAGCTGTGCGTGGCTGACCCTTGTCAATGCTGCACACAACAGCAGCGTTGTGCTCGCCCACACATCTGGGTTCAAACGTGAATAGTATCACAGTATCATCAGGGTTGGAAGAGACCTCACAGATCATCAAGTCCAACCCTTAGGAGCCAGTTTCAGAGGAAGGATGCTGCTGTAGCATCCACGAGCAGAGGAACAATGCTCCTCTTGCAGACTGTGACAGTAGTAAGCACAGTTTGGCCAGCATGAAAAAGTGGTGGTGTGAAAAGTGTGAAATCCCAGGGGGAAGCTGGTGCCATGTCTTTGCCCCTGCGCTGGGTCACTAGCCACTTGGCATGACCTGCCTGCCACTAGTGGCACAGGTGGAGCTATATAGAGATCTCTGGGTCCTTTGCCCACTGAGCTTCCATCACAGTGCCTGGAGACGGTGGGGGCCAGCTGCAGCCCAGGGCAGGGCAGGAGCGTGCCCTAGCCCAGTAATGCCAGCAGTGCAGTAGCATTGTGCTCCCATCTCCAGGTGCTGGTGGCTCTGGACCCCTGGGATGTCTTGCTAGGACACTGGGACTGGGCACTGTGAGGATCATGGCTGCACTTTCTGACACAGAGACATGACAACACGAGAGCACCAGGGATGCCAGCAAAGGCTGCCACTGAAGGATATGTTTGACAAGTGGTCTGAAAAGCCTGTGTTGATGTCTGGTCTCACTGGCTTCCTGCTTACCCTGCAGAGCTGCTGTGGAGGGGCACGTCTGCTGCATCCAGTGTAGGTGGTTTTGAGAGAGCAGAACACCAGGTTTCACTGTCTCAGGCTGTTAGCCAAATGCCATTTTCATGCACACACTGGGTTATTTTCAGGGAAAACTGAACCATTTTCTGCATAAGAAAAGAGCTTTTCAAGCAAGCAAGAAGTACCTTTTGAATTTAAGTTGGCTCCTCCCAAGAAATAGGAAAGCATCTTTGGCAGCAACACAACAACAAATCATCTTGCCAAAAGAGCAACATAGCAGGGAAGGAAAATGACACAAATAATGATCAAAAATGCTCAGGCAGATCTGTCTCACTTTCTGCACTGTTTTGTGCAACTGCTACCTCACACAGGCTGCATTTTCCAGCCTTGCAGCAAGACTCTGATATCAACTCTGGCATCTTCTCCTAGCTTTCCCTGTAGAGCTCACAAATAAGTGCAGATTTGATAAGAAGTCAGAAATTACCTGGAAGGAGGAGGCCTCAAGGTGTGTCTCTGAGAGTGCATATCTTAAAGGGAGGTATAGTATTTCCCTCTGCACATTTGTAAGCAGGACCAGAAGCATTCTTTCACGATGAAGGGGTGGAGGGATGACTTCCACTGCTAATTTCTCAGATGGCTGCTTGGCCAGTGTTGAACATTCAGAGTCTTGCAGCTGGAATTAGCATGGGCACCCATTAGCAAGAGTCCCTGCACACCTCCTGTTCTGGCATGCCAAAGGACAGGAGGGGCCACCCAGAGACTCCTTTCACAAGCAGGTCATGGGAAAGAGCCACTTTTTGTGCACACCACCAGACTATGTTAGGACATAGAATCAGAGAATGGTTTAGGTTGGAAGGGACCTCAAAGCTCAGCCAGTTCCAACACCCTGCCACAGGCAGGGACACCTCCCACTAGAACAAGTCACTCAAGGCCTCATCCAACCTGGCCTTGAACACCTCCAGGGAGATTGTGGAGCACAGACGAATGGTTGAAAAATGCTTTCCATCTCTTTTCTAGCTGCATGATGCTGCCCAGGGAGGTGGTGGAGTTGCCATCCCTGGAGATGTGAAAAAATAGACTGGATGAGGCACTTAGTGCCATGGTCTGGTTGACTGGATAGGGCTGGGTGCTAGGTTGGACTGGATGATCTTGGAGGTCTCTTCCAACCTGGTTGATTCTATGATTCTATGACTGTGCCACACAGCTTGGTGACATATAGGAGATGAAACCAGCATGGCAGGAAGGCCTGCTGAATACAGTCAGCATCAGAGACTTTTCACCCCTCAGCTACCTGTGCAAAGGAATGTGCTGCTCCTTGCAAACTTCAGCTAACTCCAGATGTTGTCAGCTGGAATTTGCCTTCTCAGGCTACAACATTTTGCATTCCCAGCCTTCATATTTCAGCAGTTGCTGTTCTAGGTTTTGCAATAGCAGTGGTCACAGTATCTCACTGTAACTTAAGGAAAAAACCCTCTCATTTCTATTTAGGAAGTGGTTCTAGTGAAGAGGATAGCAGTGGTGTGTGAAAAGGCATCACAGCAGAGTCAAGCTTCTTGCAGGAGCAGTTAGTACCACAAGCCCTGGAGACAGATCCCTCTCTCCAAAACAATATTGTTGGTGTTGTGTTTGCAGATGTTGTCTCAGGCAACATGACCTCTGTCCCTGAAAGATTAAGAAATGAGGGAGAGGTTAGACACCAGAGAAACATGTCCAGCTACTAAATATCAGCCTGCTGAGGGTGACTCACCTTTCTAACACTCCCTGCTGGGTGCTCCTTTCCCAGGTCCCGTGAGGCTGTGACTCTGGCAGCAGTCAGACCACTCGCAGCAACGTAACAGCTCCAGAGCAGAGTTTTGAAAAGATGAGCAACCAGCTGGGTGCATAAGAGTGGGTGCACAATTTCAAGCCTAATTTATAAGCTCTTAAGTGTGTCAACTGGTATTTTTATGTACACAGGGACATATTCTCAATGCATGAATGGGACGACACAAATAACTGAGTGTGACTTTGCAGCCTGCCCTGTGCGGAGCAGTCATGAAAAGGCAGATCTTGGGCTCTCGTCAGCATCTGCCTGCACCCTCACCACTGTCTGGTGTCCCAGAGCAATGAGACTCTTCTCATTCCTCTGTTTGTTTATCCTGACTCCCTTCCTGCTCCTGCAAGATCTCAGGAATGGCTTTTTTAATTTCTACCTCCTCATGACAGTGCCATCTACTCCCAGTCCCTGCAGCTCTCCTAGTTGATTCTTTGTGCCTGGCAGAAATCACAGAAAGAAGCCTTGTTAGCTGGTTTGAGGCTAATTGGAGTATTTTAGTGAGAAAAACTAGCTTATAGGCTGTGAAAAGAAAACAATGGTGATGGCTACTTCACCCACAGGCTTGCTGAGATGGATAAAAACAAGAACACATTTACAGATAAGACAGAGCCTGTGTGTCTCTGATGGAGTCTCTGTTTCTCCCTGAGCTTCTTCTGTGTAACTAATCCTTCTGCTTCTAACTCCCCTTGCTCATCCTCCAAACTCACCTTGCACATAAGGTATACTCTGGAGTAAGGTAGAGGGGTGGAAAGAAGGTGGAAGGGTGGTTGGGAGCCCCTCCTGGGGACTCTGATTTCTGGGAGGGCTGCTGTGTTTCTGTATTACTCTTGTCCATTTCTGTCTATAGCTGTGTATACTGTCACTATCTGCTTGTATATTGTGCTAAGCTGTGAATAGAAAGCTTCATTCCTTAACTTCCAGCTGGCTGAGTCTAGTCTGGGTGATTTCATAAGAGCTGGGGGAGTGGGTAACACCCAAACCACCACACCTCTATCCAGGCAACTTTTGATATGCTGCAGGACACTGTCCCTCCATGCTTCTCCCCTGCCTGACTCAGTCATCTCCCATCCCCTCTCCTCTACAGCCGTAGGTGAGAGACTGTGAGGGCCTCTGTGCCTTTCTGAGCAGAAAAGTCCATCTAAAGTTGTGATATGAGTTACTTTGCCCCCCTCCTGCCAGCCTCTGCAAGGGAAGGTTTTACTGGGAGGGAGAGGAGCCAAGCAGAAGGTCTGGAAGGGTACAAGCCTGCAGCAGAGGACAACAGTTGGCAGAGCTGCACTGTCACTGAAACATGCTGATGAGCAGAGGTGGCCTGTACACTGTGCTTGCTCTGAGCCAGCACACTGGCAGCGCTGGGCTGGCTCAGATGTCAGGGACTTTGGAATGCCAGCTGCTGTGGGAACAGGTCCTGTGCTACACACTAACTGGTGCTGAGCCTGGCAGTGTCTCCTGCTGCAGCCCTGGTGTGCTGCTGTGACACAGAGCAGAAAGATGAAAGGTAATTTCCACCTTCCCAGCAACGTCAGTGCCTCCAACTCACCTCCTCTCAGGACACAGGACAACACATCCAAAGCCATTCCACTGCCAGCTTGTGAGTCAAAGCCATAGGGTGGTGGTGATATGTGCACCAAAGGGGCACCAGGAATGCAGAAGCTGACCAGAGGTGTGGGATGTAGTCTGCCCCTGCTCATGTCCCTCGTGCATTTGTCCACAACATGCATTTAGGTTTCTCTGTGCTTTGCAATGTCTCTTCCAGGCCTTTATCTAGAACCCACCTGCCTGTTTTGCAGGACAACAGCTAGCATCTTGGTTTGACACGTTTCTGAGTTTAAACCCCTCCTTTCCTCTAAAAAAGGGAACAGTCTGGCTTGTGCCACTGTCCTCAGACACTAAGACACTTGCAGCTTTGTTAGGCTGCTTCATGTGTGGCCTCGCCTTGCATCTATGCAAATCTCATGCAGTCTGCATCTAGCCAGCAAAAGAGGAGAGCTGCCTGCACTCAGAGAGTCTGCCTCTGCCTCAGCTCCAGCTCCAGCAGCCGAGCTACCTCCTGTCACTCAGGCACTTGAGCTCTGAACTATTCACTTATGGCAGGATACTTATAGTGATCTCCTCCTGGCAGCTGGTGGCATAGTCCCAGGCACGCACTTCACAAACCCCATCCAGAGAACGTCTGTCCTGCATCTGCTGGGACACCAGGCAGCCACATATATCTAAGGAGCTGCTGCTAGTGATGAACTTCACATAGCTTTCCATCCCAGGGTTATTCACAACCTCCACAACTCCCACGGGCTCCTGGTGCGTAGCTGACTCCCGGTGTCACGCTGCTGATTGTACGGGCACGCTGCCAGGGACAGAATAGCTGCCCTCGTTTGTCCCAGCTGGTAAATGCTTTCTCAGACATGTGCACTGCAACACTCAGCTTACTTCCTTGCTGTTGAGAGCCCAGCACAGTATAATGTTTATTTATTTGTGCCTGAATCTTGTCTTGTGGGAGGGAAAGGCTCGTGGCTGGACAGCAGCATGTCCTCTCGCCTCATGTGAGGTAGAGATTGCAGCTACCTCACTCCTGAAGAGGAAAGCTGGGGACCTGGAGAGGAGACACACCTCCCCGAGCTCAGGCTGGGCATTTTGGCAGTGGCATGCTCTCTGTCTTGTGCCTTCCTCCACCGTGGTTCCCCGCCTCTGAGGTGCTCTCTATAGTGAAGTTGCGGGAAGTCCCTGCAGGTTCGGTGGACATACCCTAGGAATTAGCCCTTGCTGCAAAGCAGCTCAGGCAGAAGAGAAAGCTCTAGGGTGGGGCAAAAGGAACAGAGCGGACATGTGAGAGAGAGGAAACAGTTCAGAAACCTTCAGACTGAAAGGGATATTTGTCATCTTGTCGAACTTTTTACGTAACACAAGCTGAAGGAGCCCCAGAAGAAGCTCCCCCAGCTGCTCTGTCCTGCCCTGCTCCCTGGAGCAAGAGTGATGGCAAGTGCAGCATGAAGTACTCCAGAAACAGGAAAAGACCCAAATGCCATAGCTGAGTGACACCAGCTGTGAAAACTGGCCTCGTGGGCAGGATTTCTGCTGCAGTGGCACCACTGAGCAGGGCACTGTGAACATCCCTGGGCTGGGGCACCTGCAGCAGAGGCAGCTCCTCCTATTTCTGTTGGCAGCAGTTGGAAGTGCTGCATTGGAAGAACACAGGAGTTAGATGCTGTCTCTGGCCCACTCCATGTCCCCAGTGTGGTGGTAGCCACATCCTTGCCTATGCTTTAATTTGTCTCATTTGTTGTCTTCATGCCTTTGCAATTCCACACCCACATCACTCCCATCCTTGTCCTGTACAGACCCATGAGCCCCCAGGCTTTGCCCCCTTCTCTCCCAGGCTGCCACTTGGTGCTCTAATGTACTCACTGCCAGGTCAGTCACCCCAGAAATTACCCCTGCCCACCTTTCCTGTGACTCCCCCACCCTCACCTCCCATCCTTGGGCACCGAAAGCCTGTGTGAAGGCAGTGAAGGAGGTGATACTCCAGCAGGGGGCTGCTTCCATTTTGCTCCCTCTTGGCAACTCTATTGGAAAAGTCTATCTCAGGTTGATGTTTCCTTATGCACAAGATCAGGGCAGAAATGAGCAGGCAGTGAGGAAAGGTTAGTTTAAACCCACTTTTAGACTTTACCTGAATGCACAGAAATGCTCTCTTTCTGTTCCAACCTTTCTGTACCCTGGTTAGTCTGGGTTAGTTTTATTTTCAGCCCTTCCAGCTTGGGGATTTCCCAAAAGCCTCAAGGAGGAAGGTATCCCGAGGCAGATCCTAAAAAGGATAGAGGAACTGAAGGCCAGCACCTGATCAGCTGATTGCAACCCCTGACCATGTCTAACGGCTCTCTATTTATTTATTCCCTATGCCCTGACTTCCCTAGAAACTGAAGGGAAACTAGAACTGAGGAGAAATTAAGAGGATGTAGTAAAAACACTGTCAGGGAAGATGTCTGTACAGTGGCACCAGCTTTTGCAACACTCTCAGGGCTCTGGTGCATCACGAAGCAGACCTTGCACAAAAGAGGAAGAGTTCCTGTGGTGACTTCTTTCTTCTCTTCATTTAACCCATACTTTACTGTTTGTTTTGGTAGCCTTTGACTGCTTCTGTGACAGCTCTCACTTTCCCCTTGCACTCTGCGATGTCCAAGGCACGATCTTGGCCACTCAGTTGTTTTCCCCATCCTCTGCAGGCTCCTTACAGCTGAAACCCTTTACCCAGCTACTAACACACACTGTCACACACTGACTCTACACCTTGGTACATCAAATCCACAATGAAAAACCTACTGACTTCCAAAACTGTGGCTGTTGCTCCCTCTCTGGAGACTGCTATCACAATGCAAATTTGACCTTAAGAACTTTATGGCAGGTTCCTGTCACTGCCCTGCTCACAACCAGTCCAACAAACTGATTTTTACACAGGACAGAATTGGTTTCTTTCCCATTCCCAAAGAGAAGAAACCTTTATATCTCCTCCCTGTTCCCTTTCCTGTTCACTATCGATCCTGCAGCCCTGGGTGACTGTTAGCTGCTGTTCCTTCAGCTGTTAGCTGCTGTTATCTCTGTATTAGCTGATTTGATGTCTTTCACTGGAATCTCAAGATACTCCTTCATTTTATTACCTGGGCTTCCTGCATTATGTGCAATCCTCTTCATCTCCTGGGGTTTTTGGTCCTTTCTTCCCTGGCATTACCTTCTTTCTCAGTGGAAGCAGGCACGATTCTCTCATTTACTGCAAAGCTTCCTTAACAACTGCCCTTATCAGCAGGACTACTTCCTTTCTCCTTGATGCACAATCTCCTGCTCTCTAGACTTCTTGTATCTCCTACTCTATCTTACTGGCATCTTCCTATCTATTAAGACTATGCACAGCAAACAAAACCTTTTCAATAGTTGACGCTTGGAGCTGAATGGGAAGTTTCTCCCATGATAACTCATAGACTGTAAGAACAATTCCCTCCAAAGGTTTCTTTGGTTTCCTCTAAACCTTGAAGTATCCTTTAGAATCACCTGGGCCAGATCCAGCTCCCCAGGTTTAGGCTTTCAGCTACACAGATTTCATGCTGTGGATGTTTCCCGAGGGTCTTACATCCTCAAATTGTCCTTACAGGACAAAGTCTTGAAGCACTTTTGTTTTCATTGTGCAGTGAGGGCTTTGCACAACGTCCAGAAAACTCCACTGGACACCACCTAAAACTTCTTCACTGTAAGAATCTTCCACTGCCTGCTGTAGCTGTGCAATACTATTCCAGTATGAATTCATACTACTTCAGTATGAACTGCTCACAGTCTAGCAAAGAAAAACCCATAGGCTTTCATTGCTCTGAAATAATCTTTGCAGTTTCAAATCCTCACTTAGTGTCAGCACCCTTGGCAAACATGTTTGCCTTAGAGAGGAACTTGTCATCCTGCCTTGTAAGAAGTGTATAGGCAGATAAACAGATCTGAATCTCATCTCTCCACCCTAACCTCTTCTTCTTTGTTTTCTGGGTCCAGGCCAGGGCTATTAAATGATAGCACTGTACACAGTGCTGCTTATAAGAAGCTTGAATTACAACACTTCTCATGATAACAGTGACTGGAGAAATCAGTGGTCACAGCAAGACCTGGTTCTCCCCCCACATGCTTGGTCCATAGTAAGAGGGCAGCTGTGAAAGATGGGTGAACTGCTGAAGCACGTCTAGACCTCAGATTGAAGGAACCCAGCATCATCCTCAGCTCAGCACCTCCCTGGCTGGCTGACGCCAAAGCTTTACAAAAGAGTGACTGTCAAAAGACACTGTCACTACCCATATCAACATATGGCCACTGGCTGAAGAAAAAAGGGAGGAAATATCACCTACTTCAGGGGAAAAGCATCCCAGAAACATAGCATGAGCTTCAGCAAGTCAGGTAAGGACTTATGTTTAGAAAATCTATTGGTTCTCACAATTAAAAGTTCTTCTAAGACCTTCAGACAGCAATTTTGACTGTGTAACAAAACTTTATTATTCATGAACACTTTCTGCTAGGCAAAACTGAAACTGAGCTGTGGATATTGGTACCAAGTACCTGTTTCAGAGGGAGGAGAAAGTATTTGGCTGGTTCACAGGGATAGGCAGCTGTTAAGATTTGGTTTTCCTTTAGCTAAGCACAAAACAAATTATCTCACAGTGCCCCTGTTCTGTTTTCAAAACCTTCTCACTTTGCTTGACCCTAAAAATACCCTGAGAATGGCTCTTCTTGCTGCTTTTCACTTCTGCTTTCAGTAGTAACTGGAAACCTGAAGCTCCAGCACACACAGAAACAGTGGTGACAGGAGAAAAAGAATGCCATTTACTCCTTTGATCCACCAGTGGTAAAGAAGAGCAAGAACTTCTCACATCAGTCTGAGTTTTCAGTGGAGCTTGAAGGCAGGAGGTTGGTGTGACTGCAGTTATTCCTGCCAGGGCGTGGAGTAAGGGCCATGGTATCTGACCCCACCCTGGTTGAGGGCATCCACATAGATATAGAGGTCAAATGGATCACCATAAAAAAGGGATTTACTCACTTACATTGACTACAAATGTTCCAAATACAGCTTTGTAGCTTGTGGGAATTTCCATCACCCACCCACTCCAACACCCCCTCCCCACACACACTTTTTTTTCAGGTACACATGAACTTCAGGTAGGAATTACCCCACCAGGACCTTGCCTTGGCAGAGGGACAGGGGCATTTGATCCCACAGGCCTTGTGTTGGCAGAAAACTGCTTGCTAACTCAGCCTGAGGACTGTCAGGGTAAGCAGGGGTTTGTGAGTGGCTTGCAAGGTTAGGAGAGAAGCAGGTGGTGCAGTTCTGACCTTTCCTCAGGCAACTCTCTAGAACCATGGGGGAGTGCCTTTGGCTTCCATCTCCTCAGTGTTCCCACCACCAATGGCTCCTCAGACTATCAGGCTATGCCTCCTGTTGCACTCCTTCTGGGTTGCTTCTGCCTCTTGGCTCCCCTCACCAGTTTAAGCAGTCTGTCAGGAAGGATGCAAAGTGGTTTCACCTTCTTTTCAAGCCCCCACCTTGGAAACACAGAAACGTACTTTAAACTGCTTCTGCAACGGTCCTGGATTTCCATCACACTTACCCACACCAGAGGCAGATGCTTAGTGGGTGCTAATGCACTCGGATTGCCAAAACAAATGCAAAACAGTACCAGCCCCCCACCCCCCCCCCCAAAAAAAAAAAATTCTCAAGCACTCTGACATACATCTGGCTCGTGAACAGCTAAGGATGGTAGAGGAGTTATGTGGTTTAGGCTTCCACTTCTGGGGAAAACCAGAGCAACTACTGGGCTGTCACCTGTGAGCACCAGCCTTACCCAAAGTTGTGCTGATACCAACTTGGCAATAACAACAGCACATGCCAGAGTGTCTGTCCTGGTTCTGTAGATGCTCACCAAAGCATTTCCCCAGGGTGTTGCAGGGCAGTGTCCTGCCTACTAAGACTGGCAGGGGTTGAGCAGTGCTTGATGGGTGCAATGAATCTTATCTGGCAGTGAAACTTCTTTGCTGTCAGCTGCACCAAAAAACTCTTCCTCCAAAGAATGAGCCAGTCATGACTGCAAGAGCAGCTCAGTGGCTGCAGTCCTAATGTAACTCTCTTCTCTGCTGCAAGCTCCCAGGACACTCCTTCTCCTGATGGCACTTCCCTGCTCTCAAAGCCACTGACAAGATGACATCTCAGAAGGCTCTGCAGACAGACCCTCTGTAGCTGAGAATTAAGTAAATACTGTCATCTAGACCATGACTTCTTCCTTCTCTCTGTCTTACAGGGTCCAATTTCATCAAGGGTGGTACTAACACAACATTCAAGCTCTTCCCTGCTCTCTCTGGCTGACATTTTTGCAGATCGAGTGGTTTTACAGTGCAGTGCTACCAAAGTCAGCCTCATTTCTCCTGGTACTTGAGAGCAGTTTTGGAAAGTCAGAGCCTGAACCACATCCCTCAGCCTTCTGCACATCCTAAGGAAACTCCAATTCGGTTTGAAAAACTTCTATCGCCATCTAGTGATGTCCCTGCCAGAGCCACAGTTTTGGGAGCTGCAAGGCTGGGACCAGCGACTCTCATCTTCTGGAGCCCAGAAAGGAACAGAAGAGGAAATCCAGAGCAGCTGACAGCATCATAGAATCATAGAATCAACCAGGTTGGTAGAGGCCTCCAAGCTCACCCAGTGCAACCTATCACCCAGCCCCATCCGACCAACCAGACCATGGCACTATATGCCCCATCCAGGCTTTTCTTGAAGACCTCCAGGGATGGCAACTCCAGCACCTCCCCAGGCAGCCCATTCCAATGGCAAATGCCTCTCTCTCTGAAGAACTTCCTCCTAATATCAAGCCTATTATTGCAGCTGCTTTCCCTCCTGGGCAGGCAGGTTGGGATTGCGTTGCACCAGCTCCTGGCTTTCATCTGGGAATGCCAGGTGTCCAAAATGATGAAGGACATGGAACTGCTGGAGCAGGTTCAGAGGAGGCCATGAAGATGACCACAGAGGCATCAGAGGGCTGGAGCATCTCTCCTGTGGGGACAGGCTGAGGCAGCTGAGTCTGTTCAGCCTGGAGAAAAGAAGGCTTCAGGGAGACCTTAGCACAGCCTTCCAGTAGCTGAAGGGGCTACAAGAAAGATGTGAAGGGACTTTTTACAAGAGCTTGTAGGATGAGGGAGAATGGCTTTAAGCTGGAAGAGAGTAGAGTTAAACTGGATATTAGGAAGAGTGAAGGGGGTGAGACACAAGTTGCCCAGGGAGGTTGTTCTAGGCCAGGTTGGATGCAACCCAGTCCAGTAGAAAGTGTCCCTGCCCTTGGCAGAGGTGGTTGGAACTAGATGATCTCTACGGCCCCTTTGACCCCCCAATCTGACTTTAAAACAATCTCATGCTACAACTGAATACATTTGGAAGCGAGCAGGCAAAGATGAGGAACTAAAGAACTTTCTGTGGCACTGTTGATGAGCCTCCAAACACAGTCCTGCAGTTTCAGTGTGACAAAAGACACTAACTGTGGCTTTCTTTCCTTTCCACTTTAGAGCCCTATTTAATTTCCTTTTAATTCCACTCTTTTCCCATTCCAGCCTCTTCCTTCTACTTCCCCACGAGGCGCTCAAGTGCAGCTTTAGGCACTCACTCACTCTGGTTGAGTGGCTCTGATAGGTCTCCAGGAACACTGAGAGCATCCACTCTAGACACATCCAGACTGCTGATTCACCACACTGCTGTGCTGTGCCAGTCCACATCTTCTCTCTGCAGTTCTGCTGATACACAGCATTTCTACTTCTCCCTTCAGTTCTTGGTCTCACTTTCATCCAAATGACTTTTCCTCTGTAATAACATCACCCAGAATGTCACCAGGTGTGACAGCCCAGCTGATTCCCTCTGCACAGCACAGGAGGAAGCAGGTGTTTAGACCAGACACTGTTTGGGCAGAGATCAGGCATATTGCTGGTGCCTGAAGTCCCTCAGGGCTGCATAGGCTTCACCAACAAAGGCTCCATCGATCTGGTAGAGAGGTCTGTGCTGACCATTCTGTTGTGCACTGGACTGCTGTGCTTTTGCTCACTTTTCAGCTCTCCAGCCTGTGTCCTGCCTCTATGCCTGCACCTCTGCTTGCTCTCCAGCCTTCCTCATCTTGGTGGGTTCCTACCTCCTCCAACTTTACACTATGTTCAGACCCAGGTTGTTTCTCCTCCACAGTTGTGGCCTGGCTTTCACTTCTGCAGTCACAGGTCTTGCCCTGAGGAAAAGGACCTGGGGGTCTGGGCTGATGAAAAGCTCAACAGGAGCCTGCAGTGTGAGTGCAGCTCAGACAGCAACCCTGTGCTGGGCTGCAGCAAGAGCAGTGTGGGCAGCAGGGCAAGGGAGGGGATTCTGCCCCTTGCCTCTGCTCTCCTCAGACCCCACCTGCAGTCCTGTGTGCAGTTCTGGAGCCCCAACACAAGAAGGACCTGGAACTGTTGGAGCCAGTCTAGAGAAGGCCACCAAGATGCTCAGAGGGCTGCAGCAGCTCTGCTGTGAGGACAGGCTACAAGAGTTGGGGCTGTGCAACCTGGAGAAGAGAAGGCTTTGAGGGGACCTTATAGTGGCCTTCCAGTATCTGAAAGGGGCCTACAGGAAGGCTGGGGAGGGACTACTGACAAGGTCTTGTAATGACAGAGGCTCAGAGGATTTGCACAGGCACTTTAGCCCAGAGCTGGAGATGCTGCTCTTTCCCAATAGTATCAGCATTGCAAAGAACACTTATAGAACCACGTTTTGTAACCAAAAGGGAAGTAATGTTTTTTTTTCCCCTTGTCTTGGGAAAATTTGCAAACATTGTGTTGAAGCTTTCTTGGACTTTCCCATGAGGTCACTTCTGGTGGAAGGTTAAAGACAAAAACCATAAAAGCTGGGGCACAAATAAATAAGTGGAGGAAAGTGAGGAGGAAGTGAGAAGGAAGTTGTTCACCATGAGAATGGTGAGATCTTGGAATGGGTTGCCCAGGGAGGTGGTTGAGGCTCCATCCCTGGAGGTATTTAAGGCCAGGCTGGATGAGGCATAGAGTGTCCCTGCCCATGGCAGGGGGGTTGGAAGGTTGGAACTAGATGATCATTGGGGTCCCTTCCAACCCTGACTGATTCTTTGACTCTAAGTAATCTCTGAAAACAAGGAAAGGTATACAAAATATAGAACTGAGAACCAGCACCAAGCCTAAACTGGTTGCATTTATTTGTTAGTTAATCTTGGTCAGAATTTTGAAAGATATTTTGGATTGTCCTTAAACTGTGCATCATTTTAAATTACTATTCTAGAAAACGAGTTCTCACCCCCCAAAATGCCCAGTAATGCAGACAATTTCCAGTACATTCCAAGCCAGCAGTGTAGAAGGGTTGTAAGAAGATGGCTTCATGCTCAAACTCCAAAATCACTTTATCATAGAATCATAGAATCAAGCAGGTTGGAAGAGACCTCCAAGATCATCCAGTCCAACCTAGCACCAGCCCTGTCCAATCAACTAGACCATGGCACCAAGTGCCTCATCTCTTTCTGGAATCTTTCAAAACATAAATGTTGACTGCCACTGTTTTGCCTAAAGAGATTATAAGCTTGGACAGGATATGTTCAATCTGAAACACACAGGGAAAAACAAAAGACAAAAGAAAGACAAAAATGATTTGGGATCCCTCCTCCAACATTTGCCAAATAACCTCAAGACACAAGAAAATACCCTTCCCCTGCCAATTAACTTCTTTTGGAGAACCTGTGATCAGAAATTAATAGTTCTCCAAGTTCTTCTTGAGTGCTGAGTCAGTTCTTGCTCATAACAATACAACTACACTGTCCCTGGTTCTTCATCTCCTTCCACTGAATGGTAGTCTCATCATTTCTTCTGCTTGCAGAAGCCCTGAGTTGTGCAGGCATCTCATAAGGCTGCAGAACTTTCTGGTGCTGTGATATAACTGAGCATGCACCCTAGGGGAGGATGAAAAGGCCAAAAAATAGTGTAGGAAGTCAGTCTGACTTTTCTCACCGATAGCAGACACCTGCTCTGCACCTGTCCTGCAGCAGGGCCATGATGTGCAGCGTAAGCCACACACTCCATGTGTGGGGGTGAGGAGGGTGGGCAGTACCCAGGGAGCCTTCCTGGAGGCCTCTCATCAAAACCCTGATGCAGCTGAGCAGTTCTTCACAGACAGAGAAGAAGAGGGGAAATGCTGCATTATTTAGGACTTCTGAGTTTCCAAAGACTGTGCCTGTATTTAATAACAGGAGCAGTTTAAACAGGGCACTTGCTCTTAAACTCAACATTTGTTAGGAAGGAAAAGCAGTCTGTGATGGGTTCTGAGCAAACACGAAAATGGACAAACTCCCATAAATGGAATTTGCTGAATGTGTTGATGTTCTGTCATGGAGGCATGCCAGTAAGGAGAGGTTAAGTTGATAGAATCACAGAATCAACCAAGCTGGAAGAGACTTCCAAGTTCAGCCAGTCCAACCTATCACTCAGCCTTATCCAGTCAACTAAGTGCCCCATCCAGTCTTTTCTCCAACACCTCCAGGGATGGTGACTCCACCACCTCCCTGGGCAGCCCATTCCAATGCCAATCACTCTCTCTGACAACAACTTCCTCCTAACACCCAGCCTAGACCTCCCCTGGCACAACTTGAGACTCTGTCCCCTTGTTCTGCTGCTGGTTTCCTGGCAGAAGAGACCAACCCCACCTGGCTACAGCCTCCCATCAGATAGCTGTAGACAGCAATGGGCTCTGCCCTGAGCCTCCTCTTCTGCAGGCTGCACACCCCCAGCTCCCTCAGCCTCTCATCACAGGGTTTGTGTTCCAGGCCCCTCACCAGCTTTGTCGCCCTTCTCTGGACATGATCCAGTACCTCAACATCTCTCTTGAATTGAGGAGCCCAGAACTGTGTTTAGGGCTCAGATGGAAAGATAATCTGCCCAGAAAGAATCAGAACACATCCCATCCAGTCATTATTATCAGTGCCCAGCCATAGAAACATCACTTTGCTTGCACAGCCAGACAGAGCCTGCACCATGCTGTTGACATACTAAAGAAGAGCCATGGATTTCCCAGAAACTCATATCACTTCCTTGACAACGATACCAGGACTTAACTACATGTGTAACACATCCTGCTGTCTCCTGACTTCATCTGCAGACAGGACCATGAAAGCCAAGCAGAGCCATTTTTTGCAACCAGCTTTGCTTTTGTTGACAAAGGGTTCCTGTTCCAGGTGAAAAGAAATCATGCAGCAAGGAGCAGATTAGCTGCTTTTTGTCAAAAAAAACTCCAACTCTTTATTCCTTTATTAAAAACTGCCCAGGAAGTTCCTCCCTGCCTGGCTATAACATAGCTTCCTTCAGCCTGCAAATTAAAACTTGCCCTTTGGCTGCTCTGCTCTGCATACACTACAGCCTTTATTAAATAACTTTTGACTGAAAGGATCTGGAAAATCAAATAAGAGTTTACAACTAGTTGATAGAGACAGAGGAAACGACATAAAGATAAGGGCTTTCATGTTTTGATAGCAACAACAAGGCCCATAAACATAATCACCACTATAGAATGTCACTTCCTTGAAGTATAAACCATTGGTCCTGCCTCCTCCAAGCCTGCATCTCAGTAAAAGCCATACACAGACCGCTGGCAAAAGCTGCAGCTCACAGTGGTTTCTGATGGAAAGAGATTTCGGTCACTTGCAGCTTTCTGAGCTTTCATCACTGTTGTTTGTACCTATGTTGGTTTAAGGCCCTCTAAAACTGTCACTAGCAGCTGATTTTGGATGTGCCTCTTAAATCTGTGTGAGTTTTCACAAACTTTATAACTTTCAGAGAATCATAGAATCAATCAGGTTGGAAGAGACCTCCAAGATCACCCAGTTCAACCTAGCACCCAGCCCTGTCCAACCAGACCATGGCACTATTAAGTGCCTCAGCCAGGCTTTTTCTTGAACGCCTCCAGGGATGGTGACTCCACCACCTCCCTGGGCAGCCCATTCCAATGCCAATCACTCTCTCTGGCAGGAACTTCCTCCTAACATCCAGCCTAGACCTCCCCTGGCACAACTTGAGACTGTGTCCCCTTGTTCTATTGCTGATTGTCTGGGAGAAGAGACCAACCCCACCTGGCTGCAGCCTCTCTTCAGGGAGTTGTAGACAGCAATGAGGTCTCCCCTGAGCCTCCTCTTCTGCAGGCTGCACACCCCCAGCTCCCTCAGCCTCTTCTCACAGGGCTGTGCTCCAGGCCCCTCACCAGCTTTGTTGCCCTTCTCTGGACACCTTCCAGCACCTCAACATCTCTCTTGAATTGAGTGGCCCAGAACTGGACACAGCACTCAAGGTGTGGCCTGGACAGTGTTGAGTACAGGGACAGAATAACCTCCCTTGTCCTGCTGGCCACACTGCTCCTGATCCAGGCCAGGATGCCATTGGCTCTCTTGCCCATCTGAGCACACTGCTGCCTCATCTTCAGCTACTATCTACCCGTAGACCATCTTTACCTTGCTGACTCTTTCAGATTGGTATTTCCTGGTCTTTAGGGAGAATTGATCACCTTTTACTTGTCATTTGAACAGAAGTATTTTACTTCTATTTGGGACCAACTGAAAAATCATACATTTCCCATTAAGGTTTTTTTTTGTTTGGGATTCAGGTGGAGATGAGCTGGCACTGTGAGGGTAGAAGGCACTCTGGTGTTTTCCACACTGGATCTTGTGGGAACAGCATATTGACATTTTCTGCATAGGTGAGCTCACCATCTGGACAATCTGCGTTTGGGAGCTGGTTTTTGCAAGGATGCTTGCATGTCACTTCTATATACAAGCAATTACAAAACTAAACACTGCTAATGCTTTCATTAAAAAGCTAATATCTGCTGATCTAATATATACCAGGAAAAAAAACTCTTCCTGTCTTGTATGATTACAGAGCAAAGCTCCTCAGACAGTTACTGCATTTAACACATTGAAAGTCTCCCCTAAAACACTTCATACAACTTTCCTTCCTCTTTAAGTAACTGTACTTCTCTACTTATGTTGTAGCAATACTAAAGTTTGCAAACTACCCCAAATTCTGCAATAGGGTTTGGGTTGTTTTTTTCTTTTTGGTGGGTTTTTCTTTCTTTGTTTGTTTTCTTTTCTTAACTCTTGGACTCAGCAAATATTTATGAAAATGGTCATTAAAAATAGTCCAGTCCTGATGGATGTTAGGTATTTTGTCTGCTGTGAAGTCTGTGTGCCTCAAGCTGCCAGAGGCTGGAAAATAACCTCATCGTTTCCATGCTTGGATTAGGCAACTCTGTGGTCTCTAAATTAGTGTCCAGCACTGGAGGGAGACAGTCCTGACTCCTGGGTTTGCAGCACCTGGGCACTGGCCAGGCCGATGTCTCCATGCTCGGCTCCCCTCTTCCACCTGCATTTTGTTTTCTCTGTGTTAGGAATCATCTTCCTCTTTGCACTCTGCTTGGGGATTTCCAAACATTGCTCTGCTCTCACCTGGGAACTCCCTGTCTCCATTTCTTTATCCAAGTGGTGATTCTGGAGGGCAGAAAAGCCATTCCCCTGTGACTCCTGGGGGTCAAGGGGTGTCTTTAGTTGGAATGAGTTTGGAAGTGGTGCCTGCACGTGTCCTCCAGCAGCGGTGCCATGCCGTGGCAGTCAGAACAGCACTGGAGGTGGTTCAGGGCGTGGGAGCCACAGCAGTAAAAAAGAACAGGGTTATAGAACAAGGGGACACAGTCTCAAGTTGTGCTGGGGGAAGTACAGGCTGGATGTTAGGAGGAAGCTGTTGGCAGAGAGAGTGATTGGCATTGGAATGGGCTGCCCAGGGAGGTGGTGGAGTTACCATCCCTTGAGGTCTTCAAGCAAAGCCTGGCTGAGGCACTTAGTGCCATGGTCTGGTTGACTGGCTAGGGCTGGGTGCTAGGTTGGACTGGATGATGTTGGAGGTCTCTTCCAACCTGCTTGATTCTATGATTCTATAGAGAGATATTTGGGGAGGGAGGTCTTGTTCCATTATGTCTGAGATGCTTTCATAAATTCACAGAATGGTTTGGGTTGGAAGACACATCTAAAGGCCATCTAGTCCCCCCACCTTGCACCGAGCAGAGACATCTTTAACTGGTGCACCCAACCCCGCCTTGAATGTTCCCAGAGATGGGACATGCACCACCTCTCTGGACAACCTGGGACAGTGTTTCACTGCGCTCACTGTAAAACCTTTTTCCTCTCTATCTAGGATAAATCTCCCCTCTTTTCGTTAAGAAACACTACCCCTTGTCTTGTCACAACACACCCTGCTAAAAGCACTGTCCCCATTTTCTTACAGCCCCCCTTTAAGAACTGAAAGGCTACAGGGAGGTCTCGCAGAGCCTTCTTTTCTTCCAGCTGAACAAGTCCAACCCTCACAGCAGAGGGTCAGCGCTGCCCGGGCGGCGGGGGCGCAGCCCCGTTCCCTTCTGCCCCGAGTAGCCCCACTGCGGGCCGCAAACCCCGCGGAGCTCCCCTCGCCACCCTTCCGCCCCGCGCAGCCCCGCGGCGGCGGCCGGCAGGTGGCAGCGCAGCCCCGGCGCCGGGGGAGGCTCCCTCTGGGGAGCGGCGCGGGCAGGCGCTGCCGGGCAGCGGCCAGCAGGGGGAGACTCTGCCGGGTTCCCTCCACCAGGCCGGGCGCAGGGGCTGGGCAGGCAGGGGAGGCGCCGAGAAGGCCGCGTTGGGCGCAGCGGGGACGCGTCTGAGAGCAGCTGCGGGGAAAGAGCCGCACGCAGGCAGCTCTGCCTTTTGTGAGCTGCATCTGTGTGGCAGGAGGCAGGCAGGGTTGTGTGACAGCGATAGAACGGTAGAATCACTTCAGCTGGAAAGAAGAGCTTTAAGATTATCGATCGCTAACTCCGCCAAGTCTGGTGCTAAACCCTGCCCTTAGAACCGCATCTCTGCCTCTTTGAAACGCTTCTGGGGATGAAGATTCAGCCCCTGCCTGAGGAGCCTGTTTTGGTGGCTGAGCACCCTTTCAGCGAAGAAGTTTCTTCTAGTAGCCAACTTAAAGCTCAACTGACACAACTTCAAACACTTTCTTCTCTTCTTCTCACTTGTTATCTGGGAGAAGAGACCAACACCCACCTCACTCCAGCCTCCTTTAAGGAAGCTGTAGATAGTGAGAAGGTCTCCCCTCAGCCCCCTTTTCTCCAGACTAAACAACCCCTGTGGCCTCAGCTGCTCCTCACAAGACCTGTCCTCCTGCTTTGTTGCCCTTCATAGAATGATAGAATTAGCCAGGTTGGAAGAGACCTCCAAGATCATCCAGTCCAACCTAGCACCCAGCCTTATCCAGTCAACCAGACCATGGCACTAAGTGCCTCATCCAGGCTTTGCTTGAACACCTCCAGGGACAGCGACTCCACCACCTCCCTGGGCAGCCCATTCCAATGCCAATCACTCTCTCTGCCAACAACTTCCTAACAACATCCAGCCTAGACCTCCTCTGCCACAACCTGAGACTGTGTCTCCTTGTTCTGTTGCTGGTTGCCTGGCAGAAGAGACCAACTCCACTTGGCTACAACCTCCCTTCAGATAGCTGTAGACAGCAATGAGGTCTGCCCTGAGCCTCCTCTTCTGCAGGCTGCACACCCCCAGCTCCCACAGCCTGTCCTGATAGGGCTGTACTCTAGGTTCCTCACCAGCTGTGTTGCCCTTCTCTGCACACATTCCAGTATCTCAGCATCTCTCTTGAATTGAGTGGCCCAGAACTGGACACAGTACTCAAGGTGTGGCTGGACCCGTTACAGGACCTCAATGTCTTTACTGTAGTGACGGCCCCAAACCTCTCCTGCAGCCCAAGCTTTTCTGTTGATTCAATGTATGACCTTAGGTGAGTTATTTAAACTTCATATGCTGGCTGCTTGCTGAGTTGTTCTGGGCACACTCATTTTTTTCCTGCCTATGTGAGCCTGAAGGCTATGGGATGTGGTGAGCTGGGGTTCCTCAAAGCTGTCTGCCACAGAAGCTTGCTGGGATAGCCACCACAAAGTCTTTTTGAGTGGTTCTGCATCACCTAGGGGTAAGATTCTTCCCTCCTTTCTTTTCCTGCACTCTTTCTCTCCAGGAGAATGTCTATGGAAGCTGCATGAAAGTGTTTTCATGCCAAATAACTGGGAAATACAAAAAGTCCTGTAGTGTGCAGTTATGGAGTAGTTTGACTTATAAGAGTTTATCATTGAAAGAAGAGGTAGATATATTTTTCTCTCATTCTAACAGTATATGTCTTCATAGGGCACTTGCTTGTCCACATTTAAGCCCACTTGGAAACCTGATACATGCTTGGTTTCAATGCAACCATGAGACAGTAAGTGCCAGAGATAATTTGATGTAAAAACTCCTTTATTTTGTTCCTGCTAAAGGTGTAACTTTTACATTTCATGGAGTTACACAATTCAGCATTTCCCTTTTCCTTCCTCTGCCATCATTCTAATTTCCTGGCTTTCAGCTCCCACTATCTCTGCGTCACTTCTTGTGGAAGACAGAGCAGAGCTGAATGAATTATTCTTATGCAGGGTAGACTTAGGACTCACTGAATATTTTCAGTTTGTCATTCATTTTAAGAGAGCTATAACTACTTGTAGTACACAAGGTTTCCACCTGTGAGTATCATGGCATTTTTATTAGTCTAAAGGGAAAATCCTAAATGCCTTGAATTCAAAGGATGCTGCCAGTAACACAGAGGAGTTTGTGCCAGGCTTTATGGGTGCACTTCAGCTCACAGCCGAATGTAGGTGTCTTAGTTTGTGAGGCAAAGCCCTGCCATGTCCATGCTGCAGAGTAAGAGGCAGATTTAAGGACCGTAAGCAGTGTAAGCACTGTTGTGCTGTGAAGTGAGTGCAGCCAGAGCCTTTAGCAAGGTTGACAGGAATCAAGCGAAGCAAATAAGTGACTTCATCCTTCTTTGTTGCCTACAGTGGAAGTTCAAGGCCTGCTGTCGTCGTGCCCTGTGAAGGATGTCAACACCTGCCTTTAAAGTGCTGGCATGACTTGCAGACACACAATGACTGCTGCAGATGGTGACTTGAAGGCTCAGCTCTGCATAGCGTGGAGGGGCAGCATCAGTCAGCACTGGAAAATTGGCATGGAAGACTTCTCTGACCTGGGGGGATCCAACTTAGTGGTGTAGTTGGTCTGGACAACTGCAGGTGTCTAGACTTTGCGCTATGCCTTTAGGAGTTACAAGAAAAATCTGGCATGCCTTTAAGGGGAGAAAATGACCAAGGCAAAACTGTTTCTTCCACTGAAGGATACGAGAGGAGACACTTTTATAACCGTCAGAGTAATCCTAAGCAAATCCTGAAACTTTAATGGGAGTCATTTTAGCATATTTCCTGTAATCAGCAATATTTGTTTTGATATATGTTCAGAAAGTTTATGTCATGTTTTTCATGCGTCAGCTCCTTTTGGCAACACCTGGAGATCTTCACATGCATACAGATTTGCTATTATGATTGGCCAAGCTTTAATGAATGATTTGTAATAGCAAATATTGGCCATGTGCTTTGGAACAGGGGTGTGCCAGGATCACATTGCCCAGTGCTCCAGCATGGAAATATCTGCTTATTGCAGATGACCTGACCTCAGCTGGCCTCTGTGTGACCGCTGCAGAAATTGCTCTGACCTGTGGCTCTGCTTTCCACCCAGAAAATATGGTCTTTTCCAGACCATAAAGGATTGCAGCTTTAGGGGCCAGATTCCTCACTTACAGCTTGTTTCATGCTCCTTGTCTGTTAGTTTTCTGATTTTGTTGTGGTTTGGTTTTGTTTTCCTGTGGCAGAAAAGGACACGGAGATACTGGTAGTAGTTGAACATGAGCCAGCAGTGTGCCCAGGTGGCCAAGAGAGCCAATGGCATCCTGGCCTGCATCAGGAACAGTGTGGCTAGTGGGACAAGGGAGGTTATTCTGCCCCTGTACTCAGCACTGGTCAGGCCACAACTTGAGGACGGTGTCCAGTTCTGGGCCCCTCAATTCAAGAGAGATGTTGCAGTACTGGCATGTGTCCACAGGAGGGCGACAAAGCTGGTGAGGGGCCTGGAGCACAGCCCTGTGAGGAGAGGCTGAGGGAGCTGGGGGTATGCAGCCTGCAGAAGAGGAGGATCAGAGGTGAGCACATTGCTGTCTACAACTACCTGAAGTGAGGCTGTAGCCAGGTGGGGCTGGTCTCTTCTCTCAGGCAAGCGGCAACAGAACAAGAGGACAGAGTCTCAAGTTGTGTCAGAGGTCTAGGCTGGATGTTAGGAGGAAGTTCCTGCCAGAGAGAGTGATTGGCATTGGAATGGGCTGCCCAGGGAGGTGGTGGAATCGCTGTCCCTGGAGGTGTTGAAGCAAAGCCTGGCTGAGGCACTTAGTGCCATGGTCTGGTTGACTGGATAAGGCTGGGTGCTAGGTTGGACTGGATGATGTTGGAGGTCTCTTCCAACCTGGCTGATTCTATGATTCTAAAGCACACAGCACCACAGAGTCCTGTGTGCCTCAGGCTGCGCCTCGGCGCAGTGTGGCACTCCGGGCCAGGGGTCTGCTTGGCAGAACCAGACAGAGAGGAGCTGTGCTATTTTCTAGCACGATCTAGTGGGTAGACAGACCCCTCCTCTACAGGTCAGTTTAGGAGATGGTTTCCCCCTTAATGCAGGTTTAAGCAAACGGCTACAAAAGCTTGCACTTGACCCCTGCTCTTTTTTGTTCATTTCATAGCAGCACAGTTTCACAAAACGATGTACAGCTACACCAACAAGCAGTCTGTCCTGTCCCCGCAGGCACAGGCCTGCTGAACAACACCAGAAGATCTCAGTTTATCATCAGCCCTTCATGGGAACTTGACTGGACAGGCTCTGAAAGAAACTGAACGTTTTCAGAGAACAAAAATTACATCTGACAAAGCTGCTACTGCTCTAACCGAAATACGAGGGGCAAGGCAGCTGTAAGCAGATATGAAACAAAAAAAGAAAGCATTGATTTTGTATTATTTATAGCGTGGCTGTCATGCAGAGAAAATGTGCCAGGGTTTTCTTGGCTGTCGTTTTCCCCTCTTGTTTTGAAACATGCAAATAGTGCACAGAGAGCAGATAAAGCTGAGCTGACAGGAATACAGCAAAAGACGCAGTGAACAGGCTGCCTTGAGCTCCTGAGCATCCCTGTAGCTGAATCTGGGTTATCAGGTGGTGCTCAGGACAAACAACCTCTCAGCTAAGCTTTAAAATACCTTTTGCTGTCAGGACATGCAGGAGAAGCCAGCCAACAGGCAGCTTGCAGTGAAAGCTCAGGCCTGATCCTGCTCTGCCTGCTCTGAACATGGATGAAAATCAAATCTATCCAAAGGAGAGATGCAAACTTAGGTGCTGTTTGAAGATGTATAAGGGAAGAGATGCATGAGAGCTGTCATTGCTCACCTAGCAGCACTCATGGCACAAGGGCTCTAACCAAAGGTGCTCCGTCACCAAATGTTGGAGGTGCTATATCTTTACGTGCTCAAATAGGCTTGTACCTTATTCACTCAGACCTGGAGCAGAATTTGCCTTCTGGATATCAAAGAAGTTTAGGAGAAGCCTGTCTTTTGTGTTTGTGCAGAGGCTTTTTTCCTGCAAAACACTTGCATTTCTGTTAGAGCTGCATGTTATCCCTGCACCACAGTGATCTGTCTTTTTCTCATGTGTGTTCTCAGAACTCCTGGCATGCAACTTCTGTGTTGATTTCTGGGAAGTGATTTCTAGTTCTCACCAAATTAGAGGAGAACTCACCGAGTGCATGTAAACATACTGTAAATTGCTTGTGCAAGAACCAGTTGCAGAACAGTAGAGAACAAGGTCAGAAAAGGGAGTTTGGCTGGATTTTGCATTATGCTCATCTGCTGTCGCTGCACAGATGCTCCTCCAGTTGTAAAGATGTCTGTAGGTAATGTGCAGTCAGCTCCATGCTTCCCCATCTGAAGTTCCAAGGGACTTCAAAGATGTTTCCAGTGGGGCAGAAATGGTGCAAGTCCCTGTGCACACTTAGAAATGTTTCCAGTGGGATAGACATGGTGCAAGTCCTTGTGCACACTTAGAAATGTTTCCAGTGGGACAGAAATGGTGCAAGTCCCTGTGCACACTTAGAAATGTTTCCAGTGGGATAGAAGTGGTGCAAGTCCTTGTGCACACTTAGAAATGTTTCCAGTGGGATAGAAGTGGTGCAAGTCCTTGTGCACACTTAGAAATGTTTCCAGTGGGATAGAAATGGTGCAAGTCCCTGTGCACACTTAGAAATGTTTCCAGTGGGACAGAAATGGTGCAAGTCCCTGTGCACACTTAGAAATGTTTCCAGTGGGACAGAAATGGTGCAAGTCCCTGTGCACACTTAGAAATGTTTCCAGTGGGATAGAAGTGGTGCAAGTCCCTGTGCACACTTAGAAATGTTTCCAGTGGGATAGAAGTGGTGCAAGTCCCTGTGCACATGTAGAAATGTTTCTTTCCATTGTGGCAGAAATGGTGCAAGTCCCTGTGCAAGTGATTCCTGCTCTGGGGAAGCCCTCTCAGGGTATTGCAGCCAGCACAGCAAGGGCTTTCCCTGGCCAGGCTGTTAGCTTCTCCAGGTCCGCCCAAACCTCTGCTTGAAAATCCCAGAAGCTCTTTCTTCTGTATTGTATTTTAAGCTTCACCAGGCACTGCAGATCCAGGCTGAAGGTTTCATTTGAGTGTTGGTTTTGGGTTTTTTTGGTTTTTTGTGAGCAGAATGGCACCCAGTTTGCACTGTGCTGAGGCAAATATCAACCTCAAATGATTAATGCACGTGGCCAGTTAATTATCTTGCTGGCTCCAGGTGGACACGTGCCAAGACATTTCTATAGTAGTGAGGCCATTACATTTGCACTTTATTTGCATTGGATGTTTAAATATTTCTGTATCCCAGTCATAGTTTTCCCCCACCAGTTCTTACAAGTGTCATACATGTTTTGAATGGAGCTGAGCAGAAAATATTCACAGCAGTTTTAAAGCAATTGAATCCATTTGGGTCACGTTTGTTAAATCATTTCTACAAAAAAAAGTGGGGAGAAGGCCTGAAAAACATCCTGACATTTGGGTTAAAAGGACTTTACATTAAAAATCAAATAAGCCTAAACACATCTTTTCAGTTGGCAGTTGAAAAGAATCTGTTTTTTTTTCACCTAGTTCTACTGAGGAGTTTAACAAGGCTTGGTGACCTAGTAAGAGTTTCTTAGTAGGAGAAGGAATACTTTGGGATTTTATGTGGTTGACACTAACATAATTTCCCCACTCAGGACTGTCACAAAGAGTTTTACAAGCAGGGGTCTTGTGGTACCTCTGAAGAAATTCTTAGGGAGGTGACTGTCTCTTCCAGATTACTTTTGAAGGCTGACAAATCACTGCAGCCAGAGGAGGATTTCCATGACCCTAAAGTCAAGATTCCTTGTAGGGAACATCTCTGACACTCCTCTGACCAGGAAATGTCAGTGGCAGTGCTCATAAAATGACTATCTCAGCTCTCACCTTGGGTCGAGGTCACCCTCATCACAAGGAACACTGTGAAGAAGTTTGTCATGCCTTGCTCTTTTTTCTCAACCAGATGCCTTGCTGATGCATGGCCATCAAGTTTTCAGAATTAGTAGTGATCATGCCTGTGACATGCTCATAACATGTGACAGACAAAACAAGAAGGTAAAACATAGTTGACATAGTGGTGTTGCACTATGGCACCCATGGGCAGTCATTTCCTACACTCTCATTAGCATTGCTCATTGCTATCTGATAGATGATGCACTGCTGTCAGTGCTCTGGCTTGTTTATGTTTGCACAAGAGTGTGATTTATATAAATAACCTCTCTCTTTATCTCTCTCTCTCTCTCCATATATATAATGTGATAAATATTTAATTGTAGATAAACACTTTTGATCAGTTTAATCCATCTTTTGGTCATATTCTGACTTCTGCTCGTGTTCTGACTTCTGTTTTCTTGTTCATTATTCATAAGCATTTGCTGGACAGCACAGACAAACTGCTCTCAGACTACGAGTTTTCTGGGAATCATTTAGCTATTCACTATTCATCTTTTGTGGTAGAAGATTGGCTGCTTAGACCACACAGTGGTTTTGCCTTCGTTCCTAACTGGGTATTTATAAACAGTCAAATGAAGATGGGCAAATTGTGAATGCTTTTCATTCATTGTGCAGATGCTTCTTTGCCTGCCTACGTGGACACAGGTCCCAAGGGCAGCCTTGCCTGGATCTGTTGGTTTGAGGCTAATTGGAATATTTTAATGAGAGAAATTGGATTATAGGCTGTGAAAAGGGAACAGTGGTGATGTCTACTTCACTCATAGGCTTGCTGAGATGTATAGAAACAAGGACACAAACATAGATAGGAGAGTCTGTATCTGTTGGAGTTCAGTGTCTGTTTTCTCTCTGTGTTTCTGCTGCTTTGCTTGGATCTGTGTAACCCAACTAATCATTCTGCTTCTAACCCCTCATTTCTTATCCTCCCAACTCACCCTGCACATAAGGCAGATTCTGGGATAAGAGTGGGGGGGGTGGAAAGAAGGTGGAAGGGTGGTTGGGAGCCCCTCCTGGGTGCTCTGATTCCTGGAGCTAAGGAGAGGTTAAGTGAATGTCTGTGATAAGCTGAGAGGATCCAGGTTTTATTACTGGTTTCATAGAACCAACCAGGTTGGAAGAGACTTCCAAGATCAGTCAGTCCAACCTAGCACCCAGCCCTAGCCAATCAACCAGACCATGGCACTAAGTGCCCCAGCCAGGCTTTCAACACCTCCAAGGACGGCCACTCCACCACCTCCCTGGGCAGCCCATTCCAATGCCAATCACTCTCTCTGGCAGGAACTTCCTCCTAACATCCAGCCTAGACCTCCCCTGGCACAACTTGAGACCGTGTCCCCTTCTTCTGTTGCTGATTACCTGGCAGAAGAGACCAACCCCACCTGGCTACAGCCTCCCTTCAGGCAGTTGTAGAGAGCAATGACCTCTGCCCTGAGCCTCCTCTTCTGCAGGCTGCACACCCCCAGCTACCCCAGCCTCTCCTCACAGGGCTGTGCTCCAGGCCCCTCACCAGCTTTGTCACTCTTCTCTGGACACCTTCCAGTATCTCAACATCTCTCTTGAAGAGAGTACAGATTGTTCCAAGGAGCATGTATGTGCCATGACCATGAGTATGGTGCTGCCTAGTCAGACCATATTGGAAGCTACTGGAGTGTGTGGAAACTCTGAACTTTTAAAGCACAATATCCTGAAGGATCTATGGATTTTAGGGTAACATAGCAAGTGGCTGAGGATTTTGTGGATTGCATTTATGGATGTGCTAGTTCTGGTGGCCATAGCTTTTCTTGTCTTTGGCCTAGACAGCAGAGTGTGATGGATTCATTTGCTGTCAGTTAAGATAATAATTTTCTGTAATTTGTTTTGACTTAGTTCCATCTATGTGTCTATTTCAAAGTTCATTGCAGAGGTCATCAGCATCGTAAACAAGCAGATGGAGAAATGGGAGTTGCCATGGTGATGTGCTAAGCAAGTAGTGTTTAACCTAATTAGTCTTTATTTCAAGCATTTCTAGGTCTAGGTAATGTAATAATAAAACAGTGAATTGAACTGTGGATCCTGCTGAGTCTGTATGGTTACTGCTACAGAGGAAAACTAGCCTCAAGTGTGAAGGCAAGAACATAAACCCCTTGCTCCTCCCAGTACTGCAAATAAACCAGCAGTGATTCTTTCTCCCTTAAAGTGAAGATGAACCTTTCCAGGCCAAAGGACTAAATGAAACACCTTTGGTAAAGGGTCTCTAAACATGGGAATGGAGAAGCACTGAGGGTGTCAAGCAAGGTGCCCTTCTTTACTGCTTGTGACTCCCAAGCTGTCCTCCTGCCAAGCAGAGAAGGGCCAGGTTGGTCCATGGAAGTAGAGATTTTGTGCATACAGAGATTTTTCTGTGTCTCTACCAAGTAAAGAGAAGCTGGGATATTCAAGACCCCAAAGATTTCTTTATCCTACCTAGGATGAATGTCAGAAGTTTTGAACAAGGTAGGCTGATGGGTTGGGCTGAAGGGTTGAGAGGGGTGAGCAGAGGGTGGTCTGTGCCTCCTCTGTAGACTCTCATTAGCACCTGCAGCACTACAGCTGAAGTCTTTAGATGAGTCCACTTACTCCTCTGCAGACACATGGGTGAAAACAGGGATGGAGCTGGCCAGAGTGTGCCAGAGAGCTATACTGGACTCTGCTCAAGCAGTGACAGGACTGGGTGGAATGGAGCAAAGCTGGAGGTGGGTAGGTTCAGACTGGACATGAGGAGGAAGTTGTTGAGCATGAGAGTGGTGAGAGGCTGGAATGGGTTGCCCAGGGAGGTGGTTGAGGCCTCATCCTTGGAGGTGTTTAAGGCCAGGCTGGATGAGGCTGTGGCCAGCCTGCTCTAGGCTAGGGTGTCCCTGCCCATGGCAGGTGGGTTGGAACTAGATGCTCCTTGTGGTCCCTTCCAACCCTGCCTGATTGTATGATTCTCTGCCTACTGGTGTGATGAGCTACAAGTTTCCATTTTCTCCGAGCGATGTCTGTAAGCTGAAGAAGGAAAATAAAGACCAAAAATAAAACAAGAGCTCATGTTGTGTCCATGTGAGAACACTTCATCAGTCAGTTCTCCACCACAGTCAACAAAGCACCTCGTGTTTATCAAGGCACATTTCCCAGTATGTATACAGACTTCCCTTCTCTTTTCAATGTGAAAGGTCATTCTGAGAGCCTACAATACCACCCTCTTACGTAGGCCCCACAGACTTTCTGGAGATGTTTAATTTGTGTACTGTGTTGGAAGCTCTCTCAAACAAAATGTGCATCATTTAATCTATTTATAGGACCCCTTGCTTCTCCTAAATAGACTCTCATTCTCTTTCTCTGCTAGGAAAGCCTTACTTTCTTTTACACCGGCGTTTAGGGGTTTGGCACAAACATTAAGGGATAGTCAGACTTGTTCAGATCAAGGAACACAGTCTGAAATGCTCTGTCTTGTCTCTAAAGTGAGATTTGTGTTAGTCTGAAAAGAATTTCTTGAGGACTTGGAACAGCACAAAGCTTTAAAGAGGAGAAAAAGAGAGGGCACACTAAATTGCAACTCTTTATATGCATCACTTCCAGTCTACTCTGGTGTTTGACAACACCTTCAATAGCAGATTTGAGCAGCTTCCTTTAGAAGGTAGATTTGTTTAAGTGTTTATGAGGATAGAATTTTAGAGGACCCAACAGCTTGTTCTCAGCTATAGGCTCGACTCTGCTGCAGTGAAGTCACACCACAAAGAGATAGAGGAAGGTTGCAGAACTTGGCTCTCAGCTATGCTGGGTGTACTTCAATTCAGTTTGGCTGTGGAAACATTCCCAGCACAGCAGCTTTATCTCTCACTAAAAGGGGAAGTATCACTGCAGTTCAGCCAGGCTTTTCTTCAACAGCTCCAGGGATGGTGACTCCACCACCTCCCTGGGCAGCCCATTCCAATGCCAATCACTCTCGCTGGCAGGAACTTCCTCCTAACACCCAGCCTAGACCTCCCCTGGTACAACTTGAGACTGTGTCCCCTTGTTCTGTTGCTGGTTTCCTGGCAGAAGAGCCCAACCCCACCTGGCTACAGCCTCCCTTCAGGTAGTTGCAGACAGCAATGAGCTCTGCCCTGAGCCTCCTCTTCTGCAGGCTGCACACCCCCAGCTCCCTCAGCCTCTCCTCACAGGGCTGTGCTCCAGGACCCTCACAGCTTTGTCGCCCTCCTGTGGACACCTCCCAGTACTGCAACATCTCTCTTGAATTGAGGAGCCCAGAACTGGACACAGCACTCAAGGTGTGGCCTGAGCAGTGCTGAGTACAGGGGAAGAATAACCTCCCTTGTCCTACTGGCCACACTGTTCCTGATGCAGGCCAGGATGCCATTGGCTCTCTTGGCCACCTGGGCACACTACTGGCTCATCTTCAGCTTCTATCTACCAGCACCCCCAGGTCCCTCTCTGCCTGGCTGCTCTGCAGCCATTCTATCCCCAGCCTGTAGCACTGCTTAGGATTGTTGTGGCCAAGTGTAGAACCCTGCCCTTGGCCTTGTTTAGTCTCATCCCATTGGCCTCTGCCCACCCATCCAGCCTGGCAAGGTCCCTCTGCAGGGCTCTCCTACCTTCCAACAGATCAACACCTGCTCCTAGCTTGGTGTCATCTGCAAACTTACTGATTCTAGTCTCAATCCCCTGCTCCAGATCATCAGTAAAGATATTGAATAGGACCTTCACAGGTAGGTTTTCATCCCAATATAAGTATAAATAAGCAGTTGAACTTTAAAGTTCCATCTCCTTTTTGATCACACCTACTTGCATGGTAGTTTTTCCAGAACATACTCTAGTGCTGTCAAATAAACCTACTTCTGCTGAATAATTTGTCTGAGAAAACTGCAGCAAGGTTTTCATTTATTTACTCTATAATATCTGACCTCTGTTGTGAAGGGATAAATCTGAGTCCTGAAAATGCTCTTTTCAGCACTCACAAAGCTTACTGGAACAGCAAGCACACTTTCTGCCAGTTAATACAGCTGAAGCATAACATTTTTATGACATTCCCAGTTGTTTAATATGTTTTCTTTCTAACTGAAATGTGGCTCATCTGCTAAATGAACCAAACCCGAGCTTAATCTTTTCTGGAGAGTTTCTAAGACCAAAGTGTTCTTCTTTTCTGAGGAGATTTCATCAGCTTTAAGATGTTCCAAATTCTCATCAGATCTTTCAAAGCAAAACGTGTCCAACTTTTGATTTTTACATCTGTATAAAACATGATTCTCTTCAATCTCTGACTGAAGCATTTCCAGTTCCATACTTGGTTTGATTAGATGAAATGTTACTTTTTTTTGCTGGAGAGTGTAGTCTGGATATGCATGCAGGGCAGGGGGTGGGTCACTAGGGCACTCTCTCAGATTTCATTTTCTAATGTGATGGTTTGGATGTAACCTGCCCCCTCACACTTTGGAAAATCACCCAGGCTAGGCTCAGCCCATCTGGAAATTGAATGAAGCTTTATACTTACAGCTTAGCACGATATAGGTTGATAGATTGGACTGGATGATCTTGGAGGTCTTTTCCAACCTGGTTGATTCTATGATTCTATGATTTTGCCTGGACGTCCATCTCTGTACTGATCAGGTCAGTAAACCAGACACCATTATGATCACATTTCACTCCAGTGCTGGTGAAAACAACAGAAATGATTATTTAATTCCTACTTGGATTGTGTTTATTCCTATTTGATGGCTTCTAGCTGCTGCAGAGCCCAGGAGGAATATCTTCCATCTCAGACCTAGTGTTGCTCCAAAGTCAGGCCAGAGCTGCTGGGTGGTGATCAGCGCTGGCTGAATCAATTTGATGTACTTCCCCAGAGGGCAGGAAACGTGCAGTGATGACCAGCTGTGGTCACTGCATGGGCTGCAGACATGTGAGAGTCCCTGTCTTTATGCCATCCTCACAGAAAGTGTCTATCCAAGCCAAGATGTGCTTAGGAAAAGAGCATGTGAGTAACGGATGTAGTGGCACTGATGGCCCAGACCATGCACTGGAGAGCAGAGCTCTGAACACAGACAGGAATCATCTCCTTCACAGTTTGTGCAGACCCTCTTGTCTTCCCAGAAAGTGAATGCTCTATTTCTTTCTTTAAAGGAACTTCTCCAAATTAATTCCTTTCAATTAATAGAACTTTCATTCCTCACCTCACTCAAACAGCTACTGCAATTTTACACTCTGACTGGCTGGCAAAGATCAGCTGGATGAGGACATTGCAGACACAAGTTTGTCTACATGAAGATTTATTTGTGCTCCTGTCCACATGATTCATGCTTGCTCCAGGGAGGGGTGGAAGCTCTAGGTGAGAAGAGATGCTAAGCTAGCATGATTTTCCATGCCTTCACACAAAAGAAAATCTCTTTCCTAGCCTTCTATTTATTATTTTTGCCTCATTCAGTGCTGATGTGGCATGTTGCTGGAACAATAGTTGTTCAAAGCCAGGCAGTCACTGCATTGGAAATCACCAGGGTGCAGGTTTTACACTTCAGGTACTATTGGGTTTGTTCTGTTTCTTCACGTTGCAGGCTTAAAATCAGCCAACATAAGCTTTCAGAAAACGAATGAAAAATGAAATGGCTCAGCCCTGGGATGTGCTTTGCCAAGTGGCAGCCCGGGGAGGTGTTCTGCAGCTCTGTGGTAAACCTCAATGTATACAAGCACAAAAGAAAAGCTGACAGGTTGTCAGCAGTAGCTTTACAGAAATAAAGTGTTATTGTTAATAGATTATTTCACCCAGGGATCTCAAAGCACTTCAGGGATACTCCTTTTCAGAGGTAAGGCACAGAGTTTAATCTTCTTCATGCTGTGCTCTATTGAGAACCATGTCTGGGCACCCTCTCCTCAGCATGTCATACTCTGCTCTTGTCAGACCCCACCTGGGGTCCTGTGTGCAGTTCTGGAGCCCCCAACGCAAGCAGGACATGGAACTGTTGGAACCAGTCCAGAGGAGGCCACAAAGATGCTCAGAGGGCTGCAGCAGCTCTATGAGGACAGGCTACAAGAGTTGGGGCTCTTCAGCCTGGAGAAGAGAAGGCTTCAAGGAGACCTTATAATGGCCTTCTAGTATCTGAAGGGGACCTACAGGAAGGCTGGGGAGGGACTATTGACAAGGTCTTGTAATGACAGGACAAGGGGGAATGGTAATTGAGGGACTATTGACAAGGTCTTGTAATGACAGGACAAGGGGGAATGGTAATTGAGGGACTATTGACAAGGTCTTGTAATGACAGGACAAGGGGTAATCTCTCTTCAGTGGGGAGATTCAAACTAGCTGTTAGGAAAGGGTTGTTTGCAGTGAGGGTGGTGAGACACTGGCACAGGTTGCCCAGGGAGGTTGTGGCTGCTCCCTCCCTGGAGGTGTTCAAGGCCAGGTTGGATGAGGCCTTGAAGTGACCTGTTCTAGTGGGAGGTGTCCCTGCCTATGGCAGGGGGTTGGAACTGGCTGAGCTTTGAGGTCCCTTCCAACCTAAACCATTCTATGATTCTATGGTTTTATGTTGTGTGTGAGGGACTCAGAGACATTGTCATGGCAGAAGGGTTGGGGAGACACTGTCTAGCATGAGGATAAAGAATGGGGTACAACACAATGGCAAGTTTCTCTCAAGCAGCAGCTCAGTGATGAACTTCTCACAGCCCCTGCCAATGCTCTGAACAATATGAGGACCTTGGAGCATTCAGGAGTATTTTTTCCTTAACTCTGCAGCAAGCTCTATGCATTTTTGTCTCTTCTGTGATCTGTTGCTTCTCTGCTGCTTGTGAGGGCCACATTTGTTATGGACACATTCAACACCACAAACTTCTGCCTGGCAGAGCTGCCTGTACCTCTACAGAGACCCAGGTGGAGGACCTGGGTGAGTTTAAGGGATTGGGCTCTTGGAGCAAGACCAGGCTAGAGCAGGTCATCATCGAGTGGCACTTGCCTTTCTGCCATGGATGCTTTTCTTCCCTTCTCTGTTGCACAAATATCCCTCTGGTGCCTGTGTGTGCTGCTCCAACAGCAGCTGGCAGCCTGCCTGGGGTGGTCTCAGGCACCATTTCACTTCCTTTTGTTTGCTCACCCCTTCCTTCAGCAGGTGTATTTAGCAGGTGACATACTTGCTATGCAGCATCTCACCATTTAGTCCAGGAAAGATTTTACTTGTTTCTGACTCATTTCTGACCTAGCAGCTGTTTGCTTAACACGGGCTTGAAAGGCTGGGCAATGCAGTCAGGTTTGTAAGGATCCATTTGTAAACCATGGTACATCTGCTAGTGAATGTAAGGATAAGTTCATGGCACTAAGACAAGCCTTGCAGTGAAGATGCAGGGCTGATGGATCACCATGAAGAAAAGCACAACAGAGGGAGCCTCTTGCACAGTGACCTGGGCACAGAGCTCCTGGCTGTGGTGGATGTCTCAGTGCTTACCCTGGCCCAGGCAGGGATAGCTGTGCATGTGCTGTTAAAGCTTTGATTTGCATGTCTTAGCTCCCTGAACGGCTGTGTTGTGCCAAAACTGACACCCTATGGTGTGAACATACCTTAACCAAGCCCAGTGCTGGCTGGCTCCCATGAGCTATTTGCCAAGTGGCTGCCAGCCACTAGACACATCACCCGTCCTTGGTGGAGCTGGTCGGAGCCACACCATGAAATCCTGGCAGGAGAGGCACTGCAAAGTGACAAAGGCTGCCTTAATCTAAGAAAATCAAAGTGAGGCAGGGTCAAGAATTCCTATCACTCTCCTGAGAACGCCAGTTTCTCCATACAGCACAGATGAGCTAAGAGATCAGGTCATTCCCAGAGCATCAGCTCAGCTCTGCAAAAGCATTCAAGCATGGGCTTGGGCCAGAGTTAGTACAAACTGAACATCTGTCTGAAAAGCAGAGTTCACCAACCCTCAAGTCACTGCCTTCCTCACCCCCTCCCCACAAACAAATCTTATTGTAGTGGAAATATATGAGCAAGTCATTCATTTTGGAGTCTGTGGGTGGCCTCTGAGGTGAAGTGGAGCGCTGAGCTATACACAGGCACATCCCCACACAAGTTCTTTGCTTCAGATCAGCACCAGCGAGCCTACGCGCACCTCTCCCGAGGCCTTTGCACAAGACCTTTATCCTTTTGCCAGTGGGGAAGCCAAACCCTCGGGATGAAAGGCCAGTTGAAAGCTAAGATCTGAATGATTTGGCAGAAATGGAGCTATTGCATGATTTTCCAAGCTGAGTCCATGGGGAGACTGGAAGGCTTGTGATTGTTTTACAGCCTGAAAAGGGGAATGGGGCTTGGTTTAGACTGTGTGCTGAGACAAGCTGCTGAGCATGAAGGTAGAGTATGGCAAACCCACCCTGACTGCAGAGACTGACCTCTCCACACCTGGATCACTTGGAAATAGTTCCTTGTTCTTAAAATAGTGAAGTCTTGAGCTGAGCTTTGGGCCTTCAATGGCAGCAGAAGGAACTTTTGTGGTGGGCTTGTTGAGGGCACTCAGCAGTTCTGTACCTCTGGAGATGGAGAGACAAATGTCTGACCCTTAACTGCAAAGGCTGTCAGAGCCCAGGGAGCAGAAAAGATGAGGAAGAAAGGAAAATCAGTCACAGGTAGAAAAGTAGGAACAGGTCAGTGCAAGATGACTTCTATGGGACATTGAACCTGGGCTCCTGCTCCTCCCTGTTTGTGTCCATATAGCTTCCAGCACTCTCCATCCTTGCTGCTGCTATGCCCTGACACAGAATAAGTGGAAGGAAATTGTTGCATAGCTTTGGGCCAGAAATTCCTTTGAACTGTCTTAGATAGGGCAAGGCTCTTCTGCTTTCTCAGCATAAAGAGTGAATTATATCTGTAATGCCTGGTCTGAGAGAGCTGCTTGCTCTATCTTACTTAGATTCAAAGTCCTTTTCTGAACCAGATCAGGTACAAGATGTTAGAGGGAAAACAGACCCCAGCAAGGGCCCAAGCCAAGCCCAGAGGGATTATCTGCAAGGAAAGCCACAGCCTCAGAGAAGCAAAATTTCCTTGTTCATGCTGCTAAGAAATATGACATTTATTCATTAAAGGTAGTCTGCTTGGTCCTGACTACCCAGCACTGACCTCAGGAGTGCTGAGGCATGGATTTGGATAGAGGCTTACCATGGAAGCTGGAAGATCTCACAATTCATAAACCATTTTCAGCATCCTCCTTAGGACGTGACATTCACTTTCAGATATCAGTAGATAACATTCTCTGGTTTGATTTAGATTTTGCAAGCCTCTGTAACAAGAAGCAGATGCATCTTCACTGGCCTCAGGGTGCCAATGTCTGGTGACTGAGGTGGGACACTGAGGGGAACCAGGCAGTCCAGTTGGTCCTGTTCACCATCAGCACATGCAGACACTTGCAGACAGTTGCATCCCCAACAGTGATGTCTATACGAGGTGGATGTAGAGTCCCTGGAGCCTTCTACTCATCTTCTCTCAAGCTGTGGTAGCTACACCTCTGACTCTGCAGGGCTGGGTGGAATGCCCTCCAGCCTGTGCTCTTGGCACAGCCTGACCCTTCTCCACCCACAAACACATGCTGCAGCTGGACCATGATCACTGCTTGCAGATAGAACTGGCCACACTACAGCCCATGTGTGGAAAAGGCCAAATTCCCACCACCAGGGCCAAGATGAACACTGCAGGGGGGATGGGGAAGAACAAGGTGTTACCTGCCCTGCAGCACACCCGTGAGGCCAAAGCATCACGGAGGGTGGTGAGGACAAAATGATGAATGGAAAGATTTGCAAGAATCCCAGATATGAGAGTCAGCACCGAAAGTGCTGAAAAAAAGCCCTCTCACTGCTGTATGGAGTGCCTGAGGCTGCTGTGTCAGGGTGACTCCTGGGGATGGAGACCATGAGAACAGTGTCTTTTTCTGCCTGGACATGTTTAACTTCTGACCTGTATCAGCTGTCAGATTAGAAAGGGGTTAGCCACATCAGTCTGAGCAGGAATTAAAGTCAAGCTCCAGGGGTGAAAGGGCAGAGCCTTAAAGGGTTCACCTTAATTGATAGGGCCTCTTAATCCTCCTGTTCTTGTACATTAATCCAAATATCTCCAGTTCTTCTTCTTAACCTGTTTTCATAAAGTCAAGAGAATTATCCTTAATGTAACAAAGCTGAGTGTAGGAGGCAAGCGTGACCTTAGCCCTCCTGAAGAAGGAGTTTGAGGCTGTTGTGAATGCTGCTCTTTATCCCAGTCACTCCCCAACCCTTCCCCAGCAGCCTGAGAGCTGGAAATGATCAGACAGCTCCTCCTTGGCCGAGCCGTGGCAGTGATGCTGTGCAGGATGGGGCTGTTGTTTGATGTTCCATTTGCAGTTTACATTTATAATGGCAGCACTCTGATAACCTGGGTGCTTGAAACAAGCCCAAGCAGAGAGGAGCTTGGAGCACACCACATCCATCACCTGATGAGCGCGGTCTGTGGGGCTCCGCCGCTTGGAGCATCCCTCTCTACGGTAGCAGCTGTTGTGCATGACCTGCCCACATCTGCAGGGGGATGTGAAGGGCTGAACAGAGCTAGAGGTGCCCTTTGAATTGGAGAACTGCTGAGATTGTTTTCCTAATGCCTGATGCACAAAGGATTTCAGGCTCTTTGATGATCAGCCCAGCAACTTTACAAGCTACCCAATAAAAAGCAGTGGGATTTCCAAAGGTTTAATGTGCCCTTACTTCAGGTCACTTTTTGAAGCAAAGTGTTGGTGTGTGCAAAATCAGACCTCACTGAAATGATTTTTTTACACGCTGCAAAAAGCCTTCACACTCCCTTCCAGAGCGATCTCCAGCACGGGAGGTGTAACTGAGATCCCAAGCACTAAATACGTTGTGTAGGCAGTGGGAAGTCTAACTGCTAACATGGCAAAGCTAATTACAAGCTGTTAAACTAAGCTGTTAATGGCTAAGCCCCGTTGTTAAACTTGGAGTGTGTCTTCGTGTGCTTCTCTAGTGCACTGTGGCCAGGAACACTCAGCTCTGCTGAGAGATAAACAGCGCTAAAGAAGGGGTTCAGCTCTTGAGCCATGGGAGGAAATCCTACACTTGGTTAAATGAGAATCACAAATTTGACATGAACAGATTTTCAGGTGCTGGGGAAAGTGCCCATGGTGCTAACCTTGGGGACCACACTGGGTCTGGGTGGTTTCAGTGGTTATCACTTTTCAGAGCCTGGGGAAAAAGCCATCCCTAACACTACCTCTCTGCCATCCATCTGCATTGTGCTTTGTAGCTAGGCTGGCTTGTTCTGGCGGTGAGAAACTTATCCTGCGAACCAAGTTACTTTCCAAATCCATGTAAAGCATCTCTTTTTCTGCTGGCACAGCGGTGTAAGCCACAGAAAATTGTGGAAAGAATGAAGTTTCCAGAGGCAAATTTATTTTGTCTCATTCTCAGCCTGCTCGAAGTTCAACTCGGATGTTTTGGGAGCCAGATTTCTACCAAAGGGAAGCAGTCTAAGAAACAGTTGTGGATAAAAGAAATCTGAAGGCTGATCAAAAATAAGGAGGGGGGAAAAAAATCTTTTGAGTGGTCTGGAGGAAAACAAACACAGATCCCATGAGGAAGAGGAGTGGGCTGAAGGAAAACAAACATAGGTCCTATGAGGAGGAAGAGAGAAGAAAAACTCCACTGGAAAAAAAGAAGGTGGATGGTGAAAAACTGATCTTACTGAGGTCAATAATATTTTGCTGCAAGCTTAGCTGGGCCAGGATCTTATCCATGGTTTCTAACATGATGATGGCTGTTCCTTCCAAAGTTGCTCTTCCATCTTGTGATTCATCACACCTCCTGTCTGCTCATGCAGTAGCACAGAACTCCCATTTAGTTAGGAAAATCCACCTTTAGTGGAACGAGTCACTATTGGAAAAAACACTAGTGTCAAGTGACAGGAGGAGGAGGAGGAGAAAGGTTCATGACCTCCATCTGAGTTTTGAAGCCCTGGAACACGCATATACCAAAAAATCATTTGAAATGTTCTTAAAAACCTCAATTTCCACCTAAAAAATTGGACTTGTCATACCAGAAGCCCAAATTCCTCCTTAGGTCCTTCCCTTTGCAGACAGTGACACTGATGGACTTTGTAAAAAGCCTGGCTGAAAGCAGAGCTGTGGCAGAGGAGCTATTTGGGCAGCAGAAGACAGAGGAGGGGGAGCCAGTCCCTTTGAAGTAATCAGCTAGGAGAGGCGTTGGATAAGCCAGGGCCGTTTGTAATCAGATGTCTGAGAGGACTGTCAAAGGCATCTCCTGACACTTGCCTGGTCACTGATGGTATCTCAGTGCAGATAAAATAAAAGCAGTGGTAAAAGGGAAGTCTGAGCCATTATCTGCCCACACCTGGGCTGCCAAGGGTGCTGAGCAGAGACAGTGCCCAGCCATGTCTGAGGCTGCCAGGAGATTTAGGGGGAGGGGAGTAGGCTGCCTCCCAGGAGGTAGAAGGGAGCCTTCCCCCACAGCCCTGGGGAGCACTGCCTGCAGCATCGACTCCTGACCGTGCGCTGGGCTTTTGTGTATGTGGGAGAGAATTTGCGCCGTGGCCTTAACTGTCAGCTCCCTGAAAAGCTGTTTTCTTCTAGTGTGGTGGGGAAATGTCTCTGCAGCACTTTGAGAGGGATTGGCAGATCATTCACAAAGCTGCTCACTATGCCCCTCACTGGCCTCCAGCGTTCATGGGAAGTGGCTTTGCAAGCCGCAGAACCAAAGTCTCAGTTTTGGTGTTTCCTTTCCTGGAGTTGAGTAGGACTGAGGTTATGTAGCAGCTTTTGCTCTGAGGAGGTATTTCTAGGTTCTCTCCACCCCATGCACTGTAAATCAGCTTGCCAGAATGTGATCCCTTGAAGCTGCTTCTGCTGCCAAAACTTAATTGGAATTGGCCAGCAGGCTTGAAGGAGCAGATGGATAGACAAACACATAAACAAACAGCACTATCATATTTACTCTATTTTTCTTGGAAAGCTGAGCTAGAAACTCCAGTAACCTAATCAGGGATCTGAGGTAATATTATGGAGGATCCTCAACCCATCTCAGACCCTGCTCTGCGAGACATGAATCATTCATGGGCACTGTACAAGCACCAAGAACTTGTCCACGCATGTGGTAACTTCAGCTGTGCCCAAAGTCACTGCAGCAGGTCACATTTTGAAGCAGCCTTTGGAAATATTGACCATATCTTCATAGGCTTTGTGAGATTATAGCATAAAATGCCCAGCTGGTCTCCAAACACAGAGTCCCTGTACTCCAGTTTGCTAAGTTCTAGGTGTTGAATGATTATGGAGTGGATTTGATTATTCTTTTCACTCTCAGCAGTGGAAGGATCCCAATTCCACTGTCTCAGAAG
The DNA here is from genome assembly GCF_015220805.1 of Pogoniulus pusillus. Lineage (NCBI taxonomy): Eukaryota > Metazoa > Chordata > Aves > Piciformes > Lybiidae > Pogoniulus > Pogoniulus pusillus. The sequence goes on along the minus strand of NC_087286.1, from coordinate 17,364,868 downwards.
TCCTCTGCAGACAGGGGAAGGTCTGCTTGGTGGTGGGATTTAGGATTGAGTCAGTGCTCAATCCTGAAGTACAGCTCTTAGGGAGTTTTCTGTTCAGTCTTTGGTCTTGGCGATGCTTTGTGCTAATGTCCTACAGACCCAGGTGTTCTGTGAGCAGATGCCTCTGTGGGAGCTTTGCTGAGGTTTTATTCCATCCCAAACTTACTCCAAGATGTCAAACATCATTCAAACTCTAGTCACCATGCAGAGACCAAGGGGGTCCGTAGGATTACAGTGGTGTGAAGAGAGACCCTTGACTCCTTCACTATATTTAACATAAATCAAACATCATAGTGGAGTTGAAACTCCATCAATATTAACCATGTCCCCATTCCTAAAAGTTACAGTAACTATCTCCCTGCCCTTCCCCCTTTCTAATAGCAGTATAAATAGTCTAAAGGTCTCTTGTCAACATAGCTTCCAGACTTCTAACTCTTTGAGGGGCAAATGTACTTTGTTTTATTACTTGTATGGCATTCCTCAAAGAAGGGGACTTTGACCTTCTTAAATTCCTCCTGCAGATTAAATACCAAACCCAGCAGTCCACAAGGGAATTAATAGACAGCTTCAATACACACAGCAGGACCTTTGGAGGGGGTCAAGTTATTAACACACTGGGAAATGTAGATTGTATCTTCCGATGCAGGATATATCCTGCATTCTAGATCAGATAGTGACAATGGGGCCTAGAAAGCTGCATGTCTGAGATGAGTTCTGCAGCTCCCAGCAGATCTCCTAACTCTGCATATTTTACTGAGAACACAAACTTTGCTGACTTTAGAAGTCTTGACATAAAAAGGAATGCATAACAAACTTCTTTGTTTGGGAGAGATTGTGCCTTCTGTATTAACAGAGGGCCCATGTGGCTTTATTTTTCATTAGGCAAGGAATCTTACCTGGGGGCTTAATACTTATCCAACCTCCTACCACCTCAAACCAGACAACCCTACCAAAAATATTTGGTTAATATTTACATATTTAAGGAAATTGATGTCAGGCACTGAGAGCCCCTTTAGAGTTCCTTTTTGTGCACTTTTGGATAGTCAAAGCTTTCAGAAACTATTTAAGCCTGACGATACCTAAAGGGCTGTGGTAAACTCATTTCAGCTTTCTTGCAGTGCAGATTTGCACTGGAAGCATAATTTAAAGTGTTCACTTAAGGCAGTGGGACCAAGGAACAAGGACATGTAATAGAATCAACCAAAGGATGGAAACTGATTCACTTTTCCTGTAAAACATTGATACTTGAAAGAAGTCATGGTCAGGTTGATTGCCGTGGTCTAGTTGATTGGACAGGGCTGGGTGATAGGTTGGACTGGGCGATCTTGGAGGTCTCTTCCAACTTGGTTGATTCTATGATTCCAAGGAAATGTGGCACTTTAATGGTCCTTCCTTGTGCAGCAGTTTGAGCTATGACCTTGGAAATTCTCAAGAGAGGGATAACACCTTACAAACGTCCTTTTGCTGTTCCTTTATGTGGTTGGCCACATCTAGGCAACCCAATTTGTGGAGGTGAAAGCCCTACAGCAAATGAAAATCATCCAAAAGCCCTACAGCAAATGAAAATCATCCAAAGCAAAATTTAAAAAATCCTAAATTGGAATATATTACTCATTATGAAACACTCCTTTGGCCATGAAGATGCTCAGAGGAGCAGCTCTGCTATGAGAACAGACTACAAGAGTTGGGGCTCTTTGGTTTGGAGAAGAGAAGACTTCAAGGAGACCTTTTAGTGGCCTTCCAGTATCTGAAGGGGACCTGCAGGAAGGCTGGGGAGGGACTCTTGACAAGGTCTTGTAATGGCAGGATGAGGAGTAATGGATTTAAACTGGCAGAAGGGAGATTTAAACTAGATGTTAGGAAAGAGTTCTTTGCAGTGAGGGTGGTGAGACACTGGCACAGGTTGCCCAGGGAGGTTGTGGCTGCTCCCTCCCTGGAGGTGTTCAAGGTCAGGTTGGATGAGCCCTTGGGCAGCCTGTTCTAGTGGGAGGTGTCCCTGCCTATAGCAGGGGGTGGGAACTGGCTGAGCTTTGAGGTCCCTTCCAACCTAAACCATTCTATGATTCTATAAACAAACCAGCATCCATTCCAAAACAACTGTAAACAAATCTTTGCCACTGCCTGAGTGCCAAAAATCTCACACCACTCAAATTGACATGGAAAAAAGCCTTAATGTTAGTGAGGGATGGGTTTCAGGAAGGCTGGGTTTGGTCTGGCTAAGCCTATCTGACATGTCCAAGCCTCCTGGGAGTTGATGAAAACAAACTTTCTTGGGACATTTCCTGCATTTCTGGTTGGGTTGGAAATATCATGACAGCTGGCTGCATCACAGCACTTGGGCACTGCAGGTTGTGTTCCTGGCCAGAAATCAGGGAAATATGCCTGGAAAAGGAAGAAACCACAGAACAATACATAGAACTTCTAGAGCAATTCCCAGCCAATGTACTCTGGCATGCACTGAGAGATGCATGATGGCTGTGTGGAAGATCTGCTCTTCTCCCTCCAGACAGAAACAAACTGAGGGACGAATGGTTGAAAAATGCTTTCCACCTCTTTTCTAGCTGCATGTAGGATGCTGCCCAGGGAGGTGGTGGAGTTGCCATCCCTGGAGATGTTAAAAAATAGACTGGATGAGGCACTTAGTGCCATGGTCTAGTTGATTGGATAGGGCTGGGGGATTGGTTGGGCTGGATGATCTTGGAGGTCTTTTCCAACCTGGTTGATTCTGTGATTCTATGTACAAACACACAGGCCAGTCCTTATTGTTCTACCCTTGGGGCACTATGGGGCAAATCCATTGGTTATGCTCACGCTGCTGCAGAATGTAACATCTCCTCCATCTTCTGTCCTCTACCCATGAATTAATTTGATCTTTAAAATCCAAGTAACTGCTGTAAAAAATGCAATGCTGCCATACAGAACCCAAGTTTGAAATGCAGAGGACTTCTTAGCACTTTGAGTATACAAGGAATGACAAAAGGCAGAGTGGTAGAAGGTCCCTGTTCTGGTCTGGGATAGTTTTGCATTTCCTCAGGCCACCAGATGGGCACTACCCTTCCCCATCAGCAGTCTTCTCTATCATGTTATCTATCCTTGGATTTATTTCCTGAAGGAGTGAGGAATTAATTCTGTGCCTGCTTTGCAAAGTGTGCTGCCTTTGAGCAGGACTTTTGATGTCAAGCTTCCTCGTGACTTGTGTTTAAGGAGCACCTGAATGTCCTTGCCCCCTTACAAGTGACAGGAGGAATTAACTTGCCATCCCTCTTTGCCTCTGTGGCTTGTAGCTGTATCTGTAAAACATAGTAAGTGCAAAACAGATATCTGTCTTTTTATCCTTGGACCAAGCTGAACCCTGGTGTAACTCCACAGCTTTCCTACTGAAAGAGACATTATTTCCCTCCAGGAAGCCCTTTTGCACCCAGAGTGGGAAGTGATTCTGGCTTCCAGCCTAATTAATCACCATCCCCTGATCCTCCATACATATCCTGGGAAAGAAAGGTGTTACCAACCAGGGAATACAGGGACAGGAAGGAGGTGGCAAAGCAAGTCTGTCTGCATGATGCTCAAATGCTAGATCTGTTGTTCTGCTAATAAATAACCGGTTTAGGTTTATGAATACAAAGGCCTTTGATGTTGTTACTTGGCCAACGACCCTTAGAGATAATGGATGGTTTCATAGGCTGGGCCCCTGGCTGGGTGTTGGCAACTAATGCCAGGTGAGACGTGCTCCAGCAGAACCTCCCTCGGTGTCCATGTGCTCTCCTGAGGGCAGCCACGAGAGCACCTCCACCTCTTCAGCCATCCAGAGATGGGGGGGGGGGAGAGGGATAGCTGCCTGCCTCCTGAGGTCTTGCAGGGCTCTGTTGATGTTTGCCTGGTGCTTTGAAGTCAACTTATTTACTAGCTAATGATTGCTAATTTGCTCTGTCCCTTTGGGTCAAGATTTGTGTGGGCAGCAGAGGCAGCTCCAGCTTGATGCTAGATTTGTGCCAGGAGGAACTACCTTCTCCTTGGCCCCTCGTCTCTGCTGCCTGGGGGAACACCTCTGACAAGCCACTTGGCTCAGAGTTTCAGTGGGATTTGGCTATGACTTGGCTCCAGCAAGGAGCTCTGTCACTGCCTATCCCTGGCAGCTAGTGCCCAGCTGTGAACACGTGGGTGCACCTGAAACCTGCTTTGGCACTGCCACACCAGCCACCCTGGGGAGCACATGCCCTCCGCTGGGACCTGTCTTCTCCAGGCACTGTCTTGTGCCTGCCTGTCCTTCTTCTGCAGCTCACAGCCTGCTGGCATGGTCAGGATCTCTGCCACCCCCGCAACCCATCAACTAGGGCTCTGCCCCCAGGAGAGGTTTGTGTCCCCACCCTTCTGGCTCTTGGGAGGTGCTGACTGAGGGACAGGGTGGTCATTTGGAAGGTGCATTTGGCACCACTGATGAAGAGGCTGCCAGTCCCACGGGGGAAACCAAAGCATTGTTAAAAGGAGACAGCACAAGCTGCTGGCAGGAGCTTTAATCCTCTTACTGAGCTGGGAGCTCTGATTCAGTACCCAGGTCAATTTTAAAGGCATTGCATCTTCAGAGATTCTGCCCTGTGCAGCGATAGGGTCACTGCCCTTGGCAGGGAGGTCCCCACTGTGAGCGTGGGGCTGTGAACGTGTAACTGCATCAGGAATGGTGTGGTCAGCAGGAGCAGGGAGGTCATTCTACCCCTGTACTCTGCACTGCTTAGACCACACCTTGAGTATTGTGTTCAGTTCTGGGCCCCCCAGTTTAGGAGGGGCATTGAGATGCTTGAGCGTGTCCAGAGAAGGGCGACGAGGCTGGGGAGAGGCCTTGAGCACAGCCCTATGAGGAGAGGCTGAGGGAGCTGGGATTGGTTAGCCTGGAGAAGAGGAGGCTCAGGGGAGACCTTATTGCTGTCTACAACTACCTGAGGGGTGGTTGTGGCCAGGAGGAGGTTGCTCTCTTCTCTCAGGTGGCCAGCTCCAGAACAAGAGGACACAGCCTCAGGCTGTGCCAGGGGAGATTTAGGCTTGAGATGAGGAGAAAGTTCTTCACTGAGAGAGTCATTGGACACTGGAATGGGCTGCCCGGGGAGGTGGTGGAGTCGCCGCCCCTGGGGCAGTTCAAGGCAGGACTGGACGTGGCACTTGGTGCCATGGTCTGGCCTTGAGCTCTGTGGTAAAGGGTTGGAGTTGATGATCTGTGAGGTCTCTTCCAACCCTGATAATACTGTGATACTGTGATACTGTGAACTGTGTGTGTAACTTTGTGTGAGTGGGCACCTCTGTGTTGAGTGTGCAGCTGCATGAGTGTGTAACTGTGTCTGCAGCTGTGTGAGTGTGTGCCTGTGTGTGAGTGTCTGCGCTTCACACCCTGCAACAGGAGGTGAATTCAGAGTGCTCCTCGGGACACTGTGGCACTTTGTAGATCTCTGTGGTGGAGCTGTCAGGCCCTCGAGGTCCCAGGCAGCATCCCAAGGAGAAGCCAGTCCCGTTTCAGCATGGCTCTCCCCTCCCCAAGCCCTACATAATGTTTCTATTGTGCCGAGGCTGTTTTTCTGAGGAAGCGGCAGGGATTTGAGTATCATAAAGGCAGAAGCTGGGCTTTGATATACTGTCAGCAAAAGCTGAATACTGTAATTTTGAGCAATTTTCTCCAAAGTCCCCTTCCCACCCTCCCCCTCTGTCCCCTCAGCCTCCTCGTATCCCTGGGCTTCCTCCCTGGTGCTTTTTCCTGACAGGCTGCCCTGCTGCTTCTCTTGCATGATCCTTGCCCACCAAATTAATGTGCTGCTGCTGATGAGACACAGTGGGTTCCTGTGAGTGTGGCCTCCCTCCTCTCCCCTTGCTATTACACTCTGGCAACTTCAAAAGTCCAATCATCCTGTTTCCGTCTTCCCATGGGTCTGCAGAGCCTGGCTCAATGGCATGGTTCAAAAGTGCAGGCTGGCCAGGACAGTGGCAGCCACAGCCCTGCAGTGTTCCACTGACACAGCTGAAGATTCACAGATTGCACTGGGTTGGCAGAGACCCTCAAAGGTCATCTTGTCCAATCCCTCTGCAGTGAGCAGGGACACCTCCAACTAGATCAGGCTGCCCAGGGCCACATCAGGTCTGGTCTTGAATGTCTCCAGGAACAGGAGCTCAATCACCTCTGTGGGCAGCCTGTTCCAGTGTTTCACTACTCTCATTGTAAAGAACTTCATTTCTGTCCAGCCTAAATCTCCCCTGCTCCAGTTCCAAGCCGTTGCCCCTCACCCTATCTCTACAAGCCCTTCTAAGCAGTCCCTCCCCAGCCTTCTTGTAGGTCTCCTTCAGATAATATTATCTATAAGGTCTCCCTGGAGCCTTCTCTTCTCCAGGCTGAACAGCTCCAATTCTTTCAGCCTGTCTTCACAGGGGAGGTGCTCCAGTCCTCTGATCATCTTTCTGGACATGCTGCACTTCTCCCACTTCACTCTTTAACTTCCAGCTGAGGCAGTCTTTTGTAGAAATAACTCTTTCCTTTCTTTCCCCCCCCTCCAAATAACCATTCAGTGCTTCATGATCTGCCCTTCTAGGCTGCCTGGCCATTCCCTTGGTGGTAACCACATTGTTTGTTATAGCTGGTCACAAGATATTGTTTTAAAAGTAATTCTGGTCCCTCTGTGAATGTAAGGTACAGTTCATATGTTCTTTTTCTGTGGCAGAGATTGTCTGATTTCTCCCTTAGTCACAATTATTTTTGCATATGCATGGAGAAAAGGTGATCAGGGAAAGAGCTGAAGGTCTGCCTGCCTGTCCCTTGTCCTTAACAAAGTGGAGCGTGGTGAAAAATGTTGCTGTGGTTTAACATTTCTGGGCTTTTGGACCCCTGTGGGTCAGTTATGTTGTGAGACAAGAGAGGCAGCCACTGGAAGCTGGAGCTGTAGAAGTGTCACCCCAGCTGCATAGCTCTCTGTCAGGGCAAAGCTTGCTGCACCAGGCCATACAGCTCCCTTCCCAGGCTTTGGCTGATGGATAAGCAAAGTGCACAGATGCCCTGGCCCCAACAGGCTACAAGGCAGCTCCAAAATCAGAGTGCTTGATGTCTGTATGCCACTCCAGAAGCAACATTCCTGCACCATCCATAGGCTGTCTGCCCAAACAGCAGACATAGAGAATCATAAAGAGCCAAATTCTCCATGTCGCCCCCAGCCAGAATCCTTTGTGATGAGGAGCAGTAAATATTTCTCTTCTGCCTGGCTGCAAAGGTCTCAGGAGGGCTGCTGTCTGTGCTGGCAGTCCTTGCTGTCCAGACAGGGGACAGGCACCCTTCAGGACCAGCAGCACACAGACAAAGAGGCTTACTGAGAACAAGTAGATGCTCATCCCTGCAGCTCCAAAGACGCTGCTGCCACATACCATAGGCCAGCATCCTACACTGGACACACCCAAGGGGCTATGTTGCAGAAACCTTGTGGCTCTTGTTCCCTTGGTGCTGTGTTTTCTTTTGCTTAGACAGTGGCTGATTTTTTTCCTCTCTCTGACTGCTGGAACAAGTAAAGACTGCTGGCTTCAGTCCGAGGACCACAGTAGCTCTCTCTTTCTCCCCAGAGAAAGCAAGACGGGCAAGAATGAGGAGTATCTTAGAGCAGCATAGGCTTGTGTTTCACCCAGAGGAATTTTAAGTGGCTTGTGGATTTTATTCACCTAAGCTGCTCCTCAGCAGCTTCCTAAAGTTATCCAGGCAGCCACATCTTCTGCCTCACATAAAGCCTATGGAGAACACAGATTAAACAAAAGAAAGAAGACAGATGTTCCAGCAGCCAGGGTAAAGCTGAGCTCACATCCTTGCGTTGTCGCACAACATAAAACCTTGGCTGCATCTAACATTGCTGCTCTTTAGTTCTTCATCTCCAGTGGAGCAGGGGAATACACACACTATTTGAGGTTAGATGATGTCTGACTCTGCTCAGGTTTCTTCCTGGCTGTCCAGGATTTGCAGAATTTCCAGTATTATAGGTTTATCAGGGATAAACTTGAGCGTGTGCCAAACTCCAAGTGGCTCCAAAAAAGAACAAGCCCTTCCTTTAACTACTTGAATACATTTTCATCTAAGGCAAGTCCTTCAAAGTTTAGCAGGCTCCTGTGGGGTTTTGGAGCACGTTACTAGAGGATCTGTTGAAGCATAGAAGTTTGCCAAGGTTACAATTGAATTAAAATAGGTCTGAAGCTCCCAACCATGCCACTCCCATTACCTCAACACGATTTAAATACATTAAAAGAAACAAGGAGTATGACAAGCCCATGCAGCACAGTGGTGTCTGAGTTGCTGGTGTTAAGGCACTGAGTTTCATCCTGGCTGTTTCAATTGGAGTCAGGATTTTATGAGCAAGCTCTCAGATCTCAGTGGCTAAAAGTCTTGCTTCAGGCATCCCTGTTGTGCTATTTTCCACATAATGACATCGTTGCGTGTAATGAGATGTTCGCAGCTCATTCACTGCTCACATCTGTCTTGGAGGAGAAAATTGCAATTTCTTGACTTAAATGCTGATTAGTGTCGATGGAAGTTAGTCATGGCAAAGTTTGAGGGCTCCAAACTTGGGAAATTATGGCAAGAATGATGAAGCTCAAAAGTATGCTTCAAGGGAGCCACCTACTTCTGGACAACTTGGCCTCTGCGTGTGATTAATTTCATGCCAGATATGTGCCTCTCACAAAGCTGAATGCTCGTTTTGAAGGACAGGATGTTGAACAGGGAACTGATTAAGCCAGGCAGAGATCCATGAGCTTCAAACCTTCACTAGAACTCTCCTCTGTATAATTCTTAGGAAAGAACCAACACAGTAAAATCAAAGAGGCCCTCTGGGGGACAAAAATTAAGCAAAATCCATGAGCAGCTCTTTGCTTTGTGAAGAATGCCAGTGTTTCATTTGAGTGACCCTCAAAGTTTTGGGCATTCTTCTTCAAGTGTCTTTTGCTGATATAGTCACTCTGGCCTTAAGTATAGGATTTAGTCACCCACATGCTGGCAGTTGAATGTAGGTGTCCTAACACCAGATATCTAAACTCTTATAGCCAGTGGAGAACCAGCCAATGTGGTCTACAGAGATTGTGTCAGCTGCCTGAATATGACCAGCTGGTGCCAGCAGAGGTGATCTAGGATATTGGGATATCTGCCCCTGCTGAGAGTTGTTGTGCAGGACCAAAAGAGAACGGCCATGCTAACAAGAAGCCACACAGGAAGTCTCCAGCTATCTTCAGTGTCTCCTAGTGCCTATGTTTAAGCACTAAGTTATGTTCAGTTAGCTCTGTGTATTATCCAGCTGAACAAAAATGTGGTGTCTCTGTACAGTTCTGGAGCCCCCAACACAAGGATGACATGAACTGTGAGAGCCAGTCCAGAGGAGACCACCAAGATGCTCAGAGGGCTACAGCAGCTCTGCGATGAGGACAGATTGAGAGAGTTTGGGCTCTTCAGCCAGGAGAAGAGAAGGCTTGGAGGAGACCTTTTAGTGCCCTTCCAGTATGTGAAGGGGGCTACAGGAAGGCTGGGGAGGGACTATTTGTAAATAGGTCTTGTAATGACAGGGTGAGGGCCAATGGGTATGAACTGGCAGAGAGGAGATTCAAACTAGATGTTGGGAAAGAGTTCTATGCAGTGAGGGTGGTGAGACACTGGCACAGGTTGCCCAGGGAGGTTGTGGCTGCTCCCTCCCTGGAGGTGCTCAAGACCAGGTTAGATGAGGCCTTGAGTGCCCTGTTCTAGTGGGAGGTGTCCCTGCCTATGGCAGAGGGCTGGAATTGGATGATCCTTGAGATCCCTTCCAACCTAAACCATTCTATGGTTCTATGATTCTATCGACTTCAGATGAGCTGACTCCTACTCTGAAGGCTTAACTTTGCCTAAATGTACACTGCAGTCCACTTGAAAAAGTCTGATACCAACAACCTCACTACTTACCTTCTGCTCCCTGACCTCCTCCTTTGAGCACCAGGCACCCCAGGCTGTGCCCCTTTACAGCAGCCTAAATTGCAGGGCTAAAAAAGTAGTTCTGGTGAGCACTTTTCTATTGAATTTAGATAGGACCCAAAACAAACCATTTCATTTTTATCTTATTCAGAACAAGAGTTTTCAGCTTGTCCTCATGCAACTCCCTCCCCCCCCAGCTGGCAGGTGTTTGGTCATGGCCCACATCATGATGTTCACCCTGGTGAAGAGCCTGGCCCTCCGATGAGAGCTGTGTTTAGGAGATCCTGAATACCAGGTCCTAGCAGCAATAGCAGTAACTAAAGGAGGACACAACCAAAGATAGCCTTTTGGTTTGAGAGTGTCAATATGTTGGCAAAGTCAGAATAATATTCTTTACACAGGCATTTACCAGAACTTTCTATTTCTTGGGAAACTTTGGCTGCCCAAGCTTTTTGCTGGAAAGCAAATGGGCAACAAGCAATGATTCTTAGGCTCAGAAAGTCTGATCACCTACTTCTTGCTGAGCAGCAGCTGCAGTAGTACCTACAAGCAAGGGAAGAGGGAAATGGTTTTTTCTGGCTTTTATGTTACACCACTCCTTGTAGCCCTGTTTTGATGAGTACAAAGTGCCTCCTGGCCATGACATCATGCCACAGAAAACAGACTAATGAGGCAGAGGAAGCGAGGCTCACTTTTCTGCAGGGAGGCTGGCTCCAGTCACCTGGTTGTAGTTAAGACAGATCACACTGAGCTGTTCTGCTTCCTAAGAGCTGAATTTCATTCTGTGTTGCTGTGTGTTTATCTGATATCTTGTAAAAACTGTTGTCCTTTTCTCCTGCCTTTAGATCTTTTACTTTTCTGAAATGCTAAATCTCCAACTGTGGCCCTTCAGCAAAACCAGTTCACTTCATCAAAATGAATCCCTCCGACTTTGATTATGGAGGAGCATTCATGAAAGGGCTCCAAAGTAAAGCAGACAAGGAAATGTCTCTGTGATTTGCAGCAATGCACTGAGAAACAAAAGGAAATGGATGGCAGAGATAAGGAAAATAAAATAGCCACAATTTTTTAATGGGGGGAATGGAATTTCCCCCGAGGGTCAGTGTTATAAGGCTCTTCAGAACAGCACAACCAAACCCCATCGCAGCAGAGCTCAAACACAACATATTGCCAACTTTGAAATTGCTAACAGTCCAGAAACTCAGGCATGGAGGCATCTCCAGCACATTTCAAGCTCTAGATAATAGTGCTTCCAACAGACAATTGGCCATTATGGATTTAACCATAAAACTGGAGTTGCCTTGTGCAGTGCCCACTCTGACATCTGCCTCAACAGCATCACATTCTGCCCTCTGCTTGCTTTGTTGTTTGAATTGTGGAGTTAGAGTTATAGAATCAGACAGGGTTGGAAGGGACCACAAGGATCATCTAGTTCCAGCTCCCCTGCCATGGGCAGGGACACCCTACCCTAGAGCAGGCTGGCCAGAGTTCAGTTATGGCACCAACATTCTGATGCTTCCTGGTTTGCCCGTGCTATATTTTGCAGTTTGAAAGACCAGACTCATCTGTGGATGATCTGAACGAGGACAGATCTATTTCTCATGGGTCCCTTATTTCACTAGTGCCAGTGCACAAAGCAAGGGCTGTACATTTACAGCACGACACCAGCACAGACATGATAGACCAGTGCAGAAAATCAGCTGGGCTTGCTGACAGTCTCACCTGTAAATTCTGTTTTCCTTTTTTCCACTTGGGTTTTCTCATAGCTTGACATGAAGTGATTAGGGGAATGAGGCTGATGTCCATGGTTTGAGAATGTCAAAATACTGGCAATGTCAGAATAATATTCTTTGCACAGACATTTACCAGAACCTTCTATTTCTTGAGAAGCTTTGGCTGCCCAAGCTTTTTGCTGGAAAGCAAATGGGCAATGAGCAATGATTCTCAAGGCTCAGAAAGTCTGTTCACCTACTTCTTGCTGAGCAGCAGCTGCAAGTAGTCTCTACAAGCAAGGGAAGAGGGAAATGTTTTTTTCTGTCTTTTATGTTACACCACTCCTTGCAGCCCTGTATTGATGAGTACAGGGCACAATGCACAAAGCAAGGGCTGTACATTTACAACACAATCACAGACATGGTAGACCAGTGCAGAAAATCAGCTGGGCTTGCTGACAGACTCACCTGTAAATTCTATTTTACTTTTTTCCACTTGGGTTTTCTCACAGCTCAACATGAAGTGATTAGGGGAATGAGGCTGATGTCTGTGCTTTTGAGTATTTTGGTGGGTTGGGTTTATTTTTAATAGGAGAACTGTGTCTGATTGTTATTCCATTCATAAACTCCCTCAGAAAATGATCCAAAAAGCCATCGCAGGGCTGCTGCCTTATGTAAAACACAGTGAAACTATGCAGCAGTGCTGAGTATGAGTTACATTTCTGTGCCTTAATTAAAAGTTAGAGCAGATCCCAGGCCATGCTAGATCCCATGTGGTCATTCTTTAAAATTCCTTCAACCAAGCACGGTACAACTTCCCCAAGAGGGCTGCCTTACTGCTAACCTTTCAGCATCATCTGTTTTCGTGTAGCATTGCCAAGGGAACTGATTATTCCTTAGCAATTATGGAAGTCTATTTTACCACTCTCTCACAATTTGAAAGATGCTGAAGGGATTTTCTTCAAAGTTTCCACAAAGATTACTCCTCAAGCTGAGACCAACATGGATGACATCAGCCCAGAACAGTTGAAAAAAAAGATTAGCATGTGGAAAGAAGGAGTTTGGGACAGAAAGTGTCCTGTAACCTTGAGGGAGAAGTGAATCTGGCACAAATCTGAAGTCATTTCCCTGAGATGGTTGTGCAGTTGTACTAGCACAAGGGATCTCAGCTGCGTGGAGCCAGGACATGGTCCAGGCAGGTGGAACTCAACATGTGAGGCAGGAGAGCAGGATGGGCTGCAGGTGGATGGGGATGGTGGTCGATGTAGAGGGGTCATGAGCAAACACATTGGGTGCCCTGGGAAACTCTGAAAGAATTAATGGAGGTGGGGCCAGAAGAATACATCATCTTTTCCTCACTGGGGGTCAATTGTGGGTTGCAGTTACCTTTTGAGAGCCACATGATGGCACATCCCTTAGGGTTAGAAAGTCTACATTTTCAGCAAGGCATTGGTGCCCCAGGAAAAAGGACCAGGTTCAATTTCAAAGTTCTTGTAGGAAAACTACACTCACCTATTAACTAATAACCTTGGAAATTCAATTTCAGTGTCTGAGATCTAAAATGTGAATGACACTTCCCACTGCCATGCCAAGCCACCAGGCTGAGTTCCTCAGTCCCAGCAAGGTCTCTTGGAGATAGTGGCAATGAACAGAAACACTGATTTTGTGCTAGGTTGGTGCCACATACAGCTGAGTGCACGGGATCAAGTTCACCTCTTCAACATTCACTGACACAGGAGCACAGGTCATGAAGATAGGTGGAGAGTTTGGAGATTAAACTGTTTGAAAGGATTAAATGGATTCATAGAATCACAGAATTGTTTGGTTGGAAAAGCCTCTAAGATCGTTGAGCCCAACCCTCCACCTGCCACCCCCATGGCCATTAAACAATGTCCTGAAGTGGCAGATCTACATGTTTTTGGGCAAACCACAAAACATCCTACCTTTTCCATATTTCCCCTCCTGGTGAAGCACACAGGTGTTACTTCCATCAGCATCTTCTGCTTTCTTCACCTTGCTTCATCCTTATGCAAACACAACAGCATTTACTGTCTTATCCTAGTTTAAATTACAGTGAAGCTGCCAGCCTCCCCCTTAGGATACATTGAGAAACAATGATGTGTCTTGATGTAAGCCCCACGATAGGAAATGCAACAGCAGGACACCAGCAGGCAGAGACAACAGCCTGGAGAGGAGCTGCGCCATGGCTGATAGCAAATACCTGCCCCCAGCCTGCAGCAAAGGGGACAAGTGAAGGTAGGAGGTATGTGCTGGGGATGAAAGAAAGACAAAGGGTGCCCAGAAGCAGATGAAGGGGAGAGGCAGGCTTGTAGCTGGAATGCCAGACAACAGAGACAATCTTTGACAGAAGGATGGAAGCTGGTGAGAGGCCTGGAGCACAGCCATATGAGGAGAGGCTGAGGGATCTGGAGCTGTGCAGCCTGCAGAAGAGGAGGCTCAGGGCAGAGCTCATTGCTGTCTGCAACTACCTGAAGGGAGGCTGTAGCCAGGTGGGGTTGGTCTCTTCTGCCAGGCAACCAGCAACAGAACAAGGGGACACAGTCTCAAGTTGTTTTGGGAGAGGTGTAGGGTGAATGTTAGGAGGAAGTTCCTGCCAGAGAGAGTGATTGGCATTGGAATGGGCTGCCCAGGGAGGTGGTGGAGTCACCGTCCCTGGAGGTGTTCCAGAAAAGACTGGATGAGGCACTTAGTGCCATGGTCTGGTTGATTGGCTAGGGCTGGGTGCTACATTGGACTGGATGATCTTGGAGGTCTCTTCCAACCTTTTTGATTCTATGATTATATGGAGGAGCAATCTGGGAGGGCACTAGAGGCTTCATTTTGAACTGGGAGCAAATAACTGTCCCTGGTTACATGAGTTGTCCTATGCCTGGTTCATTCTCTGTGAGTCTGTAAAGAAAGGAAATTACATTGAGGAAATATACTCAAATTCATCTTCAATTTCTTCTCCTAATAAGTACAATCTGCAGGATCCAAAAATCTGGCTACATACTCAGGTTGGAGGAAGGTAGTGGCATTTGGCCAGTAGCAAGCAAACAGAGAAACTGAGTTAGCAGTGGTACTATTGGCAAGGATGTGCCAGTGCTCTGGGATGCCTCTTGCACTCACAGTGCAGTGAATCTGGCACCTCTAGCTTTGCTCAATGAAGCTGGGCTGTGGGGATGGACAAGATCATGGAGCTGTGAGCCATGGCCTGATAGCTCATGGTCCACAAGCTGCACATCAGCTAAGTGACTGCTCCTGTTCTAGCAGTGGCTTCCTGACTGCTGGCTGTCTCCTTGGTATCATTTCCCTCCACTGCAGATGAAAAGCAGTGATTGCAACCTCCATTTATTTATTTAGGGTGAATTTTTTTCTCTTTTTCTGTAAGAATGAGATCATTAATCTTTCAAGGTAGGGTAGTGCAAAGACAGCAAATGTTATTGCATAGCAGCAGTAACCAAAAAAACATGCAAGGGGAGCTCCTCCTCTCTTTTTTTTTCCCTCTTTGTGAGTGGAAAACTTAAAAAACAAACCTCCTCATTTGCTGGTAGATTGAGATTTCTGCCAAGTGAACATTTATGTCCAAGTTTGAAAGATGGGGAGACTAATGGAGGCATTGAAATGCTCTCAAGCAATCCAGAGCTGCTTGATGACATACCCTACAAGGTCAGTCCTGTTTGCTCTTTAAATCAGTGATAAAACTTCCCTTGGATTCATGAGGAAACAGGATCAGGCCCTCTATTTAATTTGTTTCTATCTTAGTAGGAGGTTTCTCATTCCTTTGAAATAAGCCTATAGATGATCTCATGATCCCTGTTGTCCATGTGTGCTGGCAAGGTCCTCAGCAGTTAGAGTGCTCAGACGGGACAGTGTGCCAGATGATTACCTGCTGTCCTGGTGTCACCAGGGGTGCTGCAGTCTGGGGGACAAGGATTACCAAATTTCCCCTGCAAATGCTACCTCCTGGAAGTAAGTGGAAAATTTGCTTTCATCAAGAATACGAGCAAAACATATTCTGCCTTTCTGGGGATTTCAGATGGATGTGAAGGAAAAGAGGTTCCTGACTTGCTTCCCAAGTAAAAGTGAAGCTGGACACAGAGTTTTGCCCAAAGTCAAAGGGAAGAGATAGGCTACCTGTCACACCTTACACATGACAGCTACCCTGTGTCCTCAGAGCTCTGCCATCAATCAACTGCTCATTTTACTGAGGGTAGCAGAGCTTTTATAGGACACAGTTTGACAATACTCTGGCAGTTGCAGAATCACAGAATCAGAGAATGACAAACATTCACAGGATCACCAAGTCCACCCAATAGCACTACTTTACAAGGTTCACCCCTAGACCACATCTTCAGGCACCACATCCAAACCACCTTTAAACACATCCAGGGTTAATCATAGAATCATAGAATCAGTCAGGGTTGGAAGGGACCACAAGGAGCATCTAGTTCCAACCCCCCTGCCATGGCCAGGGACACCCTACCCTAGATCAGGCTGGCCACAGCCTCATCCAGCCTGGCCTTAAACACCTCCAGGGATGGGGCCTTAACCACCTCCCTGGGCAATCCATTCCAGGCTCTCACTGCTTCCATGCTTAACAACTTCCTCCTCAGTCTAGTCTGAACCTTCCCACCTCCAGCTTTGCTCCATACCTCTCACTCCTTGGTAGCCTAAGAAGTCCCTCCCCAGCTTTCCTGTAGGCCCCCTTCAGATCTTGGAAGGCCACAAGAAGGTCACCTGGGAGCCTCCTCTGCTCCAGCCTGCACAGCCCCAACTCTTTCAGTCTGTCCTCATAGTAGAGCTGCTGCAGCCCTCTGAGCATCCTCCTGGCCCTTCTCTGGACACACTCCAGCACATCCACATCCCTCTTGTAATGGGAGCTCCAGAACTGGATGCAGTGCTCCAGGTGAAGTCTCACCAGAGCACAGTAGAGGGGGAGAATCACCTCCCTCGACCTGCTGGTCACAATTCTCCTGATGCAGCCCAGGATCTGGTTGCCCCTCCAGGCTGCAAGTGTGCACTGCTGGCTCATGTTGCGCTTCTCATCCACCATCACCCTCAAGTCCCTCTCTTCAGGGCTGCTCTCTAGCCAGTCACTGGCCAGCTTGTGTTTGTGCTTGGGATTGCCCAGACCCAGATGCAGGACCTTGCACTTGGTCTGTTGAACCTCATGAGGTTGGCTTGTGCCCCCCTCTCCAGCCTGTCAAGGTCTCTCTGGATGGCATCCCTTCCCTCCAGCCTTCGTGACTCACACCCAGAGGTTAACACAATTCCCTTGTTTCCCTATCTGCTCCAGGACTCCAGTACTACCATTCCAGTGCTTGAGACATCCATCATCTCCAGAAAACACAAATGTGTGGCTAAGTCACAGAGGAAATGCTTTGCCTTAGTTCTCAGCACTGTACAGAAGTTGCCCCAGGTTTTCCTTAGAACAGGAATGAATAGGATGCTCTAAAGATTAAAGTGATTTCTCTCTCAGGGTCTGGCATTTCCATTTGAATGAAATGTGTTTGGTGAAGGGGCAATCATCAGACGGTTAAAGTGTCTGCCCTTGGCTTGCATCTCTGGACCTGGGCTTGGATTTCAAAGCTTGGCAGTGTTAGAAGGTAAGATTTTGATTCATACCCCATCTACTGACAACAAATAGGTTGCCCTTATTTTTTTTCCCCTTCTCTTTTGTCCTTCTAAAGACAAGAAGAGCCACCACAACATAACATGAAAAATGCTTCTTTGTATTTTTGTCCTTTCCCAAGGTTCAGAGAAAACAACAGACAGAGCTAACGCTCATCTGTGATGACAGCCACCATCACCACCACCACCATTTCTCTTTAACCCTCTGTGTTCCTGCACCAAATCCTCCCAGCTGTCACAGCTATTCCCACACTAGGCATGGCTTTCCACTTTGCTGTAGCCTTTCCAAGGTGGAGGAACACCACTGGCACAGGGCTGGCTTCTGTGCACAGCTAGGGACTGCTGTGGAAATCTTGCTGCAGGACCAACCTGTTAGGGCGCAGGCTGGACTGGGAGCAGGAGAGCTTGCTCGCCTCCTTCTCTTGCCTGTGTGCTACTTTGAGGCAAATTGGAGTGTTTTAGTGAGACAAATTAGATGACAGGCTGTGAAAAACAGACAGTGGTGATGTCTGCTTCACTCATAGTTTCTGAGGTGTGTAAAAATAAGAGCATACGTATAGACAAGACAGTGAGTCTCTGTCACAGCTGGTGTCTGCTTTCTCCTTCTTCAGTGTAGCTGTTCCTTCTGCTTCCTAACCCCCCTGGCTGATCCTCACAGCTCACCTTGCACGTAAGGCAAACTCTGGGATAAGACAGAGGGGTGGAAAGAAGGTGGAAGAGTTATGGGAGAGCCTCCTGGGGACTCTGATTTCTGGGAGGGATATTGAGTTTCTGTATTACCTTTAACTTTGATGTTTCTGTATGTAGCTGCATACATACTGTAAATATCTGACTGTATGTTGTACTAAGCTGTAAACAGAAAGCTTCATTCCCTTACTGCCAGCTCGGCTGGGTCTGATCTGGGGCAGCTCATGAGAGTGGAGGGCGGGTAACACCCAAACCATCACAGCCTGTAACTCCCTTAGGGAGCGAGCTCCCCAGGGTGGAAGGTGAAAACAAGGCACAAGCAGACAATGAGTATAGTGAGAGCTGCCAGGCCAGGTCCCCAGCAGGTAGTGAGGCACAGTGAGAGCTGCCAGGCCAGGTCCCCAGCAGGTAGTGAGGCACAGTGAGAGCTGCCAGGCCAGGTCCCCAGCAGGTAGGGAAGCACAGTGAGAGCTGCCAGGCCAGGTCCCCAGCAGGTAGGGAAGCACAGTGAGAGCTGCCAGGCCAGGTCCCCAGCAGGTAGGGAAGCACAGTGAGAGCTGCCAGGCCAGGTCCCCAGCAGGTAGTGAGGCACAGTGAGAGCTGCCAGGCCAGGTCCCCAGCAGGTAGTGAGGCACAGTGAGAGCTGCCAGGCCAGGTCCCCAGCAGGTAGGGAAGCACAGTGAGAGCTGCCAGGCCAGGTCCCCAGCAGGTAGGGAAGCACAGTGAGAGCTGCCAGGCCAGGTCCCCAGCAGGTAGGGAAGCACAGTGAGAGCTGCCAGGCCAGGTCCCCAGCAGGTAGGGAAGCACAGTGAGAGCTGCCAGGCTAGGTCCCCGGCAGGTAGCGACACGGCTGGCTCTGGTGACCCCAGGCTGCTCCCACAGACTGGGGTGTGCACAGACGTGTGTGCAGCTGTGCACGTACACTGTGGCTGTGGCACACAGCCTGGGCCACAGACAGGTTTTGTTGGTGCAGACATGGAAAACACAGAGCTTCAGGCACTGCCATTTTGCAATGCTCTGTGTCAGTGGTGAAAGGTCAGGTGTCCCCCGGGAACCAGAAGGCTGACAAATGGCACCCACTAAGGGAAGGGTTACATGCTTTAGCTGCTCAGACATCTCAGCCTCTTACCCTGGTGCTGAGCAGAAGCTGTGATGTGCTGCTGGAAAGCCATACCCAAACTCACCAACTCTTAGCCCCAGTTTGCACATCAGCCTTTTACACAATTACCAGCACACACAGTGAGTCACATCCTACAGGTTCAGGGTGTCCTCCTGAGGAGAGACCTGAAATCTGAGGTTTAGGAAAGAGAGTGAAAACCCTTCCCTTGGAGTTGTTTTTCTCTTTCCTCCTCCTCTTTCACCAGGACAGCTGGGGCTACTCAATGAACTCCTTGTTTATACCTAATAAAATTGGTACCTCCTGCAACAGAACTCAGCCTAGTGTGGCCATGCCAGAGGAGACTTTGCTGGCAACTGCTCACTCTCCAGAAAAACTCCCATCCCATCATCCAAGGATGAAGCCACATGAGCTGTGGCATGGGGGCAGGGATCCAGTACAACCAGGGAACACTGTAGCTGCAGCTGTGCTTTCAGGGACAGCCCTTGAGGGTTCCTGTTTCACCTGAAAATGAATCCTGCAAGTGAGTCTCCCTGCACAGGTGTATTTTGTATTTTAAGGTGATATTGCAGGATATTGGTACAGAGAGAGAGAGAGAAACATCACCTGCTCACCCAGAATATTAACAACAAATATCTCCAGTGCCTCCATTCAGGCAGAGGTGGGATCCCATGAAGAAAATTCAGCTACATTTATGTCCAGAATGTTTTTAGTTTCTACAGAGAACCGTCCATGAATAAGTGGCAGAGCAGGAATTATCACACAGAGCAGCTGATGAGCAGAGGTAAGCAGATGATTACACACCATTAGATGCTGCAAAGACTGTTAGTGAGAGGGTTGCCTGGTTAAGGCAGTGAAAAGGAATATGAGCATGCCCTTTTTCCTCAGGTTTGTGGTGAGGGTCCAAAGATCTGTATGTTCCAGACTGGTCAGTGCTTGCCCCCGGCACGTTGGCATCTCCACAAAACACAGCTCTACCCCACAGGCTGGTACCAGCACAGAGCTGAAGCAGGGCTTGGCCACACAGCAAGATGAAGATGTTTATTCACTCTTGTCCTACCATTCTGATAGCTCTTTGCTTTTGGCCATGAACACTAATAAACCCAGTGACAATTAGAAAATCAGAAGAGGATCAGTGGAAGGAATCTCCCCCCCTTCTGGGAGCATTTGCTTTCATTTAAACTATCTAACCATAATAAGTAACAGGGCTCCATAATGACATAATTTGCTCATCTTCTTGGTTTCAAAGTATTTTTTAACAAGCAAAATGAGTTTTCAAACATGTCTGTGATATCTCCTCTGGATTAAGTATTAATCAGATGCCAAAGCCATAAATCCAGCGATCCTGCCTGGTTGTTCTGACATGCAAGTCCCTAGCTGTGTGGGAAGCTTCTCAGATGGGTTTCAGTTTCACCAAGAGATAAAATGCCACAAAGCCAGTAAAGCCTCCGTGTCACTGCAAGATTTACAGCTCGAATCCCTGCCTGGAAACAAAGGAACAAATAGCTGCGTGTCACGCACTGAACTGAAACATTATGGATTGTATTATTGCTTCAGTTTCTACAGGACTTCTCAGTGGGGGAAAAAAAATGCTATTAACTCTCTTTTACGACTACCAGCAGGGCAATGTGAATAGAATAATCTCCTCCATTTATAAGGTCTGGGGGCCTTATAACCTGAATAGCAACCCAGGAGCTTTGTCACGAGGTCTGTCTGTTTCCTTTCCTTCATAAAATTCCTATCTCCATTAATCTGTGTTTATTTTCCTTCTGCTTTTTAATTTGCTTAATGGACTTCAGCCGAAGTCTCTCCTACAAGTCAGAGGAAAGTAAACTCTGATAAATCCTTTGAGACTTAATAGTCACAGTTAAGCACTTCTTTGGATTATTTTGTCTGACTTTCATCTTTGCTGCTGCAAAAATGTCGGCTGCCTAGCACTGCAGAGCTAACCCTGTGACTTAAGAGCCTGGGAATGAACTGACAAAAGATGCCCCTCTTTCTTTCTTCTTCTGCAGGCATGGAAATACAACAACACAAGATTTAAACTCCTGAAAGGCAAGCAGGGTGTACTTTGTGTTGCCTGCCCAGACAGAAAGCGTGTTGGAGGCTCAGCATTTGTCAGACTGCTGGTCTCTGCCAGTATCTCCCATTCCCAGCCTTTGGCTTCCAGGGATAGGAGGAAGCTCTTGCTGGACAGGAGTTGCTGTGCACAGTACTGGACCCAGCTTGAGTGCTGGGCAGCAGATCCTGGTCTGGACACCTGCATCTCAGCTTCCTGAAGCTAGATATCATTGCTGTACAGGAGACACCAGCTGCTCCTCCACCACACAGCCTGACACTCTCTCACCTTAACTGCCAGCACAAATAGGGTGTGTGGGGGGCTGGAAGATTCCAAGCCTCATGGGCGACCTGCCCTCTGGCAGTCCACAATAGTCATCAGAGCCCACCTGCAGGAAAGGAAACCTGTGACACTTCCTTGTTCCCGGTCCTACTGGCATCATCTGCTCAATAATGTTTCATGTTATTAATCTATTATTATTATTATTATTTTCTTTTCAATGGGTGGGCTTTGAGTGACAGCCAACATCAGTATTAGCCTTGAAATACCTTTTTGTTAGGAGTCCAGATCCTTTGTGTTCTGACTCATCTACTACTCTCTGTGCAGCAGATTTGTTTTCGCACAGCATTTATTCCTGCAGGATCCGCTTACTCAGGGCTTGCATTGTATAATTGGGTCCCAACTGCCTATTTCCAATCCTGAACAAAGCTTCACTTGATTACTTATTTCAACAATTTACATTTGCATTGTAATTCTTCCACGTTGCTTTTCTCTTTTTCTTCCATAATTAACTAGACCCCATTCCATCAATCTTTCCATTTCTCAGTGCAGACTTCATTGCTGTGTACAACTACCTGAAGGGAGGTTGTAGCCAGATGGGGTTGGTCTCTTCTGTCAGACAACCAGCAATGGAACAAGGGGACACAGTCTCAAATTGTGCCAGGGGAAGTATAGGGTGGATGTTAGGAGGAAGTTCCTGCCAGAGAGAGTGATTTGCATTGGAATGAGCTGCCCAGGGAGGTGGTGGAGTCACCTTCCCTGAAGGTGTTCAAGAAAAAACTGCATGAGGCATTTACTGCCATGGTCTAGATGACTGGCTAGGGCTGGGTGCTAGGTTGGACTGGATGAGCTTTGATGTCTCTTCCAACCTGATTGATTGTATGATTCTGTGATTCTTTTGTCTAATGACCAGGCTCTTAAAACAAACCCTCCATGGTTTTACGTGTAGCTGGAGAACTTTACACATGTCCACCTGTAGTGGAACTAAGGCAGGAATCAATGGCAAGCCCTAAAAAGTTATTTCCTCTGCCTGGCAAGCCCTGATGTAGAGAAATGATGAGGCCATTGACCTGTAACTGAAAATTTACTTGTATTTTAATCCAACCTGCAATTTATTCCTAGAAACACTTTCTAGCCTCCTGATTTTGTCTGACCCACTTGGTAAAGCTGTGCATAAATGCATAGGCTTCTCTCTCAAGGGCTGTGAGTAGGTGGCCATGGAGAGGGTAATTCTGGCCATTTTTATGGAAGCACACTGCCATGTGTCAGAAGAAAAGATGAACTGGCAGGCAGGCTCCATATCACAGTAATCTGCAGCCCTGACTTCTTTGCCTTGGATCTGCTTTTCTTTCCTTGGTTTGAGAAGGCTCAGCACTCCCCCGTCATGTTAACCATAAATCTCAGCACTGCTTTCATTACAGCATATCTTATCTGCATGTGCTTTCTTCTGGCACCAGCTGGGCAGCCACAGCACAGCTTCAGCTTGCTGCTCTGCTGCATTGTCTGACAGCAGCAGTGGGAGATGAGGAGCTGGAGGTTAACACAGTGAGGGTGTGCAATTATACAGCTCTGGGGTCTGAAGGCCTGATTTCAAAGAGCCGTCCAGCACTTAGGGATGCAGAAAAAGGCCTGTGGTAGCATCACAAGGAAATGTGCTCTTTGGAATGGCTGAAGACTTTGTCAAGATGTGGTGGCTGCTACCATTGCTAACTAGAGCAGATAAACCTTGGTCTGCTTGAAACTGGGCAGCTCAGGGCATAGGAGAATCACAGAATCAGAATCAACCAGGTTGGAAGACACTTCCAAGATCATCCAGTCCAACCTAGCACCCAGCCCTATCCAGTCAACTAGACCATGGCACTAAGTGCTCCATGCAGTCTTTTCTTCAACACCTCCAGGGATAGCAACTCCACCACCTCCCTGGGCAGCCCATTCCAATGCCAATCACTCTCTCTGTGAAGAACTTCCTCCTAACATCCAGCCTAGACTTCCCCTGACACAACTTGATGCTGTGTCCCCTTGTTCTGCTGTTGGTTGCCTGAGAGAAGAGACCAACCCCCACCTGGCTACAGACTGGGAGAGCACAAAACTCTGTTAGATGCAAAACCCACCCAAGAAGCTGGGTAAATTCTCTGGTGGTTTGCTCTGTGGAGGTTGCTGCTGCTGGCAGTTTTGCTGCTGGTGTTCTGGCTGGCCACAGGCCAGTGCAGGGGTGTCTGCACCACTCTGCAGGCACAGCAGGGATTAGAAGGGCTGAGCAGTCAGTTGCACAAGTTGATGCTTCCCCTGGGATCAGCTGGAGACAAATGGTCAGGAGTCGGTTTTTGGAGCTCACAGTAGTGGAACAAAGACGGAGGCTGAGACCCTGTATCTGCTTCTGTGAAGCTCATGCTAAGCAAGGAAGAGATGGACAGCATATCCCAGGGTGCCAGAGCAGACTGGTCCTTTCTTAGATGAGCCACTTTCTGTGAGCCCTTGTGGCTTATTAGTCTGGCTCGCTGATCCGTGCTCTGATGTCTGGGATCTTGCTAACAAAATTATCACATCTCGTAAGAGTCAAAGCTGCTTTGTGGGAACCATGAGTTTCCTGTCTTCTTTGCATTTGTGAAGAAAGACTTTGTCATGTTCCCAGGGTAGAAGTCACAATTTGCATTAGGAAAATATAAACAAAACTCAAAGATCAGCCCTGTGATAGAGTCAGCACAACAGCAACGGGTTGAGGAAAGTCCTAACGAAATGCTGCACAGCAGGCAGATGGTGATTTATATTTGTAAGCCCTTTTGGTTTCAAAACCCAGCATTCTCCCCTCTTTCATCTCCAAAACCCAGCCAATATAGAACAGAAACATAGCTTGTGGCGGCCTTCATTTTTTAGCTAAACTTGTTTGTGTTCTCTCTCAGTGCTCGAAGCAAAGCAGTAGCAAATTACATTACTGCTTCTCAGGCTGTGACACACTGGCCCATGTTGTTTCAATAAAAGTGACACCACTTAGCTTTGCTGGGTCAGTAATGAAGCAGCAAGAAAGATTTTGTTTGGCAAGAAAAACAGCCCAGAACCCAGAGCTTCTTACAGCTAAAGCAAAATAAAGGATTTAGGTTAATTAGCCTATTTCTGGACTCTAAACTCTTCTCTTGGTTTAGGCACTGTGATGAAATGTATCTCCGTGGCCTCTTTGAGCTGCCTTCCACACGCCATGGGAATAGTTTCCCCACTCTCCCCAGCAGTGGCGGTGCGCAGACATTGCGGAGCAGAGCTTGTCCCTGGGGGACCAGTGGGAGCCTCTGTGTCTCTCTCTAACCGAGGAAGAGGTATGTCCCTTTGACAGGAGCACAGGCCAGCAGCGAGTTCCCGTCAGAGGTGGCCAGCTGGCTGCCACGGAGCGGGCACAGGCTGTCCCTTGCTCCTGAGGCTGTGTCAGCTTGGTGGAAACAGCTCAGCCATGAGGCTTGTCTGAGGACTCAGACTTCAGCGCACCTCTATCACGAGCCTGTTTCCTGCTAAGGGATGGCTCAGCTGAATGGGCCTGAGGACACTGGTTGTGTTCTCTGAGGAAAACCTGGAGGAGAACAGGTGCTGCTGTTGGAGTGACAAAACTCATTTCCAGGTGTGTCAGACATCAAAATCCAAATCCTCCTTCGTGTAGGTCTGCTTTTCTCTCACCTTTCCATGAGTTCAGCCTCCTGACACCAGCATCTCTAAATGTGGCAGCACTCTTGGAAACACTTGGTAGCAAGTCTTGCTTGCATCGAAGCTTACCAGGCAGCACCACAGCACACCTGACAGGAACAGCAGCCTAAAAATAGGTGCTGTGTCCTGACGTTTCCAGTGGGTCTTTGAAGTCAGCCAGACTAATGACCACATCTGATGAGACCTTTAGCCAGACTAATGATCACATCTGATGAGACCTCCTGAAGTAGTGTGGCTGGCTTTGAAGAAGCTGCTAACAGCTCGAGGCACAGAAGGGCTGGTGAAAGTCTGTGCTTGCAGGAGTGCCACCCTGCCAAAGGTGGGGGTTTGTGTCCCCATTGTCCCTGCTAGAGCGTGTTGTTCCCAAGCAGACAGTCCTGTGCAGTCTGTGCCAAGATGCTGATGCCGTTTGCCCTTTTCCAGGGGGGGCACAGATCAGTGTCAGGCAAGTGTGCACCACTGGCTGATGAGTTCATGCTCTGTGAAGTGGCTTTCCATGTCACCTGGAAGCAATGCATGGTGGCCAGGGATCTTGGAATCAGAGGCTGGCATCAGCTGCTACACTCTTGCATTTCCGACAGGGACTCCTGCTTGGCATCACTCTGCACAGGGCCAGCACCAAATCCTTGATGCATTTTGCAAGGTACCACTGTCTGGCAGTGAATTTCTTGCAAAGAGCATAGTTGCACCCTTCACCTAAAAGGGACTTTTTTTTTTTCCAGGCCAACAAAAACTCTCTTCCACGCACTAGAAATGTCTGGGGGATGGCAGTGGCTTCAACAGGATATCATGGCAATGGCACTGAACCTTGTTCCTGGGAAGTGATCTATGCTGACAGCCATAGGCCTTGAATTTTGTTGTCTGTAAATGCCTTGGCATCTCTTTTGCTGTGTCAGGACTTTTTTCCAGTCACAGCAGCCTGTTCTCTGTTTCACCCACCTCCTTATCTCTCAAGAGCAACGCTTCAGTTGTGGGAGGATTGTTGGTGCTTGTCTGAACTCCTGTAATTTCGATGAGGAGGGTAAAGAAGGCTTTTTGCTTTTATATCTGAGGAGGGTTTGCTCGTGTTCATATGCAGCTGGTTTCAGCTGGTAAAGCCATGTTACATTATTACTGCCAGTTGTTATTAACAATGGCTACTATTGCCATTTTATAGCATTTCAATTGAAGTTATACAGCTAGAATCATAGAATCAGTCAGGGTTGGAAGGGACCACGAGGAGCATCTAGTTCCAACCCCCTGCCATGGCCAGGGACACTCTACCCTAGATCAGGCTGGCCACAGCCTCTTCCAGCCTGGCCTCAAACACCTCCAGCCTTGGGGCCTCAACTACCTCCCTGGGCAACCCATTTCAGGCTCTCACCACTTTCATGCTTAACAACTTCCTCCTCATGTCCACTCAATCTCCTCACCTCCAGCTTTGCTCCATTCCCCACAGTCCTCTCACTCCCTGAGAGCCTAAGAAGTCCCTCCCCAGCTTTCCTGTAGGCCCCCTTCAGATCCTGAAAGGCCACAAGAAGGTCACCTCAGAGCCTCCTCTTCTCCAGACTGAACAGCCCCAACTCTTTCAGTCTATCCTCATAGCAGAGCTGCTGCAGCCCTCTGAGCATCCCCATGGCCCTTCTCTGGACACACTCCAGGATCTCCACATCCCTCTTGTCCCAGGGGCTCCAGAACTGGATGCAGTACTCCAGGTGGAGTCTCACCAGAGCAGAGCAGAAGGGGAGGATCACCTCCCTGGCCCTGCTGGCCACACTTCTCCTGCTGCAGCCCAGGCTCTGGTTGGCCCTGCAGGCTGAAGTGCACACTGCTGGCTCCTGTTGAGCTTCTCGTCCACCACAAGAAGCTAAAAAGCTTTGATGCAGCAAGCAGGGGATATTTGCATCTGCATACAAATATCCAGGCCTGTATGCACACACATATACTCCTGGTTTTCAGATCAAACTGTTGCTAACACTGAGGATGATGGTATGTTCTAGCTAAGAATTCTCTGGAATTAATGACAGCCTCACATTCTCCATTGATTAACAGATCATAGTTTTCTTGAACAGCCACAGATCCACTTTGGAGGTTGTTTTAACAGCTTCATGCCTAAGAAATGCACTGAACGTGCTTTACTGTGACCATTCCTGACGCTTCAACTTCGCACTCCAGAGAATACTGGATAATGTTATTAGCTTAGGAGTGTGTTTGAATTTATTTGTGGTTTAGCAACAGAGAAAACAATGATTGGTGTCATTTTTGTTCCTATTTGTAAGGGAATTGATTTTCTTTTCAGAGTGTTTATCTGTATTTATGCATGAATATCACATGTGTTAACTGCATCAAATCTGTTAGTCCCACACAAGAGGAGGCAGAATGCTTTCATGCCAATTTCCATACACACACACACCCCTCTGCCCAGCAGAAAGATGAAGATCAGTCTTTCTGAAGTTTGTGCAGTTCTGATGATTGAATCATAGAATCAGCCAGGTTGGAAGAGACCTCCAACATCATCCAGTCCAACCTAGCACCCAGCCCTAGCCAGTCAACTAGACCATGGCACTAAGTGCCTCATCCAGGCTTTTCTTGGACACCTCCAGGGATGGTGACTCCACCACCTCCCTGAGCAGCCCATTCCAATGGCAAAAAAAAAAAAACCAAAAAGGTGATTTTCAAATGATGAAATCAGTTTCCTTTTTTTTTTTGTTTCCTTTTTCTTTTTTTACCTTCTTCTTTTTTTTTTTGGGGGGTGGGGTGGGGGGGTGGGGTGGGTGGGGTATAATGTGGGCAAAGAAAAAGCACTAAGCCAAGGTTCTTTTTGAGCCAGCCACAGCATCCCACCCTCAGCTTACACCAGCTCCAACTTTGGTCCCATGGCACTAGCCAGAAAAGCTTTTGCATCTGTGTCCATCAACATCTCTAAACACTAAAAGCTTTCTAGGCTCCTCAGGGGTTAAAGTTGTTGTAGAAAGTGTCCTTAATAAGGAATTCAGACGGTTTCTGTTTGGTTTTAATTATGACAGCCTTTCATAGGGGTTGGAGGGGCTCCTGGCTCTGTCCTGTTGAGACATTAAAGGTCCCTTTGTTTGAAAGTTGAGAGGCAGATCTGAGATCGCCTGTAGTTCACCTTTAGGATATAGCGAAGTGCTGAGACATGGCAGGGTTTGATGCTGGCAGCCCCCGCAGCAGGAGCTGCGCACAGGGTGCTGTCAGCAGCGTGCTCCCCGCTCGGGCCGCGATGCTATCAGCATGCCTTCTGGAGCCTGCCTGAGTGATGGCTGATTAATGAACTGGGCCCACAGCTATCTGAGAGAAAGAGGGATCGCTTATTTCAGCCTTGTCACGGCCCTAACTGGGAACGCCCGGCAGCATCTGCTTCGCCCCGTGTGTAGCCACCAGATGCACAAAAGGGCTTCTTGCGGGATGGCTGTGATTTCCACTGCTCTCTCCTCTGCAGCAGCCCTCTCCCCAGGAGATAAAGCAATCGGCCCTGGAGTTTCTGTCTGAGGTGGAAGAAGGAAAAACACACATCCTCCTCCTTAACAGCGTTGTGAAATGAAACACAAACCACAGTTTTTCCAGAAGCACTGTGACACCACAGCTCTCATGTGCTATGTCATCTGAAAGTAAAGAGTCACAGACTCAGAGTCAACTAGGTTCAAGAGACCTCCAAGCTCATCCAGTCCAACCTAGCACCCAGCCCTGGCCAATCAACCAGACCATGGCACTAAGTGCCTCATCCAGGCTTTGTTTGAACACCGCCAGGGAGGGCAACTCTACCACCTCCCTGGGCAGCCCATTCCAATGCCAATCACTCTCTCTGGCAAGAACAAATATAACAGAGGTCTCTGTTCTGGTGACCAGGCTTGAGATGTCTGCCCTTTGATTTGCTTTCTCTTCACTTAACAGGTACAAAACCCCCCAAAATAACAAGCTGTAGAGGCAGCCCACATAGAATCATAGAATCAGTCAGGGTTGGAAGGGAGCACTAGGAGCATCTAGTTCCAACCCCCCTCTCATAGCCAGAGACACCCTAGCCTAGAGCAGGCTGGCCACAGCCTCATCCAGCCTGGCCTCAAACACCTCCAGGGATGGGGCCTCAACCACCTCCCTGGGCAACTCATTCCAGGCTCTCATCCTTAACAACTTCCTCCTCAAGTCCAGTCTGAACCTTCCCACCTCCAGTTTTGCACCATTCTCCCCAGTCCTCTCACTCCCTGAGAGCCTAAAATGTCCCTCCCCAGCTATTTTGTAGATCCCCTTCAGATCCTAGAAGGCCACAAGAAGGTCACCTGGGAGCCTCCTCTTCTCCAGACTGCACAGCCCCAACTCATTCAGTCTGTCCTCATAGCAGAGCTGCTGCAGCCTCTGAGCATCCTCCTGGCCCTTCTCTGGACACACTCCAGCACATCCACATCCTTCTTGTAATGGAGGCTCCAGAACTGGATGCATCACTAGCCAAGGCTGTCTTTCATGTGCACCAGTGCAGGAGGACACTTGGACCTTCCACCTTTCAGCCACTGCTCAATAGGCTACAGAGCACACCAGGAGGAGCGCAAGTCTGTCAAGAAAGTTGCTGGATTCACTGGTGTTATTCCCTGATTTCTCTTGGTAACCAATTATTTTCTCATCCATGTTACTCTTGGCAGGACACAGGGTTTTCCAAATGGCAGAGTTGGCCTCTGGTTTGTCTGAGAGAAAATATCACTGAAAGCATGAGGCAGCAGAGGTTCAAACCTGAAACCTGAACACAGCATTAAAGCTGTACCGACACAAAATCTCTGTGCTGCCAGGCTGAAGCACTTGGGGTATCTCAGCTATGCAGAAGACAAAATCATTCACAATTGCCTGTAAATAAAGACATAGTAGTCATCTTGCTGACTATTTGGTTCTCTCAAAGAAGGTCTTCTAACTAATAATTCTCACACGAGTGATTTATGAGCTGTAAATGCTGCAAGCTGTGCTTGTTTGAAGGGCAGCATTACATCAGAGTGTCAAAAAGACACCAAAAGCTGTCCAGGAGTCCCTTCAGCAGCTGAACTGTCAACCTGCCTGCTCTGCACTGACGGTGATAGCAAGCCTCGCGGGAGATGCAGGACTTGTGCCGTGGCAGTGAGTCAGGCTGTAGGTATGCTGCCTCATCTTCTCATCCTCTGCCAAATCAATAAGTTCTTCTCAAGGATGGGATTTTCAGCTGCAGTATAGGGCCGAACTGTGGGAGGCATAATGTAAGCTGAGTGGAGCCTTGGCTTTGCAAAACCTCCCTTTCACCCCAGAGCCACCTGCAGAGCATGGCAGGAGCCCTGCCATTTGTGCAGGCACTGAGCCAGCCTGACTTCTAGGTCCCAAATATGTTTCTTCAAAGGAAAATCTGAGTAGGTCATGTACTTTAAGAAAAAAAAGGACCTGCTTTACTAAGAAACTGTATTTTGGCGAGATGAGCATGTCTGATGAGCTCACCTTTGGTGAGCTGTGCCATAGAAGCTGAGGCTGAATGAAAATCCATGTCTCTGGCTGTGTGGTTGGTTTAGCCTGTCAGCCTTTAATGCAATGACTGGCTGTTCAAAGGAACCTTTGAACCTCAAAACATATGCAGTGGGTCAGCTTCTGAGGGTTCCTCATGGATCCCAGAGGTAAGTGAGGAATCTGATGCTAACCTCCTTCCAGAATCTGGCACTGCAATGAACATTGCCAAGTTAAAATAGTAGCAGTAGTATTTCCAGGTATGCTGAGGCACAAAGGAACAAGGACCTCTGGGCTCAGGGGCATGGCTTTTTCTTTTGCTGTAGCCATGAACTTGGAGCTGTCCCTTCTCCTTAGGTGAGGTTCCAAGGGGCTTGGTGGCACTGACATTTTGGTTGCAGTGCTTACAGAATCTGCTCTCAGAGGTCTGATTTCTCTTCCCTGGACCTGTGTCAAACACCTCAGGGTTGAAAATTTGAGATGCAGTAGGAGAACAAGAGAAGCACTGTCACAAAAACACCAAAGAGAAAGGCAAAAAAGGTTCAAGCAACTGCAGTCTTTGAGCCCATGTCAGCTGAATTGGTTGTACTTCCATCTTCCCAGGAACAAACAACTTTCCTCTATTAATCAGCACAGAACACATAACTAAGCGTAGAAGAAGGTGAAAGTATCTCCATGGCCACAGGAGAGGTAGCTGAGCATAAGGGATGAGTACTTGGCCTCAGAACCTAGGAGATGCAAAGCCCTCATGGTGTGGGAGCAGCAGCAGCAACCTTCAGAGCCATGAAATAAACACTGCCACTTTCTCAGCTAGCAGTGCTGGAGTGGCTCAGGGACTGTTGTTACTTGCAGCAGTTGCACTCACAGTGGTGGTTGGTCCTGATTTGAGTAAAGCCTGAATGGAGAAAAGAAGCTTAAACACAGCATATTCATGAGGAGAGGAAGAAAGAGGTGACTCTGTCCCTGATCTATGCTTTGCTGCACATCACATGCTGGTGTTAGGACTAAGCTTTCCCGTGGGGGCAACTTGTAGAATAAAGTGAAATGCCTGTGTAGAAACAGCAGGTTTGTTACATACAAGGTGCAGTCAGAGCAAGTTGGAAACCCTGTGTGCTGAGCCCAAGGCTTGCCTTGCTTGGCTGTACATTTGAAGTCTGGTCGTGGTCTATGCTTCAGCCCATTCCAGCAACCTTCCCACTCCTTCCAGTCACCTCCATGAGATCTCTTTGGGTGGCAGGATTAATGCAGCCAAAATGCACATATAGTATCTAGGGAGGGCAGCCTGATTTAGCGATTTCAGCTGCTTGGCCTTCTCAGGGGGACTTTTAAGGTATTGTATTAACAAAGCACAAGGAGTCAGTTAGGCAGAGTCAGCCCTGCTTTGAATCTGTCTGCTAGAGCTTTGCAGGCAGTTCGGAAGTGCTCTCCCTAATGGTGCCAGGGGGACAGCTGGAGGAGGCTTCACAGCATCTACTTTTCAGCGTGATCTCAATGAACCTTTGTGGTTCCATCCATGCCAACGTGAGAACATTTCCTCTGAAGTCATTCCTGTAAACAGCTCGGAGCATTCCGCTTTGTTCCACGGGACAGGGACAGTAGCCTGACTGTTGGTTTGGTTAAAAGGAGAGAAACAACAACAACAACAAAAAATGGCACCAGGAAGTTGCCTGACTCTCAGGAAACGCTCAGCAAAGGGACTGTGTTCAGCAGAGTGTGCAAAGCCAGCCAAACAAACCCACTCTTTAGGAAAGGAGCAGCTTTCGTTTGTATTGCTGACAGCACATGAAACGACTCTGTCAGGGATGTCAACTCTGCTCCAAATCCTTTCTCACCTTTTTAAAGCATTCTTAATGCTGAAGTATTTCCTCAGGACACATTGCAGAAAATGGCTGTAATAGGGAATTTCTTTTCATGCTTATGTGTTCCCGTTTTGCCATTAACATTCCTTCCACTGCACCACAGCCAGGAATGGGTGCCAGGTCCAGGAGCTTAGAAATGATTGCTGCATCCTGTGGAAGCTCTGCTGATCTGCTGTGCTGCCACAGGACAGTGGGAAAGTCCAGAGATTTTAAGCTGAACCGCTCTCATAGAGGTTTGCTATGTCTTCTCATAGTATGTGTGCTTCACTTGAGCCTCTGGCTTCAGAGGTTTCCTGCCCTAATATCTTTCCCTACCCTCAAAGAGGAGATGTGAGGAAAATGTCTGGTTGTGCTAGTCTGAGCATAGCTGGGATGTTTTGGTGAGAAGGAGGAAGTTCTTCACAGAGAGAGTGATTTCCCATTGGAATGGGCTGCCCAGGGAGGTGGTGGAGGCACCATCTCTGGAGGTGTTCAAGAAAAGCCTGGATGAGGCACTTGGTGCCGTGGTCTAGATGACTGGATAGGGCTGGGTGCTAGGTTGGACTGGATGATCTTGGAGGCCTCTTCCAACCTGGTTGATTCTATGATTCTATGAAGAATTAGATTGCAGGCTGTGAAAAGGGAACAGTGGTGATGTCTGCTGCACTCAGGCTTGCTGAGATGTATAAGAACAAGAACACAAACATGGATAACAGAGTTTGCTCTCTGGCTTTTGGGCTGCAACTCTCTCTCTAACCTAACTTGCTGCCTGATTAATCCTTCTGCTTCCTAACACCCCCACCCCCTCCCAAGCTGACCCTTCAAACTCACCTTGAATGTAAGACAAAGTCTGGGGTAAGGTAGAGGGGTGGGAAGAAGTTGGAAGCCCCTCCTGGGGTCTCTGGTTTCTGGGAGGGCTGTTATGTTTCTGCATTACTTTTTAACTGGTATATTTCTGTCTCTAGCTGTATGTATTATAAACATCTGCTTGCATATTGTGCTCAGCTACAAATAGAAAGCATTCTTCAATTTCCAGATCAGCTGAGTCTAGCCTGGGTGATTTTCTTAAGTGTGGGGGGACAGGTAACACCCAAACCATCCCACTGGTAATGCCAGGAACATGGGCACTATTCTGTGTAGGATGCAAAATGGGAAACAAAGTTAATTGCCACTCTCTCCAACAAAGAATGTGTCTATGGCCAAGGTCTTCATTCTATGCATGATGTATGTGGGAGGGGAGGATATGGAGAGTGGAGTCCCTCAAAATAAGGTACTTTCTGGGAAGAGAAAAGAGCCCTCATAAACCCTGTGCTTTCAAATGAAAATATAGGTGAAGTGAAGATTAGCATTATCTTGCCCTGTAGTCCCTCAGATCAGAGCAGAAACCTTTGCTCCATGCAGGGTCCAATGCTCTGCTCATGGGAGGGCTGCAGTAGATAAGGAGCCCTCAAATGCCAAGTACTGACTTGAGTGGTGGGAGACTGCTGCTGAGCTGTGGTGTGCGGTGCTCTTCTTGCTCTCAGCCTTACTGGCTGTGTTACTGGCATTGCACAATGTCAGGGCTCCCACAGTGGGTGAGGAGTTGGGCTTTGTCTTTCTGCAGCCTAGCTCAGGGCAGCCTGCTGGTGACATTTGCCCTCTTTGCCAGCTCTGGTCACCTTCACCCTAGCTGAGGAACTTTTGGATTATATTGAAATCATGTCCCTGTAAAGCCTACAGAGAAGAAGGGCAGGATTCCTTCTCACCCACTCTCATTGGTCTGTGCTTTACCTCTGCTCTTAAAGAGCTTATTTGTGGTCCAGTTTAGTGAAACAGGTTAGCACACATTTTCTGCTTTCAGAAAAGCAAGCATAAGCTTAACTAGATCCTAAGGCTTTGCTACACCAGGGTCTTTTAGGTGCATGTTATAGTTTGGTGCCCACTCACCACTGAACGGACTTGAAGGTAGATCCTGAAACCAAGAATCATAGAATCAGTCAGGGTTGGAAGGGACCACGAGGAGCATATAGTTCCAACTCTCCTGCCATGGCCAGGGGCTCCCTACCCTAGATCAGGTTGCCCACAGCCCCATCCAGCCTGGTCTTAAACACCTCCAGGGATGGGGCCTCAACCACCTCCCTGGGCAACCCATTCCAGGCTCTCACCACTCTCATGCTGAAGAGCTTCCTCCTCACGTCCAGCCTGAACCTCCCCATCTCCATCTTCACTCCAAACCAAGGATGAGAGGAACATCCTGTTTCAATGCTTGATACAAGCTAGCATGTCACTAAGCTTCTATAAACACAGGCCTCAGCCCAGGTTACATCAACACAAACCAGTTCAAACTGTTCATTTGAGAGCAGAATATTCCAACTCATTCAAAAACTGGAACTGCAATTTCACAGCTCTAATTCCCATGAAATAATAAAAGCAGTGAGCCAAGAATGGAGTATTTTTGTTTAAAAACGAGAAGGAAAACTCTTAGTGGCACAAATGATGAGGAAGTGTGCCCAGCAGTGCACTACTCAAGATGCTCACTAGCTAAACACACTTGAGGAACGTGTGGGAGAATGCTCCTGGGGCATTTGCTGCTAATCCAGGCACAGTGTTGGTGCACCTTTGTTCGAGGTCATGTTGCTTTAATGCCTTGATGGAATGTTTTAATTAAACATAATTTCAAAATGGGTTCAATTATTCAGTTACTGATTTGGAAATGTCCTTCTTCACACACAGGCAGGGCTTTTTTTCTGTGAGCATCGCTGTCTTAGGGGTGGGGACAGTTATATGAAGATGGACCAGCATAGGGTACCTCATTTGCTTCTCCAAGAGACCAAAAAACTCTACTGTTTCTTGTCCTCAGAAGGGCTTAGGACTTCTCTTCTCTAGCTCATATCCTTCTGATGGGACAGGCTCAGGGTTGATGGGAAAGGATCTGTCCTTTTGCTGAGTATGTGGCAGGGATAAGGGCAAAAGGCTAGCAGCAGGCTGCAGAGCAGCAGGCAGTTCAGGTAGTGCAGAAGCTGGTCCAAACTGTGGGCAGCTAATGATTGCTGTTTGTGACCTCCCCTGCACATGGGCAGCAACCTTGCAGTATTTCTTCCCTGTTTTGTGGCACTCTGATCCATCCTCTCCCTCACCCAGATCTGCCATACAGGGTGCCTGTCCTGGGCTGCAATGCCTAGAAGGAAAGATGGGGAATCTAATGCTCCCTAGGGAGTCGCATCAGAAAGGACTCTCTTACTAGACCTTGTAGGGACCCAGCTATAGAAACACAGCTCTCAAAATGTTGTTTAAATTGTTTGTGAGCTAAGGGCTGGGTTTAAAATAGGATTTTGCATCATTAGCACTGTGGAGCATTCCCACTCTAGCATCTCCAGCTAGGACCTCTCAGCTGGGAGAATCAGAGACCTCCTGGGGTGACTTTCTGAGTCCAGTAGAGAAGCAGAGCAGAGCAATGACAAGGCTCAGATGGTAAAGGTAAGCTCTCATTGAAAGATGAGGCTTTCTTGGACTTTCTCATTGCAGTGACAATTAAAGTGTGTCAAACCAGCCAACTCTTTCTTGCCACAGCCTTGCTCATGGCTTTCAGCAAAGATCCATGCCCACCATAGCTGGGGAGAGAGGAGAATCCCCAACACAAGCTGAAATGTCCCACTTGTCTCCTGATGCAAGGGCAACGACCTGAGCTTCCTGTTCCTGCATGACCAGGACCTCAGGGGAGACCTTATTGCTCTCTACAGCTACCTGAAAGGAGGTTGGAGCCACATGGGGTTGGTCTCTTCTCTCAGGCATTCAGTGACAGAACAAGAGGACGCAGCCTTAAACCAGGACAGGTTTAGGCTGGACATTAGGAAGAAATTCTTCATGGAAAGAGTGATTGGCATTGGAATGAGCTGCCCGGGGAGGTGGTGGAGTCACCATGCCTGGAGGTGTTCAAGAGGAGGCTGGATGAGGCACTTAGTGCCATAGTTTAGTTAATTACAAGAATTAGGTGATAGGTTGGCCTCAGTGCTAGAGGTCTTTTCCAACCTGGTTTAATTCTGTGATTCTGTGACCCAGTAGATGGCACTCCTGGATGGTGTTTCTCCCAGTTAACAGACACAATCTACCTCCAGCTGCCTCAAATGCCTGCTGGGCAGAGGGCTGCAGGGCAGGGCAGAGCTGTGCCAGGGGAAGTGGGGTGACCTCTGCTCTCCAAGCTTTGCTTTTGACAAATGCAAAACAATAAAAAGCTTTTCTAGAACTGGGGTTTGGGTACAAATGCTGTTCAACAGGGTGGGATTTTTTACTTAAGCTTTCAGAAATGTTATCTCATAGAATCATAGAATCAGCCAGGTTGGAAGAGACCTCCAAGATCAGCCAGTCCAACCTAGCATCCAGCCCTATCCAGTCAGCTAGACCATGGCACTAAGTGCCTCATCCAGTCTTCTCTTGAACACCTCCAGGGATGGTGACTCCACCACCTCCCTGGGCAGCCCATTCCAATGGGAAATCACTCTCTCTGACAACAACTTTCTCCTAACATCCAGCCTAGACCTCCCCTGGCACAACTTGAGACTGTGTCCCCTTGTTCTGTTGCTGGTTTCCTGGCAGAAGAGCCCAACCCCACCTGGCTACAACCTCCCTTCAGGTAGTTGTAGACAGCAATGAGGTCTGCCCTGAGCCTCCTCTTCTCCAGACTACCTTGTTCCATCCTTGTTGGGCCTTCCTATCATAACAGCTACTCTTAACAGCAGGCTGGGTAAGTAGTTCCTTCTTGCCCTTGCATTTTCTCTTGACAAGCGCTGGCTTCTGTAGCCAGACGTATCTGCATGCCAAGCCACGATATTCCTCCCAGAGTGACTTCATAGTGATTTATTTATGATTTCTGTGCTTCATCCTACTTGCTTGCCAGTGGAAATCTGCCTAGGGGTTTGGTTTCATGTGTCTTGCAATAGGACATGGAAATCTGCCTTCCTAGCTTCACCAAAGCACTCCTGGCCAGAACTAGGAGAGTATGCTGGAATATAACAGCCCCCGCACTGTATGGCAAATGCACTTCCCTTGCTGGCTAAAAACTTCTGTTCTTTGGTGGTTCCTCCTCCACCTTCTCCATCTCCTTCCCCTACCCCTCTTTGAGAACTGTTTGTTAATGATACATTTGTTTTCTAGAGGAGGCAAAGCAGCATCTTACAGCCTTGCCAAGAAGCCCTATCAATGCACTACACCTGAAATTTAGATGCTCATGGATCAACACTTATCACACTGTTCCACTGACCAGATTTATTACTTCCATCCTTTCAGACTCTGTGCCTAACAGAAGTCTTGAAACCTATTTTATTCATGATCACTTTAATCTCTGCTTCCTACAAAACGGAGATGAAAGGTGTTTGCTGGATGTGATATTTAGAGCTGAGCATCACTCAAGAGACAGCACAAGGCTCTTACTGCAGCTTTTCTTGCATCCAGATGCAAGACTGTGTTGTTGAATCTCTGGGTCTTTCAGAAGGCTTTTACATTTGAATACTTAGACATGCAGACAAGCTAAAAAGGGGTGTGATGTAAACCTGACTGCAGCCATGAGAAAGCTGTCCAATGTCGGTAATAGGCCTCCAATCCCCAGTTAATTTGTTTGATCCCATGGAAGTTTGCAGTTGACTTTGTGTGTTCCTAGATACTGGCTTTCAGCATTCCATCCAAATCAACTTCTGACACAGTAGTGCAAGAGCCTTCCTGAATGGTCTTAGCTTCAGTTTAGTTAAGCTCCTTTGTGGGGGCATCAGCTGTAATTGACGATTTAGCTGCGTTTCAGAAGTGCTTCCCTCTCTCTAAAGAAGAAGGCAGGTACACCAGGAGGGTTTGAAAGAGCTACCTGCAGTTTGGCTCTTCACCTTTCACAGGAAAACATCACCACTCAGCTGTTGTTATGCAAAAATGAAGAAGATACTAGAGATAAAGGCTCAGAATGACCTGAATGTTGCACCAGATTAATTGAAAGAACCGCAGAATCACAGAATGGACAGAACCTCTGGAGATCACCTAGTCCAGTCCCTTCTGCCAGAGGAGGTTCACCTAGAGCAGGTTGCACAGAGCAGTGTCCAGAATGGTTCTGAATGACTCTGGAGATGCAGACTCCATCATCCCTCTGGGCAACCTGTTGCAGTGCTCTGCCATCCCCAAATCAAGCAAGTTCTTTCTCTTCATTATGACATCAGAGGAAAACATCACCACTCAGCTGTTGTTATGCAAAAATGAAGAAGATACTAGAGATAATGACTCAGAATGACCTGAATGTTGCACCAGATTAATTGAAAGAATCACAGAATCAGAGAATGGACAGGACCTCTGGGGATCCCCTAGTCCAATCCCCTAGGTTCACCTAGAGCAGGTTGCACAGAGCAGCATCCAGAATGGTTTTGAATGACTCTGGAGACGCAGACTCCACCATCTCTCTGGGCAATCTGTTGCAGTGCTCTGCCATCCTCAAACCAAGCAAGTTCTGTCTCATGTTTTTCTCATAGTTTTGAAAAATTTCAATTCATCAATAAAAATCCACTGGAAAAATAAAGTTAAATAGCTCCATGCCCATCTCACAGCCCCATCAGACCGATCCACAACCAAACCCATACAGCCCTAGCCAGATTGGTAGAGCAGAGAGCTGGCCACACTACAGGAGAGCACAGCTCATCATGGGAAGTCTTGCACCAGAGACACCCTGCAGCTGAGGTGGCAGAGTGAGGAGGCCTTGTTCTGGCTGCAGCTGGCTGTAAAAGCATCTGGATTCTTTCCACTTCTCTTCCTGCCTTCTGCTGCTGGTGAATACCCCCTGTGGAGGGGTGGTGAGCCAAGGAAATGTGAGGGAGAATTTTCCTAAGGTTGGCAGGAGAGGTTGAAAAAGAGAATTAGAAATCATTATTTGAATGTGTGTTCCTGTTGATAAAGCCAGCATTAAGGATCCCACTTCTTAGCATGCTCCAACCCAGATGGAGATGCAGATTCTCACTCAGAGCTTTCATCACTTAGGCTGTACAGATCAACCAAATTCACACTTGCAAGTGCTAGACTGTAGCCCTGGGCTCTGCAGGATGGTGTGGGAGGAGAGCAAAGCACCTCCACACCTAGAGTCCTTTCCCAGGCCTTGTAAATCCAGTTGTGGCCCTGGGTGTAGCTGTGCATCCAGGCTGCAAATTACAGCTTCAAAGGAAGCTGGTGTGAGCCAGTACTTGTCCAGTCAGGCAACTTGGAAAGCCACAGCACAGAAACATGAGCTGGTATAACAAGTAATCAGAACACTTGGGTTTACCTGAGTCATCATCATACCTTACTAATAAACATCTTGGGAGCTCAGCTAGCAGCTGGCAAACTCCTTTGGAAGTTGAGATCCCACAGTCCTAAATTGACTTGAGTATGTTTACAGCATCACAGATCCTGGGATGAGTGAATGTGTGAGCAAGATCAGCACTGTCTTGGGGCAGGAGTGTGTGAGAACACAGAGGGCTAATGTAAAGGCAGCAAGATGCAAGTCAGTCTGGCAAGGAATGCAGGGGGAGGTCCTCAGAGATGCTGTTGAGGTGCCTGAAGCAAGACGCGAGCAGAATCCTGGCGGCTAAATTGAAGCTCATGCCCCAGTGAACTCACTGAACTGAAATTTCTCTCCAGATCCCTTAGCTGGCTCAAACAATGTGTGACAAGACACTGCTGTGTGGTTCTTTGGGAGCAGATGGACACACAGTTTGGCTCTCCAAAAGCAAGGTTTTGAAGGCAGCCACAGGGTTAGAGGCATGGACTCATCTCCTGGGTGCTGTGAAGTGATCCATATGTATCATCCTCATTGCCTCATTTATCTCTTCAGCAAGACAGGTCTGCTTGGGCAAGGTGCTGTTGAAGCACCCACACGTGTTCAGACAAGCTACTTTGTCCCTTCCTGTACCCCTCCACTCGAGAGATGTGTGTGCTGTATGTCTCAAAGAGATAGTGGGTGTTTAGTTTCTCTTGACTCTACATCTCTACAGCTTGATGCTCTCTACATGGCAGTGTACACTTATACAGCCCAATACATCCAGTGCAAAACAAGAGAGAAGCAACTCTGAAACCTGAGGCTTAGAATCCAGAAGCTGCATCACTTCCATGTAGCCTGCAGCAGCACTAATAAAAGCAGTGGATGGGAGATGCTTACCTGTCAAACTAGTCTGGTATTGTTGTGCTGCCTTTCACAGGATCTGGAGAATCATTCAAAGACACCTGAATGCAGAATCAGCTCGAGTCAATCAAGCTGGAGCTGCTGGCATCAGCCCTGGGGAGTGGGAGAGAGGACAGTGTGCCCACTGCGGAGGCAGCACCTGGAACCATCATGCTCAATGTTTCACGCTCCAGGGTGCTGGAAATCCTTCTGCTGCAGCATGGAACTGCGCCTGCAGAGCAGCTTGGGCTGGGCTCCCAGGGAATTCACCATGCAATAACCAGGTGCACAGCAGAGAAGTGCTTCTGCAAGGGCCAGCCCAGCTGGACCAAAGTTGAAACTCTGTCAAGTTGTTCAGGTGCTTGAGAGCAGTCTCGAGGAGAAGGGCTTGGGCATGCCAGTTGATGAAAAAATCAACATGAGGCAGCAATGGTCATTGACAGTCCAGAAAGCAAACCTGTGCTGGGCTGCATCAGAAGTGTGGCCAGCAGGACAAGTGAGGTGATTCTACCCATCTGCTCTGCTCTGGTGAGACCTCACCTGCAATGCTGCATCCAGTTCTGGCACCCACGGCAAAAGAGGGACATTGAACTGCTGGAGTGGGTCCAGAGGAGGCCACAAAAATGATCAGAGGGCTGGAGAACCTCCCCTATGGTGACAGGCTGAGAGCTGGGGCTTTGGTGAGACCTTATAGCAGTCTTTCAGTACCTGAAGGTGGTCTACAAGAAAGCTGGGGAGGGATTTTTTATAAGGGCTTGTAGTGACAGAATGAGAGGGACTGGATTGAAGCTTGTAGAGGGTAGATTTAGACTGGAGATGATAAATTCTTTACAGTATGAGCAGTGAGACATTGGAACTGGTTGCCCAGGGAGCTTGTGGATACCTGCTCTTTGGAGGTGTTCAAGGCCAGGCTCGACAAGCCCTTGAGCAATCTGGTCTAGTGGGAGGTGGCAGGGGTTTGGAATTAGATGATCTTCAAGATCCCTTCCAACCCAAACCATTCTATAAATCTATGATCATGCTTCAGGAGTTTTATAGTACCAGGGGGATGTCAGCCCTGTGTTTCCTCAGCTGGAGAGCTGACTATAAATCAATGCCTTTTTAGCATGATTCAGCCCCAAAGCCTGAGCTAACGACAGCTGACAGCTCTCTGACAAAAATACTCACCCAAGATGGGGAGGTGAAGGCGTTTGTAAGGTGAAGGCATTTGCTTCACATCTGCTGGTGAATCAGTGTCATTCCAGGGCTGTGCACTTGAGACCCTGACTGCCAGAGTACCCCACCAGACTTCACTACCTCTCATACTAATGGCTTCCATGCACAGACAGTGTCACAGCCAGCCATGAGTGAGTGAGTGTGAGAAAGATGCCTGGGAGGAACTTTTCAAGAGCCTCATAAAGACAGAGCATTCAGGAAATGCCTGGATGATAACTTAGCTGGCCAAAGCTCCTTGCACCTGAAGCTGGCTGGGTTTTCCTCACTC
The DNA here is from genome assembly GCF_015220805.1 of Pogoniulus pusillus. Classification (NCBI taxonomy): domain Eukaryota; kingdom Metazoa; phylum Chordata; class Aves; order Piciformes; family Lybiidae; genus Pogoniulus; species Pogoniulus pusillus. The sequence goes on along the minus strand of NC_087286.1, from coordinate 17,322,814 downwards.
ACACTAACACCTTTTGAAGACAAGGCACTTTCTTACCTGTTCATGCAGCTACCTGTCTGAAATGCATTTACTCAGGTAAAGCAACTTGCTGGTGTTTACCTGCTCTGATATCCTGGTGTATCTGAATGGCAATTAAACTCTTCACAGCTGGAACAGCCCTTTCCACACCTCTGGCTTGAGGCAAGTAGGTGGGAGCTAGGAGGTACCTGTAAGCATGGGCATTTTTAACAACACAAATGAGTAAGCAATGAGCAGTTTTGGATTGCAGACGTTTTGATTCAGCTTTGGGGCAGACATTTTGGCCCTGGTGAGGTTTCCTTCAAAGTCTGAGAGGCTGCAGTTCAGCCATGTGCTGTTTCTAGACACAGGCATCTCAGTCTTGTCCTTCACGCTGTGCCTTTGCAAGAAGAACTGATGGCAAATTAATAGCAAGCAATTGCTGAGAGCTGATGAATCCCTTAGATGAAAGGCACCATCTAACTTTGTCATTGCTCCTTATTATGAAGCCATCAGTTAAAGGACTGTTGCCCCTAGAACTCTTTTTAGTGTGTTTAGAAGATTTTAAATGTTTGCAGTTCTTCCATCTTCTAATGTAATCTCAGGGTTTTGTCCTGCATTTTATTACTTTATTTTATTATTTAAATTTACTTTAATTTTATTTTATGTTCTCCTTCCCTAGGAGAGGTTTTTTCCCCCCTTTTTCTGTTTTGCAATAGCTCTTGACATGCCACATAGGCTGTGTGGACAAGTTGTTTGCACAGCCTCTTTAAAAATGCTGTCTGAAAGCTGACTGTGTTTGCAGCCATGCCTGGGCTGAGGATGCAAGTTTTGGGTCTCATCTCTGGTTTCTTGGCAATGTCTCTGTAAGCTGCAGTGCTTGAAAGAAGCTGGAATAGTTGCTAGAAGTAAAAGTTGGTCTAATCCATCAGTGATCTGGTCTGTGTATCTGTATATGCCTGGGCACTCTTGTGTGCAATTACTACAATGCCAGGCTGCAGCTTGTAAATAAGAGCCATAATAACAAGGCAGATACAAACTAAACAGCTCAGGACATCGAGGAGAGAAACCCTGAATATATGTGGAAGAGAATATCAGACATAGTGCTAAATAGGAACAAACTGGAAACTTAGACCACTTCTGTGCCAACTCCATGGCTGGATTAACTTCATGGAGCATAGTGGTGAACCAGGGATGAGTTAGGCAGGGGTGAACTTTTTGTTCTCAGCTAAGTTGTGACAGAATGTTGAAATTTTTGTTACTGAAGTATGCATGACTCAAATTAGCTGAGGCTCCAAGCAGGAGTTTGGTTGTTGTGAATGGAAACTGCATGTGAAGTTAACAGAGGCTGCTTTAGAGAGAGAGAGAGAGTGCTTGCAGTTGATTGAAGATAATCACTCTACTGAAAGCCATTACTGAATTTCCACAGCATTTGCTTCAGAAGGCTTCAATTAGACTACTGTGCATCCATCCCTTCCTCTGCACTGCAAACCACGCTGCTGCTCTCTGGCACACACTTCCATGAGCTCTCCCCACTGCCATATGCCTGTAGGAGGTGGAAATGCTCACCTTCAACTTTCACATCCAGGGCTGGACATTCCAACTTTCCATCAAAAGAGCTGTTTCACCCTGGTTTGCTATACCAGTTTAGTAAAGCTTCAAATATAGAAGCTTAGAATCATAGAATCAAGCAGGTTGGAAGAGACCTCCAAGATCATCCATCCAGTCCAACCCATCCCCCAGCTTAAAACTATCTGTGTTTTTGGGCTAAGCAATTTTGGCCTAATGAGTTTACTCTAGCAGGAACCTGATCCTCGCTGGGTTTGGTGCTGTGTCTTCAACACAAGTTGTCTACATCAACGAAGTTTTGCTGGGCAGGAACTATGTGTGATGAGTGACAGACCTCAGGGCTTTCTGAGATACCAAAGTTCTGATTTTGCTGGGTTCTGAAAATAGAATGGAAAAATGTAATGGTTCAAAATTATGTTGGAAACATAACCCTGAACTATCCTTATTTCTTAGTGAAACATCAACAGCTTTGTTGCATCTCTGCTCCACTGAATGCCCATTAGAACAAGTGGACAAGTTACCCATGGCACAGCAATGTGCCCTTGTGGCCAAGAAGGCCAGTGGGATCCTGGGGTGTATTAGGAGTGTGTCCAGCAGATCAAGGGAGGTTCTCCTCCCTCTCTACTCTGCCCTGCTGAGACCTCATCTTGCATACTGTGTTCAGTTTTGGGCTCCCCAGTTTAAGAGGGACAGGGATCTGCTGGAGAGGGTCCAACGGAGGGCTAGGAGGATGATGAGGGGACTGGAGGGCATGGCTGATGAGGAGAGGCTGAGGGACCTGGGGCTGTTTAGTCTGGAGAAAAGAAGACTTGGAGGGGATTTGATAAATGTTTATAAGTATCTGAGGGCTGCCAGGAGTGGGGGGACAGGCTCTGCTCACTGCTCCCTGGGATAGGACAAGGAGCAATGGGTGTAAGTTGCAGCAAAAGAGGTTCTGCCTCAACACAAGGGGGAACTTCTTTACTGTAAGAGTCACAGAACTCTGGAATAGGCTTCCCAGAGAGGTTGTGGAATCTTCTTCTCTGGAGCCTTTCAAGGCCTGTCTGGATGTGTTCCTGTGTGATCTGTGTTAGATAGGATTGTCCTGCTCTGGCAGGGGGGTTGGACTGGATGATCTACTTGGGTCCCTCCAAACCCCTAACATCCTGTGAGCCTGTGATCCTATGATAAACCCTTTTTTAAGGTGAATAGGAAAAAATCATCTCAGTCTCAAGAGTTCATATATGAAAGATGCTCTTAACCTGCCAGACTTGCACAGATCTCAGTGCTGTTGTTCTGCACTGGAAACAGAGAGGGGAAAGGATCTGCAAAGTCTTCAGAACCCCAGTGATGCCAGAAACTCCTGGTGTTTGACTGCTTTATAGGCTGCCCTAAAGAACTCAGCTTCCCCTTGCTGATAGCAGCAGCCTGTTTTGCCTAATCCCACTGAACAGCAGAGCTGCTGCTGTCTGCATTTCTGATGAGCATTTACTTGTGAACCTCCTGACAACACCTCCTCCGAGCAAGCTAATGCTGACAAAACAACAGTTGCTTTGCTGACAGAGTTATTTAAAACACAAAATGACAAGATCATGTTACATATTATGGGATTTTCTAAGAAGAGGTGTAAGATCTGATTTCCACGGAGTATTTCAGTGACCTTATTATTTCCTAACACTGAAGTGCCTATTTCTCAGCCATCTCCATCAGCCTCAGCTGAGTGCCTCAGCTTTAGCCTAGTAATGGGTCAGGTCTCGGAGTAGAAAACAGGAGATATGTGTCTCCAGTGCTAATTCAGGTTCCTCCAGTGAAATATATGCTGGAACTAAGAGGCCAAAGAGATGTGCAGAGTATAAATAGGAACAGTGATGGAAATTTCTGGTTGCAAGGCTTTCCTGGCAGAGTAAGGCGACAAGATGCCATACTACTGCTGAGTTTTATTCCTTTACTCTTGCTACAGGACACATTGAACACACAAATGACTCCCAGCTGAAAAGGGGATGGGATTTGGGCATGTTGAAGCAAGAAGAGCTCTTCTAAGTGGGTGATTTAGTTGGGGCAATTAACGAGGCAGGAATTACAAAACATGTAGTTGATTTTATTTCTGGAAAGCCCTGCCCACAACTATAGACTAATTAGTTAAATTTGGGTTCTAATTCGGTCAGGAAACTCTTCACAAGGATGCTTATGGGTCTTTCATTCATTTAGGAGAAACAGAACATTTGGGAAAGTTTAGCCACAGAATGGCTTTGCCTCACTTACAAATAGGCAGTCTGGAGCCCTAGGGAAAGTCTGAGCTACTCACTGCAGTGGAGCAGAAATTTCAAGCTAGTGCTGGCTCTTTTGTGGCAGCACTGGAACTGCTCAGCTGCTGAAAGGCTTCTTGATCTTCCCAGGGTGCTGGGAAAGAGGCAGACAATCTCTGACGTGATCCTGGTTCCTCCTGGCACAGAGATTTGCAGAGGTGCAGGCAGGATCTCTTGCAGATGTGCAGAGAGCATCCATGTTGGTGGCACATCTTGCCTCATCATGAGGCACTTCTGCTGGGAAACTTGAGGCACTTAAGTTTCCAGGTAGTTCAAGCCCAAAATATCAGAGTTAAGCTGGTCTGAAACACTATGCAGAGCAGAATATGTTGACCAAGAACAGTGAGGCAGAGGCAGCTCTGTGAGGCAGAAGCAGCAAGCAGAGGCAGCAAGGCAGAAGCAGCTCAACTGCTTGCAACTTGGCTCAAGTTATGTTATTTGTCTGAGTGAAATGTCTCCTTTGGTCACAGAGATTCACCAATCAAACTGGCATTTGCAAAACTGACCATATTAGGTGAAACCAAGGCTTGCTCACCTTTGTTTGGGCAAGACACCAACAAGTGCCTAAACATCTGTGGGTACCTCTTTATCACTTTGGGAGGGGACATAATGGCTCAAACCTTTGATTTCCTCCCACCCTTGCTTTCCCCATCAGCAGAAGGGTGGGGCAAGCCAAGAGGGAGCTGGGGTTGTTTAGCCTGGAGAAGACGAGGCTCAGGGGTGACCTCATTGCTGTCTACAACTGCCTGAAGGGAGGCTGTAGCCAGGTGGGGTTGGTCTCTTCTCCCAGGCAACCAGCAACAGAAGAAGGGGACAGAGTCTCAAGTTGTGCTGAGGGAGGTCTAGGTTGGATGTTGTTAGGAAGTTGTTGTCAGAGAGAGTGATTGGCATTGGAATGGGCTGCCCAGGGAGGTGGTGGAGTCGCCATGCCTGGAGGTGTTGAAGCCAAGCCTGGATGAGGCACTTAGTGCCATGGTCTGGTTGCTTGGCTAGGGCTGGGTGCTAGGTTGGACTGGCTGATCTTGGAGGTCTCTTCCAAACTGGTTGATTCTATGATTCTATGATTCTATGGTTCTATGACATCTAAGAGGCTTATTGGCCTTCTGGGACAGTGAGTTTAGAATTTGCCAATGCTACTAAAGAACTGCAGCTTTGTATAAGTAATCTGCCATCATTTTTTTCCCAGTTGCCTCTATTGCGATCACTTTTGTTCCTTTAGCCGTTCCAGTATGCCAACAACCACCCAGAAAAAAACAAGAGCTATGGCCCTGCATAACCAGAATTTTTTGCTTAGAGTACTTGAACATTCAGAGCTTTTTTCCCCCCCTCTCTTCCTTCCCCCCCCCCTCCCCCCCCCCCCCCCCCCCAGTAAGTCTCCAAAAGGCTACTTTTTTTTCCCCTGTAGTTCAGGAAACTACATTCTGCAATCATCCTTAATCTTATTAGTCCTTATCCTGAACCATATCTTTTTTTCTTCATTCCAGTTGCCATCTTTTTGCTGGGAAAAGTATTGGTGGAAGAAAACACATTGGTTTGTATCTCTGGTCCCATCTTTAGAAAGATATGCGTGTGCTTGCTCTGTCTGATCTTAAACCAAAACGTTCATTTGGGAGCCATATATTTAGAATGTAAATGACTCATCTGTAGGTGAAACTGACCCTAATTAGATCTAGATCAGGAGTCTTTTTGACAGAGAGAGAGAGAAAATTCATTTTCTCTGAAATGTGGTAATGGCTAGGAAACTAGCCCCAGAACTTTAAATGAAAAGCAGGTTTTAACATGCTGGCTCCAGGCCTGCCTTCCATAGCAGCCTCTGCCGGCTTCAGTTAAACAAATGGTAACAGAAGAAGACAGGCTGGGTGATGTTAAATAAAGAGAAGTTTAAGAGAGTAATTATAGCATTAAACAGGGCCAGAGGTGAGGAACTGCAAACTTTGTGGAACAATGTGCAGCATCACTGCTTCTCCAAAGCTTTGTTGTCTAAAATGTTTTACTCCTAGTCGCACAAAGCTGTTAGCTCAGGTACCTGTCTCCAGCCCAGGACATGAGCATGATCCCAGCATCAACCTGGTCATGCTCCTAGCAGGAAGCTATGAAGGGTGGTACGGGAGATAGCAAGAGTGCATCCTGGAGTGGGCAGTGCTCCTGCTAATGTTTCCCACAAGAAGCATCTTTCATTGCATTTTCATCTCATTTTTCATTTCATTTTTGTAGCATTTGTGACTCATTCTTCCCCTATCTGCTAGGGGGCTTTGGAAAAGAGAGCCAATGGCATCCTGGCCTGCGTCAGGAATGGTGTGGTCAGCAGGAGCAGGGAGGTCATTCTGCCCCTGTACTCTGCACTGGTTAGACCACACCTTGAGTCCTGTGTTCAGTTCTGGGCCCCCCAGTTTAGGAGGGACATTGAGATGCTTGAGCGTGTCCAGAGAAGGGCGACGAGGCTGCGAAGAGGCCTTGAGCACAGCCCTATGAGGAGAGGCTGAGGGAGCTGGGATTGGTTAGCCTGGAGAAGAGGAGGCTCAGGGGTGACCTTATTGCTGTCTACAACTACCTGAGGGGTAGTTGTGGCCAGGAGGAGGTTGCTCTCTTCTCTCAGGTGGCCAACACCAGAACGAGAGGACACAGCCTCAGGCTGTGCCAAGGGAGATTTAGGCTGGAGGTGAGGAGAAAGTTCTTCCCTGAGAGAGTCATTGGGCACTGGAATGGGCTGCCCGGGGAGGTGGTGGAGTCGCCGTCCCTGGAGCTGTTCAAGGCAAGATTGGACATGGCACTTGGTGCCATGGTCTAGCGTTGAGCTCTGTGGTAAAGGGTTGGAGTTGATGATCTGTGAGGTCTCTTCCAACCCTGATAATACTGTGTGATACTGTGTGAAAAGGAGGTTTACAGGAGAATGGTCTGTGCCTCCTGCTCACAGGTTTTGGAGTATTTGCACTAAGAAGGTAAGAGTCTTAAAAGACCAGTTCTGACTACCAGTTATTGTAATGGAATCAAACCTCATTGCTCTAATAACATATGGTGGGCAAAGCTCAGAAGATTAGGGGCTTAATCCACTTAAGCACACGAGAGAGGCACACAGAGGGGAACTGAATTTACACACACCCCCCCCCCCCCTTCATCTGGGCCTCCCTGGTCTTTGAAATGTGATGCTCTTGTTATGAATGAGGCTATTTAGGCATCTGTGTTCTCTGCCTCTGTATGTGTAGCAAGACGTAAGAAACACACTCAAGACCAGAATAATCCCATAACCTGATGTGCCTGGGAAGTCCAGACAACAGCAACAACAAAAGCCCAAAATGGTTTAATGGCTTTAAAATATTTAGCTGCAGGAGGACTGACATGGAAAGGATAAAGTTTTGAGCTGGCATCGTATGCAGGCATTACTCAGCATCTCCTTGTGCCTTGGTCCAGGTCTATCCTCACTTAAAAAGGTGAAGGTCCCAAGCACATTCAGCTTTCCTGCAGCTTCCTGCTGGAGATGAAACTAAGTGACATCCTGATTCTGGAGGCAGAGAATGATAGTGGCCAGAGAATGATAGCTGTGGTCCCCTGACCCAGCAAACCCAGTCAAGAGCCAAGGAAGGCATTCCCAGACAGGCAATTAGAAACCAGGAGCTGATGCCAAAACTCCTGAGATTTTTAGGATTGCTAACTCACATATTGTTTGCTGTTGCCTTCTGCTTTCATACATTTTCAACTGCAAGTTTTCCATGTTTTGATAACTTTGAGGGACTGACAATATCAGGAACATTGTGGCCAGCAGGACAAGGGAGGTTATTCTGTCCCTGTGCTCAGCACTGGTCAGGCCACATCTTGAGTGCTGTGTCCAGTTCTGGGCTCCTCAATTCAAGAGAGATGTTGCAGTACTGGGAGGTGTCCACAGGAGGGCGACAAAGCTGTGAGGGGCCTGGAGCACAGCCCTGTGAGGAGAGGCTGAGGGAGCTGGGGGTGTGCAGCCCGCAGAAGAGGAGGCTCAGGGCAGAGCTCATTGTTGCCTACAACTATCTGAAGGGAGGCTGTAGTCAGGTGGGGTTGGCCTCCTCTGCCAGGCAAGCAGCAACAGAACAAGGGGACACAGTCTCAAGTGGTGCCAGGGCAGGTCTAGGTTGGATGTTAGGAGGAAGTTCCTGCCAGAGAGAGTGATTGGCATTGGAATGGGCTGCCCAGGGAGGTGATGGAGTCACCATCCCTGGAAGTGTTGAAGCAAAGCCTGGATGAGGCACTTAGTGCCATGGTCTGGTTGACTGAATAAGGCTGGTTGGACTGGCTGATCTTGGAGGTCTCTTCCAAGCTGGCTGATTCTATGATTCTATGAATTAATTGCATATATTCAAGATGTGGGCATGTAGCAAAAAGCATGAAATCCTGTGAAATTTGGCAGAGGTAGCTGAGTGCCACTAGGATCTTCAAGAATCTAGCATCCTGTGTAAATACTAAGTTCATTTGTTACTGGGTACTGGGCACGGTGAAAAGATGTGAGAGGTAGTATTTAATTCAGCATATTTTTAGGGGGAAACAGTATCATCTTTTCTTTTTAAGGAAGAGTAAGCAAACATTTTGCCAACAGTTTTGCTAATGCTTTTCATTCATTCATCCATTTACTCATTCATTCATTTATCCACTCATTCATGTATCCACTCATTCATTCAGTCATTCACCGGCTGCATTTTTCTGTGATCACTTATGCAAGATACTCACCTCCATTTAAAAATGAAATGTCAGTGGAAAAGTTCTCACTGTGTTATGGATGAGAGCTACAAAATCAGCTCCTCTGAAAATCCAGTACTCCAAAGGCTGGAACTGAATTCAAGCTTCTCTTCAAAAGATGCTAGAGTCTGCAGTTCAGGTACCTGCCAAGTGAGACATGATCAGTTTGCTTTGAGGTCCCTGTACAGGGAATACTTGCATCAAGGTTCTCTGATGGGTTCAGTTTCCCTCGTGTTTTTTTGAGGTAACTTTTACAAATGCAGAACATGCTGAATGCTGCAGAACTCCTGCTGCTTTCTGGGCCCTGACACCTTTGGCTATCTGGCATATTTGCATCTTAAAATATTCTTGGAAGGTGGAAAAGCAAATTTTATGGCCCTGATGTCTTGTTCATGAATTTCAAAGTGTTGTTATCAGGATTGATGCATAGGTGAGGAGAAATGGCCCTTTTCCATCACCCAGGGTTAAAGGGAAGGGAAATAGGCACTGGATCCTTCAGGAAAAAACGAAAGCTCTTGTGCTGAGCTGATAAAGCTTCTTTGAAAGGAGAAACAACTTCCTTTCCCCCAGTAGCATTACTTCCCTTCTACCTCTAAGATTTCTCAGGAAATCCCATCTTTTCCAGGCCATGCTGGCACCTGGAGAGATGTAACAGTGGCTTTCTTGTGCTTTTTATGCTATTGAGATGCGTGTTGGTGCAGAGGGTGGCGATCTCCTACAGCAAAGCGCAGGGCACTTATTAGCGGCAGCAGGAATTAAGCCTCTGGTTTTTAAGTACTAAGAGTTCTCACCCACGTATGTTAAGAAAGGCAGCCACATCGAGGTAATCTTCTTGTTGTTGCCCTGGGTATGTCAGCTCTTCCATGACTAATGTGTCCCATATTCCTATCACCCAAATCTTGACGTCACAGATGGTTCCTTTTAGAGTGGGATGTGATTAAGCATTGCCGGCACCAGAGCTCAGAGATCAGTTTACACTGCTTACTCCAAAAGGGTCTGTAGCCAGCACATTGAGAATAAAGACTTCCTGAGGAGGATGAAAATAGCCCTCATATGTAACATGAAACACCAGATAATGAGCCTGAGGAGATCCACCTGAGTCCAGGAGGAGGAGAGGACCTTGTCTGTCCCTGTGAATCCCATCGTTTCCCTTGGATTTGCAGAAGAACTGCTGCTGGAGATGCCATGCTGCCAGCTGCCATGATACCTTGGAGAGGAACAACAGCAGCTCAGGACAGGGGTCCATACATCATGTTGAGATGAAGAAATAATAGAAGTAATCTATTGAGCTCTGGAGATCAGCTTCCTTCTGCAAGGGGCCCTGGATAACAGCTGCCATTGGCCAAAGCCCTCTAAAGTGACATTTGCCCCATGCCTTCCCAGTCAAACACACCAAAACCAAAGCCCCACATCCACCACACCTCTTGCTTGTAATCAGCCACCTCACAGGGACCTGCACAGGGACAGCAGTGCCACTACTGTTGAAGAGCACTAGAGGCAAAAGCTGAACACCATCTTACCCAGCCCAACACAGCTACTGCTCCTGGAATCTCTGCAGGCAACACATCTATTTCTGTGCCCTTTTGCACCTACTCCCTGCCACTGAGAACGGAGTCTTTGGCCTGCAAGTCACTCAGCATGGGGGAATTCACACCCTGGGTGGCTCCAAGACTCCTGCTGCTGTCTGCAGCCCACCTTCCCTCCTGTGGATGCCTTTCCATCCAGGGCATTCTCACAACTTTGCTATCTCATCTCTTTTATGCATATCCACAGCTCCTCTGGTATGACATTTTTATGGAGAGCAAACCCTGTTACCAGTTTTCTGTTGGACAGGGTCAGAATGTGCTAGCTGGGGTGGAGGAGCTTTTCTTTATGTGTAGAACATTTGTTCTAAAGGTGAGGTTTAGAGACCTGAAAGGCTTGGTGAATTTAGAGCAGGGAAATGAAGAAGTACTTTTGTCCTAGGAGAAAATTTCCTTTCTGGCACTTTATGATGGCCCTGAGAAGACAAGAGGAAGAGCTTTTTGGTTTGATGTTTCAAACAGAACTTTGTTTATTCTTTCCATAGAAACCTTTTTCTTTTTCCATCCAGGACCACGAAAAAGAAACACAAACAGATTGTCAATGAATAAATACTCTGCAATAAAGTGGTTCACTGGGAGTTAACCCAAAAATTTCAGCTTAAGTCTCTTTACCTTTTATATTTTCTTGCTTTTTTGAAGAAGTTCTTTAAAAAAAAGGTACAAAAATCTGTGTCTGTTTGACCCAAATTATTTTGGTTTCCTAATTAATTAGGTGTTACCAGTTTCTAGCTCAGTATGGAATGGGCTGCCCAGGGAGGTGGTGGAGTCGCTGTCCCTGGAGGTGTTGAAGCAAAGCCTGGCTGAGGCACTTAGTGCCATGGTCTAGATGACTGGATAGGGCTGGGTGCTAGGTTGGACTGGCTGATCTTGGAGGTCTCTTCCAACCTGGCTGATTCAATGGTTCTCTGATTACATCACTACCCCAGCTACTGAATGATATGTCCTAGGTATGTTCTTTTTCTTCTAATCTTAGCCAAAGCTTGTGAGAAATACAAACTAAAGCACATGGTGGGGGAATGACTTTGGAGTGGTGTGATGGGTTAGAATGGATCCCTCCCCCAATGATTTATTATAAACCTGCCCTAGAGAGAGTAAATTCAGAGAACTTGGAAAGGTAGAAAAATGAAATAGTGCTTTTTACAGTTTAAAACTAAACATATCAGTATTGACAGAACAAACTATTACAGTAACCTTAGAGAAGATGGGGATGGGGACCAGCAAAGCAACAGCCAGGGGGAAGTTAGCAGTGGGTGCAGCAGAAGCAACTAGAGGGGAAATACAAACTGTGCTTCCAGACATAAAGCTTTTGATGCTCCAATGAAATTATATTAACTTATCTGTGCTTGCTATATTTTATGGCCTAGCCTGGAATGTTCACCTTTTCACTCAGTGACTCCAGTACTTTTCCAAGTTTCTCTGCTCCTAACTTTTTTTTAATGCCTGTGTTTATTAAGGGAATGCTGCTACTGCTGCTTACAGTCTGGGCAGGTCCCTGTTGTGCCTCCAAGTGAACTGCTGGTGTCATTCTGCCTTCGTGCAGAGCAGCTCTCAGACTCGTTGGCTCAGTCTGCTTTGCCCTCTGATTAAGACCAATCCTGTTACCTACCACCTGCAGAAAATGAAGGCACGTTTAGCCTGGCACTGAGCAAGTGTGTTTGTGAGCATCCTTGGTAGCATAAAGATGTCTTTTCCCAGGAGACTCTCCTGAACTCCTTAACAACTTGAGCACAGCTGTACAGAGAAAGCACATTCACCTCTGTACTGCTAGTATGGAAAGCATCACTTGAATTGACTGTGTGCCTGGTATACCTGGAAAACTGTTACCATCCTTAGTGTCTCTCTCCTTTCAAGTTGTATGGAATGCCTTTGGCCCTCTCCTCATGCAAATGATCTTCCTGGGTGCCTGTCAGTGTAATTTTTGCATAGCACTTCTACTGTCTTTAATTACAACCCCATATGGGAATAGCAGTCATTTTTTATCAATGATAGCATTACCTGTTCTTCATTTTGTTTGGGTTTTACTCTCCTCTGTGGTTTGCCTAACCTCACACTGAGCACTGTGTGCTATGCCCTGAAATGACACCTTGATTTGCCATGGCTTTTCCTCCAAAGCCAGTGTCACAACTCAGCAGGTTCTCCATGGCTGATGCAGGAGTGACTAACCAAAATGATTAGGTGTCCCTCATCATTTTGCACTTTAATCGTGTTCACCATAGGTTGGACTGGATGATCTTTGAGGTCTCTTCCAACCTGGTTGATTCTATGGTTCTATGCTCACAAAAACTCTTCAGAGCTTCTGGGGCTGTTTTGCCCTGGCTGTGCCCACTCTGCATATGATCACCTGCCTCTCCAGAGAAGCATTTTTACTTCAGTATTTGCCACTTCATGGGTTTAGCCTGGATTTTCCCAGTTGCCTCACTACGTGTGGTCCAGGTGTCACTTGGCACTTTCACAACCATCTCCTCTGCCTTTGCTTCTTCCTTGGCTGTCAGTAGGTCAGGAGGTGACACTTGATGCAAGGAGACCTCAGAAGAACTCTGCTCACTCCTGGAGCAGGCAGGCAGCCATGCTGCTCTGTGTGACTGCCCATGGGGCAGGTTAGCTCTGCATCAGCTACTGAGTACCCCCCCAGCAGTGAGTGTTATGCTGATTTCCCAGTTGGGAATGTCTGGGCAAGGTTTAGGAAATGCATTTAGAAAACCAGGAGGCTGCACAGTCAGGAATCACCACTTGGGAGGTATGCAGATTCTGAGCTCAGCCCCTCCACATCCCTGTGATGCCTGACACCCTGTAATTACAGGCTCATAGACATGACTTGTACTCAAAAGTTTCACTTCAACTGTAGATCCACAGAGACAGCATCTCATTTTGGTGTAGTCATCCTTAATTTCTTTGACCTAAGCTTCCCAAATGTGTCTTTTGACTTTTGCTTTTTATGCAATCCATTCTTTTTCTCCATTTCCCAAATAGTCTGTGGAGCCAGACTAATCGCCACTCATCAAGTGCCCATTGTGTCTCTATTTCCCTGTCCCATGGTAACAGACACTTTTATTGTGATTATTCATCTGCTGCTCCTTCATTAATGAAACATTTAGATTTCACTGCCACGAGGCCTTTTCAATAGCAGTATATTCTGAACACACTTTCAAGTGGAAACCGACCCTTTGGTACCCCTAGCAGTGACACTTGAGAGTCTTTTCTAGCTTCCCGCTTGGCCAGTGACAGTAAGAAATGCCCACTTCAGGAACTGATGATTTCTATTCCAAGTTGATGCTCCAGTTCTCAGCTGACTACAGTCTAGGTGCCTCTGAGTAAGGAGCCAGAAGGAGAAAGACCAGAATCAATTTCTAGCATCTTCCTCCCACCGTGAACCCTAAAAGAAGGATGCTTGGAAAATATTCCCCCAGCTCTGAATCATAGAATCAGCCAGGTTGGAACAGACCTCAAAGCTCATCCAGTCCAACCTAGCACCCAGCCCAATTCAGTCAACCAGACCATGGCACTAAGTGCCCCATCCAGGCTTTGCTTCAACACCTCCAAGGTTGGCAACTCCACCACCTCCCTGGGCAGCCCATTCCAATGCCAATCACTCTCTCTGCCAACAATTTCCTCCTAACATCCAGCCTAGACCTCCCCCGGCACAACTCGAGACTGTGTCCCCTTCTTCTGTTGCTGCTTGCCTGCAGAAGAGACCAACCCCACCTGGCTACAGCCTCCCTTCAGGCAGTTGTAGACAGCAATGAGGTCTGCCCTGAGCCTCCTCTTCTGCAGGCTGCACACCCCCAGCTCCCTCAGCCTCTCCTGATAGGGCTTTGGCATCTAACTGTTTCTCTCTGCTCCAGCAGAGCTCCTGTGCCAGGCTGCATGTATTGCCTTGTCATTCAGGTGGGTCTGGTATGTCATATGAGGAGTATGTTCACTAAGGGAATGCTGCTACTGCTGCTTACAGTCTGGGCAGGTCCCTGTTGTGCCTCCAAGTGAACTGCTGGTGTCATTCTGCCTTCGTGCAGAGCAGCTCTCAGACTCGTTGGCTCAGTCTGCTTTGCCCTTTGATTAAAACCAATCCTGTTACCTACAACCTGCAGAAAATGAAGGCACGTTTAGCCTGGCACTGAGCAAGTGTGTTTGTGAGCATCCTTGGTAGCATAAAGATGTCTTTTCCCAGGAGACTCTCCTGAACTGCTTGCCCTTAAGGACTGCCTGTTTGTAGAGGTCTGATCTGGGGGATAACTGGGTGATCTTCCCAGGCACAAAGACTGCCATATAGGCAGTGAGGTATGGACTAAGGGCTTTGGCTCGCTTCACTTGAGGTGTGTAGTGATAGAAGAAGAGAAAGAAAACCTGTCCTTGGGCAGTGTTCAATTTTATAGATCATATTCTTCAAAGTGAAAATCTGTCAGTGGGATGGTGATAATGGCAGTTTTTTAGTAGAGTGGGAAGCTGTCCTCTTAATCCTCTGGGAGGAAATCTGAGCCAATCCTTCCCTAAGTTCCTCCCTGTCTCTTGGTCTCCTTCCTACCTGCTCCTTCTCTACTTTTTATTTAACCTCTTAGACATGCTTTTTTCTTTCCTGTGTAGATGAAAAAAACAGATTGGATGCCCTTCAGAAATAAACTTCAGTTTCTACTCATCTCTCTAGTTACAGTCCTGGGAAGTGATGTTGGAGCTGTCTTGCAGATCTGTCACTCACTGACTACACATCCATAACCCTGATATCCTGGCAGTCTTCCTGCTGGCTGACTCTCCTTCCTCAGACTCAAGCTTTTCCTCACACATCTTTTTACCATGTTCACTTACTAGCTTGATCCATTTATTATTGCCTGTACCCTTGTGGTAGAGTCTATTTTTGCTCAGAAACCCTTGCTGCTTTCGTTCAGTTCTCACTTCCACCTCTGTAGTCTGTGTGTTAGGTCCCTCAGCAAGGAGCCCTTCATAGTTTGCCTAAGCATCTAAAGAGCCCAGGACTTCTCAGACAGGGAGAAATGGTTGTTTGCTGTTTGTAATACAGCAGCACCTCTGGGCCCCTGCTGCAGAGCAGGTCTCTCCAGACAGGCAGCTTTCACAAGATGGTACCTGCCCCAAACCATTTCTAATTGGAATGTAGGGCAAAAGACCAGGAGAGAAACAACAAGTCCACAGCACACCAGAAACTACTGAGGTAATACTCAAGGAGTAAACTTATATTGAGATAATGAAGCTGTGGTAACCTAAACTGAGATTGCTCCCCAGAGGCTTATATTTATAAGCGCTCCAGTGTGCAATCAAGATTTACATCTTGCTGCTGGAGCTCTGTGCCTTGCTGCTGTCCTTCATGTCTGAAGGCCTCAAACATCCCTGCTATTGCTTATGAGCTTGCAGAGGAGCAGAAGGTATGGAATTGCTGGACTTTGGTCAGGGGCTTGCATTCAGTGCCTGCAGAGGATGGAGAGAGCAGCTCCTGGGGCTGCCTTAGGGAGAGCACCATCAGCCTGCCTGGCTCTGGTGATGGAGATGCCTTTCAGAATTCAATCTTTCAGCACAGTTCTCAGGTTTTAGCCAGATGACAGCCTGCTCTTTGAAAGGCCATCCTTGTAACTGTGTGAACACAGGCCCTTCAGATCCCTTCACCATTGTGCACTACTCTGTGAACTCAATCCACCGAGGTGGGAGTTCACACGAATCAATGCTGTTATCCAGTTCATCAGGTGCAGCAGGCCCATTTTATAGCCAAGTCACCTGAATTTGACCTGAGCTGTTGCAGCAAGAGAGATTCTACAAGCTTTGAGGCTTCCCTGAGCCTTGGATTAGGTTGATTTGTCCCCAGAAAATGCACTTCTGGCCTGTAAAGAAAACATTTAATGTTTTCTAGAACCCTCCAGGCCCTGACTTTTGTCTATGCTGCTGTCTGCACATGGGATACTGCATCCAGTTCTGGAGCCCCCATCACAGGGAGGATGTGGATGTGCTGGAGTGTGTCCAGAGAAGGACTCACTTTAGAACAAAAAAATGAGGCCAGCAGGGATGGAGAACCTGGTAGGTGTTTTGAAGGATGCTGAGGCTTTTGAAAAGCTGAGTCAACATCAACCTGATGATCATGATGGATCATCCACGAGGATGCTCAGAGGGCTGCAGCAGCTCTGCTGTGAGGACAGACTGAAAGAGTTGGGGTTGTGCAGTCTGGAGAAGAGGAGGCTTCCAGGTGACCTTATTGTGGCCTTCCAGGATCTGAAGGGGGCCTAGAGAGAAGCTGGGGAGGGACTTATCAGGCTATCAGGGAGTGACAGGACTGGGGGGAATGGATCAAAGCTGGAGATGGGAAGGTTCAGACTGGATGTGAGGAGGAAGTTGTTCAGCATGAGAGTGGCAAGAGCCTGGAATGGGTTGCCCAGGAAGGTGGCTGAGACCCCATCCCTGGAGGTGTCTAAGGCCAGGCTGGATGGGGCTGTGGGCAGCCTGATTTAGGGTAGGGTGTCCCTGGCTATGGCAGGGGGTTGGAACTGGATGATCCTGTGGTCCCTTCCAACTCTGACTGATTCTATGATTCTATGGTTTATGACCCGAGTGAGTGCTCCTTGTTGTCCTTTTGGCTAGAGAAATGTCAGCCCGAAGGTGGTTTGAGTATTTCTGGGCTAACTGAGGTGGCTTTGGTTTCTAATAGCATGTGGGAGATGAACTGCTCCAGAACAAGCAAGAAAGCTCAACAAAAAAAAAAAGAAAGAAAGAAAAATCTGTGGTTAATTATTGGCACTGACAGAGCAAAGAGATCTCTTTTGCACGTCTCATGTGCCTTCTTGGTAACTGCAAAAGGTTATTTCAGTCTAATCAGTTGCTCATGATGAGCAGATCCAACATATCATCACCCACCTTATCTACATAAGAATATGCACCAGTTCAGCTCAGCCTGGTGCCATGTGTTGCAAGAGCATTCTTATTTAAGAATATATTTCAATTGGTAATCAACCTGCCTTATGCTCATGTAAACTTAAAACAGGGAAAGACCTGTCCTGGGAGGCTGCTGAGCTAACCACAGGCTTTCAGAGTAACTTGTCTCTCAGGGTGTGGTTTCTCTGGAAGTCTTGTAGACACCTTTATCTGAAGTGGTCACCACAGTCTGAGTATCTGTAGCCAGTGAATCTAGGGCAGAATTCATTCCACCCTAGAGCAAATGCAGGCCAGTTGCCTTCTGTTATATGGGCACCCCTGCTTCCCCACTGCTCCTGAATGGAGCTAAAGAGCTGTGAAGGAACTTGGCACTAAAATCTCATGGGGTGTTAGCGTCTTCATGGGACATGTTAGGCTGTTTAGTTCCAAAATGTTTGTTTTTCTGATGAGTTGGGTAAGAAAGATGCAGATCGTAGTGGGGTTTGGCAGCCACATCTTGTAGCTAAGCCTAGTCTAGCTGGTACAGAGTGCTGCAGCCCTGGAGAAGTGTATACCTGCCTTGGAATGTCTGGTAAAAGATGCTGGATGTGATGGTCTTGCACAGTAGAGGGGATTCAGTGGCTCCCCCAAGATGGTGTGAACTTGGGTATGGACCACAGCCTAGTCTAGCTGGTACAGTGTGCTGCAGCCCTGGAGAAGTGTATACCTGCCTTGGAATGTCTGGTAAGAGATGCTGGATGTGATGGTCTTGCACAGAAGAGGGGATTCAGTGGCTCCCCCAAGATGGTGTGAACTTGGGTATGGAGCACAGCAGGTGAAAGACACAAGATAAAAGTGAAAGCCCATAATGAAATAGCTTTCCAGATTCAATAACCAGCTCCAATTAACTACTGTGGGAGCTTTTCAAATTCCAAAGGCTTCTGGGTGTTTAAATTTCTCTGACATCCTCCTATTATCTGAGATATTAAGGTAGTTAAAGCCTGAGAAAAATGTAAGCTATGTCTGCATATTTTGTGTGGTGCTATCAGTTAATCCCGAGGCTTTCTCAAGGGATCCGGTTCTTAGTCTGGGCTTTAGAAAAATGACATTAATGTTCCCTTGCCTTCAACCCTACATCCATTAGATTTAAATTACAGTCTCTCCTAGCTTGATTGCTGAAAGTCCCTGCTTTTCTGTCTCCTGGCACACATTTATCTTTCTTCTGTCTGAAAAAAATGCTGCTGCCTACCTTGCCCCTTGCTCTTCTGCTTACCTGAAGCCATCCCATCACCTGCCTTTCTACCTCACACTTACCTCCACTAGTCCTTTGCAGCTCTGCCAGGTGTCACTTGCCCATGCTTTGGGCCTGGGTCCTTCAGATCCTCTTCTTCCTTGGCCTTATGCACATCCCTGGTTTCTCCTTAGATCATAGAATCATAGAATCAACCAGTTTGGAAGAGACCTCCAAGATCATCCAGTCCAACCTAGCACCCAGCCCTAGCCAATCAACCAGACCATGGCACTAAGTGTCTCATCCTATCCCCTCTTGAACACCTCCAGGGACGGTGACTCCAACACCTCCCTGGGCAGCCCATTCCAGCCTCTCACCACTCTCCTGCTGAAGAACTTCCTTCTCACATCCAGCCTGAACCTACTCATCTCCAGCTTTGCCCCGTTCCCCCCAGTCCTGTCACTCCCTGAGAGCCTGAAAAGATGATTGATAACTCAAACTTCATTTCTGGGTGAGATTGTTAGACCAGAGGTCCCTTCTCACAGTTGATCATTGCTAGGGGCTGGTAATTATATTTGTGTGTATATATATATATATATATATATATGCATACTTTGATGTCTGCTAACATCTCCTAAAGTCAGAGCAGCTTTCTGTGGTGGTCTCAAAGGTTGCATTTAATTTCACTGTCTTCTTTTCTTCTTTGTTGTAAACAAAGTTGCTTGACATAATTACACAGAAAGACCAAAAATATCCAATGTTTTATTATCATTTCATGAGGAGAAATTATCTTTTTTTGACATTACAGGCTAGAATTTGAGTTGAGTTACCCATCCAAAGAGAACAAAGATGAGTCCTCACTTTAACACACTCTAAGCTTAATTTAACCCAGGCTTCAGCTGCACACACACAGGACTTCTGACCCTTTCAGGGAGAAGGAAAAGCTAAAATTAAAACAATCCTTAAATGCTGTTTTATATATTGAATGTTGCTGTTAAGGGCCTCTTTGACCAGGCAGATGGTAGTCATGCATTTGATGAATGCAGTATGTGTAATGTTTCCTGGTATTTCCCTTTTTCAAGAGACAGCCACAATTATGATTGTTATCACTGAAGCCAGCAATGTCAGAGATGCAATCCCAACATATTCCTTCAGTAGTATCTTGAAGTGAAATGGTTTTGAGAGAGATCTTCTGCCAAGGAAAGAATCTGTTGCAATAGAACAAGGGGACACAGTCTCAAGTTGTGTTAGGGAAGGTCTAGGCTGGATATTAGGAGGAAGTTGTTGGCAGAGAGAGTGATTGGCATTGGAATGGGCTGCCCAGGGAGGTGGTGGAGTTGCCATCCCTGGAGGTGCTCAAGCAAAGACTGGATGAGGCACTTAGTGCCATGGTCTAGTTGATTGTGTAGGACGGGGTGCTAGGTTGGACTGGCTGATCTTGGAGGTCTCTCCCAACCTGCTTGATTCTATGATTCTATGATTCCAACCTTTTTGATTCTATGAAGTTTCTTCTAGCAGTGCTGGATGGCATTGCAGAGAGGATAGCTCCTGTTGGTGCCTCAATATGTAAAACTGCAACTCCAACAAAGGGTTTAATCTTTGGCAGCTGAAGAGGGAAATCTGAAAATTTGCATCTCCTGCATTGTTTGGACTCGAAGTTATGAAAAACTGAGATGGTTTAACTGGCTTTCCTTTTAACTTAGTGACTTCCTGACATGGTGTCAAAACTCAGATATTGTCCTTTCAAATGATTCCATGATTCTCCTCTTTCACAAGAGAGTACCATAATAGTCATCAGGTGTGTGGTCTTAGAGAAGCTGCAGTCTGGAAAGAGATATCACTGCAAATGGGCACAAATCACAGGCTCAGTGTCTGGGATTTAAAGACTTGGTTTGGACCCTTGTGACTTGTGCACAGTAGTATGTAACTGCATTGCCTGGTTTCAACACCAGCACTGGCAAACCTGCCTGCTGTAAGGTTTGGAGCTCGTGGGAACATTTGAGTGGCTGTTGTATGGTAACAGCAATGCCAGCTACAGCAGCATCATCTGTGGCACCATGAGAGCCTCTTTCTGAAGCACCAAACCAGAGAAATGGGTTTGAAAAATGAAATTGCCAGAACTCCAGGAAACAGAACTATGCTGGGCTTGTATTGGGCAAAGGCTGAAGGAGAAGGTGCAGGACCCAAAGTGCACCCAGGATGCCTCCTGCTGAATTGTTACTGCTTTGCTCTTCCTGATACCGGTTTCAATCAGCTTTATGCTTTTTGGTTGGTTGTTTCCTCTATTTAATCATATCCACAGTCTCTTACAGCTCTGAAATTAATTCTTTCTCCCTCTTGAGAGGGAAAAAGGATGAGTTCTCCTTCCTAAGGCTGAGAAAAAAGCACAGCATGGACATCATGTAAACGAGAGAGCTGGGGGAGCACAGTGTCCCAGCTGCTCAGGATCTTTGAGAGCTCCTGAGCCAGATTCACAAAGAAACCTGCCCTGGCAGCAGGAGCCTGGAGTATGCATGCATTCACCCCAGAGTCAGCAAGGGAGGCTTGGGCAGCAGAGCCTCACCAAAACAAAGCTGTCCAGCCAGAGCTGGAGGGGATGACCAAAAGGTGTCACCTGCAATCAGTAGCAGCAAACAGGACAGCACCTTGGCATGTCCCTCAGCCCAGCAATAGGTGTAGTCCAAGTCTCCCTGAGCTCCACCTTTGGTCACCTCTTGGGTCAGCCTGCATCTGTTGCACTGTATTTGTGGCCAACCCTAGCCTGTGTCTTCTACCAACACACAAGCAGCCTTGGGGACCCCAGCACACCATTTAGCACTGTGTCAGCAGTACCAAGACACATCACTTGAACTTCTGCCACTGGTGAACCCATTGTTTGAGCTGATGAAGAAAGGTTTTCATCAGCTCTCTCAACAACAAGAAGCAGAATCCTGCATTTGTTTAACAATCAGTCTTGCATGAGCTGTAATAATTTCCAGTTCCTGTTTCTTGTCTATCTTCCTGTTTTCAAAGTGCTCAATAAAAAGGAAGGATTTAATTATGTCTACTCCACTGCCTCAGCTAGAGTGCATAAAACTGCATTTTATGCTCTGATGTTGATCATGTTTTTGGGTAGCAGTCCAGGTACTTTGATATTATTCCAAAATAAGTGGATGGGTATAAAAGAAATTAGTTTTGGTCTGTACTTCTATAGATCAGAGCAAGATTATTTCAATTTAAATGATTACATAGTTGATAGAGCTGCAAAACTTCATAATCCAGGCAAAAAAAAAACCCAACCAAACCAAACAAAACACCCACCCCAACCCAAAACTCAAACCATTCTGATCAAACCAATATTTGACTGTGTTCAGTATGAGATATTTCAGTTTCTTTTCATGAGATAAGACCTTTAAAAAAGAACTTTGCTGGCTTTCCAAAGGAGTTTTTGTTTAAGAAGAAGACCAAAAACCTTCAACACAGAGAAAGTGAGCTCTGCTGAAGAGCAAAGCAAGGGTAGGCTTTGCCTGAGTCCTCAGCCAGGGTGTGGGATCTCTGCACCCAGGATCATGTGTATGGCCTGAGAGCCAGTGCAGAGAGAAAATGATGCTTGTGCTTCAGCTTGCAGTAGTCCCTGCTGTTTGCTGCTAGATGACATTTCCAAGTGGCTGGAGATTTCAGGTGCAGTTGTGCTGGAAATCAGACATGTTCAATCACCACTAGGTTATCATTTGTCAGGTTGCTGACTGCTAGCAGATAACAGGATGACCATCTCATGGCCAAATGGAGACAGGGGAAAGCACTCATCATGCATGCTTCTGCTTGAAAGCTTGATATGTGACATGAACTAAAAGCAACACAGATGAAATGGAACGAAAAAGAACCCACACCCAGCACAGAATGTGTGAACTCAAAGTGGCGACCAAAGACCCTTATCAGCCAACACATACAGTTCCCTTTTCCATGCCTGTGCTGATTTTGACTCAGATCATCGTGCTGATTGTGATCCATATATGGCACTGGATTGGAAGGCCTGTCTCAAATCTGCATATTGCTGACATTTGATTCGTGCCTGCTAAAGCATTTCCCCAAGAGGAAGTCTTTTGGTTAGTTTCTACTGCAATGTCTTGAGGGCATTTTCCTTTCTATGATCTCATCAGACCTCACAGCAAAACAGAGCCAAATATGTTTGGCATTTGGCTAGGAGACCTCATGAAAACCAGGGAGTGAGAACGGTGTGAAGCTCTGCCAGTGAATCAGCAGGGGAGCTCTGCCCTGTGCCCATGGGTAAAGGAGTGTGCACAAATGTGCTTGAAATGTATGCACATGGAGAGGGAAGCCAAGTTCTGGTTTTGCATCCACAGAACCCTGAGTTTTCTTGCCTTGCCATGCTGCTGGATGCCTAATAGTGAGCTGGCAGGTATAATACATACACAGAAAGTGAGGTGATGTTTGGTTTCCCAGATGGTCTTCAGCCTCAAGCATTATGTTGTTCTCCTAAGCCCCAGAATTTTTATTTGCCATATCTTCAAACAACTCCTGCCAGTATGCATGGAAGCAGACTGGGACCCTCTGGCATGTGTTGCCCAAGTCCATTGTTTGTTTGCTTGACCTCTGTATCTGGCCTTTGGCAGAAGATGTGAGAAGTCCTTGTCTCCACAAAACCCCAGTGTCATACGCAGACTGAGGAGTTAACAGATCATGGAGTTGCCCTGTCAGAGATGTAGAAAAGCAAAAACCAAGGCTATGTAGAGTTGCCACACTCCACACCCAGAGCAGCTGTAAATTGCTAGGTTAGCTAGCCATTCCTGAAAGAAATCTCCTGCCCACCAATGTATTCTTTGTGGGTGAAACAAAAATCACTTCCAGACAGTGCACTATTTCCTTATCCAATGGAATGTTTCAAAACTCAGCTGTGATATCTGTTAGCCTCTTTCTGGTTGAGGTTTAATTTGATCTGTACCTTTTCAGGCAGGCAGAGGAGATGTCTCACCTGTTAAGTGACATGGTCGTGGAGATAGGGTGTAAAGAAGAAGATACTCAAAAGCTGCCCTGGGTTCTGTTGTAATTGCTGCTGATAGCACAGAGATGCAGAGTAAGCACTCTGCAAGCCAACTTCTGATGCCAGTTACATCAGTGTAAAGGAGGTTAGAAACTGGCCCAAGCCTGCAGGATTAAGTGTGGCAGTCTTGTACTTCATTTTCAGGACAGATAATGTTTTGGAGGAAAACCATGCACTAGTTAATTTCAGCAGTTTTATCTCAGCACAGTTTGGCAACATTTCTAACACATCCCCAGCACTTGGTTTTATTTTGCTCTTCATTATATTGCCTGAGCATCAGCACAACTCAGCCTGTCAGATGCAGTATTTCAATGAGCAAAGCACAGGTTTGAAGGCTGGAGACCAATAATGGGAGAAATGCAAACAACTGTCATTAGGCATGGGCTTCAGGTTTTGTAAGTGACATATTTTCCTCTCTGTTCTGGGTTTGCTTCTATCCCATCTGGTATTCAACACTCAGGATGCTTATTATTAGATGTAGAAACTCATAACACATAACATAACAGATCAATGGCAGCACAAAACTTGCCATCATGCAGGACTAAAACAATCCAACAAGATAAGAGTGAATTTATTTTCCCTGGCAACTGTAATATTTCCAGATACCCAAAGAACAATGTTTGTTTGGCCTCTTGATTAATTGACATACTTACAGAAAAGAAACATTTGTTCTATGTATGAAATATCTTAATACAAAGCTGGATCTGGCCCAAGGAAAAT
Source organism: Pogoniulus pusillus (assembly GCF_015220805.1). Taxonomy (NCBI): domain Eukaryota; kingdom Metazoa; phylum Chordata; class Aves; order Piciformes; family Lybiidae; genus Pogoniulus; species Pogoniulus pusillus. Next base: position 17,298,844 of record NC_087286.1, on the reverse strand, counting down.
TAGTTGGGACTGATGCTATTAAGGCCATCAAAAGTCTCAGGTATCTTTCCTTTTGAGACTTGTCCAGGTGCTTCTCTGCTGGCCTCTAATACAGTCATAGAATCATAGAATCAGCCAGGTTGGAAGAGACCTCCAAGATCAGCCAGTCCAACCTAGCATCCAGCCCTACACAATCAACCAGACCATGGCACTAAGTGCCTCATCCAATCTGTTTTTGAACACCTCCAGAGACAGCGACTCTACCACCTCCCTGGGCAGCCCATTCCAATGCCAATCACTCTCTCTGCCAACAACCTCCTCCTAACATCCAGCCTAGACCTCCCCTGGCACAACTCGAGACTGTGTCCCCTTGTTCTGTTGCTGGTTGTCTGGGAGAAGAGACCAACCCCACCTGGCTACAGCCTCCCTTCAAGTAGTTGTAGACAGCAGTGAGGTCATCTCTGAGCCTCCTCTTCTGCAGGTTGCACACCCCCAGCTCCCTCAGCCTCTCCTCACAGGGCTGTGCTCCAGGCCCCTCACCAGCTTCCTTACCCTTCTCTGGACATGTTCCAGTACCTCAACATCTCTCTTGAAGTGAGGAGCCCAGAGCTGGACACAGCACTCAAGGTGTGGCCTGAGCAGTGCTGAGTCCAGGGGCAGAATAACCTCCCTTGTCCTGCTGCCCACATTGTCCATAGCAGTCATCATTGCTGCTATGAATCTTACCAAGCTATCATCAGATTCAAGCCAAAGACGGGGACCTAAACATCCTTTTTTTAGACAAGATGAGAGTTCACAAAGTTCAATTTTCAAACAGCAAAAAGGAATTGAGTTGTCCCCACAGAAGATCAGGGGTCTTAAAAACGACCTGCAGATGCCACAACCCAACACAAGTCAGCTGAGCGCAAGCAACTAAGCAAGGAGTGGCAGCATGCAGGACAGCATATGAAAGATCTAATCACTAATGAGAAACATTTACTCACTCACTCTCTGGATTGTGTGCTGAGCTTCCATTCACTTTTTTCCCTTTAAAAAGTATTTTCTGTGCTATAATTCACAACAGCTGGAACCATTCTGTGTGTGTGTCCGTGCATGTGTGTATGTGCCGGACAAAAGAAACATTACCAACTTGAAAAGGAAAAGGATGGGCACTGTGATTGGAACTTGGCTCTGAAAGGGGATGTATAATGATATGAGAAAGATTAAGTAAGTGGAGGAAGCTGGAGGATCTCCTAGCCGCAAGGCTCCTGCAGCATGGGTGGGCTCAGCAAGGGTCTGGGCACATCCTGTCCTATTAGCGATACCTTGACCCCGGTGCAGAGATTTCACAGTGCTGTGGAGCAAGAGGGTGGGTGGATATGTTCACTGCAAAGCTTTTTTTCAGTCAGAACCATTCTGGGCTGAAGCCTGGCCACTGACTGATAGCTACCCATGATATTTTCAACTTTTCTTTTTACAGAAACATAATGAGGTATTGTTTGTTGTGGTCCTGCTTTGGGGGCTGAGATACTGGGGAAAGCAAACAGAGAGAGGCACTTCGCAAGCTCTCTGAGCAGCAAATGGTTCCCCTTGGCATGCTCTGACAGGGCATTTCATGTCAGATTTGCTGAATCAGCTTGATGGGGAAAGCTCAAAACTCATTGCCAAGCTCTTGTGGCAATTTCTCTTTACCACAGTAGTCATAAACAGATATTGGTATCCTTTACACTAGGAAACAAATGAGGCAAGGATGTGCAGATTGCTCCAAGATTAGGGAAAGGCTGAGAATCAGAAGTGTGCACACTGGAAGTGAGCATCTGGGTTTGTCACATGGAACACACGAGTTCCACCAAGAAGTTAGATGTGTGACATCGGGCAGCATGACGTCAAAACACACCACCACCTCTGCTACAGCAAATGCAGCTCTGTCTGTGTTGGGGAGAGGCACAACTCAAATTTTATATTAGGAGGAAGTTCTTTACAGAGAATGATTGGCATTGGAATGGGCTGCCCAGGGAGGTGGTGGATTTGCCATCCCTGGAGGTGTTCAAGTAAAGACTGGGTGAGTCAATGCCATGGTCTAGTTGATTAGATAGGTCTGGGTGCTAGGTTGGACTGGATGATCTTGGAGGTTTCTTCCAACCTGGCTGATTCTATGATTCTATGATGAAATGCTACGAGTGAAAGCAGTATGCCTAAATTAAGCATCTTCCCTCCACGAGGCTGCTGCAGCACAATAACTCAGCCAGACCATTAGTAGAAGTTACAAGCTGACTTCCATGGAAGGAGTTGTATCAGTAAGTCCAAAGTAAGCACTGAGAAAGCATAATTAGCCCTATTAAGGGCTATGACCAGAGTTCCAGCCCCACAAGAAGGCAGAGGTTGTGTTCAAGCCTTACATCAGCCTTTTGCTGGTGGACATGGTACCAACACAAGTGACAGATTCAGCTTTTATGGTGGTAATTCCTATGGGTGGGAGACATACAGTTCTTCAAACATTGTATTTTGACTTGCATATAGACATGCCCTACTTGGTGACCAGAGGTGTGTAATTAAGCTTTTTCTACACCTGGTAATTCTTTTAATACTATCAAAGATGCTGCCTGCATTTCCTGACACAGCATCACATTGCTCAGTGGGCTGCTTTAAACCTCAAAAGGTACAACAGCCACCAGAAAATACATGTGGAAATTTTGGTTTAGTGGGAAATTTTTCTCATGAGTAGAGCTGTTGGGATAAATTCCCCAAGAATCAAACATGTCCAAACCCAGAAAAACCTCAGAACAAATCACCAGCAGAAGTGTCTGGGCCACCTATCCCCTTCCTGCCTCTCAGCCACAGCTCTCACAGGCTTGAAATTGAGGCATAGCTTGCTCCCGTTGGACATTTCTTGCTCTGACTGCACCAGGCTGCTCCTTGAACAAAATATCAACATCCCTGCCCTGTCCTTGTCTGGAGCTCAGGCAGCAGACTCTCACCCTTTGAAAGAAGTGTGGGTTGGAGACATGCCTGAGGCACAGTCCCTAGTGAGTAAACCTGAGTCTTAGAGTATTATCTGTGACAAATATAGGCTGCATGCCAGGACACCCACAATGTGGGACATCTTTTCACTTGGCTCTTTGTAAGCAAGAGGTGGCTCAGACACAGCCTAGTGGTAAAGTTTCCAACTGCTGGGGTGGCTTAATAATGCTGAACCCTGGCAGATCTTGCAGCACCCTGTGAAGTTACTGCTTTGTTTCCTCTAGCTGTCAACGTAAGAAGATCTTGCTGCACCCTGTAAAATCACTGCTTTGTTCCCTCTACCTGTCAGCATAAGAAGACTTCTACTTGGAAGGCTGAACATGACCTCAACTGGTGTGTGTGTGTGTGGGGGGGGTGTGCCTTGGCTGGGCTGTGCAGAAAGGCTCTGTGAAGGTATAGAATCATAGAATCAACCAGGTTGGAAGAGACCTCCAAGATCATCCAGTCCAACCTAGCACCCAGCCCTATTCAGTCATCTAGACCACGGCACTAAGTGCCTCAGCCAGGCTTTGCTTGAACACCTCCAGGGACAGCGACTCCACCACCTCCCTGGGCAGCCCATTCCAATGCCAATCACTCTCTCTGGCAGGAACTTCCTCCTAACATCCAGCCTAGACATCCCCTGGCACAACTTGAGACTGTGTCCTCTTGTTCTGTTGCTGGTTGCCTGGGAGAAGAGACCAACTCAGCAACAGTGCTGAGTACAGGGGCAGAATAACCTCCCTTGTCCCACTAGCCACACTGTTCCTGATGCAGGCCAGGATGCCATTGGCTCTCTTGGCCACCTGGGCACACTGCTGGCTCATCTTCAGCTACTATCTACCAGCACCCCCAGGTCCCTTTCTTCAGTATGAACTGGATTCTCCCAAATCTCTGCCACATCCTCTTATCCTGCAACATCCTTTCCAACCAATAACTCCCTGCACCTCCAATCAAACCTCCTGGCAAAAAAAAACAACCACATTTTGCCAGCTTTGTATCACGTGCCCCCAGATTCAGGAGAGCTGTTTCCTGCAGAGAACCCAGCCTGGGGCTCATGGGTTTTGATTAATGGATCCATACACTCCTTATGCCTGAATGCATGCCATAATTCATGAGTAACAAGGCGGATGTGTGCTCCAAAGAAAGTAATTCTTGCCTAAATTGTTCTCTTGACGTAAACCTGTAATTTACAAATTGCATATATTTAGAGTGCAAGACAAGACAGGAAGTGCATTCCCAAAGTGGATAAAGATATTTCTTGAACCTAAATATCTAGTGATAGAAAATTGCCTTGAAATACCTCCCCCACCACCACCACCTACCAAAACCACCCTTTACCAAATAAGCCTGCACTTTATGGGAGCTCTTTGCTGCATAGGCAAGTTAAGCTGTCACTGCCTCTTTTCAGTGGTGAGGCTGAGGTCTGTCAATAGCCACACAATCACAGGCTGTGAGGGTCAGAAAGGAATCACAGAATCATAGAATCATAGAATCAGCCAGGTTGGAAGAGATCTCCAAGATCATCCAGTCCAACCTACCACCCAGCCCTAGCCAGTCAACCAGACCATGGCACTAAGTGCCTCAGCCAGGCTTTGCTTGAACACCTCCAGGGATGGTGACTCCACCACCTCCCTGGGCAGCCCATTCCAATGCCAATCACTCTCTCTGACAACAACTTCCTCCTAACATCCATTTTAGACCTCCCCCAGCACAACTTGAGACTGTCCCCCCTTGTTCTGTTGCTGGTTGCCTGGGAGAAGAGACCAACCCCCACCTGGCTACAGCCTCCCTTCACTACAAGCCATCTGGCACAGCTGGTTTGGCTGCAGGCAGCCATGTGGCAAGCCTCAGTGGTTAGATGCTGTGATGCTACTGCAGGAGTGAATCTGAACATCAAGTGAGAAATGTTAACAACAAAATAAAACACATCATAAACAGTAGGGTAGGGGGAGATGAAATGATGGCAGGTATCAGGTGATAGGAACCAGTTAGTATGCTGACTTCTTACTTTCACTCAGGGAGAGGCAGCCCATGTGCAGCCAGTCCCTTCAGCAGACAGGAGCTGTGCCTGTGCAGAGAGCAGCACAGAGCTGCAAGAATCTCTCCTTCCCTTCTCTGCAGAGTTGCCTGCCTACAACATATGCCACCAAAGCAAAGCAGCCTGTCCTCATAAGCATTTGGGAATTCACAAGACAGCAAAACCTCTGTGTACATAGAAAGGTCTAAACACACACAGACACTCAGATGTATGCATGTATTAGGTAGTTTATTTACAACTCAAGATTCTGCACAGGAACTGGTCAAAGCAAGACTTCATGAAACATGTTCCAATAGAGAACAGTAGGTCTGGCATGATAGCAGCTAGATACAGGAGCATCAGTTGTCCTATAGCCCTAAATCCCAGTCTAACTTCTGATTCACAATATTCAGATCTGCCATAGCTGAAATAGTGACTCAGGGCTGTTGGCTCAGTGCTATTGTCATTATTTTATGGGACACTTAACTGTAACCTGCAACTAATTCCGTGGGGAAATCAGATTATTATTGCCCTATTCTGTGTGATTGCAAACCAGTGGGGTTTTACCTTCTGTATTTCTGCTAAAACCATTTACTTCAGGCACTATTGCTTGACTACAGCTTGTTCTTTGGGTAGGTAGCCTGGAGGGGTCACCTCCTCTAAGACCTGAGCTCAACCTGAGCTCTCTGTATTTCCTGGCAAATCTTGATGCATTTCTCCTAACAGACAAAGTAAAGGAGACGACTGATCCACGACCTGCCTGCTTTGCTCTAGGCTAAAAGGATAGCAAGAGAAGAAAACTCAAATAACCTCTATAGCAATACTGTGTCTGTGGCTAGGTACAGGTGAAATACCCAGAGGTGATCAGAAGGTGGGCAGTGAAATGCCTGCAGTGAATTAGATTTCTGCAGCAGTAGGTTTTTTAAGTAATTTAATGTTATGTGTGGCCCTGTGTCTGCCAGGAAGACCCCCATCAGCTTTAGAGCACATTTTGTATGTAATTATCTGGCAGTCAGAGTGCACATTTGCCCGTTTGCTCTCCAGAGCAGTGCTGCAAGAAGCACTAAGCATCCTCATCCATTCACAGCTGCAGAGAAGGTCTCAAGGATGCCTGAAGCTACCATCTGCTCTGAAGGCTGTTTGTGCTCTGCTGAAATGGACTCAGCCAGATGCACTGTACCACTGTGGCCATGGATACACAGGCCATAGTATCTGAAGGAGACCTACAGGAAAGCTGGGGAGGGACTACTTACAAGGTCTTGTAATGACAGGACAAGGGGTCATGGGTTTAAACTGGCAGAGGGGAGATTCAAACTAGATGTTAGGAAAGGGTTCTTTGCAGTGAGGGTGGTGAGACACTGGCACAGGTTGCCCAGGGAGGTTGTGGCTGCTCTCTCCCTGGATGTGTTCAAGGCCACTTTGGATGAGGCTTTGAGGGACCTGTTCTAGTGGGAGGTGTCCCTGTCTATGGGGTGGAGTTGGAACTGGCTGAGCTTTGAGGTCCCTTCCAACCTAAACCACTCTATGATTCTATTATTCTGTAAAGGTGCCCAGTCTAGTGCAGGCACCTCCCTTCTAAAGGCAGCTCCTGTCTAAAGACAGGTAGCTTAATAAATGCTTAACCAAGACCATGCTGGTGCTGTTGCACTGCTACGCTAGCACAAGGGAAGTGCCACCAGCCCTCTCAGCAGCCACTTTCTCCTTGCAACATGCCTCAGCATTCACCATCTCCTTTTGCTGTATACTATTGTCAGAAGAATCTATTGTGTCTGGAGTGCCCTACCTTCCTAACCCAAGTGACTCATCCAGTGGTACATAACTATTCTCTTTCTTTTGTGGAAGTCAATTGTGTTTTGCTAACTGAAGTTATGACATGTCTTAGAAAGCAGTCAGAGGAACTCCAGAAAATCACAGAAGAAGACTTCAGGCACTTTCTTCAGCTAGTTGTCAGTTAAAAAGAAAGCTTGCAGCCTTGTCTGATGGTTTCACAGTCGATCACCCAATAACCTGTTATTACGCGGTTATGTTTCTTTGCCGCTCTCACCTAAGGCACTATGAGCTCTTGGAGTGAAGCACCCAAACACCATTTTCTACCAGCTACACCATTAGGAGTGATACTGATCCACAGCATTCTGCTTCTATCTCATGTGCAGGGGACAGTAATAAAACATTCCTACTGACTCGATCTCTTTATGGCATGAAACAGAAACACCAAAATCAAGGTCAGGAGTATCCGAGTGGTTTCATTTTCCTGGTGCTAGCCCACATTAAAACTCCTCAGGATACAGTCTCCTGGTCTCCTGCAAGTCATTATGTATTTAATTTTCTCCTTGTAAAGTGCTTTTCTTGAATGCAAACTCTGTGTATTCTGGAGGTAAATGCATTAAGATAAAAGGTTCAAAGAGACTCTTTCTAAAGACGTCTTACAATGTCTCGTAAGCTTCTTGATGAAATTCCTGTGCAAACCCCAACCATACTGTCTTCAAAAGAATTCCCAGTGCAGTTTCTTTATTTGCACAAAGGAAGGAAGGAAAATTAAAGGGCAGAGGGAGGGGGAAACTGTGGTCAATGTTATGGCCCTGCAGATTGCTGGAGTCAGACACTCTGGACCCTTGGAGTGAAAAAAGAGCTATTAGGCAAGGCACAGCCTGGGAATTTGCCTGTATCTACTTGTCTTGGCTTCTACAGGCTCCAGAGCATCTCATCTCTCAGATGCTGCTGCACTGCCAACTCCTCCTGATACAAAAAGCCCTAGCACATCTCCCAGCAGCTTGCTCCTTCCCTCTTGGACTATCTCTGGCTGGGGGAGGAGCCCCCATTAGAAACAGCCCAAAGCTAACCTCTCTCAAATCACACCTTTATCAGCACGACTCCCCCTCCCCCCCAAATTACAGGGATGTGCTGAGATTGCTGGCTGAGGTGCTGCCCAAACCTGTCTCACTGGTTTCTCTTGCTGCCTCCCTATCTCCTTGTTTTATCTACCCATTACCTTGTTTTATATCATGAGCTGCTTAGGGAAAGGACTGCCTTGGCAGTGCTTGCACACCTCCTAAAGCCCTGGGATGGGGTGCTCCAAAATGCTCTTGCCCTAGGTGCCCTAGTAAATAGTAATCCATGCAGTCACATGAGGAAGTCTCAACCCTCCACATTAGAGAAAGAGGCAGGAAAACGATGAGATAGATAAAGCACACTGCAGCAACAAGCTTAACATGCATCTTGGCTTAATTTTGTCTCTTTTCTAACACTCCACCACAGAACTTTTGTGAGACTGCTGACATATCTGTCTGCAGAAAAGCAAACCATCTTTGCTGTTCAGGTGGCCTTGACGGCTCTGCAGAGACAGTGAAGTGGGAAGAAAATCCTTCTTACTCCTGTGGTGTCTGTCGAGCAGTTCTCTTGCAGAGGTTGACTCCAGTTTCAGGAAGGTTTCTTTTCACCCTCCAGCACTGCTGGGTATCAGGATTTCTGCTGTGGGCTGACATCCCTACCTGCCACACAGGTGTTGCTCCCCAAGTCCAGCCCAAGCACATATTGAGGGGTCAAATGGATCCCAGTGTTTGTGATGGTGTTGTTTGCACTTCAGCTGGGCACTTGTGAACGTGGCAGTTGCTATCTCCATTCATCTTTTGAACCAAGAATATAGGGCTTGCAAATTTGCTGTCTGCCTCTGTGAATGACAACCAAAATCTGCAGTTCACAGAAGGAGCTAAGAAAAGCATAGCCAAGATTTATGGGAAGTCACAGGGAAAACTCAAGAAAACACATTTTAAGCCTAGAATCACAGAATGGTTTGTAATTGAAGGCATCTTAAAGATCATGTAGTTCCAACCCCAACCTTGCCATCTTCACCAGATCAGGTTGCTCAGACTCCCATCCAATTTGGCCACGAACACTTTCCAGAGGTGTGGTATCCACAGCCTCTTGGGGTAACCTCTTCACTGTGCTCTTCCATGGTGCAATAGCTGGCAGAGAATATTACATGATAAGGCATCTTATCAAAGAACTCTAGATTCATAGACTGGTAGAATCATTAAGATTGGAAAAGATTTCTAAGATCATCAAATTCAATTATCAACCCAACACCATCATGCCCACTAAACCATATCTTGTGTATTCTATGATATTCCATATCTATCATGTTCTATATCATAGAGTATTTTGGACTGGAAGAGAGCTTTAAGGATCACCTAGTCTACCACCTCTGCAATGAGCAGAGACATCTGACCCAAAGATGACCTCAATAAGATCTAACCTAAGCCAGGTTCTTAGTGAGGGACTGAAACAAACTGAACATCAGTATTAGTGGAGGTTAGCAAGGAAGAACACAATGGAGTTGTGCAAACAGAGATAAGCAGTGTAAAATCAAAATGGTTGTATATTCAGTATCTTAAGGGGGTCTACAAGAAAGCTGGGGAGGGACTTTATAGGATGTCAGGTAGTAATAAGACTAGGGGAGTGGAACAAAGCTAGAAATGGGTAGATTCAGACTGGATGTTAGGAAGAAGTTCTTCACCGTGAGGGTGGTGGGACCCTGGAATGGGTTGCCCAGGGAGGTGGTGGAAGCCTCATCCCTGGAGTGTTTAAGGCCAGGCTGGGTGAGGCTCTGCACAGCCTGATCTAGTATGAGGTGTCCCTCCCCATGGCAGGGGGTTGGAACTAGATGATCCTTCTGGTCCCTTCCAGCCCTGACTGATTCTATATGGAAGTCCATAACGAAGAGTGGGTCCTCCCAATGTGTTAGTGTCAGGTGGCTCTGGCAGGGACAAGTCAGGCAGGGAGAGTAATATCCATCCAAGTAGCACAGGCAGCAGTTCCTGCCACACTGAGCCATGGTGGATCCTTCAGTTTTAAACAGGCAAGCTGCTAAGATAACTTCTCACTGCCCTTAGTGGAGTTGGCTCTGTGTTTGCTTCTCCTGCATCTGACAGCTGCTTGCTAATTTATCTTAGCCACTAACTCATTAGCCAATACAATCACATAGGTTTGTGCTGGTGGTGTTTTAGCAACACGCCCAAACCGGCCTTGCAGCAGCCCATGGAGGTGATCTAAACAAGCCTCCATCAGGGCACAGCTGCCTTTACTGGGCTGCCAGTCTCCCTTGCCACTGAAAAATCTCTAAGAGTTGAGCATTTCTGTGCTCCAGACTGTGAGAAAATGACTCTGAAGCGACCTTTGTTTTACCTGCAGGTATACTGCCCTGTGCTGTGATCTTGTCAGATCTTGTTAACTCATCAGGGCTAGGGTAATCTTGGATGATAAAAGCCAGTGAAGACCTCACTGCTGAGGGAAGCTGTGCTTGTAGAATCATGAAAATGAGAACAATGAGGCAGCAACATCCTCCCCCCCCCCCCCCCCCCCAGTTTATAGAGACCTTTACAGGAGTCATTTACTGCTATTTATATAGTCATAGCATGGATAGCTTGTGAAGAGTTCCAAATCCTAGAGGAAAGAAGAAGCATTGTCTTAGGGATGGACTGAGCTAATGCACTTTAAGCAAGCTGCTGTGTAGCTGGTTTGTTTGGGTTCTCAAACTGTCTTTGTTATCCTAGTATCAACAGAAAAAACTGTGCACTGCACTGTACAGTTTGCAGTTGTTTTCAGGAACAGATGTTAGGACTCCTTGGTCAATGCTGATATTGCTGTATCTTCACCTGGGTCCTCACCTCTGTCTCTGCAATGGGTTTGCAATGCTGTGCAGCCATCTCCGGAGCAGCAGACTCCTTACAACAGAACTCAAGGAGCAGAAATCAGGAAGGTGGTGTGCTAGGCTGCCTTTTGCTTCCAGAGTTGAAGGGTGCACCTGGTGAGGTTGCTCCATGAGAGGCTGCTGGGCTGACATCCTCATCTCCTCCCCACTGATCCCTTTCCTTTACGGCACAGCACAGACCCCCCAAGTGAAGCAAATCTTCACTGACCCTCAGTTTGCACAAGGGGCTACAACAGCTGTGTTGCTTAAGGCTGCAAACAACCCATTCTTTTTATGGTTGTGCAAGAAACTTCTGCAAGAAGAAAGCCTGAGCTTCAGAGGGTTGGGGTTTTTTTAGGTGTAAGCTGAAATAAAAGTTTCCATAGCTATTTTGGATTTCTAACCCAGCCTTTCTGTTTGTAAACATCCAGACAGCAGAGAGGCTGCCATCCCTCTCTTCTTCCACAAGGAATCGTCTCACTCCTTTACTTCCCGCTCTCCAAGCTGCCTGCTGGCTTTGGAAGCAGCCCTGGGAATGAGACAACAAAGGCTGTGTGGACAGCAGCTAAACACGCCTGGAAAAGCAGTCGTTGATGGGCAGAGGGGCAGATGAGCAGACTGCCTCTTTTCCCCATCTGTGACCACGGCACTACTCTGCACAGGCAGCCCTTGTGTTCAGAAAGGCAAGGCAGGCTACAAGTCACCAGACTGAGTGTTCCCAATGTTTTGGCCTCGTTTTTCATGACTAAGTGCTTGAAAGTAAAGCATGGGGATTTTCCATGGTACTGAGCACTAAAGCCTTGGGTTTGTGGGTGCTCAGAAGTCAAGCATTAGCTAATTAACTGAGACATCTCTAAGCATGGCTATGGATATATGAATTTTAGGTGTTGAAATGTCACCTTTCCTTTATTAGTCTAAATTGGGTCAGGCATGAACACTGCTGGCACTGGGTTTGGACACTGCATGCACTTACATGACAGAATGATCCCTGTGAGGCTGGGCAGAGCTGTTGTTTCACTCCCTTCACTGCAGATCATGTCTTCATAGCCTTTGCAGCCTGGACTCTCTTGTGTGCAGGTACATCAAACCCTCTTAGGAGAGCAGCTTGTCTCTACCCACTTGCACATCTAGATAAGATGCCTCCCTGAGACAGGTTTTTTTTCCTTCTATTCTTTTTCTCAACCTCTCCCTCCCTCCCCTTTTATTTTTCTTTCTCCCCACTCCCCCCACCCCCCTTGCATCTTGTTCATGTGGTTTGCATGTGTAAGATGCCAGCAGCATATCACTGGTTGCACAATAGTGGGACACACGAGGCAAGGGAAGTCCAGCTCTGCTCCTTGCTCCAACCTTTTCTAGAACAGACTGATGCCAAACTTGGGAATCAAGTTGGCAGCTGCCATGCTCTGCTGCACACTAGTGGAAACTGGACAGAAAGGAGACAAGGATCATGGAGTTTTGCAAGGGTGTCCCAGGATACAGAACAAGAATGCAACTAAAATCATCACCTGAAATCACAAGGAGAAGGGCTCCAATTCAGTACATTGCCCTCTCTTGCAAGGTAGGCTTCTGTCTGTTTTCTAGTGAATGGTCTGGTGTGTTATGGTGACTTCTCAATTCCAGACATCCTTTTACTAGTATCTCTCATCTTTACTAGTGCATTTCATTTTGAGCCAAATGAAAGGAGAAAAAAAAGTTTCAGCATGGAAGCTTTGATTATGGCTTTAAAATGTTTATTATGAATCACTTACCCATTTCAGCTTTTCCCAAGGCATAAAAAGTAGAGACTAGAGAGCTCAAAGACAAGAGTGGAGCACACAGGCTTATGGAAGATCCAGATAAAGGAATCACCCTAAGCTTCAGTTTAGATAAATGAATTTTCAGCATCTCCTTTTGACAGACATTTCAGGAGAAATGGAACTTAGAGGACTTGTGAATATGAAAAAGTTGTCAGTTTGGTGGCTAGGGGTAAAAATAGCAATGTAGAGAAAGACAAAAATAAAGGAAAGGGAAAATGGTAACAAGAGCAGCAGCCTCTATTTGGAAGATGAGAGCAAAAAGAGTGGCTGAGTCTGACAGAAACACAAGGGCATGGGATTTTCACCTGGAAATCAGAAATTCAGAGACTAAGCATCCAACTCATGTGATCCTTGTAGGCAATTTCTTTAGGAAGTGGCGTAGTACAAGAATGTTTCTTTAGGAACCTGACATGAAAATGCAAGCACAAGGTGGATAGATGAAGCTGGCAGGCAGTCCTGGGCATCCCCAGGTGAGCTTACTCTGCAAAACTGGCTTTGCCTATTTGGACACAGCTGCAGTGACAAGGACTGCTTCAGCAGGCTCCTATGGGCTAAAAAGTCAATACAAGATCCCAGAGCATGGAAGTGCTGACAGGATAAAGGCATCCTCACAGTGCTTGAGCCCAGGCCAAGACTAACATAAGTGAAAACCTCTGGAGAAGCTGTTCTTGTTGAATTGTAGGTTGTTCCCCCCCCCAGTTTAAATCAGCTAAAGTAGTTAAATTGAGATGATAAGAATCTGAGCTGCTTATCTGAACCTTATCAGGGAATTATGCCTTTCAAAAATAGTTATTCAAATTCTTACTTCATCAGGCTTTAGGAGGCAACACATTTAAAGAACTAAAAGGTGGAAAAAGAACCATTGGAAGGTGTTGGCTTCATCTGCATGGCAATGAAATGTTCTCCAGAAAGGCATTTACTTTTAATTCATAATAAAGCAAAGGCAAACCACCACAGGCCACATTGGGGAGAACACTGCAGTTCAAAGTGAGAAAAGGCTTTTATGAAATGGAAGTGCCAGTGAGTGCCATTAAATGTATGTCAACACAGTCATTAGAGCAATCTATCAACCAGCAGCAAGGAAGCATAAAATCACACAGGCCAGTTATGGGCATAATAGAAGTTTGATTGCATTTTTGCACTTTGACTCCAGGAGAGAGAGGTCTCTCCACAGCAAAAGATGACTGTCACAACAGTAGCTCCAGTCCTAACCAGGAAGGGCTGGCTCCAAACTAATGTTTTTGGAGATCCTCGTTGCAAGGATTTAGTACAGTGCTCCTCACCAGTTGGTTCATTCCTGTTCTGACATGGTGTGCTGTGTTGTCATGCTTACAGCCCATGCCTCCATTAATGTTTTAAACTATCAAAAGCTGTTTCTGCTAAGTGAGGCCTCAGATAAGCCACATCCTTGCATGACCTAGTGCTGTGCCTGCTGCTTTGCAGCCATGCTGGGGGTCCCATGGTGTCATGGTAGACCTGAATAGGCCAAAATGGGCTTATACATGTCCTGGCTTGCCCAGGTATGCTTTTCTGCTCTCCTTCCTTCTGCTATGGGGAGAAGCAAATGTGGGAAAGAGGACAAAGAACCTGGAGCCACTGAGCCTAAGGACTCTAGCTTGCCCAGATATGTTCCTCTGCTCCCCCTCCTTCTGTGCTGGGGGAAGCAACCACGGGAAATGAAAACAAAAGCCCTGGTTTCACTTAATATGGTCAAGCTTGCCATTGTGCCATTCTGATTGGCCATTCTGATCTATGTCCAAAGTCCCATTAGTCTCAGGCTGTATTGATGAAAAGAGATGAGCAGGTCACACAACTTGCCCTGCTGTTGTAGTTGTGCTTGCTTGCTGCTTGCTACTGCCTGCTGCCATTGCTCACTGCCCCAGTGCATCCTGAACTGCCTGGAAACTGCTTCCTCAAGTTTACCAGGAACAGGCTCTAAATGCCTCCACGCGATCAGCCTGCATAGCCAGCCTGACATCGTGCTAAGACTGCACATTTCAAGACATCCTGCTTACACCTGCCAAGATGAGGAGCCCTGGAGACACACAGATCATCCAGAGAAGTCAGGATAAGGTCAGAGATTGTCTGTCTCCTTTCCCCAGCATCCTGTGAATCCTGGAAAGAATCAGAAGCCTCAGCAACTGAGAAGATGGACAGAATTCCCTGGAAGCATTTTGGGTACTATCTGAATCTGGATCTAGCCCTGCAAGTTGGGAAATAATATTTTGGGAGTAATTACTTAAAGCCTCTTGTAATTCACTAATTGTCTTCTGCCATAAGCAGAAAGACACTTCCTGCATCCATCCAGTGGCTAAGGGGTATAATTGACCCCAAGAGCCTTCTCTTCCAGTATAATGTTTGCATTTGCCAGATATTTCTTAAAGTGTTCAAGTTTTGCCTGTTGCCTGTGTGTGTAAGTATCAAAACTGTGTGGTTTGAACCTTGTAAATAAGTTTTCTCGTGAGGTTTAATGTTAATAAACAGTCTTCATAGTTATTAACAACCTCCACCTGGATAGCAAAATTAATACAGATTATTAACTATGCATAATTCAAAACACATGGTCACTACACCCTTGGCTGGGCAAAGGGCCACAAACAGAGAGGATGATAACTTTGGAGTAGCTGCTGTTTTACCTGGTAATGCACAGAAACCCTGGAGCTGATCAGCTGGGGTTGGGGAAACAGACTACAGGTCAGCCATGCATCACAGAATCATAGAAACAACCAGGTTGGAAGAGACCTCCAAGCTCATCCAGTCCAACCTAGCACCCAGCCCTATCCAATCAACTAGACCATGGCATCAGTGTGCCATGATCTGCTCCTGCCTGGTGAGACCAGCACATAAAGTTGATTTTTAAAAAGATGATCACCCTTTATTTCTGTCCTCTCTCTGGTCCACTTCTCCTCGAGTTTGAAGCTTTCCTTCAGTGCTGGGGCTGCCCCTTGCTGACCAGTGGCAAACCTGCAGCATACCATGGGTGCTGTTTGCAGCCAATATATATCCAAAGTCATCACAACAACAAATATCTGGGCCAATTTCCATCACCACTCCCCACACAGCTAGCACTATAAAGAAAG
Organism: Pogoniulus pusillus; assembly: GCF_015220805.1. Classification (NCBI taxonomy): domain Eukaryota; kingdom Metazoa; phylum Chordata; class Aves; order Piciformes; family Lybiidae; genus Pogoniulus; species Pogoniulus pusillus. The sequence goes on along the minus strand of NC_087286.1, from coordinate 17,283,304 downwards.
CTTTACCAGGGGGGAAAAAAATAAACAAACAAACAAACCACAATGAAAATAAAGGAGGCCACCTGAGCACACATTTACCTCCAGGAGGTGCAGAACTAGCCTTCATAGTGTACAACCCAACAGCACTCAGAACGAAGGCACAGACTCCCAGGGGCACTTGCCCAAAGGAGTGCACAGTGATGCTGACCACTCTTGGCTGTATGGAGAGGGAGGGAATGATGCTCACTCAGTCTGTTTCCCTGCTTTGCCTTTCACTGACGAGTGCACTGAGATGATGGGAGCCACTCTTCCGGAGGAGCAGGGAGCAGCGATGCTGCAGGAGGAAGTTCTAAATATAAGAATGGCTAAATGGGGCTTTGGTGATCTCAACTCTGTGTGAGACAGGAAAAACAAGGCCTATGTTCAGCTCCACCAGGCTCAACTGCAAGGGCATAAAATGGCTCTGAGTGGGCTAAATGGTTCCAGCTCCAGAAAAAGACAGTTGAGTTACTGGGATTATACTTAATTGGTGTTGTGGGAAGGCAGCCTCTCTACAAGGCAGCCTACGCTGTCCCCTCATACAAAGCCTTTTCATGAGCTACCAGGGACATGCTGCCAAACTTCTCAGCAAATACCAGTTCTGTAAAGTCATCTCAGGAAGCAGAGGAGCCTGAAGCCACCAGGACAATCTTACTATCCTTGTGGTCAGTCCCCATTGCCCCCGCCTTTCCCTCCAGGGGCAATTTGCCCCTGTTTCTCAAGTTGCAGCCCCTCTAGCTGGATGTGGACCTCATCCCATGCCCTGCAACAATGACAGTAGCAGTGTGGGCAGTGTTTTCATCCAGGGAAGGACTTGGCTCTTCTCCTGTGTTGTCATATTTTCTTCAACAGCTTGTTCAGGATTTGGTCCTGTCTGGGAAGAGGCAGGGTTAAAACTACTCAAATCCCCACAGAACAAGATAGTGCAGAAACCTTGTCCAAGTGAGCTTTCATCACAGGAGCAATACACAGACCTCCAGTTCTTCTCCATTATGCCAGCAGGCCAAAGATCCCACCTTGTTTGTGAGTGTGCCACAAGGGTCTGGCAGCAGGATTTTGCCCTAAATATACTACTGCCTCTTAAGAAGAGCTCAGGCTGCTCAGAGCTCACCTGTCTAGACACTATGTTCAAAACAAAGTGCCTGGAACATGCTGCTGAAACACTGTGGTAGAGACTTGCCCACACCAGTTGCCAGATAATTAGGTGGCATATCTGTCTCTCTGTGCTTTCTCTGCTTTTAATAGAAAATTTCCCAGAGGAAAATGATATTTTGGTCAAATTTGTCATTGACAGTTTCCACTTCTTGGGCAGTATCACCAGGAACCAACACCCACAAGGAACCATCATAATCACATGCCATGCAGACACAGATGCATCGTGAAAGCACTCAGGTCTTCATCTTACACAGGGTTATAGATTCACAGAATCATAGAATCAGTCAGGGTTGGAAGGGACCACAAGCATCATCTAGTTCCAACCCTCCTGCCTTGGGCAGGGACACCCTACTCTAGATCAGGCTGCCCACAGCCTCATCCAGCCTGGTCTTAAACACCTCCAGGGATGGGGCCTCAACCACCTCCCTGGGCAACCCATTCCAGCCTCACCACTCTCATGCTCAACAACTTCCTCATCACGCCCACTCTGAATCTCCTCACCTCCAGCTTTGCTCCATTCCCCACAGTCCTATCACTCCCTGAGAGCCTAAAAAGTCCCTCCCCAGCTTTTTTGTAGGCCCCCTTCAGATACTGGAAGGCCACAAGAAGGTCCCCTCAGAGCCCCCTCTTCTCCAGAATGAACAGCCCCAACTCTTTCAGTGTGTCCTCAATGGAGAGGTGCTGCAGCCCTCTGAGCATCCTCCTGGCCCTTCTCTGGGCACATCCACATCCCTCTTGTAATGGGGGCTCCCGAACTGGGCACAGTACTCCAGGTGGGGTCTCACCACAGTGGAGTAGAGGGGGTTGATTCAGAGGAAAAGAAGACCCTCACATCATGCTGAGCTGTTGAGATGAATGATCAAGAGCACAGTCTTCTCCCCCTGCATATATCTGCCAAGTGCATGCATGTCCACAGCTTTTATGCAGGACCTGGTATGTGCCCCAGACACAGAGCAGGTCACTAACACAGGCAAGGCTACAGCAGAGAAGCAGCCACATCCTAAAACAGGCCACAGAGAGACATCTCTCATGGATACACTCCAGCAGCCTGTGCAGGGAGATGGAGTCTAACTCCTCTCTGAATTTATCGCTTCCCAGATAAACTTTTGGATGAGGCATTAGGAGCAAAGGCTCAGCTGAGCCTCATTGGTGTGAGTGTTTGTGCACACTTGAGATGTAAGTGGGCACAAATGAACACATCATCTACATTGGTTTACACATGTCTGACTTACACAAAGCAAGTACAAATGACCCAGAAAAACACTGAGAAAAGTCTGGGGGAGCTGGAGGGCTTTAGTTCCTTTCTTTAATTGGCTTTTACATGCTGAAGGTGTGGTCCAGATTTTTTTCTCCAAAGAAACCATTTTGGCTATTCTTAGTGTATTTTTTTTTCTACTTTGAAACCTGAACCTAAGTCTCCTTTTTAACTATGCCTTGAAAATAAAAGGACTCGGGGCCAGATGCTGAGCTGGTACATCCATAGGAACAGATCATTTTGTTTTCTAAATGGTGCTTTTTTCAGTCACTCTGTTCTGAGGCCAGGCATAGCAGAGCAAGGTTTACCAGGCTGCTTTCATGGGTCATTCAAGCTGAAATTCGTGGTTATGGGATGCCAGCCTAGTGGCTCCAAGCTGGTGAGACAGTGATCCCCAAGGGAATAACTAACTAACTCTGCTTGCTGAAGCTAGGAGCACTGAACCCCGGGCAGAGCTAGTCTACTCCAGTTGTGCCTCCCAGCCCTCACAGCTGGACAGGCTGGGAGGTGGAGCTCTGCCAGGGTCTCCCAGCTACTGCAGGCTGGGAGAAAGACAACATTTGGGGGCTGTAGCTGCCCTGTATGCATTGTGTAAAGCTTAAGTGAAACAAAGGGGCTACTGCTCCTAATGCAAAGTACCCAGTGAGAGGTGCTGCAGATATTAGGGGGAAATAGGGCTCTTCAGCCCTCTCCAGTGGAACAGAAGAGCCCTTTGCCTCACTGTTTTGTTTTCAGCATTCCCACAACACTCTGCCTTTTGAGCTCAGCCTTACACGCTTAAAGGCAAATGAACAAGTTCAAGCACGAACCTAATTCCAGTTCTGAATAAAACCCATACCTGACAACTTTAATTATTAGGCTGATGTGTCATATTTACATTAATTTGAACACTGCTTAGATTCACTTACAATAATTCTTCCATACATTCATTCCAAGAGATTTCAATGACTTAGCAGATAGCATATATAAGCAAAGCTCAGCTAAAGAAGCAGGTTTGCTTTCCACAGACATATCGTTCCTCTACCTGGGTGCTGACTACAGCATCCTGTGCCTGTGTCTGTATGGATGTGCCTAAAGTAGTATCAGCATTTTGAGCACAGGTGAATCAAAAGTCAGGAGCTGGAAAGCCCATGGGCCTTACCCATGCTCTCAGGATCAAATTGCAGCCCTTGCATTGGGAGTCCCTGCCCACTTGGCATGTGCTTTTGCAGTATGGAAGCGCTGCTCAGTTCCTCTTTTGCCATTCGTTGATCAGCCTGCAGCAATGCCCGGCACAGACCTTTCACTGCCAGCTATCCAGAAAGTGTGTTCCAGACCAGATGATCCTCGAGGTCCCTTCTCACCTGCTGTTGTATGATTCACTTTTCAGATGGGATCTACTCATTCTCTCTTCCTCTTTCCCTGTCCCTTTTTCAGGGACATAGCTTCTGTCTGTTAGATGCAGAACTTGACAACACACTCAAGCAGAGTGTCATACCAGTGACTCCTTGCACCACATCATGATCTGTTCTAATTGTTTGATCACTCCTAGATGTAACCCGTGCTGTTCATGACTGATAATGTGTTAACTGACCTGCATCCCCAAAGTGAAGAAATTGACTCCTTTCCACCACCGTCACCTAAGGACAATACTCCTGTGCTCATGAGCTGAAGAGAGAGGAGTGAAAGCTACTAGCCAGGTGTACACCCTTGTGTCTGGTTTTCTTTCACTCACCTGCTGCAGTAAGGACAGGTGAGATGCATGATAAAGAACTGCTCTTTTGCCCTGGCTTCAGAGATGAGAGCATAACACAAGCACTTTCTGCTTGAAGACCTGTGCCAGCACAAAACTTCTCAGGAGGCTGTGGGGTGAGCGGAAAGGACCTCTCTCTGAACGTGAATTTCACTCTCTAGGTAGAGGATGAGCAAATAAATTTGGGCTACATTAAATCCCAGGGGAAAAGCAAACAAACAACAAAACAAGCAAACAAAACCAACAAACCAAACCAAGAAACAAGCCATGATTCTATGACTACTCTACTCTTTGCAGTGGTGGGAATTGTTTTCCTAAGCAGCTTGTCTTCCTTGAGAAAGATCCTGACTTCAAAGGAAGCAGGATCAAGCTCTGAAAGTTACAGTATTTCATCATTTACTTCCGTGCTCTGTATTCTTCCCAACACTTTCCCTCTGGCGGAGGCGCCCAGGCTGGCAGCGCCTGTGCACCGCAAGCTCGCTGTCCCGGCGGGACGCAGTGCCGCCCCGGCAGGCGCTGCAGTGGGGTGCTGGCTCCACTCGAGGGAGCTCACGCTTTTAAGTAGCTCAACTTACAGAGTCATCGACTCATACCATCAACCATGTTGAAAGAGACCTCCAAGTTCACCCAGTCCTACCTATCACCCACTATTCAGTGCCTCATCCAGTGTTTTCTTCAACACCTCCAGGGACGGCGACTCCACCACCTCCCCGGGCAGCCCATTCCAATGCCAATCACTCTCTCTGGGAAGAACTTCCTCCTAACATCCAGCCTAGACATCCTCTGCCACAACTTGAGCCTGTGTCCCCTTGTTCTGTTGCTGGTTGCCTGGCAGAAGAGACCAACTCCACCTGGCTGCAGCCTCCTTAAACTTAAATCCTCGCAGCGTCTTCAGGCAAGACCCTCGGGGTGCACAACTCTCTGCGCCTGGGGAGGCGACACTCAAGGAGGACTCCTCTCCTCCTGAGAACCTGAGGACGTGTTTGTGCTGGCACCTGTGCTACTCTCGGGCAAGGTGAAGCATTTTGCAGCCTGCCGTGTTTCAGAACGTGTTGTTCCTGGCTTTCTCCACTTGTCCCTGCAGTTGAGGAGGCCACAGCACCCGGCAGCCTCCGAGCCGTCCTCGTCACAGAGCTGCCATGGCACATGGCTGGGTGAAGGTATGCAGCAGGGGCTATGGGGAAGGAGGCAGTTTCCCACTGTGAGACTGATGAGGCTGATAGGACCATTGAAGCATTAAAAATGTAGACTGGAGGAATAAGACCCACTTTGGCTGTTGCTCTTTGTAAGCAATAATTTGCCTTACTGTGTCCCGCAGGGTGCCTTGGCATAGCAGAAGTCTGCATTTCCTCCTCAGCAGAAGAGGAATCACTTTTCTAGGGAAGCTAACTGCATAAAAAGAGAATGACTGAGGAGAAAGTTCTATTCCTTAAACAAACAAACCTTTACCTCACACATTGATGCCTCACAATATCAGGGCAGAAATAGGGTCTAACCAGATGCTAAGAAAGCATTTGCACCTTTGGCAGGACAACTGAAAAGCAATTGCTCCTCACATCTCTGATCATCCAGGATCCCTGGAAGTGCAGATGCTTTTGGAGAAGGCCAGAGGGAAAAAAATCCATCCCTGGCTTCGTCAGAGACAGTCAAACCTGATTCATCCTGTCTCCAGCCACTCCCTGACTTGTCTCCCGAAAGCCAGCACACACCGAGGCGTTTCCCAGCCAGGGTCAGGTGTCAAAGGCAGCTTCTCCAGCGAGCCGGTGTGAGTCAGAACATTTGGGAACTGCTCCAAGCTATTGGGAAAAAACAACTCCCAAATTAGCTGGGGTGGCTCCCAAGCGAATCCACCTCCGCGGGGAAGGAGGTGATCTAATGAAAGCGTGCGGTCAGGAATCAAAAGAGCCTGGAAAGCATTCCAGGCTGCATAATAAGATTTCACATTTCATATCTTCAAAGCATTAAGTGAGCATTATCTAATTAATCCTCACAACACTCCTCAGAGATATTATCCCTATTTTATAGCTGGAGAAACCAAGGCACAAAGTTAAGTCACTTGCCTGGGGCCAGAGAAGGGAGTGTCAGAGCTGGGATTAGAGTCCAGGAGTTCCTGGCGCCCAATTTTTTTCCTCAGACTACTGGGTCATGTGTCTTCCCTGCAGGGAAGATAATAATGAGCCCATAATTACCCATACAAATTCCCAGTGACCAGGCTAACCCGTCTGTATAAAGCTATTTGTAATTCCAATAAACACACCCACGATTTAGCTGCCTCCACCAACTACCAGCACTCTCTCAGCCATACACAGCCAGACCTTCAAATAAGGACTGCTCTTTGCCAGAGTGAATTCCACCTCTGACCCACTCCAAGGGCTGGTGGAGGACATCTTCCCACTTGTAAATCCCTGGTGACCATCCATGTATGGCATGAGGACTGTGGGAACTGTGGTGGTAAGAGAAGGTTTGTGGAGAGAGGGAACAAACACAGCTGGAAAAATGGACAAGCCCTTTGGGCACACATGTCCTTTTCCAGTCCTGGTGCAGAAACAGAGACTTTGTGCTCAGTACAGGCTGAAAGCAATTCCCCATCACCAAACAAACCTGATCTGTCAGTCTCATAAAAGAGAGGACACCTTCCACTATGCTGCCATAGTGCCCTGAGATGGCTTCGAGCAGACTCGTTGCATCATCTTTGGAGAACTCGGAGCACTTGAGGTGTCTTTTGCCTCTGCCTGTTCCCTGTCCTGGCCGAGGGGAGAGCAAACCGTTGCCTCTCTGCTGCTTGATCTCCTGCAAACCTCCAGGAGAGCTGGCTATGCCCTGAGGCTCTCATTGTGGCTGGTTTTTAACACGTTTTTCCAGCACAAGGAGGCCTCCGTGTTTATGCCAGGCGTGTGTGAGTGCATGCAGGTTACATTTGTGGCACTGCATTCCCTTGTCTGCCAGTATCTTTTGACCTCAGGTGAGCTGGTCTTCCTAAGCTGAGGCTCAGGCATTGGGCGCCCAAAGCTCTCCATCATGCACTGTTTGTCTGCAGTCTGATTCCTTTCCACAAAGCCTCCACTGTCCCTACTCGAACCCAAGTTGCTGTCACTCCAGCAGAGACCACCATGAGATGGCTGTGTGGGATATGAGCACAGCTATCACAAGCGGCACACGCTGTTGTAATTGAGCCTCACATGTCTGCTCCAGCTCTTTTCCCATATTGTGGTGTCCACTCTTGCTGTGATGTACCTTGTGAGGGCCACCAATGGTTCCTGCCACAGGCCATACTGCATGCTGTGAGAGACAGGAGTAGCCTCTTTCCTGCCATGTCAGCCTCTGTGCTTAGGTCAGACCACTCACAGCAAAGGCAGGGATGCTGCAGGAATTAACAGCTGATTAAAGTTTTGGTCCTCAAGAGACCTGTGGTGCTGCCTGGGTGTGGGGTAGCCCTTGGGAGGGGCAGGAACACAGCAAACAGTTCTCTCAGCACCACTGGAGCCAGGACTCAGGCTCTCTCCCTGAGAGCACTACCAGGGCAGTGATAAGTGCTTATCTGGGTGCCTGTTCTCCAGGTTGCCATTTCCCATCCAGGCAGCTCCATGGGCAGCTGCCTATAGCTCCCGGAGGATCACTTCTGCTCAGGCACCAGATCCAGAGGTACTCTCACACAGATGAAGTGCTGCTTAGTGCTTCCTTTGATTCACAGTGATGTAGAGGAGCCCATCTGCTATTTTTCAGCACCTTAGGCAATATCTGAAAACCAGGTCAGGCCAGCAGCAGTGCTGAGCTCCAGAGAGCATTGTGTAATAAAGCTGTTCCACACTGGCCACACTGCATTCTTAGACCACAGGCTCTGAGGTTTAGAAAGGGCATGGAGGAAGGGACAGCCTTGATAAGACACAGAAAGCTATGGCAGATGTCCTCAGAGAGAGAAAAGAGAAGGGTGAGGAAAGGGCAGCAGCAACAAGCTTTCCTCCAAGTAGAGCTGGGCATCCAAGGTCTGTGTGCTGTCTGTATGGTGTGAAGGTATCTTGCTGCTGAGGAGAGGAAAGTGCATTTCAATGATTAAAACCCCCCAAAGGCCATGTCTGTCAAGCCCCAGGGTGCCGCTTCACAACCCCAGTGAGCTGCAGGGCTTGCTGGCAGTGGGGTTAGGATGAAGCATTTGGGAACATGCACAACTCTTCCTAAGCCAAGATAGGTACTGAGTAACAGAAGAGGGACTGCTCATCACCTAGGGCCATATTTCTCAAATTTGATCCAAATGTACTCTGTTCCCAGAATTCTTGGTGCACCCAGTTGGAGAGTCTAGTTGCAATGGTTGTGCTTTCGAAGTAGAGAGCAGTGGTTTGGGCTGAGAGCTGTGCATTGCATGGAGAGCTGCTTCACAGAATCATAGAATCAACCAGGTTGGAAGAGACCTCCAAGATCATCCAGCCCTGTCCAGTCAACTAGACCATGGCACTAAGTGCCTCAGCCAGGCTTTGCTTCAACACCTCCAGGGACAGTGACTCCACCACCTCCCTGGGCAGCCCATTCCAATGCCAATCACTCTGACAACAACTTTCCCCTAACATCCAGCCTAGACCTCTCCTGGCACAACTTGAGACTGTGTCCCCTTCTTCTGTTGCTGCTTGCATGGGAGAAGAGCCCAACCCCACCTGGCTACAACCTCCCTGCTGCAGACAGCAATGACGTCAGCCCTGAGCCTCTTCTTCTGCAGGCTGCACACCCCCAGCTCCCTCAGCCTCTCCTCACAGGGCTGTGCTCCAGGCCCCTCCCCAGCTTTGTTGCCCTTCTCTGGACATATTCCAGTACCTCAACTTCTCTCTTGAATTGAGTGGCCCAGAACTGGACACAGTACTCAAGGTGTGGCCTGAGCAGTGCTGAGTCCAGGGGCAGAATAACCTCCCTTGTTATGCTGAAATTAAAGATGCTGCTCTTTGGAAAAATCTGCCTTTTCCCTTTACTTTTTAATTATTCATTTGTTTTTTATGACTGTTATATATCTGGAATTATCATTAAAAGCAACTGAACCCACATTTTGATTACTAAAGTGCTTTGATGTAATGAAAAAGTTAAATGTAGGCACATAATTTCACCTAAGCCTTCTGCCTGAGAGCAGATTTACTGCTGCGAGAAATCAGATTGTCTTTTCCTCACTTCTTTTTGTTTGAGGAAGGACCTCAAAGAAGGACCAAGAGCTCCTATGCAAGAACTTGACAATCAGTTTGTCAAGTCATAGAGATCTTTTCACTGCAATAATTAGCAGAAGTTCAGAAGAGCTTCTGATTAGCTCATCTCCCGCTGAACTGTGAGAATAAACCCATACAAAATACATGCAAGAATGTGTGTATCTCTCCCCATAAAGGCAAATCCTTGTATAAAATGATTGACACTAAATGCTGACAGACAAGAAATACATTATTCCAGAAACACTGCTATCCAGAGAACTAAAACATCTAATGTATTTCTTTTCTGTAAGTGGGATGATTTAATGAGAGAAGATGATAGTATGAAACAGCATGTTAGAGGCTCATTAGACACTGACAGCTTGTAAGCATTTCAGGATGCTGTATTAAAACCATCTGCATAAAGGAAAAAATACAGCCTTTAGAAGGAAAGAAATGAAAAGCTGAGAATAACTTCATGTCCAATTGGTTGCCTGGTAGATGCTGAAACAAGAGTGACCAAGACCTTCTGATTTCAGTAAACTAAAGGAAGCAAGAGCCAGATCTTTGGGATCTGGGCACACTGTCTCTCAAGTTATACATCTCAAGAAATGAAAAGCTGAGAATAGCTTCATGTCCAATTGGTTGCCTGGTAGATGCTGAAACAAGAATGACCAAGACCTCCTGATTTCAGTAAACTAAAGGGAGCAAGAGCCAGATCTTTGGGATCTGGGCACACCATCTCTCAAGTTATACATTTAGCTTCACGTTCCCCAGCTTGTGGGGCACACGTTTTGTGAGAGGCCTTCATAGAGTTATCATGTGGGAAGTGGTTCAAACAAGCAATGCAGTCACTGCACCACCAGTTTCCTACCAGCTGTGCTCTAGGAGCTCTTTCACTCAATGTCTTCAAGTCAGGCATTAGACATAAAGAGATCCTGGGCTGCAAAGGAAGACTGAAATGTTTGCTTAGGACTTTGTGCAATAAGAGGGAAATACATGTGGAGTCAATCACCCAAAGTCCAGATGCAGCTACTGTTTGGCATTTGCTTCTGCTGCTTCCAAGTTTGTTTTTCCTGAAGCTAAGTTGCTGTGCCTTTGTGTCCAGGCAAGGCATCCAAGAGAAGGTCATCTCATGGTACCTCTATTGTGAATACAGCAAACAGGTTTCAAAATCCCCAACAAATGCAACCCTCCCAACCTTCTAAGCTGGAGAATAGGGGCACTTTTGTGGCCACCCAGCTGTTCTCAGAAGGCTCCTGAGCCTCTTGGGCATTGCAAAGCAGAGAGACGAGTCTCAGCTGCAGAGGGTGATGGAGGAGGACCCAGAGAACCTAAATACAGGAGTCTTGGATGAAGGACTGCAGATTCAGTTGCTCACAGCCACAGATGGAAGTTATTCCTCCTGTACTGGTGGAGCAAAATACACCACTGCAAGTGGAAACAGGAATTGCAAAACTGCCAGGTGGGGTTGGTCTCTTCTCCCAGGCAAGCAGCAACAGAACAAGGGGACACAATCTCAAGTTGTAACAGGGGAGGTCTAGGTTGAATGTTAGAAGGAAGTTGTTGGCAGAGAGGGTGATTGGCATTGGAATGGGCTGCCCAGAGAGGTGGTGGAGTTGCTGTCCCTGGAGGTGTTGAAGCAAAGCCTGGGTGAGGCATTTAGTGTCATGGTCTGGTTGATTGGATAGGGCTGGGTGCTAGGTTGGAGGTCTGGATGAGCTTGGGTGTATCTTCCAACCTGGTTGATTCTATGATTCTATGATTGTTCTTTTCCTAACCAGAATTGTGAGTGTCTGGAAACGTGAAGTGCCAACAAAAAGACATCAATGTGCAACTTCTTCTTTACAGAAAATTTTCAAATCCAACATTTTTCAGTCTCATTTTCAAAGTTCTTCTGGGATTTTCCAGCTAACTCTGAAAGTCTAGAAACTGAACTGACAATAAGCAGCAAAGCAGATGTTCCCCAAGCACCTCAGAAGACAGAATACCTGAAAGGGAAAAAAGTGTCTAATGGAAACTTACTGAAATGTAGAGGAGCTGAGCAAGCAGTTATGACATCGAAACAGGAGGCTCAGCTACTCTTGAAAATAGGATGAGCCTGAAGTTTTAAGGGGTGAGCAGCAAGGTCAGGTTCTTGGTACTTCAGTTGCTGAGCACCCACTGAGCTGTACATTGCTGTCTACAACTCCCTGAAGGGAGGTTGTAGCCAGGTGGGGTTGGTCTTTTCTCCCAGACAACCAGCAACAGAACAAGGGGACACAGTCTCAAGTTGTGCTGGGAGAAGTATAGGCTGGATGTTAGGAGGAAGTTCTTCACAGAGAGAGTGATTGGCATTGGAATGGGCTGCCCAGGGAGGTGGTGGAGTCGCCGTCCCTGGAGGTGTTGAAGCAAAGCCTGGATGAGGCACTTAGTGCCATGGTCTGGTTGACTGGCTAGGGCTGGGTGTTAGGTTGGCCTGGATGATCTTGGAGGTCTCTTCCAACCTGGTTGATTCTATGATTCTGTGTGAACAAAACCTAAGTGACCAAAAGCTTGAGAAACTCATTTTACTTTGCCTTTTCCATGACCTTACCTGCATATACTCATGGATCATCCTTGCCTCAGCTGACACAGTAACTTGGCCAGATCTAGTAACATGACTGAGCTGCTGTTTATGTGTTTGGTCCAAAGCATGTAAAGGTCTCATTGTGGCTCTCTTTTCACTTCAGGGAATTTTGGCCCAAGGCAAAAGTGTAGTGAAAGGACAGCCCTAGCAGTTATGGAACATTACAGTTACTTGGGATGTGGAGACCCTTTTGCTTCTAGTGTGATACAAGAAGAACTCTCAACATATCAACACAACTATTTTTGCTATTTCTCCTTTTCAGATGCTCTTAAACTATTTGGAGACAACCCAAAACCCCACAAAATACTTCACTGAACAGTTCTGCTCTTCAGCAGCAGTTGTGCTTCCAGTGGCCCATTGACTTGAGGCTACCCATAGACAGAATGAAGTATCCCTTCCTCTTGCCAACCCACAGGGAATTTCATGGGCAGCTACTTCCTGACTCCACCTTGTGCCAAGGACCCCTGGAAAGATTTATTCCTGAGCTTAAATCTTGAAGCTTAACCAGTTGTGTCTAAATCTTGAAGCTTAACCAGTTGTGTCTGAATATTTATGCTCATGCCTACTACATAATAAAAGACTGCAACTGATAGAAAAAGGTAGAGACAAGTAGGAGTCTTGGTGATAAAGTAACATCATGAGAACTCATGATCCATTTGAAGCATAGCTGGACTGTGGTTGGGCTCAATGATCTTAAAGGTCTTTTCCAGCCTTAGTGATTCTATGACTCTATGAAGATGGCTCCTGAGTTGTGAGCTGCATTCCTGCTCTGGTCCTGACACTGTAACTTCGTTGTTAACATCACAAAATAGAGTTCTGCTCAGTCTTGGGAGAGGTATTCTGTACAGTGCATTTTTCATCATTAGGAAAACTACTGTCTCTTTTCCAAGTCAAATAAACCTTGTTTATCTGGAGGGGGAAGGAGTAAGCACAGTGAGCTGGTTTGAGAGACCGTTTTGAAACGTTAGACCCAGAGGAGTCTGGAAGTCTGAGCTGGGGACAAAGGGACTCATCTGCAGTGTCATATAAAAGGCCCTGGCACAGAAAGCTGTCAGGATCCTGGTGACAATAGATCTGCCCCCACATCGTGGAGCCAGAGGGCACTTCTGCAGAGCTGCAGTGTGCACAGCATCGAATCGCAGCGGCCGCGAGGGAAAGGGATCAAAGGCAGTGAGCTGTCCTCACCTGCTGCTCTGCCTGCACATCGCTGCCTGCGCCAACTCTGTGCAGGACCACGAGGAGCTCTTTGATCACAGCTATCATGGTGTTGGCTGACAGCAGCAGGAAAGCATGGACATACTGTGGAGAGGGATGGAGTTTGTAGATGGAAGAGTTTGTATTTTGGGTCTTATCTGGCGGCCACTGAAAGAAAGTACCAGTAAATGTTGGCAATCCCATGGAAGGGCAGGCTCAGAAATGAGCAGGGCTAGAGTTAGCTGCTGCTCTTCACTGACTCAGTGTGAAGGTGTTCCCTGCACTCTCACTATACTGAAACACACTGCCACAAGCTGTGCTGACAAGGAGCTGGGAGAAAACAGCTCTGAGCAAACGTTTTGAAGGGTTGGACTTGATGATCTATAAGGTCTCTTCCAACCTTGATGATACTGTGATACTGTTTTTGTTCCTAAGAAATAATACAGTTAAAAAGACTCATCCTAAATGTGGTGCTTCTAGTGATGTGCTTGATGCTCCTTCTTTCATCTGCTGGACTCCAGCAATGAAGTCAGTAATTGTGGCCACTCACACGGTATAAGTGTGGCAGGTTCACAGTGCCAACTGAGATGTATGGTTTGCAACAAACAGCAACGTTTGTGCCTGGATTTAGGCTGAGTCCCTGGCAAATTCCACTGCTGACTTCACTGGCAGGTCTTCAGAGACAGTCTCTGGAGCTGTTTTGGATGCAGGCAATTGCTGGTTTGGCCTCTCTCTCATGTCTGCTTGGACATGGCTCCCCTTTGTCTTTGTGACATGCATTCCCTCTGAAATAATGAGGACCTTCACAAGCTCTTTGTTTCTAACTCCGGACAGTTTAGCACTCAGTATATTTATGCTGATTGCACACTGAAAGTTCACTCAGCTCAGCCTGGCCTTCCCCCCATCAGGACTACTAAGAAGGTATTTGTGATTGCTGGGAGTAACACTGGGGTGGGAGAGCTGCAGATTGACCTCCTCTGCCTTATTGTCTGTATTGGGCTTGGGTAGCATTTAACATTGATGTCTTGAGAGTTTTCCAGCTCTTGTTCCACTTTGAAATGTCAACTCTACTTTAAAACATCATGATTCCCATCCAAGCAAGCCTATCTGCTCTGAGCCTGGATGATGTCAGGCTCAGATCCCAGCAGATCTTCCCTTCAGTGGAGTAGAATTGGAAGACAACAAAAAAGTTTGCATCCCACCTTTGGGAGAGGGCATCCTAAGGCTGAGGCTGTGGCTACGGTGCACGGAATGAGCATGAACTGAAAACTCTGCATAGCATGGAGAACGTTCAGATTTGCATGGAAGTGGCCTTCAGTGGATAAAGATTCTAGGCTTCTGGAAACCCTGCTTTGAATCCCTGCTGTCTCACAGGCTCCTTGAGCAAGACATTAGGGTGCTGTTTAATGTGATGGGCTGGGATACAGAAGGGCTGGAGGGGACACATGGCCTGTAAGCTTAATTTAAACCAGCACCCACAGCCCTTGTTCCCCCTGGCTGACAGGCTTCCTGCACAGCCAAGAGTGCCAGAAGAGAGAAGAAAATGACTAGCACTAGGATGGCCCTTTACAGTCTGGGATTTCCTGTGGGTGAGCAGGTCCGTGGTTAAAGTGGCTTCCTGTTTGATTTACATCCCACCCACCTCTCCCCCCCCCAAAAAAAAAGGGATACAATCAGCATCTGGCCCAAATATTGCAGTTTAGATTGCTGAAATTGCCCAAAGAGCATTCAGGCCTATGAAAGAAAAAGGCACAGTGCAGAGCAAAAGGACCCATTTGTTTGAAAACATAAATGGCAGCGTGTGTGTGCTGCTGGATTTATGACTGAGAAGGTAAGGCACAAGCAGTGCCCTGAGCTTTGATAGTTTAGCACTTCTGTGATGTGTGAATGAAGTCCAGCAGGCCCAGGACCATGTTAATCTCTGGGTTTTGATCTCTGTCTGTAATGAGATGCCAGCAGTCTATACTTCAAAGCCTGCACTGATACAGATAATCTTGTGAGAGGCACTCTGCATTTCCAGCCAGCATGTACTGGGGATTACAGCGACAACAGGAAGAGATGATGGAAGAGGAGATGCCTATTTGATGCTCACTCTTTCAGCTTCCTTCTAGTATTCTTTTTGGCTTTGATTTCCAAAGGGTGGTGTGGCCCTCTCCAATTCCAGCTCAGCAGGACTTGCTCTGTGTGCTACAGAGCAGACGTGGTGGACAGGATGTTCTTCCGCCTGGGATGTCTGTGCAAATAGAGGCATTCAGCACTGAAGCAGCAACTCTGACAGCAGAGTGGCTGGATATGGACAGGGATTGCATTAGAGATTGCAGAATCATAGAATCAAACAGATTGGAAGAGACCTCCAAGATCATCCAGTCCAACCTAGCACCCAGCCCTAGCCAATCAACCAGACCCTGGCACTAAGTGCCTCATTCAGGCTTTTCTTCAACACCTCCAGGGATGGTGACTCCACCACCTCCCTGGGCAGCCCACTCCGATGCCAATCACTCCCTCTGGCAGGAACTTTCTCCTAACATCCAGCCTAGACCTCCTCTGGCACAACTTGAGACTGTGTTCCCGTGTTCTGTTGCTGGTTGCCTGGCAGAAGAGACCAACCCCACCTGGCTACAGCCTCCCTTCAGGTACTTACACTTCCAGACTTTAGAGGTTATTTCTTTCTTGAAAGAGTTGTCAAGGCATAGGGGAGAGGGTGGAGATGACAAGAGATCACAGGCTGAGAGGCATGCTCTAAAGCAAAAGGAGCACCAGTTTCACATACACAATTATGCTTTCTGTTGAAAGTGTAATTTTCAAGGTGTGCCTGACCAGGAAACAGAACTGAAATACTTTTATGTTGATGAATCCTACTGATCTAAGAGAAAGACAGTGGCAAGGGCTTATTACAAATGAGCATCATGATTGCTCTTCCATTGAGAGCCTTTAGTGAAAAGCAGAGCAAAAGCTAGAGTGTAATTGGAGTAAATGGAGGTTAATGTCTGGGACCTTGGCACCAACAGCATTGCTCTCTGAAGTCCTGCTGAAGACTACTTTAGCACATATTTAACTACAGTTAAACATGTAATTTCCAAGCCTAAGAAGTAATAACATGGTGTTGGGTCTGCGCTACTGTCTGTCTCACAGTGCTGGCAGCACTGACTGCAGAGTGCTGCGGGAAATCAGCCAAGTGCCAAGAGCAGAAATGTGGTTGCACTGGACAGATACTGCCACTCTCGTGTGTCCTAGCTATTTGCCACAAAGGCACACAGAGCATGGGATAGGTTTTGGGATGCTACCTGGCAGCATCCTGGCATCACTGATTCCACAGAGAAAATCCAGCCCTGTCCTCAGGAGAGTGTGATGTACAGGATCAGTTCTAGATCTCAGAATGAATCACAGAGTGGCTCATGTTGGAAGGGAGAGATCAGCCTAGACCTGCCCCCAGCACAACTCGAGACTGTGTCCCCTTGTTCTGTTGCTGCTTGCCTGGCAGAAGAGACCAACCCCACCTGGCTACAGCCTCACTTCAGGTAGTTGCAGACAGCAATGAGCTCTGCCCTGAGCCTCCTCTGCTGCAGGCTGCACACCCCCAGCTCCCTCAGCCTCTCCTCACAGGGCTGTGCTCCAGGCCCCTCACAGCTTTGTCGCCCTCCTGTGGACACCTTCCAGTACTGCAACATCTCTCTGCAATGGAGGAGCCCAGAACTGGACACAGCACTCAAGGTGTGGCCTGAGCAGTGCTGAGTACAGGAGGAGAATAACCTCCCTTGTCCTGCTGCCCACACTGTTCCTGAGCCAGCCCAGGATGCCATTGGCTCTCTGCCCACCTGGGCACACTGCTGCCTCATCTTCAGATACTCTATCAGCACTCCCAGGTCCCTTTCTCCCTGGCTACTCTCAGCCACTCTCTCCCCAGCCTGTAGCACTGTTTGGGGTTGTTGTGGTCAAAGTGTAGAACCCTGCACTTGGCTTTGTTAAATCTCATCCCCTTGGCCTCTGCCCACCCATCCAGCCTGGCAAGGTCCCTCTGCAGGGCTCTCCTACCCTCTATCAATCCACACCTGCTCCTAGCTTGTTTGCTTAGCTAAAGCACCAGGTGAAAGAGGCTTCCGAAAACATCACTCAAGAAGCTTTATCCAAATGCAAAGGTACATTCCATTGGGTTAAATATAAAAACACGATAGTTTAAGGGGCAACTTCATACACGGAAACAAATCTGCTTCTAAAACACTGCTTCAACACATCAGGATCAGAAACCAACAAGTCTGGCAGATGTCAGTGAGAACAGGGGAAGCCCAGGGTCTAAAAGCAATGCACAGGGAGGATCAGAACACTGCAGACAAGCAGGGTGAACCCTTGGTACCCATGGTCTCTTGTAGCAGAAACTGGGACATTCTTCTTGAGAAGAGTGTCTCCAAAATGTGGAGTAATGGAAGAAACCATGGCAAAAACAGATGACAAGAGATTCAAGCCAAACTAAGGATGGCTGGATTCAATTCCTGAGAGAATGGCCACCTCACTAAACACTTCCCTGGTATGCCAGGAAGCAAATGTGGTGTCAAGGTTAAGAAAGGTGTTAGGAGGACCTAGGTGCCCAGAGACATGTAGGCCTGAGATCAGCACCAGCCAAAATAATACAGTATCACAGTATCATCAGGGTTGGAAGAGACCTCACAGATCAAGTCCAACCCTTTAGCACAGAGCCCAAGGCCAGACCATGGCACCAAGTGCCACGTCCAGTCCTGCCTTGAACAGCTCCAGGGACGGCGACTCCACCACCTCCCCGGGCAGCCCATTCCAGTGTCCAATGACTCTCAGTGAAGAACTTTCTCCTCACCTCCAGCCTAAATCTCCCCTGGCACAGCCTGAGGCTGTGTCCTCTTGTTCTGGTGCTGGCCACCTGAGAGAAGAGAGCAACCTCCTCCTGGCCACAACCACCCCTCAGGTAGTTGTAGACAGCAATAAGGTCACCCCTGAGCCTCCTCTTCTCCAGGCTAACCAATCCCAGCTCCCTCAGCCTCTCCTCGTAGGGCTGTGCTCAAGGCCTCTCCCCAGCCTCGTCACCCTTCTCTGGACACGCTCAAGCATCTCAATGTCCCTCCTAAACTGGGGGGCCCAGAACTGGACACAGGACTCAAGGTGTGGTCTAACCAGTGCAGAGTACAGGGGCAGAATGACCTCCCTGCTCCTGCTGACCACACCATTCCTGATGCAGGCCAGGATGCCACTGGCTCTCTTGGCCACCTGGGCACACTGCTGGCTCATGATCAGGCAGGTATCAATCAGCACCCCCAGAGCCCTCTCTGTCTGGCTGCTCTCCAGCCACTCCAACCCCAGCCTGTGTCTCTGCATGGGGTTGTTGTGGCCAAAGTGCAGCATCCTGCTGTTATAAGAAAAGATCAAACCTGTGGACACCTTAAAACCCCATGATTTGGGTAGATATGATGTACTTGGTTAAGAGCCAACGTGGCTTCTGGCAATCCTGCCTTCCAGTCTCTCAGTTCTGCCTTTCCAATCTTAGTTCTTGAAAGGAGTAACAAACCTGTTGATAAAAGCTACCTAACAAAGACTTTAAGGAGAACTAAGGAGTCAGGGGGAGGAGGAAGTCTTGGCATGGAGAAATGGCTGAGAGGTAGGAAACAGAGCACAGAAGAAATGGTCACTTCACTCAGCAGAGGGAAGGTACCAGCAGAAATTCCAGGGATCTGCAGGTCTGTTCTGTTCAAAATGCCCATAAATAACGTGGAAAAGGGCAAGAGTAGTGAGAGACAAAGGTCACATATGACAAAAAGTTGGTTTAAGTCATAAGGGCAGGTTGTGACAAATAGCAGAGGCATCTTATGAGACTATGAAATGTCAGGTGAACTTTAGCATAGCTAAAGATAAAGCAATAAACCACCATGAAAACCAGTCCTAGTTTCACACATCAGGTTTTGGTCCTTGAGTTGACCTTTTCCTACTGGGGAGCATGGCTCTGGGAGTAGAACAGAGCACTCCGGGAAGACACAGCAGCAGTGCTGCAGATCTCTGAGCTCCTTGCAGAACAACATACAAGGCAGAAGTAGTTCTCATCAGTTCAGAGGGAGACTGGACAAGTACTTGGAAGGAAACTCATTCAAGACACTTAACAAGTTGCAGCTGGGTTCAGGAAAGCCTAGGGCCTCTCTCTCTCTCCTCTGCTGCCTCACAGACAAGGCTGCCTCTGAATCCCTTACCTCTGTGGTCCTCAGGTTCTTATGGGAAGGAGTGAAGCCACAAAGAGGATTAACACCTAAGAGCCTCTGGGATCTCTGACAAGGCCAAGAGGCAACTGGGACAAGGTGGAAATGAGGCAATGGTGTCTGCATGGAGGAATGAACATACAGAGCTGATACAGAGCAGCTGCCTCTGCCTTATACCACATATTTGTGGCAAAGCTGATGTTTAAGCCATGGCATGTCTGGAGCTGTACCTCTCAACCTGATGAGGGATGTTAAAATAATGGTATGAGCTAATTACTGCTCATGAAGCCATTCATGAGGGCATTGGAACAAAGACTAGAGATACTCAACAGTTACAAGAGACAGGAGGGCATACATGTTCCCAGCAAAACTGCAGGTCTGGTTCAGCTGGGAGTGGGCAGGGGCTGAGTGCTTAGAAGGAAAGGTGACTGGAGAAAGCTGTGAGAATGCATTCATCATGTGAGCAGAGCCATGAGGAACACCAGCTAGATCTGACCTGCAAGGAACAGGCACCCTCAGCAAGTTTGCTGACCACACCAAGCTGTGTGGTACAGCAGACAGGCTGGAGGGAAGGGATGCCAGCCAGAGGGACCTGGACAGGCTGGAGAGGTGGGCACAAGCCAACCTCATGAGCTTCAACAAGACCAAGTGCAGGGTCCTGCAGCTGGGTCTAGGCAATCCCAAGCACAAATACAAGCTGGGCAGTGAGTGGCTGGAGAGCAGCCCTGAGCAGAGGGACCTGGGGGTGCTGGTGGACAAGAAGCTCAACATGAGCCAGCAGTGTGCACTTGCAGCCCAGAAATCCAACCAGAGCCTGGGCTGCATCAGGAGAAGTGTGGCCAGCAGGGCCAGGGAGGTGATTCTCCCCCTCTGCTGTGCTCTGGTGAGACCTCACCTGGAGTACTGCATCCAGTTCTGGAGCCCTCATTATAAGAAGGATGTGGATGTACTGGAGTGTGTCCAGAGAAGGGCCAGGAGGATGCTCAGAGGGCTGCAGCAGCTCTGCTATGAGGACAGACTGAAAGAGTTGGGGCTGTGCAGTCTGGAGAAGAGGAGGCTCCAAGGTGACCTTCTTGTGGCCTTCTAGGATCTGAAGGGGAGCTACAAAAAAACTGGGGACGGACTTTTTAGGCTCTCAGGGAGTGACAGGACTGGGGAGAATGGAGCAAAGCTGGAGATGGGTGGGTTCAGGCTGGACGTGAGGAGGAAGTTGTTGAGCATGAGAGTGGTGAGAGCCTGGAATGGGTTGCCTAGGGAGGTGGTTGAGACCCTCACAGAGGGCCTGTCTGACAGGGTGGGTCAGACAATGATAGGAGTAAGACCTATGAGGGAAGAGATTCTGAAGCAGTTAAACTGTATTTACTTTAAACAAATATATTGATGGGAGTAGCCAGATGAGATAAAGTGGAGAGGGGGGAGAGAGAGAGGAGTAAGATAGAAAATGTTTACAATGGAAAGGTTCAGAAAAAAGAACAAGAACAGAAAAGAAGTCTCTGGAGAAGACACAGCCAGCCTATGAAATATAGGAAAGCAAAGAAAATAACAAGCACCAGGAAACTAAGAGATGAGTTACAGTCCATGGAGTGAAGCATGGGCATGGAGGGAAAAGTGAGAGATACAAAGGTGAGAACTGTGTTTGGTTTCACTGGACACTTCTTCTGTGGGTATGTGTCTCATACCCATTTGCTCACTCCACTGCATATCAGACTCATCACCTGCAAAAGCTTCTGGCAGATAGAAGTGGGACTTCCATGTTTTCACAAGCTTTGCAGCATTAGTCCACCACGCAGCAGATTCTGCACATATCTCTGCCACAGCTGCCCTTAATCACATAAGCACAAACGCAGCTCCAGGGCATCTCAGTGCTCAAGGGTTGCAGATCCCAGTTCAAAAATCCCAGTGGGCTCAGCAGCTGTGTTTAGCCTCAGGCCTGACATGGTCTTAGCGATCCAGGGGCCTCCCAGAGAGCCTTCCTGAAGATGGTGGAAAGACAAGGACTCTGGAGAACTGTGTGTTTCCAAGCTGGGCTGTCTCAGAAGCAGCACACTGCAGCAGTACTATCAACTATAAATTGGAAAAGCAAGCTAGCAAACAAACCAAACAAAAATGCCAACCCAGCAGCAAACTACCAGAGCATTGCTGAGGGTCATAGTCTGTAATTAAGCAGAGACCTTAATTTAAGCTGGTATCCAGAGGATGTCTGCTGCTCAGAGCTGAGCCTACCAGCTTTTGCACGAGGAACAAAAAAGAAGCAGATGCCATCAAAGCAGTGTACTCTCTTGCTTCATTAAAACCAGCAGCTGCCACAAAGAACATTTCCTGCAGGACCTCTAGTCAGGCAGCATCCTCTTTCAGGCAGGCTTGATGGAAAGAAGAGATAAATCCCTACTTTTACAGCCTCACCTTGGCTCAGCTTCCTTTGGACATACCACAGGGTGGTGAGTGCGTGAGGCTGTGCACAGAAAGAGGATGAGGTGAGCAGAAGGGACACAGCATGAGGAAGCTGGAGGGGAAATTCTTCCTCTCTCCCACTCCTCACACCACCAGCTCTTCTTCTGATACCATTTCTCACTGTTTTGACATCCTCCTGGAGAAACTGCTCGTGGCTTGGATGTGTGTAATCTTCAGTCCTCTTTCATTAATCAGCATTGGAATGGGCTGCCCAGAGAGGTGATTGAGTCACCAACACTGGATGTATTTAAATGTTGCTTGAGTGCAGTGCTTGGGGATATAGTTCAGGGTGACCCTTGTAGAGTAGGGTTGTCAGTTGGACTTGGTGATCCTGAGGGGCTTTTCCAACCTGAATGCTTCTGAGGTACTGTGATTCTGTAATGGCAGGAGCAATGACTTAGAATCATAGGATCATAGAATCATAGAACCATAGAATCAAGCAGGTTGGAAGAGACCTCCAAGCTCAGCCAGTCCAACCTAGCACCCAGCCCTAGCCAATCAACCAGACCATGGCACTAAGTGCCTCCTCCAGGCTTTTCTGGAACACTTCCAGGGATGGCAACTCCACCACCTCCCTGGGCAGCCCATCCCAATGGCAAATCAGACACCTGTGTTTAGCAGGACAAGAAAGGCAGCAAGTCAGATAAAATGCCTCTTGCTTCAGGAGGCATCAAAGAACAGCTTTTCTTTATAGCATGTGGTAATAAGAGGATTTGTTAGTGTTGTGTAACATATACTATATGTTCTATTATATACCATCCAAATACATATCCTGTCCCTGTGCTTCTACAAGATGCCCATTTAGACATCTCCAGAATCACAAAATGCTCATGTTCTTAAGTCAAAGACCATCTGGAGTATGTGCTGGAGATTTCCAGTAGTCTTTTCACATCACTTAGATGTTTCAGTATCTTCAGAACACTAAAGAAATCACTCTCCAAGCTTTTATTCAGTTGAAGCAAGCACCTGCAAGATACACACAGAATTACTACCCAGGAGACAGGCTTATCATGACTTCAGCCCAAGGGAATCTGTGGTTTATCTTACCTGAGGCAATACCCCATGTTAGTCTTAATTCGCACCTCAGTTCTTATAACCTCTGGGGCACCTTTAATAACTGCTGGAAATCTTCTTTAGCAGGCTGTACATTTTAGGGAGAAACCCTTTGACTGAAATCAATGGTTTCTGGCTTCTGGAAAGGTTTTACTCCTTGTTTCCAGCTACTACATACTTGGAAACACTCCCAAGTGCTTCTGACTGTACAGTGGCTGTAGAAATGCACTTCCACTGCCAGGGGTGAAACCATAAAACCAAACCAAAATCTCAGCAGTTTTCATTCTCTGCTGCCTTATTTGTCTTGCCTGCCAGCCTGTACTATCAGTATCACAAGACATGTACTTGCAGAGCACAAAGTCATACCTGATGTAAGACACAACAGAATCCTGCCCAGATGATGCTCCTCTCAGAAGTCCTCTGCTAGAGAAGTTTCACAGAGAGGTGTTAACACCTTCCCAGGAAGCACCAGTCTAAGACATCTTCCAGTTTCCATTAAGGGGAAGAGTCTCTCCTCCATCTGCAGCATTGCAGAGCATGTTTGAATTTAATCCATCTGTGGAAGAAGAGGAGTCAGTCTTTCAGATCAAAAAAGGTTGTTGTCAAGAGAGAAAGCAGAGCCAAAGCTGTGTTACTATCAATCAACAGTTGTGGGCTTCCTGGAGCAGAGCACAGGCTGTGGCATGGCAGCAGAGTGGTGAAAGCAGCACTGGCTGTAGCACCAAGGTGCCTGCCAAGTCCATCAGCAGGCAGCCCTCCCAAACATCAGGCTGCAATTTACACAAGCTCTGCTAATATGCAAAACGTTTTCTCACTGTGCTCCTCACCTTCACTACTGAGGCTTTGTTGAGTCTATTTGTGAAACTTAGGCCTAGAATTAAATATTAAAAAGAAGGGGCAGGGGGGGAAGAAAAGGTCTCTGTAGCTACTGGGAACATTGACTGAAAATCAAAAGTGGTATTTCTGTGCTTGGAGAATCCACGTGGAATTTTTCTCTTGTGATGAATTTGTGAAGCTATGCTAGTAAATCAAGGAAGATATTAGAAACAGAGGAAATAATCTGGCACATTTTGGGGAAGTGAGGGAAATTTTCCTTTGGAGATCTCAGGTTGTTAAAGAAATAGAGGATGCCTTGTCAGCTATATGTCTCTCTTCTCTGTCGTTAAAAATCATCCCTGTTGTGACCAAGAAAGAAAAATCAGGGTTGTTAAACCCTCTTATTTGCCACAGTGAATGGAAGAAAATAAGCAAAGCTTCTCTTCCTTAGTGAGCTATTAGCCAGCACTGGTATAACTCTGAAAACAGGGAGTCTCCATCAGAAATGCAGTTATTATCCATCTTTATCTGCTCTAAACCCTCTGCATATTAATAACAAACTACTGCACTCATCTGGTGTGACAAAATCCAACCACCACAACGCAGCACATCATTCCTTCACCTGCAGGAGCAGTGCAGAGCTCTTCACACCTCTTTTCCAGGCAGATGAAAAGAGGCTTCTGCTTGGCTGGCTTGTGAGTAGCATAAACCCACATCTTCTAACCTGATAGCTCCTCAAAGCATGAGAAAGAATGAGACAGAGCACACGTTTCTACAGCAAAAGAATCAAGAAATATCTTTGTAACGGAAGAAAACCAAACAAAAAGTAGCAGAAGTAACCAGATTAAGACTGTCCTGAAAGTCACAATTTGATCCCAAGGTTTCATTAGCTTCTTTCTGACGTTTTGACTGAAGTGGTGTACCATTACTTGGCCAGAATAACACTGCAGGCAGAGATAATTTAGTTTGTTCTCTAAAACTGGCCCTTAAGGAGAAAGAGATACTTTAGGTACATAACCAAGAGACTGGCAGGTTGCAGCTCTGAAGTGGCCCTGCTGCCTGCCAACACACACAGTGTGCACAGACAAGAGCTCCTGGGCAGCTTGTGGGATTTTAGCAGCTGTGACACAGACATATGCCTCCAAACACTGACTGCAGGCCAAATCTATCACATGTTTAGCTGAGTTTCCCCTCTGGTCTAAGAACTAAGGAAGCTGTAGTACAGCTTCTAGTCTGACAAAAAGAGTTTTGAAGTTTACCTCGTGGCTTTTGGATTATAAGCAATGCAAAACCAGACTTTCTGTTCATTTGTGCTACCAGAAGCCCCCAGCAGGTGTTAGTGATTCTATGATTTCATATGTCAAAACTGTGGTTAAGTGATCTAGAAAGGGGGACACTGAGAAGCAGGAGTAGAACATAAAGCATGTCTGATAGCATCCATCACACCTAAACATGCCTATCTAAAGTGCAAGATCTGCTCCACTGAGCTCCTGCTGCGGCAATGGTAGGTCTCATTCTCCCATCCTGAGATTCATGTTTGTGTAGGGATTCCAGTTGAATGAGCTTAACAAAAAGCCTTTTTGTGACACTGCCCAAGCAGTGGATCCTACTTCTTTTCCAGAAGACAGGGTTTAGGAATTCCATTTTCCAGAGAGTTTGACTTCCATTGAGCCCCTTCAATGCATATTACAGGCTCGGTTACTGGATTTTTAATTGCAATTTAATCTTCCTTGTTTAATCAAAATCTTATGGCTTTTTTTCTATGCAGTGATGAAGGAATGTAAGAGTCACTGGATCAGACTTGTAGATGAAGCCAGTGCTATTCTAGCACACACAGAAATAGAAGAAATGTTTCCCATATAAGGTCCACAGTGCAAGCCTGAGAGCAAGAAAACAAACTGTATGGGAAGCAAAACTGCTGAAGTTATGGCACCAAACTGAATAGAATTACACTGAAAGGAGTTTTTTAGAGCAGCTAGCTAAGGATGCTGGATTTCCATGATGGTTGAGATTTTGTCTCTTGCTCTTGGAAATGTCTATTTACTCCATAGTGCTAAAGAAGAGTTCATCCCACTCTAGAGCTGAATCACTGGTGGTTGCTTCTAACACCTCACTTCAAATTGTGTTTAGAGCTGAGGCTACTGAGCAGATGGTGGTCTGGCTGCAGGCTGAAGTATTGCTGCTGATCTGCCTTTGCATCTCAGAGGTATGCTGCATACCTTCAAGGTGATGTTAATACCAGTGCTACTAGAAACCACAAGAAATGATTGTGGTTTGCAGTTTTGTTCCAAGGTCTCAACTCAATCCAGACATATGTTTCAGTTATACACCTTTTTTTTTCCCCAGGAAACCTGATCAAAATCTTCCAGAAATTTAGTTACTTCATGCTTTGTGGCCAAAAGAAATGAAACCAAACAAACAAACAAAACCCCCAAGCAAGCAAACAAACCCCCCCACCAAAACTACAACCACCAAGCCTACATACAACAGAATTTATAAAAGGGAAACAAGCCTGGTGACTTCAATCAAATTTCTGCTTGCTGTTTCTGTATGTGATGGAGCACTGGAGCAGGCTGCCCAAAGAGGTTGTGGAGTCTCCTTCTCTGGAGGCTTTCAGAACCTACTTGGATGCAGCCTTGTGCAGCCTGCCCCAGGTGATCCTGCTTTGGCACAGGGGTTGGACTCAATGGTTGCCAAAAGTCACTTCCAACTCCTCACATGCTGTGATTTTGTGATTCTGTGATGCACATCCTCACACAATGAACGTTTTATGTGATTTCTAAAGATCACAGAATCACAGAATCAGCCAGGTTGGAAGAGACCTCCAAGGTCAGCCAGTCCAACCTAGCACCCAGCCCTGCCCAAGCAACCAGACCACTAAGTGCCTCATCCAGGCTTTTCTTGAACACCTCTAGGGATGGTGACTCCACCACCTCCCTGGGCAGCCCATTCCAATGCCAATCACTCTCTCTGACAACAACTGCCTCCTAACATCCAGCCTAGACCTCTGCTGGCACAGCTTGAGACTGTGTCCCCTTGTTCTATTGCTGGTTGCCTGGCAGAAGAGACCAACCTCCTTTCAGCAATGAGCTCTGCCCTGAGCCTACTCTTCTGCAGGCTGCACACCCCCAGCTCCCTCAGCCTCTCCTCACAGGGCTGTGCTCCAGGCCCCTCACCAGCTTCATTGTCCTTTTCTGGACACATTCCAGTACCTCAACATCTCTCTTGAATTGATGTTGGAAATCACATCAAATTTCCTGCCCTGTCCTGACTTAAATTTGCTGATGGGTGAGCAAGACTCTATAGGTAAAAACAGAGCTACAAAGCATATTAATAATTTAGGAATTCTATGGAAGGGTCTCAGTGGGTGCCTTATTTTTAATTTTGAGCTGTAAATTCTCTTCTTCCTGCAGAGACCAGACACAAACCAGGTTTGCCCTCCTGGAAATTCAGTTTCCCACTAATTCACTGGGAGATGGTGCGAGATGCCCACGGGCACAGCGTGTTTAACTTAAATGCTCATTAACAACAGGAATTAGGGACGGGGTACAGTTGTGTGCAAGAGGCTGTGATGCTGTGATCCGCCCCCCCCCCCCCCCCCCCGAGGCTCTGATCTTTCCTTCCTGCCATGGCTCCCAAAGGGCAGATGGAAAGGAGCTCAATAAGTGTGACCTCCTTGCAAGCAACATGGAGTAGTGCCCACAGTGAGCTAGGAGTTGTGCTTGCAGTGCCTATAGGTGAGACAAAGACCAGGCAACTTAATTCCTATCTGGGGTGGACTAAGAGCCTGCTACAGTGACACCTGAGACTATCCTGCAGAGACATTCCAGCACAATTTTGTACAGTTGTCATGACTCTGTAGCTCCTAAGCAGGAACACTCATTAGCACAACAGCAGGTCTGGATAGGTCAAACAACTGGATGAGAATAACTCTGTCTAGCATTCTTTATGTGATCTCAGGGCACACACTTCAACTGTGCAAAACTTACTTTGTGGCATAGCAAAGTCTCAACTTCTTTGCTTTTTAAAGCTTCCTGAGGCTTGTCAGACCTCTGCCCCATTTCATTGGGCAGCATGTTTGACTTTGTGAGTCTAACAGATGAATTCCAAAGTAAATAACATGTGAACAAGATGAAGAGCATAAAGTTGCAAAATAAAAAGCTTTGGTTTTCTTAAAGCATCTTAATACTCTGTTCAAACACCCCAGCACAGAGTCCCTGAAAACCTCTTAGACCTAAGTGTGCATTTTTAAATGATGTAAATTGTTCAGGCTGCAGTTACTGAATTCCAGCTTGACACTGAGCACTTAAAGAGTTTAGAGAATCCAGACTCCCTTATCAGCTTGCAGACAAGGGCACTGAATGTCATGTGGGCTTCCTTTTGGCTTGCAGCCACATGCTGTGCATAGTATTTAACATACTATCTGGTTCTTAAAGCATTAGGAAAACCTGAAAACAAAGTGCCTGCAGTTTATGCTGTATTTTGACGTTCTACAGAATCCATTTCTGGTTTAATATGCCTCAAAACTTCCCTAAAATCAGAGATGTTGAGGGATGTGTGTGGGGTATTGCCTGTAACTCCCCCACAACACACAGAGAAAATGTTCAGTGAGGGTCCTTTTCCATCCATACACTTGGTGTGCTGATTCAATAACATGCTTGGCTGTGTTCTTGTGCCCTACACTTAGCCAGAATATAAGATATGGATCATGTGCTTCACACCAATGGTTACCAAATTTCTTCTGCAGGCAGTAAAATCGCAGGCTCACAGGATGTCAGGGGTTGAAAGGGACCCAAAGAGATCATCAAGCCCAACTCCTCTGCCAGAGTTGTAAGCAATTATGAAATTATTCAGCATCCTCTGTTTTATGGTGCCAGCCTGGCCACAGCCCAATGCTGAGAGGCTGCCTCAAGGACAAGTTGTGCCGGGGGAAGTCTAGGCTGGATGTTAGGAGGAAGTTGTTGGCAGAGAGAGTGATTGGCATTGGAATGGGCTGCCCAGGGAGGTGGTGGAGTCGCCATCCTTGGAGGTGTTCAAGAAAAGCCTGGATGAGGCACTTGGTGCCATGGTCTGGTTGACTGGATGGGGCTGGGTGCTAGGTTGGACTGGGTGATCTTGGAGGTCTCTTCCAACCTGGTTGAATCTATGATGCTATATGGCTTTCTGGGTCCCTGCTTCAACTTCAGTGGTATCTTGCACCCTTATGCTTCAGCTCAGCTATTCCAAAGCCTCTCACCAGGCTTCAATCTCACTTTTATGGGTCCCAAGGCACTCCAGCTCCTCCAGGTCTGGGGATAAATCCCTTGAGAAGGTGGAGGGCTCAGAGCAAATTGCCTAATGCTGCCTCTCAGCCTGGTCGCAAGCTTGGTGCTGTGCTTGAACACAGTATGGTTTGGCAGTGCCCAGCCCCAGCAGCCCTGGCCCACCTCCCACTGCAGGTGGCACTTCTCTCAGCCAACCACTGGCACCAAAATTGGGCTAGCTGCTGAGGATAAAACAAAATAACATAAAATACAGTGAAGTTCACTGGGGAAGCCAGTTGGAGGGGTTACATACTGCATTCCAAAAGAGGGTTCTTCCAAGATCTTTGGGCTCTAAGACCCAGACACAGCAATACAGACCAAGCACTGTGTTTTAGCATCTAGCCATGAGCTGTGTCTTGTGCAAGAAAGTGGGTAATTGCCTGCATGCACAAACCAGGCAAATCTGTAGGAAAATTGCATGTTCTGAAACTGATTTTGTTGAAAATCTGTATTTCCTTTCCACATATGGGTTTCTTACTTTCTTTTATGCATTTTGACATTATGTACACAAAAGAGCTTTAATTCAATTACTCCTCACAGTATTAAATTATTCTGACATTGTTTATTCCATTACTTCTTCTACAAATTTGAGGAGGGTTGAACACTGGTTTTAATTCTGCCTGTCAGTTCCTGATTCATTGCCACACTGCGATGTACATCATTTGAAGTGGGAAATATTAGCAAAAGCTGGAAATTGCTCAAGGACAAACTACTGGATGCACCCAGCGCAGAGAGGGGAAAAAACAAGTTACTCTGGCCATGAAAACATCCTGGTTAGAAGGAGATGTGCACAGGATAGAAGCAAGAGAATGCCGCTTGAATGCAAAAGGAAAGTTAATAGCAACACTTGAGGTGCAAACTCAAACTGGAGCCAACTGCTGACATTGAAAGAAGGTAAAGAAACTGATGTCAATTTGTTCACCAGTGGCGTTAGCAATCACAGTATCACACTATGACCAAGGTTGGAAGAGACCTCACAGATCATCAAGTCCAACCCTTTACCACAGAGCTCAAGGCCAGACCATGGCACCAAGTGCCACGTCCAGTCCTGCCTTGAACAGCCCCAGGGACGGCGACTCCACCACGTCCCCGGGCAGCCCATTCCAGTGTCCAATGACTCTCTCAGGGAAGAACTTTCTCCTCACCTCGAGCCTAAATTTCCCCTGGCACAGCTTGAGGCTGTGTCCTCTTGTTCTGGTGCTGGCCACTTGAGAGAAGAGAGCAACCTCCCCCTGGCCACAACCACCCTTCAGGTAGGTGTAGACAGCAATAAGGTCTCCCCTGAGCCTCCTCTTCTCCAGGCTAAACAATCCCAGCTCCCTCAGCCTCTTCTCTTGGGAAGGAGAGGAGCTCAAGCAGAGGGTCTGTGAGTATGTAATAGATGCTTTTGCCTCCAGGACAAAGTGTGAAGACTGATTCAGCTCATAGAACATATATACACTGGAATGCTAATCATCTTCTGTGAAAGAGAATTCAAGCCAGAATCTTCTAATATTAAATATACTGAAATCTAAAGGACCAAATAACTTACCCCAAAGGCTCCTAAAGGCTGGGGCATTGCTTAAATTAATACTCCAGGAGTAAACACATTGGCATTTCCCCTGGCTTTGATACATTCTTCCTTTTCCATGACTGAAGGAGGAGAGAATCTACCCAAGAACTGCTAGATTGCTTCTCTACCCAAGCAAAACAACAGAACACCTTCCCTATTAAATAAGCAACACAAAAAGAGATGATGAGAGTAAAACAGAGCCAGGTGTGTACAGTTTCATGGCACACAGCTCTTGTCAAACCAGCCCCTTCTGACATTTCTTGTTGATAAAGGCAGCCCTGTTGACTGGTGAAGTTTATTTGAACTTCACCAAAGTGTTTGGTTTGGTGTCACACTCAATTTTAACTTCAATATTTATGCACAAATAAATGGGCACACCCAAGATTAAAAAGCTGGCTCTCCTCTGGTCTCTGCTGTGTTAGCACTTTCACCCAGGTAAGCAGGGCAGAAGCTGAAGTGACTCAGACAGTGACAAGTGAGGTTGGTGTGGTCACTTCAGGCACCATGAAGCTGCAAAGGGACTCAATCGTGGCTGAATCCTCCACAGACAAAGATACCTGGGAGGGAGAAAACCATCTGAGGATGCTTACAGAGAGCACAGGAAAGCTGAAGATGTATTTGCTCATCCCAATGGTAAGAACCAGTGGCTGCCAGTAAGGAAGAACAAGTTAGAATAGAAGCATAAAATCATTTAGGTTGGAAGGGACCTCAAAGATCATCTAGATCCAACCCCCTGCCATAGGCCTGACTTATCTGAGGTGATAGGTGGTAGGCTAATCATTGTCTCTTTGCAATGAGATTTGGGCCATTGTGTATGTGAAATCAGCTTTTAGGAGGAAAGAAATCTGCAACCTGTGCATATAGAAAGAAGGTCATAGCATCATAGAATCAGCCAGGTTGGAAGAGACCTCCAAGAGCATCCAGTCCAACCTAGCACCCAGCCCTGTCCAGTCAACCAGACCACGGCACTAAGTGCCCCACTTCCCTGGGCAGCCCATTCCAATCACAGCCATTCTCTCTGCCAAGAACTTCCTCCTAACATCCAGCCTAGACCTCCCCTGGCACAACTTGAGACTGTGTCCCCTTGTTCTGTTGCTGCTTGCCTGGCAGAAGAGACCAACCCCACCTGGCTACAGCCTCCCTTCAGGTAGTTGTAGACAGCAATGAGCTCTGCCCTGAGCCTCGTCTTCTCCAGGCTGCACACCCCCAGCTCCCTCAGCCTCTCCTCGCAGCCTGCTCTGGACACCTCACCAGTTTCATCTGCCTGGATTGTAGTTCCTGTTGTGTGGAATTACTGAGCTATCCCTTCTGTGTTGCAGGAGGATCATTGGTGATGATGGCAGTCAGGAAGCACATTGCTGCTACAGCACTGATCGAGCTGTTCTTGAAAATAGTACTTCTCAAAACCATTTGATTTGGGGTACTTGCATTTAACTCCACAGTTAACAGGAGAGGTACCTCTAGAAGCTAACTTGCTAATGTCCTGACCTAACTCTCTCTCCTGAGTAGTCTTCTATCTTGCCCCTCTGATTTGGTGCTAGGTTGGACTGGATGATCTTGGAGGTCTCTTCCAACCTGGTTGATTCTATGATTCTATGCTTCTATGCATCATTTTAGGTCCAACATACAGACAGCATTCATTTATTTCTCTTCTGTGACATTTAAAATATGTTTATTCTGGCTTTGTAAGTCAAAGAAGATACATTTCAGTTCCCAGAGCTTAATAAAGAACTACTAAATGCTAAACTGAGTGCTGAAGCCATATTTCTTGGCCAGATTTCACAGTTGTACAGCATTTAATAACTTAAGAATGCTTTATTTCCTCTTATTGAATTTCTGTTTTCTTTAATTGTGGGAGTTAATTAATGAGAGCACAACAGAAGTGAAATGGCAACCATTACTTAGTCACCATCAGCAAACCAGTCACCATGAAGTGGCATTTAAGCTGCTTTACTTTCTCCTTGTGACACAGGAAACAATTGTTAACAGAGCAGCTATAACTTCATGGAAAGTTTAGGGTTTGGCTTTTTTTAAACATCCTTTTTGGTGCTCCTTGGTTGTTTTCAGTGTTAGTTGAAAACATTTAGGAAGCATGACCTTAAGGAGCTGAGCAACCACATAGAATCAGTTAGGGTTGGAAGGGACCACAAGGCACATCTAGTTCCAACCCCCTGCCATGGGCAGGGATGCCCTACCTTAGATCAGCCTGGCCACAGCCTCATCCAGCCTGGCCTTAAACACCACCGGGGATGTGGCTTCAACCACCTCCCTGGGTAACCCATTCCAGCCTCTCACCACTCTCATGCTGAACAACTTCTTCCAGACACCAGTCCGAATCTACCCATTTCTAGCTTTGTTCCATTGCCCCCAGTTCTATCACTACCTGACATCCTAAAAAGTCCCTCCCCAGATTTCTTGTAGCCCCCTTTAAAATACTGAAAGGTTCACAAGAAGGTCACCTCAGAGCCTTCTCTTCTCCAGACTGAACAGTCCCAATTGGCTCAGTCTCTCCTCATAGCAGAACAGCTCCAGCCCTGTGATCATCCTCGTGGCCCTTCCCTGGACACCTTCAAGCACATCCAATATTGTGAATTCTCTCTTTTACTAACTTCTTTACTAATTTGCAAAGGGTTAACCACAGAATCATAGAATGGTCCAGGTCTTTCTGACTTTATGGCTGCCCCATCTGTGTGCAGAGCTGTGCAGGTTAAATTCAGATCAGTCCAAAAGATAACTATTCCTCTAGACTCCATTTCACATTATTTTTTCAAATAGCTTATTTAATTACACTTTTTATTATGTTCTGCCAGGTTGAGTGACCTTAGTTAATAATCAGTTATTTTTTAATAAATTGACTACTCCATTTAATTAACTTTTTGTAATAGTGTACTTGGAGTTATTAAATGGATTAGCCTGCCCCAGCTGATATGTTTTCCTGGAACACAAACCCTATGAGGAGAGGCTGAGGGAGCTGGGGGTGTGCAGCCTGCAGAAGAGGAGGCTCAGGGATGACCTTATTGCGGTCTACAACTACCTAAAGGGAGGCTGTAGCCAGGTGGGGTTGGTCTCTTCTCCCAGGCAACCACCAATAGAACAAGGGGACACAGTCTCAAGTTGTGCTGGGGGAGGTCTAGGCTGGATGTTAGGAGGAAGTTGTTGGCAGACAGAGTGATTGGCATTGGAATGGGTTGCCCAGGGAGGTGGTGGAGTCACCATCCCTGGAGGTGTTCAAGAAAACCCTGGATGAGGCACTTAGTGCCATGGTCTGGTTGATTGGAAAGGGCTGGGTGCTAGGTTGGACTGGCTGATCTTGGAGGTCTCTTCCAACCTGTTTGATTCTATGATTCTATAAGAAAGGAGCATGGAATAAACCTCACTGCCAAAGAGCTGAAGAGCAGTTTATGCAGCAAATCAAAGCTCAAAGCCCATTGTGCTAATACAGACTTGGGGTATAGAGAAACTGTGTGAGCTGGTCTGGAAAGGAACAAACACACACAGGCTGCTTCATTGATGTTCACTTTGTTTGATATAAGTTTTCATCTAACTGGGAAAGTTCTGCCTCCCTTTGTGATGCGTGGTTGGTGCGAACTCATCCCTGGAGGGGCAGAGTGAGTAATTGCCATCTGATGCCCAGAAAATGTTTATTTTGCAATAAAAATAAAACAAGTTTGATAGAAGAAAACCATTCCCCCACTGCCAAGCCAGTTGGGAGGATCCTCTGCAATTATCCTCTGCTCTCCCAAGCCAGGCCATGCGGCTTTTTCTCTCTTAATTCAGTTCAGCACTCAGCTTTGATTTCAGAAATCCTATCATCATAGTGGCTTGTAAAGAGAGCACAAAAGTGAGCAAAGCCTGCTTTGAATTAGAGAATTACAGAGAAATGCTGCTAGTTAAGAACAATGTGAGCCTGTGATCTTTTTATTTTGGGCAGCTAAATCTCCAGCAACAGCTACAGTATGTCCAGAGAGTGGAAACAAAGGTTGTTTAACCCTTTGGAGTCATGTCCCTAGCAGGAGATGAACCCATTGCTTTTGACATTGATTCTCTTCTATATCAAGTTTGACTTGTGCCATCTATTGCATCTGTGATGGTCTGGGTGTTACCCACACCCCCCACTCTAACGAAATCACCCAGACTAGACTCAGCCGAGTTGGAAGTCAAGGAATGAAGCTTTTATATTCACAGCTTAGCACAATATACAAAGCAGATAGTTACAATATATACAGCTAGAGACAGCAATACACAAGGTAAAGGTAATATAGAAACACAGCAGTCTACAGCTACCTGAGGGGTGGTTGTGGCCAGGAGGAGGTTGCTCTCTTCTCTCAGGTGGCCAGCACCAGAACAAAAAGACACAGCCTCAGGCTGCGCCAGGGGAGATTTAGGCTGGAGGTGAGGAGAAAGTTCTTCCCTGAGAGAGTCATTGGACACTGGAATGGGCTGCCCGGGGAGGTGGTGGAGTCGCCGTCCCTGGAGCTGTTCAAGGCAGGACTGGACGTGGCACTTGGTGCCATGGTCTAGCCTTGAGCTCTGTGGTAGAGGGTTGGACTTGATGATCTCTGAGGTCTCTTCCAACCCTGATGATACTGTGATACTGTGAAATCAGAGTCCCCAGGAGGGACTCCCAACCACCCTTCCACCTTTTTTCCACTCCTCTACCTTATCCCAGAGTTTGTTTTATGTGCAAGGGGAGTTTGGAGGATCAGCCAGGGGGGATTAGAAAGCAGAATTACTTACACAGAAAGCAGGTTAGGGAGAAAAGTGCAGACAGCAGCTGCAACAGAGAGCCACTGCAACTGTGTTATCTATGTTTTGTGCTCTTGTTTTTATACATCTGAGCAATCCTATGAGTGCAGCAGCCATCACCATTGTTTCCTTTTCACAGCCTACAATCTAAGTCTTCTCACTAAAATATTCCAGCTAGTCTCAAAGTGGCACAGTGTCCAAAGAGAAACTGTTCAGCAACAGAAGAAGGGGACACAGTCTCAAGTTGTGCCGGAGGAAGTCTAGGCTGGATGTTGTTAGGAAGTTGTTGGCTGAGAGAGTGATTGGCATTGGAATGGGCTGCCCAAGAAGGTGGTGGATCCATTATCCCTGGAGATGCTCAAGAAAAGACTGGATGAGGCACTTAATGCCATGGTCTAGATGACTGGCTAGGGCTGGGTGCTAGGTTGGACTGGCTGATGTTGGAGGTCTCTTCCAACCTGGTTGATTCTATGATTAGAAGGCTGTGTCCTCATTAGAACATAAGATAAATCTGAGAATCAACTAAAAGACTCCTAAAGAAACAAAACTGCCCCTACAAAACATTTAAGAAGTTTATAGTCAAATCAAGCCCTATGTGATTCAGAAGCATTTGAAGCTTGCTTGCATTTTTTTCCCCAGCTAGACCAAGAGAAGAAGAGACTTGACAATGCAGATAGAACCTTTGTACAACACTGTTCAGTCAACCCAGCTTTCTCCATCTACCCATCCCTTTCAAATGCCAACTAAAATGGAGAAAAGTCCTAGTTCAGCAACAGCAGTGCAATTACAGTCACAGATGTCTATAGGGTATCTCTCCAGCCTTGTCTATGGTAACACAAGCCAAAAGTAGCTGGAAATTTGCACTTGAATTCTCCAGATGAAGAATGTCAATTTAACTGAACCCAGATGATACCAATAAGGACAACTTCTCTCTACAACAGTGGAGACCATTGAAAGCTGTAGACCCCAGTAGAGACAGTCTGCAGGAGATAAGGAATTCTCTTTGCTTGAACTTGGCCCATTTTCTTCCCTGCTGTGATGAAATCCGTGGCCAACCAATACAGACACAGTGACGTTTCCCTTGCAGTGTAACAGGAGTTGACAATCAAAAAAGTAACATAAACAAAGAGTTTCTGACTCCTGGAGGTACCAGGAATGCTAAGCAGTGATGCCTGCCTTGTTACCTTTGTGGCAGTGCTGAATTGCAGTGGAGGAGAAACACGCAGGGCACAAAGACACAGAAACATTCAGGCAACTCCCCCCTCCCACTTCTGCCCCCAAACAATTTCTGTCCAGCAGAGCTTCTACACTTAAGTTTCTGGCACAAGTCAGCAGTAGGATTAAACTGGAGAGCATCTGCTCGATTGTGTGAAGGGGATCAGCTGCATTGGCAGGCCAGAGAGATGCAGGAAACACTACAGCAGGTGGTTTTGCCCCCAGCATTAAGGAAGCATGGTGCTGTCTATCTCATGTAGTGAATGACAACACAAGGACCAGAACTCTTGTTCCCATCAGCGTTTTCCATGTTCTGCAGTACTGAAGAGTAATGCATACATTTCCTGGCTTCATCTAGCTCTGTAAAACCTCTCTGCTCCTTCCAGATTTACCTCAAACCCCAGCTCCAGCCTAGCTTGAAATGCACTTAAAGAGGTGTTATATCAGACTCAAACTAAGTTTCTTGATGCTTATATCAGCTGCCTCCACCCATACTGCCTGTAGCATACAAAATGCCACATCAGGACCTGGATCCCAAAGGATGGGGAGCAGTACCTGCCCTGAAATCATCCCAGAAGGGCTTGGTGCTTCCAGTCACCTCTTCTCACCTCACTCTTCTGAACTCTGCACAGAGCGAGAAAAACATGTTTGGCTGCTTCCAGCTCCTCATCCCTACTCCCAACCAGAAATCCCAGCCTGGGATGTACAAAGACTCTTCATGTGCCTAGAAATGTGAAGGACAGCCCTCAGACCAGCACCAGATTTTCATCCTCTGCCTGGCCTCCACACTGTAGGAGACGTTTGGGTCTCATAAAGCACCAAAAGGCCATGCATACCAGAGGTCATGATAAAAGGATCTTGTCCCTCAAGCACCACTCCTCTCTATAAAACCCTCCTAGCTCTGCAGAAGGTGTCAAGAATATTTGCTTTCACCTCTCCAACTCAAACCTTAAACCTGATATTAACTTAGCATATTCTCTCATTCCTGGTGGGACCTCTATGCTGGGTCATGTACAATGATGCAATGACTTCAACGTCCAGATCAAAACTCTTCAAAGCATTATTGCTGCAGAAAAAAAACAGCATTGGGATCTGCACCCTACAACCAAGGCAGTTGTGTAGACAGGACCGTGCCCTGTCTTAATCTGACTATCTCTAACTTCTGCCCTCTCCTGTCCTCTTAGGAGCTGCAGGCTGCAGCAAGAAGTGTCCCTCTGGCTGCTTTAACTAGCTCTTACCATTACAGTGACAGTAGTGAATATATTCCAGGACAGCCCTAGCCTTAAGCCTATAAACAGATGTCTCTCTTACTCTCTGTGCCATCTAAACAAACACTGTCTAGATGCTTTAGATTGCCATGTCCTAATTGTAATCCCATGGCTAACATCATAACTACCCAGGGGACCATAAGCTACATTAAAAGCCCTGATTCCCTTTAACATGAGCCCCCTCCCTATCTTTCTGGTCTGTGCAGGATACAGCCAGTACAACTTGTCTGACTACCTCATTTTCTCTGACTCTAACCTGAAATGTATTGCCAAATACAATTACAGAGCAGGGCACGACAGCCTTCAGCCCCCATATTTTATTGCCCAGGCTTTACAGGTTGCCTCTTTTAAAATGGCTTTAAATACATTCACTTCTGCAATGAGAAATCCTCCCCTCAAGTGACATGTAGCCCATGGGGCCATCCCATTCCTGAAATCAGTTAAGGCAGAGAAACAAAAGCAGCTAGACAGGTTATTCTTGTCACAACCTGCAGAGTCCACAGAGGCAGGGAGAGAGCTGCTTTTAGTGGGGCACTTGCACTCAGGTCAAGATTTACAGAACTGGCTGTGCCCTGAGTGCCTGTGAGGTTAAAGCTGTTCAGGAGTCTGGAGCCTAAAGCATTTGAGGACATCATTACTGCAGCTTACTGCAGTGACAGGACAGGGAGATGGGATGTAAGATCTTGCAGATCAAGCAGAGGGTCTGTTGCTGTTTGAACTACTACCTAAGTACATGTAAGGTTCGGGTTAGGCTTAGGATTTCACTATCTAAAGCAGGCAGACAGACAGCTCTTGCTGTATCAAGCAGAGCACAGGAAAGTCAGTGAGCAGACACTTGTTAGTAGGCAAAATCCTTGTCTAGCACTTTAAAATATTAATCTAATGATCTAGAATCTACTGTATTTCAAACAATAATTATTGTAATACTTTCCAGACCCTATAAAGTAACATTTAATTCTGTTGGGGGAATTGGAGGTCTCTCTCATTCCTGACAAAATGACCTGGTGCCTTGTTGCATGGGCAGCTAGGGCATGGGTAGAGGTTAGTCTCCCTGGCTTTATGGTCAGGGACCACGTTAATGACACTGAAGTGTCTTAACAGCAGTAACAATTCGATGCTGGTCCTTTTTTTTTTTCAGGATGGATCTAAGTAAGAGCAAAGATATCTAAAGTGTGCAGGAAACTTAATCGCTCAGTGCCCCAGGGACATGAGAGCCAGGGGAGAGATCTGATGTCTGTGGGCATCAAGGTGGAGTATTTTGCTGTTGAAGGCACAGTAGAGTTGAGGCTGGTGTTTGGGTGAGTATGTGGTAGTCAGATGATTTTATAAGACACCTGCTTCTAATGGCCTTCCTCTCACTAAAGGCATGCTGCATAAATGCTGAACTGCTTTGCCTGCGAGTCTCTTCAATGGTGCCTCTGAGGGCCTTGAATGACCCACTGAGGGCCACCCACTTCCCTGTCACCCCAGCCCCACTGCTCCCTTTGGAGCAAGTGGGTGCTGGCAGCCCTCTGAGCAGACCAGCCACGGCAGCATGGGGGAGATGGGACAGGACATGTGTCTCCAGTCTTAGCCATTTCAGGAAGCAGGTAACTCCAAATGTCTCCTTACCACAGTGACCTGGTGAAGCTGTGCTTTTCCACCCCTTCACCCATGCCTGCAGCTCTCTTGGTCCACCTTAGCCTGCCCCTTTGGCTTTCTGCCTGGCACGGATGACCACTTCTGTGCTCTTCTCACTACTTGTCTGCCTGTGGACGTGGTGATGTGTGTTAGATGTCAGTTTCTTATTCTTGCAGGTCAGCAGGTAACCTCCATAAGTAAACAAGCATCCAAATTAAAGACAGGCATGTTTCAACAAGGGAACTCAATCTGATTCCGAAGGTGAAAGATCAAGTTTATTAGCTAAGCCACCCACGTCCCCAGGAATATTACATGAATTAAAACCAGACTTCCTGGTGGAATATATGCAGTGGCTGTCAACAGCATAAATTATGCCTGAAGAGGTTTTAGTTGCTCTTCTGAAAAGTATGAAAACTTCTTTTGATTTAAGGGTTACAAAGTGTTGTTTGGGGTGGTTTTTTTTTGGGGGGGGAGGTGGGGGTGGGTTTTGTTCTTTTAATTTATCTGGACAATATCATGTCTTCTACTTACAAACTTGGTTAAGTTGCAGCAAGCAGTCCTGCAAGGGCACAAAGCCAACATCCAAACACAATATCTGTCAATTAAAAGACTTTTGTTGTTGCTTAAATGAGAAACCCTCTGTAAACTGCCCATTCAAAATGAGATCATATGCTCCAGCTACAGACATCTCTGAAACCTACAAACGGGGTTAAAAAAAAACGTGGTTTAAAAAGCAAGATTTGAACTCCCAGTCCATTTACAACCACTAAGGGCACTGGATCCAGATAGTTTATGGCACTTCATACAAACACCAAGTGTTTAAATTCAAAACAAACAGCTGATCTGGAGTGTAATCAGCGTTGAAAGTTACTGTGGGGGCTAGAAAGGCTGGCAGTTCATTTGCAGCACAAAGAGGAATTACCATACCATTCATGATAGACAAAGTTTGAGCTAATAAGATAGAAATGACCTTCCCTCCAGTAGTCATACTGATTAAGCATCTTTTCACAGTACTTCCTTGAATGGAGATGAGCACTATTGACTTAATTGAGTTCAGGCTGGTGTAAATCAGGACTAAGTCAATTTTAATCAGTAGCATTAAGCTAATACAAATCAGTTCCTCATTATATTTTCTCTGTGATCAAATTACTGCATGTGAGCTTCAGCATGTAATAATTTGCTCTAGGTTTCCCATCAGTGCTTAGACTAAGAGGTTGCAATAATAAGTGTAAAGCCTCCACCAGAACTGATCTGGCAAACTGCTTACTACAGCAAGGCTCATGTATACTTTGTACTTGGCATAGAGTAAAGGCCACAAGATGTGTTGAAAGCTTTCTGGAGAAATAGCCAACCATCAACAGTAGTTCCCTGGGTCCTTCTCGAGGAATCTTGACAAAATGAAACCCAGCAAGCTACATTTCTCTCTATCACTGATCAACCCAACTGCAGCTCAGTGCATCGACAGTCATCGAGTGGATTAATTTTACACATGTGCTTGTGAATGATCTGAAGATATCAAAATCCAGCAGTGTATTCATTTATTCACTAGCACTACTCACTACTGCTTGCAAAAATACTCTTCTGTGAAAGCATTACTCCACTCCAGAGTGATGAAAGCCTCCTTGAGACACAGCGACCATCCAGATGCAAATGTCTTGAGACACAGCGACTGTTCTTCAGCGTGAGAGTGGTGAGAGCCTGGAATGGGTTGCCCAGGGAGGTGGTTGAGGCCCCATCCCTGGAGGTGTTTAAGGCCAGGCTGGATGAGGCTCTGGCCAGGCTAATCTAGGGTAGAGTGTTCCTGCCCATGGCAATGGGGTTGGAACTGGATGATC
This sequence comes from Pogoniulus pusillus, assembly GCF_015220805.1. Classification (NCBI taxonomy): domain Eukaryota; kingdom Metazoa; phylum Chordata; class Aves; order Piciformes; family Lybiidae; genus Pogoniulus; species Pogoniulus pusillus. The sequence continues at coordinate 17,242,118 of NC_087286.1, read as the reverse complement.
CTTGTGGTCCCTTCCAACCCTGAGTGATTCTATGATTCTATGATTCAGGACAACTTAGAGCCAAAATGCAACACCAGTTTGATCTGCCAGGTCTTTGCAAAATCACTTCCCCATTAAATACTGGGTCATTTTGATCCTTACATGCAGATTTTCTGCACCTTTTCATTAGAATGCTGCTTTGGGAACGTTGGTTAAGTGGCAGCTCGGAGTTGTCCCTGCTTGCTCAGCAGGATGCCTCCCTTACGGGACACCTTCCCCAGCCCTTTCAATGCTGCCTACTCCAGTGTCCACTTCGAGGGAATGCCTCTGATCTTTAATTTCGTTTTGCAAACCATGCAAACCAAAAATATATGAGCAGCCTTACCTCTGGGTGTAGGAAAGTTTTATTTACATGCAGATGCTAAAAATGCTGACCCTTTGCTCCCAGTTCTCATACTCGTGGGGAACTCCCTGAAGTTCTGGTGATGCAGATTGAGTGAAACCACATCAGACTGCAGGGTGTGAGGGGTGTCCATTATGCAGGCACATGCACACCTACGAGAGCCAACAGCACAGCTTCCCAAAACACTTGGAGTTGTGCACTTGTACTTTCGAGCCACGCTTCATGAGAGCTCTGGAGCCTTCATTCTGACCTGTGCACACACACGAATGAGCGATGTGGATACTCAGACATCTTTTATCCAAACAAACCCGAACAGTTTCCAACAAGGCCGTGGTTTGCTGCCCGCTGGGTGCAGAGGGAGGCCCGGCAACCCCAAACCCCCCAGCTCCCGGCTGCGCCGCAGGAGCAAGCGAGAGGCGCAGGGGTTACAGAGCGCTCCGAGCGCGGCTGGGATCGCGGCGAGGCGAACAAAAGGAAACTGTTGGGAAGCGCCGAGCCCAGCGGCCCGGCGGAGCTGGCCGCGTTCGCCGGCGTCGCGGCGGGGTCTGCCTCCACCCACACGTCCCGCACTGGCACCACAGCGTCCCCAGGAAGAATATTGCCGTTTCTTAATGAGAATTTCACTGATTTATCTGATAAGAGAGCAATTATCTGGAGACAATATCATCATTTGTGGGTAGGAAGCCGCCCTCCGTCACGCCGGGGATGTGACCGAGCGCAGTGCATGTTTTACTTTGGACTAAACGGTGCCTTTCATCTCAGCCGTGGCTGGCTTGCATAAAGCTACCTTTCATCTGCTTGCCTAATAAATAAGTTTTCTAATTCACACGGGGTCAGTTGCTGGTGACTAGGATATTTTCTGCAGGAACACGTCAGGGCAGGTAAGTAAAAACCTCTACAGCAAGGAACTCTGATAAAGAGTGAACCCTGCAGGAGCATATCACAGCAGCGCGCCTCAAACACTGCCAACCGGCTGCCAGCGCTCTGCCCAGCGCTGCGCTGCAGAAGCGACCTGCAGGGACATCTCAGCCATCCACTTCTTCCCAGGCTTGTGCTCATTCCCTGGTTTCGCTTCGAGGATGTCTTTTAAGTGCTTACTTCCTGTAGAGAAAAAGGGTAAAGCTCAAATTCCTATAAAAATCTGCTTCTAAACTCTTGAAAGCAGGAATAATTTCCCCTCTGGGAAAGTTGTGGCAGCTTTAGAGCCCCTTCAGCTGCATCTGCTGGGAACTGCAGCATGCACCCAACCATGAGTTCATCCATTCTCTTGCAAGCCTGTATCTTCATCTCCTCCTAGGCTGTAGGCATTCATAGTTCTTTCTATCAGAGTCTGTAGGTGAGCAAACCTACAGGACCTTAGTTTAAAGGTTAATATTCACTTGCTTGGGGGATGCTTTAAGTGATTTGACACTGTCTCCCATGGCATCCTAATGAGCAAGCTCAGGAAGCGTGGGATGGAAGAGCAGGCAGCGAGGTGGATTAGGAACTGGTTACAAGATAGAGTTCAAAGAGTGGTGATCAATGGTGCCAGGTCCAGCTGGAGAGCTGAGACTAGTGGAGTCCCCCAGGCATCAGTGCTGGGTCCGGTGCTGTTCAATATCTTCATCAAGGACATTGATGAGGGGGCAGACAGACAGTCAGAGTCTGCTCAGCAAGTTTGCTGATGACACCAAACTGGGAGCCATCCAGCGAGACCTGGACAGACTGAGAGCTGGGTGCAGAGGAACCAAACGAGGTTCGTCAGGGGCAAGTGCAGAGTCCTGCACCTGGGGAGGAGTAACAAACTCCACCAATACAGGCTGGCAAGTGATCTGCTGGAGAGCAGCCCCGTGGAGAGGGACCTGTGAGTGCTGGTGGATAACATCGATGGGACAGCAATGTGCCCTTGTGGACAAGAAGGTCAACAGAATCCTGGAGTGTATTAAGAAGAATGTGTCCAGCAGATCAAGGGAGGTTCTCCTCCCCCTCCACTCTGCCCTGATGAGACCCCACCTTGAATACTGTGTTCGGTTTTGGGCTCCCCAGTTTAAGAGGGACAGGGATCTGCTGGAGCATGTCCAGCAGAGGGCTACAAGGATGATTAGGGGAGTGGAACACTGTCTGGTGAGGAGAGGCTGAGGGACCTGGGGCTGTTTAGTCTGGAGAAGAGAAGACTGAGAGGGGATTTAATAAATGTCTATAAATATTTGAGGGCTGGGGGCTGGGGCAGTACAGGCTCTGCTCACTTGCTCCCTGGGATAGGACAAGGAGCAATGGATGGAAGCTGCAGCACAGGAGGTTCCACCTCAACACAAGGGGGAACTTCTTTACTGTAAGGGTCCCAGAGCACTGGCACAGGTTGCCCAGAGAGGCTGTGGAGTCTCTTTCTCTGGAGGCTTTGAAAGTCTCCAGAGCCCTGTCTGGATGTGTTCCTCTGTGACCTGAGCTAGATTATATGGTCCTGCTGTGGCAGGGAGGTTGGACTCTTTGCGTCCCTTTCAACCCCTGACATCCTGTGATCCTGTGATTTGCAGGACTGAGATAGCTCACACCTGCAGAACTAGGTCACCCCTAATTACCATCCCACAGCTACACTTTTGGTCCCTCTGCTATGATGAAGTAGTGGCTCTTCTTCATCTATTTCAAGCCACAGAGCACATACATAATCCCTCAAGAACATAACTCTCACTGATTCCAGTGTGTATGATTCTGTTTATCACAGAATATGAACGTATGCAAAGCTGGAATCTACATGACTTTGAAGGAATCTTTCATAAGTATATTTACTTGCTGCTGCTTAAGAAAAGTCTCTACCATTAGATCTTAATCTCTTCTCACAGAAAATAAAGAACAGATTTCTCACTGTTTTTCCTAGCAGCTATTACCAATGTCCTGGTATTAGTTTGGAAGACTGCCCTGATAAGCATGACTATCCTTTTTTAAACAGCCATTGCTAGGGGGCACTTAAAACAGGCTCAAAGAGGGTAGAAAGGGAGATGGGGAAAGAATTGGCTTTGTTTTGATCCACTACCCTCCCAATCCCTCAAATTTGCTTTCATTCATCTTCTTAGACTGCTTTCACCATCCTAAACAGACAGAATCACACCCTCATTTCTCTTGTGTCAGCAGTAATGCCAAAACTCAAACACAGCTACTAATTTAATCACTACTGTAAATTTAGGGTTTCTTTTTTGTTGCATACTACACCATGTTGATGATGCAACTCTATAGGTTATGGCAGAGTAGTTGTCCAGACTGCCCAGCAGATATTAACTCTGATAATGGGCTTTCCCCAAGAGATCACAGTTTGAAGCCATTCCTGCATCCAATCTGGGTAGTTTGGAAGGCACTTCAGCTCTTAACATCTGCACTAACCTGATTTAAGGCTGAGAGTGAATTATAGCATAGGGTACAATGTTATACAAGTACTATAATTAGCCCCAGACAGCCATCCCAAAGTGAGGAAAATGTGATTAAACACTAAAAAGAAAAAAATAAATGCTCAAAGTCACATTGAGGCACCTAAATTGTCCTTCTCAGAGTAATGCTGTGTTAGGAATGAGCAGCTTTGATTAGATCTTTGTTTACAGTCTCTAAAGTTTGAGACCTGATTTTTCTCCTAGTGTGCTGGTTTGAGGCCAGTTGGAATATTTGAATGAGAAAAAATAGGTTATAGGCTGTGAAAAGATAATAATGGTGATGCCTACTTCACTCACAGGCTTGCTGAGATGTATAAAAACAAGAATACAAACATAGATAAGACAGTGTGAGGGTCTCTGTCAGTGTCTGTGCTTTTCTCCCTGGGTTTTTGCTGTGTAACCCAACTGATTCTGCTTCTAACCCCCCTAGCTGATCCTCCAAACTCACCTTGCACATAAGGCATACTCTGGGATAAAGTAGAGGGCTGGAAAGAAGGTGGAAGGGTGGTTGGGAGCCCCTCTTGTGTACTCTGGTTTCTGGGAGGGGTGTTGTGTTTCTGTATTACTTTTAACTTATATATTGCTGCATATTGCTGTAAGTATCCACAGTGTATTGTAACTATCTGCTTGTCTATTGTGCTAAGCTCTGAATGTAAAGCTTCATTCCTTGACCTCCAGCCAGCTGAGTCTAATCTGGGTGATTTCATAAGAGTGAACCATCACACCTAGCCATGGAGCTCAGTTTAGAAAAGCAGACTTTCAAGACTAGTGAACAAAGCCTTGTGTTAGATGCAAAACCTCTTGCAGCAGTTGGGATCACCAGTGTTACAGGGATGCTTTCTTTCACAGTCTGAAGTCATCAAAGGCAAACCTAGAATGGGAAGTCTGAGCTGGATCTCTTTCAGACTCTTATTCATCTACCTAAGTACCCCACAGGCAAAAGAGCAGGGATGCTAGCAGACACATTGCCAGACTGACCCCATTGTCTGGACCTCTTCCTCCAGTGTCTTACATACATAGAGAGGCATCCAAGACTGTCATTATACCACTGTGCATGTCTTCTGTGAGGGAAAGTTAGTGCTAGGCTGCAGCACAGCTTGGGAAAGTCCCAACCATGACCTTGGTGCCATTACAGCATGGCAAGAGCTCTATCTTACCTCTATCTTACATCATCTCTTCACAGAGAGAGTGATTTGCCATTGGAATGGGCTGACCAGGGAGGTGGTGGAGACACTGTCCCTGGAGGTGTTCAAGAAAAGACTTGATGAGGCACTTAGTGCCATGGTCTGGTTGATTGGCTATGGCTGGGGGATAGGTTGGACTGGATGATCTTGGAGGTCCCTTCCAACCTGGTTGATTCTATGATTCTGTGATCATGGTGAACAGGAATGGAACCTGGTGCATCTAAGATCACTTTAAGTAGCTAATATACAAACAGAGAAATGTTTCAGTATAAGGTAAGGAGCTCTGTACTCCCTTCCTCCATGTCACAGCTCTCCTCCTAACCCCTTGCAAGTAAAGGAGCAGTTTATAGGACTGATGGGAATAACTGTTTTGCAAATCTTTTGGAACCACTCTTTGCATGGGGTTTTCTAAGCGTGTCCACACTTCAGCTTTTGCTGGTGCTGTGACTACAGAAGGGCCTGGGAACAAGGACATTGCAAAAACTAAAGGAGGCTTCAGTTGCAAAAGCTCTTCCCACAACTGCCCAGTTGGTAAAGCAGAGCCCCAGGCTGCAGTTAGGAGAGCAGACACTAAAGCTTGCTTTTTACTGTCCTAGTGCTGTATTTCAGCATCTCTTTTGCTTGCATCACTGCTACAGTTTGCATGCTATGATGCATATCATGGATACAACATGAATTCATAAATCTTCCAAGGAAAAACTGTGGTCTTGCAGGGGTGATTTTTGCCCTTAAGACACTGTTTCCATGTCTAGTTGATGAAGTAGTGCAAACAGTATAATGACACAAAGAAGGAGGCAGTGAATAGTAGTGCAGGCAGGAAGAATGGTGTCTTGGAGGAGGGACAGCTTTGCTCTCAGAGAAACCTAGTGTGTAACTGCAGTGTGAGATCTCCAAGCACTGCAGACTGTGCCCTGCCCTGGTATAGCTCTTCTCTAGGTCCATTCTCCTCTCCTGCCATTTCCCTCAGTGTGGGTTTGGCAGAGTACATTCAGATGCTGTGAGCTAGCTGCTTTCCACCTGTTTCTTCAGGAGGTTTTATGGTACTGAGGTTTCATGTTTTTATTTTCACCACTCCAGGTGTTCATGTAAAAGGGAAATGGAATTTATGCTTTGGGTTTTGGGATATTTTTGTTTCCAAATTGAAGTTCCCCAGGAGAACCTTAACTCTTCTGGGCCCTCGAGCACAGCCTAATCCCACTGTAGATGGTATCTATCTAATGGCCTGAGAAGGAACGTCAACAGGGTGCCAGTAAGAGCTTCTCCTCTGTCACATCAACAAATCACCCAATAAAACCATGCAGGCAGGTTGGACAAGGTATTAAAATAACCCAAACCAAACACATTTCCAGACTTTCTTTAGCTGCAGGATAAAGAAGCAACAGGCTGCAGCATTGGTGTATCTGTTTCCTTCACAAGTCTTCTTTAAAGCAGGTATCTTGTCAGTTAGATTAGGGATGAGAAGGAAATAGAAAGGTGATACTGGCTGGATTGCAGGGACCAGAGTAGTAAGATTCCACTGCTTATTCGTGATGGGTTAATTTGAAAGAGAAAAGACATCTCTTTGAGTGGCTCTCATGATAGTCTTGTGAGAATAAGCAGCAGACAGAGTGGAGCCCATCTGGGATTTTACCAGTTAGACTCTCCCATGGCAAAGACCTCGTATTGCATTAAAATATTAACTTGAAAGACATTGGTTGGCTCATGGAGAAACCATAGCCTGTGCACTAAGCTAGGATCCCACACAACATTGTGTCCTTGTTATCAGCCACTTCACAATTGTCTATTTTGTTCCTGCATCCAAGGCATTAAAGTTCGTTAATTTAATTTCATCTTATCAAGAGGCAGCTAAACAGATGCTGGGTGAAGATGAGGAGAAGAAAACAAAAAGCTTTTTCACTCTGAGGACTCTGCTGTATGTCATGGCTGCCTAGACAGGCTCACAAATCACTGTTGATAAAATGGATGTCTACTGCAAACCAAAGTCACCAGCCCGAAAAGAGGGAGCAAGAAAGTCAACTGTGTGACAGTAGCTGGAATGAACTTTAAACCAGTTCACTCTGATAGAAAATCTCCATACAAGAGCCAAAGCTTTTGTTATTTATGCATACTCACAGAGCACACAGCAGTGTGAGGAAGGTCTATCCACGTAGAAACACAGCAGCAGGAGTGCTGAATACTCAGGCTTACAACCCAAGCACACTTGCATGGTTTGACTGAACACAGAACTGCAGCAGTTCCCCACGCAAGCAGCAGCAGTGTCCTTCAAAACCTTGCTTCCCTTATGGAATTTCATAGAATCAACCAGGTTGGAAGAGATCTCCAAACTCATCCAGTCCAACCTGTCCCCCAGCCCTATCCAGTCAACCAGACCATGGCACTAAGTGCCTCATCCAGGCTTTTCTTGAACACCTCCAGGGACAGTGACTTCACCACCTCCCTGGTCAGCCCATTCCAATGCCAATCACTCTCTCTGTGAAGAACTTCCCTGGTGTTTGATCAACAAATACTGAACCTTTTTCTGTTCCCAAGAAACCAGGTATTCCTCTGTCCAAACCCCTTTGCATGAGGAATTCCTGCCCTAGTTTAACTGGGTGCAGTTGGTAGAGAGGGATCTTGGCAGGGCAACCACAACAGACCAGGTATTTCTTCTCACTAGCATTTTCAAGAGCAACAGTGAAGTATTTCATTGCTCTAAAATGAGATGGCTTTTAACAATTGAAGAGATTAAAAGCACCAGCAGCAGAGCAAAGCAGGGCACTTTGATTCTAGGAATGGTGTTCACATCAAGGGATGCTGCATTTGTTTCGTCACTGTAGCCTGCACAAGTGAGATCAATTCAGGCCATTCGACTGCTCTGCACTTCAAATGGCATTCATTGATTTTAACAAACTTGGCACATTGACACAGGACAGAGCCTGATGAAGGCACACCACAGGGCTGGACTTATTCTCTGATTCTGTCCTATGTGCAGGATCATGGATGTTTCCAAAAACCTGAGTTTTACTTTATTACCAGGACAGGCCAAGTGTCTATCATATTCCAATTTCAGGTGTCTGACCACTGCAAGGAGCAGATGCTTGATATGGGTCAAGAACTGGCTGGAGGGCTGGGCCCAGAGAGTGATGGGGAATGGTGCCACATCCAGCTGGCAACTGTCACTAGTGGTGTGCCCCAGGGATCAGTGCTGGGCCCAGTCCTGTTCAATATCTTTATTGATGATCTGGAACAGGGCATTGAGTCCAGCATCAGTAAGTTTGCAGAAGACACCAAGCTAGGAGCAGGTGTGGAGCTGTTGGAGGGTAGGAGAGCCCTGCAGAGGGACCTGGCCAGGCTGGATGGGTGGGCAGAGGCCAATGGGATGAGATTAACAATGCCTAGTGCAGAATTCTACACTTGGGCCACAACAACCTCAAGCAGCACTGCAGGCTGGGGACAGAGTGGCTGAGAGCCCCAGCCAGGCTTTTCTTGAACACCTCTAGGGACAGTGACTTCACCACCTCCCTGGGCAGCCCATTCCAGTGCCAATCACTCTCTCTGGCAACAACTTCCTTCTAACATCCAGCCTAGACCTCCCCTGGCACAACTTGAGACTGTGTCCCCTTCTTCTGTTGCTGGTTGCCTGGCAGAAGAGACCAACCCCACCTGGCTACAGCCTCCCTTCAGGTAGTTGCAGACAGCAATGAACTCTGCCCTGAGCCTCCTCTTCTGCAGGCTGCACACCCCCAGCTCCCTCAGCCTCTCCTCATAGGGCTGTGCTCCAGGCCTCTCACCAGCTTTTTGCCCCTCTCTGGACATGTTGTTTTGCTGATGGCTGCCAAATTGGCCAGCAAAATGCCCAAAGAAAGGTTGAGTATATGAAGACTCCTTTGCCTTGAGTGCCTACAGTCTGTTGATTTTAATTTAGTGACATTCAGGAGAAGTCATTCTTGGTTTATTCTCCCATCAACTCATTTGAACCAGTATGTCTTTAAAGCCAACCAAACGTAATAAAAGGATATTTTCCAGCATATATTGTTGCAACAAAGAAGAGAACAGTCAAGCACATTTTTCCCAAACCATTTACTAGTCTCCAGGGAGATATAATTTCCTTTCAAACTGAACTACGTTTCAATTCATAGGACATTTTTATTAGCCATTTTGGACTAAGTAATTGACTTTTGGAAGCTGTTCCTTCATTGTTGCAATATCAATTAGTCAACCAACTATCATAAGGTAAAGTGAGAAACTGACAAGATAAGCATCTACTCCCACTTGGCACTTTGAATAAAACCATCCTTCATTCACTCAGCTGCTTAGCTGAAGGTCACAACTTCATATGTCCATATCAAAATGATCACAGGCTCACAGCATGTTGGGTGTTGGAGGGGACCCAAGATCATCGAGTCCACCCCCTGGGCAGAGCAGGACAATCCTATCTAACACAGATCACAGAGGAACACATCCAGACAGGCCTTGAAAGGCTTCAGGGATGGCAACTCCACCACCTCCCTGGGCAGCCCACTCCAATGGCAAATCACTCTCTCTGTGAAGAATTTCCCATACTGGACAGTTAAAGAGTATAGAGAAGTTCACAGCCAATGACTGGTTGGCCACTGCCACTCACTTTGATGTTCATTCCTCTCTTGTCAAAGAAAGATCAGCAGCACATGCTCAGCACAAAACTCACCTAATCCATGTTGTGTTTTGGAAGATTAAACTGCAACTTTTGTAGAATCATAGAATCAACCAGGTTGGAAGAGACAGCCAAGATCATTTAATAGAATTTCATAGAATCAACCATGTTGGAAGAGACATTAAAGCTCATCCAGTCCAACCTAGCACCCAGCCCTATGCAGTCAACCAGACCATGGCACTAAGTGCCTCATCCAGGCTTTGCTTCAACACCTCCAGGCACAGCGTCTCCACCACCTCCCTGGGCAGCCCATTCCAATGCCAATCACTCTCTCTGCCAACAACTTCCTGACAACATCCAGCCTAGATCTCCCCTGGCACAACTTGAGACTGTGTCCCCTTGTTCTATTGCTGGTTGCCTGGGAGAAGAGACCAATCCCACCTGGCTACAGCCTCCCTTCAGGTAGTTGTAGACAGCAATGAGCTCCGCCCTGAGCTTCCTCTTCTGCAGGCTGCACACCCCCAGCTCCCTCAGCCTCTACTTTGTCAGGAAGTATCAGAGCAAGTCAGCTGAAAATCTGCAGGCAAGAAGACAAGATGAACCCTTCTCTGTCGCAGTCTGGACTGAATTACCAATAGCCATGTGACACAATATGACATGACACATCACTGTTACCAGCTGAAATCTTATTAGCAGCTTCAAGTACAGTAGCTTTTTAGAGCTGTATTCAAACAATGAGGAAGAATTAAAGATCCAGGCAAAGTTTCACAAAGCAAATAATTTCCTTTTAATTGAAACCATAAGGGCATAGTTTTGGATGCAGTTAATGCTCTGGAGCTCTTTGCTTCGTTTGAACACAAGTGATTTTAAGCATATTATTACATGAATATATTGTACTGCATCCCTCACTTGGGGGAAGGGAAAAAAAAAGGGCATGGAAAGACAGCAGAAAAATACATTTCCCTCATCCCTCCCTTTCTGATTGTGGCATACCAGCAGGCTTTTGGCATGGCAGCATAGATGAATGCTACACATCTATATGGGAATCATATACCACATTTTTATGTTTCAGCCTTAGCCAACGTTTCCTTCTTGTAAAACATCCAAGGTTTCTGGTAGAAGCTTTATTACAAAAGATGCATTGTTTCCACTGAGTTATGTACTAAGAATAATCAGGCAAAATGGTGATATTAACCCTAATGGAAACAAGACATCCCCTGTTACTTGCTGTTGATGAAACTCTGTGATTTGAACAGACCCCAAAGAACTATGATTACCTTCAGAAAGGCAGAGAAAAGGATATTAATTTCTGTGTCTTCGTTTTGCAAGCTGCTTGGGCTTAAGGAGATTCTTACCAGAGGCAGAAACTCTGACAGCTACAGGGTTCTTTTTGCCCGTTGGTCCCCTGCAGAGGGGAAGGGCTGAGGGCTGGGGAGTGGGGCAAGCAAAGCACTGCAGGGGCAGTGTGCTGGCTGGGGAGGTGGTAACTGATGGGCTGCAAAGTACACACTCAGCACATGAAGGGGTTTTTTGTTGTTGTTGTTTTCAGTTGCTGCATGTCGTGGAAGTAATCTTAAACTCTTTAAATAGTTTCCATACAGCACTTTACCATTGCTGTGGTTACCTCAGGTATGTTCTCTGATCACAGATTAAATGCTCTGGTCAGTTTTAAGTGGAAGAACAGACAGCAGGGCTTGATCAACAAATAGCAGTGGAAGCATTTGCGTGCATGTGTGGCTGAACTGCAGGGGAATTTTCCACTGAACCCATAGCATAATGGTGTTAAAGGACTTCTCAGAGGAGTATGAACAGGAAAACAACATGCACATGGAAAATGTGGTCACCCAACTACTGCCCCTGAGGAGCTGCCTGGTGGGAGATGCTCGCAGTGCAAGCGCTGCAGCCTAGGCAGGTCAAAGTGCCACACATAGAAAGCTGGCTCACTTCTCTTTTCCCACTCAATCCATTGAAAAACAAGGCTTCTAATGAGATTTCAGGTAATGTCCATTATTACACTCTTTGCTGGCTTAAAACAATAAGGGTACATTGCTTGTCCACATAAAATTGTTAGCGTGAAGTCGTTTGTGCTGTCAGGGCCCAAAGCTGGCTGCAGAAGGTATCCTTTTTTTGCTCAGAACAGGGGAAGCTGCCATTCTGTGAGTAATTCAGGATGCAGACCGTCACAGAGAAGAAGCCACAGCAGCTTAGGTAAGCAGATGTATCTGTAAATAAAGTAGTCATGTAAACGAAGCCTTCACTCTTTGCTTCTAATCAGATCGCACTTTAAAGGAGTCAGTTCCTTTGCATTCAAAGAGGAAAGGGATGCTAACCAATGATTTGGATAATCCCAAATTATCCAATACCATATTACAAGAATTATGGCTGGGATCCAATTCCATGAGTTTTTCCTACTGGTTTGCATGACCCTGTGAAGGTATCAAAAGCATTCTTTTGGAGCACATGGGGAAGTATTTGTAAGCATAAAGCTTAGCAAATCTTTAAGCAGCATATTTTGTTAGTGAATTTAATCTCTCTTTGCTCTTTTCTTTGTTTCTCTCCCTATTTTTTTCAGCATGTCTTGCAAGACTGCTCCACACCATGCAATAAAGATCGTGGTGGAACACTGGCACACGTTGCCCAGGGAGATGATGGAGGCCCCACCCCTGGAGATGCTCAAGGTCAGGTTTGATGGGGCTCTGAGGAATCTGATCTACTTAGGGATGTCCCTACTTTCTGCAGGGGAGTTAGACAAGATGACCTTTAAATGTCCCTTTCAACTCAGTGCATTTGATGATTCTGTGATTCTCTAATGAGTTCTGACAACCCCTTGTCAGCCAGTACCTATGGCACCCATATATGAGAATCATAGAATCATAGAGTCAACCAGGTTGGAAGAGACCTCTAAGATCATTCAGTCCAACCCTTATGAATTACCTGAATTCTATTAGGCTACAATTCATTTAACAGAATATTCATTACCACACTATAAATATTTGTTAATATTGTGTTCTGATGTTGACTTTCACAGAATCACAGAATCAATCAGGCTGGAGAACACCTGCAAGATCATCCAGTCCAACCTATCGTCTCTTTGCAATGAGATATGGGCCATTGTGTATGTGAAATCAGCTTTTAGGAGGAAAGAAATCTGCAACCTGTGCATATAGAAGGTCATAGAGTCACAGAATCAACCAGGTTGGAAGAGACCTCCAAGATCAGCAAGTCCAACCTAGCACCCAGCCCTAGACAAGCAACCAGACCATGGCACTAAGTGCCCCAGCCAGGCTTTTCTTCAACACCTCCAATGCCCATTCCAATGCCAATCACTCTCTCTGGCAACAACTTCCTCCTAACATCCAGCCTAGACCTCTGCTGGCACAGCTTGAGACTGTGTCACCTTCTTCTGTTACTGGTTGCCTGGCAGAAGAGACCAACCTCCTTTCAGCAATGAGGTCTGCCCTGAGCCTCCTCTTCTCCAGGCTGCACACCCCCAGCTCCCTCAGCCTCTCCTCACAGGGCTGTGCTCCAGGGCCCCCAGCAGCTTCCTCTAGGAAGTTTTTTAAAATAGGGTGATTTTAGGATTAAAAGTGCACCTAGACAACACCTGAATTATGTGGTAGAGAGAACTATTCACTGTGGCTTTTAGATAGCATATCTGGAGAACAGGTTTTTAGGTGCTGCAGTGGCAGGAGACGATGAGTTCAATATTCCAGCTTGAAAAGCATTCAATTGTTTAAGGTCAGTGCAACCCACACCACTTCTGGAGATCTTCACATAGTCCCTTCACCACTAGCAGGAAAGGCAGTGATGAGGGAGATACCTTCCCATCCCCAGGCTGGTGCAGCAGCAGTTGTACATGGGAGCAACCTTGGAGGAAAGTGCCAGGGAGGGAGATGATGTTGAAATCTCCCTGCGTGTGGTGTGACTGTTCACCAAAGACAGAACATAGCTGCCAGCAAATCCCATGACCTCTGTCCAAAGACAGAGTTATTACGAAGCCCAGACTGACATCCCAGGACAGTTTGGGCAGATAAAACAACAAACTCAGGACAGCCTTGAGGCAGGGTTCTCAGTGTGAGCTTGCTGAGCTGCTGGGGTGCTCCTGTAAGGCAGAAAACAGCACTGTGCCAATTCGTTATGCTCTCCAGGCTGCAAACCCACTGAAATGCACCTGAAGATCACAGGATCACAGGATGTCAGGGTTTGGAAGAGATCATCAAGTCCAACTCCTCTGCCACAGCAGGGCCATACAATCTAGCTCAGGTCACAGAGGAACACATCCAGACAGGGCTTTGAAAGTCTCCAGAGAAAGAGACTCCACAACCTCTCTGGGCAGCCTGTGCCAGTGCTCTGTGACCCTTACAGGAAAGAAGTTCCCTCTTGTGTTGAGGTGGAACCTCCTGTGCTGCAGCTTCTGTCCATGGCTCCTTGTTCTATCCCAGGAAGCAGTGAGCAGAGCCTGTCCCCCTCTCCTGACCCCCAGCCCTCAGAGAATTGCAAGTATTTATCAAATCCCCTCTCATTCTTCTCTTCTCCAGACTAAACAGCCCCAGGTCCCTCAGCCTCTCCTCACCAGACAGTGTTCCAGTCCCCTCATCATCCTTGTAGCCCTCTGCTGGACATGCTCCAGCAGATCCCCATCCCTCTTAAACTGGGGAGCCCAAAACTGAACACAGCACTCAGGATGAGGTCCCACCAGGGCAGAGTATGGACACTACCACCTGCTTTTTCTAACCTGGCTAATAATTTGGCTGAGGCATCCCTCTGTCTGGGTGGGGTGCAGGCATGTTTCGGCAGGAAAGTCATTTGGGCTCTTCCATGGCTTTCTGCTGCACTCCTCTGCTGTGCTCAAACCAAGGCTGTTACAGAGAAGTGGGGCAGGCAGGACCATGCAGGCAGAGATGAACAATGCCTTAACAAGAACAAAAGCAATTTCAAATCCCACCAGTTTGTCAGATTACTTAAAACATTTGACTGAAAGTCAAAAATGTTTCAATGGATCTTTTTGCCACCCAGATCTTATTTCTAGGACTTGTGGGTTTGGTTTTGGTTTTTTTTTGGGGGGGGAATCCTGAATTTTGGGGATTAACTACTTAATTTCAGGTTTCCTCAAATATGTGTTTGTAATTCCACTGTGCAAATGTAACCCAAAGCAATCAAGCTTTGAACTGGTTGATTTGTGTGCTGGCTTGAGGCAGATTGGAATATTTTGGTGAGAAAAAGGAGATGACAGGCTGTGAAAAGCAAACAGTGGTGATGCCTGCTACACTCATAGGCTTGCTGAGGTGTATAAAAACAAGGACACAAAACATAGATAAGACAGAGGGAGAGAGTGTGTGAATCTGTTGCAGTGGGTGCCTGTGCTTTTTTTCTTCCTCTGTAACCCAACTAATTCTGCTTCTAACCCCCCTTGCTGATCCTCCAAACTCACTTTGCACATAAGGCATACTCTGAGATAAGGTAGAGGGGTGGAAAGAAGGTGAAAGGGTGGTTGGGAGCCCCTCCTGGGGACTCTGGTTTCTGGGAGGGCTGCTGTGTTTCTCTATTACTGTTAACTTGTGCATTTCTGTATCTAGCTGTGTAGATTGTAACTATCTGCTTGTCTATTGTGCTAAGCTCTGAATGTAAGCTTCATTCCTTGACTTCCAGCCAGCTGAGTCCAGTCTGGGTGATTTCATGAGAGTGGGGAGGGGGCAGGTAACTCCCAGACCATCACAACTTGAATCTAGAGAAACACCTTTTTAAGCCTAGTTAGGCCAAAATTGGAAAGCCCACACCCAGCTTCTGGAGTCTCCCCAGCATCCCTGTTTTGCCCTAACATTTGCACAGAAGGCTGCAGGCATGTCTCCCACACCTACTTGGTCCATGCTCAGCAGCTTCACAGAACCAATCACCTTTCTTCCAAGTGGATTTGGTCCGCAGGGAGCTGACTCTAGAATGCAGTGCGTGATGCCACGTGTGCCGTAAGGAAGCAGGACAATGTGATTCACATGCTGCCTACAGATTTTCCACCAGCCCTTTGCACTGCAGGGCCTTCCTATCGTTTGGAGAAACTCTCAGAATAATGATTTGGCATGTGTAGCTGGTTTTTCCATTTCTGTCATTAAAGCTACTTTCAGGGCCGTGCTCAAGCGGCAACAAAAGCCTTTCCCACGTCGCAAATCACTGCGGTGCTTGGTGTGCACTATATCAATAAAAAGATTAGCTTACTTATAGGAAAAGGATGACAAAGTCCACAATTGTCCGAGCCTTGAGAAAAATGAGGTTCTGTTTCAACTAAACCAGCTAGTAATAATGTCAGGTTTTAACCCTCAGCTCCTCAGGTACAGTACAAGGCTCACAAGTGGATTTTATCTTACATGCAGCATTAAATTAGTGCCATTAACCTTGTAGGTCAGCCCTTTGAAGTCAAGTAGGCATTTTGCTATTGATTTCTGTGGAGTCAAGATTTCATATTTATTTCCATTGACTACTTGTTTCCAAGCATCAGGAAAATGCTCTGCTTAGGAGCCCAAAAAAAGAAATGTGAAGCAGAAGGATGTGGGAACAGGGAATTCTCCTTTGGTGTGAATATAGCATCTTCCAGTGCCATCCCAACTGACAGCAACCTATGCAGACTGAGAGACCAGCAGAAGTATTTCAAATACCTACAGAAATCAATTCTAATGGCTTTCCAGGAGCATTGAGAGAAAGCAAGAGGCAGAAAGATGACTCAAGTGAACATGAAGCAAATAGAAATGTTACTGGGGAGAGAAGAAGAGGCCAGACTTGAACCTGGAACCATGCTGCACTGAAACTAAGAAGCAGCTCCCATACAGATGTTTTTAAGGTTCATCAGAATGAAAACTGACTAAAGCCACATAGAGGAATCTGAAAGAGAGGTAATTCCTATTCTATTCCCATCCTCTGGAAAAGGAAAAGCACCAAGCTTTACTTAAGCATTTTAAGGAGTGCCAAAAGTTGATAGCAAATTTCCAAAAGGTCTGGCTTCTGTCATGGGAAATCATATTCTGTGAGAAAAAAAAACAGAGATCAATGAAAAGAAAACATCCAAAGTGGGGAAAAGATGCCTGGCCAGGGACTGGTGATGGAGAAGTCACCAGTTCAGGGAGTTTCTGGTCTTCGGAAAGGAATAACACCAGCAAACCACAGGGCTGTGGACATGATTAACAACATGTAAGGATGGACTCCATACTGAAATGGTGCACAGCAAGCACAGGACAAAAAGGTGGCTCTTTTCAGGAAGTATCACTTAATCCAAAAGGCTCTACTCAAAATGCCCAAGAATTGGACTGCATAACCTTAAAATGTCCATTACAACCCAAACATTATTCTATGATCATAGTGGAGACCAAGAAATGATGCTGGCCCTACATGAGTGCTGTCCAAGCACACAAACAGCAGTTCCAACCAACTCGAAGGAATCATTGAATTATAGGACAAACCAGGTTGGAAGTGACTTCCAAGATCATCCAGTCCAACCAAGCCAACCTATCCATCCAGTCCAACTTATCCAACCAAGATCATCCAGTCCAGCCCTAGGCAGTCAACCAGACCATGGCACTGTGTCCCAGCCAGTCTTTTCTTCAACACCTCCAGGGATGGTGACTCCACCACCTCCCTGGGCAGCCCATTCCAATGCCAATCACTCTCTCTGCCAACAACTTCCTAACAACATCCAGCCTAGACCTCCCCTGGCACAACTTGAGACTGTGTCCCCTTGTTCTATTGCTGGTTGCCTGGCAGAAGAGACCAACCCCACCTGGCTACAGCCTCCCTTCAGGTAGTTGTAGACAGCAATGAGCTCTGCCCTGAGCCTCCTCTTCTGCAGTTTGCACACCCCCAGCTCCCTCAGCCTCTCCTCACAGGGCAACTTCAACAAATCAGATTCAGAGTTGCATCAGGCAGCAAGCAGAGGGTCAACCTCTCCAATGTTGAAGGGTCCTCTTCAACATGCATGATGTTTCTAAGAGCCTTGGGCTTCATTTGACCGCTGGCCCTTCAGTGGGGCAATACTTCTTTAAAAAAATCATATTCACTTCTAAACAAAACCCAAGGAACCTGAGTGCTTCATGCTGTGTGCTGTGTTTTGCTACACAGTGAGGATCCCCCACAGGCAGCTGAAATGCTGTTGCTTTTTCTTCTCCTCATTAAAACAATGAATAACATTTGGGTTTGTGTAGGCTGCCTGAAAGGAAATGTACAGAGAAATAAGAACTTCTATTTTGACCCTTCCCAGCAGATTCAAGTCCTCACTTACAAATTAAGCCAGGGGCTATGGAAATACCAAAGAAAAAGGGCTGTAAAACTGTTTTCCTTTGGAAGGAATAGAAGGTTGTATGCAAACCCTCTTGAGCATCTTGTAAGGCTTTCTTACAAGCTCACTAGAAACAGGACTTTTCCTTACCATATTCAGAAATAAGAACTTGTGCCTGGATCAGGAACAGTGTGGCCAGCAGGAAAAGGGAGGTTGTTCTGCCCCTGGACTCAGCACTGCTCAGGCCACACCTTGAGTGCTGCGTCCAGTTCTGGGCCACTTAATTCAAGAGAGATGTTGAGATGCTGAAACGTGTCCAGAGGAGGGCGACAAAGCTGGTAAGGGTTCTGGAGCACAGCCCTGTGAGGAGAGGCTGAGGGAGCTGGGGTTGTGCAGCCTGCAGAAGAGGAGGCTCAGGGCAGACCTCATTGCTGTCTGCAGCTACCTGAAGGGAGGCTGTAGCCAGGTGGGGTTGGTCTCTTCTGCCAGGCAACCAGCAACAGAACAAGGGGACACAGTCTCAAGCTGTGCCAGGGGAGGTCTAGGCTGGATGTTGTTAGGAAGTTGTTGTCAGAGAGAGTGATTGGCATTGGAATGGACTGCTCAGGGAGGTGGTGGAGTCACCATTCCTGGAGGTGTTGAAGAAAAGCCTGGCTGAGGCACCTAGTGCCATGGTCTGGTTGACTGGATGGGGCTGGGTGCTAGGTTGGACTGGATGATCTTGGAGGTCTCTTCCAACCTGGTTGATTCTATGACCATAAACATTTAATTTCATGCTGCAGGTAGTATTTTTTACATTGTTTTTCTGAGCACTGCTTTTTTTCATCAGGAGCCTTCTGGGAAAAAAGTAGCAGAACAGAATTGCTGAGCTGCTGCCCTGTGGCACTGGTGCAGTCCTCAGCGACAGCTGGACATGGCATGTGGGTTTTAGCTGCCTGAGCAAACCAAGCAGCAGTGGTAAGCAGAGGGAAGTGGTGGGGCATGCAGTGCTTACTGAGGATGTCAGAGGAATGATGAGGCTGAGCAATCTTTGTTTTGTGTCTCCAGGGAAATGTGCCACAGCCCACTTGAGCTGGGGCTTGACCCTTTCTGCTCCAGGCTGTCTTTTCCCCGTCTAGCTCCTCCAGCATCTGCTGACCACAACCCTGCTTCCCAGGACCTCATCACAGCGTCATTCTGCCTGATTTGCAGTCCCAGCATCTCCCATCTGGACCTTCTGTCCTCATTTCTGGTGTTTTTGTCATTTTTCCTGGGTATCTTCACTTCTCCTTTTAAAGGCAGGCTTAAGCCCATCCCTTCAAAAAACCTGCAGAGCTGCCCCTGAGATGTGGACTGGTGAAACTCAAGAAAAGAACATGGGGAAGGCAAATGGTTATGGGGACAGTTGCCAGAATGCAGGAGGAGGGGGCAGGCCATGTCTTTCCTCCTAAGGCAGAGGATTATCACAACAACCCACATGAGTCCAATGTCCTGCAAAAGTTCAGGTTTGGCTGTTGTCCAAGGGCTCACTGCTGCTGCTCTGTGCATGGCAGAAGAGGAGTACCCAAATGAAATAGTTGCTCTGTGTCATTGCTTTCCTCTCCTGAGTCCATTTCTTGTCGTGGGCATACTTACCAGGTCTTCTCTTCACACTGTGCTGCCCAGCTGGACCTCATGGCCTGTCCTACTTCAGAGCTGTGCTCGGCATGGACAAGTTTGTACCTCCACTGAGTGATAACTGTCTTAGCAGAAACCACATTGCACTACATTTCTTTCCTGCTTTTGGAGGCTTCCCTGTACCAGGTAGCATCAGTTTTGGGGTGGGATGCCATGAGCAGGGCAGCCTGAGGCAGGGCATGGTCATGGGCATGAAGAAATGTCCAAAGGTCCAGAAGGGCTGGGCACTGCTGCAGCACCACAGCTCAGCTCTCATAAACCAGACACAGCACGGGGGCACTGGAGCCTCAGACAAAAAGCTACTGGTTTGGAGTTTGTTTCCTTGTTCTTTCCAGAAGCCAAGCAATCTTTTTTTCCCCAAGACTCTCCTGCTAAGGGAGCTGGATTGGTTGTTCAGAGACAGTTCTTGCAGAGGCAGCTCGAGGCAGGCACCAGCAGGGAACATTTCTGCACGAACAGTTAAAGTTATAAGCATGAAAACCAGCCCTTTAATTAGGACTGGGAGGCATCTAAACAGACAAGTGTCTGCAGCCCCCACCCCAGTACCTGCTATCAGCCTCTCTCTTGCCACTGCTTGACTTTAGGTGTTTCTTCCCCCCTGCCTCATGCCTACCTTCTTAGGGGCTTTTTAAGGCAGTTTATCTGGGGCTGTTTGGGAAAGTCAAATAGATGATGGCAATCAGTTCCCTTGCCCAGCTGGGTAGTGACACTTTAGCAGAATCCCATTAGTTGTATTAGACACTGTTTCCACTTAGATATAATGCTCCTGCTCTCTGTAGGAGTGGTATTTACTGATGCCCTTTTACTTCTAAGTTAGCAAGGTTTTCTGCCTTGGCAGCAGCGATGAGGGCATTGCAAATACCTAGAGAAATGAATAATGGAGCACCAAAGAGAAACACAAGTCAGTTAATATTAATGCTAATATCAAAAGTGTCTAGAGCAGCAGACAAGATACTTTTTCTCTTTGTCAGGAATCAAGGGAGACCAGCAAGGGCCACATATAGATTGCATAGCTTGGCTTTAAAAACAGAAGGCA
Organism: Pogoniulus pusillus; assembly: GCF_015220805.1. Classification (NCBI taxonomy): domain Eukaryota; kingdom Metazoa; phylum Chordata; class Aves; order Piciformes; family Lybiidae; genus Pogoniulus; species Pogoniulus pusillus. The sequence goes on along the minus strand of NC_087286.1, from coordinate 17,221,593 downwards.
ATTTGAAGAGAAAAAGCCCTGTTCTAGTTCCTCTCCTTTAAAGGACTAATCAATGCTAGCTCTCTCTCTCTGACGTAGCAAAGAAACTAGAGCTGTGCCCTTAAACCAGAGCTGTCAATTCATGTTGACAGACCTTGATGAATATAATTACAGAGCACCTAACCTGAGTAGCAGCTGGGGGGGAAGAAGTTAAAATGAAAACCTAATATTGGAAAGAATTGATCAGCCTTCTTTTCTTTGCTCTCTGGAGCCTGCTCAGAGCTCATTTATTGGAAAGACTGATGGCAGCACGGAGACTGTGGGACTAGTCCAGGCTGGCTGTGCAGTGCACTTAAATGATTAGGGACTATTGGACACCTTGGCTGGAGTCGGCTGTTTGTCCTCCCGTCTGGGAGCCGTGCGGCTCTGCTGCCAGTCGTGCATCAGGGCACCCTGCGCCGAGCCACTTAGTGCTGCTGATGGCGCAGGAGCCCCCTCTGATCGATAGCCCCGTGCCTCCTCGGCCTCGGCTAAGAGCTGAAGAGACTAGTTGGTGCATATGTGATGACTAGAATTTAATTATATATCAGATTGATTTTCAATTACAACTCCAAGGAGCTGCTTGCTAGGATGCGAAGTCGGTGAGAAAAGCCCTGCGTCGCCTTGCCCAGGTCTTTGCTCCCTGTATTCCTGCTCCAGGTGGAAAACCTTACAGACTCCCTCCCTTCTGCTCTCTGTCTGGGGATATAAAGCTTCAGAGTTTCCAGTAATAATAAGATCAGCTCTATCTGAGACCCAACCTATCCACAGCTGAAAGAGGAACTTCCAAGCTGTGGAATAAAATTAAATGCTCTACTTATAATGGTGACTTTTCTTTTTCCCTTTAATATAAGTTTCCCAATGCCACATTAAGAAGCAGAATCCACCTACAAATTGATGGCTTTGATGCTGGGCATTGCACCAAAAGGGTCTGAATTCAATCCAATCTATGGAAATGAGAATGTGTGAGTTAAAACATTCTCCTTTTATAAACCCATCCAAAGCTGGTGCTGGATGAGAGTGGGAATATGGAGCATTCAAAAGCAACCAAGGAGATCAGAAACAGAAAGCTTTGCATGAAACCTTCCTCAATCACCTTTGTTTCTGCCGTGGCTGTTCTTAGGGCTGCTACCATCAGAGATTTCAATGGGATTTTCAGCAAAATGCAGCAGTTAGTATGGAAACTGGCACAGGTTGCCCAGGGAGGTTGTGGCTGCTCCCTCCCTGGAGGTGTTCAAGGCCAGGTTGGATGAGGACTTGAACGACCTGTTCTAGTGGGAGGTGTCCCTGCCTATGGCAGGGGGTTGGATCTGGAATATCTTTGAGGTCTCTTCCAACCTAAACCATTCATGGAGCGAAGCTGGAGGTGGGTAGGTTCAGGCTGGATGTGAGGAGGAAGCTGTTCAGCATGAGAGTGGTGAGAGCCTGGAATGGGTTGCCCAGGGAGGTGGTTGAGGCCCCGTCCCTGGAGGTATTTAAGGCCAGGCTGGATGAGGTTGGAACTGGATGATCCTTGTGGTCCCTTCCAACCCTGACTGATTCTATGATTATACCTCCTCTGTTACCTTCCTTCCAAAAATAATAGTCCCAGGTGGATTACTGTCTCTTTTTCAAGCTTTTAATTACTCTTCTTCCCCTTCCACCTACGTTTTCCAGTTTTATTCTATCCTTTGTGATTGGTGGGAGAACAGGTTTGCACATGATGTTCATGATCCAGGCACACCTTGTATTCATACTGTTTAATGTTGGTAATTTCAGCTTCTTCTCTGCTCCCTTCCTCATAATTCCTAATGTTCTCTTTACTTCTTGTAATTTCTTCCATCCCTGAAGATGAGCAGATAAAACTACTTACTGGAACTAACTTCTCCAGAATAATAGAAGAGCTCAGGCTGAATTCTGGGAGGTCGTTGAGCCCAACAGTCTGCTCAAAGCCATGAGCTATTGAAAGGCTTACACAGTCCTCTCTTCACACAGAGGTTCCAGCATCCTTGCAGAGCAGCAGCCACCACCATCCTGGTGGGTCTCATTGAGACTCACAGTTAGCAAAGCTTTTCCTGCACCGCTGGCCCAAAACTGGACACGGTTCTGCAGGTGTGGTCTAATGAGTATAAGGGAAGCATCACTTTGCTCAGTCTACTGCCTGTGCTGCACTAGCTGCTTACACAGCTACTAACACAATCCAGCCTCCTGTGTGTGTCTCTTCACTTGCCAGGACCCCAAAGTCCAGCTCGCACTGTCACCGAGTCACTCAGCACTGAAATCCCTCTGCAGCTTGCCAGCCAAGTTAGCTTTCTGATGAGTGTAAGGGAAGCATCACTTTCCTCAGCCTACTGCCTGTGCTGCACTAGCTGCTTACACAGCTACTAACACAATCCAGCCTCCTGTGTGTGTCTCTTCACTTGCCAGGACCTCAAAGTCCAGCTCACACTGTCACTGAGTCACTCAGCACTGAAATCCCTTTGCAGCTTGCCAGCCAAGTTAGCTTTCTTGAGGGTGATCTCATCAGTGGACACTGTCATCTGGGTGCCAATCCATTTCTCCAGGCTGTTTGGGAACATATGATTGCACTAAGGTTCAGGTACCACAACAGTCTGAAAACTGAACTTCCTCTATTTCAGTGTGTTGCAGTAGAAGCAGCTGTGCCTTCAGCTGGAAAGCATCATTGGACTCAGCTTTTCAGAGGCCTCAACAGCCTTCAAAATACTTACCAGGTTCTCCATCCCTGCTGACTGCATTTGTTTGTTTTGAAGTGAGTCCAACCAGTGCCCAGAGCTTGCCACTGTAGGTAGCCCCAGAGAAGCTTACAATAACCAGCTGCTCGTAGATGCACACAGGATGGGATCTCCAGTGCTAAAGCTTTAGGGGTTGGGTTACAGAGGTGACACACAGCACCTGAGTAGGGAAGACATGAAAAATAAGAACACCTTGTCTGTGTCTGGGCTCCCCAATAGCACAAGATCAGGTACACAAAGTTCACCTAATCAACAGGGTGCATCAGCAGAGCTGACATACGTGGCTGTAACAGATACTGGCTCTTTATGTGGAGGTGAGAAAAATTCTCAATAGGGGGGACTCAAATGCACTGAAGCTGGTTGGGCTGTCAGCCCCACCACTTCAGAAGCTTCTGTTATCTCTTTTACTTCTTTTTCTCATGTTTCCCTTGAAAGCTCAATTGTGTCTTTGACATGAGGGTGCTAGAATGGAAATGGAAGCGTCCGATGTTTAGAGGCAGAGGTCACCTCAGTACTGTCAGGAACTGAGTGAGACTGAAAGAAAATATAAATTAGCTTTACTATGAGCACTCCATGATTTAGGTATTGTTCTTCTGAGCACCAGACTGCCCCTTTCAGCCAGGATTTCCTGACATCAAGCAGACAGGAGATGAGAAGGGCATGGAATCGGGACTGCAGCATAAGGGTGGCAGCTCTCCTCCTGAGGGACAGTCTTTTATCAGACCATCACAAACCAAGGATTAAAAGAAAGGGTTTTCACTGAAAATCAAGCCCTTGGCAGAGCAGGCATCAGGATGGTTTTGTGCATTTGAAACAGAGAACAGGCCCAGGGCACATTTTGTGTGCTGCTGGTTTAGCTCTGTGAAAAAGACATCTCTACAGAATCAGCTCCACACACGTAGAAGCAGAACAAGCTTTGGTCTTAAGGATCAGAAAAGCATAGAGACAGGTCAAAATCAGAAACATTTGTGTTTAAATGCACACAGGCTCATGCCTGTCAGCTGCAGAGAGACTGCAGGGATGGAAAGGGGTCAGATTTCCTTTTCCCCCATGAGGCCAGGCTTTGGAGGTTGCCTGCACTTTGGAACCAGGGTGCCAGGTGCCACAGCTTTTCACAGCTGCCTTTTCAGTTTTCTTACAGCATGTTGCAAAGAGCCATGTCTGCTGAGCCTCATGTTCAGTGCAGTAAAACAGCATGTTTGAAAAGACCTGGGCTTTTCCTTCAAGACACCGCTCAGTGCTCTTCAAGGCAACTACTGGAGGCTCCTGTGATGAAAGAAGATTCAGTTTTAGGATGAGGACAATGCAGCCAGATGCATTTGTGACCACTACTAGGTTCATCTCACCTTGAGTCTCCTCCACCTAAAATTAGCTGGATCACATCCACCATGTCGGTGTGTTCAGTGAACTACCTGATGCAGGTGGGTGCTGAGTGCCCAGGCTCTTAACACAGACCAAGTGCTGCCTGCTGGAAGCAGAACATTTTGCTCCTGTTTGGTTGTTTCCCTTTTCAGTGCCAAAGTCCTCCTTGATTTTCCAAATCATGGGCTTGCCTCAGCTTTTGAGCCCCTAGACACTGTCAATTTTCCAGTCCTTCTTCCCCATGTCTGCTCCTGATCTGCTCCTTCACCACTTCTTTTGCTTCTTTGGTCATCAACTTTCTGAACCAGAATCTCAAAATGTATTCCTTATTTCTGCACTTATCAGAAAAAGAAACATTTCTCATTACAAATTTCCCACTTCTACTTGTTGTTCACTCTCATTGTCTTGCTCCAGCCTACATTTAACCTTTCTATAATGCACAAAACTTTTCCCTGCTGCCTGTATTAAAATTATGGCACCCAAAATTCTTCCTGTCTGCTTCACTTCTCGTTGGCAGGTTTTCCTCAGGCTAATTTATAGGGAGGATGCTATATAAAACATTTACTGCACTTGTATCCTAGGAAACTGGCTGAATTTAGTGTTATCAGTGGCATTATTGGAAGGAAACAAGTATTAAAAGGAAATTTGATGGGAATTCCAGAAGCCAGCTTACAGATCTGCTCACATCAAAGAGGGAGACAGAGAGATTGTAGCGTGGGGAGGGAATAGATGCCCCCATTCTAAAAATCTCATAAAGGAGTTCTCTTTAGTCTGATGCTTTCTGAAATAATAATAGATTCTTATAACCCAAACTTTTGTGCCTATCCCAGAGGGTAATGAAAATTTTCATTTGCCCCTTGCCATCTTTTACATTCAGGCAACAAAATTAATCTTTCCAGAACCACCTTTTTTTCCCCCCCATTGTTTGCCTGAAATCGTTTTATAGCCCAGGAAATACAGTCTGCATCTGCTGAGCACCACTCTGAATGTAATCAAGAGAAGGTAATAAAGAGCATAAAAGAAGTAATATCAGCAACTAGCATTATCAAAACCATCACATCACATTTCCAAGAACAGGATAGAGAAACAACCAAGCAAACAACACAAGAGAGAAAAAAAAATCCAAGCAAACAAAAAAAGAAGCAAAAAAAATTCCCCAAAAATCTACAATCCTCAACTTTGGTTGATGTAGCTGAACAGAAACCTGCCTTGAGGAAGAACAAGGCAGGAGTGTGCTCAGTGCAGCAGGAAAGCTGTAATTACAGTAAACTAAACCCAGATCTGACACTGTTCTCTGTGTGCATCAGATATTGGCATCTTGGGTCTCACTTCTCTGTGCGCAGAGCCCTGCAGAATCTGCCCCTGTGGGATCCCTCTGAAGCTGGGAAGGAGAAAGATTCTCTGCCATCCTGTGAAAAATAGCCTGTTCCATAACGACTTTGGGGACGTGGCCCCAGAGAGACCAAGTCCCACGGTCCCTGCTTGCTGCACCCTGAGGGGCTCTGAACCAGAGACCCTCATCCAGCGGTGCTGTGGTCCAAAGGCTTCCTAGCCAGGCCTGCTGACAGTTTGCCAAGTTGGCAGGTAAAAAGCCTGCAGGAAAGGAAGAAAAGCCTCTCCAACAACTGCTTTCTGACCTTTTCTACTTTTATATATATTACCTTTTATCTGCAGGAGGCCCAGAGTCAGGAACCAAGAGCCCACATGGAGTTGGTGGTGAATGCATTGCTGTCGTGGCTGGGGAGGGGCACTCTGAAAAACTGACATGAGTGTGCTTAGAAAAGCAAGCAAAATTACCCTCTCTGCTCTAATGAGAGCCTCTGATTTTTTCAGCCTGATTCATAATTTTCTTGTGAAAGGCTGAATTATTTGGGAAGGAGACAGTCTTACTGTCTAGCACTGGGCAGCCAATAGCCATGCTCTGAAACACCCCTGGAGACACTGCTCCTCTTTGACTGTAGGGAAATTTGGCTGCTTAGAGTGCCTGAGTCATCCTGCAATTAAATGTCTGCAATGGGGATTGCAAAAACCTGTGTGATGGTGGAATATTTGTCTGTGACAAAGCTGGAATGAGTACGGATCTGAGGAGCCTCTCTGCATTGTGATGTTCACCATTCTCCAGTGCACTGCTTTGAATGAAGTCTGTTGGTGAAGAGAAAGTAGGGTCCTAAAGCCTGTGTGTCAACAGGTAGCAGTTATGTGCCCAGATGAGATCACAGAATCATAGAATCAGCCAGGTTGGAAGAGACCTCCAAGATCAGCCAGTCCAACCTAGCACCCAGCCCTGTCCAATCAACCAGACCATGGCACTAAGTGCCCCAGACAGGCTTTGCTTCAAACCTCCAGGGATGGCAACTCCACCACCTGTATGTCTACGTTAAGTATGGAGTGCAAAGAAATGCAGCATCTTGCAGAGAAGTTTTGTGGCAGAGCTGAGAGTTGGACCCAGTCTCTTCCAGACTCAAACTGGACCCTTCTGCACCCAGCCCTAGCCAATCAACTAGACCATGGCACTAAGTGCCTCATCCAGAATGTTCTTCAACACCTCCAGGGACGGTGACTCCACCACTTGTATGTTAAGTTGGAGTGCAAAGAAATGCAGCGTCTTGCAGAGAAGTTTTGTGGCAGAGCTGAGTTGTACCCAGCCTTTTCCAGACCCAAACTGGACCCTTCTGCACTTTTGTCTGATACATGGGAGATTTCTGTTTTCAAGGGTTGGTTTCTTTAAATCAATTACTTGGTGGGGAAGAAGTCAAAAGTGCAGATTTGTGGGCTTGGAGGTCAGCCCATCATAAACATGCATACATACAGCCAGAGATCAGCAGCTTAGAATCCTGCCCTGAAGAAGTGGCAGTAGAGGACTCATCAGAATTTCCTGTGATGTGGTGGTGTCTAAAACTTCCAAGGAAGGAACATACATGAACTAGGAGAGATTGGGAAATGGTTGAGAAGCATTTTTCCTTCCCAGGGAGAGCTGATTTAAGCAATATCAGACACTGGAAAACTTTATGATCCACCAGAGTGGCAAAATAGATTTTTTTACTGTTTGATATTGTTCTTTACACTGATTTATGGTGAGTTACAACAACAAATCTTGGCCATTGAAAAGCTTTTTATGCAATACAAAATCCTTACAATAAAGCAGTGGGGTTTTAAGCCAACTTCAGCTATTAGCCTGAAGGAGACCATCAATGTGAACCCCATTAATTCTCTGCCCACAAGTTTCAAGAAGCCTTTTTTTCCCCCTCCTTAATCTCCCAAGTGAAAAAGAGTTGGTTTAAAAAAAGAAATAGGAGAATGAGTTTTCTGTGCAACAAAGAAGTGGACATTCACGGTTCATTTCTGGGTCAAATTTTCTTTCTCCTGCCTCAGTATCTCACAGAATCACAGAATCAACCAGGTTGGAAAAGACCTCTAGGACCATCAAGTCCAAGTGAGTGTTTTGTTGTTTGCTTTTAGTGAGTACTGTGGCAATAACTCTTCAATGCCAATGAGAGGCACAAGGTACAGGTGTACACTGTCATATCTTTTAATACAAAGAAGTTTCCTACTCACAAGTTCACATTGCTTTAACATGACTTGGAAATCACTGCTTTTACCAGCAGCAGATTTATACTCTGTATAACAAGAAAGTTTGTGTTTGCTCTGGTTTGGTCTCAGTAAAAATCAGCAAGGTGAATAAGAACACTGTCAGAGTCAAGGCAAAGAGATGGAAAAAGTGAAATTGCAGCTGCAAAGTCCAAATACCAGCCATAGTTCATGTTCCATTGGTGTGGCAAATGCTGGAAGCTGGGGTGAGCACCAGCCTCCAACATGCAACAGGCTGCTCTGGGGAGGAGCAGACAGAGATGTTGCAGATGAGTAGGCTCTACCAAAGAGCACACACTGGAGATATAATGAAGGAATGACTGATGTTCATTGGAGTGTACAATCTATCTGCATGCTCAGGAGCATTTGTGCTGTATTAAAGGGAAGCAGCATTGTTCATAGCAAAGAATCTTGTTTCACTGCACTCTGTTGTTAACGGATGAGTAGCTTTACTCTGCTGGGCTCTGGTCCATTAGAGCTACTGCACATGCACAAAGTGGATTTTGGACACAAGAGAGCTGGAGAGGGTAGGGACTCTCTCATCTTTGTTGTCTTGTTGTTCTTGCAGGGTATTGAACATAAGCTATGCCCATTTTTTAGCTATATCAATCCTTGTCTATAAGGATTGCACTCCTGAGCCCTACCCCTCCCTCTGGAGGCTACCTGAGGGTTGGAGCCCTCACCTCTAGGATAAGATGGATGGGAATGTTCCTGTTTGAAATGGCAGCAGGGCGACCTCAGGGGTGACCTCGTTGCTGCCTACAACTACCTGAAGGGAGGCTGTAGCCAGGTGGGGTTGGTCTCCTCTCCCAGGCAACCAGCAACAGAACAAAGGGACACAGTCTCAAGCTGTGCCAGGGGAGGTCTAGGCTGGATCTTAGGAGGAAGTTCCTGCCAGAGAGAGTGATTGGCATTGGAATGAGCTGCCCAGGGAGGTGCTGGAGTCACCATCCCTGGAGATGCTGAAGAAAAGCCTGGATGAGGCACTTAGTGCCATGGTCTAGATGACTGGATGGGGCTGGGTGCTAGGTTGGACTGGATGACCTTGGAGGTCTCTTCCAACCTGTCTGATTCTATGATTCTATGAACATTTTTTTAGAGAGCAACTTAATTCTTTGTGGGGAATTTCTGTGAGAAACCCTTCCCTCCCACAGAAAATTGATGTGGTCATTTATTTTTTCTGGTAAGCCCCAGCTATTTGAGAAATCTCCCTTTTCCTCACACAACACAGCCCCTCCCCACACTTCCCTGCAATGGGGATCTCCAGCTGGACTCCATTCCTCACAACATGTGGTGGGGAGGTTTCCCCGTGATGCAGGACCTTCTCCCGGTGCACAGCCCTGGCACCCCCTGTTGCAAAACAAGCTCTGGTCCAAGCTCACACCCACTGGAACCAAGTGGAACCAGCAGGCACGCTGCAGGCTGCGAATCAAAAGCACAAATAATGCCTCAGTCTTTCTGCCCAGCTCTCTGACTCACTTCTGCACTTTCTTTCCAAAACAGAAGGAGGGAATCCCACAGCGTGTAGCTGTTATGTGCCTTTTTCCTTTCCCTCCTCTCTGCTGAGGTCAGGAGGAAAAAAAAAGGCAGCCTGGGGCAGTGCTAACTCCACACACACACACACACACACTGGATGCATCAGCAAGCAGCCTGAGGCAGGGCCAGCCTCCTCAGCTTCTCCAGGGCTGTCCTCCCACAGTGTGCTTGAGCAGGACCCATCACAGCAGTCACTGCTAATGCTGTGAAACAGTTATCAGAACCAGGAGGGAGAAACTCAACAACATCACTCACACAGCTTCTCTTCCAGAACCAGTAGGGAGAAACTCAACCACATCACTTATGCAGCTTCTCTTCCAGAACCAGTAGGGAGAAACTCAACATCACTCACACAGCTTCTCTTCCAGAACCAGTAGGGAGAAACTCAACCACATCACTTATGCAGCTTCTCTTCCAGAACCAGTAGGGAGAAACTCAACATCACTCACACAGCTTCTCTTCCAGAACCAGCAGGGAGAAACTCAACCACGTCACTTATGCAGCTTCTCTTCCAGAACCAGCAGGGAGAAACTCAACCACGTCACTTATGCAGCTTCTCTTCCAGAACCAGTAGGGAGAAACAACCACATCAATTATGCAGCTTCTCTTCTTGCTCCAGCACCAGGAAAGATCCTGGCAGGAGAGCTCCAGGCAAGCTCCCAGGCAGCTGTATGTCACAGATAAGTTTTTCTTGTGCTGTCACTTCAGAGCATGGTTATTGCTGTCTACAACTACCTGAGGGGTGGTTGTGGCCAGGGGGAGGTTGCTCTCTTCTCTCAGGTGGCCAGCGCCAGAACGAGAGGACACAGCCTTAGGCTGCGCCAGGGGAGATTTAGACTCGAGGTGAGGAGAAAGTTCTTCACTGAGAGAGTCATTGGACACTGGAATGGGCTGCCCGGGGAGGTGGTGGAGTCACCGTCCCTGGGGCACTTTAAGGCAAGGTTGGACGTGGCACTTGGTGCCATGGTCTAGCCTTGAGCTGTGTGGTAAAGGGTTGGACTTGATGATCTGTGAGGTCTCTTCCAACCCTGATGATACTATGATATGATACTATGATATGATATTAATGGCCATGGTGCTGTCAGGCCAATGGTTGGACTCAATGATCTTGGAGCTCTTTCTCCAACAAAACAATTTTATGATTCTATGATGTGCTGGTTTGAGGTAAATTGGAATATTTTAATGGGAAAAAAATGTAGGCTGTGAAAAGAAAACAATGGTGATGGCTACTGCACTCAGAGGCTTGCTGAGATGTATAAAAGCAAGTACACAAACATAGATAAGACAGTGTGAGGGTGTGTGTCTGTGTCTCTCAGTCTGTGTTCCTCCTTGGGCTTCTTCTGTGTAACAAATCCTTCTGCTTCTAACCCCTCTTGCTGATCCTCCAAACTCACCTTGCACATAAGGCAAACTCTGGGATAAGGTAGAGGGGTGGAAAGAAGGTGGAAGGGTGGTTGGAAGCCCCTCCTAGGGAGTCTGGCTTCTGGGAGGGCTGCTGTGTTTCTGTATTACTTTTAACTTGTGTATTTCTGTCTATAGATGCATATGTTGTAACTCTCTGCATGTATATTGTGCTAAGCTCTGAATAGAAAGCTTCATTCCTTAACTTCCATCCAGCTGAGTCATTTCATAAGAGGGGGGGAGCAGGTAATTCCCAAACCACATCTGATTTTCCCTATCCTCTTCAGGCAGCTTGAGAAACAGAACTGGTGAGATTGCTGCTGTGAGCCATCCCAGAATGCAGGTTGTGTGGGTCTGTAAAATACAGCCACCAAATGTATATTTTAAAAGCTCAATGTATCTTGCACTTTAGCATACAGAGAAGACTTCTTCATGGGAAGGAGCATTAACAGTCTAATGGTAACAGCTGGATATTATTTCCACAAACTGTTTTATGCCAGGACTGTTTTAAGCCTGTTTTAAACAAAAGGAGATAAGCAAGGATCTGCCCTACAACTGACTGTACATTTATTTACCACTGCTGCCTTGCTAGGGTGGGAGGCAATGACAGTTTAGCAGGGGTTAGCACCTGGGTGCCTGCACTCAGGTCATTTTTGGTGCTCAGTGTCAGGACACCAACAGAAAGGGCTGCTCGAGCTGCACAGTGCAGGTACCTGTCCCAGAGAGCAGTTCTGGAGGCACCTCACCACCGCCCACCGCAGCACTCTGTCCACTTTACTGGCTCCTCTTCCTCTGCACTTACCATTAGTCTCTCAGGGGAGGTTGACAGGGCCCAGGCTTACTCTGAAAGAGATAAAAGTGGAAAGGTCACACCTCTGGGTCAGAGGCTAAAAGCCAGATAAAACACCCTGCCTTCAGAAGCAAAATCCAAGGGAAATAAAACAGCTTCCAAGAAAGGGTAGCTTGTAGGCTGAACTCCAGTGGGAGGACACAAATTGCCTTCTTTTATCAACTCCCCCCTCATTTTATTTTCGTCCAGCATGGGTTAACAAAATATATTTAAGCACAGAACAAAACAAAGTGGAATGAAAAACCCTGCCTGCCACCTCTCCAATGGCTGGCTTAAAGGGCACGTTTTCTTTGCAGGGTCATCTTTTCATCTCCTCCTGAGGGCAGAGAAAAAATATTTTGGGGGGCAGAGAAAGACAAAATTTGCTATGAAATGTCTTCTTTTAGCCAAACAGGGGCACAGCCATTCTTCTTTAAGAGGACTTGAAACAATAAATCAGAACATGTCAGCTTTCCATTAGGCGGGTTAGTGAAGGGGCTAGTAGCAAGTTGTGGGAGAGGAGAACAAACCATGAAAAGCAAAAACACAGATAATACAAAACATATGTAAATAAGGATCTAAGGAACCTCTTTGGCATATTTAGCAAGACACTATTCACATTTCTGTAAGCAGAAAAGGCAGCTTTGAGGCATCCCAGTCGTGGCGAGCCAGTTGCACAAGCATGTGAGCTTTGACAAATTGAGCTGCAGGCTAAGAAAGAGGTTTTGTTCAGATACTTTTGGATCTGAACAGAAGAGAACAAATGTGCAGGTCACTTGTCCCAGGCAAGATGGACCAAGAGTGGCTGAGGTTTCTGTGTGTGCATGGGAAGCAAATGCCACGGCAGCGCTGCAGAGAGGAGTGTGTCCGTGCAGAAGGTGCAGCTCCGTGTGCAGACAGCTCCAGTGGCCCCAACGTTAACAGGAGATTAACTTTCCCAGTTTCCATTTTGTTTTGTGTCATATTTCTGCAGTATGCTGGTAGAAACAGATATTTTAGAGGGCATTGTATGAGAGTTGGGTGTTTGTTTGTGTTTACTGCTAGTGCCTAGTTGTATGTAGCCCACAATCTGCCCCATCTTCAGCTTTATGCCCACTGACTCAGGTCTCCCTTCCAAAACAGATCGTGAAGGTTTGGCCTTTGTCTTCACTTAGTTTCCAACACTTATCCTTTCATAGAATCACATCATGGAGTCATAGAATCAGCCAGGTTGGAAGAGACCTCCAAGATCAGCCACTCCATCCTAGCACCCAGCCCTATCCAGTCATATAGACCATGGCACTAAGTGCCCCAGCCAGGCTTTGCTTCAACACCTCCAGGGATGGTGACTCCACCACCTTCCTGGGCAGCCCATTCCAATGCCAATCACTCTCTCTGCAAACAACTTCCTCCTGACATCCAGCCTAGACCTCCCCTGGCACAGCTTGAGACTGTGTCTTTCCTTTAGTGTTTTGTTTTTTTTTTCATTCAGCAGAGTTTTTAAACCCTCAAACTTCTCTGCTTAAGACCAACATGAAGGAGGAATGAGGAAATTTAGTTTTCAGTTTAACCAGGACAACTGCTGAGCTCTTTGGAAGTGATGAGGGTTTATGAGCCCCCAAAGCACTGGAGAAAGGTTGCCATGCTGTCTTAGGCAGAAATGGAAAATCTGGGGAATGACCAGGCAGTTTAACCTCAGCAAGATACACTGTCTCATAACAAAAGGGAATAACCCTGATAAAAAGAACTGGTTAGCTTGGATTTGTGCAGAACAAAGAATGTCAAACCACAGTCTCCTCCAGTGAGAAAGAAAATGTTTTACTGTCTGGAAAAGGATCCATGGGTTCAATTTTTAGTTTACTAATGCATTTTCTGACATTTGCCTTGTGAAGGGCATAAGGTTTAAACAAAAAAGGTCTCCAAAATGAGTGCCTACTTGGCCGAAAACCAGTCAGGTAATGACATCCAGGACACCACTATCTGACTGAAGGAGGTGCAGCTACCAGAGCTGTCTCCCAGGCTTTCACATGCTAGCTTTTTCTTCCAGCCTGACTTTGTGTGCTGATCACAGCTGCATCTAAGAGCAATGGTTTAAGTAAGAAAGGTAATAGAATCACATCAGCTGCTTGTGCTTCCTCTCCAGGTTTAAAGCCTAAGGTGATGAATCAGACTCCTGGCGTGTAAGGTGTATTCCATGCATGTGCTTCTAGGTGCCTACCTACCAGCTGAGCATTGCACAACATATGGATAGCCCTTGGGGTAGACACTGCCAGGCAGTGGAGTTTACACCTACATTTCTCTGAACTCCTGTGATGGAGGAACTTCTTCCAGGTCATAAGAAAGACTATAAGAGAGTAAAATGTGAATCTAGGACAGGGGACTGGGGAGAGAAAAAAAAAGTCTCATTTCCAGTACGAAATGTAGAAAAGCAGAAATGCTTGCTCAAATGTACTTTGCTGCAAACTTCATTGCACAAAGCTGTAAGGGAGGTTTTCTTTTCCAGGTGACAGACCAGTCAGTCATGCTTTAAAAGCACCTAGGATTAGCTAGCTGATAGATGCGTGCAGCCAAAACCCGGGTGTGAGTTCTGTCTCACGATGCTCAAAATCAGAATCACAAGCAGGACTCATCTAGTGGCTGATAGCAGCCTGTGTAAATCATTACATTAAATGATAAGACCTCTGGGATTCATTTTCAGCGTACAGCTGATCATTAAACCTCTTTTATGTCTTTTAAGGTTATTCTGAAGTTAAATCAATACTTAGCTCAGCTCTGCTACTGTCCTTCGTTGAATGCATCTATGAAACGCAGCCTCTTTCTCAAACAAGGAGAATCCTCACTCTGGTTTAAATAGTCCAATTTTTGGAACGTTAGACAGTTCCAGGAAAGCTCCTGAAATGAATTCAGCAAATAGTTGCTCAATACTCTCCTTCCCTCCCCTTTAATCTTGGGTGCTGACCTGGCCATTCATGCCATGTTTGCAGTGGTGAGCTCCGCAAACCGCGTTTCCATGGCAGCCCTAATCCATGAATAGGGCTGGCTCCATCGGTGGTCACTTAGGACAGGCTTTGTCCTGCCTCTGTCCTGTTGCTGGCTGGATCAGAAGACAGAAAACAAGTGCCTTGGGTAAACATGACCTAATGAGATCTCCAGCTCTGTGACAGAGGTCTGGAAAGGGAACGTGTGGGGACACCTACCTCTTCTGGGATTTTCCACTGCGTTCTCCCAAAGGTTCCTGCCTGGTTTTATAGGCTGGTTTCTTTTAAATGCATTTCTAGTCACTTTTTCATTCTTCTTTGTGTTTTTAGATACAGATAGAATTGAATGAGCACTGCAAAACCAGGGACTTGCTTAGTGAGCCGTGGCTAACACTGTGTCTTTCTGCAGGTGCCAAGTTCTCCTCTCCCCACCACCCCCATTGAACTCTCTGTGACCACAGAGCGTTGAATCATAGAATGCCAAGTTGGAAAGGATCATCTGGTCCAATCCTTCTAGGTAACAGTACAGCTGAATTGAGAGAGCCCCACACTCTGTGAAGCTGAGTTTTAAAACTACCCTATGCAGGGGAATCCACTGCTTCTCCTGGGAGCTGATTCCAGTGTCCAACTCTTCTCACGGGGAAACATTTTCTTCCGGAGTCCAATCAAAATCCCCCTAGCAAGAATCTTGTGCCCATCACCCTTTGTCTTTTCCATGCAACTCCTTGTGAAGACTCCTTGGTAGCCACCCTTTATGTACTGCTCCATGGCAATAAGGTCCCCCCTAAGCCTTCATCTTCTCAAGGCTGAACAGAGCCAGTTCTCTGCCTTTCCTCATGTGCTAGGTGCCCCTTGGCACTGAGTGGTTTCCTCTGGGGAGTGAGGGGTTCCTGCAGGGCTCCTGCAATACTGAGCAGGGCCCAATGCTTTCAACCTCTTTCTCCATCTCTAATTAACAGCATGCTGATTTTCTGCTACAAGCCTTTCCCCAGCCATCACTAGAAGCTGCCTAGCTGCAAACAAATGTAACAAAAATTAAGCTATACAAGTTCCCCAAAAACTTACATCAGTTCTTTGATTTTATGCTGAATAATTCCTGCCAATTAGAATCAGAGAATCAACCAGGTTGGAAGAGACCTCCAAGATCATCCAG
Source organism: Pogoniulus pusillus (assembly GCF_015220805.1). Classification (NCBI taxonomy): domain Eukaryota; kingdom Metazoa; phylum Chordata; class Aves; order Piciformes; family Lybiidae; genus Pogoniulus; species Pogoniulus pusillus. The sequence goes on along the minus strand of NC_087286.1, from coordinate 17,206,017 downwards.
CCCAACCTATCACCCAGCCCTATCCAATCAACTAGATGCCCATTCATCTGGGCATCAACACCATTGCTTGTGAAACCACCTCAAAGGATGCCAGCCAAACATTTCCAGAGGATGAGGTTTTTCAAGCTGCTAAGATGTAAGGGAAAAATGACAGCATGTAAAAATATGCCTTAAATACACTGAGGCAGACAAGCTGTGCATTTTGAGTGTATATTCTAAACATTCTTTAAAGGATAACTCTTCCTCAGTTCCCCCCAAGCTTTTTTTTTTCTTTGCTGTGGGGCATGGAAGTTTTGTTATCCATCTTCTTTTAGCTCTCTATGTGAGGCACAACACCAAAGGTAAACGTGCTGGGCACCAGGTACACCTCTCTGACCCTTATGCGCTGTCAGTCACCTGGGACTCAGCCTGCTCTTTAAGGTCTGATTTCAGCAGTTCACCCCAACCTCAGGCAGAAGAGCTGTCACAAAAATGCTGATCTTTATCTCCACCTACTGCAAACAGATTTTCAGAGAATAGAGAGTCCCAAAGTCCTTACTGTGGGTAAAGTCCCCCTGCCTCCACATAGTTGATGTTTTACTCACAATTAACAGCTACAGTCGATGCCTTTATAGGAATTCCTCTGAAATAGAAAACACAGGCAGGCTAATGGGACACAAAAGAAAGAGAAAGGAAGTGACTTTGGCCGTGGCATGCTTCCACCCCATGCAACTGAGGTTGGACAGCTAAAGGGCCCCTGGCCCAACGCCCTGTCAATTACCTTAATCCCAACTCAAAGAGGAATAATACTAAACGCTGCACAGACACGCTTCCAAACATTGCCACAGGAGTAAGGAGCATTGTTACCCCTGCCTGGCCAGGCAGGGCTTTAGCATTGGGTACAGTGGGTTTTACATGGAGAAGCACACAGGAACATAAAAGACATACCCTCCAGTGAAAAAACTTGCACAAGCCCTCAGAACGAAGAGAATTAAGCGCAGGGAATAATTACAGTTCTAAACGAGAATATTTATGACATGGCATAAACACCATTAAAGCCAAGTGAAAGGCAATAACTTTTAGAAAGGGGGAAGGAGGAAGCAGGCAGGGAGGGGGGGGGAGGGGGAGGGCAAGAACCAATCAAAGTTTATAGTTGAAAAGATAAAAGTTCCTCCGTGTCAATCATCTTGGAAATCGTTGCTTCAGCCATCGCTTGTGCCTTGTTTCCTTCTCTTAACAAAACAGAGAAAGAGCTTGGGGTTTGAAGTCAGCCAATGCTTGGAGTTTAAAGCCTTTTTCTTAAAAAGAATCTTCCAAAGGCAAGAAGAAAGCTGGACATTTCCTTTCAGAAATGCCTCAACTTTTCAAGAAAAAGAGTCATAGAATCACAGAACCAGCCAGGGTTGGAAGGGACCACAAGGATCAGCCAGTTCCAACCCCCCTGCCATGGGCAGGGACACCCTACCCTAGATCAGGCTGCCCACAGCCTCATCCAGCCTGGCCTTAAACACCTCCAGGGACGGGATCTCAACCACCTCCCTGGGCAACCCATTCCAGGCTCTCACCACTCTCATGCTGAACAACTTCCTCCTTACGTCCAGCCTGAACCTACCCATCTCCAGCTTTGCTCCAATTCCCTTAGTCCTGGCACTCCCTGATAGACTAAAAAGTCCCTCCCCAGCATTTTTGTAGCTCCCCTTCAGATCCTGGAAGGCCACAATAAGGTCACCTGGGAGCCTCCTTTTCTCCAGACTGAACAGCCCCAACTCTCTCAGTTGGAAAAAAAAAACATTTCAAGTCATTATCATCCCAGAGACCCTCTTTTCTCCCACCCTTCCTTCTTTCCCTTTCTCCTGAGGCAGGGAAGAATGTAGAGAAGAGGAAGTTTTCTTCTCTCAATGACAAAAAGAAAAAACAGAACTGTATTTTTTTATAATATCATAAAAATAATTTAAAGAGTTACAAACAAAACTATTTGGAGACTTTACCCCCACCCCCAGTATATTTGGAGCATGATGGAGACTGGATGAGGCATTTAGTGCCATGGTCTAGATGACTGGACAGGGCTGGGTGCTAGGTTGGACTGGATGATCTTGGAGTTCTCTTCCAGCCTGCTTGATTCTATGACTATCAAACAAATTGTAGTTCTTTGAGCTGAAGGAAAAGCTGTGCCATTTACACTGAGGACTTCATGCTGGAAATGTAGAACTCCAAAATTTGCCATGGGCACTGTCAGTCAAAAATGAGCCTGCAAGGCCTATATTCCCCACCCCCCAGCAGACTCAGTTCCAGTGCCTGGCAGTAACTGAGGGGACCTTTGCCAAGCCAGAAGTGGCCTGACAGCTGCTCTTCAGGAGAGATGCTGTTACACTCCCTTGGGCTTGGGTTAGACACATCACTGGTGGAAGCATTGCCTACCTATACTGCAAGCACATGGAAGTGGTTTAGAATTGCTGTGTGAAAAGAAAGCTTTTTGGTCAAAGTGCTGTTTCCTTCAGTTTTTTTATTCTGGCTTGGCATATTCCAGCATCAAGAAAAAGATGGGAACTGACAACACTTGGAGCCATACAAAAAAACCCCCACCCACATTTATTTGCTTTAAAATTGCCTGTTTCAAGTGCTGGCTTCTGGAAAGTGCAGCCCAGCCTTCTGTGGTGTGCTTGCTGGCCTGAGAACAGATATGGGGCTTTTGTGACCTGGGTGAGCTGCTGAGCATCTTGGCCAGATGGGCACATGGCTGTGATGAGGAACTGTCTGTGAACATCTTGGATGAGGCCTTGGCCAGCCTGTTCTGGTGGGACATGTCCCTGCCTATAGTAGGGGGTTGGAATTGGCTGATCTTTAAGGTTCCCTTCCAACCTAAACCATTAAATGATTCTATGATTCCATGATCTCATTGGCTGCAAGTCAACAGCAGGTAGCTGCTAGAGATGGGCCAGCATCTGAAGGCTGGTTGCACCTTCACAGGGGCAGCACAAATGCTTGTAGGTAGGTGGAATATTATGTCTTAATGGCACAACCTAAACCATTCAATGATTCTATGATTCCATGATCTCATTGGCTGCAAGTCAACAGCAGGTAGCTGCTAGAGATGGGCCAGCATCTGAAGGCTGGTTGCACCTTCACAGGGGCAGCAGAAATGCTTGTAGGTAGGTGGAATATTATGTCTTAATGGCACAACCTAAACCATTCAATGGTTCTATGATTCCATGATCTCACTGGCTGAAAGTCAACAGCAGGTAGCTGCTAGAGATGGGCCAGCTTCTGAAGGCTGGGTGTACCTTCACAAGGGCAGCAGAAATGTTTGTAGGTAAGTGGAGTATTATGTCTTAATGGCAGTGCCTCCCTTCAGGCAAGCACAAAAGTGCCCTGGGCTGGCTGTGAGCTGCAGGATCGATGTCAAGCCTGTGACTTGTACCCAAGTGCTGCAATCGAATTGATACACATGGGCCACAGATATGCTCTGCAAATCAGCTGCTGTTACCAGGATCCCTCGCAGGACTCAATAAACAATGTCTGGCTTCAGGGCTGCAGAACACACACAGGGCTACACAAACCTCCCAAACAATTTTCCACTCTGCCACCCAGGCTCCATCAGCCAAAAGCTTGTAAAAGAGCATGCAACAACACAAACAGCTTGGCTTTAGCTGGAAGCCCAAAGTACAAAAACTCATCTAGCCCAGTCTGCCTGCATCCGATTCCCCCTCTGCCGCAGGGAAACATTTCACTTTCCAGGTTTGTGCTTCTGCCCCTTATCCAGACACACTCCTTCCTCCCCTCCATCTCCTCACTGCTGAAAGCACTTGGGTCTCGCAGCCAAGAGTGGCTGATCAGATGGGAAATCGCACACTGCACCTTCCTTCCCCTTTTGCCTTGCGCCAGGCACTTCCCTGCTGCCCTGATTTACTCATCGAGGTGTTGGGGAGAGTTTGCCCTGCTAGCTTCAGGAGTCAGGCAGCATTTCCTGAACCAGAATGATGATTTAAGTAAGGTCCTTCCACTGACCTCCCCATGACACCGTGCTCATGAATAACCAGGTCTGTCATTGCCCCTCATGCTTAATTTTCTCTGAGGAAATCTTCTGTTAAGGGGCAACAGTTTTCCATTTCAGTGTACAGCACTACCCAGCTGCTTGTTATTTCACTTGGCTGAGCCTGACAAGCTAATGGTATGTTTGATTTGCACTACCAGTTCCTGCTAGAGACATCATAACTTTTATTACAGACGTGGTTCTTGTTAGAGACTCAGTTGTCCACAGAGCTGAAAAAAGAGAAAAGTACATTTCTTTTGGTCAGCTCACTGCTTCACTCATGTGCTTGTGAGCACAGTGCTGGCACCTAGCACAGCATCTGCTGTGTTTCCTTTCAGTGGCTTTCACTGTTGTTGCTGCAGCAAATGGAGAGATCATTCTGGGTTTGCTTTTGATAGACTTTCCCTTTACTATCCTAAACCCTTTGAGAATGATCCTGTTTCTGGTTGCTAGAGCGTTTGCTGTGCTCTTTCTTAGGCACTGTGCAGCTAAACTCAGATCAGGAGTTGCCATCAGAAAAAAAAATGCCCAAAACAAGTGGTACATTCAACAAAGCTCAGCTTAGTTCTGGGCTACTTAGCTCAAAAGAGACATTGAGGGACTGGAATGTGTCCAGAGAAGGGCAACAAAGATGGTGAGGGGCCTGGAGCACAGCCCTGTGAGGAGAGGCTGAGAGATGTGATCCTGTGTGACCTGCACTAGGTCGTGGTCCTGCCCAACCTGCACTAGATTGTGGTCCTGCTCTGGCATAAGGATTGGACTCAATGATCACTGGAGGTCCCTTCCAACCCCTAGTGTCCTGTGATCCTGTGATCCTGTGAACAGAAATCTGTTTAACCTGCAGAAGAGGAGGCTCAGGGCAGAGCTCATTGCTGTCTACAACTACCTGAAGGGAGGTTGCAACCAGGTGGGGTTGGTCTCTTCTCCCAGGAAACCAGCAACAGAAGAAGGGGACACAGAGTCAAGTTTGTTTTGGGAGAGGTCTAGACTGGATGTTAGGAGGAAGTTGTTGGCAGAGAGAGTGATTGGCATTGGAATGGGCTGCCCAGGGAGGTGGTGGAGTTGCTGTCCCTGGAGGTCTTCAAGCAAAGCCTGGATGAGGCACTTAGTGCCATGATTTAGTTGATTGAGTAGGGCTGGGTGCTAGGTTGGACTGGCTGAGCTTGGAGGTCTCTCCCAACCTGCTTGATTCTAAGATTGATTGATCTTCTATAAATTCTCTGTCTCAGTTTTCCTACTCACTGTTGATAAGGGCAGCAAAGCATCTGAGGAACTTGCATATCTGCACCATTTTCACATGTGCCACATAAAATGAATGCATTAGCTCTTGCAAGGAAAGAAAAAAAAAACAATCCAAAGAACTAAACTGGCCCAGTTCTGCTTGTCTGCACAACAGAGCATGGCTATTATAATGAGAAGACCATCCACTTGGATTATGGAATCTCCTTCTACATAACATCCTGCAGTCCTTTTCTCCTACACACAGCATTCACTCAGGACAGGGCAAAACCCTCCAACTCTTCTATCACACTGATTTGGAGCTGCCCAGTAGACATGCCTGTGTATCTCACACTCAGCAACTCACAGGGAAAGATCCCAAGCCTAAGACTGCTTAAGAAAATTTTGGCTGCAATTCCCTTCCATCTCTAGTGGCCAGTAAAAGGGGGTGACAGCTGCACCCATCACCACACTGCAGCCTCCTGCAAAATCTGCTTGGCTGAAAGAAAACATAGACAAGCAAAAAACAACTCAGTTCACACTGCTGGCTTCTCCTTGGAGCCAGAGTGGGTTTGTTATACGCAGGACTGCCAGTGCAAGATATCCATCTCCAGCATTATCAAGCACTGTTAGCTTCTCATGCAGAATTTCCTCTAATAAAGGCCCTTTAAAGCTCCTGAACTCTTGATCCTCAAAACAGCCAGTCTGGGGAGCTTTTCTTCCAGTCTTTGAAGTTGTAGCACTCTGTTTGTGAGATTGTTTTCTTTCCATATCTCTGCTTTCCCTTTAAGACTAGACAGAAGATGACATTATTAGCAGGCTGCTCACAAGCACCTAGTAGTTTAGGGGCAGGCTTTTTATTTCTGCTTTCAAGCAGAGATGAAAGATTGTAAAAAAACTCTCATTTTTTCCTTCCCCCCTCCCCCCCCCCCCTTTTTTTTTCCCCTTTTCCTTAGGGAATTACAGCTCACAAAAGTTCTTATAACTCCTTACAGCAGCTATTTTACTACTCAGGGAGGATATTTACTAGGTCACTTTCTTCCTGCAGCAGACCTCAATGTTAATAAACGGTGTCTGTGAGTTACTTTATGCTCTTCATACTTCATTTTGATCTAGCTGTGTGTTTAAGGAGCTAAAGAGAGTGTGTCTTGATGAACTACTTACACCAGAGTTTGCTCTAGGCCAAAATGTAGAGAGTGCTTTCTTCTGGGGGTTTAAAAAGTTGTTGTAGGTACATTGAAATCTGAAAAATGGGGCAGGCTGCCAAGGCTGCTCGGCGAGTCTGTTAGCTTCTGCTCACTCAGCATTAACATCTGTCTTCACTAAAGTGTTACTGGACCCCCGGTACGCTGCATGGAGCAAGCTCCAGAGGCTCTATGGAAAGCAGAGCTTGGGGAGGGGAGGAGACCCACATCCCCCAAGCCCCCAGCTAGTAGCATTTTTCAGCCAAATTAAGACACAGCTTTACTCCAGAAAGCTCTGCCCCAGATCTGCATGCCAGAGAGCCTTGATAGCAAAGACAACTATGGGAGAGAGAGAGAGAGAGAGAGAGGAACCTATACCTGGATTCTCCTTCTCAACCTTCTGTCCTGTTCAGGAGGTGACATACAATACAGCAAAGATTGTATAGAGTCAGATGATTTGAGTGTAGGGTTCAACCTCAAAGTGCAATATCCCTGGAGGCCAGTTAATCCTAAGCCCTCAAATGAGGCATGTGGCCGTTACAACATCAAGTTCAGCACTAACACGCCCAAAGCAAGGCAGTGCCGTGTGCCTCCTGGAGGAGGTTGCACAATATCTTTGTACCTAAATAATGGTTTTATGTCTGTCCTACAAAGAAACCAATTCTGGGTTACCCAGCCCCTGTCAGGTTCTATTAAGAGGGGGGAAAAAAGAAGGCAAATCAAAACAACCCTAAACACCCCCCAAAATAAAACCCTAAATGAACCAACAGCAAAAAACTCCAGCAAAACACAAACAATCAATAGAAGAACTGCATTTCTCTATAACCTGTGAACAGCCTGGATTTAGAGCCACACAATCTGCCAGTTACTGCACCAAAAACAACCCAAACCAAACCCCCATAAACACCATTCTCCCACAACACCTAGTTTGGCATTCACAGATGCACAGATTGCACTGGGTTGTAAGGGACACTCGAAGGACATCTTATGCAACGCCCCTGCAGTCATCAGGGACATCTCCAACTAGATCAGGCTGCTCAGGGCCACATAAAGTCTGATCTTAAATGTCTCCAGGGAATAGGGCCTCAACCACATCCTTGAGCAGCCTGTTCCAGTGTTTTACCACTTTCATTGTAAAGAACTTCGTTATGTGCAGCCTAAATCTTCCCTGCTCCAATTTCAAACCATTGCCCCTCGTACTGTCATTACAAACCCTTCTAAACAGTCCCACCTCAGCCTTTCTGCAGGTGCCCTTCTGATGTTGAGATGCAACTCTAAGGTTCCCCCGGTGCCTTTTCTTCTCTAGGCTGAGCAGCCCCAGTTCTTTCAGCCTGTCTTCATAGGAGAGCTGCTCCAGCCTTCTCATCACCTTTGTGGCACTCTACAGTAGGTCCATGTCTCTTTTGTGATGGGGGCTGCAGAGCTGGACACAGTACTCCAGGTAAGGTCTCACCAGAGAGAGCAGAGAGGCAGAATCACCTCTCTCAGCCTGCTGGCCACACTGCTTTTGATGCAGCCCAAGATGCCGTTGGCCTTTTGGGTTGCCAGTGCACATCGCTGGCTCATGTCCAGTTTCTCATCCACCAACACCCCCAAGTTCTTTTCTCAAAGGCTGCTCTCAGTTTCATCATCCATCAGCCTGAACTGATACTGAGGATTGGCCTGACCTAGAACCACAGAATCATAGAATCAGCCAGGTTGGAAGAGACCTCCAAGATCAGCCAGCCCAACCTAGCACCCAGCCCTAGCCAATCAACCAGACCATGGCACTAAGTGTCTCATCCAGTCTTTGCTAGAACACCTCCAGGGACAGTGACTCCACCACCTCCCTGGGCAGCCCATTCCAATGCAAATCACTCTCTCTGGCAGGAACTTCCTCCTAACATCCAGCCTAGACCTCTCCCAAAACAAACTTGAGACTGTGTCCCCTTGTTCTGTTGCTGGTTTCCTGGGAGAAGAGACCAACCCCCTAGGTGAAGGACCTCATACTTTGCCTTATTGAGCCTCATGAGATTTGTCCTCAGCCCAGCTCCCTCAGCCTGTCCAAGTCTGAACAGGCACCCATCCTGTCCTTCAATCCTATCGACCACACCACTCAGCTGCTGCTTGAGACTTAGTGCACTCAGGCTGTGCTCATAGATAATATCCAGCAAGGGAGCAACTTTGGGAGCACATCTTTGATGTGAGAGTAGCATACCCCTCTGCAATGTCCTACACCTGGCTTGGCACAATCCCAAGCACAACTCCAGTCTGGGTGGCAAATGGCTGAGAGCAGCCCTGAGGAAAACGACCTGGGGGTCTGGGTTGATGAAAAGCTCAACACAAGCCTGCAGCCCAGACAGCAACCCTGTGCTGGGCAGCAGCAAGAGCAGTGTGGGCAGCAGGGCAAGGGAGGGGATTCTGCCCCTTGGCTCTGCTCTCCTCACACCCCACCTGCAGTCCTGGGTGCAGTTCTGGAGCCCCAACACAAGAAGGACATGGAACTGTTGGAGCCAGTCCAGATGGCCATGAAGAGATGCTCAGAGGGCTGCAGCAGCTCTGCTATGAGGACAGGCTGCAAGAGTTGGGACTTTAATCTGGAGAAAAGAAGGCTTCAAGGAGACCTTGTAATAGCCTTCCTATACCTGAAGGGGACATACAGGAGTGCTAGGGAGGGACTCTTGACAAGATCTTGTGATGACAAGACAAAAGGTAATGGGTTTAAACTGGAAGAGGAGAGATTCAAAGTAGATGTTAGGAAAGAGTTCTTTGCAGTGAGGGTGGTGAGACACTGGCACAGGTTGCCCAAGGAGACTGTGGCTGCTCCCTCCTTGGATGTGTTCAAGGCCAGGTTGGATGAAATCTTTAGTGACCTGTTCTAGTGGGAGGTGTCCCTGCCTAGGGCAGGGGGCTTGAAACAGGATGATCTTTGAGGTCCCTTCCCACCTAAACCATTCTATGATTCCAATGTGTGTAAAACCAAATGAGCCAGCAGCAGGTGGTAAGCAGCAGCATGCCTCTGAGGGCACATCTTCCATCCCAGCCTTCCACAAGCTGACAAACTTCCAGGTTTTCCTTTGTGCACTGTGTGCTTACATGCCCACCACACAATCCACAGTGCCTGGATTTGTGGATTTATTGGCTGTGACCAGACACAGGCTAAGTAAGTAAACAGATTAATATGTATTAACATACTGCATTCGTTCAAAGTTCAGAACTTGTGTGCACATGTGAGGGTGGTATTTATCCGTGGGTCTTACAGAGGCAGCTGATTAAAAGCAGGATCAGGCAAAGCAAGTGGTGCACTTAAAAGGGGGGGAGAATAAAAAGAAGAAGAAAGAAGAAGAAAAAAAGAGGCATTAAAATGCTTTTTAAACTGAAATATCCAGAATAATGGTTACCTGATTTAATGGCTCATCATACTCTAGCTCTCACATAATCTTCAGGGGTTTGGTGCTTTTATGTTGTAACTTGTAGCTGATGCTGCAAGAAGTGGGAGTTCTTAGGAAACTATTTCTGTATTGTTACCTGTAAAAATCCCTAAGAGGAGTCAGAAAGCCTCAGCTACAAAAGGCAAAGAAAGAGGGAGGGAAGCTATATATTGGTCACCTCCTAATGAAAATGGTCTCAAAACAGGGATAAAAACGTTCTTACAGCACCTTTTAAATGAGTTTTCACCTTGCAGTTCTGAAACCTTTGGATATTTTCTGTCTAAGTACAGTGGGACAGTAAGTTAACTAACCCCCCCCTTTATCATAGCAATAAAAACCTCCAGGTGTGTGTTAACACTGTCAGAGCCCCAGGTGTTAAATGCAGCAGCAAGAGCTGCCACCTCAGCCCCCTCCCTGCAAGGCTGAGCCCTTGGCCAGCATCTGCAGAGATGCAGAGCTCAGGGGTACACTGCTGAGGCTGACGGGGAGGAGGATTTAGTGTTTGCCCCAAGGAAAGCTTTTCTTTTCTTTAAATAACATAAGTACTGGTAAAGAGTAGCTGAACATGAGCCAGCAGTGTGCCCGGGGGGCCAGGAGAGCCAATGGCATCCTGGCCTGGATCAGGAACAGTGTGGCCAGCAGAACAAGGGAGGTTATTCTGTCCCTGTACTCAGCACTGGTCAGGCCACACCTTGAGGACTGTGTCCAGTTCTGATTCAAGAGAGATGTTGAGGTGCTGGAAGGTGTCCACAGGAGGGCGACAAAGCTGTGAGGGGCCTGGAGCACAGCCCTGTGAGGAGAGGCTGAGGGAGCTGAGGGTGTGCAGCCTGCAGCAGAGGAGGCTCAGGGCAGAGCTCATTGCTGTCTACAACTGCCTGAAGAGAGGCTGTAGCCAGGTGGGGTTGGTCTCTTCTGCCAGGCAACCAGCAACAGAACAAGGGGACACAGCCTTAAGTTGTACCAGGGGAGGTCTAGGCTGGATGTGAGGAGGAAGTTGTTGGCAGAGAGAGTGATTGGCATTGGAATGGGCTGCCCAGGGGAGGTGGTGGAGTGGCCATTCCTGGAGGTGTTGAAGCAAAGCCTGGCTGGGGCACTTAGTGCCATGGGTTAGTTAATCAGAAGAGTTAGGTGATAGGTTGGACCTGATGATCCTAGAGGCCTTTTCCAACCTGGTTAAGTCTGTGATTCTGTGACCTAGAATCAGATGAAAATGTAAAAGCAGGGCTTGCTTTCCCATTACAAGTGGATACAGCACAGGGCAGCAGGCAGGCAGACTAGTCCCAGAAATCATTCTCTGTGCTGTTTGCCATGCAAAGTTTGAGGCACCAAGCATGCTCTGAGCTTGCCAGCTGGCTCACATTTTACAAGCAAGATGAGGCAGTGGCCAGAGAGACAAAGGCTCATCTGGAGTTCCTTGTGAATCTCTGGTGATGCTGGGATCGTGGTGGGGTGCTAGTGGATATGGAGATGCTGTTGGGGTGCCAGTGGATATAGAGATGCTGTTGGGGTGCTAGTGGATATGGAGATGCTGTTGAGGTGAGGTGCTAGTGGATATGGAGATGCTGTGGGGGTGCTAGTGGATATAGAGATGCTGTTGAGGGGCTAGTGGATATGGAGATGCTGTTGGGGTGCTAGTGGATATAGAGATGCTGTTGAGGGGCTAGTGGATATGGAGATGCTGTGGGGGTGCTAGTGGATATAGAGATGCTGTTGAGGGGCTAGTGGATATGGAGATGCTGTTGGGGTGCTAGTGGATATAGAGATGCTGTTGAGGGGCTAGTGGATATGGAGATGCTGTTGGGGTGCTAGTGGATATGGAGATGCTGTTGAGGGGCTAGTGGATATGGAGATGCTGTGGGGGTGCTAGTGGATATAGAGATGCTGTTGAGGGGCTAGTGGATATGGAGATGCTGTAGGGGTTTTAGACATCTACAGGATGGACAAAATTGAAAGTGAGTTTTCTAGAGTCTGATTGTTGAGTTGAAGCACTTTAGATAGGACTCAATTGTTCAGGGTGGATTGAGCCTTTACCAAGCTCAAATCTTAAAGCAGTGAAAATGCAGGTCAGTGTAGCTCCCAGGCGAAACATCACCTGGAATTGTCGTGCAGAGATTTGCTGTGACTCCACAAATAGCCTGTGACACTACGAGCACCTCTTGTCTGCCTTTCCCAATTAAGCACTTAAGAGTTTCCCGAGGTAAATATTCATACTTCAGAAAGGAAACACTAACGTGCACAAAGCCTTCCCCAACCTTTCTGCTTAAATAGCTGTCATTTTTGAGTGAGGTCACAGCATCCAGTTCTCTGTAATAAAAAAATAAGCAGGATAAGTAGTTTTACTCCTGTCAAAACTTGAATGCAATTTTATGTTTTTCTTTGACTTGCCCTATAAATATTTTTACTACAACATTCAAAGTTTATGAGATCGCCAAGACTTGTAAAGAGGCTGAGTAACTGGAAACCAAAAGCTAATACCTACCACAGGGACCTGGGGGGGAGGGGGGTCCTTAAGCAGGCTATTTATTAATATTAACAAAGGGTATTTTACTGATGATCTGTTTACAAAGCTGAATATTGTGTTACCTTTCCATTCCAGTGTAAACAAACCAATGAGGAGGAACAAACAAAGACCAGCACCACAATGCCTGGCAGTGTGCTGTGAGGGATGTTCTCTCAGCTTACTATTTTCTGCCATGATCCCTTGAGCTGAGATTCTGCAGCTGAATAGCTGCTGAGCCCAAGTGCTGCTTGGGAGCTGCAAATCACAGCCTCGCCCAGCCAGAGGAAAGAACATCTGAAGAAAGAACCAGAGAGAGATTCTGAGTTCTCTCAGAATCACAAAATGCCATGGTCTAGTTGATTAGATAGGGCTGGGTGCTAGGTTGGACTGGATGATCTTGGAGGTCTCTTCCAACCTGGCTGATTCTATGATTCTATAAAGAGCAATATTGATGCTGAGCTGAGTGGTGTGAGCTGGGGCTCAAAGGATAATCCCTAATGAGCAGTGTCAATTCCTGCATGACCCACGTCAAATTGCAGTGCTGCTGTTGCTTTACACCTTCATCTGGTACCTTCCAATCAGCAGAAAAACATATTATCAAACTAATGGGATCCTGTGGCAATTGTTCCACTACAATAAACACACCTGACATGAAACATGCTGAAATTTTGGGCTTCTCTGGTGCCTGTTTCTTGAAGGAGATTGTAACAGGGTGAAAGAGAGAAAGAACAGGAAATATGTCCAGAAAGAAAAGATCAAGATTATCACAGTATCACCAAGGTTGGAAGAGACCTCACAGATCATCAAGTCCAACCCTTTACCACAGAGCTCAAGGCTAGACCATGGCACCAAGTGCCACATCCAATCCTGCCTTGAACAGCTCCAGGGATGGCGACTCCACCACCTCCCCGGGCAGCCCATTCCAGTAGCCAATTATCTGAGTGACCAATGATTATGGGCTTTGATATCACAGGGAAATGGACATGTTAGAGATTGGCCAAGCAGAAAAATCCCAGCTCCTGCAAAAATGAGTAAGCATTTTGGTGCACATCTGTCTCCCTCTGCACCTGGATGGCTGTGCAGGGCATATTTGTTACTACTTCTCTTTGTAGGCTGCCTGGGGTTTGCATGCTGGTCCCTGGATCTCAGGTACTTCCCCTCTACGTTCCTCTTCCTTGACTCACAGGTTAGCAGCACCCTTTCTACTGACTGCCCTGAGGTGTGCACTGGGATTTTGGTGACTCTCCTGCATGCAGGACTGAACATGCCAGTTTTGGAAGAGGACAACCATCTCCAGGCTCTCCAAAGGTGTCCATGTAGAATGATTGTGTTGGCTGTGAATTCACTATTTCTTCTGGGTTTGGAAAGGAGCATTCCCTGGCTGCCTGCCACCATTTAAACAGAGATGACATCTGGTCAAGATGACCAAGGAGCAGTGGAGGGCACCCAGGTACAATGAGAATCTGACAGGTATGAAGCAATATAGTGAAGCAAGAGTGGGAGACCTGCCAAAAGGAAAACACCAATGTGCCCATAAACCTGGGGGGAAAAAAATCAACCCAAAACATTCCCTGTAGAGTGGAGCTACTCCTCATCAGGAAGTTTTGTTGACTGCAAAACAGGCCCTAAAGAAGAGGTTTTGTTTCAAGGCACTTTGTACACTCTGTCTTCAGATTATCCAGCATAGTGCTTGTGCTAGTTTGAGCCTAGCTGGGATATTTCAGTGAGAGGAGTTAGATAATAGGCTGTGAAAAGGAAACAGTGGTGATGGCTGCTGCACTCATAGGCTTGCTGAGATGCATTAAAAACAAGAACACAAACAGAGATAAGGGAGTTGCTCTCTCTCTGGCTCTGGCTGCATGCATTTCTCTCTCTGACTTGCTGCTTAACTAATCCCTCTGCTTCCTAACCCCCCTGGCCAATTCTCCAAACTCACCTTGAACATAAGGCAAAGTCTGGGATAAGGTGGAAATGAGGTGGAAGGGTGGTTGGGAGCCCCCTCCTGGTTTCTGGGAGGGCTGTTGTGTTTCTGTATTACCTTTCACTGGTATATTTCTATATATAGCTACAAATGTTAATATCTGCTTGTATATTGTGCTAAGCTGCAAATAGAAAGCTTCATTCTTTAATTTGCAGCTGCTGAGTCTAGTCTGGGTGATTCCCTTAAGTGTAGGGGGGCAGGTAACACCCAAACTCTCACAGTGCTACTGGCTAGACTGGCTGTCAGGATCTCCTTGTCCTTTTGATGGGGTCACTGAGCTTATCCTGAACCTACTGACTTTTCCTCTCTTCACAGAGTATCTTTAGAAGTCAGAAATGTGCCTGGTTTTCCTCTGCATTTTACATTCAAAAGACTCAGATGATTTGCCTCAAACATTCCAACAGAAAAGAAAACAAATCTCCTGTGGCTTCACATTGCATATCCAAGGTTTCAAGCCTAACATCAATTGGGGGGAGGGGAGTTATGTTTGGTGGCAAAGTAGAAAGTATTGCAGTTCACATTTAGAATACAGTGCTCCCTGTAACCTCAACCCCAAACCCCACAAACTCCAAGTTTAGTTCCTTATGGACTCTATTCACAGAGGGAGCTAAATACCTACTTGCTGCCTAAGTACTATTTTAGGTGGCAAAGCCCAGATTTTAGCCTTTCAAAGCCCTCACTCAGTGCCACATAAGTCTCCAGGAATAATGTGCCCTGCATGCACAAGTATCAATTTTCTGGGCTTGCATTCTGAGCATCCCAGGGTCTGCTTCTCAGATGGTGCCCTTCATGTTCAGCAAAGGAGCTAACCTTGCCCTGGAAGCAGCTTTGGATGATGTGTTTCACAGGCTCACAGGACGTTAGGGGTTGGAAAGGACCCAAGGAGATCATCGAGTCCAACCCCCCTGCCAGAGCAGCACAATCCTATCTAACACAGATCACACAGGAACACAGCCAGACAGGCCTTGACAGGCTCCAGAGAAAGAGACTCCACAGCCTCTCTGGGCAGCCTGTGCCAGTGCTCTGTGACCCTTACAGTCAAGAAGTTCCCCCTTGTGTTGAGGTGGAACCTCCTGTGCTGCAATTCTCACCCACTGCTCCTTGTCCTATCCCAGGGAGCAAGTGAGCAGAGCCTGTCCTCTCCCTCCTGGCCAGCCCTGAGTCACAGTATCACAGTATCACAGTATCATCAGGGCTGGAAGAGACCTCACAGATCATCAAGTCCAACCCTTTACCACAGAGCTCAAGGCTAGACCATGGCACCAAGTGCCACATCCAACCTTGCCTTGAACAGCTCCAGGGACGGCGACTCCTGTCATCCAAGTCACTTAACTGACACAGTCTCAATGAAAATAAAGTCCTAGAATGTCTAAATCAGGTATCCATAAGAGAGCTCTACCCAGGGCAAGTTTCTGAGCATGTTCCCAGAGAGGGTCTGAAGCAGGCTGGTTTGGGATTTGAGCCAAGGTGTCTGGCACAGCTGCCAAGCGCTGACACAAGTGGGCACTGCAGAAATGGGAGGTAATGGTGAGGAGGAAGAGGATAAAGCAATCCACCCGCTGCTTGTTTTCAATGTTCTGCTTGCCCCTGCTGCTCTTTCTGCAGCACTGTGCATATTCTGAGGCATCTCACGTTACAGACGCTGGGATTTAGTGGGCAAGAAATAGCCTGGATTCACCTGAAGGAGGATCTGTAATCTGGAGGAGAGGAAGTGAGAACAGGGAACTCCTTTGTACTTCAGTTGGGGAAAAAAGGGCATTCGAGCTCAGGGAGGGATGCAATAAAAAGAAATTCATGTTGGCATATTTGTTACTCCATCTATACCTGCACATTTCCTGAGCTACTGAAACAGTAAAATTAATTACACTTCCCAGTTTTTAGAGCTCCTTGGATCCTTGCAACCCTCCTTACCTCTGTCTGGTCAACACAGGTACCAACAGGATCTCCTTTTAACCTGACCAGCCTGATCTCCTTTTATCATGAGGTTCCCACCTGGTGAATGTGGGGCAGGCTGTGGATGGAGTCTACCTGGAGCTCAGCAAAGCCTTTGACACCGTCTGCCACAACAAGCTCCTGGCACAGCTGGCAGCTCGTGGCTTGGACAGAGTCACTCTGATAGGGGTCAAGAACTGGCTGGAAGGCAGGGCCCAGAGAGTGGTGGGGAATGGTGCCACATCCAGCTGGCAGCTGGCACCAGTGGTGTGCCCCAGGGATCAGTGCTGGGCCCAGTCCTGTTCAGTATCTTTACTGATGATCTGGAACAGGAGATTGAGTCCAGCATCAGTAAGTTTGCAGATGACACCAAGCTAGGAGCAGGTGTGGAGCTGTTGGAGGGTAGGAGAGCCCTGCAGAGGGACCTGGCCAGGCTGGATGGGTGGGCAGAGGCCAAGGGGATGAGACTGAACAAGGCCAAGTTCAGAGTTCTGCACTTTGGCCACAACAACCCCAAGCAGCACTACAGGCTGAGGACAGAGTGGCTGAGAGCAGCCAGGCAGAGAGGGACCTGGGGGTACTGGTAGAGAGTAGCCAAAGATGAGGCAGCAGTGTGCCCAGGTGGGCAGGAGAGCCAATGGCATCCTGGGCTGGCTCAGGAGCAGTGTGGCCAGCAGGACAAGGGAGGTTATTCTGCCCCTGGACTCAGCACTGCTCAGGCCACACCTTGAGTGCTGTGTCCAGTTCTGGGCTCCTCCATTCAAGAGAGATGTTGAGATACTGGAAGGTGTCCAGGGAAGGGCGACAAAGCTGGGGAGGGACCTGGAGCACAGCCCTGTGAGGAGAGGCTGAGGGAGCTGGGGGTGTGCAGCCTGCAGAAGAGAAGGCTCAGGGCAGAGCTCATTGCTGTCTACAACTACCTGAAGGGAGGCTGCAGCCAGGTGGGGTTGGTCTCTTCTGCCAGGCAAGCAGCAACAGAACAAGGGGACACAGTCTCAAGTTGTACCAGGGGAGGTCTAGGCTGGATGTTAGGAGGAAGTTGTTGCCAGAGAGAGTGATTGGCATTGGAATGGGCTGCCCAGGGAGGTGGTGGAGTCGCCGTCCCTGGAGGTGTTCAAGCAAAGCCTGGCTGAGGCACTTAGTGCCATGGTCTGGTTGATTGTCTAGGGCTGGGTGCTAGGTTGGACTGGCTGAGCTTGGAGGTCTCTTCCAACCTGGTTGATTCTTAAAAAAAAAAAACCAAAACCAACCAAACAAAAAACCCAGCATCTCCTGAGTTCAGATTGTCAGCTCAGGTTGTGAGTTCAGGTTGTCAGTTCAGATTGTCAGTAAGGTTTGTGCTCCAGAAATAGGGATGTTTCTGTGACTTCCTTTACTGTTGAAGAGCAGAGTAAATCTAAAGTGAGGATGCATGGCATCAGAAGAGGCCTCTCTTCCCAGCTGAGTACTAGCTATATGGACAGGCTGTGGTGCTTCCCCTGCTGCCCAGGTAGCCACACTGCCAAGCTGCAGGAAGCCTAGTGCTAGAGGGAACTATTTCACCATTGCACTACTTTACTCAGCTGCCTAAGGTCTCCAGGTCTCATACTGGTGCCTGCAGAAGAGAAGACACAATTCACTGCACTCCTCTCAGAGTCAAAAAGTAATCTATTAGAGTATTTTCCTGCCAAGTTTTTATTATTCATATAATTCAGGCATAGTTTCCAACAGAAAATAACTGTATTCAGAACACAGGCTTGGCTTCCATTGCCAATTGACATTCAATGAAGATCAAGCCCTGTTTCCCCTGAACCCATTGTGTAAATCCTAATGAACTTCAACAGAGTAGAATGGGCCCCAAAGAGTTAATAGCAGTAGATGTAAAACACAAACAAAGCACACTCTTAATTAAAGAATTGTGGCTTACAGCTATGAGCAGCCTCTCTGGGGTTGTACATTTCAAACTAGGAGCAGAATTTCAGCCTCTAACATTCACTGCTACCACTTCAAATGCCAAATTTGCCATCTTTTCAGTGCCAGAGACAACACATTCTAGTATGCATAACATTTTAGCTGCTTATCTTCTATGAGTTGCAAGGCATAGCATTTTTCACTGGTTGGAAATAACTCAGATCTGAGTCACCACTGAAAAACCCTGCTCTAAATTGGATTTCCCCAATGAACCTGGACTGCCTCACTCCATTTGAAATGCTAAGACCCCTCACTAAACCTGCTTTACAGACCATAGCTTGTGTCTAAGGTCCCCTTGCCACCTCACAAGGCATGGCAAAGGTGGGGACACCCTGGGGATCCCTGGGCTGGTAGAGAGAACTACATTGTGTGAGAGCCAAGGGGTTGAAAGAGAACCACACACTCAAAGCCATCACCATCATCCCTACCTCCTGTTAAGCAGCATCACCTTTCCAGACTGAAACCTCTCTTCATCTTGAACTGCTGAAGCATAGTACAACTCCTCCAGGCACCAGTCCACCACCACTACCTTTGTAGGCAGAGGGACCAGAAAACATGGCAGGGAAAACTTTGTGCTGCCTCCTGTGTGTCTGGAGGGAGCCTAGCAGGTTTAGGCTGCACTTGCTAAGGAGGGAGACCAGGTGGAGGGTTCTTCATATCACCTGGTCCATGAAAGCTCCTGCAAAGCCCTGGGAGGACAAGAAGCTGTCCTGATGCAGCCCTTTTCCCTGCCCCATCATTTGACTCTCTTGAAACAAAGAAATAATTCTTAATGCTCCCAACAGAGACTTACTGAACTCTAAGTCCTTAATGTATTACTGTTCAATGGGAAAAGGGCAGTAAATACACTATTTGGAGGGGAGGGAGCCAGGAGGGAAGAAAGATACCCCAAACAACTTTCACTGACACGAAACTGATTCACTTTGTCAGAAGTTTATGTAGCAAAGGCATAAATAACACACAACAGAATGATGGAAGTACCAGGCCAGATCTGCCCAACCTGAAAATTTTGTTTTAAAATAGACATTGCCTGGATTTACAAAGAGATTTACAAATCTCATCTGCCAACTGAGTAGGCCATAAGTCTATTGGCCAGCAAGTATGAGTGAAGGAGCAAAGCTGGAGATGGGTAGGGTCAGGCTGAACAGGAGGAGGAGGTTGTTCAGCATGAAAGTGGTGAGAGCCAGGGAGGTGTTTAAGGCCAGGTTGGATGAGGCTGTGGGCAGCCTGATCTAGGGTAGGGTGTCCCTGCCCATGGCAGGGGGGTTGGAACTAGATGGTCATTGTGGTCCCTTCCAACCCTGACTGATTCTATGATGGTATTTACACCTACTTTTAAGAGCTAGAGGTTGGACTCTATTTGGCCAGTGGTTTACCATAGTGCCATTGCTTCCTTTAGCACATCACAAACATTGCTTCTGCTCCAGAAGAAGATTTCCTTGCACAACCATCATTTAATTCTTCTGAGTTGGTTTGGTTTTTTTTTTTTCAGACTGGCAAACCCTCTGAAGGAATTTTTCAATTAATAATTCATCCTTTCCCTTAATAAAACACACATTCAATACTGAAGCTAAAAAAGAATCTTTTATTGTGAGAATATTACATAGCTCCAATAATTTTCAGCAGATCAAAAAAAAACAACAAAAAAACAAAAACCCAAGAGCTTCATGAATTAAGAATCCAGCTCTGACCATGCCAGCTTGCACTGTCTCAAGTCCTAGCTTAGAGTGAATTAAAACTTCTGAAAAATTCTCTTCTATTGAGCAACAGCAGAAAGGTTTTGTACCACTACCCTCTGCAGCACAGCTAAAAGCAGACAGTAAATTTGTGCTGCATCAAAATTCTACTCTTCCTTTAACCACTTCTACAGGAAAAGATTTTTTTCTTCTATAAGTGGCCCCTTGTGCTGTCCGTGGGCACCACTAGAAATAGTCTGGCTCCATCTTTCTTATTCCTTCCAATGAGGGATGAGTAAGCTCACCCTGAGCCTCTTCTCACCCTGAGCCTCTTCTCCTCCAGACTGAGCAGTCCCAGCTCTTTGAGCCTCTCCTTTGAGAGGCTGAGGGAGCTGGGGTTGTTTAGGCTGGAGAAGAGGAGGATCAGGGTGACCTCATTGCTGTCTACATCTACCTGAAGGGACATTGTAGCCAGGTGGGGTTGGTCTCTTCTGCCAGGCAATCAGCAACAGAACAAGGGGACACAGTCTCAAGCTGTGCTGGGGGAGGTCTAGGCTGGATGTTAGAACGAAGTTCTTGCCAGAGAGAGTGGCTGTGATTGGAATGGGCTGCCCAGGGAGGTGGTGGAGTTGCTGTCCCTGGAGGTGTTCAAGAAAAGAGTGGATGAGGAACTTAGTGCCATGGTCTGGTTGATTGGACAGGGCTGGGTGCTAGGTTAGACTGGCTGATCTTGGAGGTCTCTTCCAACCTGGTTGATTCTCTGATTCCATGATTCGTCATACATCAGATGCTCCAGTCCTTGCAGTCCAGTTCATGGCCCTTCATTGGACTTTTTCTATGTGTTCATATCTGTCTTGTACTGAAGAAGCTAGGACTTCACATAGTACTCCAGCTGCATCACCAGGGCTCGGCAAGAGGGGAAGAGTAGCATCCCCATACCTGCTATTTGTGTTGCACTTCATGTAACTATTTAGGCCAGAACAAAAGGATAAAACAAATAAGCCCATTTCCTGAAACTGTAGTTCAGTGGAGCTGAGAGAGAGAGAGAGAGAGAGGAACATGGATTTCATTTCCTTTCCTGTACTCAAAGATTTGACATTTGCAGAATCTTCCATTAGGTTTTCAAATCTTCTCTTCTGGTAGCCCTCAAGGAAGAAAGGAAAAAGAAATGTGAATCCACAGTTTAAACAAAAAACATTCCCTGCCATTAGCATTTCTTTGATGATCCTTTGGTTTATTGTTGTGCATTAACTTCTGTATAATCACATAATTGCTGCAACATTCATATAAATAATGCATTTGGAAGAGAAAGTAAACAGTGTGTCACATTCTAGTCTCCAGCGAATCGAGCGGGACCCTCTGGCTTGACTGCAGTGCCAAAGCTGCTGTTTGGCCTTGGGGGGTAGCTAATGCCTGTTAAAGAACTTGAAGTAAATGGGGGAAAAAATAAAAGCATTTTCATTTTATCACCAGATCATTCTGATGGGTCAGCTCTAAACCTCTCCGTGAATTTACTCCATGACAAAAACTAATGTGTCTTGTCTTTGTTGTGTTGGTACCCTGGGGGGAGTTGATGCATGTTAGCTATCATTAGCAGAAAAGACAAACACCATTTGCAGCCCTCCCCCCCCAGGTTGTGTTGGGGTTTTCTTTCATGAGTTTCTGATAAAAGCTTCTATAAAATTACAGGACAGAGTTGCTTGTGTCTGGCAGCTGTTTGGCTTTGGGTTTTTGGGGTTGGTTATTTTGTACTATTTCTCAAGTACAATCCTCTCTTCTCTGCCTTTCACAGATTGCACAGGGTTGGGAAGGACCCTCAAAGGTCACCTTGCCCAACTTCCTTGCAGCTAGCAAGAGACACCTCCAGCTAGATCAAGGTGCTCAGGTCCACATCGAGTCTGGTCTTGAACATCAAACTTACCTTTCCAACTTACATTTGAGAATAGCCAAACTCAGCAATATTTGGCACAGTTTCACCTCCAAGATCTGCAGCCAGCTTTGAAAACTACAACTTCTCACTGTAAAATTGGCCAGGTAAAGAAAAGGCTGTGTCACCTCAAAAGAGACAGCCAGAGCTGAAGTGGAAACAACTTGCACTGAGCACTCAAAGCTCTGGGATTTTGCCTACATATTTGGGCTTGAATTTCATCAGGTTTTTATAAACAGGACTCTCAAAGATTTATGCTACAGATTTGCTTTTTGGTGTGTTCAGAGGGTGAATTCTTTTTTGTTAATAATAGAGCCTAGGTGCACAGAGGTACACAGGAAGGAGGGTGTATAAGAAGAGGGCAAGATTGCTGAGGTCTTTATTTTGTTGAATGTGTGTAATTATAACCCTGCCAGTCCATCAGACACACAGCTAGGATCTGAGGGCCTTCATACCAGCTCCCTCATGAATGTAAAAAGGGGAAACCAAAGTTAGGACTGGTAGGGTTCAGTGCTCTCCTTGTCAAGATATTCACTATCTGGCGACAAATAGAATAGCTTTTTGATGACCATCCAGGCAAGGATTCCCAAAGGAGAAGGATATTGCTGCAACCAAAGCAACAGAGAATCCAGAAAGACCCTTAGGAAAGGCAGCACTTACCACAAGCAGTGCTGGGGAAGGAAAGCCAACACGCAGCAAGAGCTGGGCCTGCATTTTCTGTGTGTCTCCTTGCACTAGAAAGAGGAGAGCAGTGAAGCAATTTGATACTTCATCCAAGCACCCTCCTCAGCTAGATCTACTCAGAAGTGCAGACAGGCATAGAAAAGGCATCTCTTGCATCTCTGAGCTTCATCTCAGATCCCCAGTTGAACCACTTCACTTAGGCAGTTTCCAGCATGTCAGGATTAACTGAGGTCCCTGGGCAGCAGTGCACTACCCATCCCTAGCGAGTCTAGAACACCCAAAGGAGTTGCCTGCCTATAGCTGACAAGAAGTCTTTGGTCCTCAGGCATTTCTATGGACCATGAGCACAGTAAGACATCTTTCTGCTTGCAGTCCAACCCAGACCATGTTTCCACATCTCACATTGTACTGGAACACAGTTTCCTCTGTGCCATCCTATGCATTTCAAAGCAAAAGAAAGAATTCCCGCTCTGAGTACAAGATGTAGCCCAGTTTGTTCATAGAATGGTCCAAGTTGGAAGAGACTTCAAGGACCATCCAGCTCCAACCCCCTGCAGTGGGCAGGGACACCTTCCACTTGAGCAGGTTGCTTCAGGCCTCATCCACCCTGGCCTTAAACATCTCCAGGGAGGAAGCAGCCACAATCTCCCTGGTCTTAAGTGTTTCCTACAGCAATGAGATCAGGATCAGCATGTATTAATCTCTAAGATGTCCTATTCTCTACGCTTGTTTCTCTATAAATTCAAGCAGCAGCTCCAGCTGTTTATGCCCACAGAGAGCCAGAGGGTTTGTATTTCTCATGAGGCTTGCCCTAAACAGGATTAGAAATGACTAAAGGGAACATGTTAGCAGGTACCTGGAGTCCCCTCCACATCACCGCTTCCACCACTACAATCAGTGGGTGGGAAACATCTAGCATGACTGTCCTGTGTATAGACAGCTTGGGATGGCACATGTGTAAGTGGAAGGCCTCAAGTTTGCAAAGCTCCCTCAGTTTTCTACTCAGCTTTGTTACCCAGCTCGTGGCATCAGCAGTCTTTCTGATCTTGTGGAAGCACAGTTGTGTTTGTCATCAGCTTTGGGTGATAAGATCAGGTTTTGAACTTGGATGAGAACCGCATGGCAATTCCTTGCCCTGTAAAGAAAAGGAAGACAATAAAAAGCCCTCAGTAACTGGTCTTGTTTCCTCTGAGCCTCATTAGGCACTTAGCCAGCAACTAGTCAGGTATAAAGGAGCAAGGACTCCTAAATGGGCCTCAGAGGTCCTGCCTTCCATCTGTGAGGGGTAAGTGTGAACCGTAAGCCAAATTCATTTAGTTCCCTTTACATAATTGTCAGCTCTGCTCAAAGTGGTTTCTTCTCCTTGGTTGCAAGGGAAGACAGTCAATTGTTGTTCTATTCACTTCGTCACATAAACCCATCTGACAGGCATGACAGCAACTGCTTGCTAATTACAGAGCGAAATCTGCAGTGCAAGGTTTGTTGTGCCAACGGTCCCCAGAACAATCCTGGGATTGTTTTATGAGAAGATTGGGCAGTCAGGGTTGAGCACTTTTGCTTCAATTATCCCCATGTGCTGTCAGGGCTTGGAGCTGCTCTAGTGGAATGAAGAGAAGAAAACAAATGAGCTCTGCTCCAACCCTGGGAGCAGTTGCTGAACCCTGAAGAGCTTGGTTGCTTGTATCTTTGTTAGCTGCTATTACAGATATTATTGCCTGGTAGAGGCATGGAAATTTGGGGTCTATTAAGCACTTCTATGCTATGTGCAGGGATTTGTAGCTCCAATGCAGAGACTCACCCTGGGGTGAATCCTGGCTTGTGCTCTCAAATATGGTGGCCTTTCAGTATCTGAAGGGGGCCTACAAGAAAGCTGGAGAAGGACTTTTTAGGCTATCAGGGAGTGAAGCTGGAGATGGGTAGGTTCAGGCTGGACATGAGGAGGAAGTTGTTCACCATGAGAGTGGTGAGAGCCTGGAATGGGTTGCCCAGGGAGGCAACTGAAGCCCCATCCCTGGAGGTGTTTAAGGCCAGGCTGCATGAGGCTGTGGCCAGCTTGCTCTAGGGTAGGGTGTCCCTGCCCATGGCAGGAGGGTTGGAACTGGCTGATCCTTGTGGTCCCTTCCAACCCTGACTGATTCTATAAACCCTGGTCTCTAACTTTATTATCTGCCACCTGGGGTGACCTAATAAAGTGCAGGTATTGCTGCCACTGCATGTAGTTGGTTGCTGGTTTTATCAAGATGAATTGATTCAGGCTGAGGGGTGACTAACAGAAAAGTTCATCTCACTGGAGCGGAGTTAAAAATCTACCAAGGGATTAACCATTTGATGTAGGAACCTGAATGATGAATGGACACTAAAGAGATGATTCTAAAAGAAGAAATGCAACAATTTGGTCATAAATCAGAATGATCCTTTCCAAGAACCTTCCAAAAGAGAACTAATTCCTACCAAAGTTACTGGGCCACATAT
This sequence comes from Pogoniulus pusillus, assembly GCF_015220805.1. Classification (NCBI taxonomy): domain Eukaryota; kingdom Metazoa; phylum Chordata; class Aves; order Piciformes; family Lybiidae; genus Pogoniulus; species Pogoniulus pusillus. The sequence continues at coordinate 17,181,074 of NC_087286.1, read as the reverse complement.
TCTCAGCTCCTTACACGACCTGGCTTCGCAAGGCATTTTCGTGAGCCTCCGCTGGTTACAAGAATTCCCTCTCTGTGACTTGCTGACACTTGTGTGGCTGTTGTCTCCAGCACAGCCTCACTGATAAATTGCAAAAACAAACTTGGAAAGGAGCTATGCTGTTCCTTGCAGACAGTAAGTTAGTCCAGAACATGCCCTCCCTTTGCAAAACCGAGAGTGAAGGCTCCGCCATGGACTTTGGCAGCTGCGCAGCCCCCACGTCTGGTTACCCCCAAAGGCATCTCAGCTGACCTCTCTTCTACCACCACTCCTTTTCCTGCATCGACTTCTCCTGCTCCCCTTGCACCCTCTGCAGCACTCGCCGGGTCACAGCCAGACCAGTTCAGCTCACTAGCCTAGCAGAAAACTAATTGATCCTTCTGCTAAGCTAGCTTTCTGGCAGATGGCACATTGCATCAGCTCACCAGGCTGTCAGACACGCCAGAGCCAGAGGACTCCCACAGCCAGGTGCAGCACTAGAAGCATGCCTTCTGTTTGCAGCAAAACATTGCATTGATGCCCTGAAGCTTTTTACCACATCCTTCTGTCTTTACAGACTTACAGCATGGATTTGGACAGCAAGGAAGGAGGACTTATGCTACATGTCCACTGAAAGTTTACCTAGAGCCCTTCAGAGGACTAAAGTAGCATTAACAGTACACAACTTGAGACTCTGCCCTCTTGTTCTGTTGCTGGTTGCCTGGGAGAAGAAACCAACCCCACCTGGCTACAACCTCCCTTTAGGTAGTTGTAGATAGCAATGAGATCACCCCTGAGCCTTCTCTTCTCTAGGCTAAACAACCCCAGCTCTCTCAGCCTCTCCTCATAGGGTTTGTGTTCCAGACCCCTCACCAGCTTTGTCGCCCTTCTCTGCACACGTTCCAGCACCTCAGCATCTCTCTTGAACTGAAGCTGAGGCTAATGCTAATGGACAGCAGGAAGGAAGAAATGGATTCTCCATGTTTTTGTAGGGTCATGTGTGTTTCAAGCAACTCCAGAGGCAAGGTGGACAGAGGCACAGGTAGTGCATAGATTGAACAAGGCCTAGACACAAGTCTGACCAGCCTATTGCTTATGATAAGAGAGCTCATCTGCATGGACCTTCTCTACCAGTAAAACCATAAGCATTGACACCTTTAGGCAATGCTAGATCACTGCTCTGGAAGCATCAGCAAGTGCAGGTCTTAAACATGTAATGGGCATGTATATGCTGAAGCTCTTCATGGGAATCTGGCCAAGAGCATACTTGGTGGCTTTTGTTTTTAAGCATGCAAATGTGGCGAGCATATAGTTGAGTATTTCCACAGTGTACCTACAGCAGATGTAAACTGTGTGGGCTGGGGGAGGGGGGCTGCCAGCAAAAGCCTGGCTTCCTTTCTGAAAGGCACACACCAGTTCAGCCAGAGGTTATAGGCTCCATACAGAAATTCCTCAGCTACAATCCGTGGCTTAATGCAGCAGCTCATAATAGCACCTCTTGTCTTGTATAGATTATATGACATTTAAGAGAGGAAAAGGGCCACTCAGAGCTAAGTCTCAGGGTACTCCAACACCTGATGGTGTACAGGTCTGGCAAATGGATTTAGACACTCCTAACAAGGATACTTCAGTTTGCAGTCAGCCTCTAACTGCTTTACTGCTGACATGAGGTAACCTCAGGTGTAGCCTTCCCCAAAAGCTTATCCAAAGAGGGTTTTTCCCATACAAGTTATGACATTTTTTAACCTAAGCACACCCTGAGGTGCAGACCAAGACAAGGGGTAGTATAAAAGAAGTACACCATCCCAGAAGAGTACTGGAGTATTGCCCCACAAGGCTTCCCACAGAAATAGCAGGGCTTTGGGAGTAGCATAGCCCTCTGCCCATGCAGGGGGATGTTAAGAGGAATGTGGCAACAGTGGAATCGTTTCACCTTGCTTAGCTCTAGGAGGAAGGTGTCCTTACCCGCCTACCAGTATGGGACTTTCCCCACCGATGCTGGTGTGGAGGGAGGGTTTGAAGCAGGTGAGAGGGAAGTACTTTGTGGTTTTGCCAGGGGATCTCTAAGAGATCGCCACGGCGAGCAGGAGCGTAGAGAAGCATGCATGAAAAGGGTACAGGGAGAAACCACAGCAATGGTGGGGGAAGGGTGGGGGCAGATTTCAGGATAGGCTACGGAGGCTGAGTGACAGCACAGAGCTAAGCAGTAGATAGCTTTAGCAGTGCAGACAGGAAGTTTGCTTTGCCCCATCTGCTGCTGACAGCTGCTCCACCATGCAGACAAGTGGCTGCCGTTTCTGAAGACAGCTAAGCTGCTTTTAGGGTGGGAAACTCTTGTAATAAACTGCAGCAATGCAGAGCACAGCTTGAACCACAGACCTCAGCTGTCATCCCAGAGAAATGCTCCTGCAGCCAGTTTGTCCCCATTAGGCAAGCTGAGGAGTTGAAAGGCAGGTGCATCAGTGGTGAACACACACATGTGCTTTGCAGCACAGACAAAGCTTAAGAGGGCAGTGGTAGCTAGATGGAAGTGAAAGAGCACTTTGGAGAAGAGCATGAGACCATTCCTTTCTTTGTGTATGTTTGGAGCCTTCGAGGCCACGAGCTGGAGATTACAGTAATTAAAGTCATGAAATGAAGCCCTGGGCAGAAGCTGAGTTGATAGCATGTCATAAGGCCCTTTTTCAGAGTTGTTTGCACAGCTTCCAGTTTCCCTATAGCTATTACTTATTCAAAGCTGATTGTGGAATTATTTCCATGAGTAATTCTTGGCCGCTGTCTCTTTTGCAAGCGGTTCACTGTGGTCAGATGATAGCTGAGACTCAAGGCTGGTCAGTCCCTCTTGCCTGCTCTTGTAGGTCACTTGTGCTGCTGCAGAGAAGAAATTGCTTTACAACAGGCCATGTGCCAGGCCTGCTAGCAGCAGTGTCTCCTCGTCCAGCAGGGACCAGCACTCACATGATAGGACAGCAGGACAAGTCCACTGCTGTTTTCTGGCTGCACAAGTGACAGGGCAGCATTTGCAAATATGGGGTGAGGTTTCCTTGGGTGTTTTAAGCAGCTGCTACAGGCTTACTCTTTGGATAAGTTGTCCTGCCAGTCAAGGTGTTTTGGGCTCCAAAGAGAAAGGTGAGCACCAGAGGAGCTTCTCTGCAGGAAGGGTGAGGGCACAGGATGCTGGCAGGACCTCGAGCTGTGGCAAAGCGCAGTGTCCCTGAGCAGGCACGGGGAGCATGGGACAGGCTCAGAGGAGGATTCAAACTGAAGTGGAAAGCTACCCAGGCTGTTGAAGCAGGGCTCTGCCAGCTTCCTCAGCTCAGCAGAGTGAACAGACCTGTGTGCATGAGAGCGGCAGCATCAAGCCGAGACAGGGAAGCCTTATGTGAGACAGAGGAACATATGATCAATACACCCAGCTGGCAGGCACTGCTTTCAGGCTCCTTTCACAAAGAGCTGTTCTGTTTCAAATAATGCTTCAAACACACCTCCCTTGTTAATTACAGCCTCTATACTGTATGAGGAGACAAATATAAGACCTGCAAGTTTCAGAGCAAGGACATCAGGAGGAAGACTAAATTAACTCAGTGTGGAAAAGCGTCACTATTAGATGATATAAATACTGTGTTTGTTTCCCTAGCAGCTATTCCAGCTCCTGTGCTTTGAAGTGTCTCCTTCTGGGGTCTCAATTGCTCTCTGAAAGGAGTCCAAAAGGTCCTCCATTTTAATGAACTACCAGATTTTAAATTGTAATTTTATTGCATTTCCTATCCTGCTGGGGTTAACTAGAGCCTGGAAAGTGCACGCTGCCCATTAGGGATCATTAGGAAAGCGTTTGGAAGTTGCACAGCCTTCTTGGACTGTTATCACTAATAGTTCCTTTTGTGGCCATTTGGAGGAAAAGCAGATTTCCTTAAACCAACATAGAACTATTTGAACACATATACCATCCACAACAGCTCTACTGAAGCCTTCTCTTCCCCTGCCTTACCATGAGTCCTTCAGAACTTCCTGTGCAATATTATGCAGACTGTTGGTGGCTCCATGGAAAGAGAGACCACAACTTGCTGCATAGAAAGGTGGCAGGGACAAGCAGGCATCTGAGAGGATTTGAAACTCAGCTTTCTCTTGCTGTTCTGTCCTACCTGCTCTTTGTTGCACTGTGTCTACAGCCCATTCCTCTCTCAGCAGCTGGCACTGGGTTCCCCGTGCCATGCCTGCACTCTGCTCTGAGGGTGCCAAGTGGCCTACTGTCACTGCCTGGCAGCATCTGCCTGTCGGATTTAGCTCCTGTTGAGAGCAGCCCTGCCAAAACCGTTTCCACACTATGATGGAAACTAAGTTAGAAATAACTCAGGAGTTGGCAAGATTTCTCAGAGCTTTCATTTTGTGAAGTGCTTTGCTGCCAAGCTGCGTTACTCACATCTTCTTGGGGAGCAGCTTAATGGAGCAACTTATCCTCAGCACTGTCCTCAAGCATACGAAGGACAAGGGGCTCATTAGGAGCAGTCAACATGGGCAAGTCATGTTTAACCAACCTGATAGCCTTGTATGAGGACATAACCAGGTGCACTGATGACAGAGCAGTAATGTGGTTTATCTTGATTTCGATAAAGCATATGACACTGTTTTCCACAGCATCCTTCTAGCTAAACTGAGATCTAGATGATCAGGCAGTGAGGTGCTTTGGGAACTGATTGAAGGAAAGAAGCCAGACAGGTGTTGTCAATAAGATGAGGTCCAGCTGGAGGCCTCTAACTAGTGGGGGTCCCACAGGTATCAGTACTGGGACCAGTTATGTTTGAGATATTCACCAACAAGCTGGATGAGGGCACTGTCAGCAAGTCTGCTGATGACACCAAACTGGGTGGAGTGGCTGTCACTCCAGAAGGCTGTGCTGCCATTCAGCCAGACTGGAAGGCTGGGCAGGGAAAAATGGAATTAAATTCAGCAAGGACAAGTGTAGAGTCTTGCACCTGGGAAAGAACACCCCAGGGATCAGTATGTTGGGGACTGACAATTGGAAGGGAGCAAAGGGGAAAGGATCTGGGGATTCTAGTAGATGGAAGGGTGACCACGAGCCAGTAATGTGCACTTGTGGCCAGGAGGGCCAGTGCCATTCTGGGGTGTATTAAAAGGGCTGTGGTTAGTAGGTCAAGAGAGGTTCTCCTGCTCCTCTACTTTGTACTGGTGAGGCCACATCTGTGCCTAGTTCTGGGCCCCCCAGTTCAAGAGAGACACAGAACTGCTTGAGAGAGTCCAACACAGAGCCACAAAGATACTGAAGGGAATGAAACATGTCTCTTATGATGAGAGCCTGAGGGAGCTGGGGCTCTGCAGCTTGGAGAGGAGGAGCCTGAGAGGCAACCTCAACAATGTTTATAAGTATGTGCAGGGCGAGTGCCAGGAGGCTGGAGCCAGGCTCTGCTGGGTGATGCCCAGTGACAGAGTGAGGGGCAATGGGTGGAAGCTGAGGCATAACAAGTTCCATGGAAACATGAGAAGGAATTTTTTCACTGTGAGAGTAACAGAGCACTGGAAGAGAGTCTCCTCTGAAGATGTTCAAAACCTGCCTGGACACATTCCTGTGTGATCTGACATAGGTGATCCTGCTCTGGCAGGACTGGATGAGCTTTCAAGGTCCCTTCCAGCCCCTGACTTTCTGTGACTCAATATGATAGTGTCTCAGGGGAGGGAGAAAACACCAGGGCAGAGCAACACAGGGGAAATGACTCCTCTAGAACTCAGTACCATAGATTTACAGCCAACCTCTACATCCAGTGCAGTGCCCCAACCAGTGCTTAATCCTTCGAGCCATGAGAATTATATGAGTCCATGTTAGGATGAGCATCAAGCCTAGCCCTACCTAGCCGGGGGGCCACCAGGCCCCCCGGCCTTTAGATCACCTCCACCATTCACCCAGTGCACACCACGGGCACTCACCAGTGATGTCGGGAGGAGGATCCCTCTGCCCAGTTGGGCAAGCTTAGGGCTTCTGCCTTTCCTGGTGGGGATTAAAAAGGGAAGTGGGCTGGGAGAGCAAAGTGGTCACACCTGGGGTGGGAGGAGACTCCAACAGAACCCAGGTGCTCTGAGTTTGGGGAGGAAAAGGGGCAGATATGGTGTCCCACTGTGATCTGGTATAGGTGGTCCTGCTCTAGCAGAGGGGTTGGACTAGATGATCTTTCAAGGTCACTTCCAGCCCCTAACATTCTGTGATCTGTGCAGGGTTTATTTTTTTGAATGTATTTCCCTTGGGAGGTGAGGAGAGATATAAACTGTAACACTTGTAACATCTCTGCTCCCATGTGAGAGGCAGCAAGCTAAGAAAGGTGATTTGGAGATGGAGCTCTCATCCATCACATCACGTTCATGTACCTGGGATGTACCTGACGCTTCTGGCAAGTCGTGTTCAGTGGCTCACTTCTCCATAGCTGTTGTGTCTGACGTTTTAGATCACAATTCTCTCTCAATTCCAGTGTCTGCATCATCAGTGCAGCTTTGCTGTAGATGAACACGAGGCAGGGTCCCCTCTCTCAATTCCAGTGTCCACACTGGCCAGGGAGGTTGCACAGCAACCACATCTCCGTGTAGATGTCCTAGAAAGCAAATTCTGCATAGCAAGGTTATGGGAAATGATCACTGGTGGCAGGAAGAGCTAACAACTATCATGGGCCTTGCACAGCAAAACAAAGCACAGCCCAGCTGACCTCTATGGAGCGTTCCACAGCAATCAATCAGTGTGCAAGAGAAGGGCCTCTTCCATCAGGAAAACTCAAGGTCAGACATTGATCCATGATTGCATGGCCAAAGCCAACATTTTTTAGCAATATGAAGGGATCTTTGTCCTCTAGGGTAGAAAGTGCTGGAGCAGGACTAGAGAAGAGCCTCTGGAATGCTTCTTTATTTGGGGGAGGCAGCACCACAGGCTGCTATCAGTCCTTTTGTTAGGTCACTGGAGTTGTCACTGAACAACTACAGATCAGAAAACAAAGCAGACAGTGGATATCCATCTTAAAAAATATGTGTATAGAAACCTCTGCCACTGACTGTTTATCTATTAATCCCTGGCCAGAGGCTGTCAGATGAAAAAGTCATGTGAAACTTGTTCTCACAGCAAGTTAAAAAAGAAGTGTAAGTGTGTGTGGGGGTGTGTGTACAGGAGAACAACAATAAAAAGACCCCAAAAAACCCAGTGCTGAGACTGGAATTGAAAGCATTGCTCAGATCTGTCCCTCTGGGTACTGGGTCTGGTGATCTGGTCTTCACAAACTACAGCTATGTGTGGGCTGTGGAAAAACACTACTGAACAGCTAATTGCAAAAAAGTATTGGGTAACAAAGTCCTGATTTAAATATTTGCAGGAGGTAGACAGAAAGGTGCCAGCCTGAGGCTTGTAACTACTTTTATTTCTGGAAAGAATCAGATCTACTTCTAATAATAACTATGGGCACAAAGTATTTGTTAGGAGAGCAGGGGATACTTATTCCCAGCTGCAGGGGAGATCAAAGTAGGCAGGAAATGTCCTGATGTGGAGGCACCAAGGTGGAAGGTGATGACTGCAGGGATGGGATCTGTGTAATGCGGTGGTACTGCCAAGGCAGCCCTGCCCACAATCCTGGGAGCAGCAAGGCTGGTTGAAAACACTCCACAAACACACTGACTGCCTTCTTCCCCCTGACCTGAGCCTGTAAATCTTGGGAGGCTGATGAAGAGAGAGATGCTACCCTTCTTGAGGGACCATGGGGCCAGCCTGTAGCCCCAGCAGTGCTGCCTGACTGTGGCTGGCACCACAGGGTGGGTGTCAGTCCCTTAGCTCTTGTGGGAGGTTTCTCTGATCTGGATAATGCGCTTCACTGCCATGGCTCTTCCCACCTCAACCTTCATTCCTGGGTGGAGGATTTTCTAAGTGTGCCTCTGAAGAGATCTGGTGGACTCCAGTTTCTGACAGGCACTCACACCCCAGCCTGGCCATCACTGAGCAGGGTAGAGGCTGCATCTTCACCACTGACACCTCTATTCAGACAGCCCCATGTCACTGGCCGAGTCAGGCTGTCCTGTGCTTCCCTTAGAAGTAGCTACACTAACTTTTGGAAAGGTTCTCAAAGCCTAAGAAGTGTAGGAATCTCTCACTTGTGCCAGAGGTGGAGACTGTCCCTCTGTGAATGCAAGTCCCATCTGAACGAATATCAGCCACTGTGACACTGTCCAGTCTCCAGTAGGTGATGAAGGAAGTTAGAAACTCAGGATTGCCTGCAGGCATAGTGAACCTTTCAGCCTTGATTAGGTTCAACCTCCTTAAATGAGTCTTTTGTTAAGTCCCATCTGTGCTTAAGCCAGGAAAGGCAGCTGGAGCTCCAGCACCCACAGCTGAAGAAGTTTCTGGTCCTAGTAAATACTGCAGGAGGAAGAGCTCCCATGGTTGCTGCAGTCATCTCCAGGTTTGACTTCCAGGCCTGAAAATCACAGACACAAAAATATTTAATAAAAGATGAGCTTTTAGAATCTTGTGAGGCAAAAAACCATATGGGCAGAAGTTCATACAAGCTACCTTTGTAACCACTGCTGGTTACAAAAGAGGAAAATCTGACCCAGGATAGCTACCTGAAGAGCTAGGAAGCAGAGTTCTTAGGCATTAATGGTGTAAGGAATGGATTTAAGTCACATATTCAGCATATAGCTACTCTATTTTGGTGTGTAAAGTCCCTGCTCCTGACCATTTTGCAGCTATCAGTGAAAGCAAATTTTAATGTACTCCTGCAGAGCCTGAAATTGTGGTTCCTCATTTGAGGATAGGAACTTAGATGTGATCTAAGGCAGTCCACACAGCATTCTTTGTAAGCGTCACTCTCTATAGCTGTTTTATATCTGTGCTTCAGATCAGCTCTGGGAAATTAACGTGGAGCAGCTAAATCTGCCAAAAGGCAGAGAACTCAGATCCCACTTCCCAAAATGCTGTGGACACTTCTGAAAGTCTGCACAACTTGCAGAGAGCTCCAGGCTTCACTGTGGAAACCCAATATGTGTCTTGGTTTCTTCTCAAACTCAGGTACAGCCCCATTTATCAGGATCTAGCACACCTGAATTTCATCCCTCTGTCCCCTTGCTACTCTTCAAACAGAAAGCATCTTTTACCATGAGCACAGAATCATAGAATGGTTTAGGTTGGAAGGGACATCAGAGCTCAGCCAGTCTCAACCTCCCACCACAGGCAAGGACACCTCCCACTACAAAAGGTCACTCAAGGCCTTATCCAACCTGGCCCTGAACACATCCAGGGAAGATGTGTTCACAGCCTCCTTGGGCAACCTGTGCCAGTGTCTCACCACCCTCACTGTAAAGAACTCTTTCCTAACATCTACTTTGAATCTCCCCTCTGCCAGTTTAAACTCATTACTCCTCATCCTGTCATTACAAGACCTTGTCAATAGTCGCTTCCCAGCCTTCCTATACTTCAGATACTGGAAGGCCACTACAAGGTCCCCTCAAAGCCTTCTCTTCTCCAGGCTTGCAGCCTGTCCTCATAGCAGAGCTGCTGCAGCTCTCTGACATCTTTGTGGCCCCCTCTGGACTGGCTCAAACAGTTCCATGTCCTGCTTGTGTTGGGGGCTCCAGAACTGCACACAGGACTCCAGGTGGGGTCTGAGAAGAGCAGAATAAAGGGGCAGAATCCCCTCCTTTGCCCTGCTGCCCACACTGCTCTTGCTGCAGCCCAGCACATGGTTGCTGCCTGGGCTGCACTCACACTGCAGGCTCCTGTTGAGCTTTTCATCAGCCCAGACCCCCAGGTCCTTTTCCTCAGGGCTGCTCTCAGCCATTCCCCACCCAGCTTGCATCTGAGCTTGGGATTGTGCTGACCCAGGTGACACAACCTTACACTTGACCTTGCTGAATATCATGAGGTTGGCCTAGGCCCACCCCTGCAGCCTGCCCAGGTCCCTCTGGATGGATCCCTTCCCTCTAGCAAGTCAACTGTGCCACACAGCTTGGTCCCATCTGCAGACTTGCTGAGGCTGCACTCAATTCCTCTGTCCATATTGCTGACAAGGATGTTAAACAGCTCTGGTGCCAGCACTGACCCCTGAGGGATGCCACTTGGCACTGGTCTCCAGGTAGATGATTGCAGCTTACAATTGTCTTTGGTATTTGTGTTGGCCTGCATTGACCCTTAAAGGAAAGAAGAAGTAAAGTGCCCAGTCTAATTCTCAGCAAGCTTGGCCACATTAGTATGAATGAAGAGAACACACTGTTTGAGCTTTATGGTCCTTACAATCAATAGCTTAACCTTCAAGTTATTCATTTACATGACTGCTGGCAAAAGTCTCACCAGCTCTCCCAAACCAGTCACAAGATAAATCCAGTCCTACACAGAAAGCATAGAAAGGACACAGGAGGAGGCATAATTAAGAGCACAAAATTTGTGGTGCACTTTCCAAGGTCAGCAAAGAAGCCACTCTCTTCTCCCCCCCCTGTATTTCACCAGTTCCTGAGCTAGACTTTGAAATCCTCTGGACAGTAACTACAACAGCAGAGTTTTGTTTAATTTAGCATCCCTTGAAGGCAAGGTTGCCAGTGGGGTGTAAGTAGTTCAGGGCACACAGTCATGCCTTGAAAAGGCTCCATTTGGAAACAGTTAGCTTGTCCTAAAGCTAACTTCCAGTATGCTTCCCTTCATAGCTTAATGTGTGCTGTGCATTTTGTTTAACACCAGATTCATATCCACTCTGAATTCCTTACAAATCTTTGCCAGTATCTGCATTCACTTCATTCACTCCTTTGAGGAACCTAACGCTTATCACAAGGCTAAAAGTGGCTGGCACAGCACGGAGGGAAGCTCTGCACCAGGGCAATAGCAGATATTATTTCAGGCTGCTTTCTGAGCTACGTTTCTGCAATTCAAAATGTCTAATGAGCTTATTTGATTGTATCCATGCCAACAAAGAGATATAAACAGCTTTAATCACTGTTTCGCGTTGCTCTTGACCCCCTGCTTGGCTTCATTATTTTGCTTTTAGCCACATCAAGGCACAACACTCCAACTAAATCACTTGACTGCTTGCTGAAGACCTGTCCAAGTAATAAGATTTCTCTTTTTTTTTATCATCTGGTGGTGTTTTTTTTGCACTGCTGTTTAACAAGCAGCAGCCAAGCTGGGTGTTAGCTCAAAAGCAGCAGCTAGGTAAGGAATTAAGGTCAATAACTCTTGTTGGTTCCTTTATTTTCAGATAGATTTCTACATTTATTACCCTAAACTGATTAATGCCCAGAGACAGCGAGCAGGTTACAGCTTCTGGTCTCCTGTTTTGTCTCTAACAATGCTGGAGGGAGAACAGAACAAGGAAACAAAGGGAAAGGGAAGCGTTAACAGTTCAAGTCACAGTAAGTGTTGGCCTGCTTAAACTAATAATATCAGACAATTCTCTATAGTCTAAAACACCCACGGTCCTCCTACAGAGCTCCAAGCACTCCATGATCACTGAACCATGCTTTAATGAGACATTCTCTTGCAGAGCTTAAAGGTTTGAAATATTAAATCTTTTCTCTCATGCATGTTGACAGCAAATGAATCTGATGCCCATCCATTAATGAAGTTTGTCTGTCTCTTGATCATTATAATGAAGGCATTAGCTAACATTACTTCCCACCCCCACTTTTTTAAACAGGGGGGGAAAAAAGGATGTCAAGGAGTACGCCAAATGTAACACAGAACTGCGAGTTCGAAAGGTCGTTGAGGATTGAGGTCAGATAGCATGGAGCAAATCTTGTGCCCTCCTAAAAACTAGGTCATTTCTTTCAGCCCCTCGTGGGTTAGGAAAACTCCTGAGGCACAAGTGAAAACTATTGTGATGGTTTAAGTGTTACCCCCACCCCCACAGCACTTGTGAAAATCACCCAGACTCGACTCAGTCGTTCTGGAAATTGAATGAAGCTTTATATTTACAGCTTGGCACAACATACAAGCAGAGATTTACAATCCGTACAGCTAGAGACAGAAATACATAAGTTAAAGTAATACACAAACACAACAGCCCTCCCAGAAACCAGAGTCCCTAGGAGGGGCTCCCAACCACCCTTCCACCTTCTTCCCACCCCTCTACTTTACCCTAGACTTTGCCTTCAAGGTGAGTTTGGAGGATCAGCCGGGGGGGTTAGGAAGCAGAGGGATTAATTAGGCAGCAAGTTAGAGAGAGAAGTGCATGCAGCCCAGAGCCCAAGAGCAACTCCCTTATCTATATTTATGTTCTTGTTTTTAATACAACTCAGCAAGCCTATGAGTGAAGTAGACATCACCTCTGTTTCCTTTTCACAGCCTGTCATCTAATTCTTCTCACCAAAATATCCCAGTGAGGCTCAAACTAGCACAACTGTTCTGTAAAAGAAACACCCTGAAGGTTGTTTTCTTCTTAGAAATACCTCTTTTCATTTCCTTGTTCTGAAGTGATTCTTCATAGAATCAAGCAGATTGGAAGAGACCTCCAAGCTCAGCCAGTCCAACCTAGCACCCAGCCCTAGCCAAGCAACCAGACCATGGCACTAAGTGTCCCAGCCAGGCTTTTCTTGAACACCTCCAGGGATAGTGACTCCACCACCTCCCTGAGCAGCCCATTCCAGTGCCAATCACTCTCTCTGGCAAGAACTTCCTCCTAACATCCAGCCTAGACCTCCCCCAGCACAACTTGAGACTGTGTCCCCTTCTTCTGTTGCTGGTTGCCTGGGAGAAGAGACCAACCCCACCTGGCTACAGCCTCCCTTCAGGTAGTTGTAGACAGCAATAGGTCTTTGTGTGATATTGACACATTCTGGGGAAAGGATCACAGAATCACAGCCTGTCTAATTTCTCTGCCATCTAGGTCTGTCACCTATTCAATACTGTGAGGAGTGTCAATGACTTTTACAGTTTTCTAGGCCATCTGTTTTTCTGCTGCTGCTGCTGGATTTCGTCGGAGTGTTCTGGGAGCCTGTGCTGGTTTTTGAGGCCACTGAGTGAGAGCAGCACAGAGACAAAGGCAGCAGCGTGGTGGGGTACCTGTTCGGTGACATAGGGCTTGCTCATGAGCACTCTCTGTGTCCACTCTCTGCTTCAAGGCAGGAGCAATCTTCACCATGGGAGTGGTGAGAGCCTGGAATGGGTTGCCCAAGGAGGTGGTTGAGGCCCTGTCCCTGGAGGTGTTTAAGGCCAGGGTGGATGAGGCTGTGGGCAGCCTGCTCTACAGTAGGGTGTCCCCCCATGGCAGGGGGGTTGGAACTAGATGATCCTTGTGGTCCCTTCCAACCCTGACTGATTCTATGATTCTAACCACTCACATCTGACAGACAGGTAGATTCACCAGAGACATGCAGAAGTTCTCCAACATCCAGGCTACCTCTTCCTTGCTGTAATTCAGGGGTCCTATATGTGTTAGCACAGGCACAGGGAGCAGATGATGTCCTCTTTTCATTCCCCAGCTCTTCTCTTCTTGAGGCTGACTGACACTAATCGATTTGCTCCTTCATCCACCTCATTTCTGTAGATGTCAGATCATCCTCCCTGCTCTTTTCCAAATGTCCCATATTGGCACATGGGGTTGTTGCTGAAGCTTTACTGATGCTGAGTGGGTGTGTTTCAGGACATGTACACACATACATGTCCTATAGCAGCATTTTCTCCCTTCCTCACAGCAGTACACCCCCAAGCTGAGGACTCTCAGTGACAGCTGACCCTTTCCTGAGTGAGAAAACAGCTCCTATTCCTGCCTGGCAAGAGAGATGTAGGCTTTTCCACCTCTCTGGCAAACTACAGAACTGCATCAGGCTACATAGATCGATGGCAAATGTGTCTGTCATCACTTTCTACTCCCTCAGACAAAAATCTTTCAATATACAACAGTTATTGTTCTTATTTTGCAGAGCATATTCCTCAGCCTTCTGGGCACCACAGATTTTAAATACCATGGTCATTGCAAATAGTTTCAAACTTAATGCTTTGAAACAAGGTCTTAAAGGTATAGATGGATTCCTGAACAGTTTCACTGCAAGAGTTAATCAGCAATGTTTTCCCCCCAGCCTCAAGTCGTGCAGCTGTAGTTATGATAGGACTGTGGCTCCAAAAGCCCCATTGTTAAACCTAATCTGCTGTTTAAGTGCTTAATCGAGAGATTATTAACATTTCTGATGAAATACTTAGCTAAAGTGCAAAATGTAATCATGGGGCTTTGCTGTCTGGACTTCTAGCTAATATCATAAGCACCACAAGCACACTAAATGCCTCAGCAGTGTACAGGGTTCTTAGCCTAATCCAGTGTGAGAGTACACTGCACCCTCACGCTGCTCCCTATACATTTCACCTCAGCAAACACTGCAAGCTAAGGACAGATGTGTCATCTCATGTGACACAATAAATGCCAAGGCTGTTTCATGCTAGGGGTCTAATCCTGAGCATTGCTGAGTATCCAGGGGAAGAAGGGGAGAAGGACTTAGAAGTCCTGGTGGATGGAAGGATGGCCATGAGCCAGCAGTGTGCTCTTGCGGCAAGGAAGGCCAGTGTCATTCTGGGGTGTATTAGAAGGGCTGTGGTTAGTAGGTAGAGGGAGGTTCTCCTTCCCCTCTACTCTGCTGAGGCCTCATCTGGAGTGCTGTGTCCAGTTCTGGGCCCCCCATCTCAAGAAGGACAGGGAGCTGCTTGAGAGAGTCCAGCACAGAGCCATAAAAATGATAAAGGAAGTTGAACATCTTTAAGAGGAGAGACTGAGGGATCTGGGGCTCTTTAGCTTGAGGAGGAGACAGCTAAGGGGTGACCTCATTCATGTTTATTAATATGTAAGGAGTGAGTGTCAGGAGCATGGAGCCAGCCTCTTCCCGCTGATGCCCAGTGACAGGACAAGGGGCAATGGGTGGAAGCTGAGGCATAGGAGGTTCCATGTGAACTCGAGGAAAAACTTTTGCACCGTGAGGGTGACAGGGCACTGGAACAGGCTGCCCAGGGAGGCTGTGGAGTCTCCCTCTCTGAAGACAACCAAGAACCGTCTGGATGCGTTCCAGGGTGATCTGCTCTGGGTGATCCTGCTCTGGCAGTGGGGCTGGACCAGATGAGCTTTCAAGGTCCCTTCCAGCCCCTGACATTCTATGATTCTATGATCCATGCCTCTCACTGCAGCCTGTGATGCTGTGCACTCACTGCTGCTGTGGGTCAGAACTGGCGGTCTTGTCTATGCTTTCAGAGATGGTTAATGGGAAAGGAGGGAAGAAGAGGTGATAACAGATTAATTCCAAAGGGAAAAAGCAGACTGAAGAGCAGTAACAGAGCTGGTGCAATTTCTAAATATTTGCAGCCTCAAAGACCTGAAGAAGTTGACATATTTCTGCTGTTGTCCATTTGCACAGAGAAAATCCCTTCCCTGTGCTAGGATGATGTCATTTGTGACCAAGACTGAGCCAGCTCTGGTGTCAGGAAGAGCACAAATCTTCCCTGGAATGGTCATCATAGCCATGCCCACGGCATCACTGAGGCCATCAACAGTTTGCTACCACAGGAACCTGCTGGGGAAATTTTATGTGTAGGTTTTCAGAAATCTCAGACACTGGCTTGTAATTTATTCAGGTGTGCATCCTCAAGGCACCTGCAGACTAAACCAATACACTTTGGTCCTTGCCAAAGTAAGCTACTTATCTAGGCTTCATCACCAACCAGGAAAACAGCAAGCCTCTGGAAATCAGTTCATCCCTGCCCTGCCTGAGCGGCTACTCCAACTGAGTGGAGGTGCCAGTCTTCCTAACTTGGGCACTCAGGCAGTCCAGAGAGGTCTGGAAACAAGAAGGTTCAGGCTGTGCTTTTAGGAGGCTAAAATAAGCTCCAATGAACCTCATCTAACACCTCCTGAAAATCCTGCTGAGGCAAGGCAGCAGCCATCTCACCCAAAACTGTACCATGCACAAGTGACAGACAGCATTGCATCCTCAACCACTCCTGCCTGGATTTCACAGGGCTCAGAGGTAGCTTTGGCATCACAGACCCACCCCTCCCCCTATTCTATTGGGAAAGATTCCGGTTTCTTTCAGTTCCAAACTTCACAACCACAAGAGATTTTCCTAGCCCAGAACAATTGAAACTTCCCCATCAGAAACAATGCAGCAAAGTTTCAAAATAAGCTATGAGCATCCAAATCCAGCCTGGAAGATACCTCCCAGAACAATTGCTAGGCTGAACCCAACTCGTGTTGCTTGAAAGCGGAGCTGTGTTTGAATAAGATGAACCCCAAAGCTCACTCTTGTTTAGTCTCTTTCCTCAAGTTATCATTTTATTTCTTGCATGCCCAGCTTAATGAAATGCTTTGCTTCCTCCTGTTTTGGAGTGATTTTAGCTACCCATCACAACCAATAAACCATTTTTCTTGCTGTAGCTACAGATTCATGGCAAAATTCAGCCAACCCCAGGCAAAGCAAGTGGAGTTAAATGAAGTCAAACTAGAATGCCATGAGAGTATTAGCCAGATGAAACATTAATAATGACTTTTCTCCTTTTGATCAGTGAAGTAGCAATGAAGCAGTGGAAGGAAAGCCTAAGATGTTGACATATGTTTTTATTATCTTTAGTTTTCTTTTTTGAAGTCTTGGGAACTGGCTCCACAAATACTTCCCAGGTCAAAGACAAAGAATTATGTTATTTATTTCATCAGTGAGGAGCCTGGGCAATTTTATTAATAAAGATAGCTTGGTTTACTCCCTCAAAAAATTATCAGGAAAGCAATCATGGAAAAACTGCAAAGAAATCAAAATCCCACTTTTTGAAATGCTAACTGAAGGGCTAGTACAAATTAAAGAGACCTCAACATAAGTACCAGAACAATGGAAATCCAGCTAAGCTTTATCCTGCCTTGATTTTCTCTATTTTAGTCATTACACACACACACAGAGCCAAGGCTGAACTCCATCCCAGAGCACAGGTCCCAGGAAGGCCCTGGGCAACAGCCCGGAGAAAGAGAAGAATATAATGTGCCTGGAGCACAGCCCTGTGAGGAGAGGCTGAGGGAGCTGGGGGTGTGCAGCCTGCAGAAGAGGAGGCTCAGGGCAGAGCTCATTGCTGTCTACAACTACCTGAAGGGAGGTTGTAGCCAGGTGGGGTTGGTCTCTTCTGCCAGGCAACCAGCAACAGAACAAGGGGACACAGTCTCAAGTGTGCTGGGCCACTACTACACCTTATCCTTGAGTATCATGTCTGTACAGCTGTTAAATTCATCCAGGGATGGTGATTCAACCACTTCCCTGGGCAGCCTGTTCCAGGTAATACAGACTGGACTGTTACATGGTCGCATCTGTGAAATGGGTTGCCCAGGGAGGTGGCTGAGGCCCCGTCCCTGGAGGTGTTTAAGTCCAGGCTGGATGAGGCTCTGGACAGCCTGATCTAGGGTAGGGTGTCCCTGCCCATGGCAGAGGGGTTGGAACTAGATGATCCTTGTGGTCCCTTCCAACCCTGACTGATTCTGTGATTGTATGAAATGCAGATGACAGATCTGTGAAATAGCTCATTGAACAAGCACTCTTTACAAAATTAACATCATCTTCTGCCATAATAAGAGAATATATAACTTTAAATTCACGTCAAACCAAGTATTCTGTAGCTCATGCAGAATAGAGGATAATTTGCATGCTCTAGATTCTCTTTGTCGTGGGGGGTGGCCTCTTCTCCCAGGCAACCAGCAATAGAACAAGGGGACACAGTCTCAAGTTGTGCCAGGGTAGGTATAGGCTGGATATTAGGAAGAAGTTCTTCACAGAGAGAGTGATTGGCATTGGAATGGGCTGCCCAGGGAGGTGGTGGAGGCACCGTCCCTGGGGGTCTTCAAGACAAGCCTGGATGAGGCACTTAGTGCCATGGTCTAGTTGATTGGTTAGGGCTGGGTGCTAGGTTGGACTGGATGATCTTGGAGGTCTCTTCCAACCTGGTTGATTCTATGATTCTATGATTCAGTAGCAGTTCGAAAGGACAGAAGTAAGGAGAGGCTCTGACAAGCGAGTGCTTCTCTACAGACCTGTGTGGTAACTCAGAGAAGCAAGAGGAAAATTCCTCTTCAGCTGACAGTGAACTTCAGGAAAATAACCAATGATCACCACACAGCACAAAGCAGAAATATCTATAGCTGATGGAACATTAGTTTGACTTGGTTAGAAGGAAATAGAATAACATGTTTACGTTTGCAAAAGAAGCATTTTTGCCTTCGTAATTAAGTTAGAGTTATCTTCAATTTGATTTTCCTGTCCAGCTTCCAGCAGCCTTTTAACTGTAAATATCCTGACTAAAAACACTGTCATAGGAAAAATCTGGTATTACTTTGTGAACTGCAAGTTGAGTTTTTGGGTTTTGGGGCTTTTTTTTGAAAGAATGGGCATAAAAGTTTCCATGTGTTGACATGTCCCTGCTAGCAGTTAACTGTGTCCTACTGCTTCACTCCTGCAGCTGCAGAGAGTGCTGGCAGATGGCCAAGGAGCTCTGCCACTGCTCAGGTGGGCAGCTGGGTGAGGGCACCTGCTCGCCATGCTCACCTTCCCTGGTCAGGTCTTCCCAGCCATCAACTCCATGTGTTTGTGGCTGCAAAACACAAAAGCACCAGTGCCAAACCCAAACCATTGTCTTTCCAGTGAGCACTAAAAGTTCAGACCACGAAGTGCTGGCACAGATGTGGTGTTACTTGCTGGAAGTCCCTCTGAGATTTGATGAAGCCAAGGAACAGCAGGGGAGAGAAGGAGAGAAAGAAGTGAGGAAAGAGAGAGGCTAGACAGAAAACGGGTATGTGATGCAACCCTCCTTCCCTGGTGCCTGGGCTGTGGAGCTGAGCCTGTCTGCCAGCGTGACTGGAGGAGCAGATGGTGGTGACCTGTCCCGCTGCTGACCTCCTCCAAGGAGCCCAGCCACATTTGCTGCATGTGGCTGACCCTCCTGGGGTGCACGGCGAGCACTCCAAGCCCAACATTCCCATCACAATACATTTTGCACTCGGAAAATTTGTCCTGCAAACTGAGAGCTCCCTGTGGGCTGCCAGGACGTGGCTCTTTCATGTATCACCCAAGCTTCAGATTCAGCATAAAGGACACAGGAAGCACGATGACAACAATTCAAAGGCTGTTGTGAGCTTTTGCCTACAGCCATCCCTTTGAGCCTCAAACTATCTGTAGTTTCAAAGCTCTGTGTCTCAACTGCTGGGTCCCAGAGGAGACCCAGTGCTTAATGATTATTGTGCCTTCTGTGTCCACATTGAATTACAGTCCTGTTAACACCAAGGCACTCGAAGTTTCTGGGTGTTTTGAAGCTCTCACCATTTTTCAAAACAGAGACTACTCCTGTGGATGCTGTCTGTTAGGGGTCCTGATTCCTTGCTCTTCCCCACAGTGTGTGGGCTACAGCTTTTCTTTCTCTCTCTGAAGTGCAGGCTGGCACTCCAACTCCATCACATGGCTTGGAGGGCTGGAGGCTCGAAGGATAAGACTGGCTAATTAAAACAGAGAAAGTTGGTAATGTTCCTCCATGAGGACAAGGCTTATTGTTTTGGAGCTGTGGAGTTTCAGACAGTGCCAGGAGCAAACACTGATGCCAGAATGTCCAAATGGGTGCAGTGGTGCTGCCAGTGTCTTCCTCCAGCAGCTTCAGCCATGAAGCAGCACTGCACAGCAAAAGCTCAGATATATTCACACAAACTTTCCTCACTATCTCTTTATCTGCTTTCCCACTCTGCTGAAAAGCCTGTGGGCAGGTCTGCAGTGGCAGAAAAGCCAGCCCTAGGGAGGAATCACTGTTTGTCTCCATGCTGTGGACCCAAAGTCTGGCCACAGCAGGGTGGAGATGCTACCTTTCTTGTGCCGGAATGGACCCACCAGCACTGGGCAGAGGAACAGTTGGTGGAAAACAACACAATTCAGCAGCAACTGGACAGAAAGAAATTTGAGAAAGTTCAGAATTGGCCTGAGAAGGTCCCAAAGTGGTACAAGTTCTTGTGACAGAGGGAGGAAAACTAATCTAACACGTAGCAAAAGACAGGTATACCTCAGCAAGCACACTAACTCTCTCCTTGCCTGCTAATCCTCTTTGCCAGCATGGGCAGCTTCTTCCTTTCCCTAGGCAGGGCTGTCTGTCTGTTGAGCTTCCTCTGTCCACGCTGAGGATGCTGTCACCTCCTCTTCCTTCTCTTCTTTGTGTCTCCCTCCTCTCTGCTCTCTCTGACCCCTATTTAGGATTTTTTTTGTTATCAATATCTCCTCCTGCTGTTCTTTACATTTTGTTCACTCATTTCTTAATTTCTCCACAGTCTGGAAAAGTTAAAAGCTTTCTGGATCCAATATGTATTTGAGGAGGTAATAGTATGAACTTTAAATTAGATTTTAAAACAAAAAATGAATTATTTCATTAAGGAATAGGTCTGTCTGGCACTCAGAAATGTCCTCTTGCAACATACTCTGGTGACCATACAAGGATCTACGTTAGTCATTTGAAAGAACTATATGTCATATTTGAATAGTGTCTTTTAAAAACCCTTGAAAGAATAAAACCTTCAATCATATTCTGTACCTCAAAATGGGACCAAAAAATGACCTCTGATTTGAAGCAATTTGCAATCCAGTTTCTAATTGTTTGGGTTTGTTTTTCTGAGTTTCTTTCTACCCATGTCTTCTGTTTCCATATAAATGGTTCTTCTAGAATTCAGTTGGGCATGTTTGAGTCTTAAAAGAGTTTTCATTGTAAAGCAAAAGGAGGACAAAATCCAAGGCCTGTGTTTAGATTGGATATTAGGATTTATTGAAAGAGTGGTCAGGCATTGGAATAGGTTGCCCTGAGAGGTGGTGGAGTCACTGTCTCTGGAGGTATTCAAGAAACATGTGGACATGGCACATGGGCACATGGTTTAGTGGCCATGGCAGTGTTAGGCAGGTGGTTGGACTAAATGATCTTTTGGACTTGATGATCTTAGAGGTCTTTTCAAACCTAAACAATTCTATGATTCTATGTTTTTCCTGAGCCTGCAGCACATTTGGTCAATGGTAAGGGTGAGCCATAGCAATCCTATGGGTTACTTGTTAATTGTTTACATCAACTGCTTGTTCCTGGTGGTATGTGACTGCTCATCAGACACATGGCACTGTCATTGAACTCCAGCCAGTGCCCAAGCAGGGCTTTTACTAAGGGCATGTGTGTACACACAGAAACAGAGGGATGACATATGAGAAAACTCTTGTGGTTTGTTTCTCCATGTAAACAAAAATGCTTTTTCTCAAACACAGCCAAGGATGCAGGGAGCTACACTGGGAAAACAATCTTAGGAAAACTACTCTTGGCTGCAAAGTTTATTCCTCTTCCCCAGAAACATTAATGAGTTGATATGTAGCACTCAATTCTCTGCGTGCAATTAAAGCTGCTCCAGAGGAGGATGTGTTTAGAGATGTCTGGAACACTTCTCACAGATGGAGCTGTTCCCACCACTTCCCATAGACTACTGATTAGAAGGTCCTGATTTCCCTCTGAAATCCAACAGAGGTTTGCTCCTCCAGTTGCACTTGTGTTAGATCCCTGAAGCTAGATCATGCAAACTGTCCTTCATCCATCCTCAAATTCATGCATGAAAGTACTGCAAAATAGCTGTACTAAAGCCATGGCCAGTTATTGCCCACGGAAGAACTCCTGCCCACAGGAGTGGGCATGGAAGCTCTGAAGAGCCAAAGAGCTGTGAAACATCCCAGCAGCAGAATGGGAAACTCCGGGGCTCAAAGATTCAATCCGAGATGGAGGGTTTGTGGGGGTGGGTCTTGCAGCACTGCAAAGCCTGGATCTGTACTTTCCAAAGCCACCTCCATATCTCTCCACTGGGAAATACCATCTTCTAAAGACACAGAAAATGCTCTTCAGGCTGTTTACCTTGAGCAGGCAGAAGCTGCCACGGGCCAGTGATGGGACCAGGGACCACATATGGTCAGTGCTGCAGAGAGGTCCCCATCTGCTTGGTTTTAGTGAGCATCCCTCCTCAGCCTTTCTGCCCAGCACAGGGTGCCATTGGTGGTCAGGTCAATTGTTTAGCAGCCTGCTTATTGGGAACATATGACAGACACTTACCACATACCCAAAATATTCTCAATAGTTAGCATTTCTGAAACTGGCTCCTTTTTAACACCCTGAAGCACTTAGGAAAGGTTAAACCTTCATAGTGGAAGCGAAGGTTTGTACTTTCCACTACCACTTTATATAGCTTTTTAATTATTAATTGCAACACAGCACTCATGGTCTCATGGGTCCCCCTTTGCACTTTGTAGCCTTAGAAATAGATTTTTTTGGGTTTGTGGAGGGATCAAAATACATATTAGGACATGGAGGCATTTTAAGGAAGAAACCCCCTAAATTTAGCAGCTGATTTTATTTACTGATTACAGTTTCATTAACCACAGTAATAGTACTCCTGCTAGTAAATACTTGCTGGGGTATTTACTTTCCAGTGCTAAAGCTTTGCTAGAGGACAACACCTACCTTTGTTTTCTCATTCCAATAAAGTTGCCATGAGATTACAGAGGAGTCTGATTCAAGTGGAGGGCTATGTTGGGGTTACACACAGACGTACCTACACAGAGACACCTAGACTATCTCCACACATCATCTCCTTCCCATGATTAGCAGCCATTCTTTAACCTACTTTCTTCTTGTTTTGTATACAAACAGGAGACCTGCCTATGTAATCTAAACATTTTCTCCATGCAGCAAGCATTCCTGTTTTATAACTGGGAGAGGCAACCTCTGACCCAGACTTTGAGCTGATCATCTAAGTATTAAATAGCTGTAAGGATAAAAGCTTTTGTGTGAATCATATGAGCACTCAGGGGTGGAGATGAGGACCCTGGCAGAATGGGGCAGAATAGGACTGGACAGAAACTGACAGAAGGCAGCAGCTTCACCCCTTTATTCTGCTCTCCTCAGACCCCAACTGGACTACTGTGTGCAGTTCTGGAGCCCTCAGCACAAGAAGGACATGGAACTGTTGGAGCAAGTCCAGAGGAGGGGCCACGAAGATTCTCAGAGGGCTGCAGCAGCTCTGCTATGAGGACAGACTACCAGAGTTGGGGCTCTGCAGTGTGGAGAAGAGATCTTATAGTGGCCTTCCAGTATCTGAAAAGGGCCTGTAGGAAGGCTGGGAAGGGACTATTGACAATGTCTTGTAATGACAGGATGAAGAGTAGTGGGTTTAAACTGTCGGAGGGGAGATTCAAACTAGCTGTTAGGAAAGGATTCTTTGCAGTGAGGGTGGTGAGACACTGGCACAGGTTGCCCAAGTAGGTCATGGCTGCTCCCTCCCTGGATGTGTTCAAGGCCAGGTTGAATGAGGTCTTTAGTGACCTGTTCTAGTGGGAGGTGTCCGTGCCTATGGCAGGGAGTTGAAACTGGATGATCTCTGAGTTCCCTTCCAACCTAAACTATTCTATGATTCTAATGTGTGTGAAACCAAATGAGCTCTGTGCAAGGCGAGCTGGAAGGATTGGCAAGGGGGGTTAGAAGCAAAATTATTAGTTGGGTTACACGGATCCAAGCAGAACAGCAGAAGCCCAGGGAGAAAACACAGACACCAACTCTGACAGACAGACTGTTTTATCTATGTTTATGTCCTTGCTTTTATACATCTCAGCAAACCTATGTGTGAAGTAGACATCACCATTGTTTCTTTTCACAGCCTAATCTAATTTCTCTCATTAAAATATTCCAGTTAGCCTCAAATCAGCACATTTGGTTTCCACTGAAACAAAAGTTAAAGTTAGGTTTCCAAACCCTTGGCTTTCTGAGATCTCTTCCTAGGCTGGCCTTGTGTCTATCTGCACTTGGAGACAGTATCCCTCATCCACTGCGAAACATAAATAGCCATTTGCAGAGATTACTTTTTGCCAGCAAATTACCTCTGTTTGACCCTAGTTTTTGCAGAATGAGCCCTACTCAAACACTCTCTGCACTGATAACTGTATTTCCTACCCACCAAGGACATGTTCACCATTTGCCACCAATTGGGCTAAAAACACCAGTTCTCAGCCCAATAAATTGAACCCTGCAGAGGATAGAAAATCCATTTTGCAAAGCACTTCAAGAGCTTAGACAGGATCAAAAGCTGGCCATTAAAAGACTTCCAACAAAGACTTGTTTGGAAAAATGGATTAGGTTGAGTAAAACACTTCATTTTGCTTTGGTGGGGTTTGCTGTGCTTTGGGAAATCAAAAATAAGAAATTCAGCTACTTTTGGGGGTGTTTTTTAGGGCAAAATCACTTAAAATGTTGAAGTTCTTCTTTAAAAACCTGTAGTTCTCTCCACTGTTTGTCTTCACAACATTAATGTTGGTAAAGACATCTGATTGGAATGGGATGCCCAGGGAGGTGGTGGAGTTGCCATCCCTGGAGGTGTTCAAGAAAATCCTGGATGAGGCACTGAGTGCCATGGTCTAGTTGACTGGATAGGGCTGGGTGCTAGGTTGGACTGGATGATCATACAGGTCTCTTCCAACCTGGTTGATTCTCTGATTTCTTGAAAGCAATGGTATCTGCAAGGCTTGTGAAGTGTTTGGAGACTTAACAGCAGCAAGGCTTTTGGTGCTGTTAAGTCTATCAGTTTCAAAATGTACCAGTTTACAAAGAAAGTGCTTTGGTAAGGCTTTCACTAAGAAAGCCTGGCTGAGATTTGTACTGACAATAAACATGCACTGATGGACTGAATTAATTTCCTATGTGATCAAAACACATGATGTACTTGATAATGGAATTACAGAACACTCTGCTCTCCTAAGGACGCTGCTGCAATCAAATATTCTCTTCTGAATCTGGCACAGTTGACATCCCAGCTTGCACATGAGGGGAGAAAAGGGGGAGAGCAAGATGCATTTAGCTTGGGATGGGAGAGGAAGCCAGCAAAGGAGGCAGCTGCGACCACTGCAGCAGGAGCTTGTAAGGAAGGGGCAGCCCAGTCAGACAGACAAATTAGGGGAAGAGAGAAGAAAGGAGGTTTGGCTGCCTGTATCAGTTTCAAAGCTACCTTCTCAGCAGCAGCTATCCTTACTCTAAGCACAGGGTGACAGGCACACAGAGGAGGGCAGCTCTCGCCCTCGCTTAGATAAGGTGAAACCCCTGGTACAAGCAATAAAACTAAATGCAATGACAGCAGCCTATGTCTGTATCATAGAATCATAGAATCAGCCAGGTTGGAAGAGACCTCCAAGATCATCCACTCCAACCTATCACCCAGCCCTGTCCAGTCAACCAGACCATGGCACTAAGTGCCTCAGCCAGTCTTTTCTTGAACACCTCCAGGAACGGTGACTCCACCACCTGTAGTTACCTAGTTAAGGCATGCATGATGACATAGGGCTGCAGCAGCCAGGCAGGAGCTAGGCTGGCCCATGGGACATCCCCAGGTGAGGAGCTGCTGGTTGATGAGTGCTCCTTTGCCCTAGTGTCTCCTTCAGCCACATCTGGGCCAGTGAGCAAGCCTGTTCTGGCCAGCCTGGGCATGATCCAGTATGTCACGGGATAGAAAGAAACGCTGCAGACAAGCTGAGGTATGATTTCTGTCTTTCTCCTTCCATTCTCCTAGAAGCAAGCTAATCAGCAAGTATGACAGACATGGAGGTGAAATTGACACTTATATCAGATGGGCTCACCAGGAGTTAGTGCCCCTGCAGTGAGTCTCAGAAGAGCTAGACCCAGCTGTGATGTGTGGTCACTGCAGCTGCAGAGCCAAGGAACCAGTGAAACTGTCTGGGTGGCAGTGGAAGGAGTGTCTAGCATTTGGTGGTGAGGCTGGAGCCCTCCAGTACTGTCCTCTAACCCATGGCAACATCTCTGCCCAATTCCTGCCCAGTAGTATTCCTCAGCAGCATGGCTTCCCAGGGGCTGTGGCATATTGTGTTTTCCTATGGGATTCTATTGGCAAAAATGGACAAATCTAAAGCTTTCCACGACCTTCTGAATTCACTGTGGTTTTTTTTCCTGGAAACCCCGATAGCTACCCATGAGGATTTAAAACCCAAGCCTTTGGTATTGCCCACTGTAGCTGCATTAAAACATTTTCTACCCTCAGACCCGTCAGAGATTTCCCTCTAACACAGACACACACACATGGCAAAGAAGGCATGTTCCAAGAAGCCTGAGAACAACAGCTTTGCAAAACCAGCAGGAACATCTGGGGTTTGCAGCCCTTTTCAGTTTTTCCCAGGTCCCTTTTCTTTGGGATTGTGACAGGGACAGATGGTATGCCAGGTTTTGCTGTATTTCATAGCCTGTATTCATCTACCAAGCTGGGCTGATCTCCAACTGTGTATTGGTCTTCCATTCATTGCAGTGTGCACCACCACCTTGGGCTAAGATGCTATTTTTGTCGGGTCACTATTTTTGTGAGGAGGCAGACACACACATTTAAAAAGCCATCTTCTTGGTTAATCTCAGCCACTGACATGCCTTTGAAGCTTTGGTTTTGAAGGGAGGTTGTATCAGTGATCTTGACAAACATTTCAGTTTGCCCACTGCCATCCAGAGACTGTGCACACAAGTTTGCTTTTACTAACTGCAGAAATCCAAGCAGAACAGACTTACAGTAGGTATATAAACAAGAAGGTCAGAAGGTTAATGTTTGACTCTAATCCTAATGACTTTTTTCAGCCACGCACAAAGCATGACACCAGAAGGAATTCACTAACAACAAAGTAAAGATAAACAAGTACAAGAGCACAACCCTCTCCTTTGTACGACAGCTTCAGAAGTTGCACAGAAGTATTTAAAGTAGAAATAAAAATACCCTGGGTTTTATAATAGATGTAACTTTATCCATTCCTCTCCATTATATGTGCAATAAGTTGCTCCAAGGTACCCATAAATGCATGAGAGGAACTTACTGGTTTATAAATATTGGGGGGAAAAAAACAGGGACTGTTGCTTAAATCACCACCATACAGAGAAATTCATCTCCCACGGAATCTATTAAACTGGGTTAATGAACTAGGAGGAAAAAGTTTCAGACCTATTCCCCCAACATCTAATTCTTCCAAGCTGAGTTTCAGACAAAAATAATGGGGAAAGCCACTGGAATATGGTTCTGAGTGAGCAGAAATCAAGTCAGCTGTTTACAGCAACGTTTGCAAGCTGTGACAAATACGTTGCGGGTTGTTTGGTTAACGTGCAAGGTGGTTCGAAATACAGCAGCTACGCTATGGCTCCCCTAAAGGCTCTGCCAAAATAAAACAGTATTGCTGAGGGCCCTTGAGACACAGATAGCAGACTCAGGCCATAAACAAGCCCCTGAAAGAAGGACACAGAGTTTACAAAACATACAAATGGTAGCAGCAAATCTCTTCGTGTTTCTTTTCACAGATAAATGTAAAACCTTATCAAAAGCCTGCTTCCGTGCCCAGAATATCTGTTCTCTTTCAGGACAGTTTACTTTGGCAACTTACTCAACTTTGCATCTGTAATTAAATGATGAGGATGAGACAACATGGCTCTGGAGAGATCATAGGAAACTGCATCTTATCTGTTTGTCTTTTATTTACAGAGCTCTTCATGTTTTGGCCTCCCTAATGCATTTTTCATTAAGGCAGGAGGGCAAGTTTGACACACAACCTTCTCCCTCCGTGCACGCAGGAGCTGTTTTCCAGAGGCAAAATCTAGCATTTTCTACTGCCTTAGCTTCTACCCCCATCAGCAGTTTTTTAAGTGGTTTTCCCTGCCTTGGAGAATAGATGTATCCTGGTGCTGACAGAAAAAAACATTCAAGCCCACTTCTGGCTCTGCAGAAGTAAGACCTGAGTGAGTCTCTTACTCAGAACTAGGTTCACCTCTAATTTAATATAAACATATATTATTTCCAGTATGGAAGTACCCTAGTGTCCAATGCTGCCTTGTTGTGGAGGACCTTGTAGACCCTTGACACAGTGTTTTACTGTCAGCCCACCAAAGCTGTCTCTGCTAACCCTAGCTTGAAGGATTTGCCAAGAGCAACTTAACAACTCCCACAGGTGATTAGAGATGGGGCTCAAAAGAAAGACATTGAGGTGCTGGAGCAGTTCCAGAGATATGCAACAAAGCTGGTGAAGGGTCTGGAGAACAGGTCTTGTGAGGAGTGTCTGAGGGAACTGGGGTTGGTTAAGTCTGGAGAAATGGAGGCTGAGGGGAGACCTTCTGGCTCTTAACAACTTGTTGGAAAAAGACTGTAGTGAGCTTGGTGTTGGGCTCTTCTCCCAAATAACAAGTGATAAGATGAGAGGAAATGGCCTCAAGTTACACCAGGAAAGATTTAGGTTGGATATTAGAAGCAACTTCCTTACTGAAAGTGGTCTCAAAAACTGGGCTAGGCTCCCCAGGGAGGTGGTTCAGTCCCCATCCCTGGAGAAGTTTAAAGCTGCAGAGATGTGGTGCTGAAAGACATGGTTTAGCATCAGCCTTGGTAGACTTAGAGAATGGTTTGGCTTAACGATGGAAAGATTTCTTCCAACCAGAACGATTCTGTGGTTCTGTTGCCCACATTGCATCAGCAGATGGAGTGGGTTTGAGTTCATGCAGCATCTGAAAGCCAAGTGCTCAGTGATGAGTGTAGATTTCACCCAGTTTATTGGCATCAATGGGCAATGTGAAGACTCAGACTACAAAGAAAGACATAGTTTGATTTCTTACCCACCTAAACCATCTCCTGGTTGTGTATGACTGTCTGTGACAGCAGTAGTTTAGATGACCCTGCAGCCAGGAATCTTTGACCAGGGGACTTTTTCTCCCTTGTCACTGTTTAAACATTAGGGATAGGAATTGAATTTCTCAAATGTTCTTGGGACAAAGCAATAATTCAAAAGGCTTATCTCTTTGCCACCACCAGCTAAGATGTGTCCAAGATCCTTTCCTTAATGAAGACAACCTGGCTGAAGGATTTTTAACCTGTTGAATAAATGAACTGGTTTTAAAATGGAAGTTAAACTTGCATCACTACTGACAGTCAGGTGGGCTTTGATCTAAATCTGAGTGAATATCACAGGTATCCTCTCTGGATTCAAAGGGATATTTCTTCAGTCATGTTCTTGGCCCTTTGTGTCCTTCTGAGTTCCCTCCATCACACAGTTGTGGAAACCTGACTTTAAACTCATGCACTTAGATTTTGCCAAACATGATAAGTTTTGAATGAAATTAGACACTGCTGACTCATTAGACAGAGACAACTAAACCAGACAGGATAAGTCTCTGCAAATTGTGCAATAAAAGGCCAAGATATGAGAATTTCTAATGCAATTCTGAGGTGATGAATGGCAGTTTAAACTTTACACCCAGCCAATATATAGGCATAATTGCCTAACAGCTTCTGAAGATACAGAATCTCCCTGAAGGTAGCTTAGAAAAGGTTGCGGAAACTCCTCAATCCTACTGAGTTGCTACTCTTCTTCTCTCTAAGTCGTTCCTCTTTCCATGGCTGCTTGCAAACCTCAGGAGCACCATTCAGCTGGTCTGGGAGCCTGGGAGCTGGCAAACACAGCACAAAGAGGCAGGGCAACACATAAGCCAAGCCAACTGAATGTACTGCTATTCAAACACAGGTAACAGAAATGGCCTTGCCATAGCTTGGGCTCTAACATGAAGGCTCTGGCCTCAATTTTAGAGAATAAGTAGCAGGAAAAGCCCAGGCAGCAATGTTGTCAAAGTCTTGGCACTTTACAGCACTCTGCGTACGTTGAGAAAGGGCAAGTGGTGTCCTGACAGGAGCACCTCCTGGTTACAGTGGGTTTGAAAGCCTTGGAAAGCTAACTTTAAACAAACCATGCAGTTAACCTCACATGCACACTTATTTTGCCCAGTTTTAGACAGGTTCAAACTGACAGATACTTTCCAGAGCTCTGACCTTTCCAGTCTACCCATCTCTGGCTTAACTCCCAATTAACAAGTGTTTTCTCCTTAAACATCTATTATGCATATATTCTGAAGCAAAACCTAAACACATAGGGACTGTTCTTAACCAGAGTTCACGCCAGTGAGGGACCCGTGAAGTCTATGATGATGAGCAGCAATCTGCCATCCACTCCTGTTTCCCCAGGATCAGCAGTGAAGTGGAGAATTGGCTCCTCTTGTAAACCCCTCAGATGCTGCCAAGGCAGAACATACACCCCAGTGTCTGGATCAGTGACCTGAGACAGCACAGAAACAGAAGTGCAGAGAGCACTAGAAGGGAGAATTCATTTTTTCCTAGTGATGTCAAGAAGTCCTTGGATCCTGCTGCATAACATGGCCAGGAGTGTTGGAAGCTCCTAGGAGGATGGAGACTTTTCTTCACCTTAGAAGAGGGAGTGCAGATCAGCTTGGCACAGGCTGTGGGTTCATGATGTGATGCATGCACTAAAATCAGCTGTGGGTGTTTTCCTGAATGTAGTATTTATTCCCATTTTTCATTCCCACTCTGGCACTGTACTGCACAGCTTCTGACTTTGTAGCAGGACCACTCTTCATGTGGCAAGCTCAAGTAGAGACTAAGAAATCAATAGAGCTTGTAAAAAACTTAAGAAAATGTTTTTTTGCTTTCTTTTCTGAAGCTGGATTTGCTCTCAGACTGCTTCATGGCATATCCTCCAAAGTGGAGAGCCAGTACATATGGAAACATGCAGAGGGCAGGACTGAGTGTAAATAGGCTGTAGAGAGAAGCTTCACACAGTATTGGTTACAGTGAGACCAAACCATCCCTAGCACATGGCTCGTGTGTGCACTCAGGATAAGGATGTTAGCACTGGCTGTGGCTGGGCTTGATGCACACAAGCTGTAGAGTGGGATGACAAATCTCACATGCATTAAAAGGGAAGAGGAGGTGTGTAGGACCTCCATCACCCATTCCTTATCCAGGCTAAGGTGACACCAGACTGTCCTCAGTGCCTGTGCTCCCACTGGCCCCTCTGGAGGCACCCTGGCAAAGTGAAGACATTTGCCAATTTGAAGAGCAGGATGGGATCAGTTCTAGGACAAGGTGCTTAGAGCAGGAGACTGTTCAGAAACTTGGGATTTACTTTCACCTTTTTTTTTTTCCTGAAGTATAAATTTACCAGGCAAAAGCCATAAGAGGGACTCAAGGCATGAAACTGTGTCAAGCTCAAGATCAGGGTCCACAGAGAATGGTACACAGCAGTGAAAGGATCTAATGCCTGTGCAATGATCTGAGCACAGCATTAGAGAAGCAACAACAAATTAGTTATCAGAGCAACAGATACTCCAGATACTGTCAACAAAGGGATTCAGCTTGAAAGCCTGTGGGACTATTCTACATGTGAAGCTATTTCACAAACCACGGTGTTCCCAGAAAACTTGATACAGGGCAAAGCAGATAAGGAGGTGAAGAAGGTTTCCAGAGGTGATCTGAGAAAGCATGTGAAAAATGTCTGCATGGAGAAAAAGCACATGGGAAAGGGCACAGTTTGCAGCAGTACTTGAGGGGAGGGAGGGGGAAATACAATAGCAAGAGGATTTTTTGAACTGCAAGCTTCAATTTTGCAAGCGACATAAAAGCTAAGAGGCAATGTGCTGGCTGCAGACTCAGTTCCTTGATCATATGACAGCTTCCTGCCAAAGCACCTCCAGAACGTGATGATCTGATGGAAGAAGTGCTGTCAGCTCACAGACAAAGCAGAGCAGGACAGCCATGGGGTGCTGTAAATTGCCTGTGAGTTGAGGGAAGCCAAGGCAGCAGATTCCCAGGCTCTGCTAGGAAGCTCAGACAGTGCCTCGGTGCTAGGTGGGGTTTTGTTTAGAGGCATGGTGACTACACAAACAACAGAGAACAACACTTTGCAAAGGGTGGGAGGAAGCCAATTAATGATTTCAATATCTCAGAAAAGAGCTATCACTGAGAAGCTTTTCTACTGAGAAATGGAGTTAGACAAGGCAATAAAGCTTACTGCAGATGCCAAAAAAGTACAGGCCAAGTCAGGTCCGAGTGAGTGATGTGAGGAAATGGTTCACTGCAGCAAAGTAGGCACGGATGTTTAACTGGGAAGAAAATGAAATGGTCACCTCAGGCAATGTTCCTTGCTCTCCTGAGCTGACCATGCTAACGGATGCTACATCTAAATAGAGGATTATGGATTTCCTGTCTTTCTTTACTGTAGGATATGCCAGAGAGGCAAACACAAGTCTGCAGAGTGGATCCAGACCGTTTCTGGTAAGGCAAGTTTTGTTCCAGAGGACGAGCACCTGCAGGAGGATTGCTAGAAAGGGCTATGTCAGATTAAATTTCCAACCAAAATGAACCAAAGACATAAATAAGGCCTTTCCTAGTGCCTTCCAAAAGGCTCATAGAATCCTAGAATGGTAAGGTTTGGAAGGGACCTCTGGTGATGATTTAGTCCAGCCTCCCTGGTAGTGTGGATTCACCTAAAGCAGATTGCACAGGACTGCATCCAGGCATGTTTGAAATCTCCCCAGAGCAGCAGACTCCACAACCTCTCTGGGCGCTCTGCTCCAGTGCTCCAGCACCCTGCAGCCTGTCCATGTCTCACTCAGTTGCAGCACAGTCTGATGGGGGGGGGGTCAGCCACCCCTCACAATTTTGTATCACCAGCAAACTTGCAGAGAGTCTACTCTGTCTTTTCATCCAGGTCACTGACGAATATGTTGACCAAGATGCAGTACTGACCCCTGGGGAACACCACCGGCCACAGGCCTCCAACTAGACCCTGCATCATTGATTGCAACCCTCTGAGCTCTCTCATTCGACCAGTTCTTGGTCCACTTCAACAAGGTCTCAACATTTCTTGCAAGCACTGCTCCACCTCCCATTCTCTCTGTGATGTATGTGTGGCAGAAGGGTAAAGGAATTGCATAGAGCCTGTGACAGCATTGGGAAAAGAGATACAATTCCTGCGTCCTACTTAATAAAAATGAAGTTGTCTGTCTTCTTTGTTTGGAGATATCCAGATTCCCTCTCAAATCAACAGACTAATGATGTTTCATTCTCTGCAGTGACTGCAGATTTTACTTTTTGTGGTGAGTTAAAGGAAGAGTCTGAATTTTCATAACTGTTTTAACAGTATGCTTAAGCATACCACACAGTTTGCTTCCTAAACATCACAATACCCCAGTGCAAACTTCATTACGCTTTAGCAGAAGTAACTACATTGTCAGCTAAATAGATGATTAAGAAAATGACAACCAACTTATTTCTTGGCTCTCATACCTTAGAATTCGATTACTACAAATGCAGACAACTGCATGCACTGCCAAACACTCTGCTTTGCTGCTTGTCTCTAGCATGTAATTTGAAATGCCTGCAGAATGGTACAGCTTTTCTGGAAGGAGGTTATTATCTGTGATAAAAGCAATTGTTGACATCAGAAACATAAACTGGAGCATTCAGATGGGAAATTTAATAGAAACAATTGTAGAAAGGAAAAGGGAGGTTAACAGTATGGCAAAGCAAAGCCAGATGTAGCAGTAAATATCTGCCCAGAGGCAAACCTGGGCTGCTACCTATCAGAGTGACTGCACAGCTGGTTTGTTTTTCACCCTGGATGTGGTCAGAAGGCAGACAACAGGCGAGTATGCACTCAAGCTGAGAACAAGCATACGCTTCACTCTGATAGCTGTTATCTTAAAAGAGGGAAGAGCCATGTGGTATGGGGGCTGTGGGGACTTTGGTTTGTGCTTAAAACAAACGCTACTCCCCACATTTCCTCTTAATGATCATCTGAGTTGCATATATAAGTAAGCAAGCAAGCAAGCTGTGAGCATCGAGTCAGTGTGAGCTTTTCTTCACTGGACTGTGGGCCACAGGAGATGCACCCAAGCCACGCAACTCCTGCCCATGAACCACCTCCACCTGTGCAGGGCTGAGGTGCTACTCCAAAGGAATGTCCTTTTCTCCCACCTCTGCTCCTCTTCTAGCATGCAGCACATAGATAACAAAAATGTCCTTGGAAAACTGCAGAACAAGGCCCTCTTTGTGCACTCAGCCCAAGCACACTTCCCCAGGATGAGCAGAGTGAGGGGCAAGGAGGATTTCCTTGGTGCAAACTCATGCTGGAAGCCAATGACTCCACTTGGAACAAGCAGAAGCTTTGACTAATCTGATTGCACTGTAGAGTTACTTTTCTTTTTTCATCTTGAAAATGGCAGGAAGAGGATGTCAGAGAAGAACAGAGACTAATGGACAGAGTGGCCTTTTTTGTTTCCTTGGTTTTAGTCTTGTGTCATGCAGCTGTATCACGCCACAGTAACAACCTGCTGAGTGAGAAGGGGATTTACAGGGCTTTTCCCCAGCTCTTACAGTATTTCTGTCACTCAGTTGCCATTTCAGAGTTAAAGGAGAACTAACTGCACATTTTAGGCCAGTCTGACTGTTTTCCCCCCATGTCCAAAGAAAGCTTTTCAGTGACAAATGTGGCAGAAAGTATGTTGCGTTGTGGGAGGGAAGCAGTGCTCAGTATCCAAGGGGTACATCTGCACTAAATTATCGTGCTCTAAAGTTTGGACTGATTTTTCAGTTAACAATTTAGCATGTTCCCTTAACTATTGGAGAAAGAAGTTGTCTGTCAGTATCTCTCCACCATGAGTTTAAACTGAATATCAGTCCCAGTGCCAAACTCAGCAGGCAAAGGCAGAGCAGGAGAGTGGGGAGGGAAGGCAAAGCCTGCAACTGGGAGCTGCTGCCTGAACCTCTGAAGCTAAAGTAGGAAGGAACTAATGTTCCAAATTGTTACCTACGAAGAATAAACATCTTAACTTCCACAGAGGTTTTTATCCCTGTGTACACAACTACATACTGCCACTGGAGTCGGGTAGGTTCATTATTTAAGCCACGTCTCCAGCAGAGGTGTGTGGAAATTCATGAAGATATAACTCCTGGATGCACCGGAAAGGCATGGCCACATCATGGGGCAGATGGTTGTGCTACATCACGGCTGTGCCTCTGCCAGAGAGGGACCTTGATGGTTGTTGCTAACAGGGATTGCACACCCAGGGGGTCAGGAGTGAAGGCTGGGAGGAGAGGACACTGAAGAAACCCATGCCAGCAACAAGGGAAGGCAGCCAGGCACATTCTCAGGGATAACTCAGGAAGGACTGCTCTTCCCAGCATTATTTTCACCCTGTGTGATTAAAATGTGTGATGAGGAAGGCACCAGCTGCCAGAGTGGGGGCCTAAGGGTATTGAAAGGGGGCAAATGGGACACCTCCACTTGCACAAACCAAGAGGAAAGAAAGAGCATCACTGAAACGGAGAGGAAACAGAGAAGGAGCAGCTTGGTGGCACCTTGCACAGCTTGACTGCAGAAAACCACTTCCAATGTGAGCTGTGAAGCCCTGTTCTAGAAATGTTTTGAGTTAGAACGAGGAGACTTTTCCAGCTCTGCTGTGAGTTCAGTTTCTCAGTGTGATGAGATCCTTCCTGGCTCCCTGAGCTTTCATGTGGCGGCAGAGCTCAGCTTCCAAGCCACAGCCAAAATATCTAAGTCCACAGAAAAGGAAAGGCAGCTGGAAAGTAAAGGTGGAAATAAACTTGGGGTGATATTTTCCCTCATAAGGAATTGGGGAAAACTATTTTCTCCATAAATCTCTGTTGCTTAAACTATTGAGCAACTCGACTTATACTGAGGAGAAAAACAAATAGACAAAACAGTTCAACAAGAAACCTCAGACTGGTGCGACTGGAGCTTCCAGGGAGGACTGCCTCCAGCTTGGACAGGTAGTCCTCTTGGCCTTTTCCACTCTGATTGCTCTCTGTAGGCATTTTTATGCTTTATCTTCCCAGATCTGATGCCAGGCTTGGGATCTGGAGAGTCTGGGGATGCTAGAAACTCATCTACAGGAAACCTTCTGTAAGCTTTTGTGTAGTTTGCCATCGTATCTAGCACTGGGAGCTGAAATGAAGCTCCATGCATGCAGAGCAACCCACTGCTCACACTCCTCCTTGAGGAGGACAGAGCAGAGTGGCAGGGGATGGCAGAAAAGGTCATTTGCTGAAGGAACTGAGAAGTTATCTCATGTCTTGTGAATGTTGATCCTGTGCCCTTTGCACAACTCGATGAGACCTTAAATTATACACTGCTGAGAGTCAAGATCATAAATAAAAAGGAGGGCTCCTCAGATAATGGCATTCCAGTAGGCTTACAAATATGCCTCATTTGGGAACATATTACATTACAGTTTTGGACTTGCCAAAAGATCTTCTGTTCTGTTTATTGCCAGTGGCCCTATATGAAACTCATATTTTAAATTCTTAATTTGTGCAACTTTTGTTCTGCTTAAAAAAAAAAAAAAAAAAAAAACCACACCAACACCCCCCCCCCCCCCCCCCAGATTTTCTTTTGCCCCCTGAGCTCAGTTCTCATACCATCCAGGAATCAGAACTGAACAAGGACATCAGGAAAAAGCCATGCATAGCCCAATGTTCTCCACAAGATGCCCAGCTCAGGTACCACTAATATGACAGGATCAAGGTCAGCCCCACAGAGAGAAACTTGCCTCCACTGGCACTGAACAAGATCAAGCTCTTGTACCAGAGGTGAGCCTCTTGGCCCCAGAAAAGCACTGGCCAAACAAACAAGCAGCTTTACATGCAAAATTACATTAGGGACACTAAGCAAAGCAATTCATTCTGATGGCACATGCAGAAAGATCTGAGTTATCCAGCACTAACAGGCCAACCTAGCTCCATTAAAGCGCCCTGCGGTCCTGCTCAGGAGTTCACATGTGTTATGAGGAGCAGCTGCTGCCCAGGAAGCATGTTACAGTCTGGGCAGGATCAAGCTCTGAGAGTTTCTGCTGCATGTTTCTGAGAAATCAGTCTCAGCCTTAGGTATCCAAATTGGCTGCTGTAAATATTTATTCATTAAAGAGAGTTCATGTATGCTCCTGGTGCGTTTTCATAGCCTTCTAAAGACTCACAAACAAGGAAAATGTATGGGCGGGGGGGGGGGGGAAGAAATTTCCTCCCTTTCCTTATAAGTTTAAGAAAAAAAAAGAAAAAGCAAATTGCAACCCCAGCTCCCCAGCTTGCCTTGTGGAGAATAAACTTGTCCAGTTTTGTATACATGTGTTTACCATACAAACTTCAAGTGACTCAGTGGTGAAATGTGCCTCAGGTTTGTTTGGTTTGGTTTTCTAACTCTCCCTGAGAAAACATAGGCCACAGTTCAGGCGAGTGCCTACCCCAGGAGATTGCAGGGGATGCACAATAAAACTCCAGCCTGTGAGTGTTCATGCACGCATGAACAGACCTGCATTCACTGGGCTTCTTCATGCGTGTAATCGTCCGCAGGATCAGGGCCTCTGGCCATGGCGTGGAACTTGGGTTCCAACCTTTACTTGGGACTGGAATTTATTGCATTATTTTCACATAAACTCTTCATCTCATTTCAGAACTCACTGCTGCATTCATGTCAAGATCCTCAGGACTGATGTTAAGGGAGCTATAAGAGAGTATCAATCTCCTTTTCCTTTGCTGTCAGCATTGATCCCCATCAAACTCCATATGCCTCCTTTTTAATCATCTTGTTTCTCCTGCAGCTCTCTGATTAGGTCACATTTCAATTTGTGCCCACAGAGTTGTTCCTGTGTCAGCAGCTGGCAATGTTACAAACAAAATTTCTTGGCACTCATGACTGAACCAAGTCAAAGACCCCCAGGTAGCTAGGGGTTGGAAATTGTTTCGTGGGTTTGAGCTATTTCTGCTTCCTTATGGTACATAAAGAAGAGCATCAAAGGGGCTGATAAGGTGCATTTCATTTGCTTGGATTCTCACCTGGGAACTACTTGTCTCTCCTTTTACTTGCCTGGGAAAATTTATTGCGGCTTCAGGCACCTTGATTGAAGGTCTGAGAGTGCTGACCTTCAGCAGCAGTCCCATCTGCTCCCCACAGCCATCAGTCTTTGAGCTTAAATAGTCTGTGGGATTGAAAACAACCAAAAACACATCTCAGCATTTGTCAGTCCCTTGGATCACCTACTTCATTTCATTCAGTCAGCAGCTCACAGGGAGCAGGAGAGAGGACCCCCTGGACAAACTAGCTGTCAGTTTAGGGGGTTGGAATGGATGCCACTAGTTGCAGATGAGCAGGACTGTGCAGGCTGGAGATTAAGCCTTGATTTCGGTTAGATTTGCATTTTGAGGGTTCTAACTCTTCATTTCTGAGTTTGTGAAATGAAGAGCTGGTGAAATGGACCTTCATCACCTCATGTTGGTTCACAGCCATCTGAGTGGTACTGTCAAAGACGAGACAGCTGTCTGAAGATGGAAAAGTCAAATGCAGCAGGGAGGGTCTTCCCAGAAGCAGTGTTTGGGACCTCCAGAGGTCAGAGGCAGTTTCTTGCCATCCTAATAGGGCCAGCTGGTGAGTTACTAATGCCAAACCTGGGATGTGGGAAGGAGTTCTCTCTGACAGGTAAAAGGTTGTGTTAGGACCCACATTCCCTGCCTGGCACAGGAAGCCCAGAGATAGCCAACACCTCCAGGCAAAACTCTGAGCAACACTTCTCCTGCACACAAACTTTGCAGTTACTCATTTTGAGGAACAGAAAAGCACAAAAATGACAATCCTGTTTCACAGGCTCTTGGTAGTGTGCTGTTTATTGTTCCCAGAGGAACAATAAGGCTTCTTAAAAGCAGATGGACTGAGAGGCACTGATAATTTGCTGTAGAAGAAAAACAATGGGCCAGCTTCTTTAAAAATAGAAAATACATCCATTGCACAAGTAACCACCCCCCCTACACACCAAGTGGGATGAAGTGGACAACGTTTTGCAGATGCAACTGAATAAAAGGTTTTCCTGACACAGGAAAAAAAAAATACAATTACTATAATCACAGAATCACAGCACGGTTGAGGTTGGAAGGGGCCTCTAGAGGTGCCCTGGAACAACTCCCTGGCTCAAGAAGGGCCACCTGCAGCTAGTTGCTCAGGACCCACAGCTTTTGTATATGTCCAAGAATGGAGACTCCACAGCCTCACTTGTGCCAGAGCTTGCTTAGCCTCACAGTGAGAAAGCATTTGCTGATGGTCAGCAGGAATTTCCTGGGTTTCAGTTGGTGCCCATTGCTTCTGACCCATCCACAGTCTGGCTGCACCTGGTTTGCACCCTCCCTTCAGGTATCGGTAAACATAAAGAAGATTCCCCTCTCAGACTTGTCTTGCCAGACTGCACAATCTCAGCTCACATATCCTTTCCTCATAGGACAGGTTCTTTGGTCCCTTCATCAGCTTTTTTGCCCTTCATTGGACTCTCTCTACTATGTCCAAGTCCTTTTTTGTACTGAGAAGCCCGGGATTGGACACAGCACCTCAGGTGTGTCCTCTGCAGTTCTGGTTAGAGTGGAAGGATCGCTTCCCTTGGCAATGATTTTCTGATCCAGCCCAGGACACTGCTGGCCTTCTTCACACAAAGGCAAATTGCCAGCTTCATGTTCAACTTGGTGTCTACCAGGACCACCAGGTCCTTTCTATCAAGCTGGGTGGCTCCAGCATAAACCAGTGCCTGGGGCTGATTCTCCTCAGGTGCAGGCTTGACATTTTCCCTTTCTGAATTTCCTGAGGTACCTGTCTGCAGGTTTCTCCAGCCTGTTGAGATCCCTCTGGATGGCAGCACCACCCTCTGGCATATCTGCCACTCCTCCCAGTTTTGTGTCATCAGCAGCCTTCTCAAAGGTGCACTCTGCCATCATCCAGACCATTAATGCAGATGTTAAACAGGACTACATCCAGTAATGACTTCTGAGGCATCATACCAGTTACTGGTCTTCATGCCACTGATCACCACTCTCAGTGCTCAACCATTCAGCCAGTTTTCAACCAGCTCACTGTCTGCTTATTGAGCTCATCCATCAACAGTGTCAAAGGCTCTGCTAAAGTCCTGATACACAGCACTAATTGCTCCCTTCTCATTTACCAGTCCTGTCATTTCATTGTAGGTTTCCAAGTTGGTTAAACGTGAATTGACCTTGGTAAAGCCAGGCTGGCTATCTCTGATGACCTTTTTCTCCCAAATGTGCCTGGAAATGGTTTCCAGGATTAGCTGCTCCACTACCTTCCCAAGGATTGAGAGGAGGCTGACTGGCCTATAGCTCTCTGTGTCTTCCATCTTGTCCTTCTAGAAGACAGGGCTGACATTGTCTTCTAGTCTTTGAGTACTTCTCCCAGCTGCCATGACAGGAGATTATCAGGAGTGGCCTCGCAGTGGCCAGCTGCCTCATCAGTCAGGGGACACCTCATCAGTATATATATATGTCCAATTTGCTTAAGTATTCTCTGACCTGCTCCTCTTCCATTAAGGGTACATCTTCCTTGCTCCTACCTTTCTCCTTGGTGTCTGGGATGTGGGATTCTGGAAGGTTGGTCTTGCTAGTAAACACTGAGACAAAGAAGATATTCAATACTTCAGCCTTTTCCATATCCAACCAAGTCCCCCATCTCATTCAGTCATGGGCCCACATTTTCCCTAGACTTCCTTTTGCCACCTATGAGCTCTTCTTGTCTTTAGCATGCCTGGCCAAGTTCGATTCCATTTGGCCTGTGTCCTCCCTAACTTCACCCCAGGATGCTCAAACTGCCTCTGTAGTCTCAAGTTCCACCCTCTAAGTGCTTCCTTTCTAAAGGAAAGGTGCAACAAAGGATTCACTCCATGAAACAGCCACCAATAAAAACTAACCTGAATAAATTACTGAGCCTGGGAAAATATAAAACTAATAAGAAGTGTTATAAGCTGAGCATCCATGTTGCTTCTCCACACTGCTGGAGAAGGCTGAAAGACAACATCAGATGGGCCAGCCCAGTCTCCTGTAGGTCAGCATTACACCTGGATTGAAACCAATGTGTAGACATACACACACATCAAACACACATATATATACACATCAAACTATGTAACTAAACCCAAGCTATATAATATAAATATCAGGTATTATATAGCATGTATAATAGAGGCTTCTTTTTAAAGGCTAGTGGGCCCTAGGCTTTGATGAGCTAACATATTTCAGAGGGTGTGTGTCTGTTTCATGATTAAAGCTTATGTATTTCTAGCACCAGAAGAAATTAAACCAATTTGCTGATCCTGTAGGTAGTCTGGTGTTAAAAAGAACAGTTGTTTCTTTTTACATGGTAAACTCAGTAATCATAGGTGGAGGGGAATTAACCCACATCAAAAAAAAAAACCAAAACAGAGCCAGTTTTCCTAAATGAAATTTTGTAATGTGAAAGAAGTACTTTAAAGAAACTGGTGGAGTCTAAATATTGCATCACCATTTCTCCTATTATTGTTGGTATCATCACTTCACAATTCAGGTTACTGTAGATGCTACATTTTCCAGACAACTAAAGTAGGGCAAAAGGAGAGCACCATAAAAACCAGACAGGTTTGCAGCAGGGTGTATTTTCAGCAGCGTTTCCTTGTGTAAACCTCAGGTTTCAGCATGCAGTGTAACTTCTGTGTTTGAAGCTGTCAAACACTTTCAAGAAGTCTGGGCTGCACAAAAAGAAGTGTGAGCAGCAGGTCAAAGAGGGTGATTCTGATACTCTGCCCTGGAGCGCTTCCCCTATGGGGACAGGCTGAAAGAATTGGGACTGTTCAGCCTGGGGAAGAGAAAGCTCCTGGGAGACCTTAGAGTTGCATTTCAATTCAAGAGGGTGGTAGAGAGACTGTTTTAAAAGACTTGTAGTAATAGGACAGTGGGCAAAGGTTTGAAACTGGAGCAGGGGAGATTTAGGCTGGACGTTAGGAAGAAGTCGTTTACAATGAGAGTGGTAAAATACTGGAACAGACTGCCCGGGAATGTGCTTGAGGCCCTGTCCCTGGAGGCATTGAAGGTCATAGAATCATAGAATCAACCAGGCTGGAAGAGACCTCCAAGATCATCCAGTCCAACCTAGCACCCAGCCCTAGCCAGTCAACCAGACCATGGCACTAAGTGCCTCATCCAGGCTTTTCTTGAACACCTCCAGGGACAGCAACTCCACCACCTCCCTGGGCAGCCCATTCCCATGTGGCTGTGGTCAGCCTGATCTAGTTGAAGGTGTCCCTGCTGACTGCAGGGGGACTGGACAAGATGACTCTGGAGGGTCTCTCGCAACCCAGTGCAACCTATGTGAATCTGTGTGTAATATATCCACTTTGATTTTCATGAAATTCAGAACATAAAAGATCAAATACACTCAATAACTGATGGTAAATGTCACTGACATACCAGCAGAAAGGAATTTTTTTCCACATGAACGTGGTATGACCGGAATGTGTTTGAAATCATGTCACTGCCCACAACAAGAAGCTCTTTTCTCCAGAGCTCATCTCTTCTGACAAATGCTCAAAGCGGACAATAAAAGGGGCCCCTCTCCTCATTTCCATGCTTTGCTGTGCAATATGTACAAGTACTGTCTTTGGGCCATTTGGGAGGGTTTTTTAGGGCTCTAACCACAACGCTGCCCTTAAAACATGTGCTAAGTGGTCAGGTTCAGTTTAAAACATGCACAGCTCCCAGCAGGGCTTGAAGGGAGGTCCTAAATGCCTCCAAAATATGTAAGCATGCCATTCCTGTACACATATGAGCCTGGAACTCGGGTCTTGACCTCCTTCCCCTTCCATCCCATAAAGTCTGCATCCAGGATACCTGATCCCACATCACTCCACCACAAATCCCAACTCTGTGCCACCATGACTTCCATCACCCTTGCACCCTCTGCTCCACTGGACCCCTCTGCAGCACTTCACTCTGCTCCTGCATATCGTCTCCTTCCCACACCATGGGTGAGTGAGGAACTGCAGGACAAGTCAGGCACCATGCCTTGTATGTCCAACATTGGATGCATGCAGCTTTTGTAACTGTAAGTATAGACCACATTTGACCTCAGCTTGTTCTTTAGTCTGATCCTGGTATCCAGACAGAGCTACCTACAACTTCTCAAACACAGGAGAAAGTCCAGTGTCTGCCATTCCCTTTTCATGCACTGCTGGCAATAATTCTTGACAAAGGTTTAACAAAGGGCTGCACCAACAGACTGCTTGCTCCTGTTCTGTGCCCATGCAAGCCATCTTCAACGTGTGTGTGGATGAAGAGAAGAGTCAAGGGGAAGGAGAAGAAAGCTCCCTGTTGAATACCACAAATTATTACCCACTCAGTAACATGTCTAAGCTGGGAAGAAGTATGATGCAGATGGAAGATTTGCTGAATGTACTGGGTATATGTTTGCATTAGTGGCCAGTAACTTATGTCAAGGTTTCCAGAAGCAGTTGGTGATTTTTCATGTTGTTGTGCCCATCATGCTGCTGCTTTGAGGGCCTGGTTTGAAGAAGGAGGCAGGGGGAAAAAATCAGATTGAATCCAAACCCAGCAGCTCCCAACATGCTTTTCCTTTTTTTTTTTTTTTTGGCCTGGCTTTCAGAATCACAGAATCATAAAATGGTTTAAATTGGAAGGGACCTTAAGTTGGAAGGAATCATCCAGTTCCA
Organism: Pogoniulus pusillus; assembly: GCF_015220805.1. Lineage (NCBI taxonomy): Eukaryota > Metazoa > Chordata > Aves > Piciformes > Lybiidae > Pogoniulus > Pogoniulus pusillus. Next base: position 17,137,648 of record NC_087286.1, on the reverse strand, counting down.
ACCCCCTGGCATAGGCAGGAATACCTCCCAGTAGAACAGGTTGCTCAAGGCCTCATACAACCTGGCCTTGAACACCTCCAGGGAGGGAGCAGCCACAACCTCCCTGGGCAACCTGTGCCAGTGCCTCACCACCCTCACTGTAAAGAACCCACAGTTATCCTGGGCACCTGTGGGAAAATCTGGCACTGCCTCTTAACAGCCAAGACATACCTTAATAATGTCCAGCCTTGCCAAATACTCGTGTTTTGAGCAGCAGAAATGTGCATTAAGCACTGATATACCAGTGAGGGTTTAAAAAGCAGTCTCCTACAGATGCATGAATAAACCCCAAAGCCTACCATCACTCAGCTCCCCCTTGAATGTCATCCATTTGCACAGACACTTGGGTCACTTCACTTACAGACAACAGAAAGCAAAATAAGCAACCAATTTCCAGAAGGAACAATTGCAAGTAAAACTTCTTAGCCAGGGTGATGATTTCTCATCCATACAGAGTGTTTTTGACAAGAGGAAAGGGCTCATCTTCCCCAGGCTGCTGCCTCCTCAGTAATCTGCCCTGGCAGTTACAACCTGCCTCTCAAACATCCCCATGTTTTGAATCCAAGCAAAAGCTTTGGCAGCTGTAAACCTAATGCAGGCTCACTTTAAATGATGAGAGGAAACAGGCTGACAGTGAGCTGATTAGAAAGCTCTTAGAGCCCTCTCAGCTGAGTGAGACAACTTTCTTCATGTGCTGCCAAAGAGGGGATGCAGGGGCACCCAGAGCCCAGCTTGTTGTCCTCAGTGACATTGTGAGGATGTGGGAAAAGCCCAGCTCAAGGAGACTGAGCTGCCCTCGCCAGCCTGCCCCTTCCTGACAGCCTCTGCTTCGAAGATAACAAGAGAGGAAATAACGAAGCACTATGGCAAAGACTAGATGAATTCGAAGAGACAACTGCAAGCTGTTTCCTGGCCCTAGCCTTATCTGCAGTCCCAGAAAATAACCCTTTCTCTGTGGCCAATAAACAACCCGTTATAACTGGGATGAAAGATCTGGTTTAATTTCTGCCTCTGAGGCTGGGTGTAGGATGTGCTTTTCACGAGAGCAGGGCCAACTATGCTACTTATTTGGAGTGGTGTGGAAAGGCTCTGCTGAGACCTGGGGCTCTTTAACATGGAAAATAAAGAAGGCTGAGAGGGCTTCTTATCAATGCTTATCAATATCTGAAGGGTGGAGGTCAAGAGGTTGGGGCCAGACTTTCAGTGGTGTCCAGTGATGGGACGAGGGACAATGAGCACAAACTAGAGTGCAGCAGATTTCATTTGAACTTAAAGGGGAAAATTGTCACTGTAAGGCTGCTGGAGCACTGGAAGAGGCTGCCCAGAGAGGTTGTGGAGTTTCCCTCTCTGGAGACTTTCAAAACCTGACTGAACATGTTCCTGTGCAGCCTAATCTAGGTCAACCTGTGGTAGCAGGGAGGCTGAAGTGGATGATCCCCAGAGGTCCTTTCTAGCTCCTACCATTCTGTGAATCCTTTCTCCGGGAGCATGTGGGCTGAGTCGGTGCTGTTTAAGTACATGGTAGAAAAAGAAGGTGCAGAGCTAGGACAGGAGGAAAGAGTTAAAAGGGTGGACTGCAAAAGCCATGTAGAGGTCATTGGATGGACAGAGGAGCAAGCATTAAAAATAATTCAGCCAAAAAAATACAAGTAAATAGGGGAGGAAATTACTTCATCTCAGCCCACACTGCGTTATCAGTACGAAAGCTCTGGGAGCTGCTTTTCCTTCCAAAATGGCAGCTGATAGCTGATCTAAACAAAAGGTCGTCAGGGCATTGAGGGGACAGGAGGGAGGCTGGAGGAGGGAAGGAGCAGAAGATGCACCACAGCAGCAAGGGTTTAAAGTCACAGCAACCCCATGGCTGCATACACTGGTCAGCAGAACTAAATGCAAGGACAAGCAGCCCCCTTCCATACCAAACAAGCCCCTAAAATCCATCTGAGCTGAAGATGTGTCTGAGCTCAGAATTGTCTCTGACTTGTTGCCCAGCAGTGCCTGTCATATTTCAGGGCCCAGACAGCACATTTCACCGGTAAGCCACTCTTGACTGCTCCACAAGACCAGCCTGGCTGCAGTTCCCCATGGCAGCACCTCCAAAGGCTGTGCTTGAACAAGCAGAGCAGCTTGATTCCCCCTGAAAGTTTCTCACAGTTTGGGTGGTTTTGCACTTCCATTGTGATTTTTATCCAGCTGTAAGAATACAGTGAAACTTGTGTGAGAATCCTCTGCATTAATGTCTCTACCTGTCTTAAAGGGCCACCCCTAGGGCATCCTCAAATTTACTAGCTGCAGCTCTGCCCTGCCTCTGCAAGAAAACGACCTCTGTGAAGCAATCAAGTTTTTGCTGGTCTCCTGAGTGGTCAAGGAGGCAATTTACGCTGCAGCTCATTCCTGCTACCTTCATAAAGAGAGAAGAAAAAAGCCCTGCTCCCTCCCAGCTACACAATCAGTGAGGGAAAATGAGTCCAGTTGTACAGTGGTACCTGAAAGTCCAACTACCTTAGATGGAACTTTGATTTGGGGCTCAGAAATTTATTCCTGTGTAGCAAAATAACTGACATAACAGTCATAAAATCTTTCACTGAGTTTCCTGAGTCCTGAAAGACATCTCAGAGGTTTACAGGAGGAATGCAACGTGCAGTAGCTGTGCTTGGAGCAGACGATTCATGGCTTCGTCTCTAACCACTGCAGTTCACCCAAAGCAGACACTGAAACAGTCCCTGAAGAAGTTGAGCAGTTCTGATGTACATGAAGTACATCACATCTTGACACCTTAGGACAAGCTTCAAAGTGATGCTCTGAGCATTGCAGGTGGAAGGGCAGGATATGGTGCCAGTCACAGTTAGGCACCATTTTGCTTCCACAGTGGCCCTGCCAGAATAGGAACCAGCTACTATGCAATCCATTGGACCCACCCCCATGCAAGTTTGCCCAAGAACAGACTTAAGGCTAATGCTAGTTGCAAAAGAAAAAACATTTGAAAACAACTGTGCTGATCAGGCAAGCAGCAACAGGACAAGAGGACACAGTTTCAAGTTGTGCCAGAGGAGGTAGAGGCTGGATATTAGGAGGAAGTTCTTCACAGAGAGAGTGATTGGCATTGGAATGGGCTGCCCAGGGAGGCATTCAAGAAAAGCCTGGATGAGGCACTTAGTGCCATGGTCTGGTTGATTGGCTAGGGCTGGGTGCTAGGTTGGCCTGGCTGATCTTGGAGGTCTCTTCTAACCTGGTTGATTCTATGATTCTCTGATCTGCTGCCTTGCAAGTTGAAGAGTAAGCCATACACACACTGTGTGCTTTACTTAGGCAAAATATTTCAAATAGAAATGCCACACCAAATTGTAAAACAGAAAAAACACCTAGTGGAGACATGAAGGGCTGGGGAAGTTTGCAGTTTTGTGCAAAAGAACAAATTTCCTTGTAGTTTAGCAGCAAAAGCATCAGCCAGGGCCTGAGTGAGATTTAATTCTCAGCTGTAAATTCTCATTTTGGTTCCACAGACACTTGCTGAAGAAAGCTGATTGGCAGGGGATGGGGACAGCTGAAGGGTCTTTGATCCCTATGAGAAGGAGAGGGGTAAAACTGCAGAGGTTAGGCAAACACTTGACAGTAGCTCCTGCAGCTCCTCAGACACCAGCCAGCCTTTGAGGTCCTGTGCCAGAGATTGCAGATTTGGTTTGATGAGTCATCAGCTGAAAAGGCAGAGCAGAGCTGCTCCGATCAAATCAGATGTTTAACTCTCTTTGCCTTTGTGATGGGTGGGGAAGTTTGTAAAAATCAAGATGATAAAAAAGGACAACAATGAACAAAGGCTAATGAGGAGTTATATATTGAAAGCATCGGCCTCCCTGCTAGGTGCCAGGGCAGTCAGCCTTCCTGCTAGATGCCAGTTTGGATGTCAGTTAATGACTCAGTCAGCTTCCCAACTCAGCCTTATCAAATTTCTTAGAAGAGGCAAAAAATTCAGCAGTGTTTCACTGGAATATGCTCTATGCCCACACATAACACAGCTTTTGCCTTCTACACTCTATAATTTTTGCTGATGCTAACACAGAGCCCTGACCCTGGAGAGGATAAAACTAGTCCAAATGATAGCAGCTTAAATGGCACTAAAATAAACAAATGTTCAGATAGATACTCTTTACTTATGTCTCTGACAGAAATTCCTGAGTGAAAAAAGAATTTCAGAGTGTAACAGGAGTCAGATCTTGACTCATTCCTGGCTTCCCATTTTCTCAATGCATATGAAACATCCATCTAATGGTTTTTCCCCTGAGAAACCAAACTTATCCTGCAATGCTGTGGAATCAAAGGGATGGATTCCCTTCCTGCTTCCCTCTGCCAGAACACCTCTCATGTTAACAGCTCCCTGCAGACATATATAAACAAAAGTGTAACAAACTGTCTACTATCAAACCATCCTGACTGTGTGAAAGAGAAAGAGCTTTCCTGTGCACTGGGTCTTGCTGTTATCTAAAGCACTGGAGTTATTCTGGAACAAGTAATAATCCATCAAGAAACTAAGATATAAAAATTGAGGCATCCAAACTGAGAAATATATAGCTGAAGAAGTGGTGCTTTGGTTCCCCTCCATCAGCCCACCTCTTGAGAAGGGACATGTGCCAAAATACTGACACCAGGTACTTGGGAACAAAAGGAGAATGCTATAGATTGAAACCTGAAGGCAGCAGATAGTGCATATCAGGCTCTATTTTTAGCTAGGAGCTAGAAGAATAATGTGTGTATATAAAAGCAATAACCTGGTGATGGCAACACCCCAAAAGTTCAGTTCAGAGACAGCATCCCAGGTTACTTGAGAAAGCTTCTCTAGAGCTGGGGTAGCAATCTTTCCTGAGTCTGTGCTTGGTAGAAGTCCTGTAAAGGAGACTTCTCCTGGGTGTCTCAATGCATGTCCTTCCCAAAGCAAGGGCAGTGCAGGGGCTCAGCTTTCCACAGAGATCATCCTGTGGAGAGATGATTCACCCCATGACTATCTGGTTGTCCAGATAAATACTAAAGACAGAGGAAAGTTACAGAGCCTCAGAAAACAAATTAATTTGCAGAAAGGACAAGTAACTACTAAGCCCTTTGCTTGAAAGAACAAAGGAGGTGGTAAGGTGGAGTGAGTGGAAGCTGTGATGGAGAGGGTACCAAAGAAAACTGCTAAAGATTTGATTTCCAGGTGTGCCTGCTTTATGTGCCCAATGCTGTGAGGTATGTAAACCCTAGGACCAGTTCCCTGTGGGGAGGAAGAAGAGGCAGACAGAAAATCTAACATCTTTACTACGAGATGTAATTCAAGACCCATTTGTCAGATATGCTCCGTAAATACATTCAGCCACAGACAAAAGGAAGCAACTCATTCACCAGTTTATGTGGTGAAAAGTGCTGCAAGATTTATGCTATGCCCATGTGCCAAGCACAGTCCTGATACAACTCTCACCACTACACAGCCATGCACATGCACAGACATGAATGTCCCTGCATGTGGAGGTATCCCATCAGTGGCACTAAATAACTTAGGAAAATGGTTACTTCTGTTTTATCTGGAACTAAAAGCAAATCTCAGAGTTAAAAGATAATGAAAAAAGCCATAAAGTTGAGACATCTGAAATAAGAAACATCTGTTTGCAGAGGAGGCACTGCTTCCCCTGATTACAAGCAGTGGTGTAGAATGTGTGTGCCTCAGTCATGGCCCTCTGCAGGGGACTATGGACACAAGTCACTTCACTTGGCTTTGTGTTTTGTCTTCCTTATTGCCCCAGAATACTGTACATGCATGACTGTGTGTGCAGTTCTCTATGTAATTCTCCAGGACTCTACTGGACCAACAGAAACAGAAAGGTGGCTGAAGAGAAGGAGGCACAAGGTTGTTATTTGAGAGTCCCAACAACAAAGTCATTATTCAGCAAGGAAAAAGAGTTTAGGTGTTTGGTTATGATAACACATGGGAGCTGGGAAGAATTGGGGCTTCCAGGTAGCAACAGAATGGCTTAGGTTGGAAGGGACTTCAGAGATCATTTACTCCAACACCCTCTGCCATGGGTGGGGACTCTAGACTTGGTTGAGGCCTCATCCATTCCAACCTTAAACACTTTCAGGGAAGGGGAATCCACAGCCACTCTGGACAACCTGTTCCCAAGTCTCACCACACTCATACTGAAGAACTTCTCCCTCAGATCTAGTCTCTGTAGGCTACAAAGAAATTTAGGCAGCAATTAATGCAGCTATAGGCAAAGGGAGAAAATAGTCAGATTAAATCCATGAAGTTTGGAAAACCCTCAGCTGGAAGTGAGGTTTTTCAGACTCTGTTATCCAGAGGTCCAAAGAACATAACAGGGGGGGAAAAATCATACAGCATAGGCAAAGGAACAAGAAGAACATGATAAAGAGCAGAGAGAGAAAAGCTTACACAGAAGGAAATGAAGGAGTTTTATTTTTGGCTGAATGTTTCACTGTCGAAAGCAAACACTACATAATGGACACACTGGTGCTCCAAAACCCACGTCTCAGAGATACCATTAGGTCAGGACATTCACAGCCTATATGAGCTGAAAAAGACAAATATATACTTTGTGCAATCATGGGCCAAGTAAAGACTGCAGCCCATTACCACACCAAAAGGATAACCCAGCCAACCACAGTCTCGTAGGTCATAAAAACTGCATTCAAGAAAGTCAATTAGGCTCCACAGAGCTCTTGAAATGACAGGAAGGACAGGAGAGCCAGAGCAGCTCTGAATCAAAGGGCCAAATCCTGCCCTACTGGTCACACAAGTGTGAACTATGCATCATTATCTGAGGACAAGAAACATAATGAACAGAAAATAAAACTGTTTAAAGCCTGTAATTGTTTCCTATGGTCTCAAAGAGCTGTGCTGAATAAAATGCGTTTGTTACATTATGAGAGTGGGTCTGGGTCACAGAAACCATAGCAAGGGAGGAAAACGTAGGAAGATTATACGTTGCAAGAAGACATAGCTGCATTAAAGATGAATACAAAAAGCCAAACTGAATGGAGAGCTAGGATTTCTAAATTACCCTTGGCCCAAATGCCTGGCTTGCCACTGAAATTGTATAATTATAAAGCTGGCATAAAACAGGACATGGATCTAGTTACTAATTTCTTACTAGCAATAGCAGCAAAACAGTTTCTGCCAGTAGCTGGTCTCTTGACAAAAACCTTGTGTCTTCTACATGATGTGACCTATAGGGAAAACTGGTTTTAATCAGGCAAGTCTATAAATGGTATGCAGTTGTGGTCGCTCCTCTCAGATGTCAAAAGGAACAGAGGAGAAAGTGGGGGAAAGGGAGGGGGGATCCTCACTGTAATTTCTGCTTTAACACTTGGCTGTCTGTGAAATGTGCAGTGGAATTTCTGCAGATTTAGGAGTTTGCCTTTGTTGTGCAGGACACTGCACACCTCACAAGCCAGGTGAAACAAAACCCCCAACAATTTAAAACTAAAAAATATAACCTCTTCCGAGCAATATTGTTTTAGCCCCTGGGCTCCACTCCAGTTTTGAGTGCAAACACAGGGGTCTTTTCATGGCTGCAGTTCTGAGCTCAGTCACTCTAATCTCTGTTTTCCAGCACATACTTAAGCCTAAGCACATGAGCTACACTACTGAAGCCAACAGCACAGCTCCTGTGCCAAGATGTTAGGCATGTGCTCAGGTGTCACACAGGGTCTGTCCAAACAGCTTGGACAGAAAATAATCCTAAACAGTTTTCTTTCACTGTGGTAGGTGTCCACAAAACAACAGTCAGTGGAATATTGTTCAATTGTCTCACACCATATCATAGTCCATACACAATTTAAGGTTGTGTGGAGATTTTTGTCCAGCCTTTTTTTTTTTTTTTGCCAGCAAAAAATCATCTTTGACAAAACTGGACTCTTTTTTTTTGCCATGTTTCAGCTTTTTCTAAGACTTTTGAGGTTTTGACCAAAATCTGAACCCCTGAGAACCCAATAACTTGGCCACACTAAAAAGTGTACAGTCTGTGGGTAAAAAAAAAGGCTCCTAATCTTCTGATGAAAAGACAAGATTTTGGCAGAACCAAATCCCAGTCATCCAACTATTGAGCTGAACACTTTTCCTTGGGCAATACAGTGATTAGAAAGGCATAGCCCCACATCAACCAACCCAGCTTTAACCACCATTAAAGCTGTGATCTATGCTTAGTATTTAAAGTGTAAGTTATTAATGTGCATGGATGCATATTGTGCAGGTATCTATTTCCCCATTATCCTGCCTTGGGTATGTCGAGGGCCCTCTACATACCCAGGAGCTGCCAGGGTACTCAAGCATTTATGACTGGTGATTCAGAGTGGGTCTGAAGGTCATGCAAGGCTGGGTGAGGAAGCAGCTCACACGACAGCAAGTTTACCATGATGGATTGTTATGCTGTAAAATATTATGAAACCTCCCCATTAACTCTTTCTCTCCAGGACTTACAAACAGTGGTGAAAGCTGTGAGAAGCAGCTATGTCAAAGCACGGGTGCAGGCAGCCCTTGTCCCTCCAGCTTTCCTAAATGGTTTTCTGAGTAATGTCACAACACTGCTGCAATGTTGAAAAAAAAGGTCACTGAGGCTCACAGATAATGATTTCCAAAAGCAAACAAAACTCTGGAGCTGAAGAAATACTTTTGGTCTTAAAAAAAAAAAAGTCCACGTGCACCTCCACTGCCATGCAATAAAAAAGGTCATTGAACTGTTACACTGGATGATGATACCTTGCCAAGCTCATGGACAAAGGTGATTAATGACTACCTCCTCCCTCCTGCAGTGAGCATTATAGACAGAGGGCATTGCATAAGTCCAGCAATGATCACCCCACGCTGCCTACATGTCCCATCCCACTTTGGATAGAGTTATAGCTTTGTCAGTGCAGGTAAATTAATCCCTTCTAGATACTACTGGCAGAGGCTTGCCCATGCGCCTGCAGCCTGGGATTGTCCATTGCACTGCACCAAACCCATATCATCCTTTCTTCCAAAAATCCCCAAGCCTGTTACAGACATGCATCCATAAAACAACTCAACAAGCGGGTGCCTCCTACCACTTGACACAGGTGAGAGAGAGGAATTTTCTTCCATGCCTCATCAGATGGCTAGACTTAGTGTACCTAGCAACAAGACCTCACACATGTGACCTGTTGCACATACATGTTCTCACTATAACACCAGAAGTGCACTGTAATGTGATCAAGCATGCTTGGATTTTGGTGACACAATAAATACAGCTGTTTGCATGACTAAGAAAAGAATGAAGAGGGGGAAAAGACTCTGGCATAAGTCTCAAGTACTATCCAAAAGAGAAAACTCTACCTGACTGTTCTTACCTCATATCTACCCCAAATCACAGAAATAGACAACTCCACGATAACTCCTGAACTGGATCACAAAGAGCAGATGAAGGGTTTGTTTTCTTTGTCCACCATTAATCCCTTCATTCTTGATGCAATGTTCTGTCCCTAAATCCTGGGCAGCAGCAGTCTAACCCTTGACTGGTCCCACTGCAAGTTACTGTCCACCACTAGGCATAACACCAGAAAATTGAGTGGGATTATCCAAAGAACAAGAGCATTTGTGAATAAAAGAAGCAGAAGCTAATCTTTAATGCAAATTCTCCAGAAGGCATCTGCTCTCTCTCATGAATTCCATCCTCAGGCTTACAGTCTGGATAAAAAAGGTACATCTTCAGGCTCTCATTTGTTTACCCAGAGATGATATTCATATCATAGCAAAGACCAGGCTGAGACTCTTCAAAGGACAAGATTTGTTTCACCAGAAAGACTTTTTTTCTCTTTCTTTCTTTCTTTCTTTCTTTCTTTCTTTCTTTCTTTCTTTCTTTCTTTCTTTCTTTCTTTCTTTCTTTCTTTCTTTCTTTCTTTCTTTCTTTCTTTCTTTCTTTCTTTCTTTCTTTCTTTCTTTCTTTCTTTCTTTCTTTCTTTCTTTCTTTCTTTCTTTCTTTCTTTCTTTCTTTCTTTCTTTCTTTCTTTCTTTCTTCCTGTCTAATGCTTTCAGATAAGCTGATTGACATTTTTGGCATCTTCTGAAACTGGAAATCAAATTTCAGGGAAATAAATTTCTCTGAATTTCAAATCAGGGAAAAAAGATCATAGAAAACAAACTCTAAAGAGGCTGTTTCCAGAAGATACTCTTTTTATTAATTAAGCAAAAGTATCCTTTTACTTTTACCCAATCCTAATATGGAGTCATTCTGTGCACCAGTAAAACCAATCAGATGAAAAAAAAACTTTCTGCCAAAGCTGGAAAGTAAATTCAGTTCACCAAGAAAAGTTTGTTTCCACAGGCTTTGAGCCCTGTATAGGTTACATTCAACCTACTCTCTCCAATTATTATAGACATAAATTACAAGGTGAGCTAAAATATGTAGTTCTTTTTTTAGAGCAAAATGCTGGGGTTAGTTCTCTTGGTTGCTGCTGAAGAATAAATTGTATCATTATAGCCTTCTTCTGGGTCTTGTTATTCTGACTTTTTGACTCTAGCTCGCTGCAGCCTGTACAATGCACAACTGTATTTGTTCACAAGGAATGCTTTGGTTCCTTCTGACTTTTCCCTTTCCACTTCCTAATGGTTTACATGTAGAAGCAGAGCTTTTGAAAAATTACCTAACACATACTATATTTAATGAGTACATTTAAACATACTTTAGCTACAAATCTTATCAGCTGATTATTTAACCTTTGTGGATAGGCTAAATATTTTCTTCAATGCTTAAATAAATATGATACATGGTTCCCGTGGAAAGCCTAATGAGAAGGAAGTTGTTTTTTAAACTTAAGTCAAGACTTCTCCTTTAATTTATTTTATCAGGGTTTTTTTTTCCCAAGTGATCAAAGCAAGCAGTTTGCATGGCAGACCTAAATTGCTAAAAGAAAAATTAAGTACTGAAATATTAATTCTGCTGCACGTTCTTTGGGGGATGGGAGTTGCATGCCCCATCTGGAAGGACAGTCAAGAATTTCATGTGCACTGTGAAGCACATGGTATAGGGTGAGAAGTCCAAATCCTGCTGTCTTTCCATGTGGATTTAAATAGTGAGTGTGTGTGTATATACATAATATTTGAATAATAAAACTCATATAGAAATTGCCTAATGGTTGTCCTGACTCCCTTGAATGTCTTATGAGCAAGCCTCACTTGTGAGCATCAGCCTAGGAGTGCCTAGGAGTGGACAATCACTCTACTGGGGTCACCTAAAAGGTACTGTCATGGTTTGAGGTACATGTGCACTTGTGGTCACTCATTAAACATGGGCTGCAGCACTTTCAGGCCCTTCAGATGCAGCATGAAACCACAACATCCCTCCTGGTCCACTGCCCCAGCCTGGAGCAGGGCACTGATATTCCACAGACACATGAGATACAGGTGCTGCAAAATGGAGAATTGGCTCTGAGCATCTCCTGCCCCACTTCTGAGACCTAGGTATGCATGATGAACATGCTTACACATGGACAGCATCACCCATATCCACGTAGTGGATATCCACATAACTCCTGCAGCAGCAAGAGAGGGGTGGCCCAGGGCTAGCTAGGGCAGGAGACTCCCTTGGGACACAGATCCTTCAGTGGGGTTCTCAGCCCTGCTCCCCCAGTGCAGCAGCAGGAACTATGGAAACCATTCATGTTACAGAGTTTTCATTATTCCTGAAAGCAAAACATAAAACACACAGAGAAATCACCCAGAAAGTGTGCAGGAGAAAACTTGGGCTTTATTCTGGGACAGAATGAAGGAGAATGTGAAAACACACTGACGTCATGAAAGAAAGAAGTTGAATAGGTCAAGAAGCAGAGATGTGAGCTTAAGGAAATGGCAAGGCACACAAGAAATGATAAGGGAGATTGTATAAATAAATAAGCACACAGAATGAGCTGAGAGCACTGTGAACAAAGCCTTACTCTTCAGCTTGAGTTCACAATCTCTTTTCAGCCTGAGAGCCCCCAGGTTTCAGAAGAGGAGTGGACCCTTTTGGAAATTTCACACAGGGACATCACTGTGTTAACACCCACAAACTCATTTTCCTTTGTTGGTTTTTGCAGATGGAGAAGAGGGGACCTGAAGGCATCCTTGCTCTCTCCCTGGGTGAACAGAACCTTGGCTGGAAGAAGCCCTGCTTTCATAATTAAAAATTAAAAGAAACAAAAGAGCAAAAAGGAAAATAAATAATACAAGCAAGGCTGGCTTAGCATGCCTTTTGTAACCCAGTCTGCTCAGAGGGGAGAAAACAGAGGGCAACCTAAGTAGTGTTAGTTCAGTTGTTACTGGCAGCATGTGTCACTTCATCTCAGAAGCTGAAAATTAATGAATGCACTAACAGAGTTTTAATTACTGTTCTTAAGTCCTGAATATAAACTTCACCTACCCACAGGGAATCTTCTCTTCACTGCTGGAGACAGCTGTTTAGAGGCAAGGAAGAATCGTGGAATGGGTTTGTATCTTTTCCACTGTGGTTGCTTTAATTTGCAGCAGTGTTTGCTAGATCAGGTATTCCAAACCACAGTTTTTACATCCTGTGTGCCAGAAGCAGATACCTACATTGTCCCTGAAGATGAGATGCTAGTGCAGGCAGACATACCCCAGCCAGCACCAAACTCGTGCACTCACTGTGCTTTATCATTGCACTGAACTTGATCCAGGGAAGTAAGTTAAAAGCCAATTCATATTTATTTATACTGGCCAGCTGAAAGATGTGGCAGCAGAAAAGTCAGCACAGGCTCTACAAACTCACCAGTGTCGAGCTGTGTTGGTGGTTTGCTGGCCCATGTGTGTGCCTCCACATTTCCTGCTCCTTGTATTAGCTAAAGCCTCTTCTATGGACAGTCCAAGGGAAAATACAACAGTCTAATTTTCACTACCTGACTTAGAAAATACAAAGAGGTGCAGAAGTGATTAGTGGGTGGTATTCAGGGCCTCGCATCACTAGCTCTTGATGCTCACTCCCAGGACAACAGGTCCTTTATGTGCCACTGGGAAGAACTTAAGCTGGAAACATATGAAAATTCATTCTGCAATTAGCTTGTGGACTCAATAAAAGCATGTACTAAGTTTTGGGCCTACAGAAATCAACATCAATGTCCTCAGCAGTGCTGAGGTGGGACTTGGGCTACAGATTTTCATTGCCTCTAATTCAAGACATCCTGGACCAAAAAGCTGTCCCCTTGCAGGCTTCAAAGAAAAACAAAGTTTCATGTACTATAAATATCTGCCAGGTTCCATGGAGTAAATCCCTGGTTTGGAGGTATTTTGGGGAAAGGAACAACCAGAAACACAGGAAAAGAACTGAGAGTGGAACAAAATGCAACATAGCCCTAACAAAAGCAGCTTCTGCCTGTCTACCAGAATACTCTTATCTGATTGTACAGAGAAAGGAAGTATGAGAAGATGTCATTTATCTGGACTAGAATAAAGCATTTGATACTCTGCCAGATGGAAACTATTAGTTCAAGCAGAGAAAGTGGGATTAAGATAAGAATTGCAAAGTAGTTAAGGAGTTGGCTAAAGGGGAGGTGACAATGGCTTGAACTGAAAGGGAGAAGATCACTGGGGGAGTTTTGCAAGAGTCAGTATCAATCCTACCTATTTCTTTAACAATTTGGAGACAAAAGAGTGTCTAATGAAACTTTCTGGTGATAGAGGTTAGGGAGCCTTGTCCATACTGGCAAACAGCAAAATTTTATATAAGAAGAGCCAAACAGTTTTCAGGAGCAATAGCTACGGAGGGAATTTTTTACTATTTAAGATGAAAGGGTGTGCACTTCAGAAATCATGAGCAGGATGTGTGTGTGTGTGTGATGAGCATGTGTGTGACGACAAGGCAGCCATGGGGCTTGGTCATTGGAAAAGGTTACCTAGAACGATGTATTTCCTCCACAGGAAGTAAAACATTACTGAAACCAACTAATGCCAGACACTGCAGGACCTCATCAAGAAGATCATGCCCACTTTTGGTCACCAAGGCTACTAATGGGAAAAAAAAAAAAAAGGGGGGGAGAAAAAGAGGGGGAAAAGGGGGGAAAGGGCCTTTCAAGGACTACTGTCTGGCTTGGAGGCCAAGCAGCATGGCACAAAGTATGTCTAAACCTCTACAGCCTGACACCTCGAAAGAGTGAAGTTTATGCTGCCTTTTAGGAACAGCCCCTGGTATTTGCCAACTCCAAAACCAGGCCAAGAAAGAGTTCTAATTAATACAGGCAAAATCCATGTGAACAGTGGATTGTGTGCAGGTGTCTTTAGCCTAATTCCTTGCTTTGTTTAGTCTTCTGAGGAGGACCTACCGAAATGTGCCCGAGAGGTGTGCTGGATTAATGCATGCTGAAGAGGAATGCTGCTAGGGTGAGGGGGAAACTGTTGAGCATCTTACAAGAGGAGATGAGAAGCACTTGTACTATCTAGCAACACAGGGGCTGAAAAAGTAGAAGGTTGGCATAACTAGGAACTAGGAGAGAAATACTTAAGCCAAAGGACAGCACTTGCCATGAGTAGATTAAGAGAGGCATAACATGCTTATCCATTCATCCAGCAGAGCAGAGTGCTGAGGCAGCCTTCCAGAAGAGAGATTTTAATTTTAAGAGGGAGCTTGTAAAGTTTTCTGTGGCAGATATCCACAGCAATCCAAAGGAATATAAAGTTGATGCATAGTATGTCATGATATATTACAATCTTGCCCTGCTCCACAGTTTGAACTCTTGTTGCCTCCCTCTAATTTTCATATGTGCACACAACAAGGCATCAGTTAGAAACCCTGCTAGGTCTCTCAGAGGTTGCTGAGACAAGTGAAGGCAAATAAATCTACATGCATTCTGCTCACTTCTGAGTTTGCACCCTTGTATCCATCTTGTGACACTTTTTCACCTAAATACTGCTTGTTGCAAGCAGAAATAGTAGAAAACATGTTTTAACCAGGAGATCCACAAAAAAACTTTAGCTGTGCCTTGTTGACTTTGTTCAGCTAGTCCGGTTTCACTGAAGAGCAATTAAATAGGAAGGGGGCCTGGGGAAGCTTATCTTCTGCAGGAAGCACAGCACACATTTTTTATGAATCTCTCAATGGTTAAGTCTAAAACCAGACAGAGATAAACAGGAGTGGGGGAAGCTCTACCTAATGGCTCACACATTAATTCCAGCTTTGTCTTGTTTCACTTATAGATAGATACAGCTGCATAATCTACTCATCAGCTAAACTGAGCCTCTCCTTACATTTCTAGAGGTCATAACCATTAGTTAGTCACATAATTCATAATTTAAAGTAGCTGTAATGGGATGAAATTTGTAGACCATCCTCCACTAAGCTAGAAAACTGGCTCTCAGCTTCCAAATGATGCCTAACTATTCTGTGTATGAAAATACATGGAAACACATAAGGATCAGATAATAGCCCTAATGGAAAGCCACAGTCAAAGACCAGGTGAAGAGTTGGGTAGGGAGCTCTTCTCCTGCCTCATGGCAGGTTTTAAATCTCTGCAGAGTTGTGGTTCCTCAGTAAAACAAAACTTTTGTCATTTTGTCAGGGGCAGAGGAGGAGACTGGAGTACACTGCATGGTCAGCCAGACACATACCCACAGAGGAACACCTCCAGCTCAGAGCAGCCCCAGAAGCTGAGCAAAAGCCAGGTGCAGTTCTTTGCCCCTTTCCCACCATATCCCAGATGTGCCCCTGTCTTCAGACATCTGTGGCTAGAAAGTATGTACATACATCCAGCCTGGAGCTGGAACACCTTCTGCTTTTTCAGAAGTATCACTGAGCACAATATACTTGCATTAAAACTAAGTGGTTTCAGCAATAACAGAAAGGATTCAACAATTAAAGACAAAACTAAAATAAAGAAAATAAATTTTAAAAAATCTTCTAGCTGCCAGACTTTTTCCATTCATCTATAAAACCCATTCAGGGAAAAAAAGTTGTTGTTTAACATTTAACTCAAAACTCTTCCCCTGTGATGACTGTGGTGCAGTTAAAAGGGTGTAGCCAGACATCTGCTAAGGAGGCTGTAGTTGTAATTTTTAATTTCCTACAGGCAACATTCCCCTTCACCTCCCCCAAACCCAAGCCTCTTACATGGCAGTGTCATGGGCTGTTGCCATGCCACCAGCTGGCCACTGACCTTTTTTGAGCACAAACGTGGACTTATGATAAAGATTAAACTGGTGACACCATTTATCCACATACCAGACACCCAGGGTACAGCATCCCCGCGTGGCTTCTCAATGACATGAATCTGACCTGGCCTGATCACACTCCTCACAACAGCACAGTTTCTCTTTACCCAGAACTGGAGCTCAGATGAATTGCACTTTATTCACTATAAAGCCCTGAGCCTCCATCTCTCTGCACAGCACTTTCTAAATACTCTTCTAAGTTTACCAAATGTTTCCTCACTCCCAAGCCACAGAGAAGCTGGTGAGGGACAGGAAGGTGAGGAAATCCCCATAACTGCAGCCTCCAACTCCTGTAAGGATGATTTCTCATGCTTCATAAGCCTGACTGAAAACCTTTCCAGGATGGGATGTTTCCCTCAAAGTTATCAGATTTTGGACCTGCACCTCACAATGCTAACTGTGAAAGAGGAAAACATTGTTTGACTAATGGAGATAAGTGAAGCAGATGGAAGTATCCTAACATCAGGAAAACATCTTCAATAGCAAGCCTTATGAGTAGTCAAAGTGAAGGAGCAGAACCACAGTTCTGAGCAGATGGCACTCAGGATGAAGTCTCAATGGGGCTAAATGACCTTTGAAAGAGAGAAAGGATAACTGATCTGATGATTTTTCAGTAGCCCTTCTTATCTTTGTTCTTGTCCTTGCCAGTTTCCTACTCCTGGAGGGGAAGTGCAAAATCAGAGGCAGTGCCCCTCTCTCTCCTCTGCCTTCCTGATGGCTCCTATACTCCTCCTTCCCAGCATCTGGCGTGTTTCTCCTCTCTGGCACAGATTTTGCTGGCACCAGAACACCACCTAAGTCTGTCTCCAAGTGTCTTCTTTCTCCTTTGTTAGAAGGGCTCCAGGTTCATTCTATCTCTTTCTCATGAACTTTTACCATGGCCCGTAGAGACAGGGCAGGAGGAAAAGAGAAGAGGTGACAAGCTGAGTTTTATAATGCTCAGATGCAGTTTCACATCCAGGAAAGGTGAGATTCACCAGCTATAGGGGTGACAACATGGCAACAGAAGCCATGCATCCTAATACCAATGTGAGACAATGTCTTTCTACAACCTAACTTTCCTTCAGTCTTCCCACAAAAGCATAGAGTTGGGGGAGCAGAGTTAACACATGTTCTTCTGGGTCTCTTTCAACAAATGTGACAACACATCACTGACTGAGAGGCAATTACAAGTGTGATGGATTGGTTCAACAAAGCCAAACCTTGTATCTGTCCTGTCTGTCTAAGTCCCACACAGATTGTCCCATACGGAGAAGCATTAACTTCCACAGACATCAATCAGGATCCTGCTGGGTGACCTGGACATGAAGCAGCAAAAGCAGTCCCCAAGTCTGACACAACATGTCTGCACAAGAAATCACAGGCTGGCTCATTCTGCTGCTCAGGTGGAAAGGAGGAAGAGGCATCCAGCAAAGCCCTGTAGAGAGGAGCAATGCACTTGCCTGGCTACCCTCCACAGCCTGTGCCTCACCAGAGTAGCACACTCACACAAGGAAAGGGACAAGCCAGTCTCCAAGGTCCAGCCTTCCATGCAGCATCAGCCTCTGGAGTTATTTGGAGTCCTCAGGAACAGTTCTTTCCCAGCCTTCCTCTACATCCTCAGTAACCTCTGGTAAACCTAACTCTCCTGTGTGCCCTGCTCACCACCTCAGCAATTCCTCAGAGCAGCAAGCTCCACAAGGCTGAGTATCATTTTTGTACTGAAGTGTTTCCTTTATTCATTTTGTGTCTGTCACCTTTTAGTTTAATTAAGTGTAATTGGTATAATGCAAAGAACAAAAGGGGAGTGAACTTGTCCTCATTCTTTCATTTCATACACAAACAGAAAAAGTGAAAGTCCAGCTGTTCTTTCATCCTTTACTCATCTCTAGAAACTGCACTTGTCATAATGCTTCATGAAGTGACTGTTCTCACATCCCTCTTTTATATTTCCCCACAATTGCTCTCTCAGAGGTGCATTCTACATTCAGAAAATTCTATTACCTTTTTCCTGACTGCCTGTTACAGCAGTTGTAAACCTAAAGTGTAAAGGGGCACTTCTCAGTCACCAAGCTTCAGCCTGCATTGGAGATTTCGTGGACCAAGACCATCATGCCTGGCAGCTCAAGAAACCCAGCTGGAATGAGTGCAGGCCCAGGGTTTGATGGGCACATCCACAACAACCTGTCAGCTGGGGACAGCTGGCTGAGATGAACATTCAAATAATGTTGTAAGAGGGGCATTTCACCCAAGATTGTTGTTCACTGATGGTTTACTTTGCTCTTTTGCTGGCATCACCTCTCTTTTAGCTGGCAAATTAGTTAATGAAGGGATCTTTCCTGTGTGTAGCCCCATCAGCACGTTGCACAGCATATCCCCCAGTTCTGTTTACCTAGCTTTTCCTTCCGGTCCCATTTCTACTGACACTTTCCTTTTTGGAACAACAATTATTAAACCACTTGGTGCCTTTCATGGTTAATTATTTCCCTTCTTTAACAAAGTTTGCCTTCAAGCTGTAGGCTAGGTCTTGAACACATCTCATTGCTGTCTACAACTACCTGAAGGGAGGCTGTAGCCAGGTGGGGGTTGGTCTATTCTCCCAGACAACCAGCAACAGAACAAGCAGATACAGTCTCAAGTTGTGCCGGGGGAAGTATAGGCTGGGTGTTAGGAGGAAGTTCTTCACAGGGAGAGTGATTTGCCGTTGGAATGGGCTGCCCAGGGAGGTGGTGGAGTCACTGTCCCTGGAGGTGTTCAAGAAAAGCCTATATGAGGCACTTAGTGCCATGGTCTGGTTGCCTAGCTAGGGCTGGGGGATAGGTTGGACTGGGTGATCTTGGAGGTCTCTTCCAACCTGGTTGATTCTATGATTCTATGATCCCCATTTTAATTTTCTATGGGAAATAATACTGAAGAGTCCCTATTATTTGATTATGGAACTCTGCCACATACATTTCTTCTTCAAAGTTCCATCATCCAGCATTCTTAATGCTGTCTAGAAGAATGTTTTCTGTCTTTTCACCTGCCTTTCATGCATTTGATATAGGTACATTTCTACAGGTTTATATTTTTCACATTCAAGTTAGCAGGCCATATGGCTGAAGCAAGCAGAGCAATCATATGAAAGAAATAACTGCTGTGAAATACGAAAACTTTAAAAGTGTTCTTTAGCCCTTAATTCTTTATTATTACATATCAAAGCCATTAAAAACCTGATCTTTATCACCCCGTCCAAACAAACAAACAAACCCAACAACAACAGCAAAAAAAGACCCTCTCAAAATTTCTTTATCCTTTAAAGTTTTTCTCTATTTCAGCTCTAAATATTACAAGGAGAGAACTGAACCCCGCCATAAGTTATGTCTGTGTGATACAAGGCAATGGCACATTCCTTAATTTAATAGAATAATATTGCTAAGTGCTGAGCTGCTGTACCTATCCTGCAAAGCTATGCATAAGGCTTTGTTCCACTTTAGTTAAAGTGTGTTACACCAAGTGCTTAAAACAACAGATTCTGTTTACATTTCCAAGCTGTAGGAAAGAAACTTTAGGAGTCCAGAGCAAGTTTTTGTATCTGCAGTCATATTAGACCCAGAGACACACACAGCACACTTAAACCAATGCAGAAACGTGTAGATGCGGCCCAAGTGATTGCCACTACACAGATAATGACAGCGAGGTTGCTCCATGGCATAACAATAACAAGACAACGTCTTCCTCACTGTCCAAGGTATAGTCTACGGTGGGAAGATACATTCCCATCCCACGGTGCAAAAGTTACCCAGAAAAGGAAAAATTGAGATGATTTTTCTCAGCATTTGGAAAGAATTCTAGAGTCTACTCACAGTTAGTAAGGATGATGTACGTACGTCTACTTCTAGCTCCGGCTCACCACTTCCCCTACTGTATGCTAATATTATGCTTTCTTCTGTAGTTTCATTATTCTCACAAGCTAAGAAGTAGTAAGAGATAGGGGGGAGGGGGGGGAAGGGGAAGAAAAAATGTCCATATAGTCTACAGCCTCTTCAGCAAGCCTTCAGGAGACATTATTCCTCATTACCTTTACAAAAAGGAGCTTGATGGTTCGTTATATCCTTCCCAGGAGATAATCCCATGCCAAGGGCAAAGCTGAAGGCTGAAGCACATCACACCCACCTCTGTTGCTCTGAAGAACAACCCTGTGTGCTAGGAGTTTTCAAAAGAGGGCTGCCTGACAAATGCACTTCTCACTATTGCATTTCTGCAGTTTCTTCATATCAGAATTTCCAAATATGAATTTCAGCTAAAGACTCTTCTATAGTTACTCCACCTGGCTCCAGGCATTCACTTAGAGGGTGCTTAGCACCTTTGGGCCACAGAATCCTCCTGACAATGGATTATTTTCAATTTAATTTCCCAGACGAGCTCCTCAAAAACCAGTGACAACAGAAAGATGCACTGGCCAAAGGACAACGGGACAGGTCAACACACCAGAAGAAAATTCATCCCTCTCTTCCGAGAGCAGTCAGCTCAAAGAGGTGCCACATACTAGAGGAGTCGTTGTAAAGGAAGAATAAATCTGGCAGCCAGTGCTTCCAGTCATTCTCCACAGGCGGGGGAATGTCTGCCCTTCAAAGGAGGGTGTTGTTTGTAAAGAATCCTGCTAATGACACCTAGGATAAACAGCGCAAACAGGTCTTTCTACTGCTGGGCTCCATGCCATCCGCTCGTTGAGAGGCCGGATAGCTGAAGGCACAGCACTCCAGGGCTTTACAGCTTTGGGATTTTCAGGTGGGAATATACCTCAGGGGTGGGAGGGTTTATGCTTAGGGAGAGTGCTCCAACCTCTCATTTGAAAAGCACAAATGTAGCCAACCCGGACTCTCTGTGATACTGCATGTTAAGTGATGACTGGTTGCAAGCCTGAATGACTTGGGAAATTTCCCCTTCAGACATCTGTCAAAGAGAGCTTGCCTGTGTGGTGATGAAGTAAAACTGGATGATGGTCTATTTCTGCTGCTGAGCTTGCAAAGCCCCACTGCAATGGGGTTTTGACCTGCTTAATCAATGTTTCCACAATATATGTCCCTAAAAACATCCTCTCATCCAGTGAGCTAGGTGCTGCACAGGTTAGTCACTGTGCTCTCAGTGGTACTGCATGCTTACGTGTCTCCGGGGACAGGATTGACTACTGATGTCCAGTCATGAACTGCTCTCTCTTGTCACTTCATTGCCACTCATCTGACATGGTTTCCTGCTAAATAGTGTGTCTCTGCTTTGGAGTTTGAGCGCTGTTGCTGGCCTCACATCAAAGAACTGTATCTGAGCACTCAAATAAAGGCTCCGAAGACTGACCGGGGACTCCGGTTGTGAGACTCTTGAGACTTTGATTTCAAGCTCTTAAGGGTGGGGAACTTTGTTTTCAGAGTCTGTAAAGCATTGTGGAGCAAACAGGGCATAGAGCAAATTCCCCCTAATGGAGTAGAAAGCATCCGAGATAAAGCGATATCAAGAGACACAGAAGAATATCTAAGTTAAGATCAGGGTTTTAGGCCTGAGCACCAAATTCCTTTGAGAGAAGAAAACAAAACAAAACAACACAACAACCAGCATAGCTTTTTTTTTTTGGGTCTTCTAGAAGTGTTTTACTGGTGAGAGCAATTCCAGACTCCAGGCTACATCAGAAAATCCTGGCCCTTCAACTAAGCTAATTGACTTAGTATTTTGGCAACGTGTTTACTCCCTCCTTCCTCTCTTTTACTACCTTTTCTATTTCAGTGCTGTAAAAGTCAAATAACTTAAAAAAAAAATCACCTTTTTTTTCCTTTTTTTTTTTTTCCCCCCAAGTGTTTGTTAGACCTTCTCCACCTAGTTAATGACTGGCTGGAATAGCAGCAAGGCCAGGAATGCTTCATGCTCTAGGCACTCACTAATTGGGTTGTTAGCAGACTAGAGAGACAGGAGGAGATGGAGAAAAGCACTGCTATTATAAGTCAGGCAGTGTAAAGAAAAAGAAAGTGAAATAAATATAGAATTGTTGTGTTAGGGAAATTATGGTTCTTAACACCCTATTTTTCTTAAAAAAAAACAAAAAGGAGAGAAAAATATCTCCCTCAGGACATCTTACAAGCACTAACCCCAAAATAGACCAGAAATATAACTGGCTTTATTTTTTATAGCAAACTCAGAAGAAGAAAATATACATTTCCTTTTCTAAAACAAATTGCCAGCTTCAACCCTCCTGCCACTCAACAATGGCTGAGGTTGAGGCTGTGAATCACTACCTGCAGTGCCTAGGCTTGGTTTTGGGCAACTGTGAATGCTAGCCAGTGGAGCCCTTACAGACCCAGGGCAAGCATTAGATAGTTCTTACCTGTAGTTCTTGCAGACGGAGTGACACAGTGTAGGGTCCAGTCTGTTATTTTGTGCTCCTTAGACTTATCAGCTTCTTGCAGACGAAGGAGCCATGCCTTGGCATGCCAGTCAGAGCCACAGAAGCTTCTAAACACAGAGTTCCAGAAGAGATTCAAGTTCTTTAGAGAAGGGCCTACAAGAGACAGAACAGCAAAAGCCAGTGGTGCAGCAGTTAGGTGAGATGGGTGCAGGGCTGATGTATTTGCAAGACACCCACACAGTTACCATGAGAGCAAATCAGCCTCAGGCAGGTGCCATAGGCTCTCTGCTGGTACTACTGGGGAGATGCCCAGAGAAGACATGTGTAAAATGTCAGCAGCAAGATGGGGTAACAGCTCAGCTCAGGCCACAAGAAATGCACAGCACCATGATGCAGTAGGCAAAGCCACTGAGCCCTCTGCACCTCCCCAAATCAGGATCCTTCACCCAAGGGACCCAGTTCTGAGACAAGCCATGCATGGCCACCAAAGCAAAGGCTTTGTCTTCTCCCTCTACTTCTCATCACCCAGGGCAGCTGGGATGAAATCATCCCATTGCATCCATTCATGGGGGAGCTGCGTCTATAGGTGCATGCATTTATGGGGGTGTGTGCATAAACACACGTGCCTGTCTGCGTGTGTGTGCACAGACACATGTGTCTGTAGGTATTGTGTCTATAGGCATGCCATGCCAGTTTATTGGCAGCTCTCCCTCCCCAGCCCCTCTCCGAGGTGTGAATTCCACCTCAGGTGAATTATTTCCCCTTGGATTACATAACAAAGCGATTGTGAAAATACCATCGTCTGTGTTATAGAAACTTAACAGAGCCCCTGGAGTCTCTAAATTAAAACATTGCACTCCAGTGCCTTTGCCATGTATCTCCTCCTACACGCAGCTCGTACGAGTCAGGAAAAGAAAGAGCCAGGACAGCTTCCTACAGGCTTTCAAAGAGAAGATCCTCCCCTAATTAACTATAATCTTGTTCAGACGGCATTTTCCTTCAAGATTCAAAGGCTAGCAGGGGGCTGGGGTTAGGCAGAAAAGGAGATTATTAAAACTTTAATAACACGAGCCTTTGAACCTTCCCAAATTCTTTACAGTTTTCTCACATCTCAAACCCAGATGTCTGCATTTAAAAAACTGTGCCAGCAAACATGAACTTTCTGTTTACACTTTTATATCTTGCAATGAACGCTCGCTTTTGAAACGATAGGAAACATCATGCTTGCAGCTCACATAGCAGGATGACAAGGCTAAGGATTAAAACACAAAGGGAGCGGGAGGGGAGGGGGGAGGGGAAGGAAAGACAAAAAAACCCCAAGCAACAAACAACAAAAACTAACCCAGAGAGGATTTTGCAGGCACCGGTTCCAGAAGGTGAAGCCGTTCTGGGAGGTACCAGAAATGCCTCTACAGAGCTACAGGCAGAGTTGGAGCTGGGTAAGGAATTGTTTTCCTGTTCAGTAAACAATTTTATGAGTTCAGAAATATTCTCATGCAGCATCAGAGCATAGCTGAGACCTTGGGAATTACTTTGGGTTTAAGAAAAATTAAGTAACCAACCAAGCAAATGATAAACACACACACACACACACACACACACACACACCCCGGGCAACAACAACAGAAAGCTCAACTGCAAAAAAGTGCTCGTAGGAGTCAGCTCAGCCCAACAAGGGCTCCTCTGGCTGAGATGATCATGATTTGTGGTAAGCCTTGAGACATGAGATGGGTAAGTTTTGTTCTCTGTGAGACTTTTATTGCTTCTCATAGAAGCAGCAGCTTCAGTAACAGAGTCAGAGAGTGGTACCTCCAACAGCCCCAAATTGAAGGACCAGGCCTGCAGACCCATCCCACCAGAGAACTATCAGACTCTCTCCATCAGTTGCAGTTCTGCAGAATGACTTTTGTCCAGGATGGATCTGAGATAGTTTCCTGAGTAGAATTTAGTCAATATAGGCATGAAGCTTCTGACAGTAGTAATAAAAAGACCCTTTTGTCCAAACACTCTCCACCAGCTCTGATTGCAGCTCAAGAGGAGGACCAGGCTCTCAACAGCTTTAAGCTCTCAGACCTGGCCTAATGCTGTGAGATCTCACCAAACCTTACAGCAGAAGAATAAAAATGGCAGCTATCCTGGTGCTGCAGCCTCAGTTTTTCCAGAAGCCTAGGAGGGAAAAGAACTTTGCTTTCTTACAAGGATTGTCCTGGGATCTACTGGCCAAGAAGTTCAAGTCGTCAAAATTGCTTCAGCTCTCAAAAATGAGTGGCTGCTCTGAAACAAGTATTTGCTATTACTTGCTTCCCAATCCCACAGTGTGAGCAAGGGAATGAGCTACTCAGTAGCCAAAAATTCAAGGCCACCTTTTACCACCATTAGAGCCCTGCTGGTGGTGCAGAGACAGCATGAAGGTGACCCAAGTGATGTTTGAGCTGGAGTCAGCCTGTGAACTAGAGCAGTCTCTGAGCACAGCTGGGACACCATCGTTTGCTGCTGTTGTAGCTTCTCCCTTTTCACACCTTGCAGGTCTTCTGCATCAAAAGGAGGGAGAACATAGCTCTGTGCCTGTGACACAGATACCAGACTCTGCTGCCAGTGAGGGAGGTGAAGAGCTGGGAGGGTCACAGCAGGAGGATCCGACTGACAGCAGCATTGCAGAAGCCCCTTGCAAAGCCACTCTGGAGACACATGGTCACCCAGCAGCCCAGGAGCTTGAGGGTCCAGTCAGACCTTCATTCCACAGGGCATAAAGGATGACCTGAGCAACACCCTGCAGAGGAGTGAGCTGAAGCACCTTTCCAAGCATTCCAGGCAACAGCAGCACTGACAGGCCTTATAGCACATGTATTTTGGTTTGGACCAACTGCCCAGGAACCATAGAATTGTTTTAGTTGGAAAAGGCCCCTAAGATCATTGAGTCCAACCATCCACCTGACACCACCGTGGCTGTTAAACTGTGTCCTGAAATGCCATATCTACACGTACAAAAGTGTTGCAGAAAGGTGTCACTTGGCTCCTGTGGCTCTGGCAGTATTATATCTGCTTAAACAAATTCATGGTTGTCAGAGAATGAAAGGTGGTGGGGTTTTTTCTTCTTTCTTTTTCGCGTGTTGCTACTGGGTATTACACAACTTAGTGCCAAATTCCTTACCTCTGCCTTTCGCTTTAAGTGACTCTTCCAGACAACCTCACAGAGAAAGGAAAGCTCATTTCTCAGATAAAATGCATGACCAGCCTACCCCATTCCATATATCCCCCTTAGTGTGAGACATTAAGGCAAGGATAGGCAACCCAGTCCAAGATTTATTCTGCTCTAATCAGCCCAGGCTTTCAGAATCTCCATGTGGATTTGAGCCTGTGTTCAGTAGCTCACTGACTGCTGTTTCAATACTGAAGCCTTTCCAGCCCAGCTGCAGTAATTGCCCCCACGGAGCATGAGGAATCTCAGCTATAAACTAGCTGGCAATCTTGCAAGAATATGTCTCCTAGAGGACTTTAGGATATTTCTTTCTGAAGTTAACCCTGTTAAATCATTCTTAAGCTGTCTTAAAATAAAGAATGAACCTTCAGAGCAACCCTTACTTTGGTTTTAAATGCCTTTCCACCCCACCCCCATCTCAGAAAAGGCAGCCGATCCTTGGAGCCTTCAAATCTCTGGAAGATAGTTCACTTTATCTCTAATGTTCTCCTGAAATGATGTAAGCATTCAACAGGGAAGCTTAGGAGTGGAATTAAGGGCCGTTAGACTCTTAAGTCAATGCTTAACACAGTTTGTGCAGAGAAGGTCCTGTTACAGCCAGCTAGGCTGGATAATTTCTCTGGGTTTGCATCAGAGAGGTTTTATTGCATGGTAAATGTTGCATCAAAGTCTTGACCAGAAGATCCAAATTCATCTCTAGGCATTCATGTTGGGCCAAAGTTGCTTCACATCTACCCCTGTGTAGAAATGGGACTGTGTTCTGGAGCCTGTCTGCTTTAGCAATGTGACTCCAGTCTGGCTCATGAGTGAGTCTGACCCATTCGATGACAACCTAGAAGTGCCCTTAGAAAGATGTCATGCCTGCAGGGCAAGCAGCCAAGTGACAAAAGCCATGACACAGCTGGTACTTTTGGTGTCACTCAAGAGGGAGAAGGGATGGGTGGGGGACACAAACCTGTAGGTAGACACATCCCTGGAAGTGTCCAAAAGCATGTAGATGTGGGGGTTCAGGATGTAGTTTAGTGGTCATGGCAGTTGAGTTAAGGCTGGACTTGGTGATCTTAAAGGTCTTTTCCAACCTTAATGATTCTGTGATCTGAGTCCTGCAGTCCTGAAGGCAACTCTTTCCAGGTAAGCACTGAAGTTCCTCTGGCAAACAAGAGATGATGCCACCCAAGTCTGTGTTGTTCTTTCTTTACAGAACAGAGCTCTTGGAGACAAATACTAATTAGAAATGTGCACCATAGGCCAGCAGGCTGAGGAGAAGCAGGTGGTAAAAGGCAGCTAGACCAGAATGTCCTTCAGTAATGCCTATGAATAAGGACCCTTTTTAAGCCCTTTGAACAAGTAACTAAAAGTTAAAGAAAGTGTCACCTAATCCCACTGCTGATCCTGGTCCCTGCATGTATAAACCTGACTAGTCTGGGAGAGACCTGTAAGCAATCTGTGCTGCCTCCGAGCATCTGGCAGGAGGCAGCAGGGGCAGCAGAGGTGCCCATGGTGGGAGAAGGTGCACAGCAGAGGGTTTCACTACCACAGACACTCCCCAGAATGAGCTGGAGGTAGAATAGCTCCTTCCTGGTCATGCTACGTTTAAATCCAGTCATGGTGAGTTTGTGCATTTGTTTTCAGACTGTCACACAAAGAAATGGAAGAACTTTTAAATGGCTCTTTTCATATTCATCCAAGTGAAAAAAAATCCTCTATTTTCCAAAACATTCCAGTTCATTGCCATTGTAGCAAATTCACTAATATCAATGTCAGGTAACATTCGTTTCTAACAGAAAACTAATTTTATCATCGCTCCCAACACTTTCTTCAGCTCAGCGCCAAAGCATCCTCCATGAGCACATGGGCAGATTCCGAGTGTGGGCAGATTCCATACAGACCTGTGCATTTTCCCCATCAGTGGGCTCTAAGGAAAGATGGGGCTGGGATGAGAGAGCAAGAGGAGTACTGGCACCATGTATGAGGCAGCCAAGGGCTGAGGAGCCCCAGGGCCACCTGTGCTTTTCACAGACCAAATTCAAACCTGCCAGGAAGTCTGTAGGTTTTTCCAAAGAAAGAGGATCCACCACATTGCAGATAAAAGGCTGATAGAAAAATATCCTGAAAGGTATCCAGCAGCAGTTAACAAAACTCTGCAGCAATCAGTGCTGCTGAGGCTGAACTAGAGAGGAAAGTCACCAAATGGGCCCAGTTAATCATCTTGGTACTGTGGTTGCTTTTTGTCAGAGCCAGGAAGCTTTAATTCAACTTGCCAAAACCCCCTTTTTGTGTTAAAGAATATCTACCCAGACTGGAGGGATGGTGGGGAAGGGAAAGACATATTTCAATTAAAAACAAACAAACAAATAGGTATACACAAAGCCAAATACCTTCTGTGTGAATGGAGTAGCTCCTAAGAGACGTCTTGGAGCAGCAAGGGAGCTGGGTAATCTTTAATAAGAGAATTCTTCATAGACTGGAGCTTTGCTTTGGTTGCTGCCTGCCTCCTGGGGAGAGAAAACATTACAGAAATGAAATATGACCTTGCACCATCTAGCAGAATCTTTCCAGTTCTTTCCCTTGCCTGTGTGAGTAACTCTTCCTCATATAAGGAGCTCCATTCAATGGTTACTTGCACAGGAGTGCTTCATCACAGGGGACATTGCTGCAATCTTCTCCCTAACAGGCACAGAACTGCAAGTTCTGACAAAACTACTTACTTTTCCCCAAGATTTGAAGGAATTAACCATTATATATAGACTTGCTCAAAGCATTAGAAATTCTTGCAAGTCTGAGTTTTGAGGCGAGGTTCTGCTCCCTTTCCCTGCTCACCTGCGTCCTTCCCATTTCCCCCTTCATGCCATGTCCCCCTAGAGCAAGTGTGTCCAGGGAGAGGGAGAAGGGTATCATTCTGGCCAGCTTTTGCTGCAGATCTAACCCCAGTGCTGCAGTGTGCCTCTGCCCTGCCCATCTTCTGCCAGGACAGCACAGGAATCACAACGTGCAGCCCCAAAAAAAGCTCTATGTGAAGAAGTCCCCCACAGCACACCTTGCCTTCCTGCATGCAGCTATGGAGCCCTGGTGTTGTTTGAAGCAAACCAGGACTGAACAACAGAGGTGATATTTACCTCTTTTGGAAAGTAAGAATGAAGATGCTGCACACTGGCTGGAAGTTCAAAGGGAAAATCTATTTACTAGTGCATGTGTGCAAAAGGCAATTGGGTAACAACCAGGTTGGAAGAGACCTCCAAGATCAGCCAGTCCAACCTAGCACCCAGCCCTACCTAATCAACCAGACCATGGCACTAAGTGCCCCATCCAGGCTTTGCTTCAACACCTCCCTGGGCAGCCCATTCCAATGCCAATCACTCTCTCTGACAACAACTTCCTCCTAACATCCAGCCTAGACCTCCCCTGGCACAACTTGAGACTGTGTCCCCTTCTTCTGTTGCTGGTTGTCTGGCAGAAGAGACCAACCCCACCTGGCTACAGCCTCCCTTCAGGTAGCTGTAGACAGCAATGAGCTCTGCCCTGAGCCTCCTCTTCTGCAGGCTGCACACCCCCAGCTCCCTCAGCCTCTCCTCACAGGGCTGTGCTCCAGGCCTCTCACCAGCTTTGTCGCCCTTCTCTGAACACCTTCCAGCACCTCAACCTCTCTCTTGAATTGAGGAGCTCAGAACTGGACACAGCACTCAAGGTGTGACCTGAGCAGTGTTGAGTACAGGGGCAGAAGAACCTCCCTCGTCCTACTGGCCACTCTGTTCCTGGTCCAGCCCAGGATGCCATTGGCTCTTTTGGCCACCTGGGCACACTGCTGGCTCATCTTCAGCTTCTATCTACCAGCACCTCCATGTCTCTTTCTGCCTGGCTGCTTTCCAGCCACTCTGTCCCCAGCCTGTAGTGCTGCTTGGGGTTCTTGTGGCCAAAGTGTGGAACCCTGCACTTGGCTTTGTTCAGTCTCATCCCATTGGCCTCTGCCCACCCATCCAGCCTGGCAAGGTCCCTCTGCAGGGCTCTCCTACCCTCCAACAGCTCCACATCTGCTCCTAGCTTGGTGTCATCTGCAAACTTACTGATGCAGGACTCAATCTCCTGTTCCAGATCATCAGTAAAGATACTGAACAGGACTGGGCCCAGCACTGATCCCTGGGGCACACCACTGGTGCCAGCTGCCAGCTGGATGTGGCACCATTCCCCACCAGTCTCTGGGCCCTGCCTTCCAGCCAGTTCTTGACTCATTATCAGAGTGACTCTGTCCAAGCCAGGAGCTGCCAGCTGTGCCAGGAGCTTGTTGTGGCAGAGGTGTCAAAGGCTTTGCTGAGGTTCAGGCAGGCTACATCCACAGCCTGCCCCACATGCACCAGGCAGGAACCTGATCGTAAAAGAGCTCAGTTTGGTCAGGCAGGACCTGCCCTTCCTAAACCCCTGCTGGCTGGGCCTGACCCCTTGGCCATCCTGTAGGTGCTGTGAATGAATCCATGCACACACCAAGCCAGATCTGTCAGACTATAATCCACCCAGAAATGCCCCACCCTTTCCACCCTTGGCAGGCCTAAGGGTAGGCCATACCTGCCCCTGCCCTTATCTCCATCTGGGGCCTACAGGGCCTGGTTAGGCCACACAAGGCAGCTCACAGTTCACTGCCAGCTGTAGCCACCTGCCCACTGACCAGCGGGGAACCTGGGCTCCTCCCAGGCAGCTGTGCGAGGGGAACAGCAGCCGAGCACCGCCCTTGGGCTGGGCTGCGGGGAAATGCAACACAACACCTGCCTTACAGCACCCTGGCGTGCCCACAGCCAGCCCCAGCATGGCTCTTGCTCCCTGCCGCTTTTCAGGGGAACTTGGCACCCCCTCCAACTGTGACAAGGCCTCAACACAGGCGGGACATGGCCCTGATGGAGCAGGTCCACAGGGGGGACACAAAAATCATGAGGGGCTGCAGCACTTCTCCTGTGAGGACAGGCTGAGGGAGCTGGGCTTGTTCAGCCTGGAGAAGGGAATCATAGAATCAGAGAATCATAGAATCAGTCAGGTTGGAAGAGACCTCCAAGCTCATCCAGTCCAACCTAGCACCCAGCCCTAGCCAGTCAACCAGACCATGGCACTAAGTGCCTCAGCCAGGCTTTGCTTCAACACCTCCAGGGACACAGACTCCACCACCTCCCTGGGCAGCCCATTCCAATGCCAATCACTCTCTCTGGCAGGAACTTCCTCCCAACACCCAGCCTAGACTTCCCCTGGCACAACTTGAGACTGTGTCCCCTTGTTCTGTTGCTGCTTGCCTGGGAGAACTTCTCCTACTGAAGGCTGCAGAGGGACTGCTTGCAAAGGCCTGTAGTGAAAGCACAAGGGGCAATGGTTTGGAACTAGAGGAGAGAAGAATTAGTCTGGATGTTAGAACAAGTTCTTTACCACATAGGTGGTGAGACACTGGCACAGGTTGCCCAGGGAGGTTGTGGCTGCTCCCTCCATGGAGGTGTTGAAGGCCAGGTTGGATGAGGCCTCGAGTGACCTGTTCCAGTGGGAGGTGTCCCTGCCTGTGGCAGGGGGCTGGAACTGGCTGAGCTTTGAGTTTCCTTCCCTAAACCATTCCATGATTCTCTGCCAGCCAAGACCCTCCTCCAAAGACTGTGTCTGTGTGATTTTGTCAGATGAATAGCTCATTGCAGAGTAATTGCAACCTTCCTTGGGCTGTTACAGCCTTTTTTCCTTGGTTTTTTTCCCCTTTCTTTGTTCCTTTTTCTCTCCCCCTCCCTCCCTCTCCCCTTTCTTTCTGTTTGCTTTAATTTCAGTGTCCACAAATGGTAGGAAGCCTCATTTTTGTTCCTGCCTCACTCCAACGTGGTTTGTTCATTCCCAACCACAGATATTTTTTCCCCCTGGTGAAGGAAGGCCTGGATAACACTTGGATGTCATTCCTGCCTCAATCACATGGAATTTGGTAGAGGATGAGTAGATGTGCCTGTGATTTTGCCTCTGTTGCCATGCAGCTGTCTAACGTCTGTGTGGCAGCACCGTGATACCTTTATCAGTCTCTCTCCCGGGGGCACAAGCAGCGCTGGCAAGTCCCTGCCCAGGGTGTCTGTGTGCAAGGAGTTAACATCCCAGCACTGCAGTGCCCCTTGGTGAAACTATAATTAGGCAACGGTTTTATTTTACTGCTCATGAGCACTCCCTGACAGCACAGCCACTGGGTGCTTTCCAAACTGCTGCAGTTTCAGGTCCCAACCTGAAATTCTCATTTAGGGGAGGACTTTTACTGCTGCTAATCCCTCAAGTACCTGTTTGAGGCCCTGTCTTGCATGGGAGGTGCCAGGACATGGGGCTGGACTGGGCAGGGCTGGCAAGTGCCAGGGTGAGCCTCTCTGCTGCGTTGGTTGTATGATGGCAGGACGAGGCACCAGAGGGATGCACAAACGCTGGTGGGCTGAGCAGGTGGGGAGGGGGGAAGCAGTGTCCCAGCAGCAGCAGAGGTCCAAGAAGCCTGCTGGCCCTGCAAGCTGTGAGCACAAATGCCCTGCGTCTGCTGCTGCTAGTGCCCATGGGTAAGGGTTGTAGGAAGGGAGGAGTGGCTGAACAGCAATGCGCTTTTTGTCAAGGGAGTTATTTTAAACCATCTCCTTTGTGGGTAGCCCTTTTGGCTCCCAAGTCTGTCTGAGGCAGAGGTGCAGCAAATGTTAGAGGGCAGAACATCAGAGAGCGCTGTAGAAGGACAAAGACAGTCTGTCTGTGCAGGAGCCCAGGCTTTCACAGGACTAGAGGCACACTCACACTTTCTCGTCTGAGACCAAGGATACAAACACACTCAAGGTCCCTGCAGCTACCTCATAGCTCCTGTTATTTGGGCATTTGTTTGGAACTTTTCCCTCCAACCCCAGGCACACCCTCCCCTTGTACAATCTATGTAAGCCATGGAAAGCTGCATGGCCCCTAAGGACAGCAGCTCACAAGAGCCTAGCAAAACAGTACTGATTGCTCCAAACCACTGCTTTTAGGGCTACTCAGATGTTAGAAGGTCAGAGTATAAGCACCCAAAGAGAAGACCTACGGACTAGAAGAGAGACACTAAACCTGTTGTCTACAGTGATAGGGAAGAGGAAAGCCTTGGCAGAAGCAGACTGCACCCTCTGGGACCACAGCCCTGTGGTCTCAGGGGGTTGCCTAGTCCTGAAGAAGAAGCATTTCTGCCTTCTTACTGGGGGTCATGCTACTGGAAGGGGTCTTATCGGCCCCTGGCCAGGGCTAGAGATGTCTCCTGGCTGTGCAATTGTAGGAAAGTGGAGATTTGAGCCCTTCAGAGGCAGGAGGGAAGCAAACCCATAGTGCTGCCTGGGAAGTCCATTCCCTCTTTCCCAGGGGATGCTCCTGTCAGTGGAACATCTGCTTCCCTGTGGCCACACTGGGCACTGTATACACTGGCACAAGGTATGAGGCCTTCACACATTGTAGTCCAGTTTCAGCCATAGCCCACCTCATGGCAAACTAATTCCCAGATTGCATAGGTCTGCCAGATTGATTTGAGTGTTTGCTTGTACCAGTGACTTACATTTCTGCATATGGTTTTAGCTGTCCTGATAAAATATCTGAGCCTTCCCATCTTCAGCAGAGACCCAAGGCATCTGCAGTGTGAGGCAGAGCTGCAGCAACTTCTGCCTAAACTAACATTTCATTTCCTTGCTGCAGCTCACTTCCATTGTCATCACTTTCATGCCTCTAATTAACTTGCATCTGTTTCATGTTTGAAGTGTGTAACACTTGCCCACTTTGGCTGCAGCAGTTTATAACCCAACACTAAACATATGCTTATGTTTACTGCACACTAGCTCCGAGTCCTTTGACTTAGCCTTGTATCAGTTCATTATGCCATTAACAGAGAGCAGCCGAGACAGGGCTGAAGCCTTCTGTTGCAGTAAATTAGGGAACAGTTTGGAGATGGTTGAGGAGAGGTGGCCAGTGGGGACATGCTGGCCTGACATTCAGAGGTATTAAGCACTTGCCACTCTTCCTGTAACACTGAAATATTTATCACCTCCAAATATCACAACCACAACAGCTTTCAACGAAACCGTTGCATGGATCTCAGAGAAGAGACTTAGATCCTGTGCCATCCTGGCTCCAGAGGCCCTTTGCACTTCTTACTTACCTTTAAACTATTTGCCCATTGACTCTGTATTAGTGCTTAATGAGATCTTCAGAAGGGTTACAGATGGCCAGGAGAGAGGGGGGCTGTGTAATGCACCCTATTATATATAATGTGTAGCATACTGCTAAGTAATTCTTAACACCTGCCATAGCTGTAAGGTAGCAGGCTGGTGTCCTGGCACCAGCTGAGGTGAATATTAAGGTCCAGCTCCCCATTCAGACCAGTTTTAAGTTCATTAGCATCAATGAAGCTACTTCTGTTTTCCAGCAGACATGATAAATCACGCCAGCATCTGGGTGAAGTAAGCAGACTACCTCATTGTAGCCTGAGCCATTAAGGTGATGCCCAGATAAATGTGTTTGTTTTTCATACAGATAACAGGATGCTCCTTAGAGCTAATAAGTATTTACTTTCTCTTGCACTGCTATTATCTCCCTCATTGAGAGCTGTAATTAGCATCATTGATCATTTGTGCAGTTTGCCTTCTAATATTTTTTCCCCATATGCAAAAGTTGACTGAAACTGCAAAGTGCATGATGTCAATATGGGAAAAGTTATGTTTGAGCTCTGCCTCTGCCCTGTTTGGACTGATCTACTTGGAAGCTGTGCATGAGCTGTTCCTGCAGCACGCCACATTATTTTGCTGTACATCTGGTTTTAAAGGGGCAGCTGTACATCTTCCATCCAACAAAAACACCCTCCCTTCTAGCATTGTCACTGAACACTTAAATTAGTCACTTTCACTCCTCTTGTGGATTCATGATGGGAACAGACAGCCAGATCCTAAGGCATCCTGGCCTGGATCAGGAACAGTGTGGCCATTAGGAAAACAGAGGTTATTCTGCCCCTGTCCTCAGCACTGGTCAGGCCACACCTTGAGAACTGTGTCCAGTTCTGGGCTCCTCAATTCAAGAGAGATGTGGAGGTACTGGAATGTGTCCAGAGAAGGACACCAAGGCTGGTGAGGGGCCTGGAGCACAGCCCTGTGAGGAGAGGCCTGAGGGAGCTGAGGGTGTTTAGCCTGCAGAAGAGGAGGCTCAGAGGTGACCTCATTGCTCTCTACAACTCCCTGGAGGGAGGCTGTAGGCAGGTGGGGGTTGGCCTCTTCTGCCAGGCAACCAACAACAGAACAAGGGGACACAGTCTCAAGTTGTGCCAGGGGAAGTCTAGGCTGGATGTTAGGAGGAGGTTGTTGCCAGAGAGAGTGATTGGCATTGGAATGGGCTGCCCAAGGAGGTGGTGGAGTCACCGTCCCTGGAGGTGTTGAAGAAAGACTGGATGAGGCACTTAGTGCCATGGTCTATTTGACTGGCTAGGGCTGGGTGCTAGGTTGGACTGGCTGACCTTGGAGGTCTCTTCCAACCTGGCTGATTCTATGCTTTTGTGATTCTATCAGCAAAGGAAAATGCAGGTGGCATGCAGTTCAGGTCTGGAGACCCAGAGAGAAAAAGGCCTTTTTATTGCTGTCCTTCAGCACAAGGCACTGATCTCAAGGGGTGGTCTCACTCAGGACATTTTCTGCAAGCACATGATCTCTTGCTGCTGTTAGAAATGTTACAAGAATTTCCCTGTCATTGAGTGTGTACAGGGAGGGTTAAATAAAACCACAGTCATGACACATAAGAAATGCCCACCCGTAGAGCCTGAGATGTGGAGATCAGCTCTGTCCTGCTGAACTCAATACCACAAAGATGGGCTGCAGCAGCAGACATCTAACCAAGCATCTCCAGACTGCTGCTCTTCCTGTTCAGGAGAAAGCATCAGTTTACATCCATCTACAGACTCTTTTGTTTTGTCTTTTTTCCAGAGAGCAAGAGCTACACAAATAATAGACATACAATAATACCTTACACACACCAAATTGGCCTGGAAAGTAAAATCCTTTGCACAGCTTTGATTCTGCTCTCTCTGGCTTCCATATAGCATATAAGCATGAGCACACACTGAAAGAGGCACACTGTGAACACCCTCTGCTTTCCAAACAGTCTCTGAGGGGAAAAGCCATCCTCAGCACCAGAGCCCTTGCAAAAAGACCTCAGCACTCTTGGAATGTGGCTGGAAGAGACATCAGCTCCTTTAGCAACCCACTGCAGAAAGGGACATCACTAACACCAGACCAGGTCAGCCACGGCATCATCCAGCTAAGGACAATCCCACCCAAAGCAATCAAGCTTTGCTCCCCTGTGTGCTTCACACCTGGACTGATTTTCAGTCAGAAGCAAGGTGGAAGGGAGTCAGCCCAGTTTTTACCATGCCCACTTGCATTACTTCCTAACCTATCAGAAATCTGGAAGAGGAAAAGACTCCTCATTTCTTACATTTCGCTTTCATCTTGTTGGACAGGAAAGGTCCAGGCTCTTCCTTACTTTGGCAGAAATTCAATTCACCTAGTCTCAAACTTTCAGAGCAGAAATGAATCCATTAAGCTCATCTCCATTTGTCCTAGCCATGGATCTGTGTACATGAAGAAAATAATTTTGAATTACTTCTTCCATTATCTAGTTCTCACTTGCTGCCATTTCCCTTTCTCCTAGCCCAGCTGCTTTATTTTCCTTGCGTCTAGCCCATAGCAATTATCTCAATACCTAGGAAAAAAGCATTAGGGTTTAAGATCTCAGGCTCCAGTTTGACAAAGGCTTTGCAATCCAGAGACACTAAGGGAAGAGGATTAAACTTCCATCTGTTTGCCTTGAGGGGCAAAGCAAAGAAATCAGAGAGAGGTTTCAAGAGATGCTAGTGTGATAATATTGCATGTTCACCAGGCAGGGACGTCCCAGGTGAGACATATCTACTTGAGAGTCATCCTAGTCACTAACTGGAACAGCTTCCTAAAAATTCACTTTATACATGGCAGGCTGGAAGGATTCCTTCAGATCCCTTCCTCCAGGCTGCCTGATGGCCCCTCTCAACCTGTGACATTTAAAGATACAATTTTTGGACAGGAGCAAGGAAGCGATCTGCTCCTCCATGCAGCTAAAGCATAAGCTGAATCATCAGCACAGCATCACCCAGAGGGAGCAGAAAGACTCTCTGGAGGAGCAATCCCAGCCCTTGCCAACAGTGAGCATCCCAAAGCACAGCTGAAGCAGGAAGGGTGGTAGAACCCTGGTACCCTGAAGCAGCCCAAACCTGGGGCCAAGATCCTCAAGGCTAGGAGGTGCAGAGGCACCAGGCATTGGCACTGACCTTTGCTGGGACAGAGTTGAGTGCAGCTGTGACTCAGTCTCCACTCCCCTGCCAGTGGCTGGTGACTAATTGTATTTACTGCCATGCTCCATGTTTTGGGGAGAACAAAGATAAACAGGCTTAGCAGTAATTGCTGCTGTGTCTCTACTGTTTCCTCTGTGGGCCAAATAGGGGTTTACACACACACACACACACACACACACACATAGCGTTTTAGAGCAGGGCTTTAAGTATTTTCCCTATTTTTAAGAAATAGTGCAAACTTTTCTTGGCTGGTGGGGGAAAGAAGGAAGGAAACTCCACGGAGTCCTTTGGTGCAGACTCTGGGGAAAGGTTTCTGTAACCTGTCTACAGAAGAGGGATGGTCCTCTTTGGGATAAACAAGTATTGCCACAGCACAGAGCAGACGACTTCCCAGTGCCCTGGAGAAGTTCCCGCTGGCTCTGGAAAGATCAGCTGTAAAGATGACATCTCTAAGTGCACGTCACAGATTACAGCACCCTTGGAAACAGGTCTCCTGGCAAGAACACCAAGTATCTCAAAGGCTGGCCTGGAGAACCAGCTGCTGCCACATGTCCTTGCCTAGGAAGCACTGATGTTTGTATGTATCCATGCACCTATAGTGGTCCCTTGCACACACTTGCCCATAAGCAGCTACCATTACACATAGATTTCTTTAGTGGGAATCTGCAGCTAGCCTCTGGAATCGACCTGAAAAGTCCTTGAGAGGTGATGTCTTCTCCTTACTTGGAGGGCACCTAGACCGGCCAGAGGAAGGGGGAAGAAGAACAAAGGATGAGGGCACGATCAACTGGACACAGCAATCAGGTAGCTCAGGTTCATCTGAATATGCTATTAATGGTATATCCAGCTACATTAATGGCTGAATATGCTGTTAATGCTTCTAAATGCCTCCAGGGATTACTGCACCACCTCCCTGGGCAGCCTCTTCCAATGCCTGAGAACCTTTTCTGTGAAGAATTTTTTCCTGCTATCCAACCTGAATCCCCAAAATCAAGGAAAACCAGGTTTAGTATCTGTAAGTGCAGGCAAGCAAGCCTTGCACGAAAGAGGAAGATGGCTGGTTGTGACCAAAATCAGTCAGATAAGATACTTAAGATTGAGAATTACACCTGCATGCTGTATTTCTGACTCATAATCACTGAATCATTCAGGTGGCAGATCCCTGTAATCCTGCTGTTGGGTGTTTCTGATCTGTTGGATCAGAACCTTGCCGTTGGGTGTTTTTGACGGCGATGCAGGAACAAAAACCCACCAAAAGCTTCCCAGCTGTGATAAAACAGACACCAGGACGTCTGTCCTGTAGCAAGTGCTTTCCTCAAAAGCAGACAGCTCCAGAATTCCAGTACTGGCAACTCCTTACAAATCTGTCCTAGGTAATGAAACACTTATGAACTATTTATGAACAAACAGGATCACGGCATCACAGGATGTCAGGGGTTTGAAGGGACCTCTGGAGATCATTGAGTCCAGCCCCCCTGCCAGAGCAGGACCATATCATCTAGCACAGGTCACACAGGAATGCACCCAGACGGGCTTGAAACTCTCCAGAGAAGGAGACTCCACAGCCTCTCTGGGGAGCCCATTCCAGCGCTCCATGACCCTTGCAGAAAAGAAGTCCTTCCTCAAGCTGAGGTATGACAGTTCCTAGGGGACTTCATTGCCCACTACAAATCTGCAAATTGCTCAGGAATGACCACATATTAACCTGTAGATAGGGTGCAGTACCGGGAGAGATGCACCGTTTGGGTACGAAATGAGCCATGTTTGATGGGCACCACCCAGTGCTGCACTCAGGGCTGGCACATCAGGCTCATCGATTGCCATTTGAAAACAGGAAATGTCATTGAATTTTTGGCCCTGTAGTGAAGATTACTGGGCCATTATCATCTGCTTGCCAAGACGCTGAGCGGGGAAAGTCGAATGTCTGCCAGCTGCAAGAGGACACTCTGCGGGTACAAAGAGCTCCTGGAGCCCTAGGGCAGCGGGCACGCTGGCTCCAGCACCGTGCAGCCCCAAGGTGGAGCAGACTGTTTTTCTGATAGCATGCACATAACACTCCACCCAAACCTCCCTGTGTAAATAAAAACTAAAGTCAAATTCTGCCAGCAAAGAGTGGATTGCACTGGGCACTGGGAGTGCTCGTGTATGTGCAGCCCTAATCTACGATAAGGCGCTTGCCATAAAATGCCTCCTGCAGGCAGCTCTCCTGGAAGCTGCAAGATGCCAGCAGAATCACCAGCATTTTGCTTCACCCAGTGGGGACAGCAAGGGGGGTGCTGAGGAATGGCTCGGAGCTGCTTGGGATAGCCGAAGTCCCCAGGACTGAGGTGGCCCCTCTCTCTGGCAGGGGAAAAGCAGGAGTATTGATTGCCACCAGCAGATAGAAGGACACAAAGTTCATTTCAAAGAGGCAAAGGGTGACAATCTTTCTACGGAAAAA
The DNA here is from genome assembly GCF_015220805.1 of Pogoniulus pusillus. NCBI lineage: Eukaryota > Metazoa > Chordata > Aves > Piciformes > Lybiidae > Pogoniulus > Pogoniulus pusillus. Next base: position 17,098,091 of record NC_087286.1, on the reverse strand, counting down.
AAACCCTGTCCCACAATCAGTGGAGCACAGCAGCAGTGGGGGCGCAGATAGCAGAGCCTCTCACAAAGGCAGAGATTAAAGAACCCCACAACCAATCCATCCTGTGGCACCGAGCTGCTGCAAAGCAGTTCGAATAGAGACACAACTGGAAATGTAGCACTTTGCTACAGGATGTTTCTTAAGATCAAAAACATATGGCAAGGTTCATTGGAATAACAGTAAATAAATAAGAAAGTCTGAGCAGCTCCCAGGTTTGGTGTGTATCTTACAAACAAAAAGGAGAGACATTTACTTCTGTCACCTACTGGCGCAGGGGGAAAAAAATGTTGTCAGCTTCTGAGACAAAAGCTGCAGCAAAAAGTCACTTCTGAGAGAGTTTATAGGTTTTTATTTATGAACAGAAAGATCCCAATATTTGGACCTGCTCATTGGTGTAAGCTGGCAGAGGCCACCTCCACTCACCCACCCAGGAGCCCACTGTGGGGTGACAACGCTCCCCTGTCTACCTTCCCACCAGCAAGTAGGCAGATGGAACTGGGCTAGAAGAGACATAGTTGTGGCTATCCCTTACGGTCCCCCTAGGGGAAAAAAAATCAAATAAGGGAAAGGTTATTGCAGACTGATAACAGCCAGAGAGGCTGGGAACAGGACCTGTTGCCAGGGAGAGATTGCTGCAGCCAGGCAGGGCCCCCTGAGCCTCCAGCCCTGCGGGGAGAGGTCGAGAAAAGGCATCCAGGGGAGGGAGGGAGATGGAGAGGAATAGTACTGCTAGATGAGGAGCTGAGGAGAGATTGCAGCCAGCCAAACCAGAGGCCCAGGTGGCCAGAGAGTGGGATTCAAGGAGGGTTTTTTATGGAAAAGCCATTGCATGCCTTCACGTAATTAAACCCTTCATTATCATGTATGTGTGCAGGAGGTGAATTATGCCTGAACACACAGCTTTGGGCACTTGGTAGCCTTCAAGAGCTGGTCTTCTGCAAGCTTAGCAGTCACGTTGTGATTTCTTGAGTGCAAAGTAACAAAAGGCTGCAGGCAATGGAAACTTTTTGAGAGAAACGGAAAAAGGCAACTCTGCCAGCAGCCCGATTGCGGCAGAAGCAGCTGCACTTCTGCATGTGCTGCAGCCCTGCCAGCAGCCAGGTTGCTGCAGAAGCAGCTGCACTTTGCATGTGCTGCAGCCCTGCCAGCAGCCAGGTTGCTGCAGAAGCAGCTGCACTTCTGCATGTGCTGCAGCCCTGCCAGCAGCCAGGTTGCTGCAGAAGCAGCTGCACTTTGCATGTGCTGCAGCCCTGCCAGCAGCCAGGTTGCTGCAGAAGCAGCTGCACTTCTGCATGTGCTGCAGCCCTGCCAGCAGCCAGGTTGCTGCAGAAGCAGCTGCACTTCTGCATGTGCTGCAGCCCTGCCAGCAGCCCGATTGCTGCAGAAGCAGCTGCACTTTGCATGTGCTGCAGCCCTGCCAGCAGCCCGATTGCTGCAGAAGCAGCTGCACTTCTGCATGTGCTGCAGCCCTGCCAGCAGCCAGGTTGCTGCAGAAGCAGCTGCACTTTGCATGTGCTGCAGCCCTGCCAGCAGCCAGGTTGCTGCAGAAGCAGCTGCACTTCTGCATGTGCTGCAGCCCTGCCAGCAGCCAGGTTGCTGCAGAAGCAGCTGCACTTCTGCATCTGCTGCAGCCCTGCCAGCAGCCAGGTTGCTGCAGAAGCAGCTGCACTTTGCATGTGCTGCAGCCCTGCCAGCAGCCCGATTGCTGCAGAAGCAGCTGCACTTCTGCATGTGCTGCAGCCCTGCCAGCAGCCAGGTTGCTGCAGAAGCAGCTGCACTTCTGCATCTGCTGCAGCCCTGCCAGCAGCCCGATTGCTGCAGAAGCAGCTGCACTTTGCATGTGCTGCAGCCCTGCCAGCAGCCCGATTGCTGCAGAAGCAGCTGCACTTCTGCATGTGCTGCAGCCCTGCCAGCAGCCAGGTTGCTGCAGAAGCAGCTGCACTTCTGCATGTGCTGCAGCCCTGCCAGCAGCCAGGTTGCTGCAGAAGCAGCTGCACTTCTGCATGTGCTGCAGCCCTGCCAGCAGCCAGGTTGCTGCAGAAGCAGCTGCACTTCTGCATGTGCTGCAGCCCTGCCAGCAGCCAGGTTGCTGCAGAAGCAGCTGCACTTCTGCGCGTGCTGCTTTACACTGCTCTTGCTTGCACCATGAGCACGCTCAGGATGGAAATCCATCAACCACCCTATGGCTGGACATCAGTCAGGGGAAGCCAGGGCTTGACCTGGGGCTCACATGCCAGTGAGGAGCCCATGAGCACAGAGCAGGGATGGTGTGGTTTTGCCAGGGGGGATTCCTTTGAGTTGTGACTTCAACACTTGTAAAGAGTATCTTGTCCTGAGCAGGGACACCACTGTGCTGCACCCTGAGAGCACAGCCCTCCTTCCCTCCATGCTGTTGGGGTGCTCCTGCTCATGCTGCTCTGCAAAAGAGCCTGTTGCAAGCCAGGACAATGCTCTTCTGCCAGCCGAGAGGCTGTCCCGGACACAGCCATGCTAGGTGGCACCCCAAATCATGTCCAGCACCAGCCCTTGCTCCCCTATGACTGCTCCTGGCCAGGGCAGTCAGTCCATCACTGTGAGCACCTATGGCCACTTGCACTGTCTGATTGAACACTGGTTTTGTGGCACTAACCCCGAACCCTCTGCCTCCAGGCTTTAAAAGAGGGAGGGAGTCTGACTCAAGAACCTGCTGCTGCCTCCCAGAAATGGGTCTGCTGCAACCGCAGGTGCCCAGCCTGGAGCTCAGCAAAGCCCTGACAAAACCGTCCCCTGGGATGGAAGTGAATTATGCACACCCCTCAGCATGTGCAGGACAGCAGCCTTGGTTCGCTGGGTTAAAATACCACAGCAACATAAACCACCTCTGCCTCTGGAACCCCCTGCACTTCATAAAAATGCTGGAGACCCTGCTGGAGCTAAGTCATTGTTGATAGCCATAAAAAATTGGCTAATAAATCTTCCTCCACTGATTAAATAGCTACTTCACAGCCAGAACTAAACAAATTGAGCATTTCAAAGCAACCTGCTTGACATAAGCCCTCATTTGCACACAAATAGAAGCATCCCCACAGCCCAGCCTGGGCAGGACCCTGAGCCCACACTGTTCATCCCTCCCCCTTGTCACAGCCAAGTGCCAGGGGGAGATTTACTGCACCAATACTTTCCTCCCGGGTGACAGGAAGAAGATTTACCTCTGCAACTTGCAATCCCTCAGGGTGAAATGAACTCAAAACTAGAGACCAGCCTGGAACAGGGCCTTCAGACTGACTTCCCACACTGGCACTGCTGGGCTGATGGTCCCCCATCATCCATAGCCTCTGTCACAGACAGATGATACAAGTTCACGATGCTGCTTTTATCCTTTCATTTTTTGTTTGCCCTCCTTTAAAACTGGAAAAGCAAGTGCTCATACCCTTGCTGCTCCACAGGCACTGGCCTGAAACTTTCATCTAATAGGTAAAAAAATGACTTAAAGAAGAGGTTCTGCTCTCAGCAAGCTGTCTCACGTGAGGATTTTGATAGCCAAGGGGAAAGAAGTAGCACATTCCTCAAGCTTTCCCCAACTGCATGGCCACTGCTGTATGACAATAGTTTGATCACTAGAAAAACACTTTAACATGCCAATTTTCATTAAAGCTTGTTGCAAAAAAGGAAACTCTCACTCTAAGTTCATGCCAGTGTGTGTCAGGGCTGACTTGTTCTATTCCCTCCTGCCTACAGAGAAGAGAGTAGGGCTTGGGCTGTGGGGCAGGACCTGCTTCCAGGCAACTTCTCATGAGGTATTTTTCTGCAGCTAAGTATTGTTGTTTCAACAGAACTCACCGTTTGCTTAACAGATTGTTATGTATTTGCAGAGAGAATCACACTGGGGAAGAAAAAAAAGCACAATTTTAGGCCCTTCTAGCAGCACTGAACGGCTTGGAAATAGCAATGAGCAAATTCTAAAGTTTTCAAAGGCTCAGGACTCAGATTTCCCAGTAACTTGTTAGGATCTGAGTTTGCAAGACAGGTGTTTGGCATTTCTAACTCCCTGCTTCCTTTAGAACACATCAAAACGACCATTAAACTCCTCCAGTCTTGAAAGTTCAAGTCAAGGTGGTTTTTGTTTTGCTTTTCCCCCTGAAGGTCAGTTCAGGATTGAATCCTTTTGTCAAGGTTGGCTGGAGAGCAGAAGGCTGTGTTAATCCGCAGGCACCGCGGCTCCCTCCTGGCTTCCTTCCCTTGCAGTTTATTTTACTTCAGGATTCACCCCCTGGGATTGTAAAGGTTGCAGACAAGGGTTAGAGGTGAAAACAAAGAAAACGAGGTTGGTTGTTTACTTAGAGGGAGCCAGAATTCATAACGCTGGAGACACAGGGCCACTCCCAACAGATAACCATAATTTTACAGCACCTCTCCCTAAGTTCTTTTTTTCCTTTTCCAGAAATAAAACCCAGGGACAGATCCAAAATAGCATTTCCCTGAGTAACTCCTAGAACAGAAACAAAAAAGTTGCTGCTTTGTTTTTCTCCTTGCAGAGTGAGCAACCACTGGAACAGAACAAACATGCTCCCATCGAGCTGCACGTGGGAAAGGAGAAATCAAGACAACCTGGCCTCCTTCAGAGACCTTCTGCTTTTATTCACTCAGCTTGAGTCTTATTATGTAGACCACAGAACTTTGTGCCTTAAGACATAATCTTTATATCCCATTCCTTTTCCACAAGAAGTCCAAATGTGGCTTGCTTTCATTTATTAACTGTGGAACCCCACTGGCCAGCAGCTAACAGACACATCCCACCCCACGCAGGCAGGCAGGCAATATATTTCTCAATGCATTCTCCCTCTTCAAGGCAATATATTTCTCAGTACACTCTCCCTCTTCATACCTCGTTTTAACAATCATGACAGCAGCAAGGGAAGGTGCAGATACGTTCATCGTACCTAACAAAAGCCCCTTGCTCTTTCCCCAGGTTTTTGTGGGTGTTTGCCCTCCAGGACAGCATCCACTTGCAATGAAGTCAATGGATTTACAACATAGCAAGTAGTTGTACAACAGCAACAACTGGATTCCAGGGTGCTGATAAGAGACGTTAAGCTGTGCTGCGACCAGAGTCTGGCCAGCCACCCGACCACTAATCCAGGGTGAATCTGCTGGCGTCAGTGGCTTTATGCTGAACACACACTGGGGTGAAAAACGAGAGTTGCAGCACAGCTCCGGCAGCACAGCTCCAGCACTCCGCTACCAGAAGTGGCTGCTTACTTTCAAGCTCTCCGCACCGCCTGTAATCACCCAATATTGAAACCAGATTTACAGGCTCTTTAGAGGAGGAGAAGCTTGTGATTTCCAAAGCAGACACATTCGGCATTTCAGGAAAAGGTCAAGCCCCCTGTGAAGTAAGGGGGTTTTAATAGAATCAGTTCAGCAGGAGTTAAGAGGAGACATACCAAGCCAGCAGCTCTCAAAGCCTGGAGAAGCAGAGGCTGAAGAAAAGCCACTGCCCTCATTGTTTTGGGCTAAGACTGGTACGGGGAACACTAAATTTTATCCTGGACCTTCGAGTTCATTTATTCTGATCCAAGAGACTTTTTCAGTCAGAAATAGAAAGGGTTGTCCTTCTTACGCTCCGGGGCTTTCAGGAGTTTCAAAGAAAGGAATGTTTGTAACTGTCTGCAGGGGAAACCCGAGAGCACGCAGCACAATGGCAAACGCAGGCTCCCAAGGCAGATGGCTTTTGAAAGGATAGCCATCGCTTACTGTCTCACCTCTTCCCTCTCCAGGCTGCCCAAGCTCTTCAGTTAGAAACGGTTGTTCCCTGCCTCGCTTGGTTACGTGCAGTTGGTGTCTGGGACTGCCTCATTCCACGCCAGAATGGCACCCGGCAAGCCCATGGAAGATCGCTCAGCTCCCTCTTTGTCACAATACAGGTCTTCTGAAGTGTAAAGGCAGCTGGTGCTGCTGAGGTCTGCAGGTAACGTAAGCAGCTGCTACAGCCATACTGCCACTGCAGATGGCTACTGCTTGCTCCAACACCTTTCAGACTCTGTAGTCGGTACTTCCAGAGAGATCTGGGGCTGGTTTTGGCACTTCCATAGCTGCTGCCAGACAGACACCAGAGCTCACAAGTTTCCTGAATAAATGGCTATAAAACACATATTTCATCCTTAGAAGTCTCATAGCCCAGAAACCTCTACACCATTCCAGCTAGCACACCTACATTACACCAGGTAACACAGCAGCAGCAAGAGACAGCAGCTGCGAACCTATCTGCAGTCTCCAGCAACTCTGGTCCTGCTCCAGGGACTGCAGGGTAAGGCAAACAGTCTCTTCTCTTCTTTAATACATCTCCACAGCAAGGGGCCAATTAAACGCTAGTGAGACCAGGATGCTCTAAGGGCAAGCATAAATAGGCCCTTATATATTCAGATCAGCAGCAAATGAGCGGTGAAGGTCCCGGGATGCTTAAATGACTATACAACATGCTCCCTCAGAGTTCTGGAGAAAGCACTTGGAAGGTTTAGCCATCAGATCTAACTTGTCTAATCATCCTAACTACTGGGGCAGCTACTCCTGACAGACAGTATTTCACGTTTGTCTCTTCCAGCAGCCAGTTACTCCCAAAAATAATACACTTGGCAGAGCAGACAACTGCCCTAGGCTTTCAGATCAGTGCAAAGGAAGGGTAGAGCTCGTATAGAAAAGCAGCAACGTGAAAGGTCAGCCAGAAGACCATAGGCCAGATTCCAAGAGCAGTTGCAGCCACGTAATTTCTGAAACTTTAGCAGCAGAAATTACAGAAGTCAGAGAACACAGCTCTCTGCATCAAGAGCGACTCTCCAGGCACTTCAAGGAAGAAGTGAGCAGCTTCAGGTACAGAGATGAAACTAATCCTTCCAAGCTACACTTTAATACTGTAACCATGGGCATAGTGGGACCTTGCCTGCAGTATCAATACCCTTGTTTGCACAGTGAGTGACCAACTCATCTCCACTAAGCCTACCACCTGGTCCCAGAGGCACCAGTTTTTTTGGAGGGGCAGGTTTCCTTGGCTTGCATGCCTTCCCCTTTCAGGCTGCCTACCTCAAGGCTGTCTCCCATAGCAAGCAGTATACAAGACTAGAGCACTGCCAGGTGGTTGTAACTCCCTTTGTGCCGTCCTCTTTTTACCTGGTGGCAACAGCAGGGGCTTGACTTACAACCAGGACGCAGAGCTTTTCCAAAGCTAGGCAGACTGAATACTAGACCTGTGCCAAATTTTACTCCCCTGCAAGCAGCACTTTGGACCCTTCTTTCACCATGTGACACCTGTCTTTTAAGTAAGTCTGCTTTATTTGCTGGGATAGTCTAATAAAACAAGAAAAAATACTCTGGATAATCCAGAGATTGTTTGTTTTTAAGCAACTAGGCACTGAGTGAAGCCAACTAGATGGAGAAATAAGAAACAACCAAGTGAACAAATACTAGCAGGGAAGAAAATCTGTCTGTGCAATAACAGTATAAAGGAGGAGCCAGAGATAAAAGTAAGTACAGTGTTGATTCTTCAGACTCACAGAAGAGTAGCAGCATGAGATGCTGAGTTACACTATAAAAGAGAAAGGCAGATGTTTTCCTCTGTGCCCCGAGGGCTTAGCAGAAATGAAAATGCATATATACACACACAAACAGAATAGGCCTTGTGGTTTTGGGGTTTCCTTCACCTAAAAACAACACAACCCAACAAAAGTAAAATGTATAAAAGGGGGAAAAACTGGGAGACAAAGGAGGAAAAACAGATATAAAGAATTAGGAGCCACTTTCCAACATGTTTTGCAGCACTTCATTAACACAGAGTAAGAAACAGCTGTAACAAAGCTACAAAAGGATTCACCCAGGTTATGAGCAAAATGCAAGAGGCAAGAATTGAGGATGTGAGTTTGCTGATACTCATATTAAACAATACTACTTATACATTCTGGAATAACCACCTAATTTCCCTCTCCGAGTAGGAAAGTGGACTCTTCAGAACACAACTGTTAAGTACATCCCCTTGGTTTGTTTTCTACTGCCACTCAAAACCCAGTGTTACTCAAAACAGAAGTCACAAGCAAGTTTCAGACAAAATATATATATATTTTTTAAAAAATCTTTACAATAAGTCAGGAAACATAGGAGCTTGCATACAGTTTATTATAATAACTCAGTTCTCAGCTCCCTACAGTTCAGACAACCCTGGTGACAGTGTTTACAACTTCTAATTTTTGCTTTCATAACTTTAAAGCAAACAATACATTTGAGTGTATTTTACTCTGTGCAAATAAGACAACTTTTGGAATCCTTCAGAAGAAATATCCAAGATTCTGTTTGCAGAGGTCCTTTGTTTCTCAAAGATGATTTATGAGAGGTTTTTCTTTTTTGTCTTCAGATAAAGTGCTCCTGTCCAGCAGAACCCAAAGGCCTTCAAGAGTTCAGAGAGTATGTTTAGCTCAGATAAAAAAAAAATAATTGGTCATACAAATTCCAGCTTCCCATGTCCGCTGTACATTCCCCAGTGGACTAGTGAAAGAATTTTATCATTGCTGAGGTCTGAATGTCTCATTTTATCACAGGTCATGCAGCAGTTCTCGTGACCAGTCACAGGCACCATGCATTCCAAGTCCAACTTTGCCACCTGCCCTTTTTTTGAATGATGTCCATGAAAACTGTAGTGCAAACGGGAGAGCATTTGCTGTCGCTGATCCTGCAGTCTCTTGTTTTCACTCCTGAGCATCCGCAAGGCCAGCATGATAAGGAGTACCAAGATTAGCCCACCAGCTATAGGAACAGCAATTACAGCTGCCCTGAACCATAGCTCTTTTGAAGAGGTCAATTCCTGAACCTTAGTGATGAGGTTCCTGCTGCTGTCATGTTGATATCTGCTCCCTTGTCCTGCAAAGGGGAAACAACAATGCATCAACAACTGTTTTTTTAACATAAGCAACTCCCTTAAACACCCCAGGGACAAATCTAAGCAGCCAGTCACACACTCTGCAGTATCTACAGAAAACACTCCTATTAAAAAAAAAAGGGCATTTTTAAGGCTGTTTATAGCATGGAATTTCTCAGCCTGACAGCTGATTTAGCCAGGAATGTTACTGCCATTGCCTCTTAGAAGTGATGTCAACCTGGCAAGACAAACCCCTAGTATTAATGCAGACAAAAATGCTACTTAGCTGGGCTGCCCCCCTGCAGCCAGCCACCCACTTCTCCCTCTGCTATCGCTGCTTATATGAACAACTAAATCAAAAACAGACATAGGAGGCTTTGACACTAGAGATATTTCACTGAAGCTTCCTTGTCCTACCTGAAGTATCACCCCTGGAAGAAGACAAAACATCATGTAGTCCCCTGTAATTGCACATATCTTCATGACAGCATTCCAATGTGGACATGGTGGCTGTGCCAGAGTGGTTTTGTGCTTGTTTGGCTTGGCAGATATCAGCTGTGCTTGCAATAGAGTCCAAGCAGCCATGAGTAAGTGGGGAATGTGTATTCTGAGGATCAAGCAGTCTGGAGAAGCAGGCACTCAGTTCAGATTTGCACATATAGCCGGTTGCAACACAGTGTGCAGCATCACAGTAGCATCTGATTTCACCTAAAAAACAAAAATTGTGCAAGAAAAGTAAGAATTTGGTTCCTCATCAGCACCTAACTAGGTACTCAATATTAGCCACAAGCATCACAGAACCAAATTTGGTGCCAGTTTTGGGGTCCTCCTCTGGACTGTAAATCCTTGAGAGCAGAGCTGTTTTCTTTCCATCACTGTACAGTTCCTACCTCCTTGTAACTTTAATCCCTGCAAATGCCTTGGGGCACTTGTTTTAATTACTACAGTCCTTTGAATTAAAGCAAGAACATTTCACTAAAACAAGGATTGGGGCAGGGGGTGTGTGGGGGGGGGGGGGAGCGAGGAAGGTCACAGCAGCTTTTTTTTTCCTAAGGTAAATAAATAAGACCATTTTATAGCTACTTCCACTCGCTGTCAGCAGTTGTATTAAACCACATGCAAAATGAAATCCCGATTTTAGAAGCAATACACAACTTCAGTCCTATAAGGAAGTCACATCTATGTTGAAAACCATTATTACAGGAGCAGCAGTCTAGTTTCATACAGGTAACACTTAACTGGGCGTAAGCACACAACAGAAATACTGGGTTTAAATATTTGTGTGACAAATAAAACCAAAAAAAGGGTCGGAACTGCTAAATTGTTTATTACCTCTCAATGCTGTGCCAAAATTTAAAAGGTTTAACTAACACCTTATAAAGCTATTAGCTAGAACCATTACCATCTAAGTTTCCCAGTCAGGAAGGTTTTTACTGTGTGAAACTGGGCAATTTCTCCAGAAAGAAAAACTCTTTAAGTAGCCATTCATGCAAAAAGGCCTTTTTTAACCAGCATTATAAAATGAAAACAGCGCAGTTTACAATTAATCTGTTTGCCAGAGCCAGTGTCTCTCGACTCGAACGTAGTTATTAAATGGGGTGAAACTAGAAGGCTAAAAGGGCTCCCTAGTTTTCCCCTCCCCAACGCTGCATGCAATCCAACATGCGGTCAAAAGGGGAAACACTTACACTGAAAATCCTATACCAGCTCTATGAAAAATCTCTCAGGAAACCTCAAAAATTTCTGAAGGAAGCGATAAAAAAGTTCCCTTCATAAAACTCTTCAGTCTGTGCTCTCTAAACTGCTCTGGTATGAATTATACGTGCCCCGTGCTGTAGGGAACACATCTCTTTCCAGGCAAGTTGCAACTCAAACTTAATTCAACGTGCCATCGATCCGAGGTTTAGGAGGCAGCCAGATTTGGGAGCGATCCTTCTAAGAGTGGACTTAAAACTGCTTCTGAAGTGCGTGGCATAAAGTCAACCTAATTGTCAGATGTCTTCCTTCTACAGTCTGCACTTCAAGAAAAAAAAACACCACACAGGCTTTCCTGCTGCCGCTCCTTCCTATGATGCTTCCTACCACCCCATACTTAAAAGTACTCTGAGAAATAGAACAAGCTCTGCCATCCCAAACAATTTCACTTCCCCTCTTTAAGCCTACCTTCATACTTTCCCCAAAAAAAGCTACTGTGGGCTCCAGGCCTCGAATTTCCCACTGCTCTTTAATAACTCTGCTTAATAGAAGCCAAATGATGGAGTGTCTCACTGTCTCCAGTCCAACTCCCTTGGGCTTTTAAACCAAGTAACCTAATTTCTCATGAATTTACACGCACAGTCAACCAGTATGTTCTAGTAAAAAGACTCAACCATTTTTCTAAGCACTCTATGCGAGGTCTTCTCTCTACCCTTTCTGGGAAAAAAAAATTAAAAATAGTTTAATCATTTTTTCATTGTATGAGAGTTAAGAGCAAGATGCCAATGAGGAGCGGCACCAGAGGCGACAGCCCTTCCATGAGCACAGCACGGGTAGAAAGTGAGACAACACACACACACACTTTCATCTTAACTGCTTATGCAATCGCGCTTCAAATTCTACCTTTTATTGAGCCAAGACAACTTTCTAAACAAAATCTGACAGGCCAGTCATCAGGTTAATGCAACTGCTTTTTAATTAAAGCCACCTTCGCGGCGAAAACAGAATGGACTTTGTATTACTGTATTAAAACTGTATTTCTGTCAATTCATAAAGTTTCTTCCTGCGCTATGCAAAAGGCCAGAAAGGGTATTTGGTATTTTGAAACAGTGAACAATGCCCTTCTGTTCCCTCCTCTTTCTTGTTACTGTATGTAGCTATTAAAGAAAAATGTCTGCTTTTAGTCAAGATGGCTACAGGAGAGACTGCAGGCTTCTCTTAAAAGCTTTTGAAGTCAGCAGCAGCCAGAAGTCTGTGATCCCCTAATTATATCATTATCAGGCACATAGTTTCAGTATCTGCGACTTCACATCACTCAGTCACTCCCTGTTCTGCCCGCTTTGATGGGGCCAGCAGGCTCCCCCCTGCACGCTGCCAGGGCTGTTATTTAGGGGTAATTACAGCCTTCCTCCCAAAATAAATAAATAAATGCCGCCGCACGGCAGCAGCACCGCGGGAACTTCGCCCCTAACCTCCTCCCCGCAGCACGGCCATTACAGGCAGCCGGCGGGTCCCCCCCAGCTCCGACCGCCCCGGTCCCCAGCCCCGCGGCGGGCGCCTGACAGGGCCACGCAGGGCCGTCCTGCCCGCTGGGACAACCGCCGGTCCCCACGTTCGGGCCGCCCGACACAGGCGGCCAGGTGGGAAAGGAGGAACTGGACGGGAGGGCGCAACCTCGGCGGCTCCCCGCCACCGCCCACCGACAAAGGCTCGGCGACAAGCTTCCGAGACTCTACGGGCCCCGTCGCGACCCGCTCCCGCCGGTCTCGCCCTGCTGCCGCCTGAGCGGCTCCTCCTGACCGGCTACCGTCCAGGCTACTCCTCAAGGCGTCCCCCGGCTTCCTACGCCCCTCGGGCGCGACTCCCCTCAGGCGCCCGGGTGCCCTCGGGCGCCGCCGGCCCCAGCTGCCCCTCCGCAGCCTCACCTTTGGTGAGCAGGACGGCCATGGCGCACAGCTCCAGTTGCAGCCAGATGAAGATGTAGCTGGAATGGCGATCCATTTACCCGCCCGCCGGCACGGCGCCGCTCGCCACAGCCCGCAGCGCAGGCACGGCGGAGCCGCTGCCGCTCGCCCCTGCCCCGCCGGAGCACCGAGGAGCCGCTCTCCCGCGGGCAGAGCCGTTGCGCGGCCACCGCTGCGGCGGGCAGGGGACGGTCGCGGCTCTCTGCCTTCCCTCCCTGCTCCGCCGCGCCGGCGTCCCCGTCCGCAGGAAGAGCTGCGGCTGACACCCTCCAGCCCGCCTGACGCTGCTCAACTGACACGGCGGCGGCAGCTCCCACCCCGTAAATACCGCCGGCGCCGGGCGCGGACCGGGCCACCGCCCCCTGCCCCTCCCCGCCCCGCTGGTTGCGCCGCTCGGAGGCGGGCGCGGCGCTCCCGGGCAGAGCTACTTCGCCCTCTCCGCCCCCGCTCCGCCCACCCGGCGGCGGCGGCCCTGGCCCCGCGGCGCGACGTGAGGTCCCGGAGTTCGCGGCGCCCCCGGGCGGCGGCGGCGGCGGCGGCGGCGGCTCCGGGCGGGCCGGCTGCGCGGGCTATTAACCGCGCTTAATTCAATGATGGGCAGTAAGTGCAGGCCTCCGGGCTCCCCGGGGTTCTGCCGAGATAGCGATCGCTGGCGGCACGGAGCGCCCTGACTCTACGCATTAGTCGCGGGGCTCTCCGGGGGCCGCAGGAGACTGGGCTCCGCCAAGATCCCTCGCAATAAGCCCCTCGGGGTGGCTGCAGCGCTGAGTTGCATAAGCAGATGTAACAGCTCTGGTTGCAGGCTCGGCGGAGCCGCGTTTAATGAATAAAAGGCGCTGCTCGGCTCTGGCTTCCCGGTGAAGGACAGAGTTATGGCGAGACGAGACCCGCTGCTCCGCGACCCGAGCACTGCCACCTGGCCTCTAGCCGCCAGCTCTGCTCCGGGCACTCCGAGCGGCAGGAGGGTGCAGCAGCGCTGCAGCTGGGTGGGTTTTCTTCCGAGGTTACGAAACTCCGACGTGCGGGCTTGAAGCGGTGCAGGGCTAGGAGCATTCTGTTGAAAGCAGACTGTGCTGCGGCCGCCCCATCCCTACCAGCCACACCACTCGCGGCTTGGGCAGCTAAGGGGAGTTCGGTGCCTCTCGCTCAGACTCCCTGGCATCCTGCTCCGTCCACGCAGCAGCAGCAGGCCCATGGGCCAGAGCCATCAGCAAATACACCCCGTGGTGACTCCGTTCTCCCCTCCAAAACAGCTGTTGGAGATAGAAGCAGGAGATGTTCCACCACCAGGGTCTCTCTGACAGCTTTGTGGGTCCGGTTTAGCTTGGACAGTTTTCCCTTCACGTGTTGGTCCTAAAACAATGTGTCCCATAGTTAAAATCTCTTTGCTAACTTAGCCTTCTCCTTTCTGTTCTCATTACGAACCCTGATTTCTCCAGCACTTGCACACCGACTGTTTCCCCCTTACAGGCAAAATGCTTTAACTATTTGGGTCTACAATTACTAGTAAAGCTCTTGGGTGATATGTAGATAAGAAGTTATCAGTAAAAATGAGTTCAGAATTTGAATTTGAAATGTTTCGTGAGCCTTTATAGACATTTTCAACTCAGGACAAAATACCTTGTGACAGACACATTCCCCCCCTGAAAGAGAAAGGAGGAAATATCAAACCTAAGACTGAGATAACCCCAGTTTACTTTGGCAGAGAGGAACAGACTGGATCTCCAGCTAATTAGTGTGATGCCATCACACTGTAATGGTTTTATTGGGAGTCTTGGCGATTTGCATATGCATAAGACAGATGCGTGTGTGCTGCACCACAGCCTTTACCCTTCTGTTACATGTATTTGCACTCCGCCACAAAGTTAATCCTTATTTCTGTTTAGAAATAACAAAAAAGGAGAGATCAGCCAAGCCCTATCTCCTGCTCTGGCACCAGCTGTCAGACGCTCATTTGCAAAGGCACAAAAAAAAATCATTCATAATAACTCAGAATCATTACAGCAACATGCGCGGTTGTGCTGCTCCTGTTCCTGCCGCTGGTGACAAGCGCATTTAGCAGATCTCATTTGTCACATGTGATACCGACAGGCTGGAAATGGCTTTTATTCCTGGAGCCACATTGCTGCACTAAGTAACATGAGAGACTCCCTGAGAATTATAAACATCCTGGCCGAGGGACCGTGGGCACGCTAACCGGTAGGCAATGTGCTTGCCATCACTTCGGAGCAGCAAAATTTCATTGACAGCTGTCAAGGTTGAATTGTGAGGTACGATTTGCTGTAAAAAAAAAACAGCTAATTCTGTACACTGTAGGCATGCTTGAAATACCACAAGTGGCAGAGGGGTGGCAGGGATCACTCCTCAGCCTTAGCCTCTCCCCCTCTAAAGCAACTAATTTAAAGACCCTTTGGGGAACTTATGGATCAAGCCAGGGTGTTGGGAGGGGGGGACTGACTGGCTCAGCGCATCTGCTTCCTCGTGGGTACTCTGCTCAAGGAGCTGCGCAAGGATTGCGTGGGGTCCTCTGACAGACCATAACACAAACAAAATAATTCAGCTTCTGCAGCGCTAATTTGCTTTTGTTTTAGAGGCAAGAGCAAACAGGGCCAGACTGGCCTGTAAAAAGGGACAGGAGACAGACCCAGCACAAAGCCATAATAACAACATGTTCTGCAACCAGAAGGAATGTGGGATAATGACTACAAGGAACCATCAAGGAAAGCGTCAGGAGCCTGAGGCTACATGACGTGTCTCCAGAAGCCATGGGAGAGCAGCCTGGAGCCTCCTCTTGAACGGACTACACAGCCCTACAGAGCAAAGGGCTGCTCCCTCCCACCAGATCCGGTGAAGCCCTTTGAAACCAACACAAATGAAGGACCTGGTTGCAAAATCAGCCTCTGGGCACCTCAGGGAAAGGGAGCATCTCGCAGGAGCACATTTCCTTCGGCATCAGCTCACAACTGTGTCAGAGATACAAAATTTTGGCTTTGAGAAGACAGGATTACCAACCAAAAGATGAGCTCCATCCAGGGAGTCTTTATGGGCAACTCAAATGCTGGTCTGGTATTTTTACTTCTTTTCACAACCCAGTAATTGCAGTGCCACGTTTCTGCCAGGAAGACCTAAAAACAGGAATCCTCCTTAAAGACCATTCAAATATCCAAGGTCCTGAACCATTCCAGACAGGACTTTTCCTATCAGGCAAGCAGCTTCTCAGCACAAGACCTGCCTCCCCCCTACAATCATATTTAAGCAGGTCTTGCACTGCAAAGCTGCTTGCCTCTGCAACTGCATTCAAGAAAAGGCTTGCTGTTTTCCACCGGGAGCATGTGAGCAGTGCTGCCATGCAAGATTCTCCTCGGCATCTCAGTCCTTCCCATGAAATCTCAAACCACATCCACCTTCTCCAGAAGCTCCACATGTTTGAGAGCCTTAGCACAAGCATGAGAGGATGACTGTTGTGAGGTGTTTAGATCTGTCCTAGATCAAGGAGGAAAATATGAAAAGCTGAGACAGAGGTCAGCCTGCAGCATTTGCAGAGTATATAACTTTGAACAAGAGGAAAGCTCCTCTCTGGCTTGGGGAATCCAGCTTTAGAAAACTCAGCCTCCACCCTTTGCATTGCTGCTTTCATGTTGTTTGCTTTCTCCTCTTCACATGAACTGGCATCAATGCCTGTCTCTGCTGCTCCTGCCTACCATCATGTCCCAGCAGCAGCAGCAGCATTCCTGCAAAACTGTCTGAATTGAGCCAACACCTCTACCAGCAGGTGCCTCTGATTTAAGGAACTGGTCCTAGAAAAAGTCTGCAGTAAAAAGTAATTCCTTCATCTGGCAGCTTTGAACATCATCATGAATTCCTCACCCTTTTGTAAATGTGCCTGGCATGCTGGCAACTCACCACCACTTCTCCAAAATGTTTGGATGCAACCTTTCAGGCTACCTCTGTCAAACAACCCTGGCAGCAGCATATTCTCTGCTTGTTGGAACCATTCCACTTACACACCCTCCAAAAGAGAAAGATTCTGGGGAAAACAAATTAGTAGCAATTGCAGTTTGGAAATCCATTCTACCTTCACCTCTATAGCCAAAGCATCACAGCAACCCTTGTCCTGGGTAAACCTGCATTCCTCAAGGAGTTGAGGATTTGCACCCTGCTGGGTTTGCATGTGCACGGTGGCGTTTGTCAGTATAGCCACATGAGAAGCCAGTTTCACTGGCAAGGGAAGGTTAGCACAGCCACACTGCAGCCATTCCAAGCTGGTGCCAGTGTTAGCACTGCCACACTGCAGACACTTTATACTGGTGCCAAGGTTAGCACTGCCACACTGCAGTCACTTCATACTGATGACAAGGTTACCACAGCCACACTGCAGCCATTTTAAGCTGGTGCCAGTGCTAGCACTGCCACACTGCAGTCACTTCAAACTGGTGCCAAAGCAATGTCCATGCACCATATCCTTTTTTCTGTGCTCCTTGCAATTAGGATTCAGCTGGGAATTTCTCCCTTGGAAACAATATAAAGCATTGGGAGTATCTAAAGCATCTCTGGAGCAGTATTAATCAGGGCAGTACTTTTTTTGTTAACTGCTCAGCATTAGCCAATATGCAGTTTTGGTTTTCCACTTATTTTGCTAGCATTCTGGATATGATACACTTATGTCTGACTGAATTACCTATGTTTATGCTGATTATTGCCTTTAAAAAATAATTAAGGGTTAAGCTAGCATAGTTATGCTCAGCATAAAGCCCAGGGGCAAGAAACATAATATGACTCTATGCAGTTTCTTTGGCTTCCCATTACTGGGGCTGGCCATGGATTTACTAAACCAAGTAGCCATTTGAGGAGCTAAGACTGCACAGCCCAAGCCTGGCTCCCTCCCTGGCCGCTCCCCTGGGACAGACAGGCTGCTGAGCAGGTTCCCGCAGGTGAGTGACTCCTGGGGAGCTTTATCCCCAGTAACTGGGGTAGTTCAAAGAGGTAGATGGAGGCCTGCATGCCACATGCCTGCTCACTTTCGGCAGCAATTAGCATGTCCCCAGTGAAACCTGCAAGCTGGAGGGGAGCTGCATTGCAGAGTTGCTCAGTGATACTTGTTCACATGAAATAAATAGGAAACAAGGCTAGTGGCTGCCCTTCATGCACCTGTGCTATATCATCCAGGTGGCATCAATCTGCACACTTCCCCAGATAGAGAACATGATAAAGAGATATGCAAAGGCCCCAGAAAGTCGAAGCATTTGCTGCCATGCTCTTCAGTTTACTTTAAAACCAATCCTCTCCCCCCGAAATGAGCTGCACTTCTACTCCTCCCAATCAATAGGAAGATTTGCATTTATCCTCCTGGAGGCATCTCTGCTAGGACCAGGGCCAGAGCCATCCAATCGATAGGGGGGAAGCTGGAGCAAGGCTGGAAAAGAAGCAGCAGAGAGATTCCCCGAGGGAGAAATGCAAAACACTGGAGAGAGGCAACAATTATTGTAATTGAAGGTAATGAGGCCGAGGCGCCAGCTCCAGCTCTGCTTAACATCATTCAATACAAAGTGAGACACACATGAAGGAGACAGCCTGAGCCCGGCTTGTCCCGGTGCAGCCCAGCCCGGCTCCCTGCCCGCAGCCCGGTTCCCTGCCCGCAGCCAGCTCTGCCCGCAGCCCGGCCCAGCTCCCTACCTGCACCCCGCATCCAGCCTTGCTGGCAGCCCGCACCCCATCCTGCCCTTCTCATTGCCTTAGCTCCCTCCTGCACCCTCCTCCCCACAACCCCCCGCCAGTGGCAGCACGGGTGCTCCCGGGACAGGTCTGTCTCGTATATGGACGGCCCAGCAGCGTAGGAGCTGATGCATCCAGGCTCTAGATTTGACTGGTCTTGGGGTCATGGAGTTCTCTCTTTCCTTTCCGTAGGAGACTCCCACGTCTGTATCATCCTCACAGAATCCTCGAATCGCAGAATGGTTTGTGTTGGAAGGGGGCCTAAAGGTCATCTAGTTCCAACACCCACCCTGCCATAAGCACAGACACCTTCCACTTGAGCAGGACTGTCCTGTATCTTCAGTGTGTTTATCCTCACTGTGTGCTGAAAGTCACATGCTGGGCATCAAATCACTCAGCAAGGACAAGTACTGACTTGTCCCGGGGCAGGACAACAAACTACTCCAAGCTCTTAGTATCGAGGCCTCCCTCTACACATCCTCCCATCTGCCACCCTAGTTTCTCTCCTCCACAGCTTCCCCACTATGCGAGAAGCTGGGGGAACAGATTTTCCTGGAGATGGACTGGAGAAGATGCTGCAGAGGAGAGGATGCTTCAGAAGGGGAGAGAGTGCTGGACTGGAAGAAAGGATGCTGGAGAGGGGGAGACGGTGCTGGGAGGGCAAGAGGGTGCTGGAGAGGAGCTTACGCTTTCCGCTGGGACTCCGCCTGGCACGGCAGGTGTTTTCGTGTCTGACACTAGACCTGACCTGCACAGCCGCCAGTACCGGAGCGGAGCTCGCACCAGCTTTCGGCAGCGTCTTTAAGGAGACGCAATCGTTGTTTTGGACTTTGGTTCCTCAAGCACAGAACCCCGCTCGCAGCCTCGGCGGCCGCGGTAGGCAAGCCGTCAGCAACGTGATGGACTTACTGAACCCTCCCGTCGATGGGCGCCGCCGGGGGCGAAACGGAGCCAGAGCCGGTAAAGGCGGCGGTGGCCCTGGCGGCTGGCTGCGGGCTCAGGGCGGGCAGGGCTTGCCCCCTACCGGCAAATCCAGCCCTAGCAGCGAGCTGCCGGAGCCCTCTCCTGCAGCCGGCCTCGTAACTTCTGCCCTGCAAAATAAGGGAGTGAAAGGAGCTAGGACAGCAGTATGCGGCTGCTTTTGGTGGGCAAAGTGCAGCTGCTGCAGGCGTAGCCGTGGGTGACCCCAGTGCAAACCATAACCGGTGGTACACGGATAACATTAGCTCCTAACCCAGCAGGAGTTAACATCCAGGGCTCAGCCATCACCTTGTGAAACACCCCTGTAAGGGTGTTAGATGTCAGAATTCATAAACGGTACCTAAACAGTCAAGCACCAGCTATCAGATGTGAGTTATCAAGTGTCTAGAGATAAGGCACGGAAAATATTAGGAATTCACTTTAGATCCCAAGCATGAGAAATCATTAGTTACATCCTGACACAGTGCAGCATGCATGTGGGAGAGGAGTGCTAGCACCAGAGTCATAACATGGCCCAAACCCCCTGAAATTGAGCACCACTGTAACAGGACAGAGCATACAGTTCAAGTAGGATTTATTACAGAGAGCTCCAGCTGGCACATGCAGTGAAACTGTCATATGTAGTGAAACTGTCATAGTGGCCAGTCAAACCACAGCCTCTCACGAAAGGAACAACAACAAAAAAAGCTCATTTCCATTTGAAGGAAGCATCTCAGGCTCATATTTGCATATTCAAGACGGTGGTCGATGGTCGTGAGATCTGATCACAGATGTCAATTCTTTGGAGGACTTACACTCAGCAGTCAAACCCTGGGATGCTCTGCAGGGGCTGGGGGCTATGTGAGGCTGTTCTCTGCTCTTGCAAATAATTATTGTCAGCAGCCCCTCCACAGTGGCAGCTCTAAAAGCTTTTGATGCAGGTAAAGGAACTCTCCAGTGATATGTTATTCAGTATTAGTCAATATTTATTGCTCAAGCTCTGTTTTCTGAGACATATATTTCAGAGCCAAATGCCAGAGACAAGGCAGTCAATGCGTCTCTGGAAAGCCTATATACATTATAATGGACTGGAGCCTCAGCTACTTAAGTAGGCTGCACTCTACGAGTTGACACCAAACTCCAGATCTGACAGGCAAATGCAGAGGCAGTAGAGACGGCCAAAGGCAGAGCTAGATCTCAGAGCAAAGACCAGCGGCTTCAGGAAGATGGATACGTATCTTAGTAACACCTTAATAATTCAGCTTCAGAAAGCTGCTGTTTGAAAAAGGAGTCAGCAGAACATCTAAACACAGATGTGAAATAAGAATAAAAGTCCTTAGTTCTCATTTCACTGTGAAAAACATAATGGATAAGAATATTTGTGAGACAGGGTACATGTGGAACTATGAACCAAGTAAGGGCTGTAGACTTAAATTCTAGCAGCATGTGGTGATGGTCAGGGGGGCTATGAGAGTGTGGATTCTTCCCTTCTGTGGCTCTGGGGCAGGGTCAGACACAGCTTCTAGTTCTGATAACTGGGAGTCAGGAAAGAAGGGGGGGCGGAAAAGGCAAACAAGAGGACAAAAGGAGCTGCATCGAACTTTGATGAATACACAACAGGCTGGGAACACTGAACACTCTATATACTGAGTTGCAGGCAGCATCTGAAGACCTAACCTCATCATCTCTGGCGAGTTTAATCAAGGAGGGTGAAGGTGGTCACATAGTCAGCTTGCTGCCAGCCCTCACTGAAAGACTCCCAGCCTTGTGGCATCACCTGCAGAAAGAATCATCCACAGCCTGGCAGTGAAGCACCTGAGGAATAGGTCTGAGCACTGTCCTGCCACTCTCCGATGGAGTGGATAATCTCAGACAGAGGAGAAGGATATAAAGCTCTTGCCACTAACATCACAAGATGCCACAGCAGTTCATCTGTAGCAGCACTGCAAGATCAAAGGCAGATCAGGCAGAGCAAAGTATTGGGTTTAGGGAAGCAGAATTCTGGCAGAAAGTGATACAACAGACCCTCAAATTTCTCACACTCCAGGGTTGAGAGGCAGTGGGGGTGGAGGGGTGGGGAGAGGAGAGGAGCTGAGAGAGCTGATAATCCTGTGAGGGGGAAGAAGTGTGGCCCCTATGTTTTTATAAGCACTAAAGGCAAAAATGCAAGACACAGGACTAGAAAAAAAATATTAAGAAGCCTCAGAGTAAAAAAAAAACAAACCAGTCCTGATTGTTCTCAGAGCATCCCTCACAATGCAGAGTCCTTTTCCTTCCCAAGCACAGATTTTAAACTTACCCTTACCATGGGGGTAACAGAAGGATCAGTAGTGGAAGCCAAATTAAGGGAGATGGCTGCTGAACACTTCATGCCTGGCTGTTGAGCCACAAAAATCAGACACAAGCATCCGCATGAATTAGTGTCCCTGTTGTCAGCCCTAGATACTTGCATTTCTAAAGAAATACAGGTTATTAACCTGAATTGCACTGCCATCATTAAAGCTCTGTGCCTAGAGAGGAAAGACCACTGAGCTGCTCTTTCCAAAGCAGAGGTGGCAGGGGGGCAGTGCTGGCACCAACTCTGCTCATATTCCAAGTCAAGCCAAGCACCATTTCATCTGACCCCATCTCTTTGCCCTTCCTGAAACCCTCAGGTTGTGACACAAATGCCAGCTGAAACATTTCTGTTTCCAGTAGCAGGAGGTGCCATTTGGTTCAACACAGGCACAGGATTTCTTAGCCCATTTGCCTGTCAGCTGTGCCTGTTTCCCTTGCTGTGACAGAGATGGCACTTAGGAGTCCAGAGGCACCTAGATGACCTTCTTGTACCATCGAAGCAAAAAGGGAGCTCATCAAGGGAGTGAAGCACAGGCAGGACTACAATACCATTTCAGCTACTGTGACAGGTTTGCTGTCACACGGGGCTGTGAGACATGCTAGCCAGCACAGATACACTGGGTGGCAGCAGGGCTCCAGGCCTTTGCATGGCTGCAGGGCTGCTCTTTGCTCTGTGCCAGCCTTGTGCTCAGGCCGAGGCAGGTTGTTCTCCCCTCTCAGCAGAGGGGCTGGAGAAAGTGACAGACGTATTGCAGTGGTGGCAAATAGCTAAGAGCTGAGAGTGACTACCTAAACCCTTCCCTGTGCTGGGGGGCTCCTGTGTCTATCTGTGCTGCTCAGCATCAAAGGAGCTCAAGATCATCCCTCCTGACATGCTCTTCAGGCCTCCCCCAGACACCTGGTCTCACCTTTGCCTCTGCTGCCGACAGTGCTTTGCCCTGTGTTTATATGTGAAGCTAGAAAGGAGCAAAGGCAACCAGTACTAAGTGCTGAACTAGGAGAAAGGCAGTGAAACAGGCCACGGTAGAAAGGAGCCCACCAAGCTAGCAGGGAGGAAGGATGAGAAATGAGCCACCAGAGCAAAAAGCAGTGAGCAGATCTAAACACCAACCCCGCAGTGATAGAAGTTGGCCCTGGTGCTGTGCTGAGGGAACAAGGTGTGAGGTGCCAGGAAAAAGGGACGCAGTAACGAAAGCTAAGGACACGCTGACTGACAGGCATGCAGTGCCAGACACCCACACGTGAAAAACTGTCTTTGCTGACCATTCTACTGGTTGCAACTTGACAAGCTGATGAGCCCAGCTGGCACTGTGGTGGTGCTGGGAAGAACTGGATGTGAAGAGAATCATAGACTCAACCAGGTTGGAAGAGACCTCCAAGCTCAGCCAGTCCAACCTGGCACCCAGCCCTAGCCAATCAGCTAGACCATGGCACTAAGTGCCTCAGCCAGGCTTTGTTTGAACACCTCCAGGGATGGTGACTCCACCACCTCCCTGGGCAGCCCATTCCAATGCCAATCACTCTCTCTGCCAACAGCTTCCTCCTAACATCCAGCCTAGACCTTCCCCGACAGAACTTGAGACTGTGTCCCCTTGTTCTGTTGCTGGTTGCCTGGCAGAAGAGACCAACCCCACCTGGTTACAACCTCCCTTCAGGTAGTTGTAGACAGCAATGAGGTCACCCCTGAGCCTGAGGGTAAATGCAGTGAGAGTGCACATGAAGTCTGAAGAGCAGTTTGGCAGGAGCCTTCAGGGACACCCCCTGTGCAGGACAGTGCTGTCAGGATCCATCTCTCTGCTGAAAGGGACCCTCTGTGTCCTTTGTGACAGCTCTAACAATTGTTTTTTCATTCCTAAAGCCTGGTACCTTGCTCCAGAAACGAATCATTATTTCCAGCATGCCACGCTCAGGATTTTTCCCTGTGCTCGGAAAAGAAGTCTCTCAGTGGCCTACTTCATCCCTGATCATCCTGCAAGAACCCTTGGATGGGGAATATCTCCCCGTGGCTGGTGGAATTTTTTCCTTTCTGATTCCAGTGATGTAATTAGGAAAGCACAAATGACGTGGCCTTTTCGGAAAGCCTGCTCCTTCCCTCTTTGCTGGCACATCTGGAGCAGTCCTTCACACTGTGTTTGTGTCAGAGATTTACTTCATTCGTGTTGAAAGAAGAGGCTGTCAAAAATCTGGAAATGGACACTGTGCCAGGGTGCTACCTTAATCCTTAAAACTACACAGCTGCCTCTGACTCCCTCAGCACAGATTGCTCACAGACCTGGTGGCATGCAGTGATTTACCACCCTCTTAACCCCCAGTGGGGATTGGCAGATAGTATGTCAGGAGATAGCTTCAGCTTCTAAAGCATGTTTCTTCCAGAAGAGCCCTAAAGCCCAGTACCAAAGCAGCCAAAATGATTCATTTGATTACCAATTCTGTTAAAAGACCCATGCCTTCTCAGGTGTGCTGGGGGCGACAATCCTCAACAGAAACACACGAGCCAGATCTGGGGGAAATGAAACCAACAGCAATTGATTCTCTCTGTGTTGTGAAACACATCATCTGTCTCCAGTCCCCATGATCTTATCATGATCTTAAACTTCACTGGATCTTTACCAAGAACAATCCTACAGCTGACTCAGAGACGTTCAGAGCTTCTCGTTCCTCATTTCATCCACACTTAACAAGTAAGACTGGGATCCCTCTGGACAATCTCACAGCTTTAAGCTCCTGTTTGATACAGAAACACTTTTGTGTACCGAAGACCTGTTTGCAAATCAGGTCTGAACATGACAAACAAGGGAAGCAAAGCAAGTCATCAGTGCAAGCCATGCAGCATCCACAGCCGGAATGATTCCAGAACTCTGCATGCCCAGCAGTAACACTCCTGACAGTATCCCCCTTGGGAAAAGTCCCACTTGCTCCAACACTGCTTCTGTCAGCAGAAGGCAGCATGCTGTGGACAGTGTTGTACTGCAGGAGACAAAAGACTCTCTCTTCTCACAGCTTCCTTTTAAAGAGTGCTTTTACCAGAAAAGCATTATGAAATACTACGTCCTTGTGGCAGTCATCAGACGCCATCATTTTTGACCTCTTAAGAATAGGGGAAAGGAACAGAAATGAACTCTATTTCTTAATCCAGTGTCAAAAAGCATTCAGTTATACAAAGTCTTGCCCTACCCTGCACTGGATTCCTCCTCCAGTACATAAAATAATGTGTGAGACTTGTACAGCATCCAGGATTGAAGCCATCGAGTTCTACAGATGTTCGAAGTTCATTTATAATCATCCAGGAATGACAAGGAAAGAGCTGCAGGCAGCAGTAAATTATCCCAGCACACATTATCACTTCAGAACCAAGGAAAAATAAAAATAATGGTGGATTTAAAATAATAATAAAAAAAAAAAAAGAGTAAGAAATAGACCTAGAAAGGACCTTAAAATCATGACTTAGATGCCTGGTACTGTTGTCCCCCTGGAGAATCAAATCATTAATCTAACATGCTAAGCTGCTGCAAGGAGAGGCTCAAATTGAATAATAAGCAATCTAAGGTACCTGCTTATCACAAGAGCTTCTTCCTTCCTTTCCCAGTAATCTTAGTAGTGTCAATGCATCTTGGTTTGTAACAGACTGAGCTGTGCAAGCTGTTGGCACAGCTCAAAGCCACAGTGGGCCCTTGTCACCCTCTCAGCTGCTATGGCATGACTACCTTTGACCCAGGAATGAAAGGTAAGGGAACAGGATCTCCACCCAGGTTACACCCAGGAAAATGTTTTCTTGGTGCTGGAGATGGGTTTATGGTACAGAGGAAGTGTTTTGGCAGAGAGACCAGCCTGTGTCCAAGCAGATTTGGGAAGGCAAACATACAGGATCCAAGTCTTCATTCTCACATTAAAATCAGTCTATTAGACTTCTTAATCATCTTCTTGCAACATTCTGATTGTGCTGCCAACTGAGCAGGTCAACAGATTTTGTTTTCCCTCTGATATACACTGGGACTGCAAACAGGCTACAACATCCCACCTCTTCTGGGAGCTGCCAGGACCTCTTCCTTCATGAAGACAGATAGATGCCAAACCAGGCCAGAGTGCAGAACGAAAGGAACAGGCAGTCACAGTGTTCCCATCCTCTTGTCCAGATTTTCTGCCTTCCAAATTGCTAAGGCTTGAAATAAAAGGAACTTCTGCAGCTCTGTATGAAATAAAAGGAACTCCTGCATCTCTGTAAGAAGTGAGGGACACTTGGAGATGCCGAGGAGCACTGGTGTCCTGCACTGACAGGCCCAGCGAAACGAGAGACTGAGAAAACAAAGCTGACCGCAGAGTCCAAGGGCACAGCCCCATTTACACCCAGTGTGGGTGTTCATTAGAAGCACCTTCAAAACACAATCACCTTTCCTCAAGAAATGAGGAGTCTTCACATGACTTCCTTCCTCCACGAATCAAACAGGATTGTGAAAACACCTGTGAGTCACTCAGCCTGTAGTGTTCTCTCACCAGCTTTGCACTGTGAAAGCTCCTCCAGTGAATGCCAGCAGCAGCCAGGGACTCACCCTGGCTCAGGCTGAGCACTCCCACACTCTGCCACCCAGGCTTCAATTTTTTACTCCAGAGAAGGCCTTTGGCATAGACATTTTACTGCTCTGCGAGGCATTGTTGTGTGAATTATCACTGCAAGCTTCGGTTTAAGAAGATGAAATCAATTAAATTGCAGAGTGAAGCCTGTGGATGGAAAAGAGAGGATTTCATTCTGAGGTGGTGTTGCTGTGTAGAGCTCTTATTCAAAAACCATTTGGAAGAAGGTAGCTTTGAAAGCCTGACCTTGCAAGACCTCAAACAGCATCACTTCTCCTTGAAGTGGAGCAATAAGCCATGGCATTACTATGTAGCATACTGATCAAAATGTACTCTTCTGTCCCTAGACACCTTCAGCCTCCTGCTATGTCCTCTCACATGGCTTCACATCATGGTTTTTCAGCATGGCACCTCTGTAATGGAACAGGTTGCAGCTGTGCCCAAGTGCTTAGCTTAGCACAGCAGGGGATGCTGGAAGCAGGGGGTTAACATGTCAGAGGAACCACAGCCCTTCAGCTTCCCCTTGCAGCCAAATGCAGAACCTGCCAAGTGCTGTTCCAATAAAAAGCAACTCACACAATCTGTAAGTGTAATAAAATAGCTGTTAACAATTCTGTAACTCTCTTTCTTCAAGCTTGTAAAAGCCTGAAGGTCAGCTGGAAGTCAAGCTGCATTTCTTTGGGAGGAGGGCAGGCCAATGCTGGGTGACTGCTTCCTGTCCTTTTACCTCCTCCTCTGGAGTTTCCGAAGGGCAATCACTTTGCCAGGAGGGGCTTTATGCCCTTCAACAGGAGAGCAAATGGACCAGAAGGGTGTGGTGAAAGGAGAGTGGGTACCAAGAGAATATGCTCAGAACTGCTCAGATCTGCCTTTCTTCAGTGGTGACACTGAGTGAACATTTCAGTTCAGTAGTCTGGGAGAAATAAGCTGATGGCTTCCTCCTCCATCTGAATGCTTTCCTGTGTGGCCTGCCCTAGGTGATCCTGCTTTGGCAGGGGAGTGGGACTTGAAGATCTCTAGGGGTCCCTTCCAACCCCTTCCAATATTCTGTGATTCTGTGATTCTCTATGCTTGGTGCTAGAGACTGAAAACCATGAAGGGAAAAGAGAAGATCAGATCCTGTTCCTTCATAAGTGCAAGCCTTATAACCATGCAATGATCTTCAGACTCACGCAGGTTTGGGGGTGGGTATGCAGTCTTGTATGTCCAAGCGTAAGGCCACTGACAAAAGGAACAAAGTGGCTTTGCCGCATACATACGTGGGGAAGTGGGATGGATGGAGAGAGGGGGCAAAAGGGTAGAGGAGGCAGAAAAAATTCATCACCATTCTCTCGTCATGAGACACTCCATTTCTAGCTTGGCAAACCAAGTGAATTTATTTGTCATCTCCAGGGTCAAAAGCCTCCTCATTTAATCACTAAGATTTGCAGGAATGGAATGTGTCAACACTTAGAGTAAAAACAACCAACATGAAGACAATGTTTTCCCCAGTAGTTTCCCAACTGTGTCCCCAAGTACACCAAATTCCTGAAAGCAAAAGCACCCAGACAGTGCAGACGGAGGGCCAAGCAACACTGCTGGAGCAGCCCAGTGAAATCAGCTGCAATTGCTAAATGGTGCAACCCACTCCAGTCAATTGACAGTAGCAAGAATAAAGTCTGGATGGCTGGATCCCTTTATTGCTTCAGGGAAGGATACATTGCTATAGTTCTATTACATTTCATATTAAAATTCTGCTTGTTTGAGCTTAGCAAGAAGGGAATCCAAGGTGGGGGGAAAAAAGGAGAGCAGTAGCCTGCAAAACCAATTCAAACACAGGCTGTAAGACCAAGCATGTTTTGCAAGGTTGCATAGCAGCACTCAAAGCCCTGCCCCTTCCTAACAGCCTTTTGCTTTCATTATTATACAGTAGCTGAGCCCGGAGTCTCCAGGGGCAGGTTTGGATGAGCACTATGAGGAGGAAAAGTGAGGCCAAACACCAAAGGGAAGCAGAGCTTCACCCTTCCCTCTGGGTGCTACAAGTCCTTGTGCACAGAGAAAATTCCAAGGTACAGACACACCTGCAACACTCTGCCTTTTAAATGTGTTGTATCTCTAAGAAGCACTCTTTAGAAATCCTGTTGCCCAAAACATCTTCTGCAGAAGGAGTGCAACAGCAGCTCAGATAATGGCCAGAAGCACAAGGGGCACACAAAAATCACAAAACAGAGTCAGTTTTTCACTCAGCCTTAGGGTTTTGGCTCAGCTCTAATCAGGAAAAAGTTTGGGTCCCCTGTGGGTTTGGTTCCAGGAAACTAACTGTAGCACTAGAAGAAGGTGGAGCAGTTTCAGAGGGAGCTGGTGGGGTTTGTGCCCGGTGAAGAACTGCAGAAATTGAAACAACCCCAAAATAAGCCTCTGTGTGCTCTTTTGGGAAACACTGTAGAAATACCACTAAGGTGTGAGTGGTGAGGAGAAGGGGAAACCACATGTTAGCCCAGAAAACAACCCCCTGTGATGCCCAAACCAGCTCTGGCATCCTTTGATCTCCCTGCAGGAGCTGTGCAGGGGATGCTCTCCCCAGGGAGGAGGCTGGTCTCGGGTTTGGGGCAGCACAAACCCCGCTGCTGCCACTGCTGTGGGGGTGAATCACAGAATCAGCCAGGTCAGAAGAGACCTCCAAGATCATCCAGTCCAACCTAGCACCCAGCCTTATCCACTCAACCAGACCATGGCAGCCCATTCCAATGCCAGTCACTCTCTCTGGCAACAACTTCCTCCTAACATCCAGCCTAGATCTTCCCTGGCACAACTTGAGACTGTGTCCCCTTGTTCTGTTGCTGGTTGCCTGGCAGAAGAGACCAACCCCACCTGGCTACAGCCTCCCTTCAGGTACTTGCAGACAGCAATGAGCTCTGCCCTGAGCCTCCTCTGCTGCAGGCTGCACACCCCCAGCTCCCTCAGCCTCTCCTCACAGGGCTGTGCTCCAGGTCTCACCAGCTTTGTCGCCCTCCTGTGGACACCTCCCAGTACTGCAACATCTCTATTGAATTGAGGAGCCCAGAACTGGACACAGCTCTCCCTTGTCCTGCTGGCCACACTGTTCCTGATACAGGCCTGGATGCCATTGGCACTCCTGCCCACATGGGCATGCTACTGGCTCACGTTCAGCTATTGTCTGCCAGCATCCCCAGGGCCCTCTCTGCCTGGCTGCTCTCAGCCACTCTGTCCCCAGCCTGTAGCACTGCTTGGGGTTGTTGTGGCCAAAGTGTAGAACCCTGCACTTGGCTTTGTTCAATCTCATCTCCTTGGCCTTTGCCCACCCATCCAGCCTGTCCAGGTCCCTCTGCAGGGCTCTCCTACCCTCCAGCAGATCCACACCTGCTCCTAGCTTGGTGTCATCTGCAAACTCACTGATGCTGGACTCAATCTCCTCGTCCAGATCATCAATAAAGATATCGAACAGGACTGGGCCCAGCACTGATCCCTGGGGCACACCACCGGTGCCAGCTGCCAGCTGGATGTGGCACCATTCCCCACCACTCTCTGGTTTCTGCCATCCAGCCAGTTCTTGACCCCTATCAGAGTGACTCTGTCCAAGCCATGAGCTGCCAGCTGTGCCAGGAGCTTGTTGCGGCAGACGGTGTCCAAAACGCTGGAAGGGAAGAAGCCCGGCCCCGGCTCTGCCCTGCGTGCGCAGCCAGCCCGTGGAGCCGGCAGGTGGGCGGCACAAGGGCGCGCAGGGGCAGCGGCACAAGGGCGCCGAGCGGCGCAGACCAGGCCTGTTTCCGGGCCGCTACTGCCACCTAGCGGCGAGCGTCCCAGCGGGACACCGCGGCCCTCAGCGGGGTACACACCGCCGGCCCCGCGGGAAAGGCTCCTGGTGCTCCCGAGATGTCAGCATCGAGGGCCGCTTCCCGAGAGCTGTCACAGAATCATCGAATCCTTTTGGTTGACAAAAGACCTTTAAGGTCATCGATTCTGTTACCTTATTCTACCAAGTCATTCTCTTGCTCTGCCTCTCCAGAGTTGGATCCCTTACAGGTGCCAGGGAGATTCCTGCACCTCGGAACATCCTTAGCTACTACAGCACTCAAAGCTCCCACCCCGTGAAGTGCCAGCTGAAGCAGGGACTGCTTACCAGGCCATGCATTAGCTTCTCTCTGCTCAGCCAGGGCCAGCACTGCACCTGCTTAGATACTGTGCTCTCCACCAAGCAGGCACCAAACGCAGCTTCAGCTGCCACAGAAGTGAGGCAGAGTGCCTGGAGAAAGCACACACAGAGCAAGAGCCTGCATGGCTGCTGTGCCAGCACAAGGCAGAGGTTTGCCAAGCACCCGGCCTGGCCTGTGAACTGTGGGAGATGCTCAGCTTGGCAGCCTGCTCAGCCCTGCTGTGAGGACATGAGCTCAACAAGGCTCCGACAGGGAGGCATGCAAAAGCCTCACTGAGCAACCGAGAGTTCAGGAAGTGCTCCAGATCCCTCAGACGGCAGATGAGGACAGCTGAGCTAAGTTTTCTTCCCTCTTGAGAAAGGTTTGGTGGCCCCAGGGAACAAGCTCCAACACAAGAAGAGCAGCTCAGAGTAATAGTTGAAAAGCAACAGCAGCTCCTTGGAGACTCCTCCATTCATATTCCAAACCCATTAAAGATGCACTGTCTGTTTTGGGATGGGTTGTTGGAAATATGTTACTGAGAGCATGGTTGGTGATTAGACCTTTACTTGTGTTGAGCTGAAAATGGATGTTGCTAAGTTAGGAGTTTGTTCAGCTCCCCTGCAGGGGAAGATTCAGAGATGAAACGTTCAGATGAAAGCATGGATGCAGCCCAGCCCCAGGAAAACATGCCTAGCTCCAAGCAGTCTTCATGCCCCATCCCTTCTCTCTGCACACATACACTGGGACTTAAGAGCAGGCAGTCTTTACCATTTTGAGCTCACTGCTTTCCCAAGAGTTACTCTTCACTGCCACAATGACAGCACCTTGTTCTCGCTTTTTCCCTTGGGTGGGAGCCTTTCCAACCCAGCAACTCAGCAGATGCATCTACTAGGCAGGTTTTTACTGGGGGGGTTGCTCCCTGGACTGCTTTAGGGCTGGCAAAAAGGCCTTGGCAGGAGCACAGTGGCAGGAGCAGGGAAGCAATAAGGGTCTGTGATTTTCTGCAGGCAGATGGACAACAACTAAGCTCTCCTGCTGTGTGAAGTCACCCTCATGGAAAAATTCTTT
Organism: Pogoniulus pusillus; assembly: GCF_015220805.1. NCBI lineage: Eukaryota > Metazoa > Chordata > Aves > Piciformes > Lybiidae > Pogoniulus > Pogoniulus pusillus. The sequence continues at coordinate 17,066,733 of NC_087286.1, read as the reverse complement.
CAGTGACACCACCTATGAAGCACACAGGGAGTCCTCACAGATCCTGTCCTATCACTGCGTTACATACACACACTCCATGAACTACCCCAGATTGTTCAGGTGAAGGAGATGCCAGAGGACAAAAGAACAACACACAAGAAGTTAATGTTTTTATCTAACTAAGTGAAATGCAGATATTACCCCAGGTACGATGAACTCTCAGAAACTGGATCTTTAAAAAGAACACAATCCAAAAGTTCAGCTATCCATGCTTCTACTGGCAATGTCACTGCAAGCAGACAGGCACTTTGATGGAGCAAGTGGTTTGGTAACTTTCCCATCTGGAAAAAGCCAGATTTACTGTGGAATGGAAGCCCCAACAAGAAGAAAGTTCAATTAAGACTTTCAAATGATGGAAGAACTAAGAAGTCTTTAGTCCAAGGATGCAGAACAGCAGCTAAAGGAACCTGGATGGAAATGGCAGCAATCAAAGCACCTTGGCACCAACAAGCAGAGCAGGCTTGCTGACAAGAAGCTCACCTTCTGCAGTACCATCTGCTAAAGGCTTCAGTCACCTTGCCAAATCACTCTTCCCAGTACACAAGCTTCTGCTGCTAATGAGGAAGCATCCAGCAGAAGAACAGGAGCCCAAGTCAAACTCCAACCATATAAATCACTTATTTTTGGTCAGTGAAGAATTTAAAGCTCTTGACAGCAAATTTACCTGGCCAGGCAGAGAGAAGCTGTTCAGAGCTCTGCAACACAACACAGTCTTCCATAGGCCAGCTTCAGAAACTTGGGAGGAAAAAAAATCAATGCCAGTGACCTGCACCATTCTAGCTACTGGTGCAGCTGTGCCAGCATTATCCAAAATTGATTGAATTTTCTTCTAACACAAAATAAAAGGCAGGATGAGCATAACCAACCACTCTGAGCACCAACAGATGAACTCAGACCCAGTTCTGAGATTTCAAATTGGAGCAAATGGATTTACCTTTGAGCATGGTGCTCCACTCTGAAGTAGATGGCATCCTTTGGCATATGTGACTAACAGGTGACAAACTACTGTCACACATGTTGAACTGCTGGGAAGATAAGGTTGTTCAAAGCAGTGTTTGCCAACCTGGTGCGCAGCATCTGGTAGATAGAGCCACATAGTCCAACTGCCATATGACCAAGCAGCTCCAGGCAGGACGTGGCCAGTATACTACTAGTTCCTCTGGGAGACAAAACCTGACAGTTTGCTCTCTAGAGTCCAAATCAGATAGGTCAGTGTCTTTCTTAGGGAGAAGAAAAGCACTTCATGACTTCCAGATCCTCAGCTAGATTGTAGAAATTTTGCACCAGTCCTTTCCCTCAAACAGGATCTTCAAAGAGCTGTGCTGAGACATACAGAAATCTGCAGGAAGGAGCATCTTCTAGGAACAATTCCAGCCAACAAGTACAGCAGCAGCAACACAAGCATCCAGAAGAACAGGAGCTGCTGTCTACAGCTATGGAAGACTGACTCTCTCTAAACACCTGCTGTAGGAGACCAAAGAGAGAGAAGACAGAGGAAGATATCTGAAAAGGGTGATGTGTAATTGCAACACAACATAGTCTATCACAGCTGTACCCCTCAGCTAACAACAACTCCAGGCTTTAGGAGGAAAGGGGTAGGAAGGGCATCACACAGTGAGCAAATACATAAAGAAGCTTTCAAAACACCTTTTGCTGATGACAAAATAACCTTCACTGCATTAGGGTGGATGCTTGAACAGAGTCTGTGATGTATGGATACGTATGCACATATTTAGGGGTTAAAGCAGCATGGCAATCCTTGTTACTTCCACATTACCTGTGGCCATTTGTACACTATGGAAGTTTCCATGTGATAAAACAGGGTACTCTTTGGGCTGGTGGAGAGGCTCTTCTGTAAAACAATCAATAGTAAGACCAACAGGCATCAGCTCAGCATGTAATTCAACCAGCATGTTAGAGAGGACAATATAGGAATCAAAAGGAAGCAAATCAAGGTGGTGGAACATATGCCCAGCACATCTAGCAAGACAGAGGCAACCTTTGTCTCAGCAAGTAACTAAAGAACTAAATACCAGAACTAAGGACAGCTGCTGCTGAAAGACCACCTGTACATCTCACGTGCTATTTCCCTACACTAGAGCAACCTCACGGCAATGAGTGCTACAAGAAACACATTAGGCAAACATAAGAGAGCCTCAGGAAGCCTTCTGCCACTTGTCCTTGGCTCTCTAAACATGCAGAAACAACGCATGACACATTAATTCAAGATTATTCTATTCCCATTTCTGAGCAAAACCAAACATACACAATGTGAAACGCTGCAACATGAAGAGGGTTAAGAAGCGAGGTACAATTGCAAGATTCTCTCTCTTGATTTCTTATTTGCTGCTGTGTTATTTCAGCTTCTCCCATATGCAGCCTTTTGTTAGGACAGAGCACTCAGCTTCACTGACAGCAAACTGATTTCTAAATGCAATGCCAGCCCACTCACATAAAAAAAGGCAAAACAGAGATCAAGTCATGTCTGCGGTGCTGATAGACAGGCACTGTAGGAACAAAAGGTGCAGAATCATCCATCAACACCTTCATCTTTAAGTTGTTTTTAAGCCATTTACAATCATTCTTTCTTGACTACTGTACCATAAACACCTCTGCAAACATAAACTAGCCCTGCCAGCGCTGCTGGTAGGGGTGGTTTTTTAGGCAAAGAAAAAGTCACGTTTATTTTGTAGTAGCAATAGTTTCTTTTTTATTTTTAATATACTTTAGGAAACAATATACAAAGCTGAGCTGTGCCACCATTTTCAAACGGCAGCTTGCTCCAATTACACAAATTTCAGCGTTTTGTGATGGTTAAGAACAGCAGTCAGCACCAGACTTAAAACAGTTAGCTACAACACAAACATCCTTCCAAATGAAATGTCAGAATATCAAGACAGGTAAACCAGGAGTTAACATAGGACAACCTTCGGGGAGGTCTTAAATCATTCTTGTTGAATTTTATATTTCATTAAATATTTCTTTTTTCTTTGTTTTTTTTTATACACATTTTCCTGTTTACAAGTTTTTCAACAAAACCTCCTTTGAGGAATTAAGTACAAAAAAATGTTCAACAAGAACAGTTCTAATAAAGAGTCCCCAAAACAGACCAAATTTTAATGTGTGTGTTGATCAAAAGGAAATGAAAACCAGTGTTTCTTTGTTTTAACATGTTTATTACAACAGATACAATTCACATCTGACTAGCTTTTTTTCTTCTTCTTCTTTCCCCTCCCACAACCATGTTAACATGTTCATTGGGCTATTTCCTTATATTTGAGCAAGTAATGTACTTTCAGCACACATGCCCAGCAGTACTAGAAGTCCATTCTTACAGGGTGCAAATGGAAATACGTTTCAATAATTTATACAAACAAGTGGGTTATGCTCAATCACTGCAATTTTTAAGCTACTGTACACAGGAATGAAAAGATTATAGAAAAAGTGCCATAGCAACAGTGCCTTAAGAAAAAAGAGAAAATTAGAAGCATTAAAAAAACTGATAAAATCAGATTTAGGAGTTCACAGGGAAATGGAACACAGAAAATGAAAGAACATTTCTCTGTAAAACACAAGTGGAGAAGCACTGCTCTCGATTGGGTGCAAGTGTGGAAAGAGTTGTTTCATGATATTTTTTGTACATTACCCAAATTGTTGCAGCCTTAGAGACAGATCGCCTGGCGCTTGCATTGGATTTTAGGAAATGAAAGGTTTCTGAATGATAAATTAACCAAAAAAAAAAGGGGGGGGGGGAGGGCAAAACAAAAAGAAAAATCAAAAAGGGGAAAAAAAAAAGAAAAGAAAGAAAAAAAAAAGGAAAGCTAATTTAGCAGACAGGTTTACATGTAAAAGGCTAGGTATTTAGCCACCTCAGCATTGATTAGTTTTGGATGTCTAAGCTCTGATACACATGGCTTCCCATGGCTTCACTCTACAAAACATATTTACAACGTGAAGAATACATCTACAAGAAATCTACATTTCAAGGGTTTTATTACAAATCATTCTTGTATCTTTCCCCTGAATTTGACTCCCTCCTGTCCCCTTCCCCATGTCAACTTTTTTTTCTGCCCAGCTCAACGGTCCAAAGTCTACTCAAATGCAGCTCAAAAGTGTTAAGACTGGGCATCAGTTTAATAGTTCCTGTACTCAAAACCATGTGCAATTGTTTACATCTTTTCACACCATGAAGGAATTCTGATTCTTTAGCTTTTCAAGTTCTTTTATTTGTTGCCTCAAAAATAGTATCCTGCAAGAGAAAAGAAACAAATTAGTATAAGCATTTTCATGCAACAGAGATATTAAGTACCTACATAAGTACTTTAGAATTCCAAGGCCAACATTCTAAGATTACATTCTAAGACCAACAGCTTTCTGTGTGGCAAACAAGTAAAACGTACACACAAAAGACAGCTTACAGACCTGGCAAGTATTGGCATACTTAGAAAGTCATCTGTAAATATAGCTTATGCAAAACAATGCTCCAGAATGGGAGCTCTAATTAATGCCACCTTGAAAAGGAGCATTTGGAAAACAAACATAGACCAGGCACTTACCTTTGCTCACGCAAAGTTGCTTGAATTTCACATACTCGAACTAAAGATCTTAAATTCTTTAATTCAGTACAAATTTCTGACATGTGGACACTTCCCATGTTATGGGCTTCCTCACGTAATCTTGATGCCTGCAAAGGTTACACAGGAAGATGAGGATTTTGAGTCGTGCACTGGAAACAACAGGCTGTAGCCAGAGTATTGCTGGATGTGTCTTGAGGCAGCAAAGCACACTCAGAACTTCAAAAGGCAGTATTCAATCAGAAGTACATTTAATTCTCTACAAAAGCCCATTTAGAATCAGAAATGAACAACACTGGCTGGCAGGAGATTGTCTAACACAAGCCCTTGCTAAGGCAGAGATGGTTTACGTTTCCTGGATCCTAACAAATGCTGACCCAGCCAGCTTGAAAGATAGTACATGACAGGGCTCCAAGTTTCCAAAGTAATCTGTTTGAGCAGTTGAAAGTCTCCATCCACTGTCTCAGTGTCAGACTAAATTAAGCCTTAGTAACAAAAAATAACTGAATACTACACAGGAATACCTTCTACAAGGAAACAACCACAGCTTTGCAACTCTTCAGACAAACCCCACTATGTTATATCCTTATGCAGTCAGGTGGAGACAAAGAAAGGTGTAATTTTAGTAGGCAAGATCTATCCTCAGTTTGTGCATTTGTTGAAGCTGTCACTGAACTGGATATGCGACTCCAGGAAACTCCTCAATGGCACCAAGGAGACCAGAATAATTACTGTGAGGCCCTCTGTATCACAACACAATGACAAAAGAATGTTTCTTGCAAGGAAGGTTGTTTCCTGCAGGTCATTCCCTGCACTATTACAGTTCAGCAATGGTACTCTCTGCTGTGCTGGCTGTCTGGGAAAGCTGATTTTCTTCAATAGCAATCACATGTGAAACCTGTGGGTCTGACCTAATCTATATTCACTCTCCTATTTTCTGGCTAGAGCCACAAGGTTTTAAAAGACTTTCATTCCCTAGGAAAAGCAACTTGTGTAAGAAAACCAGATTTTAAGCTTCACATTTTGCAATCTGATGGGGAAGCAAGCACAAGTGTACCCACCTGCTTTTCTGCATGGTCTGCAGGCCAGCCTTGAACATGCTTGATAAGATTTTCATTGAAGTGTGCTGCTAGCGTAGGTGTTAATGAACACGTGGGTCGTACAGGTGTGCTCTGCGGGGCAGGTGTTGAATTTGATGCACTAGTGCTAGAGGTATGATTTGGACCTGGTGATGGGCTTCTTTGACTACTACAAGAAAGAATTCAAAACCAAAAGTGAGCACTGAAAAAGTATACATACATCTAGAGAGAAATAAGCATGTAAAATTCATTGCTTCTGGCTGCAAAATCACACAGAACACTTAAACCGCTGAAGTGAGTGTTTCTGGCAGACCAAAACTGTTGCACTTTCCCACAGACCTCCTGTTTGTATGGGTACTGCTCATGTGCTACAATGTAAAGGGAGAAGTTTTGTTTGTTTGGAGGTTTTGTTGGTTTTTTTGGTGGGTTTTGAAATGACTTCAAGAGATGTAGGCTGTGCCTGCATTTTGGTGTTGGATGGAGAGTATACACATATGTGTTCTTCCTCCCAACAGCTGCAAACTGCAGGTTTTCCCTATGGATATATCAGATGAAGTTGAGCAGATTTGTTCAACAGAATATTGCAAGTGTCACGATAATCATCAAGAACAAACCCTGGTGTTCCAATCTGAAAATGTGGCCATGTGGGCTTTGAGGATTACAAGCATCTAGTAATGCCAAACTCCAACACCTAGGTGACTGTGACACTGTACATCCTCACTTGAAATACTAAAGAGAACAGAAGCAGTACAGAAGCAGCACATTTGCAGCTATCCACTAGACTGACTTCCTGGAACATAGTCATGCTGCCATCATTCTAGCTAGTTCATTAATCTGTTGCTGGAGAACAGATGTGTGGTTGTAGTCAGGTGGGGATTGGTGTCTTCTCCCAGACAACCAGCAATAGAACAAGGGGACAACAGTCTCAAGTTGTGCCAGGGGAGATACAGGCTGGATATTAGGAGGAAGTTCTTCACAGAGAGAGTGACTGGGCATTGGAATGGGCTGCCCAGGGAGGTGTTCAAGAAAAGCCTGGATGAGGCACTTAGTGCCGTGGTCTAGTTGACTAGATAGGGCTGGGTGCTAGGTTGGACTGGATGATCTTGGAGTTCTCTTTCAAAGTGGTTAATTCTATGATTCAGCTGATGTGTACTGCAGGACAAATCAAAGCTGTGCCTTGGATAAAGTCTTTTGACTGCCCTCTTTTAGACTTCCATATGCAAGCAAACAACAGCTACATTATCAAAACACTGCACCAATATGCAGCTTTTCCAATTGTACTTTGCAGCTGTAACCCTTGGTTAAAAGCTTTTCTAATCATTATTAACAGAACTTGTACTGGAAAGACCACATAAGCTGTAGTGGGAGCAGCACTCGTTATCCATACAAAGAGAAAGACAGGGCAGAATGAAAAGTCTGCTTTGTGCTCTCCACTGGTTTAAGGGAAGACAAAGGATCTTGAGCAGGACAAAAGGACACCACTAAAACCAGTACCTCAACGGTTGCAATTTTCTTTTGGCACTCCTTATACCAAGAAATAGTAGCAGCAATTGTTTTAGTACCTAGCCCCTACTTGTAAGATTAAGTTAACAATCACTGGCAACAGTTTTTCCACCACAGGCCATCATTTCAGTCTATTACCTAAAACTTTCTTACTACTCTCCTGCAAGTGATAAAAGTAATATGAGGAAAAAGCAAATTTGAGAGCAGTCTTAACTCACCACCTAACCTACCCCACTGAGGACTGAAAACAACCTAGCATAATGGATTTCTCTTTACAGTCCGATGCCCAACCATTTATCCTAATCATTCATACTTTCAAAGAATTACAGGTTTCCAAACAGCCAAATTAGGTCCAGCACACTGCTCTGCAGCATCAAAGACTTTAACCTCATTCCTTTCAACACCCTCAAACCTGTTCAAAAGCTTAGAATATAAAGAAGTAGGCAGAGCCTTTGACAGGCAGCTTTCTTAAGAGCTGTATACCTAAATTTCCCTTGATTTCAGGCAGCAAACCTTGCAAAAGGGAATATAACTGGGGCAAAAAAAAAAAAGCAAGCATTGTTTGGGTTTTGTGCTCTGTGTTCTCTCAGTAATTGGCTCATCTACTTCAAAACCACTCACAAATGCAAACACTTAACTGTAGAAATGTTCACTTGATTAGGGAAAAATGGCATGAATATTTTGAAGCTGGAGCTGAAATTAGCCGAGGATGTGGAAGGAAGCTAGCAGTGTACATAGGAGTAAATGAAAGGTTTAGGAACAGATGGGTTGCCCCTTTACAAAGAGAGGGAATACGGAGATAAAAGATGTGATGGGGTAGTTGACAGCTTTTTTTTGTTGGCCTGGGACTTTATGAGTATGAGCTGCTCTCAGGCCTCCTAGCATGCTCAGCACATCAGCAGAGTCTGTGCAAGTCAAGTGTTACCTACAGCAGAGGTGGAAGCTAAGAAGCAGTTGAGCAACTGGACATATATGTCCATGCAACCAGATGGTGGCACTCAGCACACCTGCAAGGAGTCTTCAGATGACACCTACCTGGGGGGAGTAGTCAATACACTGGAGGGTGGGGAGTTGTGTGGAGGACCTGAATGGGCAGACAGGAACCCAGCTCAAAAAAGGCAGATGCAAAGCCCTGCACCTGGGGTGGAATAATGCTGTGCAACAATGCTGGAGCAGCCCCACAGAGCAGCACAGTTGTGAGCTTTCAGGAAGCAGCAGTGCTGCAAAGGACCTGAGGAACTTGGTGGACAAGTGCCAGTCAGCGATGCATCTCTGTGGCAAGGCAGGTCAAGCACATGCTGTTTGTATCAGCAAAAGTGTGGTTGAAGAAACAATTCCTTCTCTCTCTTCAGAGCTCATGAGATCTACAGTTCTTGGAGCCCAAAACCAGACAAGAAATAAACTGTCACACCAAAGGAATCTGACAGAGGACCACACAGATGCCTAGGGGGCTGAAGCATGTGCTGTATCAGGAGAATCTACAAGTGCATTCAGTCTGGGAAAGAGAAGTCGGAAGGAAAGGAACTGAAGGATCTTCTTACTGTTTTTAACTATCTATGGGGACAGCAGGCAGCCAGACTCTTTTCAGAGATGCACAGTGATAGGACAAGGGGTAGGGACATAAACTGCAACAAGGAAACTTCTAATTAAACATAAGGACACAACATTTCACTGTAAGGGTAGCCAGATATTAGAAGAAGATGCTCAGGGACATTTTAAAACCACATCTAAACAATGTTAGGAGATCAAATATGTCAGTCATACCACGAGTTGGGACTTGGACTACATCACAGCTACAAGTCCCAAATGAAATTATTCTAAGTACTGATACAGCATCAGCATACTGATGGTGCAGAGAAAGGCTGTATTAATTAACTACACCAAACTGAAGCATCACTTCAATGCTTCTAATAGGATTCAAGTTCCCTTATGATTTGCTTCCCCTCCATTTATTAACCTGGCTTCTTTGACTCCTACTTCAAACAGTAAAAAAACACTCTTAACACAACAGACATTTCAGGAAAATAAAGAAAATCTGTGACTTTCCAAAAATACAGATGTCTCTAAGCCATGACTAAAACTTAGGATCTCAAAAGATCCTAGCAGTGCTTTGCTAGCAGCAGGGGGAGCTACAAATGCAGCAACGACAGTTCCAAACGACTGATGTATTTTCAAATGCTTCCTTCCATAAGGCCAGACACCTGCCTCATACTGTATGTGCCACAGGTAATGGAATGGTTCCAGAGCGGGAACAGCAGCTCATAGATTTACAGGAGTCCACTGTCATGATGCGTATTTTAAAGAGTCAACCTGCAAGCTCCTCCTGCCACAGTTCTAGATCCACAACACCATCACAAAGATCTTATGACGTATCCTTGGCTACAGCCCCTGGAACCAGTATGCTGAAGTGCAAACAACCTACACAATGAAAAGTTCATCTTCCCAAATATAAAAATTTCAGAGAATATAAAGATTTTAAGACCACCTGATAAGCCAATGGCTAAATTTTCATGACATGCAATATTTGAGTGAGCTGCAATGCTGACAAAAAAGCCTATCTGAGAAAAAAGTGTTTGTGAAACTTCCTGATTTTTTCAATGCTTTTCTCATTAACACAGCAAAATCACCTGATAAAAAGTTCTAATTTCAAAATCAAATTACACTACAGCAAGACCCCCAAAGCACCTAACACTATGCAAATCACAGAGTTAAAGCATTTAATCTCGTAACTGCACTGAAAGAAATTGAGAACACACCACAATAGCTCTGTAACAGAGACACTTAGCTGCACCCTCTCAGTAGCAGCAGTTAAATCCTACGTTCAGTAAACAGGCCAAAGCAAAATCCACCAAGTGCAACATTTTACAACAGACACTGAATCCAGAGCAAACCAGAGGACAGCACAGAGAAGTATTTCCACATACCTTGAGCGCTGAAGACTCCGTGGAGAGGCAGGTTCATGACCCGCCTGCTTGTCAGCTATTACTGGCTGCTGAGGTGCTGCCTGTGAAGCTGGTCCTTGTTTAACACCTGGAGTAGCAACCTAGAAAGTGTAAAACTTCATTAGAATTCCTCCAGAGTAAATATCAAGTGTAAGAACTCAAGGATAACACAGAAATGAGAAGTTATAAGACCAGCTGGATTTTTTTTTGATAAAGTGTCTGTTGTTGACAGAATTTCTATACTCTTCATGAGGTGTTTCGTACAAACAAAGAAAATCCCAAGTTCCACAGCTTTCACAGCTGTTTTACTAAAACAGAAGCATTGAGTAGATGTAACAGAAGCAAATTTAGATCCATATGACTTGGCAAAATATTGCAAGTTTATTAGGTAAAACAGGTCAACCCAATTTCATTTTTGGCCCTATCTCTCATGTCAACACCAAGCTCATTTTCCAACTCAGATGAACCATTCACTATCCAAATAAGTATTTTCACTTAAGAAGTGAAAAGTTCCCCACTTGAACATACGTTACACAGCATCAAGAGCAGAATTAGGTGATTACCATAGTATAACACCTCTTCTGGTGATGGAAAAAAAAATTAAAAACCTAAAGTATATTTATCAGTCTGCTACTTCCCCTTTGTAACCGTTCTGTCGGAATGACTAAAACCAGGAGAGTCATCAGTGGCTTTTGACTTTGTCTTAAATGTTCATGTACACTACAAAGGAAAAGTAATCAGCAGTGACACACAGTCTTTTTTATGTGAATGCCTAAACTAAGACAGGATGAAAAGTTCTGGAATATACTAGTGTCTAAGTTACAGTAAACAGAGATATGTTCTCTTTCCCCCCATACTCTGCATACCTCTGTCCCTTCTGAAGTACGTACAAAAGAGGAAGCAGCTCCAAAATTTATCTCCCGCTCAGGAATATCAAGCTAACGATTTTAAGGAGGAGGGAGGAAAGAAAAATGGGTTCTAGGGATTCACAAAGACAAAAACCATAAATCATGCAGCCTGTCTGGCATTTGCTGACATCAAGCTGGTGCAGATTACTAACTAGTGGTCATCTGAACCTCCAGAAATTCTCTCAGTTTCAGATAGAGACTCCTGTGAAACAAACCACAGATGGCAAGTCAGACAATATCTGCTCAAGTAAACTCATGGCACAACTTCATTTGTTTAAATATACAGGAAATCATAGGGTAATCTCAATCCTACTGATATGCCTAGAGGAAAAGTTACATTTAAAAATTATCATCAGAGCCAAAAAAAAAAGAGAAAGCCTAAATAGCACATGAATAGGTCATGCCTTTGGGAAGATGCGGCAAGATCACTGCAAGATCATTCGTTGTTGAAACACACAATTATACAACTGAGAAGGGGCAAAACAGTAGCAGTTCATGAGTTGATTTATGAAAACAGGTACAGCTTCACAGATAAGGTGATGCCTAGGACCCTGGACTCACCTGAGCTGCCATGTGTGTACAGCACACTTTCAGGTAGATACACCAGCTCAGTTTAAAGGCAGTACAGACAGGATCGTGCAGTCTTAATAACAAGTCCTACACAATGATGGCACCCCACTGTTCCAAAAGCCACCTCAAATATCCCTACATCTGGCACTGGGATCCACTTGCACGGTGCCTGTTCAGCTTCATGTGTGTCTGCTGTATTGCATGGAGCCAGCAAGCTTGCACTCTGAAACCAAGTGTGTCCTGGCACAGCACCACAGCTTGATTGTGAAGTTTACCCCAAATTCCCAACTGCGTAAGATAGCCTTAAGGACACAGTCAAAGGAGTAGTAAACCAGACATGCTGACACTGCTATCACCACCTTAATTCTCATTTCAATCCCACTTTATCAAATTATGTCAATATGAGAATTATCAAGAAAGGATTTTTGTACTGAACTGGAGAAGTACCTGCTGCTTAGCCAGAATTTGTTACTTCTGGGACTAATACACAACCAATTCATGTTAATATTTCAACAGCAATGTTGTCAGCACCAGATTTGAGGAACACAAGACCAAATAAATGATCCTGCTGTCAAGAATTGCTACTAATTCTGTTTAGCTGATTTGTGAAGCTACTTGAGGTACCTAGAAAATAAAAAGCTTTTCTGGTAATGACATCCCAGTGTAGTAGAAGTTTTAACTTCCACACAGAGAATAAAAGCTTGCTAATGTATATAATAATCACAGAAGTCCATCAGGATTAATAGCATTCTGGAGCAGAGATGTTATAGATTTGAAGTTAACTTAGAAACCTACCACACTTACTATTTTGACTGCAACCACATTATATATGCCTAAAAAACCCCACCAAAACCAACAAAACAGCCAGGCAATGTCACCTCACTGTAGGGCAATCTTAAGGAAAGCTGGGTCAAAATACAGTGACTTCAGAAGGTGTGACAGTATGGTCTTCAAAATATACAAGTCATCACTTTCAGAAAAACATCTGTGTATGTCTCAAGGAAACACACAATATCCCACACTGCAAACACTGGAGGCGAAATCCTGCATGCTGAGGCACTAATACCTAAGTAGAGATGCAAAGAAAGCATAAAACAGCCACACTTCTGTTGGTTTTTTTTTTCCCTCTTTTTAGTGGCAGTCTTGCTGTAGTTACAACTTACACTAAGATCAACTCTTCTCAAACCTGCATTCAGCCTTGGAAGGCTTCTTTGCTTCTACTGAAAAACTGAGAGAAGTCTTGTGTGTCCAAAAGCACAGCTTGCCTTCACTTTCTCTAAAGGCAGTTTCCTACCATACTACCAGCTTAACAGTCATAACACTGCCTTTATACCGGGTGAAAGGCACGGAGTTTCCAGGGTGTGAAAGTGTCAGGCAACTCTCCCATGTTTCAAGTCTACTACTTGATAATTTCATTACTTGTTACCAGGCTATGAGACCTGACCGCATAGAATCAGGACGCACTCCAGGGCAGAAACAAAAACAAGCAGGATTAGTGCCTGTATGAGGCTTTCACATCTCACTATCATTGTTAATCACAACAAATTGGGCCAATCACTTGATCTTCTTTGTGCCCATGAAAAACTCAAATGTAAGAAAATGAGGCATTTAGATTAGGATCAGGAATGCAATCGGTTCTCCTGAAGACAAAAGCATTCCTTAAAGGCCTTCAAGACAAAAGGGGTTCTCTTCCAAGCAGAAACATAGCTAAGCAGAGACTGAGAGGTGGAGAATAGGTGAAAAAAAAACCCAAACGACGGCCACCACCAGACCCCTGCAAAAAACAAACAAGACTAGTCTCACTCAGAAGTCTAGAGTCATGCTGCTTATGCTGATAAACTACTATATACACTGGGCAACATACTGACAAGACTGGGTGAAAATCTATAGACCTCAAAGAAACACCTATGCAATGAAGAGACACCACAAGTTCCCACTGCAGGAAGACAGCAAACCTCTAACTGATGTTCAAACCATCCTTAATATACTTCCATTTTTCAGCCAGAAAAACACTGTAAACTGATAACCTTCTGTTCTGGCTTTTGTTTGGCTGGGTTTTGTTTGTTTCTTTAAGCTATCTAAAAAGCCAAGCAGCTCTACTTACCACCACAAAATTATCTTGACTGTAAAAAAGTTACTTTCCACCAGAGGGTGCAAATCAATAGCTCTGACCTCAGATCACCATAACTACAAAACCCTCCCTCAAGGTAAGTCCTTTAGCAAAGTATCTCTTCCCACCTTTGCTCTGCAACAGAAATCACAAGTCTTTAAATAAAGGAAAAAAGAAATCCTCAAGGGGAAGTTCATCTTGAGTGCCTCTAATTATACCTCCTTTCCCCAGACGTACACAGCAAAACAGCCTTTGATCTTCTGGGTAGAATAAACAAGTAAATAAACTCGCTCAGCTTCAACCATATTTATTTCTCAGTATTGCTATTCATAGGATGTGGAATATTTAGCTCAGATACTGCAACAGACATTTCTCCCCTCAAGAGCGACCCACCAGAGGGATCACATCAGAAAACAAAAAGGCAAAAAGACAACTTTGTTTTCTACTTTACGTTGTCTACTTCATCCCTAGGAATAACCTTAAGAGCTTATTTGTTAGCTTCCATTAATGTTTTCTACTCACTTATTCAGCTAAACAACTATGAATGAATGGGGATGAGAAAGCAAAAGGAACATCATGTTATTTGCCTTGTAAATATCTACAATAGCCAAAACTGAGATTACATCAAGCCCTCTTCCCCAAGAATTTCTTTCCCATTCTAAAAATCTTTTACTGGCTAAAGTCTACAGAACTGCATCAGCTGTTGCCTTTGGAGTCCATTTAAATATGTTAAAATACTGATCTTTTGGTACTATCTCCAGGCAGCATCTGAAGTGAGCAGGAGATTTTCTTCAAGAAAAACACAAAAGTGTACTAGGATCCCCTGACAGAGTTGTACTGTGAAAATACAGCCAGAGAGTTGCTTCCAGTTGTTTGCTTCCATTGTGAAAGACACCATCCGTATTTTATCATCCTAAATATATAACTGCTAGTCCATGGATATATACAGCAGCAATAGTTTGTATTACCTCTAATGGTTTCTTACTAGGCTATGGCATAAATCAAGAGCAGCCTACCTTCTGCTGCGATGCCACCGGCGGTGTGGTCATCAAAGGTTTAAGCGGAACGGTGTTAGTCTGAGGTGTGCTGATCCTCGGGGACACATACGATCTGGGCGATGAGGCATCAGATGTTAAAGACATTGGAGACTGATTAGATGGCTGAGCTGCAAAGGGAAAAAATAGTTGAATAAAACTATTTAAAACGAGAATTAGGTTTCCTTTTGGAGTATGCTCTATTAGATAATAGACAAATACATTTACACTGAGAGTATGGGGGGGGGGTGTGTGTGAATTAACTGCTCAACAACAATTTTAACTAAAGAACTGAATTTCCCCCCAAACACTCCACTTCTAACACTTGAGGGGAGAGGGGACGAGAAGCTATTATGCAATGCATTTTTACACATGAAGAGACTAAATTAGTCTCATTTGCGATTCCTGTTTTAGAGTGCTCAACACCGTTTAACTCAAAGAATGCATGAATATTTTATCCAGAGACCTATTCACCCATTCCAGGCATCCCCCAGCAGGTCCTCTGTCGATGTTTTTATTACAAATTACCATTAGCATACTACTGCTTACCTACTCAGTAACATCACTGCATTTATTGTTTTGGTTTCAGTTTCTAGCTTTATTAAGTTACAAAGCAGAATACATTAAAAATACCTGAAGAGGTACTGTTTACACAGGAGACTACAACCCCCCAGGCAAAACAGAATAAACTTTAAGAATTCAAGGACTCCTCCAAGAGCCGTAGGTGAACAGTATTACAAGAAAGGTGTTCACCCAAGGAAGAGTTGTGTTTTACATTGAATACTAAACAGCCTCTAAGAAACGTTCAGAACGAATTGAGAGTCTCACAGATGTTTCACATTACTCATATAAAGTTAGTTAACACAAAAAATCCCAGAAGGTGAGATAGAGAAGCACATTTACTTATTTGTATGTCAACTTCCCACTCCCCAAGAAACAAATTCTTATCCTGTCTTTGAGAAAAGAAGTCATTTGACATTCTCCAGAGCAGACAAGAAATAGCTTCTGCAAGTTTCAGTTGTATCAATCTTTACAAAATACAAAGTAAGGATTTTACGTGAGAAGAAGACTCTGAATACCTTGCGTAGACAGTTGTGCAGCTTGAGAAATTAGGGAAGTGATATTGAAAGCAGATGGTCCAGCAGTAAGAATTTTATGGAGTATAGACTGCAGAGAGGCTTGTGTCACAGCTGCTGTTAGAACTAAAAACAAACATTCTGTTTTACTGACAATTCTAGATCACTTTAAACTGTTCAAATGGGCTAAATACATTTTAAGCCACATTTTCTTTCTGATTTTGGTCCCGTATCCACCTATTTTTCAATAACTTGAATTCAATTAATGGAGGTCTGGCATGCCTAACCAAGCCAGTTACCAGGTCTATCTTTGAAACAGACACTAAGAAAATTCTTTTAGACAATAACTACACTTTCCAGCTTGACCTTACAGATCAATAATATTTTTTGTGGACATAAAAAGAACATTTGTTCAATTTGTAACATGTTAATGTTGTAAAGAGAATGTAAGGGGTTTTTAAACCACTTTTTTTAAGACCAAAAAAAAAAAAAAGCAGTATCACTAAAAGGGATGGAGGGAAAGACTTCCTGTTTAAGGAAGAAGAAAAGTTCTTTCACATTAAAAATCCAGACACTAAGTGTTTCTTCTTAAAAAAAAAAACAAACCCAAAAAACAATCCAACCACAAATCCAACCACCAAAGGCCCAAGACCAAGTGCTTTAAAACTGCACTACACACGAAGCGCATTTTACAGCATGAGCTGATAAGACCCAGCTTCTGAACTCGTCATTTCACAAAGGTCTACAGGCTCTGTGGGACACTTCCTGACCATACACTCCCCAAGAACAAATATGAAAAAAATGACTGACCAGCACAAACAGAATAATTTCACCCTCTGCACAGTAAGGGCTGTGTAAGATGACATCCCTCTGCCCACAGGGACCAATTAGCTAGGGGTACAGCAAGAGAAGGTGACTAGGAACTTAAATGGGCAGGTTTCTAATAAAACACAATTAAAATCTCGATTGGATCTTTCATTTTTAACGCAGTCATGACAATCATACTATTTTATTCCAGTCCAGCACACTACAACATTCAAAGCTTCTCCCTGCATGGGAAGAAACAATAAGCTAACCCCATGGTAGTACTGAATGAAGCTGTAGTATCTGGTGACAAAAGTCAATTGACAGCTTTTCCCTGAAAATAACTGTGCTGCACAGTTTTGACTTTGAGAGTTAGCACTCTAAAAAAGTTAAAAGATAACAAACTCTGAGTACTACATGTAAATGTTTGCTTCCTGCTTGAATTGATGATCTTTGCACCACAAGTTCAAAGAAACAACATAAAGTCCCACATTACTTTCTTCAGCAGGAATCTGTCTCATGCAGACACTTACATAGGATAAAATTACATTCAACATGCATCAGCTTTACCAGCTCTTGCAGCAAAAGATACTATAGCTAGGCTCTAAACTCTATCCTAATAAAACCAGGGCAATGTGACAAAAAAGGGACTGGATACAGAGATTATATCTACAAAATTCAACTTGCTAGCAGAATGATTGCTGCCCTGTCTTCATTCAGAGAAGCTAACACGTTCTGTTATAGAAAAAAAAATTACTTGGTAGGCAGTAAGATTTAAGAATCCCTAGAAGTTTCAGTATTTGCAAACGTATTATTATAGCAGCAGCACAAACTACAGAAAACAAAGAACACTGCACAACACAAAAGAACAAAAAAGCTCTAACGAAATTTTGTGCAACTGATGAATGCCGATACAGCAACGAAGTCCTCTGTCTCCATTAGACCCCTCAGACACATCAGCATTTATTAGGTGAACAACCTTAAACGGTACTTGACTATTTCAAAAAGGCTTAACAGAAAACCAAACAATCTCCACTTAAGCTAGGGATTCACATATTCACTTTTCATCTAAAGCAAGGCTTGCGTTGACCACAGTTTAGTACCCAGTAATACACTGGTGTCTATTAACAAAGACATTACATGAACTTCAGCGAATCCTTACCTTCATTGATTTTGGATATATCTACGCTAGAATTATTAAGCTGCAAGGTGGCTTGCAGAGCAGGCAGCAGCTGGCGAAGGAGATTTGGGTCCTGAAGTAATGGAGGAATTGGTGACTGTGGGACAGGTGAGACGGGAACTGTAGGAGCGGATGAAGCAGGCGCAGAAGTTGGATTCAGTCCAGAAGCAGATGATGTAGAAGGAGTTGTGCAAGAATGGGATACAGACTTGTCCACCGATGCAGACTCTGAACAGAAGACAGATAGCAACTTTCATTTTCCCCAATATAACCTGACAACTTCTATCTAGCACAGTATTCTTATTATATTCAGAAAACCAAATGCTTAACTATTGTTGTAAGAAAAAAACCCAAGCATGATTATAATAAAACTCAACCATATTTAATACTTAGTGTAATTTACACTATTGAACCTAATATTTACTGGGAACACACACATTTTTCCATTTCAAGATACTGCCTGCACTTTTCCCCCACTAATTTTCAGGACAAAACTGGGCCAAAAATTCCTTGGTGACTTTTTTCTTTTACTATGCATATAATTATATTTTGTATTTTAACTCATTATTCCAATCTTTGAAAAATATTGTAGGAAAAAAACCTCTTTAACTCAAAATGGAGGGTAGGGTATAAGCCATGCTTTGTTTATTCAGAGACCAGATTACAAGAAGCTATGAAGTAATCAAATCTATCATACACAGTCCAGTTACATTGCCCAATATTCAGAGTCAGGACAATAAGCTGTACTAAGAACATAAAGCAGGAACTGTTGACATCCCCACAGAAAAGTGGAAAACATCCAAAAGTTAATCTGTCCATAATTAATTTCAAACTTGTTAGCAACTCCTGAAGCATGAAGACCTGTATCTTTTATTTTATTAATCTCACTTTAGCAAGTATCAACACTTATCATCCACTGAAATGGCCAATACATAAATTCAATTAAATGGTATGGCAATTTCGGCTAATTAATTCAAATTATTTAATTCATTTAAAATTCAACTTTCAGTTAGTATCTCCTCCCTTCCAGCACTATGAGAAATTCCTGCACTAGACGGATTTCCACTTGCTATATGCATACCACTAGTTGCTTCAAATATCCTTCCTTTGGACCACTGCACTTCAATTTCAGCTTTCCCTCCTGTCATTCCCATCAAATCCATCAGAGACCTCTATACCAAAATTCAGTCAAGACTAATGCCTCTATATAGCACCAAACAGGTTGGACTAAGAGTGGAAAGATGTGTATGCATCCAAACATCTCACCCAGGATGCTTGCCCATAACAAGACCTGGGTTTTAAATCCACCTCAAACTAAGCAGGCAATGTCAGGAATGTCAACCTGGATAGTTCACATTTCAGGCATAAATCCAACCAAAAGCTAAAATAACTGTTTGGGAAAAAACTTTTATTCTAAAGATGCATTTGCTGTTTTCTTCTTCCTTTGGAGAGATGACCAAGATAAGAAGAGGCTGATTTCTAGTAAAGAGTAAAAATGAAAAGGTCTTGTTTGGGATTACTATGTAAGAGCCAAGTATAATGAAAATTCTAAAAGCTGTTTTTCCCTGAGATCCTTCATTAGAACAATCTGAGACTAATTCACAGAAGAACTCTAAAATAATAAAAATCAATGAATATCAATACATAAATCAAATGAGATTAGAAATCACAGTGAAAAGAAAGAGGACTTCTGCTTTCATGTAGGTATAGTGGGAACAGTTCATAACAGGTCACAAATACTTTAAAAAAAAAACATTTCCAGCCAAGCACCTGAGAGATATAAACCAGAAAAAAACACTCTGTAGAATCCAAATTTGACAGCTTGAAAGCATACAGCTGCTAGGGCACACATATATTTTGGCATTCCAGACAAACTTCTAGAAAAGAGGCAGCCACATCTAGTTCCAAGTTCCTCAGCACAAGTGGCTGGCTTGCAAAGGGTTTGTAAAAGATTTGGTCAGGGACTTTTCTAAGAGGAATTACAAAGGGACAAGAAGTGTTACAGATACTGAAGGAAGGCGAAAAAAAAGCAGTTGCAACATACTGAAAACAGCAGTTTTCAGTAACGTGAGTAGGACAGCTGGTTAGATATTAGCCCCTTTCAAACAGTAAATGTCTTTGCTTAGAAGAATTGCATTGAAATCTTACTGTGGTGTTGAAGGTAAACTTATGGAGACAACTGCAATTCAAAACATACCAAGCAAACAAGACTCTTACCATACCAAACAAAAACATGTCAAGTTTGAACTCGGATCTGTCATAGTCCACACTAGGACCACATATGCTAGCAGACAAAAGCAAGTGAATGAAGCGCAATGGGACGCATTAGTACTTACAAATCTCCTACCCTGCAGTTTCGAGAGCCTTACAAAAACAACCAAACACTAATTTGAAAACAAACAATACAGAACAAAACAACCTAAGCAGCTACCAGCACTGATTTCAAAACATACTTAATGTAAGGTAGTTAGGTTTGCCTTCACGGTTCAATTAAGCAAAGAAGCAACTCAGTGCAGTATCATTAATTCACATAAGCAATACTTGAATTTCAAACTGTAACACCATACAGAGCAGCTGGAAGTATTTTTTTCACCCATGCTTATGTTTTGAACAGAAAACAAATTCAACCTAGGAACGCAGTGAAGAGAAATTTGAAGTCCAGTTCTGGGTATCTACTAATTTCTTGAATAAAAGGACTCAAAACAAGTCATATGAAACCACTGAATTCCAAGAGGCCTATAAAAGTACTTCAGTTCAGGTGAGCTCTTTCGCTATAAAAATGCAAACTGAATTACATCAAAGCAACAATATGGTCAATTGTGTTAGACAGTATGGAGACGTTATTCTGTAGCTTTATTATTGTAGGCATTTTGACTATGTGTTAAAATATATCTGTGAAAGACAATTTTAGTACAGACACCCAAGTTAAATACCTTGAGAAAGTGATGTGGAAAAAGGGTGGTGTCTAATGCTTACATTCCAGTCTTTTGAGATGGTTCACATTACAAATCCAATGGTTAAAATGTTATGAAAGAATATAACTCTGTGTTCTTAGTGTTATACACCTCTGTGTTACTGAACAAAGAATAACAGAATGGTTTAGGTTGGAAGTGACCTCAAAGATAGTCCAGTTCCAGCCCCCTGCCATAGGCAGGGACACTTCCCACTAGAACAGGTTGTTCAACACCTCATCCAACCTGGCCTTGAACACCTCCATGGAGGGAGCAGCCACAACCTCCCTGGGCAACCTGTGCCAGTGTCTCACCACCCTCATTGGAGAGAACCCTTTCCTAACATCTAGTTTGAATCTCTGCTCTTCCAGAAAGTATGCACTACAATTAAAGCACGCACTACAATGAATGCTCAGAACATCACTGCGCTTTACAAAACAACCAATTACAGTTATTTGAAGTGAAATAAAAGGTATTAACTTGTAAAAAAAATTCACTAGGAATAAAAGTATTTTAGGTTTGGACTAAGTAGCCTGAAAGGCTGTTTTCTTCCTTACAAAGGGAAGCATCTTTGTGATGAAAATAAACTTGCTAAAAACCAAAGAGTACAGATTAGTTCTGTAAAATCCTGACCTTTATTACCTTAAACTTACTCCATGGCTTTCACATTGGAACCCTGATTTCATAGAAATAAGTTCAAGAAATACTGCTGATAAAACAAAGCCTCTAAATATTTGCATATCCACTTTTGCATAATGAAAAAGACTTCAACTTGGTCTCATTTACAATGCTGTACAGAACTTGCAAGATTTGTCAAAACGCCTCAAAGTGAAATGTTTGTTTCCTCACATATCCCCCACGAGTGTGTGCATCTCCTTTGTTTTTTTTCCACAAGAACTTCTCACTCCTTCCTTTTCCTCTCAAAGTCTCCTTTTCTGATCTGCTCTGAGAGACTGTTCCACTGCGTGTGAAATTTACTTTCAACTTCTAAACACCATTTCCACTTTTTGCCTAAACATTTACTAATGAGGTTTTCCTCTTAGTGAACAGAATTATACACACCTGTATTTCTGAAACACATTTCATGCCTCAGCTATCATAAAACAGTGAAAATGCACTCAGCACACTAAAGAAAAGTTAAATATCTTTACCAATTTAAATCCTTTAGCTTTACAGTTCTGATACACTGGTCTCTATACCTGTGTCAACTTAAGTTCATGTAAAGACCTGCAAGAGTCTCAGACTATGACTGAAGTTGCTACTGGGCAACTTTGCAATCTCTTGTCAACACCATTTCCACATAAATGTGATGGAAATGACTCTTCATATAAAATTTCAGCTAGCAGAATTAAAGTTCCAAGGAAAACATCTCAAATAAACATAAATCAAATTAAAACCAAAATCAGACCACAGCTCACTGTGATTTGAATTGCTGAAAACTTGCTTCATTAAAATTTGCACTTCAGGTCTTTGCCTGAATAAATCAGATTTTCAAAAAATACATGACTTTGCATCAAATTTTCCCATGACAAACCAAGCACATTTCAACTTGTAGGAGCTTTCAAATAAATTCAAACTATTTAAAAACAACCCAAAACACTGTTCCGAACAAGCAAGGACACAAGCTAGTTAGCTAAGCTGCAGTCTACATATAGAATTGCAATATAGACCTACACAAGTTTCTGGACCATTAACTTTACACATATGGAAATAAATGAGCAGGAAATAAAGCCATCAAAATAAAAAAGAGAGAATACAGAGTAATCAGACTGCAAACAAAAACAACTAGATGTGGAGATTAACTTCACCAGAAGAACTACTGATTGTTTCTTTCGCTGAAATGGAGCAGAGGAAAAAACCTTTTTGCAATGGAAATAATTTCTGAAGGCCAGAATAATCAGGAAAGAACTTTCTAGTCATAACCTGCTCTGCTGGAGTGCAACTTGTGATCACATCTTTTAGACAAAAAGGAGGAAAGTCCCAGTTATGAGGCAGTATGTCTGTGACAAGAACCTGTATGACAAATGTGCATCTTTTCTGTGGGTTTCATAAAGAGGTATCTGAAGTAAACAGAAGGCTACTGCTTGCTCCAGAAACATCATGTCAATTCAGGATAGAAGCACTAATTTGTGTATTTCTGAACAGCCTGGATTTTTTCACCCTGCCAAGTCATCCTTTCAGAAAAAAAAAACACCATGGAACATTTTCAGCAGAAATGTTCTTCAGTTAGAACCCAGATACAAGAAGGCAAACAATACACCTCCCACAGCTTAAGGCCACATATTACAAAGATTAATTTTGCTGTTACCAATCTCTGCCCCTCCTGACACAAACTTTTCCTCCTAACCAGACTGCTGAATCAGTCAATCTCACTCTGAAAGGCAAATCTCATTCTGAAGTGTTATTCAAACTAGGTTAAATGTACAGGAGTGAAAAAGTATTTTGACTGTACAGCTACTGTTTTAATAAAGAGCTCCTGATACCAACACTCCAGCACCTCTGTTGAACCTCAGCCATCTTGTTCTTTAAGTCATGTTCTTAGTACTTGATTAATTCCTTCTCACCCACAGTGTACCTTACCCGGATGTCTGTTTGTGTGACAGAGGAGTGGGAAAACAAGAACAAAAAGAAATACATTCTCTGCCCAACAACTAACTTCACAGTCCTGACAACTACCACATCAGTTGTACTCCCTACACAATGAGTACCTTTAAAATACTGCTATACAGAACTTGCTTTTACTCTGATACATTTGTGGACAGTTGATTTATTTCAACAGACTTGTAATGGCATGGAAATTATCCACTATTGACTAGATAATTTTCACATTATCAGTGTTACCCTTTAATTTTTAATGCCATTTAAAACAAAGCCAAAGCATTCAAAACCCTTCTGATTTCACACGTCAGTTGTACCCAATCACTCCACCATGAGCTTAAGCTACATCTTTGCTAGCAAAAGCCATGCACATATGCTCTGTGGGAGGAAAACTGCATTACATTTGCAGAAATTCAATGCCTTATTGCTCTATAAAGCCCTCCTCTGCTACACTGATTAAATAACTACCACCCAGAACAGCCAACGGAACTACCTGATTGGCTGCTGCTTATTAGTCATCACAACACATTCATCTGCATTAGAAGAACACTTAAGTCTACAGTCCATCAATTAAATTCTCTTGAGCAGTGACAGTCACATTTACCTTTTCACACAGTTCAGTTCTGCCCTACTAAGGAACTTAGGCCACAACAAAATATTTTAGTATTTAAAAACAGTGCCCTTTGTAAACACATTTGTCCAAAGAAACTATGGCAACAAAAGTAACTGAAACCTCAGATACACTCAAATAACCTAAAGTACAAAAAATTCTCTATTGTCTTATTTGTATTACTCCACTCTTTAAAAAAAGCAGCATTCGCATTTTATCTCTCCTGCTGAAGTAAGTTTTGCAGCAAAGCTCAACAAGAACTGGAAGACAGACTCACAAGTGTCATTGTTTCTAACCACTGTATGAATTAAGTAACATACCTAAAACTGCAAAACTCAGCCAAAGAAGATGTAATGACACCAGGGACAATGTTAGTAACTGACTACCAAAGACTAGCAACTGTTACAAGTAAGCAAGAAAACCACAGGGGTGAGAAAACGATGAGGTAGCTCAGCCATCACTGACCAACTACTTTTGACTTGTCAGCGTCAGGGTCACAACTCACACAGCACTGCACTGGACAGCTTGCTGAGTTTTGTCAGAAACATTTCAGTGTTGCTGTACTAGAAACAGAATCACTACGTGAGTGGACTCGGTGGAAGGGTGTGAGAAGTATCCTACAGACAGACACACTGTTAAAATACGGATAATATTAACATTTCATTCAGTAACTGAATTAGAAATAGGAAATGTAATGTGCCCTATAGATAGAGCAGCCAAAAAGTAGGAAAAGCAACCCCACACTTTACCTGCATAAAGCACTCACAGTGAGCACAAACAGAAGCAGCAGATTCTGACTGGAACATTCAAACCAAAGGGTAGAGGTCAAATAGTTCCCCAGGAACTCTCCACTACTGCCAGCCATTGAGGGCAGAGGACTATTGCTAACAGCTGAGCTATAGTTCAGCCAGGGATTTTATTCAATCTCCTTGTGGGACTACAACATACCCCTGCAGCAAAAGAGATTGAGCTGAAAAAAGCATTGTTGTTTTTTTGTGTTCTTTTGTTGTTTTCTTTTTCAAAACCAATTACTGCATTAAAAAATACACATTAAGAACAGATTAAAGCAGTGGTACATATCTGCTGGTATAAGGCTGCCAGCAACACATTGACAAGAAGCAAGAACCCATTTAGGCAAGGAGTGCTGCACAAACTATTCAGTCATTTGGACCAAGCTATTTTTATGAGCAAAAAATGCAGCTTTACCTCTTTTTAGAAAGAGAAAGGCTTGGCACAGCTAGCAAACAGAAAAAGATCAAAGGCTGTTTGCTTTACTAGTGTAAAAGTAAACTCCTCAAACTATTTTCCAATTATACAAAGCTACTTTTAGAAGATAGTTTAAACTGAATGTCTCAGGACAATTTCCCCTCTTTATTTTGTACAATAGCTACAAATTAACTTTTACAAACTGCATACCTATAGTACTGCAGGTTCAGAGTCATCTCTGGGAAAATAACAGAAGCAAACTATTAAAGCCATCCCAGTGTACAGCACTGCTTCCTCCCTCCTTTCACATTTAATTCCATAAAGTGCTACAGAAATTATATGGATCAGATTTCTTAGGTGTCTAAAATTCAAATACACTATTGAATGTACTCTTTGAATGATCTTTTATCGTAACTGAAGCCATACTAAATTTTTCCGTTTCTGCAGGAAGAGAACTACCTAAGCAGTATGCAAACCCCCAACATTTTCTGGAGTATTTCAAGCCTAACATTATTTATAATTCCTCAGCTACTTACTAACTTTTTGTAATCCACCCTGCCTGAAGCTCAGGAAGTATTCTATTTGGTCACAATGAATTGCCATGAAACAAAACAAGGCAAGAAGACTATTACATGGAATCTATAAATTTAACTCATATTAAAAAAAATACATAGAAATAAAGAAATGCTTATTTAATATGGAACAATCAATGGCTACACAGATTCTAAAGTAGGATTTATAGTGTCAAGAGCACCCTGTGCAATCATTTTCACTATTCATACCAAACAGTATGTTCCCACTTGTATTTAAGAAATATTAGGACGCCCTGCTAATGTTTGCAGCATTTGTTACAATAGGAAATTCTTTTAACTGCAGTTAAAATTCAGTTGCTCAATTCAAATGGAAGCACCTAAAAAAGGTATGCAGTCAAGAAGGGAAAGAGTATAATCCAGTTTGAAATCTGATCACACACTGAAAGAGAATCAAGTACATGCCAGAACTGAGCAAAAATAACAACAGTTTCAGTGTATTTTAAAGATACTAATGAAAATAGAGGGGATACTCGAGAGAACACTTGACATGGATGTTTTGCACTGTTGTGTTTAAAAAGTGCATCAAACTGTAATCAAAACACAGAAGCTAACTACAGTATTCAGTACAAGAATCATGCATAAACCAGCACATATTACTTCTTGCTTTACTATGTTAGGCCGAAAAAGGCTTTCTGAAAATCAACATTCATGTAAGAACTGCAGAAAGGACAGAATTTCTTTACATGCACAGTTTTCTTTCATTGCTGTTATTTACCAACGTATGGTACTGTCTGGCTAGTTCAGATGGCTGAGTGCACTCATCTCTGCTTAAAAAATGGAACTCTTTATTAGAGAAAACTGGAAGTCAGGAAAGCAAGTGCAGATATATGTAAGGCCAACGTCAGACTGAGTCTTTTTGGTCTTCTTTTCATCAGTGCACTGTTTTCTTATAACTAGACAGACTTGCAAGTATCAACGAGGGAACAAGGCATCTTTCAAAAAGAACTCAGTGTCATACTAATTATACAGCAATTTAAAATAAACATGTTAATAAAAAAATTACTTCCCCGCCCCCAAAGTCCCCCAAATAATTTTTCCTATACACTGTTACTCTCCAAGGACTCCACTACACCAAAGTATTATACTATCACTAATAACACACATATACATTCTCACAATCTTCTTGAGCTCCTTTTCCCTAATAATGAAGTGAATCCAATTAAAATAGACTTCTGAAGGGTCACAAACAATGCACAGTATGTTCTAATCTTCACTAAACATTTCTAGTATGTATTGTATAGAAATACAAACTTGCAGCAGCTTTAGAACTGAAGATCACAAGACAGATCAAAATTGAAGAAGAACTGTTACAGACATGTAGAACACTGTCACTTTCTGTAAGAATTGCACTTGTGTTTATTGGAAAGTTTGACACTGGCATTCCAGACAGTAACAGCAGTTCATAAAACATAATCGTCCAAAATGACTTTCAAGTAGTGTAAATACATCTATGTTAAGAACTCAAAGAAAGACAAAGATACCAAACAACATAAGGGAGGACAAAAATTAAAGTACGTCCTACAAAAATCTGTCTTTCAAATTATCATTTGAAAGCATAATGTGCAGAGTAAACAGCAAATATTGCAGCATCCATTTGAAATTGTGAAAGATACAGCAAACGTGGTTTAAGGGGAAATAAAACACATCCAAACAGTAATTGGGTTCTAAGCACACACAACAGAAAAAGTATCTTTACATTCTAGAGCTAACATACTTTGAACAAGCAACATAAGGCAATAATAAATATAAGAAGGAATTTCATTAGACATACCTTTTCTCTCTGTTTTCTGTGCAGGGATGGAAGGTGTGGATGTAGGCAGTTTTGATAAAGTAGATGCTCCATTAGCATCAAAGGATTTCTTTGGCTGGTGATCAGATTGTAGAGAAAATGGACTAGGAGGAACAGTGCTTGGGGTAGCAGTTGGATGAACCACTGGTTTGATGGGATGCTGTACTGGAGTAGAACTACTGTGAGTCTCTGCTCTTGGCAGTCTGTAGTCTCTGTCATTGTGCCTGCTTGTTTGAGATAAAATATTCTGTGGGAGCATACTACTGGTGTCACTGGAATGCTTGTCTTCCACTTTTTTTCAGGAGTCCCCAAGTAATGTTGCAACAAGAAAAAAAGAAAGATTCAATTAGAAATCTGTCTACAATTGCAGTGACTTCGATTAATACAGCTGCATATCAACAACCAGAGCTGATTAAACTTCTTATAATTAAAAAAAAAAGCCTCAAGTAGATCTGCATCAAAAAGGTAAAATTTAATTTTATTCACTGATAAAATGCATTCTCTCTGACCGTGTGCTTGATTTAGAGTTCCGGCTAAGCACAGTTTGGATGAAAGGCTGCTCTATAACAAGTGTTACAGTGAAGTTAATTTTTTGAAGTCTCCTAAAAAAAACTAAATAAAAATCTATTATTTCCCTCTTATATTTAGCATGAAGAGATAATTTGTGCCACTTCTCTTTTGTTCACTGAAAATCCTGAATATCAAGTATGATTTAATAGTTTCCAATTCTAGCCTTCAAAGAATTCCACTTCAAGTCACTGTAGTAGTACTACAAACAATTTACTTTCAAGTGAATTAATTCAAGAAGACCATATATTAAATGGGTGACTAATCTGCATTTGTCACACAACCACAGAAAGGGAACATATCAAGCAAGCAGTGATTCTTTTTATTGATTTCTATGTTTTTCATCCATCACAAAACAAGTAGTGCATTTGTGCTCTCTTTTTGCAGCACACAGTATGGTTTAGCATCTGCAGTATGCGTTGGCATACACAGAAAATCAGGCAAGTCCTAAGCAAGGGTTGGGGGGAAAAAACAAAACAATCAGTATTTCAGATTCTATTTTGAAACCTGAAAACTATCCTACAAATTTGCCCAAAGTACATCAGCACACAGAAGGAAACTCACAGTACAGGCATCTCCCATAGAAACTGGGCAAATATTAAAGCTAGGTATCTGGGGAAAAAACTGTGACTAACAGAAACTCAAGAGTCTGAGAAAGGCTTGGCCAAGAGTATTTCCACGGTGAAAATATGATCCCATAACATACACCAGACTCTGGCAACCCTGATACCATAATCCATTACATTAGCTTATAGTCAGATGTTTTAGAAGAGATTCCTGCATCTCTAATTTTAAGATCAGAACATAACATTGACAGGTCTCAATGACCATGACAGTCCAACTATAAACTATGCAAGTTGTTTCAATAAATGCCTATAATTTAGGCAGTAAAAGCTGCAAAAAACGGAGTACCACCATGAAAAGCATTAAGCAAGAGTTGTACTAGTAAAAGCTCAAAGCTATTTTAAGAAACAACATTTGAAAGAGCTCTCTGCGCTATCTGCTTTGGCCTTGAAACATAAAAAGCTGAGAAAAACAGCTTAAGCAGAGAGACCTTAAATTTTTGCTAAATTCAGAAAAGAAAATATCAATGCAAACAAGGCAAGAAGATATTATTGTAACAAACAAACAAAAACCAACACGTACTTCCACTGGCAAACCCACTGGCAGCTGTCGCCTGCATCACCTCTCTTCTGTAATCCCTATCTTTTGGGAAACTGTTAACTGACATTTTGCTTGCTTCTTTTTGTCTCTGCTCTCTGAAGAAAAGAAAACGCAAGTTGAGTAAGAATTTACATCATCTAATAATATAATGTCTTCTAATGGATGAAGTTACATGAGATGAATTAAACTCTTCTAAAAGTTCGCTGCTACAGATGGGTAGGTAAACCCCAGCCATTGCTTCCTCACAAGAGTGCTTACCAAAGACCCCAACACACCAATTCAGCTCACCAACTCTGCAAATAAAATCTTCCTCAAACCAAAATCATTCACCAAACCCCATAAAACAAACAAAACATGCTTCTCTTTCCCGCTTTGGATCATCAATGTATAAATTAGGTGCCAGAGGACATGCTAAGGATAGGAACACTCGGCACAACCTTTCATAACGTTAATTAGATAAGCTCAGCTGCTCTTAAATGAGCTTAAGAATATTTGCTCTTTACACAATGAAAACAGACACACACATACCTTTCCAGCCACTCTTTTGGTTTTTCCCATTGTGAAACTTCTGTTCTGCAGTTGTAGTAGTACTTTTTGCCTGAAGAGCTGATGTGTTCAGACCAATCATCAGCAGAATCATAAGCCTTTAAAACAGAAACAATGTTGGACAAAAGACTACTTGGGAGTTTTAACAAAACCCATTCAAATGCTTCCACCATATTTAAAACTACATGGCATCCCTCCTGTGCACCCCTATCACTGCAGTCCATTTACACTACTTCAAAATGCCTGTTTCAGTATGACAAAGATGTGACCACTACCCTCCCCACTGCATTCTGCCATACTTTCCTGTTGCATTCCCATCAATCCTGAAAGAAAGCAGAGTTGACGGGAACGCAACATCCAGCAGCATTAGTTTTCTGCATCTTAGAACTTCCCTAGAATTATATTTTCAATCTTTTTTCTATGTTTTTGGAATTTACCTACTTTATTTCCAGTGCAACATGTAGCAAACAGCATCCTAACCAGTAAAAACTCAGCTAATAAAGTGATGAACATTCACAGTGTAATGTATCTTAAGTAAAGTCATGTTGTCCTCTCTAGGTTTATCAAAGTTCATGGAAAGCATTTCTCTCTCTGTCTGCTTCATTTAAACAATCTAGTATGTTAGAATTCAAGATCCACATCAAATCTCTTAATGATTATAAATTAGAATAGTTTTACAACACACAACAACTGCAGCTTGGGTTTACAGGGTGTTTACAAAATAAAGACTGATGCTGGAATACCCCAGGAAGCAGCTGGGGTACACCACAATGAAAACACAGTATGCCAGAGTGGGGTGACAGCACCCATCAGAAATACTCACTGCATCAGAAGTTTTGCTTGGATTATTGCTGGGATTAGAAGAATGTGAATTTGAACTATGAAGAGCACTGTGGTTATGTGAATTTTCTTGTGGAGAGTAACTGGTCCCTAAGAGAAGAGAAAAAAAAAAGGATGAAAAAAAGCGTTTACCATGTTTGTTTTAAAAGAAAGGAAGCATCTGCATTCTAAGGAGGTGGAAGGGGAGGAGGAAGCAAACTGTCTATAGCCTGGACCACAGCATGATTCAGATGCAGAAGTATTTCAGGAGACCATACAGCTTTTTTTTTATCCCCACACAGCACAAAGCCCACTCTTCCTTTCTAGTTACAATAATGCAGTCTGTCTTTCACTAGCCTTACTCTGAAATTTCATTCCATTAAAAACAACCCCTTACTCTAAGTATTTTTTGATGTTTGGAGGAGTAATAACCTGTCAATTCAGAAACTGACATTCTCCTCAACGTTGTCAGAAAATTAAAATAGATTTGCCAACAGCCTACACAGACACACAAACTCAGGCTTCAAGCTCATTGGAGCAATGCTGTTTTCCTTGACCGTTTGAGACTACTTTTAACTGGTTCTACATAATTATTTATGGTAATAAGTTATTATTCTTGCACCTCAGTCTCCATAATGCAGGCAATGACACTGAGATATTAGAAAGAAGTTCTTCAAAGTGAGAGTGGTAAGACACTGGAACAGGCTGCCCAGACAGGCCACTGATGCTCCCTCCCTGAAAGTGTTCACAGCAAGGCTGGATGAGGCCTTGAGGAATCAGATCTAGAGGAAGGGTCCCTGCCAATGCCTGAGAGGCTGGAACTAGATGATCTTCAAGGTCTCTTCCAACCCAAACCATTCTCTGAATTTACAATATCAAAAGCAGTATTTTCCAAACCACCACCTGCTTCTGGCCTCCCTAACCACTTCTTAAGATCATCTTCTTCACAGTGCAAACACTTAAACACAAAAAGAAAGGCTGGGAAATGAGAAAAGCTAATTCTCAACAACTTATGCATCTACATTTCTGCCTAAGCTCAAGTCACCAATTAGACCTGAACAGTTTTAACTACAGTTAAACAAGGCCATCCATTACATCTTTTGCAATCTTGCTTTATATGATTTCCTAAGTTTCAAATGTTCCCATAAATCACACCAAACTAATAAAAAACAGTTTCCTACAGATTTCAGGGGGAAATCCAGGTATTTCAAATTGCAACACTCTCCTTGCCTTACTTTTCCTCTGCCTACTGAAAAGTTTCTAAATACCCAGGCAAGGAACACTACACTAGGTACCATCAGCTTCATCTACTGTATAACCACATAAACATGAAGTCGAAGTGCCTTGCACATGGCAGACTGTATCTTAACTGGGAACTATAATAAAGAACAGTCCGTTGACAGTGGAGCAAGAGTAGGAGCGAACAGAAGCATTCAAACAAGTGTGGAGTTTTAAGTCTTCTGAGAGTAACACACAGAGATAATTAAGTGATTTACCATCGTGCAAAATAGAAGAGACTATAATGCAAACTCTGTTTTCCGAGCCTTTTGACTACATAAACATTGACAATATCACTATTTAAAACTTCTTCCCCTGATCTCTAACCCTGCAAGTCAGAACAACCCTACAAAGGTTAAAGACTACTTTGCACACACGAGTTACTGCAGCCTGAGCCATCAGTAGCTCTGAACCTTTTCCTCTACCATTCTGTCATTATCGTTAAAGACTGGGGAGGTGGGCAAAGACGAAAGGTCTTCTCCTTACATAAAGCTGTCCAGAAGCATGACAGTTGCACGCCAACAGTATCTTGCATGCTGACTTGATGACTTACTATGGGGGGAAACTCAAGCTTCTCAAAGCAATAATCACAACATCGCATGCTTGTGATGCATATGAATAACAACATGCTTCTAGTGAACTATGGGACTTCATCTCTTAAGTATCTTAGAGAATTGCAGAACTTACATGTTAATACAACATTTACAAAACCAGACACATTTCATTTCCCTAAATGTATGCAAGAAGTATAATATAATTAGAAGACACTGCTGCTCAGTCAGTCACCCCACCAGTCTTATTTTTTTTTTCACATTGATTATGGAGTGAGATAGCAGTTTAATATTTTCCTATTAATCATTCTGTTAACTGTCTTTATTTATTTACCACACCCTTCCAAAACTCTATCCAGATAAAAATTTTAATTTCTTCATGTATTTCTGTAGGTTGCACAATGCAGACACTAGTTCATGTCTACTATAAGCTAAAATGTACCACACGTTGAACAGATCAGTATTAGTCACTTGAAAATTTCATAAAACATCAATGTAGTTCATTTACTGTAGACTCTTACCATGGATGCAGCAGCACTACACTTTGGTCAGCATACTGAAGAAATCTTTCAATCTGCAGTGGCCTGAGCACACCACTGCAGTGAATCTACCCCAACAAGTACTTTACAAACATAAGAGCCAGCATACACATTACATCAATAAAATCCTTTAAAGTCAATTCTGTCCAACCATGAACAAATGCCTCAAACTCAATGAGCAGACTTTCAGCCCCTACGTGGTCTAACAGCTCAGAAGCATCCCCCCACCATTTCACACTGTGCCTGACGCCCTGGTTCCCAGCGCCAGTGCTGAGTCACAAAGCAGCTGCCGCAGTCACACCCACCTACAGCTGGCCCCGATAGCAGGACTGTGCCGAGGCCCCGGGCTGCTCTGTGCCCAGCTGAAGTCCTCCTAGCACCGACTCCCAGGCTGCGTACGGATAAGCTTGCTCCGAATCAGGATCCTGCCCTACTCGAGCTGGTCTCAGCTACATAAAAACTGATGATTGCTGCTCCAGCAACACAAATTGCCTCAGGCTGCCGGGACAGGCTGTGTGGGCTTTTACAGGGCCAACCACAAATACATACTCAGTGCTGTCTAGAATTACAGGTGCAGCTTCATCTCCACATTTCCATTTTATTTTATGTATAATGTACTTTTATGTCTGGATCAGTACCCGAACTTCAAGGGAATGAGCATATGAAAAAGCTGCTAAATTCATGTTTGCCATTGAGAAGCTTCCAAAACTGAAGCAGATTATGCTCTGCAGAGCAAAAGTTTTAGGCACCTGTGAAAAACAAAAGCGTATCACCAAACTAACCACATACTAAAACCCTACTGCCTGAGTATACAAAGGTGCACACCCTCACAGCAGCTCACCTGGGAAATCTGACAACCCAGCCAAGAATGAGTTGTCAGCTCAAATTACCAGGAAAAGTTGCTCAAGATCTTTACAAGGCCACCAATTTAAAATGGTATGCAGAACAAAATCCACAGGTGGAGGCCTACCTCTAAAAATAACGGAATGTATCCTTACTTGCATGTTAGCTTTTACCATCAGCAAAGCCTAACCTCAAGCTATTTTCAGGTGGCTGTGACTTGCAATCAGTTCTGTGCCTCCTAGCTGGATGCCTGGCAAAGGAGATGATGAAAACAGGATTACTAAGGTTAGTGTACATGTGAGAAACAGGCCTGATGAGCTAGACAGCACACTATGATCTCTTACAGCACTTGTCAACCTTTTCTCTTAAACTTTCCTTGCTAGTCCCACTTCCTTCAAGAAATAGATGAAAACAGTTTTAAAATAGCAATTAGCATATGTTAAGATTTAGCAATTGCACATGTACATCTTTGATGTACTTCAGGGAAATTCATACTGTGTTATAAATCCCCCAATCCAGTTAGAGAACTCCCTGTGGAGTTCACTATCACTGTGACTTTCGTCAGCTTAATGATTTTTTTTGGAAGCAGTTAAATCTGGAAAGTGCTATTCCTAGCTGGAAGATGCCCAAGAAGGGCTTCAGCACTACAGTTACATAAAGCTGTAAAGGTGTAACTGTGAGAGCAAGCCTTTGCTAATACTACTAGTGATGGTCACAGAAGAGGTCAGAGGCAAGGTGAACTATCATAACTACCTTCAAGTTTCTAAAATAGTAAGAATCAAAACATCTTATCTTCCTCACTAATGCATGAAAATCAGCAGAAAGCACAAAAAGCATGGTTCTGGGAACCGATTCAAAAAGCAGGCTGTGACTTAATGCCTACTTCAAATTTGAGAGTCTGCCATGCCAAGACTCACTTTAGCAACAATTTTTAAAGTACTTTCCAGATCCAAAGTGCTGAATCCGTAACAGTTTGAACTGCTTCAACACTGTGCTGGATTTGGAAAACAGCCATAGCATAGGATGAAAGAAGAATATTCCATTTTTCAACATAGTTAATGTTTTCTAGTAATTTTCACATTTAATGTCCCCATTAACACCATTTAACTCTGTAAAATTAAGAAAAGTTGAAATTCTGACTTAGCTAAGGATGCAACTGCTCTAATAAAACAACTAATTCTTCTCCCTTCTCTCCTGCTGTCTTTCAAGAACAAGTTCTCATACCTCCACTCACACCCAAGATTTTAGTTAAGCACAGTCCAGTTACAGTAGCTGTGGTAGTGCTATGCAGTACCATATTTTACACAGTCCAACATAGAGAATTTGTGTTTCCTTTTCAGTCAGACAAATACTTTGTTAATATCCTAACTCTAAATGTCAATGTCTGCATTTCAACTGACATCTTTGTTACTTCAGTGCAAATCTTTGTACAGAACATTCCTCAAAGTTCCACACAGGGGAAGAAAAAGAAGTCGCACAATAAGAACGCAGCATCCAATGTCTCAGCATAAACTAAACAGCCTATCACAGACACTTTTATTTGCCACATGTAAAAATAATAAGATGAAACACAATTTTTCCTTCCTGTATTTTTATGTGGCCTGGTGTGTTGAAATCAAACATGGCTACCTTCCACAGGCAGCCAAAAGCACAAAAAATTCCAGTTTCTCTAGCAGAGCAATGGCCTCAGAGAATATACCAACTGTGCAGTAATATTTTCCAGAAATTCATAACATTAAGTTGAATGCACAGTGCTCTGCCAGAAGAAAGAAAATACAGCCTGATCACCATACTGCCCAGTTACATACTTACTATGCCCTCCAAAACAAATGTTTTCTACCAGTCAACAAGTAGCTCCATGATCAAAAGATGTTACAAAGCCTCGTATCCTCCCTGCCCTCTCCTACCACATCTCCTATCCAGGGCAGCCAAGTTTGTGCTGTTTTGTAATGTCTGATTCACAGGATAATAGTTCCAATAAAAAGAAATCCTCAATTTTTTTCCTCCAAGTTACCAATCACACAACCAACATTTCATGGAAATTCATACAAGATGTTAGTGAAAACAGATCCAAGAGTCATGCATCCATGGAGTGGAAGACAAAGGACCAATAATGGATGAAAATGATCCTGCAAGCAGACATTTTTCTTCCCAATAAACTTTTTCATTTAAAATGGTAGTAAGGAAATGACACCTCAAGAAGGAAAACCAGAAGCAGTAAACCAATAGAAGTTAAGGACCTGTATTGAATTACTAATGAAATACTCAAAGAACACTAAGATAATAACAATTATTATAATTAAAAAGATTAGCTTCTTATTTTATCTTACACATTCCATAATATAATAGTAGCATGCTATTTTGCTATTGTCTGCTTACTTGTTTCAATTAGATCAGCCTAATCTATTTCAGAAACTGAATTTAGTCTTAGGACAAACACATAAACTGATCAAAAAGAACACCAGTTATCTGTCCATCAAAAAGGAAAGCAAAAGGCAGTAATAGAACAGTTCAAATTAAATTCACACTTGTGAGTTCTCATATAACAATTCAGTGACTGCTTTCCTAGGGTCATACTTCAGTCTAAATGGCTGCAACGGTTTGAGTTATACTCACTAGAAGAAGAGATACAAACTTATTTTTGTCCAACTATCCCTTTTGAGGTTGCTTCTTTCCTTGTTACTACAACAACAGCATAAATCTCTGATAACAACACCTTAGAAAGACCCACATGTTACTAAAGTAGATACATTTAAACAAACTGAAATCTACAAATTGACTTTATGTAAAATTAAGAACTATAGGTAGATGACAAATCCTTCAGATCTGCACTTCCTGTTTTCTCCCTTTGCATACAGTTGACCTAAGGGAAAAAAAATATGCTAGCAACATCCTCAACACTGCTTAACATCTCTAGGACACCTGCTTTCTCTAAGATTGAAAAAGCAGCTTAAGCAATTTCACCAGTGGAAAATATGAGAAAGCACCATAAATTTCAGCACCACAGAATTCTACTCCTAACTCTCTAGATCATGACCCCAGATGTCAATGCACTAATAAAAAACAAACTTTCCACTACAGCATCACTGAAGACAGGCAATTTTAAAATCTTTTTAATGCTACAACAATTATTAACGTTATCAAATTCATACTATGTGGAGTGGGATATTCCTCTGAAAAGAAGCTACAGGTAGCTGTGAATAAAGCCAAACTATGCTTTAATTCTTGACTGAAGCTTAGAAAGCATTTACATCCATAGTACAGTGCAAGAAAAAGTACAAGAGAGGCTCCTCTGTCTTCAAGTAGGAGCTTCAAACAGAAAGGGGCTTTTAAGTTGCAACACTCAAACCAAGAAGTGTTAAATTGTCTACTAGAGCCCTCACCATCAACTAACAATGATGTTATCTTAACTTCAGCACAGATGAGCACAGCACACAGGCAACAGAATGAATTTCCCACTTTCAAGCCCTTCTCAACAGCACCCCATGAAATCCAAATGAACAGCCCTCCCATGAACAGTCTGCAAGACAGTACTAAAGATTAAAGTCTGGTACTCTAAGTCTAAAAGCACCACAGTGATACACTATCCTACCTCAGGCAACAACACCCTCACAAATCTCATCAACTTGGAGTAAGCAGCAGATTTTGCCACCAGTTCACACCTCAAATTGGTCTAATGTCTCCTCCAAGATAAAAAAATCCACTAAATAAATACAGCAAGAAAGGTGTGAACAGGACTTCAGGTTATGTCAAATAGGTTGACATAAGGTTTTTAAACTGGGTCATCATAAGCAGAAGCAAACTTTCTGGCTAAGTACTGGATAATAAGCAGTTACTATGAAGACAAAAAAATGTTTGCTTCATTAGAAAATGGTGATGTAGAAGTATATCCAGTAACAATTTCAGATTCTCCTACAAGGAATTTCCCAAAGAGCATAAATACCTTGGAAGAAACGCTGATGTTTAACTATACCTCAGTGATGCAACACGGAAATTACTTAAGTGTAGAAACCTTGTAAAAACTGGAGTTTCCAATGTTTTAGGACTACAAGAAGCATAGTCATATTATTTAATAATTATATGAGATAAACTGTCTTTGCTGTCATTTTCTCTCATTGGTGACAGAAGTCTGAATAAAGTCGGGAGGTGTGCAAATCAACTACTGCTTGTAAAGGGGAAAAGAAAAACCAACACAAAACAAAACAGTGGCTGCAATACAGCTGAGACTCACTCCTCCTCCATTTCCTACATATCAATGAATTAGCACTCCTACTCAGAAGCTCCAAACAATTAAGCATGGTACTACAACTTAATCTCCCTAACAAAATCCCCTGAGGGAAAAAAAAGAATGAGGCCATATTGATTAGCAAGTCTCAATTTTCTTTTAATATTTTGGAGATAGTTTCTTTGGGACAAAGAATTTCAAGCAGAAGGTTCTGTGAACACAATATATACTTACAAATTCACTTGCAGAAAGTTTCCATTACTCTGTTTAAAATCAGGGAAGCAGCAGCTTTTCCTGAACATGCATAGTGCTATGTAGTGACAAATTCTTGCTAACTTAATCCCAACTTAAAAGTTTCCTCTTCAGAGTAGACACTATTCAGAATCAGCAATTCTATACATACATGCTGCTGTAGAAAGATTAAAAGAGAATCTCTACCACAAACTCCACCAGAATCCCTCAAAAAGATTGGTCACAGGCAGAACTATGACATTTAGTAGCCTTAATAAAAAGGCTGCAGTAGAACCAATGCCTAATCACACACATAAAAAAGCAAGAAAAAAAAAGGCACTGAATTTCTCCCCTCTTTAACACGCCTGGAAAATACTGTGACATTCTCCTAAATTTGCATCTCAAGGTGTATCAAGTCTAGCTGCCCTCCAAAGGCATGTACAATTTTGTCTCATTCATTTTTCCCCCATTTTTATTTTGTAGTCTAACGTGAGTCTTGTTCATGTCCCAGTTACTTAATAACCATATCCAACAAGAAGCAAACTCCACTTCAACACAAGATCATTGCTTAAGCACTATTAATATTTGCCAGTTGAAAAGAACTTTGCTTCTCTAAGACCACAGCAACGTCCATGAAATTTTCAGTAAGTCATCACAAATGAGCAAGCCAACTTGAAAGCATTCAATACTAGAAGAAGCAATTGCTTAATAAACTTTTAAATAGAATTGTTTAGTTTCAAAAAATCCTCTATGATTGGGCCTATCCATCAACCCAACACAACCACTGCCATCAAACCACATCCCCAAGTGCCACATCCCTGCATTTCTTGAATGCCTTCAGGCATGGTGACTCCACCACCTCTCTGGGCAACCCATTCCAAGGCCTGACCACTCTTGTAGAAAAGAATTTTTTTCCTAACATCCAACCTAAACCTCCCTTGGCACAATTTTAAGCCATTTTTTCTTGTCCTATCACCTGTTATTAGGGACAAGTGACCAGCCCCATCTCACCACAACTTCTTTTCAGGGAGCTGTAGAGAGCAATGATGAGCCCTGAGTCTCCTCTTCTCCAGGCTAAACAACCTCAGGTGCCACTTACCAGCCTGTTCTCCAGACCCTTCACCAGCTTTGTTGCCCTTCTGTGGACATGCTCCAGCATCTCAATGACCTTCTTGTAGAGAGGGGCCAAAACCAAACCCAGTATTTGAGATGCAGCCTGACCAGTGCCAAGTACAGAGGCACAATCACTTCCCTACTCCTACTGGTCACATTATTCCTGATCCCTGGGCCAGGATTCTACTGGCCTTCTTGGTCACCTAAGCACACCACTGGCTCATGTTCAGTCAGTTGTCAACAAACACCCCCAGGTCCTTCCCTACATGACAACTTGTGAAATGAGTAGGCTTAAACAGACTACTCTTTCAGTTCAGGACATGCTATAGCACATATACATTTATTACACTATAGATACACTACAAGCATTATGATTCGGTTGTGAATGGATTTACAGCCCTAATTTCAGGCTGGATGTTTAGTATAGTTGAATAATGGTATTGTGCAATGGGATTTTCAAATATCTAAAGCATAGCAGGTAACAAGACCATTTGTCCCATTAAATAATTCTCAGTTATGCATTTAAAATTCAACTAGCCTTTCCAGGAACGTCCTTAGTAAAGGAAAATATAACTCTCTACAAAAGCTAAGGTTATGTTTACAAATTCAAAACCTATTCAATAGTTGTCTGGTTGCTTAAGTTATCTAATTTATTTTCCCTAGTCCAGTAAACACTCTCAAAATGTCTAGAGAGAGACTGCAGTTATTAGTATAGGCAGTGTTTTGCCAGTAAAAGAGATGAACTTTACACCGTCTGAATAAGCAAACTATTCAAAGTACTTAACTAGAAAAGAGATGAATTGCTGTTGATGTTATTCAAGGGGGACACCTGACATGAACACATCACCATCACTGAGTGAAATAAACACAGGAGGAAAAAAATAGGTAAAGCACATGACCTAATACCTACAGAAGAGTTTATGCACAAATGTGCCTTATTTTTTTTCGTTAATGCACATTTTAAGAAAGTATTTTTTTGGGATTTTTCCACACTTAAGAAGCTAACAGGTATGCCTGAAACACACTAAATGAGAAGTGCAGGACAGATCATAATTTCTTTTCCTCATTTTTGTTACTGACAGATAGGAATAATTTATACTATGTTCCTCTGACAAAGTCATTACCATATCTACCTTGGAAAAGAACTGAGGAAAACTGTTGCTCTGGAGGACATAAAACAGTATGAGATTTAAGAAATCTAGGAGACCAAGAGAGCAGAACTAATCTGTGTAGCTGGGATGGTGCTGTAAATACTGCTTTTTAAAAGCATTTCCAGAAAGCCCACGTGCCTAAATACAGCAGATTTCTATAACGTATTCAAATACACAATGCTTCTCTTTAAAAAAAGAGCTTAAAAAAATTAATGTTACTAGGGATGCAGATATTTCTACAGCCACAGATGTAACAGATTTGAAAAAGCAGGAGGGTTTTTTTGGAAAAGTTTAACTATGCTGAGAACTTTTCCATAGGAAAGCACTGATCCTGACAATTTAACACAACACTTAGTTTGAGCCTAGTAAAGCCCAGCAGCAACACAGAATCATGTCCATCATCATGGTATTTTTCAAACTGTTTTAAAAGAAAAGCTGATCTTCAGATTCGTTGGAGAAATAGATTAAAGAACATTGCTGTCAATAATAAAAAGCACTGAAATCATCTCACATTTTTAGGTAGAGTTACAGAATAAATTTGAAGCTCTCACTTCACTAAAACAGGCCAGAAATTACTCCAGGTTTTACTACATATATATATGGAGTACTGTCAGTTTTGAAGTACACTAAGGAAAATCAGCAAGTAGTAGGAAACTGAAGATTAATTTGGGGATTTAAGATTGAAAAACACATACAGAGATGTCACAGTAAACATTTTCTTCCTCTTAACAGTGATCAGGCATAATTTCTCTGGAAGGACCCACTAGATGGGAACTGAGCTCTATACACATGTAAAAGCAGATGTGCCTCCAAGCTCTATTCTTCCCCACATGAACACTGCAACATCTGGGGTTTAATCACCTACCCACAGGGAGGCACAAGATGAACCATTTCCCTTTACACTTTCCATAGCTATAACTCTCTAAAAGCAAGAAAACGGTCAGAAGGAATTTCATTTTAGCAAACTAGACCCACAACCTCCCCCAGTAAAAAACACATGAAAGAAAGAACAAACAAAGCCTAACAACCCACACCGATTTTACAGAAGGCATTTCCTTCTGAGTCACAAAATTGTATGCCTTCAGCCACTGCCTCCTAGTACCAGAGAAGGTATGAACTGAACCAACACCTGCAACTAACATTCTGTAACTGTTCTATAAACATATGAAATGACAGTGTTTAACACACAGCTTTCCCTGCATTTTTCACAATGCCACAAATATTTAAAAATGGGGAAATGGGATTTGACAATTTTCTCCAAAATTCCTTTATATTTTCTCACCATTGTGCTAGTTCAACCATGATCAGGCTTTATTGTTATTTAATTATTCAGAATGATAGCAAAAAGGATCAGCAACTTTAGTTTCTAAAACACAACTGGTTTAATCTTCTTAAAAGCAGAAGTTTCCCACCTCATCCTGTAGCCATATTAGTCTCTAGGCCCAGAATTGATTCTCACATTCACAGGCAAAGCTAAAGCTAAGGATAGGAATCAGAAAAATGGCTAACAAAGAACCAGATGTCAGTGTTAAATCCTCGTTCTATGTCCAATTAGCCTCTCTGCTTCCTTTACAGTCACAATGAATTACACAGAAAATGTCCAGATAGGTCAGCAGACTTCATATATGGAGGGAAGGAAAAAAAACACACAACACCTGAATACAATTTCAGTCAGTTAATTCTCTTTGTAGACTGACTTTATTATCTTCTGCATTTGAAAGCTGTCCTGAAAAAGACTGTTGCCTATTTCAAGGAAAGCTTTAATGCTAACAAGCTCTTTCTGCCTGTAACTCAGCTCCTCAAGAAGTTCTGCAAGACACAAATACTTCCCGTCAAGTGAAAACTTTTGTATCATAATTCAGCAGAAAACAGATTCTAAATGTGTTTTAATTCTCAACACACAACTAAAACTTTACCTGTAGTAAGTAAGAAAATACATGGAAATGGAAACCAATAGAAACTGATAAACCTAACCAGCTTTAAATATAATCACAGGCTTTTGGGGAAGGTTTTAGCTTCATTCTTCACCAAATTGGCATTACCTTGCTTTAACATGATCTACACATGACGAATTTAAGATGTACAGTATTTCTCTGTCTCAAAGAGAAATCTGCACAAGTTTCAACTGCAGTCATTTTCTTGACTCTCCTCTGAAAATCTGCAGTTTTGCATACTTTCTGAACTGTAAGAATCAAAGGAGAGACCATATTCCAGCAGCTGTCACATTAGCACTAAACCATCAACTCTCTAAGTCCTACTTACTATTCCTCTGATCATATATCCTTCTTGGCTAACACTGCTCTCCGCAGCTATGCTCTTAATTGTGTAGGAGTTTCACGGCTGTTTGAAGAGGCATTGCTCTGCAGAGTATCTACTTTCTGTAGAGTCTTACACTCCTTCCTGTAATCTCCTTCCTGTAACTTTTTACACAGTGGGCCACTTTCACATGTTCCTGCAGATTAATTAGCATTTTCACTTTTGTATAACTTGGCTAGCCCTGTCCTAATGAACATGTGTTATTATTTGCAGTTACAAATTACTGATAGATTCTACAATTTCTTCCTTGTAGAACTAAAAACATGTTGTTACTTGGTTTCAAGAGAAAGTCTGTGCACACTTGAGAGAAAAGTAAAACTTTACTCATCTGTTGATCACAAGTTTCATATTTTTGTGATCTACCAGTTTCTGATCTACAAAATATACAATGGAAACAACGTTTTCTTAGTTGAATAGCTCAAAATATTTTACTCAGTAGCTAAGAATCACCAAGGACAGGAAGTCAGAGAAGTTAGATTAAAATCAGAAAATTAATGACAGAAGTTTAGACACAAAAAAAACCTCCTAGAGATATTTGCTCCCCCTCAAGACACAGAGAATTTTGCACTGAAAACTCTTCAGTTTCTGTTTCTAACTGCCTTGCCTTTTGAATTCAAGCATTTTTAATACTGCATTATACCTCTTTTTGAGTCATGAGAAAAGCAGGAT
Organism: Pogoniulus pusillus; assembly: GCF_015220805.1. NCBI lineage: Eukaryota > Metazoa > Chordata > Aves > Piciformes > Lybiidae > Pogoniulus > Pogoniulus pusillus. Next base: position 17,023,155 of record NC_087286.1, on the reverse strand, counting down.
ACCAACATTCTATGATTCTATTTCTTCACATATCTGCTGTAGAAACAATGTAAATTTCTGTTCTAAAATTTAGGCAGAAAAAATTATAACATTAGATTCTGACATACTGTTTTTTGGAACTTCCCTCATTCCAGTAGTCACAGAATAGACTGATTTTCCCAAAGTAGTGCAGGACCAAATCACCAAAGGTCTTTAAGTCTTGTTTTCCATTCATTTCAAACACAATACAACACTGCTGCATGCTTGACATAAGAGAGGGCCACAAAAGCTCACTAGGTATCTATTAATCCATCTGATAAAAATGTAAACAGTGAGGTTTCCTGTCAGTCTTATGCTCAAAAATTTACCTTCCTTTCCAGTAACTTGGAGGACAGATTATCTAACTGGACATTATTCTTGAATACTGCTCCAGGAGTCAACTTCTGGTCAGCAGGCAAATATAATTTGTACCATAAAACATGCCTCTTGCTTCACAGGCTTGAAAATAGGAAAAATAGGAACACTGCCCAAGAGGAAAAGGAGTAATGCAAACACATATGTAGGAGAATTACAGGCTATTTCACTGGTTGGTTGAGGGTTATTTTGCTATTGAAGGTCTGAGAAGAACATTCAGCAGCAGGAAAACAGGTAGCTACTAGATTCAAGAGATGTCTTTGACTAATTTACAAAGTGTTTAAAATTCACAGGATCAGCAATCTATTTTAGAAGCTTACACTTCAGAAATTGATGCTATTTAGTTCCCTACATATTCATTACCACAGACTTTCCACTTATTACAGATGAATGAGTTTCAAAATACAGTTTTCACAAAGCAACACTTCCAACAAAAATTTCAGTGACTAGAAATGCTAATCGATGGTATAATTGTAAGGTTACACTCTGTGCATACAACAGCAGGCAGACAGCTCTGATTCCAGGAAAGGGATAAAATAGCAACAATTTGGCAAGCCACAATTGCTCTAGTTAAGATTTTTGTAATAAGCTTTAGCAGTGAAAGGATACAGGTTCAAGACAAAATTTAGACATTAATTCCCTGTATGATTAGAGTAGTGCTTTGAACTGGAAACCACACTTCTTTACTACAGAGAAAAAGCAAACTTGCAAAAAAATGTGTAATACAAGCAAAAGCATCCCACAACTAAATAGCATTCTTTTACTACACAAAATATTACTGGGATAAATGAACAGCTAGGGAACTTAAATGCTTTTTTTCGAGTAATATTGTTAAAAGCCAAAAAAGCTGTTAAATGTCTCCAAGAAAGGAAAGAGAATCTTCAACGACTGCTATTAAAGCAGGGAACATCTGCAGTCAAGTACCATAAAGTTTGCCGACTTCTTCATAATTCAAGGGATAACAATAAGATAAGAACCTTCCTTGACATAAATGCACTTTTTTTTCAAGAGCTGCATTTAAAAAGATTCATTTTTATACTGTGACCAACTACTGACAAACCACAAGCAGACAGAAGCATCAGTGTTGTGAACTGTCTTTCACTGCCAGCATTTTTTCCTTACTGAAGATCTACATAAGAAATAATTATCTGTGCTTTCAGAGGTCTTCCCCTCTATGAAATGGTGTAAAAGCCTGATTTCATAACCAAGCATAGTAAACACCACAAGTTAGGTGCCATTAAACTACTATTTTCCACAGCAAAGTTTATTACAATGTCATCGCCTCTCAGACAAAACAGAGGCAAAGCTTTCTCTTCCAAGTTTTAATGGTATTTGGCTTACTCAATATTTTATACAGGATAGGTAGAAGGAGGAAGACAAATGCATTGCCAGTAAACAATGTTTTTCTTCTTAGAAGACTGCCCTATTCCAAACACTGGTTAACAAATTAATCGAAGGCCAGAAAATAGAAAGCAACCCTAGTAAAAAAGGCTACATAATTTACAAACCACTGTCTTTACTATGGCCTCGGAGGAGGCAACTCATCAGACAGTAACACTTTTCACTGCTTTTTTTGCCACCTTAGGTAAGACACCCAAAAGTGCAAGTTTAATAGGTGGTACACTGTTTCTTCAAAGTAAGAGGTTAGAAGCATGTTATTAAAGCATAATGCTAAGTAAAAATTCTTCCTTTATGTACCAAATTTAACAAATCTTGTATCTAGCCACTATTTTCCCTTTTCCAAAACATAAAACAAGCTTACTAGGTCTATCTGGTAGACTCACTTGAACATACTACACTTAAAATTCAACAATTACATTTAGGAGTTCTTAAAACACTTAAAGATACATATTTCCTGGAACAGATCAACAGTGAAAGCCTTTAGAGCACCTATTTACAGATCTGTATTTTACACTTACTTTCCTCCATTTGCTAGCATATAAGTAAGTAAGTTCCCAGTGTCAAAGTCCTAATAGCCTTTACTCTCACAACCTACACCACATACTACACTCCATTGAAAGACCAAGGACCCCAGCCACCTGAATGTGTAAATAAATAACATTTAATGCCATCATATTCATATCACAAGTCTTTCCTAACATCAATGATACAAACAAAAATTTAATGTTCTATTCTGTGCTTGTTAAAAGCATGATCATCAGCTACTTTTCAAAAGTAATTCTGAACAGTAGCATTCTAAACCTCAAAATCTAAAAAGTAGATATATGAATTACGTATTTTACCATGATTCCATGAACACACACTTTCCAAATTCTTTTCTATTAGAGATCCTCAATAGCAGAGTAAAAAAAAATAAAAAAAGCTGGACAACTTATCCCATAAAATCTCACTTCAGAAACATTGTTAAATATACCATATAAACATAAAGCTGCTTTCCAGCTAAATCTCCTAAACTTTTAAGTAAACTTAAAATTAACCTCCAACTGGAGGTAGTAGCGCTAGTGAAAGTCGAGAGAACACTTCTAATCAAAATGGATAGGGGAGTGCATTACCTCTTTTACACTTGGATGTTGGAGGGGAGGCAGTGGTGTTTGAAGGTGGATCTATTCTCACTATGATCAAGTCTTCTTATCCCAGTTTTGTCCACACAGAGTGAGGAAATGGTTTTCACAGTAATGAATAATTACTTTAACAGCAGCTAACACTAAATAGACTCTAACTCAGCTTCTATCTTTCTCAACCCTCTGCTATGCTTCATTACTCTGACTTCCCTCTTTCCACCTACTCTGCAATTTCCTCTTTCCAGTGCACATTGTGCAGGCAGCTTCCTCTCTCTTGTACCTGCTCTAACGCTCCGTTTATCTCTGGCCGCTGGTCAATGATCAGGCTAATTTAATCAGCAGTTAGCCTCTTCTCCACTGAGAAGGCTGCTAAGATATGAATGAAAAGCCAGCAGTCTGCTTCTGGCGCTTCACTGTCCCTTTGTTATAAGGACTCTGACCTCCTGCAGGAACCCCTTCATGACAGAAGCTCTCACCACTACTTCCATAAAACTATGAACTCAGGATTGAAATTCCTGTCAGAGACTAACTGGAGTATTTTAAATCTCAGAACTGTATTACAGTCAGTAACAGTGGTCATTTACAGTACTATCATTTGCCAATTAAAGAAACACGCAGAAGAAATATTCATAAAAATTCATTTGTATTTCAGGATCAAAACATCCCAAGTTAAAATCAAATTTAATGAAAATAGCCTAGGCAGAACACAGCCCAGCACAATACTTAATGCTGGATATATTCATGCTCTCTAATTATTATTCTAAACACTTCAGTAAGAGTATGGAACAAAGCAAACATACATTTTCAAAGTCTCTTAACAAACATAGCAAGACACCCAGGATTTTCTCCACAACAAGAAACAGCTGAGTACAGGTGGCTTAAGCAAACCTTTTCTGCACAGAGTTCTACTTAGTCTGTCATTTTGAATCCTACTTTTAAGTAAAAAGAGCTGTCCTTTCCCCTTTTTACCAAAGGGTTGCATCTTGCAGTTTTTAATCCTAAATACCTGTATCATCTCATTTATGCATTTAAGTAGGGCTACAAGGATCATCTATGCACTCAGACTGTCCATCCTCAAGCACGAGAATCCTCAAATCTCTGTGCTTCCCTTTTTTCTTTAATGGAAACACTTTTCCACATCTACAAGGCCCTCCATAGTCCTATTCCCTGTAAACAATGCTAGCTTTAAGTCCCTATTTGTTACTGTTACAGAACTTCACACTTGAGTTGGTCCCATAAGACCCCCTAATCTCTTCTAACTCCATGCCTGCCTGTGGCAGCTGACCTATAAATAAGAAATGCACTGAGGGGGGCAGCTGCTCATTGTGTTTTAAATACTTGCATACAAAGACAACGTCCCCATGCATAAAGACCTGAAAGCAAGTAAAAAGTTACTGCACTTTTTGATACTCTGGCTATACAGAGACTCTCTGGAAATCAAGGACCTGACACCAACTTGCAAGTACTTTATGTATTTAGTGCAAGGTAAACCTGGAAGTCTCTCTCCAGAGAAGTGGTTGTGTATAGTCTCTTTCCACACAAACCATGCAGTAAGCAACTTTGAAAAATGCTTTGTTTGCATTATATCAGTCTGGAGGGTTCACCCATAACACACATTTTAAAACCTTAATTGAAAGCAACTGAATTTCTTACCATGGATTGCAGTTCTACAAACACAAGTATTGCAAAAATAGGCTGCAACAAGATCTTTCTGAAGTTGCCAAAGGTATTCATACGAGGAAGGTTTGACCATTTTTTAATTACTGATTATCAATTTAATTATAGCTCACACATTTTATACCTGTACACTTATATGACATTTTGCCAGTTGTCTTCACCACAAGAGCGAATCAGTCATTACTAAATGAGTCCCAAGTATCAGCACACTACATGACAGATTCTCTCTGGTTTACTTCAGAACAAGTGCCACTAACAGATATACAGAAGTAACTTTTTAAACACTAGATTGACAGGGAGAGATTTGATTAACTCTGTCTTATGTTCAGTATAATACCCTAAAATTTTGTTCTGCCTTTGTTTTCTAACAGATGAGAGAAAAAGAGATGATTTGGGGAAATAAATACTGAAGAGTTTCCAGTGAGGCTTGTTTTGCTATATTTAGCTAGATCACAGGAAGACCAGAGTACCTTTGTTGCAGTTGCAAATCAACCACCAGTGATTCTAAAAATTATGAAATACATAGCAATTAAGAAAAACAAACAAAACCACCCCAAAACAACAAAACAACCAACTTCTCTTTCCCTTCAGAAGAATGTAAAAAGGAAAAAACCCAGGATTTTAATGAAAAACTTCAGCATTATTCGTTAAGTATCTTTTTTCCCACTACTATATGTAACTGCAGAACTAAGGAATACCCTACCTCTCACAGTACTTTTCAGTGTTAATTCAACAGCCAGAGATTATGGCAAATTATGTCTTTAGTCTATTAACTAGATGCCAATGTCTGTAATATCACAGCATTTCACCTATATTCTAACTCCTACCTTCAATTCATACTGACGGAGAAAGTTGATTTCTCCTGCTTACATCTGCTCAGGTATGGTTTACTGCAGACAAGTGACAGGATTTAACACACCTTTGGTTGCTTTGAAACCGCAGCCAAACCAGCCTCACTAACACAAAACCCCCTCACATCTAATTTTCATGTAATAGTATAAATGTTCATTTTCTAAAATTAGTATTTCCTTCAGAATTTTGAGGAGTACTTCCTTTTTCCAGTCTGCTATTATATGATGTGCAAAGAAGCACTTTCAGATCAGAATAAATAACATTTTCCACTGTGTTATCTGTCTGGAGAAGGAGTAGGTACAGTAGGATAGTGTTCCTTCCTCTTAAACTGTAAACATCTATGTTTCAGGTCAATCTTCAAGTACTAAATCCAACCAGGCTGAGAACATCAGAATGTCTTTCCTACTTTAAGGCCAATTCCAGCACACAACTATGCAAAAAAACTTGTCTCATCTTCCAGATGTTTTCAAACATGTTAACTCCATTAAGTATAGCTCCACTAAAACAGAATTGCTGGTTGTATGAAAACAAAACAGAGTTGTAAGAGTATTTAGGATGAGCATCTCTGGACTGGTGAAAAGGAGATATTAAGAGAAAAACTGTGTGTCCTGAAAAATAGCATAGAACAGCAGCCTACCAGGTCTGCACATGCATTTAATTGAGACTACTTTGAGGTATGACCAGATACATTGAAGATCAGTGCACTAATAAAAAGATGCATGTTTTTATAATCCATCTACACAAGTATCAATGGTATAGAGTGCCTCTGCATTAATCCAAGGAATCAAAAACAAAGAGGACTTCTAAGAACATAAGTACTACAAACAAATCTGTGGTGTGGAACTAGTATTTTCTAAAAGGCACTTAAAGATATTTTAGTTTTTTTACTGCAGCTATTACAACAAGTAAAAATAGTGCTGCAATGAAAGCATTCATCACAAGTTGTTAACTTTATGTAGAACAAAGTAGCACTGATTTAAAGCTTTAAGTTCTCTACCTCAATACTTCAAATTGTGTCTCGACACAAAAGACCAAACAGCACTTACAAAAGAGAGAACTTTCTTCCAAATTTACTCAGTAACTGGAATATTCTAAAATAAAGCTCTCACCATTTTCCATTAAATGGAAAACACTACTCTTTTTCTAGAAAGTAGAGACAGAAAATAACATCAGCTCAAAAACACTGGCGATAATACCACCATGTATAATATACTGTAAAAACAAAGCAGGCTGACTTGGCTGTGTATATTTCTCTCTAAGATCCTGCCAAGAAAGGCTCTATTGAGTGCTACCTTTGATTATCATGTTCTGATTAAGAGTTCTACATAGCAGCTAAACATGAAGGTTTTCTTCAGTTCTTGTGGGGCTTGGTCTATGAAGCACATAACTATACAGTATAGCACTACAGTATACCAAGACACTGAAAAAAACTCTCTAAAAGAGCTAATATTAACTGCTAGTAAAAATTCCAGAATACTATTTCAAGTTATCAAATGTGCAGTATGTCTAAAGCGAGACACATCAGTTGCAAAAATGAAAAGTTTATTTTATCTTCGTGGTTGTAAGGAAAACTATCATACCTGTAGAAGTAAGAAAATTAAGAGGTGTTACAATGCCTGCAAAATTGCTTCCAAGAAAACCTGCACTCTTCTCATTTCAGCTTTCCAAGGCACATTTAGTGTAACACTCTTACCACCTGAGTGACAACTGCTAAATTTTATAACTTAAGAGAAATGAATAATTGCTTAAATAAATGTTATTAAAGATAACTCACCACCATCCCTCTCTCTAACTCTGTGAGTATGCACACTTTTTGCTTTACTGTGCCCTGTGTTGTCACCATATTTGTTTTCAGGGCTATCAGAGCGCCGTAACATTTTATTTGGTGGTGAAGGATCTGTGGTGTCTCGCATCTTGTCATGACGATGATCACCACCACCGGGGTGACTCTTGGATGAATACTTAAGAGCCTGTAACAGATCACAACAAAACAGGCATTGACATTAGAGATGAAGTTACAAAACCCAAGTTAAAATGTTCTAAATTTTAGATAACTTTCCAGAACACTTTTAAAAATAATTTTCATTTCCTATTAAAAAAAAAAAATCAGCACTACTCTTTCTAATTTTAATTACCTACATTAACACAAGAAGTTCTGTAATTAGAACTCAAACCATTTTCTCCCACTATTACCTCCAATGTAACACTTGCTGGTAAGAAAAAACTAATTTCTCTATCTTTTCACAGATAGACTACACACTTTCAGAAGTAAATGGGCCAAAGTACCCCTGCACTTCTGGAAGAAGCACAAGTTTGTACTTGCTATTAATACAAAATTATGCTGGAAATGTAAAATTTGAGTAAGCCACACAGAATCACAGAATTCTCAGGACTGGAGGAAATCTAAAAGATCATCTAGCTCAAACAACCCTGCCATGGGCAGGGACACTTTCCACTCGATCAGGTTCTTCACATTGTAGCCAAGGCCACTCAGTTTTACCACTGCCTTGAACTTTTGAAATGCTTTTTCAATACTAGCAACCCTGTAGCAAATGTAGTAAAAACAAGAACTATTTTAGGGGCTCAAAACATGTAACTTTTGCATATTATATGTTCATTTATAGAAGTATTTGTTTCATGGTATTAAATTTGAAAGATTTACCAAAACCTACATATTTTGCTTCATTTTAGTCAGCTTTATTCTGTAATGTCAGCTTCCAAGTGGTAAGTGTTTACACTTACATGAACTGTCACTGACAGCTGCCTTGGGCTGTCAATTTACACTTCGGTGGTACAAACACAGAAAAATGTATGAAACAAGTTCAATTCCATGTCTCAAGAAGAGCACTATTACAGTATGAAACATTCCCCAGATTCACACCTTGAGAACTGGATTTTTTTTTCACTAGACACACCAGTGGTCTGCAGCGTCCACTTTATAGGAAACCAGGTTATTGTCAGCAGCTTGAAGATTTGATGGCTTTGGAGCATGCCTAGCAGCTGGCAACTGCAGAAATTAAGCTTTACTGGCAACCCCACTTATTAAGGGTCTAAACCCATACACTGCTCAGGTTACAGTCCACAGCAGCAGTTTTGGGGAGAAGAAAGGACTTGGGGAGGGGGGTGGGGGAAGAACAAGATGCCTTTTGTTTTTAAAAGGAAAACACTCACCTCCCCCTGGATCTCCACTCCACGCCAAGTGACCCGGGGTCGCTCTCCCGCCCCTCGTACCGTACCCTCCCCGACAACTAGGCCCAAGCCCTACACGGCCCTAGGCCGCTCTTCCTCGGCCCGGCCCCACAGGCCTCAGAAGAGCGGCGGAGCACCGTTCCCTCCGCGCGCGGCCGCAGCTGCTCCCCCTTTCCCTCCCCCCGAGCCTGAAACGGCACCGAGGGCCAGGACCGAGGCGTCTGTTGCACCGCGGCCTGCAGCGGCGGCCGAAGCCTCCGCTGGAGTAGCTCGCTCGCTCCCCTCCACCCCGCTTCTCCCTCCCTGCTCCTCCTCCTGGGCCTAGTGGCCGGCGCTTCAGATACCTGGTAGGGCTGCGAGTCCCCCCTGCGGTCGTGACAGCTAGAGAGAAAGCGAGAGAAAGAGAGAGACGTTAACGAACAACCGTTACCGGCCGCCGGGGAAGGGGGCCTAAACATGGCGGAGGAGAGGGGGAGACCCCGCGGGGCCAGGGGCCAGGAAAGGAGGAAGGGATTTACCCATCACTGAGTCTCTGCTGTTTCCTCGCATACATTACCATCAATGCCCGGCCTGTGTGTGTGAGTGTGAGGGGACCAGGAGGGGACGGCCGCGGCCGGGCCACAGGCGCCGAGGGGGGAGGAGGGGGAGGCAGCGCTCCGCCTCGCCGCCGACCGGGGGCAGGGAGAGGGGAAGGGAGGGAGGGGGCGGCTCAGGCAGCTCGGCTGGGAGCAGCGCTCACGGGCCCATCTCCTCCGCCAACAGCGAGAGGAAAGACGCCAGGAACTCGGCCCCGCGTGCGCTGAAACACTCCGGGACCACCGACTCCGCCGCCACCGCCGCCGCTGCTGCTGCCGCCGCGGCCGCCGCCTCCTCCCCCCGCTGCGCCCGCCGCCACCACCGCCGCCGCCGCCGCCGCTCCTCCAACTACATCCGGGAAACTCGGGCGACGCCGTGTTCGTTTAACGTCGGCTCTTTTCGGCTCTTTCCGACACGCTCCGTCCCCTCTGTCCCCTTTGCTCTCGGGCGACTCTGCCTTCGGGAAACATCGGCTGCTTTCGCCGAGCCCAACGCCCTTCAGTCTCTCCCTTCGGCAAACATCGGCTAGTTCCGTAACTCCCTCCCACCGGCTGGCCCGCCTTGTCCTCCTCTTCCGAACGTTACCTGTCTTCGGAAAACATCGGTTATTTCCGTAGAAATGGCTTCACGCTCCCCTCGGGGGGGCGCCGCCTTCGGAAGCGCTCGGCTATTTCCGTGACCCTTCACCCGGTGGCTCTGAGGTAGTGCTGGTCGGGCGCGCTCGGCTGACTGGCCCGGAGGAGCGCGCTACTGGTAGCACAGCGTCTTGCTTCCCCCCGCGGGCGGGCCGGCCTTAGAGGGAGCCGACGGGGCGGGAACGCCGGGCAGGTGGGGGCAATAGGGGGAATTGCGAGAGTAAGTGGTCGGGTAGAGGCGCCTAACCGCGAGATAAGGAAGGTCTCTTACCTACTCCCTCCTCCCTTTCCGCCCGGGGACTTGCTGTAACGGCAGGAGCCATTTTGTGTGCGGCTTGTCTTCTGGCAGGAGGCGGCCGGCGTTGAAGAGGTTGTTAAAATGTCCCTGGGGAGGCGATGGTGGCGGCCGCCGCGCGGGTCAGGCCCTACAGGGGCCGGCCACCACAGCAGGCCCACGTTGTTCAGACTTGCGTTTGCGGGACTTTGTTCCCGGCCCCCGGAGAAGCGCCGCCAAAGCTGCCGCAGCAACGGCCTTTGAGGCAACGAGGCGCTGGCGGCGCAAAGGCCTGAGCGCGGTGAAGCTGTTGCCGGGTAGGGGGCAGCGGGTGAGGGGCGCTAACGGGCACTAACGGCCGTCTCCGGCGAACAAGCGGCACCTCTGCGGACCGGCACACGCGTCACGCTGTAATCCTGGAGCCCCTGTGCAGCCAACAACGCCAAGTTGGTTGCTTCAGGTGACTCCAGGCTTTGTGCGTGAAGCGCGGCCTGTGCTCGGTTTCTGATGAAGGTTCCCCTCATCAGAGGCCAAGTGGAAGCCGACGCTGCTGGTGCATTCTCCTGGGAACGGCTGCCTGGGTTATTCCTGACCAAACCCTCGAAGTCTGAGGTACAAAGCATCATCTATAAAGAATGGTATTAAGGTGCTATGACACAAATACTCTGATACCAGAGTTGAGCATCGTCGTGAGGGTACCGTAGGAGAGACCAGTTTCAGTAAGGATCTGAATTCTGTGCTACCCCTTTCTTGAAAAGGAAAGATACATGGCACAAATGAGAGCTAGCATGTTAAGCATACACTGAGCATCTTTTCCTGTGTCTTTGCCTCTGTTAGCATAGGATTATTCGTGATAAGTCTCTTAAATATTTTTTATTTCCGTGTTTCTTGTTGTGTTGTTTTGTTTGTCATTGTGGGTATTGTTTTTGTGTTTTAGAGCGCAGAAGGCTGTTCGAGAGAGGGGACTACAGAGAGCAGTGGCTGCTCTCAGGGACCGGAGAGAAGGATGACTCAGCAGGGAGCTGTTCTTCAAGGTTACAATAACGAACTAGTGAAATGCATTGAAGACTTGTGTATGCAAAAACAAGAGCTGACCAAAGAAATCCAGCAAGCAGAAGAGGAAAAAAATAAACTCCAGCATGAAATCCAAGTCTTGAACGAAGAACTGGAGCGTGTCTGTGAAAACCTGGCCCAAAAGGTAGCTTCACGGAATGAACTTGATAAAATTCTTGCTGAAACTGAAGCTGCTTATATGAAGATTTTGGATAGTTCTAGAACTTTACTTAATGTCCTGAAGAAGGAAGTGGGAAACTTAAAGCATACACCAGAACTGAAAACTAATGTAACCTGAAACACTCAAGTGTTTGGACTCCACAGTGCTAAAATTCCACTAGGTGAGAAATGTGGTTAGCCACAAAACCTTATGAAAACAGCATAAGCAGAGAGGGATTTTCTTCCAACCTTTTTGTATGTTACTATTTTTAAATGCATTAGAAAAATAGGTGAAATAAAGTTTCTGGTTTACTGTTTAAAGTCTAATTACTTAAACTCTACAAAACTGTATTGCAGATAGGTAGCTGAGACAGATAGGAGTCTGTTTTCAACATGATGGTGCTTCAGGGGTGTTCTGAGGACACAAAAAAAAGTCATGTTTTATGGGTCAACTTAGAATGGTTACCAGTGAATTTCTGTTTGAATGAAAACTAGTGGATGAAAGTGTATCAGATACTGCTTAATTTACAAACTCTTAGGCTTTACTGCAGGGACCAAATAGAATGATCTGTTTAACTTCCTCTAGGAGTTCAGAATTCTGATGCACGTGCAAAGACAGCCCCTGTGTGCAATCACCTCTACTTATCTGGAAGAATGGAGGGATAAGGTGAGAGAAACATGACTAATGCAGGGCATGGAGGCTTAAAGTTAAGGCTATATATGGCTCATGCAACTTAGCCGTGTTTAGAAACAAAGCACGCTACAGTATGCCAAGGCAGGTTTTGATGCAGGTGCATACTTGCTGTGTGATGGGCACAGTGCAGCTACACTGTCTAAGCTCAGACCAACTAATCCACTTTATGGATAAGGGAAAGATTACTGTATTTCAATACTGTCCAGAAGTCCTGAAAAAATACTGTGAATCAATAAATAAGGGTTAAATACAAGGCCAAAGAAAACAGCTTTATCTGAAAATAAATAATAGAACTTCTGGAAAGGGTATTTTAAGTGTCCTTTAGTTCTATACCTGTCTATTAAGTAATTGTAATAAGATGCAAAGAATAGTGAACAACCTGAAATGGTGACAGATAAATGCAAATAAAAGATGAAAGTAGAAAATGAGATCAGAAATAGTCTGCAGCTGTCAGTCCTCCTTACAGATGAGGTTAAAACAGAACCTAGAGGTGGGGGGGAGGCAACAGCATGGAAGAAATCTGTTTAATCCTGTTTTCTATTTCTAGTAGTTACTAAACCTGTCTGTGGTTGTGTGCACAGACACATTTTGTCTCGTTCATTCAGGTGTTAGAGCCGTAACTTTAAGCTAGGTCTTCTAGTTAGACCTTCATTCTATACCAATTAACTAAATTGAAAGATGTGTAATTGTAATCTACTTACTAGACAACTACATCTCTCAGGTGCAAGTATAAAGGGCAACTGGATGTGAACAGTTTCAGTAACAGCTCTTCACCAGTAGATGAAGCAAATTTTATGTTCTGCTGATTGCTGTGCTACATCAGTGATTAGTGTGACAGAGCTAATCAACAGTTTACTTGTATGACATTTCCACTGGCTTCCCTCCAGTAATGCTCAGGTGATGAAATTGGGTAACTTCAGGAGCATTGCTGTTGTAGTACTGCAGCATCAGGACCACCTTTTTTTAGCACAAAAATGTAACTATTTTTCAGTAGCAAAAAGTGATTTATTTGGCTGGACAATTTTCCCTTCATTTAGTCTGGTAGTAGTAGCTAATTTACATCAAAATAAGAAAACTTAGGAGAAAGTATTAACTAAAGAGCAAGGAACATTTTAGTTCTGATTGTTTTGGGGTATTTTTAAGAGGTTTTTGATTTGGTTTTTTTTGTATATGTAAAGTGCAGCTTATTATCTAGAAGGCAACTTGAAAAAAGCAGTTGCATCAGAAAGCTCATTTATAGACTACAGTTAATTTCTTGTATCATCACTCAGACAATAATGAGGAGTTTGATTGTCTTAATATTCTGCAAGCTCTTATTTATTTTTCTTTATACAGTAACACTTTGCATTTAAAAAATCATAGCTAGACTCCTGTGATGCATGGTTTTCAAATACAGTTAGTATTCAGGGCTCATCATATCCTATCAGGTATTTGAAAACAAAAAGTAGCAGTAATTCTTCCTATGCTTTGGTAGTTGTTCAATAGTGGCAATCCTGCTAGAGGTTTGTGCTGCATACTCTCCAATTCTAAGTGGAATTACTTGCTGTAATTGAAGAACTCAAGGTGCTTCCATGAGAATTGTTGCTAGTGTGAAGGGAGTGGATACTTTGTCCTGGGGGAGAAGAGAAGCTGCCTTTGAAGTAGAGATCACCCATCTGTGGAAGGAGATCTTTGTTAGCCTGGCTCATGGTAAAGGTTGTGAGACAATTCAAACCAAGTGGTTGTAATGGTCATAGTTGGCTGCTGCAGGGTCTGCTGGAGCAAGCTGAAAAGCCCAGCCTGTGTCAGTCACAAGGAATGCAACACCTGATGGCGATGAAGCTCTTTTTAAACACGGAAAGCCCAGGTACGGCTGGAAGCAGTGTAGTTGCTGTAGTTCCAGGCTGTGCAAGCATTTGTCCTCTTACATTTGGCTTTGGCAAGGCCACACCTCAACTACTGTGTTTAGTTGTGGGCACCACAATACAAAAGAGATGTGGAGATGCTGGAGCAGGTCCAGAGGAGGGCGACAAAGCTAGTGAAGGGCCTAGAGAATACATCTTAAGAGGAGTAACTGAGGGAGCTGGGGCTGTTTAGTTTCAAAAAGAGGAGGCTGAGGAAGGATTTCATTGCAGTCTAGAACTACCTGAAGGGATATTGTGGAGAGGCTGGTGCTGGTCTCACAGGTAATTGGTGATGCAACAAGGGGCCTCAACCTGAGGCTGGATAGGTTTAGATTGTACGTTAGGAAAAAGTTTTTCATGGAGGGAGTGGTCAGGCACTGGAGTAAGCTGCTCAGGGAGGTGGTTGAGTCACTAACCCTGGATGTGTTTAAGGGTCATTTGGATGTGGTGCTTAGGGATATGGTTTAAGGTGAATCTTGTAGAGTAGGGTTCTAGGTTGGACTTTGTGCCCCTGAGGGGCTTTACCAACCTGGATGTTTCTGTGATTAATTTGCCCTGCCAAAATGCAGTTGGCCATGCAGACAGACTTAAGAAGTCTTCTGCACTGGTGAATCACTGGACTTGCTAGAGAAATGTAACCTGTCTCTCTGCTTGAAACTTGAGAAATTCTGTTTCAGTAACATGCAGCATTAGATAGGATACCATGAGAAGGATATTTAGTTAAAATCCTGTTGTGAAGCCTGAAGTGTTGTTGCTTTAGATTCAAGTTGTTTAAACACTGAACACTCTGTCCAGACTGAAAAATAGAGATACTCAAGTCCCACTGAAGCCCACAAACCTGGATGTGGTTTGTATTCACTAAGTAGTACACCAAGTTCCTAGTCAACTGCTGTCTAATCCTTCAGTCGAGCTGCAAGTTTTGTGGCTCCCCTTAGCAGTTTAAGTGATTTGCTGGTTCACGTTGGAATGTACTTGGGGTTTTTTGGTTGGTTTTTAATTGAGTATTCCATTGAGGCCTCTGGTGGCCTCATCCATGTTGTGCATGTGATTGTGTGTTCTTCAGGAGTCTGAGAAAGAAACTGGCTGTACAGCAACAATTTAACTGAAAGAAGATTGGGATCTATACCATGCTGGTTTTATGGTTTAAAGTGTTTTCAAATGCAAAGTGTATACCTTATTTATGTAAGATATACAAGTTGTGCTTCCAATCAGCAGATCACAATGTACCTTGCAGAGAATCTTAGTATGTTTACCCACCTTGATAGACAGTGACACTCACTAGTAATCTGCCCCAAATCAAGGACAGATTTGGGAATGGAGGCGTTGCTTTTTCAACCTCAACTGAATGCTCTGACTTGGACTGCTTCCAGAGATCAACTTCTGTCTGGCACTTGACATAAGCCACCCAAATGACATGTTCTGTGCACTGGGGGCAGGGATAGGTATAACTGGCTAGACGCATACTTCTGTGTTGTTACTCCAAATCATTTGCATTTGGTGATGTTTAAAAGTATTACTCATGTCTCCATGGGTAACAGCTCTTATGACAGAGTATCCCAGCTTCAGAGCAGCTGTGCTCACTTTCCAGACCTGTTCTCTCTGACCCCTCTGCAGAGGTGTTTGGGATGTGACTGCAAGAGATGGGTCAGAGGAACAGAAGGAACTTGTAATGCTAACTAGTAATTACCTTTCACAAGCCTAACCTTGTTCAGATAGCTTGTCTTTACAGACCATGTTGGTTTCTCTTGTTTTCATCAGGCTTCTTATTACCTTGTGCTAGTCTGCGTAAGACCACCAGATATTTGCACCAACACCTTTTAAGGGTTTTCTAGACATAGGAGCTTCTTGATATTTAAATGCAGGTTCTGAATTCTAATCTGTCTATAGTAGTATTTTGACTACTCATAATGGCAGCAGGCTGTGGGGCAACCATATTCCACACAGCTTGTTTGGAGTTAGTGGAACTGAAGTAGCATGGCGGGTGAGAAACTGGAGGTATGGATGGGGCTCTTCTATGAGCAAAAGAAACTGGTTCTGTGAATTCATTGTGATCCTGTTCTATTTTACAAAACACATATTCCACAGTAAGTTACACTAGAAATAAACATACTAGATTCCTTCATCTGCCAAGAGAGAGGAGAGGCAATTAGAAGTGCTGTGAAATCTCTGAGTTACCAACAGTATCTGCACTGACTTTTCTAGTGTTTTAAGGAACAGTTGTTTTTTCTGCTGTCTAGGGTGGCTGAGCACAAATGGTTTCTAAAGCAGGAGAGTAGTGCAGTTCTTCTCTAGCTGACTAAAATTCTACTGCTTTACATAAAGGTTTCTATTTGTGTTTTTTGATAGCAAAGTCTTGGTGACAAAGTGCCTCCTCCAGACCAGGATGGTAGGGGAGGGAAAGGCTGTGGGCTCTCAGAAGAGAGCTCATCCAGGCATGATGCTTCCTAGAATCAGGTATATAGAGGGAAAAGGAATTAGAGGGCTGAAAGAGCATCTAGGGGATTTCCTCATGTCCCAATGTATTTATCTCATGGAAATGAACACAGGAAAGGTAAATGGGAGTACAGCTGAAAAAAGAAGGGCTTTCTAATGTTTACAGACCTTTCTTTGGAGTCTGTAAGGCCTAGAAATATGATCACAATGTCTAGCTGGAGACTAAATGGGATTTAGAAATGGAATAATTTCTCAAACTGAAGCTAACGATAGAAGTAAGTATGGTTCATAAAAGGCAAGGCAGAGGCATTTTAGTAAAACTGACACTGGATGAGGATAAGCTGCTGAGAACAGCCAGAGGAAACTTCCTGAGATTAACTGCCAAAATTGTCTTAATTTTCCAAATGTTTTCTATTAAAATGTATAAATGTACTATCTAACATGAAAAATCATTTATCACAATAGAAACTATTAAATCCTGAGCAACATGAAGATGAAATTTTTTATGCCATCCACAATTATTCTTAACAAATGCTTTTAATTTGACCCAAACAATAACATAGAGACTTTGTGGGTATCATAATATGCAATCTAGAGCTGGATGATTTGTTTTGGTCATCACCGAGGGGACAATAAAAGGGAATATGACAAAAATATAGAAAACAGTGGGGCTGCACATAATTTTGGCTCTCATTTTTATAATTTAATGTCAGTTTGTGTTTTTTTTAAGTTTCAGCTCTCAGATTTATGTAGTAAATAAGATTTTATTACAGAAAAAGTTCCTAATTCTTAAGACTACAAGAAGACTTTAATACAAAGCAAGAAAAGGAACAAAATACATTTTTAAGAGACAGATTTGTGGAGTTTTAACTCTATAACTTCTTGCACTTAGCTTTGTGCCTTTTAATAGTTTTAGACTTGATCCTCCTATGACAGCTTAGATCCATGTTTATAGAGTGTTAGGCATGCAAAGCCTTGTAGCCCGTCCTTTTCTTTCCTTAAAACATCTTAGAGCCTGGAGAACAACATGTCTCTGCTTTCTATTTTGCTTGCTTTTTCCTTCAGCAGATGAGCACTTGATTTCAGCTCTGTTCTGGAATAACTCCATGTATGTGCAGGAAGCCATCCCACTTATACCCTCTTCTTCCTTCCTAACAAGGTGGTAGCAGGGAGGAGAGTCAGGACTATTGTTCTGCCTCACCGTGTCCCTCCCACAGCAGCAGCAGCCAGCATTGTTCCTTTTTATTTACTTCCCACTCTGTAAACCATCAGGGCTTACAGCAGAGGGATGCAGCTTTCCTCATTAGAATAATCAGGCTGATTTGAGTGAATGACAGGGTGAAGGGAAGCTCTCCTGCAGCATTCACCCCTCAAGGCTGGGCACCCACCCAGAGCAAGGTAGTGCTGAGGCTCCCTGCTGTCACCCCCAGCTCCTCAGCCAGGCTGGAGAGCCCCCAACCTTTGCAAATGTGCAGATGGCAATTAACAATTTTTCTTCAGGTGGTATTCTTCACAAGTTGGAGAGTCAGATATTAATACTCAAAGTCTGTTTAAAATAGTAAAGAAAAGGGGGAAATCCCCTGTTGGAACCTCCCTCAGCACTAGCTAAGTGGAAATTTTGGCCTACATAATGCTCCTCAAGCAGGTTCACTGTGTCACTGGGAACAGGGAGAGCTGGTATGGCTTTGTTTCTCTTAGGCACTATGGAAGTTTTGTATTACTTTCAGGAAAGGTTTGAGTATGAGGAGTTAGGAAATGTCCATCCAGGGAAAATCATAGAGTAGTTTGGGTTGGAAGGGGTCAAAGATTTAGTTTCGACTCCCATGCTGTAGGCAGGAACAATGTTACCAGCATTCATCACGTTTCTTCGGTAGCTCCGTGGCAAAATACAGTGTGTGCCTGAAGTTCTACTGCAGTCTAGAAGTCTCATTTAAAAAAACACAGATATATTTAAAAACACATTTAAGCTTTTCAGAATGTACTAAACAGGCAATTCTGCCTGTTGTGTTCCTGCCAGGTAGCAGTCTTAACACCAAATTTACAAAAGCTGCCAACTGCCTGCATTTCCCAGTGCAATGCTTGTGGTCACTTTTACTGAAGAGCCATATCCATCATTTGTGTTTGCTAACAAGATCAGTATTTGTAGTGCCTGAAAGGCAAGTCAATAATTTGGTACCACCAAAGTCTGTAAGAGTATTACCTGTTCAGAAGCAGACTCTTGATGCCAGAGTTTCAAGAGCAGTTGTTCAATAGCCCTCAGCAGTGCAGACTTCATGGAAAGCCTCAGGGTACCTGAGGTGCTCACAGTATAACCAAGACAGGGATGTAAATGCAATAAAAGAAGTGTGTTACTGCTGTGAAAAATGTTAAGGGAAGTGTAAGTGCTTGTAGCAAAAGGCCTCATGCCACTCATAGGGAAAAGCAAATCAACATCCAGCATTTTTTGCCACCTTCACACCTCATTTGTGTCTCAAATGCTCTCAAGGTTTTATTGGTTAGAACTTTTGCCTCTGTATTTGCATGCAGATAAAAACAGTGCCAAGACCTACTTTCACCCATCCCATTCCCCCATACAAAGCTTCAGTCAACTTGGCTCAGCAAATTGACAATTCTGGCTGACACAAAGTTGATCTGTGTGGAAATGTACCATCCTGCAGAGCTGCATTCCAGAAACTGAGTAAAACTCCTCACCTTCATTTTGTGAAGTGGGAGAGAGATGGGGAGGGCAACTTCAGACCTGGCCACTGTGCTCTGTGGCCAGAAGGAAAACTTGGGTACTTACTAATACCTGATTACTCTTGTGTTCACCAGAAGACGGCATCTCAAATCCTCTCCAAAGCACAACTCTTGTTCAGAAGGTGATCTTCTCAGCAATTTTGCTGTTGAACGTGGGGTATTCTTGTAGGCAGAGCTCACTATTTGTGCTGCTGTGTGCTGCTATAAAATTGAGAAATGGTTAAAACATTGCAGTGTGCCTCTGCTGAATAATCATACTGTACTTGCTTTCCCTCTCCTCAAAATTACTGCCTCGGGGAGGTAAAGAATTACTGTTGCCATAAACTCTAATCCAGATCAGATGTGCATGAGGAAGGGCCTTGCTCAAATATCAAAGGGGTCTTAAATTGTCAAAACAGAGCAAGAGAGAAATCCTGAGGGAATCAGAGAAGTAATTTATGACTGACCTTCATTTTAACTGGGAAATCCATGTTCCTGAATGGCAGTGCTCCCGAAAATGTGTTTTGTTTTGTTTCAGCTCATTGGGAATCTTTGCTGCAGCCATATTGATCTAAGCTCCTGAGCAATGAGCTGTGGATAAGGAATCACATATGCAGTTCAGAAACACTTTTCTGTGCTGAACTCATCTCAGCAGTGACAGTGCCCAGCTTCGACGTCCTCTCTGCCATGGCACTGCCTTCAGGGCTCACTTCTTTGTGTTTGCATCATCACTTGCCTAAATGACTCCACATTTTCTGCATTCTTATAACTCAGCCAGGAGGGCTTTGGGAGAAAAATGAGTTAACTCTTCAAGGGGTTTTTGGCTGTCTCAGGAGTAGCTGATGTCTGGATGAGCTCTCAGTTGTTCAAAAGCCAAGCATCACAAGAAGAAACAGACGCATTTAATCTCTGCAGTCAACTATAAAATCACAGTGCCTCAGTGTCTCCTGTGCTGCATCCTTTTTTACATTTTGCAGATTAACATCTGACTGGGGATCCTCTATGCTTCAAAACAGTTTAGATTAAAACCTAGTTCCAAACTTCTTTTTGCAACAGACCCAACCTGCACACTGAACGTGGGAGGGAAATTCAGATCCGTATTTCCATCTGTATTTCATGGCTCAATTCCAGACATAGTTTAAACCAAAGATACTTAGTTGCTGTCAGCTGGAGCCAGGCACTATGTTTCCCTGGCTTCCCATCAGCTGTGCTATATTAAAGTAAATAAACATTTTCTTAATCTCAGAATTATGCTCTGAGTTCTTTTAAAATTCCAGTTAAACACTTTGATGAAAAAGTTTATTTTCTGCTTTGTACCTTACATTTAACATGAACCAGCAGTGCTCAGCACATGTAATGAAAAGAACGGTATGTGGAAAAAGCCTGTGGAGTTATCCATACTGAAGATACCTCTCACCAAGATGGCAGCTGTTTGTAAAGCACAGTTCTTGTCTGATAACCAGAAAATTATTATCTGACATAAAACTCACAGTTCCTTCACTTTCCTTTCTCAGCTTCCTCTGTGACAGCTGTCAATATGTGTAAGAAACCAACTAACCAAACAACGACAACAAAAAAACCCACAACCCCACACCACAAAGGTTTGATGTCTGATGCAAAACAGGAGAATCTTTTAAACTGAGCTTTTCCAGATAGAATCATAGAAGGGGAGGGGTTGGGAAGGGGCCAGCAGCAGAACAAGGGGACACAGTCTCAAGTTGTGCTGGGGAGGTATAGGCTGGATGTTAGGAGGAAGTTCTTCACAGAGAGAGTGATTTCCCATTGGAATGGGCTGCCCAGGGAGGTGGTGGAGTTTGCTGTCCCTGGAGGTGTTGAAGAAAAGACTGGATGAGGCACTTAGTGCTATGGTCTGGTTGATTGGACAGGGCTGGGTGCTAGGTTGGACTGGCTGAGCTTGGAAGTCTCTTCCAACCTGGTCGATTCTATGAAGTCCAACCCCCTTGCCAAAGCAGGATCATCTCGGGCAGGTCACACAGGAACACATCCAGATGAATCTTGAAAGTCTCTCTAGAGAAGGAGTCTCCATAAATTCTCTGGGCACCCTCATGGGAAAGAAGTTTTTCCTCATGTTAGGGTGGAATCTCTTGTGTTCCAGTTTGTTTACATAAAAAGGTAGAAAACTCTTTGGAGTTAACTGGATGGGAGTATCCTGGTTATTTTTCATCATTGCAACATGTTGTTTTGCAACACAAAATATGTCAATTTACACTAAATACAGAGATGTCTGCAACAAATTCACTGCAGAGTTTGGGAAACACAGATGGTATTTCTTGCCCATTCCCAAAGGGCTGCATTTGCTCCAGAGAAAGCTGAGGTTTCACCTATTCTGTTATTCCTAGGAGTTTTTCCATCCCCATCATTTCTACTTCTCTAAGAAGAGATAAAACCTGTTTTACTGTTTATCTGCTATCAAGCCAGGAGATTAAACACTTCGTTATGTCACTTGCGAGATGTTTCTGCGGGCTCCAGCGTGCAACTTTCGAACCCAGTGCGTTTGTCACGGGGGCTCAGCACTCAAGGCGTTTTGGATCGGGGAAATCACGCATGAGTGGTGCGACAGCGGCCAACAGCGTAGCTCCAGTGCGTCCCTGGAGCATCCCGCTGGAATCCCTTCTCCAGGGAAGCCCTGGCTGGGCGACTTGCCCTTGTCGCCAGGAGGTGGCACGATGCTCCCGCTGTGCTCCCGGCGCTGCGCGGCGCGGCTCCCGGCGGGGCTCCCGCAGCCGGGGCTCGGCGCTGCCGCCCGTTTAGGCGCTGAGCTTGCCTGCAGACGGTCAGGCTCTCAGTGACAGGACTGTCACAAGCTGCGGATCCTTTCCGGCACCTCTTTTCTGCTTGCTTTTGTTTTCCCTTTGAGATCAGCCGAGACAGCTGCCCATGCCTCCCCTGGAAGAGAATGGAAAAGAGAATGGGACCATTATTGTTATAGAAATAGTTAACATATACATGAAGAAGACATATATATATTAAAAGAGAGTGTGACCAGCAGGTCAAGGGAGGTTCTCCTCCCTCTCTATTCTGCCCCAGTGAGGCCACATCTGGAGTACTGTATCCAGTTCTGGGCTCCCCAGATCAAGAGAGACAGAAGAGAGTCCAATGGAGGGCCACAAAGATGCTGAGGGGACTGGAGCATCTCTCTTACGATGAGAGGCTGAGAGACCTGGGGCTGCTTAGACTGGAAAAGAGAAGACTGAGAGGGGGCCTTACAAATGCACATCAATATCTAAAGGGTAGAGGACAAGAAGATGGGATGACTCTTTCCAGTGGTGTCCGGTAACAGGACAAGGGATAGTGGACACAAACCGCAGCACAGGAAGTTCCACCTCAACGTGGAAAAAATTCTTTCCTGTGAGGGTGCTGGAGGCCTGGAGCAGGCTGCCCAGAGAGGTTGTGGACTCTTCTTGTCTGGAGACTTTCAAAACCTACCTGGCCACATTCCTATTCAACCTGATCTAGACAGACCTGCATTAAGCAAGAGGGTTGGATGAGATTATCTCCAGCAGTCCCTTTCAGTCCCTATCATTCTGTGATGAATAAGCATACACAACATTTCATAGTAACCTTTGTGTGGGCTTAGGTTACTATCTGCAGCACTTCTGGAATTTTCACCTCCCATTATATTGCAAGCCATTTAATTTGGGATACTCCAGTGAAGGCAGAATTGCCGTGTCCTTTAAACACAAAAGGGGGTTGAATCGTGCAGTTAGCAGCAGCGCCTGGTTTTGTCCCACCAAATGATAGGCATCTAAATGAGAAAGCCAACTTAGGAGCCAGCTTGTCTTTGCTTCCCTCTACAGTTGCTGGAAGGGTCTAGCAGCTTGAAAGAGTGATCCAGCAAACACAGCTATAGAAAAAAAATCTATGCAGTTAACCCTATCCTTCAGGGGGAAAAAAAGTAACCAGGCTCTGGGGCAATAAAATGCAAAATATTTTTTTGTATATCCACAAGTGCGATGCTTAACCCACTCCTCCTGAGCCCTGCAAAGTACAAATCACCACTCTCATTTATTCTGCAAACACACACAAGATGGCTTAAAGATATAACTGCCAGCAGCCCTCTGTGAAGTGAGAGAAATGTTCTTTGTGGCAGCATTTTCTGCACACTGATTGGTAGCCAAAAACTGCAAATGCACCCAGGGAGGAATTCAGGAATTCAGAAACCACTCAAGCTACAAATTCTTGCTGAAAGTAGACCAAGTTCTGCTTTCCTGAATTGTACATTTCATTTAACTATGTTAACAATAAGCAAAAGGTGACTTGGAGGCAAATAGGAGGGCAGAGTGGCAATCTGTGCAAACAGCTCCTGCCTGGCAGAGCAGCAGGCTTCTCTCTGCCACCCTGCAGATTCCTTTGATGTCTAGGATTCCTCCGGCTTTTCTGATTGTTTCCTTGCAGTTTCAGGGATCAGAGCAAACACACTTTAAATCTTCATCTTTTACAGCTCAGTTCCTTCACATTCCTTTAGGATCATTCCATGGCCCCAGGTTTGGCTACAAGCAGGGATTGCACTGGAGATGAGAAAATGATGGGCAAACGCCCACTGCACAGACTCAGTCAGTCTGGACGTGCAAGTCCAACATGCCCAGATGTCTTGGGTTCAAATGCAGGTTCCCAGAGACTCTTATAAATTTGGTAGACCCAATGACAATTTTTTGAATTTATAGAGTTTATAGAGTGCCCTCCCCTCCTCCCCCTCCTTTCCCCAAAAGACAGGGAGAGAGATAAAAGGTAGGGACACCCCAATAAATCAATCTCACTCGATTTGGAAGTTAAAAAGGAAAAGTTTAACAATAACTTAGAAAAAGGGATTGGAGGTAGGGGAGTTTACAAAGGATAAGGAAGGGAAAACAGCAAAATACAAAACAGGGATGGATACAACCCGAGTGTGTGATGGTGTCTCTGCCTCGTGGCTGGTATGCAGTATCAGTGTGTGTGTGTGTGATCATGAACGCAGGTAAGAGGAGAAACGAACAAGAGAGCGCGAGGAGCAGGAAGTGCTCCTCTTTTATACCGCAGGAAGTGGGGGGGAGTGGGCTAACCATCACCTGGAGTGTGGCCCACCCCTGAGGAGGGGCCAAGACCCCTAGGGTCAGGTTCAGGGTCACTCCCCCAGGAGTGTTAACCCTATACATTAGAATATGCCACGCTTGCTGTGTCTGCAAGGAGGACATGATGGACTTTCATCCTTTATAATCCCTGCCTGACTTCACAAAATTATGAGGCCTTTCAGACCTTCTCCTTCCTGGGAGCCTCAGAGCACTTCTGAAAGACAGCAAGTAGGAAACAAGCTGTCCCCCTGTGCTGATCTTCTCCTGCCTGTTGTTCCTGAGGGAGAAGCCCCTCTTCAGAGATGTGCAAAGTGCAGGCTCCAAAATTCCCACTGCCTCTAATGGAGTGGAAGGGCTGAAATCCAGGCAATTCTTTGAACGTGTAGCCTCTGTGTGAGGCTACATAAAACAACATTCAGTACTTCTATTGCTTGGAACAGCAGGCCTGCTTTTCAAACACAAGCTTCTGAAGCAGGAGGTATACAGTCAATGTAGTAATAACACTGCCTGCCTCCTATCTGCTCTGAAAATTTTCAATTGCAGTTAGCATGTGTCATGAAAATTTAATTCTAGCTGTGACTGGGGTAGCAGATAAGGGATGTGTTGCTCTGCTGCTGTCAGCCAGAGGCTCATTTCTTCTTTATCTGTGGCAGTGGGAGCACAGACAATGAAAGCTGCATCCATGACAGCTACTTCATTGAAGTGCCAGGGTTATTGTACTGCCTGTAAAGCTGTAGGGAAGACACTCTTCAGGCTTCTTCTTTTTTTTCCCTCCTTTCCAAGTACAGACATGTTCGAATCAAGACATTCCAGCTTCTCGTAGCTGCCAGTTCCTGAGCACGAGGTTCAATGTTTTTCTTTTACTTGCTATAAAATGCCTAATCAAAGCCTTCTCTGCTCTGTTATAGCTGTTTCATTATTCATTATGGTAAAAGTATGAATTACTGAACTTCAACCTTGGCAGAGGAATGAAACAGAAATGAACTTTCAGCTCTTTGGTTTCAGAAGGTGAGTAAGTCTCTGGTGGAGTTTTGCACACATGGTTGGAATAGTTCCCCTCGTTTACACTGGCACAGCTCCACTGACTGCCTCTGCACTGCCTTGATTCACACTGCCAGCAGCAAGGAGCTAGACACTCAGGGGGCTGAGACTGCACTATCTTTTTCATATTGCTTGTCCAGTTTGCCTTTTAAAACTGAACATTTAAAATCAGACATAAAGAAAAATAGGATTTTTCTCCTCTGAGCTATTAAGGGGTACTTGACCAGAGAGACAGAGGAAGAAGCTGTATCTGATGCACCAAGGCTGACCCTGGAAGAAGGAGAGGTTGAATAACAGTATGAAATACCCACTGGGTATTTAATTTCTCATTTATAATTCTTTTACATAATGCCCTGGCAATAAGGAGCTCCTTTTTATCCTGGTTTCCCCAGGAAATATAGCTTGTGTGTTTACACCACCTGCCTGTCACATCCCCTCCCCAGCCTTCCTCCTGTCACCCACTTTTTGTCCACTTACTGGCACGTATCAGAGCAAGCCCAAAAGTGAACCTGGCAGTTGTGCAGGGGACAGATGAATACCTGCCCCACCCTAGGAGGCAGAGCAAAGACATAGGCACCCTGGCTGAAGAGAAGGCTCCAGCCATGGCAGCTGCACCAGGGCAGGAGTGGTGGGCAGCTCCACTCTCACCAAGGAGACCCTAGGCACTTAGGGATGCCACAGGATGAAGCAGTGGCACCGGGATGCAGGAAGGAACTGGGAGGGTAAAGTGGGATGTGGGAGAGAAATCCATAGGAAACCAGCCACTGTGAGGTCCACTGCCCACAGCAGTGACCTTACACAAGACAGGAGCTAAACTAAAGTTCTTCCCAAGGTGTCTGCTGGTAAAATAAATGAAGCCAGTTAAATTAAGCACCCATGTCACCATCCAGCAGCACAGCTCAGCCTGCTTTACCAGTCTGCTTACAGCAGTAGGCACTATAAAGCTACTGGTTTACCATCCAGGTTTATCATCCTCCTGGTTTATCATCCAGGAGGGTTGATTTTAGTGCCTGACATACTGCACACTCATCTCTGCTTCTCCAAACCAGGGGACATGGAGGTGTCTGCTCTCCTTTGGAAAAGGAAATAAATATTCACTTATCTGCACAATGTGTGAGCAGCTCTAGCCATGTTGCAGGAAACTCATTAATCTCACATGGAAAATAAATAAACCAGGAGAGAAAAGGATGGGTGGGATTTTAACTTCCTCTGTTTCCGCAAATAGTTGTTTTATATGAACCAAGGGCTTGCCAAAGGTTTTAAAGAGGAAAATTACTGCAAAGGACAAATAGGTCTCTTGAATATTTCAGAAGCTTTTCAGTGGAGGGCTAATTTAGGGTGGTGTTGGGAAAACTCACCTGTTAAATGCTGCCTGATACTTCCCGCTATTAGACCACATTTTCCACTGCTGAAGCCATTGTCAAACTTGAGCCCCCAGAACTCACATTTTCCATGGCAGGTGTTTGCCTGAGGCTGGACACATGTGGGGTGTGTGAGTCGGTCTCAAGAACTGTAAAAATTTCAGCTCAAATGGTTTTGCTTTTCACCAAGTATAAGAAAAAAATGGGCTCTTTTCCCCACATTAAAGTGAATGGCAACCTCTTCTTTAAACAGTAGTCTACAACTACCTGAAGGGAGGCTGTAGCCAGCTGGGGTTAGTCTCTTCTGCCAGGCAAGCAGCAACAGAACAAGGGGACACAGTCTCAAGTTGTGCCAGGGGATGTCTAGGCTGGATGTTAAGAGGAAGTTGTTGGCAGAGAGAGTGATTGGCATTGGAATGGGCTGCCCAGGGAGGTGGTGGAGTCACTGTCCCTGGAGTTGTTCAAGAAAAGCTTGGATGAGGCACTTAGTGCCATGGTCTGGTTGATTGGATAAGGCTGGGTGCTAGGTTGGACTGGATGATCTTGGAGGTATCTTCCAAGCTGGTTGATGCTATGATTCTAAGTCTGAAGTAACAGAACAGTGAATCCTGTCTGCAGTGGATCCTCTCTCTGAAAACCCTACTACTCAGCAAAAAAGGGTCACATGCAAAACTGATTGCAAAAAGGAGTCTTCCCCTCAGTGCCTGAAAATACAACATAAACATGTAATATTTTCTGGATGTAGTTAAATGAAATGATATGGGTTTGTTGTACCAATTATTTTGGGGTAGGAGAAGGGATAAACCAAAGTTTCTTACCTAGCCAGTTGGCTATGGCTGCATTGGAATGAAGTTTTCTGTCTTTAATTTAGAAGTCAAAAAAACAGAACTGAAATGAACTATATGGTTTTGATCTCTATCTTGAAGATCTCTGTGAACAGTACATGATAGATGTACAAAGCTGAGACCCACAACACAGGAACTGGAACTTTTACTCCAGGGTGCATAACTCTTTGATTTAGGCATAAATGTCTTCTTAGTTATTAAAAGTTGGCCAGGGGGAGTCAAGAATTGTAGAGAAGAAATTATACAGATTTCTGATCATGTTGATATATGTCTGAAGAAGAAACATCTATTCCCCAAACAAAAAGGGGCAATTAAAAGTTCTGCCTTGTGACTCTAGAATTTGAAACAAAACAAAACAATCCTATGGCATCTAATTAATGTCTGTGTGATCGCTTTCATGTCTTTTCTCAGGGGTAAGATATTTATAGGCACATACAAAAACAAGAAAAGGGCCTAAGGGAACTCAAACAAAACCTCACCACCCAGCACCTTAACTGCAGCATCTGCAAGCCAGCAATCATGGAATACTTGATGAAGTGCTTAAGGCTAGGAAGGCTGATAATGAGATTTCTTTTAAGTTCACAGAGCTGCACATTAAAGAGACACTGCCGACCCGATCCTGAAAGAAAAAACATTGCAAAGCACACACAAGCTGGTTCTGTTTTAATACCAGAGTCTTTTTTTCCATCAACCTTTTCTGGTGTCTAGGAAGACAAACAGGTTTAGTAAGCAGCTTACTTGGCCCACAAGGTTTCTCTCAGTCTGCTTGGTAATGCTTCAGTTGTAATGCTGCATTGGGCAAGTGCCCCAGAGGGGAGAGTAGTTCTGAGCTCTCACCTGATCAGTGCAAAGGAGCAGGAGCTTCTCAAGATGTACCTTAAGCAGAATATGCTAAAAGTCAGTGACACTGTCTCTTTGCAAAGAGGGGGCACACATACAGCAGAAAAAACTTGGAACCAGATAATTCCATCTCATAGAATCATACAATGATTAAGATTGAAAAAGACCTTTAAGATCATAGAGTCCAACCATAACGCAACTACCATGACCACTAAACCATATCCTGAAACACCACATCTACTGCTTCTTGAACACCTCCAGGGACAGTGACTCCACCACCTCTCTGGGCAACCTATTCCAACATCTCACCATTCTCTCAGTAAAGAAACTTTTCCTACTGTCCAACCTAAACCTTCTGTGGCACAACCTAAACCTGTTTCCTCTTGTCCTATTGCTAGTTGCTTGGGAGAAGAGACCAACACCAGCCACACTACAACCTATTTTCAGGTAGTTTTAGAAAGCAGCACTAGTGCCTGGAGCTGGCTTCCCTGGCAGGACAGGCACCATCCCTGGCATGGCTCAGTAAAATGTCACAAGTGACATTTTGTCACATTTCCTGACAAATAAAAAAACATCAACATCATCACAATGGGTAAGAATGCTAAAAAGGACTGTTAAAAGAACAAGAAAAGTGTAGCTGACTCCAGCTCAAAGTAACTCTCAGTATCATCTGGAGAACTAGTCCACTGATGAAGGCTTCAGTCGCTCTTCTTCATAGACTGTAAATGGCAACTGAGATGTTGCTTTGCAAGAAACATTTTCCTGGGGCTCTGGGCTACACACCCACCCCTGGAGCCCCAGAAAAGTGAGTCCCACAGTACACTGTGATAGCACCAGCCTTAGAATCATGGAGTTGCTTGGTTGGAAAAGACCTTAAGATCACTGAGTCCAACCATAACGTAAGAACTCCCTGTACACAACTGTTAAACATGTCCCTGAGCCCTTAATTGAATGTATTTGTTCATGGGCTACAAAACAGCACATACAAGACATTTCTAAGTGATCTTAAGTAACAGTAGACAGACTCAATCCAAATTCACAGATTCACAGATTGCACTGGGTTGGAAGGGACTCTCAAAGGTCATCTTGTCCAACCCCCCTGCAGCCAGCAAGGAACCTCCAACTAGATCAGGCTGCACAGGGCCACATCAAATCTGAACCTGAATGTCTCTAGTGACACAGCCTCATCCACATCCCTGGACAAGCTGTTCTCATTGTGAAGAACTTCTTTCTTATGTCCAACCCAAATCTACCCTGCTCCAGTTTAAAACCATTGCTGCTCATTCTATTGCTACAGGCCCTCCTAAAGAATCCTTCCCAAATGGTGACATTGCTGCAGAGAGAAATTAAGACCAGCATCAGGTATGCCACAGGCTGTGTGTCTTAACCTTCTGCACACAGAAAACCTGGAGACAGTTTGTTAAACACAATCCAGAGTAAGAGGATCAGCCTAGCTTGAGCACTCACAGTCATGGCCATATGCATTCTTCAGAAGAAGATCAGGAACTATTTCCAAAATAAGCACAAGAGTCTCCCCAAGAAATCAGTGCTAGGGATAATAATAATTATCCTACTCTTTTGATGAGTGCTGTGCCCCATGACACTTTTCACCTGCAGCAGATGTCACCATTTTGATCTTGCCATGATTATTATTACTGGTAGATTAAAATCAATACAAGCCATATTGTTACCCAAGATAGCCCAAACTTCTGAGCCTAATATCTGGGATCAGAATGCAGCCAACAGTCTAACCACCAAGTTGTGTCAGAGCAATTAAAAGTTATGCTAAAAGATGTAGAGGATCCACCCTGGAAAAGATGCACATGTAGCAGGTGACTTCATTGACTCGCCATGCTAATGACAATGCCACTTGCAGGAATCCCTCCTGTCAGCAAACCTTCCCACTGTGGGCTCTCACATCCCTGCAGAGCCAGTTGAGCAGCCTGATAGTGTCAGGAGGAGCTGAAGCAGCCAGTTGGGCGTGCAAGTGGTGCCAGAGTGGATCCTGGTTGGGCTCAGGCCAGGCAGCCGCTCCAGTCCTAGGCTCCCTTTTGTCTTTCAGAGTGTGTGCTTAGAGGTCTTTGACAATAAGAAGATCGTTTCTCTGCTTTTTGTTTTGTTGCAACTGCTGCCTTACTCGTTTCGCTCACCGACATTCATTAAAAGCAACCGCTCGTGTTCAAACTCCCGCGGATCCCACGCTCCAGGTGTCCTTGTCCCAGTCATCTCAGCTCCCTCCTGACTCTTTCCTGTCTCTCTCCCATCTGAGACTGCTCCCTCTGTCCACTTGCCGGTACTACTACCTCCTCTGTTTTCTAGTCCCGGGCTCTTCCCTGGGACCGAATTCCTCGGTACACCTTTCCTCTCCACACCAACTTTTCAGTTGATTTTCTTCTGCACTGGCTGCTTGAGCAATTTGTTACCCCTATTCTACATTCACCTCTGCCATCCTTCTAGCTTTCCGCCCTAATATCCTTGTTCTACATCTTCAGCCTCTGCCAGCTGTCATTTCCTTCTGTGGCTTCAAAACAGTATTGCTGTCCTGCCACTCCTGAATATCTGCCTTCTCTGCAAGTCCCAGGTTTTGTCTCACATGCTCCTACTTCCACTACAGCCTGCTGGTTCTCCACAGCGAGGCTTTAGATCTGGCTCTTGCCCTGTCTGCCTCTGAATCAGCTTCTTCCTTCACATTGTCTAGATGCCAGCAGAGAGGTCACTGAAAGTGCAAGAAAGTGTCTCTGCTCACCAGTCGTTGCTCAGCCC
This sequence comes from Pogoniulus pusillus, assembly GCF_015220805.1. Classification (NCBI taxonomy): domain Eukaryota; kingdom Metazoa; phylum Chordata; class Aves; order Piciformes; family Lybiidae; genus Pogoniulus; species Pogoniulus pusillus. The sequence continues at coordinate 16,992,181 of NC_087286.1, read as the reverse complement.
TAACTCAGCATGCAGCTGATGGAAACAGCCATTGTGGGGATTTCTGTGCCCATCGTGCAGTCCTGGGCTGCAGCCTGTGTAGTGGCTCTGTGTGTGTCCAGGCTGGGTGCTGAGAGGGGCTGCAGTGCCTTACTGGAAATGTGGGAATGAAGCATAGACAACAGGACCACAGCTATGAGAAGCATAAGCTTGCTCCGGGACTGTCTTAACCCTTCAGCAGCAGCGAGTATCTGTGTAACTGAGATTTAAAATACTCTAAAATTTGGCTGAATTAGAATAGATTTTCTTTAGTGGAATTAGAAGCATCTGACAAAGGCTTTCCTTGCTCAAGTTCAAAGCAAATTTTCTCTATAAAAAGTTCTATTGCTTTTTTCCCCCCTATTTAAAACAAATATACCCTTCCTTCATTTAATTCCAGATATGATTAAACACTTCAGATTATATTTTCTCCAGGCATGAAATGATGTAGACAATCAGGATAGACTTTGCCAGTCTGAATCAGTGCAGCGTGGCACAAACAGCCAAAAGCTGCACCAGAAACATCAAACCCTGTGTAACAGGCTGTATGGGCTCTTTAAAAAACTCAGCAGAGCTGCTCATCCTACCTTGGGCATGTGTTGGGAATCAGCTGAAGGGCTGATTCCCAGCAATCAGATTTAAATAGGTTTCCAGCTTAAGGAGAGAAATGGATGTTTGTGTCTTAGGGGAGCTGTTCCTTCCTCCCACCCCTCCCTTATATGTGCACACATGCACAACAGAAAGAGCTAAACGAGGATAAAGGTACTCCCCGGACAGAATAGACCATTCCTCTGCAGAAACAGGACTTCTGGCAGATGTGAGTGGGACTAGAGTTTAAGTGAGTTGAAAATAAAAGACTGATAATGAGATTTTGTACTGGATCGGCTGGCTTGTGCTGGCAGGCAGCAGGCACAGCCAGCCTGCTTACAACTCACCCGAGATGAGCTACCCAAAAATAGAAACTGAAGAACCACAGCACATCATCTAGCCTAGAGAGGTAAAAAATGTTGATTTGGAAAGACCACCAGTCACAAACAGAATGACAGAACTGAGCTGCAGCCTTTCTCACAGTCACATTAAAGCACTAATAGTCCAGAAGGATTGGAGTTTCTACTTCAGCACTCTCCAAAGCTGGCATGAGAGCAGTATGAGGAAGGAGGAGTATGGCATTCACCAGCTCTGGTCAGACTTATGGTCCCTGTTTCTGCTGAACCTGAGTGCCTCATCATCCCACTGGGTCTAAATCCCTGTTCATAGGTCAGAGCTTGTGTCCAGGTACAGCGAAGGAGTTCTGGGAAGTCTGAGAAGCACTGACTGCTCCATCTGGGAAGGAAGAACAGGTATGACAGTGGATTTATACAGAACACAGCCATGATCTGCTTCTCCGTGGATGTGAGATTTGCTGCAACCTGAGCTCAAAATATCTCTGCTTGTACTGATGAAGAGTTAAATCTGAGACTATCACACTGCTGCCTGCAAGGCACTTGCCTCTGCTCAAGTCATCCAGACCCAATGAACCAGCACAACAGCTTATGCCAAAACATCTGACTCATATCAGGAAACTAAAGCTTGGTCTGTTCTGGTCTTTTGATACAGACTAAGTGTAACATAGTTGGGTGCAATCCTGATTTTAAGGGTAGGCTTGACCACACATTGCTAGGTGTAAGTGGAAAGTGCAGATCTTGCTAGCTTCAAGAGGAAAATGTAAACTTAATTTAACCAGTTGATAAAGAATGAGTATGCTTAGTAACAGCTGGACTGATAATGAACATCTCATCAGTAAGAGGTGCTCATATTTCAGCCTACTCACTAATGCACAAGTGTTGGTGGTGCATATCAAGCATCTTGGCTGCTATAACACAGTTTAACTAAGGATACATTCACAGGGCTCATCTTTTGCCTATTCTGGACTACTGTCTTACCAGGTTTGGTATTCTCCAGTTTGCAGCCACATGTATATCAATACTTGTGAAGTGGGAGGGCAAGGTTAGCTCTAAATCAAACATCTTTCCTCTGGAACAGACTGTTTGCCAGAGGCACTCAGCATCAGTTACTCCATTTTCCTGTTAGAATAACAGCATTGATTTATTAGAGAGGATTTAAACTCAGAACATGTCAGGAGTGTACGCCAGTTGATGAAAAAAAAATACATCTGGCTCCCTGTTCTTTATTAGATGATGTGCTTTTGTGAGATTAGAGTCGTGTATTTCCTGTTAATCTTGGTGGTGTGTCTGTAGCTGAGTGGTTGCCTCTTTTCTAATGCATTTCCTAAAGGTTAAACTCAGTGCTGTCAAATGCACATCACGATCCTCTGAGATAATACCAAAGGGAGATCTGTTTTGCCTTCTACAGCCCTGCTCTGTCCAAAGACAAAGGAGGAGCAGGTTGTGCTCCTTCCTTAGCTTTGGTTGCACAGGTGTTCTGTCTTCTGCTTCCCATCTGCAAGTGGGGATTAGACAGGGGTTAGGGGAGAAAACGTAGGGATATGAGATCAGGCAGTCAGACAGCAAACTAAAATGAAATTATTGTTGCCCACCCAATCAAATTTTATTCTTCTTCATACTTCTTCTTTGGTTAGACATATTGCAAACAATTTTTGTTCTTAATTTCAACTGCAGCTTTATTTTCTCCAAACCCTGCATAAAAATATGACTAGTAAGAAACACACAACTTTTGTTCTTAACCTCAACTGCAGCTTTATTTTCTCCAAACCCTGCATAAAAATATGACTACTAAAAAACACACAAATGTTGTTCTTAATTTCAACTGCAACTTTCTTTTCTCCAAGCTCTGTATAAAAATATGACTATTAAGAAGTACAAAGAATATGCCTGGGTTTGGTTCAGTGCTGTCTGATGGTGCTGGGGGGCTTAGTGAAGCAAATCCAAACGACTAAAGAAGATTAAATAAGATACCAGTAGCGGTGCTAAGAATCAGGAGGTGGCAGCAAAACTCTGAAGAGACGTCTGGTTTCTGCATGTCAGTAATGGAAGTGTTTTAACTGCAAACAAAAAAAAAATAATAAATCATTAATGTGTGAGATTCCAGTGAGAAAAACAAGGGATGGTCAGACACTGATTATCCAGTGGAGACCTGCATGACAAACTACAGAATTATATGGATTGGAGAACTCCCACCATTAAAATCTGAATAATTAATATCATTAACTTTCCGGAACAGAAAGATTCCAAGTCAGAGAAGGATCCACAGAACTTCTCAAGTTGGATGGAACAGCAGTAATGGATGTGTTGCAAAGTTCAGCAAATTGGACTGTAGCCTGATAATTGGGCAAGATTTTATACGTACATCAGTAGCAGGAAATTGGAGGAAAGCATAAAAACTACAGAACAGCTCATCTGCTACAGTTTGGAAGCAAGACCATAAGGAAGACATCCAGAAAAGAATCTGAAGTAAACCAGAATTTGAAATTTCAGTCTAACAGGTAAACTGTTTTGAGACAAATTGCTGAATTTCTGCCCAATCAACTTGATTTAGTTTCTACTTTGTAAGTGAGAAGCTGGGGGTGTGAATGGCAGAAGGGATATCAAGGTGCTTTGCAGGAAGGAAAAGTGTAAGATTGAGCAAGAATAACAAGAAATACGTGGGGGAAGGAAGAAAACTGAGCTTGGTTATTTATCAGAACTGTATGAAATATTCAAAATAACTTATGCACAGCAAAACCAGCCATGGCAAGCTCATTTAGCAAGCAGAAGAATAAAAAGGTCAGACTTGAAGATGTATGCCATGTTTGTAGCTTTATGATAGCTGGATCCTGAGGGGAAATTCTCATCTACCAGAAAAAAACAACCAGTCGGGCTCACAGAAAAGTACTGAGGACCCTACAGACAGCAAAAGATTACAAGTTCAAGGCAAAAAAAAACCCTGATGTATGTTGAGATTGTTATTGATAAGGGATATTCATAGAGAGGATGCTCATGAACATAAAAAACCATAAGCCCTGTCTCCAGGAAAACAAGCTAAACTAAACTAACAAAAAAGAATGTTTAATGTATTTTAACATTTATTCATATGGATGTATTCAAGCTCCACATGCTCTGCACAAACTTGACAGATTTCTACTGCATCAATCAGGAATCTGGAGTCTCTAAAGCACTTCTTTGCTTTAACAAACTCAGATTTTACTGCAGGTTGCACCTGTAATAGAGAGAGCAGGCAAATAATGTGTACAGATAGATGCCCATTTGCTTCCAATAACATAATTTGTGTAAGTTGTTTATGGTACCTAGATACACTTCAGAGTTTTACTGAACAACAGATTTCAGAAGGTTTTGCAATTATAATAGGAAAAAGTAGGGGGAAAAAAGCCCAAAAACTTCCAATAAATAAAACTTTTAATACATTTCCCAGTATCTTCAGTTTGCAATGGCTGAAACAGATTTTTCACAGCTTCCAGTTCCATTCAGGCAGTCCTTCCTACTAGCCACAAGCCTGTCTGCTGGAATATCCTGGAATCATAGAATCAACCATGTTGGAAGAGACCTCCAAGATCACTCAGTCCAACCTAGCATCCAGCCCTATCTAATCAACCAGACCATGGCACTAAGTGCTTCATCCAGTCTTTTCTTGAACACCTCCAGGGTTGGTGACTCCACCACCTCCCTGGGCAGCCCATTCCAATGCCAATCACTCTCTCTGCCAACAACTTCCTCCTAGCATCCAGCCTAGACCTGCCCTGGCACAACTTGAGACTGTGTCCCCTTGTTCTGTAGCTGGTTGCCTGGGAGAAGGGCCCAACCCCACCTGGCTACAGCCTCCCTTCAGGTATGATGAAGATGAAATAGTAACACAAAAAAAAAAAGGCAGCAAGCATTTAAAATGTATCAGAAAAAGAACATAAAATATGTCTACAACTATTTATTTCACTTTGCACCAACAGTGCTGGAATTGGAGATAGAAAAAGGAATGATACTGATTATACTCATCTCAGATGAAACAAACAAACAACCCAAAACAACAACAAAAAAAACAACCCCAAAACCTTGACTGGAGGCAGCTGTCATAAATATTTTGGGAGCCACTCAAATACATGTGTTTGGAAAAAAAACTCTCTTGTTCTCTAGGAAATTTTCTAAACAAGCAAGTCTGGTAAACTCTTCTGTAACTGTAAGGTGATCCCAGCTGTGTGCCAAAATCCAGAGAACAGCAGCTCGATGCTGGGAACAGAGTGGGAGGCACCTGAGATGGCTCCGTTAAATTATGCAAGAATCTCAGCTATGCACAAGTGTCAGTGTCAGGAGGTGGAGAACACCAAAGCAGTCTCCACACACACACACACACACAAACAACTAAACCTATTTAAAGCAGGAGTTCTCAGATAGTCCCATTGGGCTGGCCACATTTTGAAGAGAAACTGGCTCATCTTACCTTCCCATTAATGATCATCTTTGTGCCAGATGCAGCAACTGCTTGCACGGAAAAATAATGTTAGGAAAGTACTGGATATGTTTTAGCTGCCTTGTAACAACAACTTAGCAACCGAGGAGAGAGGTGCCAACACCTTGTGATCAGCTAGATCTTTAGAAGCAATCAGGAAGATTCTGTGGGCCTACAGTGATCTGCATGTCTGGTGTCACCTCAGATGTCCTTCTGCTGCTGTATTCCCCTGAGAGCTATGTAGGATGCCGCTTCTGCAGATTTCCAGCCATGTCAGCAAACCTGAAGAAAATCCCTCCAAACATATCAGTCACGTTTAAAGTGTTTTGGGGACTAGTGTGTCACAAAAGCTTGTTAAGTGTCTTATTTCTTCCTGTCCTTTTCCACCAGAGAAACCTCTGGGAGGAAATTAAAGTGAGACAGGCATCTAACATGCCTCAATTTAATTCCTGAGCTGCCTTTTACTAGTTTGGCTCTTTGGCTTTCAGACTTGGACTGATTGAAAAGCATTGGGATGCTTAGCTATTAACTAAAATCATACTGGAGAATGTCCTCAGGAGGTCACAGAATGGTAGGGGTTGGAAGGGATCTCGGGAGATCATCTAGTCAAACTCTCCTGCTAGATCAGGTTCATCTAGAGTGGATTGCACAGAATCATATCCAGGTGAGTTCCCAATACCTCCACAGGAAACTGCAGCAAATCTGGGGAGCCTGTTCCAGTGCTCTGTCACCCTCGGTGTCATTTTCACCCTGAAAAGAGTCTGATCCCATCATATTGACACTCATCCTTTAGGTATTAATAAGCACCAACAAGATCCCCAAGGTGGTTGTCTCCCTTGTGTTTGGAAAAGGTGCTGAGCTGCACAAAGCTTTTCATCCTTTCCTTAGTTTCATCTGGTTTGCTATCACATGAGAGCGTTCAGCTTGCAGGATTTGCTTTGTTTGGGGGTTGTGAAGAGTACACCCTGAGTGTAAAGATGAACTCACTCTTGCCAAACCCCACAACAGGAAAAGAAGGGTAATCCTTGGATGGGTACAAAGGCAATTCATCTTACTGGCTGCAAGCTGTGTTTTGGAGTTTTGTTGCTTAGTGTGTTTCAGCAGTTTCATCATGGGGAATTCAAGTTTCTCCTACAACAGCTTGGCTTCAGCTCAAAGTTTGCATATAAAGTACCAGAACTCACAGCTGTTTGTTTTATTTTTAATTGATTTTTCCAAATGAGGTTAAGTCTTAAGAGATGAAAAAAAAAAAAAAACAAATCACTTGGGTGGTACACAGCATAAAAAGAAGGAAATTAGCAGCTTGGCATTTGTTTAATCTTGTGAAACATTTACTGAAGAGGAAAGTGAGATGAATATTTACAACATTGCCTCAAAAAAAAGGCAAAATACATCTATTCACCCAGAAACTGGGCTACATTTTGAGGTGCCCAGCACCTCTAGGCATTGTAGTTACTGTCTTGGAGAATAATTTATTCAAAATCTAACCACCTATGTTCAACAGGTTTCATTTCAGGAATACATCAGCTGCTGATGGAGCACAAATGGAAGGATCACATCCTAAATCCTTGAAGATATGGTGAAGAAGAAAGTGTTAATGGTTTGCTGATCTAAACCAAACCCATTTGACAGTATAGTGAAATCATGGGTGCCAAAAAAAGCCTCTTAATTTAAAATTGAAGAGGAATAAGTCTCAGAGCAAGTTGCATGAGGTTAGTTGCATCATACACTACACAACTGTATATGTCTATTAATGAAAGACTTGACACAAGAAATAGGAGGAAACTGTAAGAAATTGACAGTCTTCTGGAAGTGTTTATGTATCTCAATGAACCTTTGTCACAATTAAACACTCCACTCAGAATGCTACTTGGAAGACAATGCAGCAAAGTTTAAACACAGGAGAAATACAGCTGTCCAAAACCAACCATCTGAGGTCAGCCAAGCAGAGTCTTGTGTAGGCTAAGGTTCCACTTCTGCAAGTTGATGGCCAGTGGGTTTTGTGGACACAGAACAGCACTGCTGTTGCAAACACCTCTGTAACACTAGTGTGTTCCTTCACTCGGGAAAGAAATGGAAGAATCCTTGGCATATTTTATTGTATGAAAAATAAACTCATTAAGAATAGATTCTTGGAATGGTCTCATGGTTTCATGCAGAGCTGGGACTGCACCCTCTGCTGAAGCCACCACTGCCCTCACCAACTACTGAGCCCTGTCCCTCTCTCAGCCCCTGATGGCCTTGCTCATTCTGCTCTTCGGCTGTCTCCCACCTCTGCTCACCCTCTACAAACTCCAAGCAACCATTTTTTCTGTGCGTGACTTTGAAACTCTGCAAGGCAGAAGGCTAAAACCGAATACTGATCATGTTCTCTGCCCAGGCTGCTGCTGTCCCCCGGGAGAATCGTGGACAAATACGGTGTTCCCCGGCCACACGAAACACCAGGCGATCTCATACCAGGGAGGACCCTAACCACAGGAGTGCCACATGCGGGGCCAGGACATGGGGTGTCCCTGGGGGAGGACATCCGCCACGCTGCGTGGTCGGCGGACACCGACAGGTCTCCTTCTCCTCGGCTTCCCCTGCAGCCCCCCTGCGCGTTTTAGCCTCGCTGCCGAAATTCCCCAAATCCGAACTGCGAAAACCGTGCAAACGTACGAGGCAGGAGGGGCAGGCAGCCGAGCGACCCCAGCAGGCAGAAGCCCCACGGCACTACCCACGGCCACCGAGCCCCGGCCGCCCGCCGTCACACGACCTCGGCGGGGCGGGCCGCCGCCTTCCCCCGCTGCCAATCGGAGCCCAGCTCTGCGCGCTCCTCCCTGCTCCGGCCAATAGGACGCGAGCCTTCCCTTGGCGTGTGTCTGTGTACGGAGCGGGGGGTCGGGTTGGGCCTGGCTGCGGCCGTTGGGTTCCGTAGCCCCGCCCCGGTGGGAGGGAAGCGGCGGGCCCGGCCCAGCCCAGCGGCGGCGATGGGGAGCCGGTGTGCGCGCCTCCGCGGGTAGAAGAAGGCTGGGGTGCGCCCGCTGTCACACCGGTGGCCTGACTGCAGGTAGAAGCAACAGCGCCGCGGCGCGTACTGGGCGAGGAGGGGCGGTGGCGCGCTTGGGGGTCCGCGGTTGGCTCGGGGCCCCACGTTTCCCTGGGACCGGGCACTGAGCACCGCCGGGCTGGGGGCTCGTAGGGGCGCGGCGGGGCTGCGCTGTGTCGGCGAGGCCGTGGCGTCTCGCTGGCGCATGAGGGGATGTGGCAGGTGCTGTGTTTCGGGGGTTCGGCCATGGTGGGGGTGTGGGTCTTTACCCCTGCGCTGGGCGCCGGTTCCAAGATGGCCCCCACCCCCTAAGTAGTCGCTGCCGCCGTCAGGCTGAGCCCCTTGGCGTGTGCGAAGCGCCCGGGTGGCGGGGGGAGTCCCGTGGGGCCGTGCCTGCAGCCCACGCCGGGCTTTCCTTTGGCCGGAGGCAGCTCCCGCGACCCCTTACAGCCGCGGTGGTACCGTGAGTGGAGGCAGGGCCGGAGCTGAGACCTCCCCGCGGGCACAGCGGTGGAATCCTCCCGGTGGGGAGAGAGAGGGTGGGGGAAGAGGTGGATTTAATCGCGGCCGGTGCTTGGGCTGTGCCTGGCGTTTGAAAGCTGCCGGGCTGCCGGCAGCAGCTGGGGAGAGCGCGTTTAGAACAAGCACTGGATGCGAGTGAGCCGCTCGGTGTCATCAGGCGCCGCAGCCGCGCTCGGCAGACCCAGCTACTCCGATTTACGGGTTATCGGTACCGTGAGGTACTGAGAATAACTTAATTCACCTGTGGAAACAACTTGTTACTGACTGTTAATGTCTGTGCTTAGTCGGCGTTGAGCAATGCGTGCCGTTATTAATTCGGCATTTTGCCTGTGAAGAATGTAAGTAATATTTGATATTAGAGCCTGGTTGAGTAGCAACCTTTGCGTGTTACTTTTGTGCTTTCGCCTCTGAATTCCTACCTTCTTTTTATGTAATCCTTCTTTATAGCAAACTGCGTTAACAGAGCTTTCCCTTTGATTTGACTTAAACATTCCACCACATCTTTGTCCTCCTTCTGAACTATAGAGTAGCCTCAGAGGCAGTAAATAGCTTTTGGCAATCTTTGGAGTTCTCACCTCTGAAGAAGGTTGACTAGTTTGAGCAGTAGTGCCCAGCATCTTCAGTACTCAAACACTTTTTTTACAGTTAGGTTTTTTCAGCGAGGTTCAGAGCTCTTACATCAAGAGCCACCTTTGAATGAGGCACTTCTGCATTAAGCTGTGTTTTATAGGTGTTAACTTTGAAATACGGACTTGTAATATGAGGTATAATCCATCCTTCAGGTCCCTCTTTGAGGGATGTTTGCATCCTAGCCATATTTATACAAAGATTTTAATTTACAACTAGGTTACTCACTGAAATAGTTTGCTGTAATGGATGTATATTGTCAAATCTCTAATCTCACTTAGAGCTAACATTAATATTTTGCTAGCTATTGCTGTTTGGATTGATGTGAGGCTTTTTGTATTCGGTATGGGTGATTGCATATAGATTCTCAAGGCTACATAAAGGAACAGTTAGTTTAGGTTTGGGCTTTTAATTTGGTAGAACAGGGGAATAAATGAATGAATGAAACTCATCGCCTTGAGCTGTTGCCTGTCTATTCATTACGATGAAAAGGAGTGAAGTGGTAGCCTAAACAGTGAAAAGTTGATTTAGATGCTTTCAGCCTCGGAATAGCTTTGGACTTTAATGTGATTGTGTTTAGGTTTACACGTGTGCACTTAAAAGCAGGCAGAGGAAGTCCCAGAGCTGCAAATTGCTGTCAGCTGGCACAGTACATCAAGGCAGGGTTGCTGGATGTTTACTCTCTTCTTGCTCTCTTTTTAAGGCATCCACTAGCAGTCCTTATTAGAGACAGGATGCTATGTTAGATGGACTTTGAACCTGAGCTCATGAAGCATTTCTGGGCTTGTACTAAAATGTTTTTTGTGTGTAGTAGCATGCCATTTAGGATTAAAATTTTATATTGGGGAGGTGACAGAACTGTGAATTTTTAAGACTACAGTGTAAAAATCAATAGTAAGTGTAGAGAAAGCAGGCTAATGAATACACTGTTGCTTTGCATGATTATTTGCATTGTTGTTAACATTTGTGGAACAGCCCAACTCTTGATAGGAAATGGTCACAAGTATATTTTTTTAAGTGGCAACTTCCAGTCCTTTCCTGAGAGCCTTGTGGGAGTACTGCCCTTCTCACGAAGATACTGGAATCTGCAGCAGCTCCCTTCTGTTCTTAGGATGTTGCAACATTGCCTTTTGCTGAAACTCCAACATGACTTCAGCTTTCTTGTGCTGAATCTTTGGGGTTTTATGTGGCAAACGTCTGGGCACCCCTGAACCTTTGCTTTAGCATATGGAAGGGAGCAGAAGTGACCTATAAAAAGCAGTTCAGCAGCATCTTCCCTGTTTCATCAGTGTTAAGGTTTGCTGTAGAACTTGCTGTGATTATAAGTTGGGGGGGGGGGGGGGGGTGTGTGGAAATCTACTCTTGCTGCTAGCGAAGTATTGGTTGTCTACTAAAGTATCTTTTGGAAAGTTGTTGCAGTGAACTGGGTAAATTTCACTATTTAGAGCATGTGAATTGTGTACAAATTGTGAAAGCTGTCCACGTAGCTGTGCCAATGCTGTTTAATTCTCCTAGAGAAGTTTTCACCCTTAAAGAACCAGAAACAGTAGCAGCCAGGAGAAGATGCAGTATATTAATTTATCCCTTCTTAATTTGAGTCTCAGATAATAACAGAATTAATTTGTACCTGCTTTCAGTGGATTGAGTGTTCTACACCACAAGTGATACTGCACTTGTCTAATACAGTTTCTTGCCCTCTGTTAAAGAAGTAGAGAGGGAGTAGGCATTACTTTCTTTAAAATATTTTAATGGAAGAATATTTTACTAGAAGTAAATAATAAACCTTAGCAGTTGTTTGCTAGCTTTATAGAGGGAAAAAAACTTGAGCTTTTTTAGTTCTTGAATCATGTGCAGTGTAGTCAGTGATGTCCTGAAATGAACTTGTTGTTTGCATCCTCTGTGACATCAGTATTTAAAGGTAATCATTGAACCAATCCATAAGCTATAACTACAAACTATGAAGTTGGTGATGTGAACATTGTAGCTTGCCGTGTACAGAAGAGTTGGTGATGTGTGAACATGGAAAAAATAGGCCTATCTTGGTGTTTTCTGTCCTGTTTTGACTGTTAGGTGCTTGTTTCTGCATATCACAGGGCTGCTGTGGCTCTGTTTCTCTCATGTTCCATTTCTGCTCCTGCAGTTTATTGCCAAGAGGAGACACTGGGTGTTTCCAGTTTGTGTGAGGTGTAAGCAGTGTGTGATGCCAGGTGGGGTGTTGAGAGAGACATTTGCTGAATGCCAGGGTGCACAGCTAGTAAATGGTTTCAAGGCTGTTGCTAGCAGTCTAAAGCAGATTGAGCTATCATGAAGCAAAGAAGTGAGCATCTTCGGTGCAAGTACTTACAGGGTTTATATGGACCCATTAAGTGCGAGAGAAGGCTTACATCTAAAGTTTTGTACCAGAACTTGGCATAGTATACATGTACAAAATGTAATCATACATCTGTCAAGTCTTATGGATGTTTATATGTTAGATAAAGCTTACCTGTACCATCACTGGATCCATTACCTTGTTACTATTAGCCTTCCCTTTTCCCTTCAGGCTCCACACATTCACAATCCAGAAAATGCACATCGTAAGTCCGTGTTGAAGTGAAGACGATCATCCAGGTAGGCTTACCTTATGATTACACTTTTGCCCACCATTGTCTGATACTGGACATGCTGTTGCTTGTCTCCTGCAGTTCTGAACAATGTGTGGATTAATATGAAAGACCAAGAATAAGTTTGTCATGCTTGGTATTAATAAATGAAGCTGTGAAACACAACATGTTGTGTATGAATACATGGGCTGAGTTTTCTTGATCATGTGTTACTGTTTTGTCTTGTAAAGGCAGCCTCTGTTTTGACTTGACACTCACTGAATTTTCTTATTTCATTATTTCTGCTGGTGTAAAGTTTGAACCAATAGGAAAGTGTGGATTGCAAATACAGCAAACAGTGGTGACTGACTGCAAAAACACATTGCACAAGAAACTAACAAATAAGCATAACGTAAAAGTTTTTCAGTGCTGCTAACTTATGCTTCAGAACTTGGAAATGTTGACATACATTTCTCTATGGAGAGTATAGAGAATCTTTATTGTCTTCATAATGTCTTGTTTGGTGGACAGAGCTGCTTTAGAGCTGTTTCAAAAGAAACAATGTAGTTTCAGATATGAAATGACAAGCTGATGTTTCATGGAAAATATGCCATGAACGCTATCTAGAGGAACAACCTTGATGTTACTAATTATAATGTGTGAAATAATTATATTCCACTTATATGTGGCCAAATTGGAAGCTTCAGCTGGCAGATGAAGATGGATTTTTGTGTTGTGCTTATATAAAACACCTTGCAAGCTCAGCAGATAGGCCTTGTTTCTTGTCACAGTCCAGAAGAGTTGCAAAAGAAAAAGAACTGCTCTTAAGCAGCAGTCTTTAATTTCAGAGATTTTTACATGCACAGTAATGAAGGTTTTCAGTGGTTTAACAGATACTGTGATAGAGTTTTTCTATGAACAGATGTTCATGAGCAGTTAATTGTCTCATTGTGATCTTGGTCATTTGGGAAGTGGTGAACACAGTCAACTTCTGTGTTAGGATTGGATTGAGTGCAGGGTGGAAGGGTGGATACTGAAGCTGTGTCATCATGAGACTAGCAGTGTTTAAGTGACCAAAGCCAACTTAGGAAATGGGCAGCTTGTTCCCTTCTTAAGGTTAATAAAGGCTAAAGTCTAAGGAGAGCATGGAGCCTCTACTCTGCAGGTCATCTCTAAACATGCTTGCTCCTCCTACCAGCACAAGGCGTTTACTGCTGCTCCCACCAGGATAAACAGCAGCCCTTTGTTAGTTGCCTTGCTTGGGGCACACCCTATCTTTGCTTCACTCTTGCTTTCTTGCTATCTGTAGATCCTGGAGACCCTGAAAGGAGCTGATGCTGCTTAGTCTTCGAGGTTAATGGATTCAAAAAGTCAGTGCTATCTCCAGTACATAAACAGCTAACCTGTAATTTCAGTTGTGCCAACTTTGACTGGATCTTAAAGATCATTTCCAACCAAACTGATTCTGTGGTTATGAACTTAAGCTATAGCATTTAATTTCTTATGGGACAAGGATCATCTAGTGTGTCCCATAGAGCTGTAGTAGGTTTCTTATTTAAGGATTGCTTACTTCTCCAGAGATCCAAATCTGTTACTTGAATAACATCAAAATTAGAGATGCTACAAATTGTCTTGGCACTAAGCGGACAGGACAAGTACTCCAGCCCAGCAAGTCTTAACTACCCCAACCTAGCTGCAGAGTGTGGTTCCTTGCTGTGAAAGCTTCATCTGTTTGAAATAGGATACAGTCACTTGGACCACATTCCAGCTGCCAAGACCTATATGAGCAAGGGTATCAAAATGGCAAACAAACCTCAGGGGATAAAACTGTGAATGGCATGCTTTAAGTGCAAGAGTGGTGCCTTGGGTTGCTCATCTGACTGCTGTGAGAGTCATGTGCCTGGGCGCTGAGACCTGAAACAGGTCCAGCGAGACACCCCGAGTCCTTCTCAGGGAAGACTAGCCAGCTCCAAGAAATCTTGAGGGTTAAAATGGAGAACAAAAATAACAAGCAGCAGCTGAGTGCTGAGGTTCTTAAGATAGTAGTCAGTCACCCAGCAGACACATTTTTGGAAGGAGCATAGAGAAGGCAGACGCTGTCCCTTATTTAGAGCCATGGCTACAGCTAGCAAATGTGGACGGTTGAATGCTGTTGTAGTTCCCCCCGTTCGTTTCTGCTGGAAGATAACTGCTTCTAGTGGATGGTGGGCATCTTGGCACCCAGGCAGGAGGAGAGACTGTGACTGAGAACAGCCCTGCTACAGTGGAGGAAAATGTATTTCTGGACAACTAGATCTGGAAGATTCTGCTGTGAGTACCACAAAGGGAGGGATTCACAGAGCAAGTTACTGAAGGAAATGGGAGTAAAAGGAACAGTTTGACAATTGGAAAAAGAAGTTGAAAACTCTCATTGTGCCAGCTGTAAATGGCTTTTGTTTCCTAGAAACTGTACTGTATTCAAGATGAATTTTTAACTCCTGATTTCATGATTAATATACCTTTATTACTTAAAGATAATTAAGATTGCTTTTTATTAGGGTTCTTGCTGAACTTGTTTACAGTGGTAAATGAGAACTGTTAAATAGCTTCATTTTAAAAGGAAAAAATATTGGGGTGGCAACAGAAGGGTGCTAGAAAACAATACAGGAATTTGACTAGAAGGAAGACTTTGTAGCTGACACAGGTGTGGAGGAAGAGTTCAGCAATTATAGGTCCAGGGGTATGTTACAGCAGAGTTGTAATTTTTTTTTCCCTAGGTATCCTATATAAAAGGTAATCATGGAGATCTTTTTCCAACCAAAACAATTCTGATTGAGCCAAACAATTGGCCTAACACCACCATGGCCTTTAGACCATGTCTACACATTTCTAGAGCACCTCCAGGGATGATAATGACTCCACCTCCATGGGCAACATATTCTAGTGCCTGACCACTCTTAGCAAAGATTTTCTTCTTTATATCCAGCCTCAACTTCCTTTCAAGTTGTTGTGTAGAGTGAGATCTCCCCTGGGTTTCCTCCAGATTAAACAACCCCAGTTCCCTCAGCTGCTCCTCACCAGTGCTGTCCTCCAGACCCTTCACCAGCTTGGTCACCCTTCTCTAGACATGCTCTAGCACCTCAGTGTTCTCTTTGTAGTGATGTAATGTGCAGATAATTCAAGTGCTTACCCCACTGCCTGTTAGGAAAGCCTTGTGAACGCTAACATTTTCTCACAGTAGGACCTGATTGATCTGCTAATTATATGTAATAAATGAGAATATGAAGGAAGCTTCAGAAACCTTTTGAAATATTACTTTTCGTTTTTAGACAAGTGTCATGGGTTAGCACAGCCTGCTCTCACAAGCCCCCCATCTTTCCCCACACAGACTCTGGATTGAGATAAAGAGTTTAACTGGAAGTGATCCAATGCAGAATTGCTTGAGCCTGTTTACTGCTTTTTGCTGTGCTGTTCTGCTGCAGCAGAATCAGTAGCAGCCAGTGACCTCCCCCCATCCCTTGACCTGCAGCCTGCCTAGCTAAAAAGCCCAACACCCCAAAATTGGAAACTGGAAACAGCAACCAGCCCAGGAAACCTCTCTCATGTTACTGTCTGAACTTCAAGCCTCATGATACTTTGTTCCAGCCAGCACTTTTCATTGTGAAGTTGGCATGACAGCAGTGTGGTATTGAATATCAGCAGCAAGTTCAACCCAACCCATGACCACAACAGGTAGTGGAGGGTGACCCAACTCATAACTAGTTAGTTATCATCAATTTCAGTGACTGAAAAAAGTAGAGATGGTGGTTATTATGCTTCTCTGGCAGTCTCCACATCGGTCTCAACCTAGTAACTCTTTTCCAGTGAATCGTTTCTGGCTCAGCAAAGCAGAGGTGGTATTAGATTTCTTCATTAACTGTGCAGAATTAAAACATCTGGTAGGAAGATACATTTTAGTTAAATACTCTTTTAATTCTATGAATAGAGGCAGACAGCAGCTGTAGCACAATGTTTCATTCTGTAACTGTTGTGTAGGTGGACAAGTGTAATTGATGATGATGGCTGAGTAAATGTACTTCATTAATGTTGAATTTACATTTTACTCCTTAGATTTGCAGTTTTATCACACTATTTAATGAGTTCCAGCTAGTGGTTTTGGCTTCCTATGTGTGATAGCAATTAAATTTGACAGATAACAGAAGGCATTCTGGTTGCTTTATCCAAGAACCAAACTCACTGTTTTACATACCTTCATTGCGGAATTAAGTGTCTCACCTTATTAAATCACTTTTTCTGCCTTCTCAGGTGCTTTCATCTAGCTTAGATATAGCATTAATATTGAAAATGTATGTATCAGTTCAATAGACATGTGCATTATTTGTCAAAACACTACTGCTGTCATCACAGGTGAGAGTCTCTGGAATGACATAGCACCAGCTGGTGTATGGTTCCTGTTCATAAGCTGGGCAGTTGAGCTCATGGTGGTACATCAGGAAATAAAACTACCTTGATTATGTGAATTTCTGAGAAGGAAGCATAGCCTACACAATAACATGATTGAAGACTAACAGACTACAGAATCAAGGAAGTATCCATTCTGTGGCTGTGGTTTTTATCAACAGTTTCCAGTATGTTGGAGCAGCATAATGTGTTAATTCAGATTTCTTATGTTTGCCAACCTTGGAAATATCTAAATAATGTTATCCACAGATGCCCAAAAGCAAATCTCATCTTGTATTTAGGGCTAAATATTTGTTTGGCTGCTGGTTTGCAAATCATAAGGTCCCTCAGCATTGGAGTGAAAGTAAGTATGTTCTCCTTGCAATGCCTGCACAGGATGGGGTTGAAGTTGCTGCAGTCTGTCTGGAGGATTCCAGAATGCTTCTGTTGTTGTTGGTTCCCACTCTACAAGGACACTGCCCTTGTTACAGAGGCCAGGGATCTTCATCCCTTTAGTTGCAGTGGGCTGCTTCTCATTCACTAGCTGGTTGAATTTAAATGTTGACTTCCCTTCTAGTTCTGTGTCCTCCAGTTAGTGGTGACCTTATGACCTGTGTGCTAGCTATCACACATGAGTTAAAAACATGTTGCTACCTTCTTCCACTTTCAAGAAGGTTTTCATTTTGATTCTGCCTTAACCAGCATTAACATCTTGCTGCACTTGCTGCCTTGTGCCTTCTCCTGGGCAATAGAAATTGTGTTCTCCTGTATCTTTTGCTGCTTTTAGAGAGACATAAATTTCTCAGAATTCTTTTTAGAGGCTTTACATGTAATCATAGAATCAGCCAGGTTGGAAGAGACCTCCAAGATCATCCAGTCCAACCTAGCACCCAGCCCTATCCAGTCAACTAGACCATGGCACTAAGTGCCTCATCCAGGCTTTTCTTCAACACCTTTAGGGTTGGTGACTCCTCCACCTCCCTGGGCAGCCCATTCCAATGCCAATCACTTTCTCGGGCAATAACTTCCTCCAAACATCCAGTCTAGACCTCCTCTGACACAACTTGAGACTGTGTCCCCTTGTTCTGTTGCTGGCTGCCTGGCAGAAGAGACCAACCCCACCTGGCTACAGCCTCCTTTCAGGTAGTTGTAGAGAGCAATGAGTTCAGCCCTGAGCCTCCTCTTCTGCAGGCTGCACACTCACATCTCCCTCAGCCTCTTCTCACAAGGCTGTGTTCCAGGCCCCTCACCAGCTTTGTTACCCTTCTCTGGACAAGTTCCAGTATCTCAACATCTCTCTTGAATTGAGAAGCCCAGAACTGGACACAGGACTCAAGGGGTGGCCTGAGCACTGCTGAGTACAGGGACAGAATAACCTCCTTTGTCCTTCTGGCCATACTGTTTCCATCTGGGATGCCATTGGCTCTGCTGGCTCATGTTCAGCTACTCTCTACCAGCACCCCCAGGTCCCTCTCTGCCTGGCTGCTCTCAGCCACTCTGCCCTCAGCCTGTAGTGCTGCTTGGGGTTGTTGCGGCCAAAGTGCAGTGCCTTGCACTTAGCCTTATTAAATCTCATCCCATTGGACTCTGCCCATCCAGCCTGTCAAGGTCCCTCTGCAGAGCTCTCCTCTGCTGTTTTGTCCTCAATTAGTAAGTAATGAGATGACCTTTTCTTCTCCAGAACTCATGCTTGAGTAGTATGCTTAGATGTTTATCTTCCCCACTTGAATGCTTGACTGGAGAGATGGCATGTATGACAGGCACACATAGCCTGCTTCCCTAGTGGAGGAGCAAAAACGTGCTGCAGCCTGGTTGAAAGCCTCCTGTGTTGTTACCTTGTGCCAAATGTTGTGATGATTTTCACTATGTTATGTTTCCTTTGCTGGTCATTGACTGTAATAAGAAAGGTAATCCAAAACCTAGTGTTTACATTGTTGCAGAGCCAGTTAGAAACTAGAAGTTACAGACGCATGGTGAGCTACAGATTGCTTGTAAATTTCTTTTAATGGATGTTGGATGTTTTTATACATCAACTTCCTCATAGGCACATTTACTACACATACAAATTGTTTCCTAATGTATGCACTGCAGCGCAAGAAAGCCTTCACTGCAGAGAGACTGAGTGTTTGTGCATGCATAACTCTGCAGCTGTTGCTAAGAGAAACATTTGACCTTGAGTTGTAGAAAATTGTTGCAGCAAACCTCTTAGTGATGGTTATTCCCCACCTCCTTTGACAGTGAAACCTTTCTTAGGCTGGGGAGGGGGAAGCTGAGAGAATGATGAGGTGAAGAAAAGAAAATGGCAGGTGCTTACCAGACTTTAATAGAATCAGCTTGTTTCAGAGCTTGTGCTGGAGGGGAATGGAGTAGGAGTACTGTCTGCCCAGGAAAAGTAAAGCTGCAGGAAAAGCTCCTCTAATCTACTGGGCCCTACAGGAATCTTGTAACTAAAAGAGATCCATTTTGAAAGGGTGAAAAACTTTTAGTTTTTTTAGAGATGAAAACTTTAAAGCCTCTTTCCTAAGCAGTCAAGGGATGAGGCACTTAGTGCAATGGTCTAGGTGACTGGCTAGGGCTGGGTGCTAGGTTGGGCTGGATGATCTTGGAGGTCTCTTCTGACTTGGTTGATTCTATGAGCTGTTTTGATCTTCAAGTAAGAAACTGGTTTCAGCCCTAGCATGTGAATTAATTTCATGGTATCACTGTCTAGGTCTAGTGGTTCCCAGTTAGTAAGCTGCATTGTTGTGGGCATAGTGTGTGTGTTCTGCTCTTCTTTGTTAGACAATACTGAAGAGAGAGTAGTGTAGGCAGGTTGGCTTGGACTTCTTGTCACAGTGCCTGACTTGATGTCAAGACCTTGTCTCCATGTAGCTCTACCAGACTGTTCTGACAGTTAAGATGAGGCAGATTTCTTCTTTGCTGTTGTCTCATCAGAAGCTTGCTGATTTGACATTTTATTGTAAGAGTCTTTCATTTATGACTTTGCAAATGAATGTACCAGCTGCCAGAATATCCTATGCAATTCTAACTTGGAATTAAATATAAATGAGGAAAGAAGAAACAACTTGCTAGCAAAAATTGCAAGCTTGTGTGATTTTTATCAGCCTGAGACTTGGCAAGAGCTACACTTGAGCTCTAGAATGTGTACAAGAATTTGTATTCAGTCAGATTGCCAAGAGAGTATTTCACAAAGTATTGTTTTGAAATAATATACTAAAACCCCTGAGCTACCTGAGACACAGAATTCATTTGCTGTTCTTGCTGTGGCATAGCAGAATCATTCAAGCTGCCTGGAAACAGGCCAGGTGTGAGTGTGGGAGTGAAACCAGAATATTTGGCAGGGGCTTCTGTAAGATGTCTGTGGGTGCAGCTTGGGGGAAGCAGAAGGCAGAACAGGAGTGTGCTTGGAAATAGGGGCAGCTCTTCACGTCTGCGACTTCTCTGAGCGCTTCTCTCAGTTTTCAGACAGCTCTTTCTTGCAGATGCTTCACGGAGCTTACAGTGTTTCTGAAGAGCTCCCCTTGCCTTTCTGAATGCCTAGCATTCTATTGCCATGGTCTAGTTGATTGGACAGGGCTGAGTGCTAGGTTGTACTGGCTGATCTTGGAGGTCTCTTCCAACCTGATTGATTCTATGATTCTACAAGGTGAAGTCTTTCTGCGATACAAAAGATTCCTTTTAACTTCTTTCCAGTGTAAGATTAGTTTATGGAACAGCAACACTTCAGGCAGTTCATGTGCTTACAATTTTATACTTATACACTTAATTTGTACTTGTATATATATTTAGAGGAACAAAACCTGGTACAAATAGATGTCATCCTACAGTTTAGCTGATTGTGTCAGACTGCTGGCTGTCAAAATAGAAATGTTACTTTAAATGTATAATTTTGTTCTTTTGTAGTTTGATATCTGATCCTATGGCAAAATCATTGAAACAGTCTGCAAACAGTTGACTGAAAGTTACCTTATTAGCATCAATATATTCCTTTCTCTATGTGATGGGGAGAAATACGTCTGAAATGGAGATGAGTAAGTTCATTTTCTCCTATTAGAGAAATCAGTTGATAGATTGAGGTGGCTGTTACATTGGCCAGGAGCAGAAATCCAGTTCTACTTGCAGAAAACCCATTAAATGCTAGAGGTGGAGCTGCAACAAGGATTTTCAAGTGGTCATTTGAGCTTTTCATCTGTTGCTAAGGACCAACTTGCTGAGATTAGTAGGGTAGGTCAAGTATTGTGTCCTCTTATGCTCCGCAGGGCTAGCAGTAAGTCCATGGTAGGATCTTCTTTCAACATACTCCTTTTAAACATGTCTGAATTATACAGTCATGTGTATGGAATGTAGTATAAATCAGATCTGCAGGCTCTTGGTGCATAAGAGTGGATGCTGTTTTGATGACAAGTTTGCAAAAGCATTGGTATCCTACTGTAAGCAGATGAACTAAAATGGTAAGAAAATGTTATGGGTGTGATATAAACTATCTGAAGATGGATTGTAGTGCTCTCTTGCAGCTACCATGCTCTACTTTGCTAAGAGACTAAAGCTAAGAAAATAGTTTGAGATGCATTTACATTAAACTTTACTGCTCACACACAAGTTTTCTCCTTGTTCTGCAAAACTTCTATGTTTAACCACAACGGTTTTGCAAGGGATAGGGGAAATGAATTGCAAAAAGGACTTTTCATTCTAAATTTAAAGTGAAATTGTCTGCTAATTAAGGAAAGAAATATATATGTGGGCCTGCTGACAAGAATGTCAGAGCTGGTGTACTTTCTTCAGACATGACCAGGAGGGGATGGATGGCAAAAGCTAATAGCTGTAAAGAAGTCTTTGTTTTGTTGTAGCAGTCTAGCTGTTGACAAAGACTGATATCCAGACTTTTCTCTGACAGCCTGTGTCTGGACCATTTATTTGATAGCAGCCAAAGAACCTGTTCTCAGGTGTTTCCAGTATTTATTCAAATAACTGAGTTTTGGCCATTATGACTTTAGGTATTTTATAGAAAAAAAAACAAACAACCACTCCTGTAGTTTGCTCTTTTATGCTGCCAGATAATTTCCTTGACTGTCTTGAGCTTGTGGGTGAAGGGAAGTAGTGAATGGTTGTTTGGTTTGCCTTTGATGTACAACTTCTGATAAATACTCATACTTTCTCCTCCTCTATGGTTCATTCAGTTGTTCTGTTTCAACATGAGCCTTCAGGAGGGAAGGACAGGATGTGTGATGTGATTACAGACTTTGCCAGTAAGCAACTGGAGTCAGTTTGTTTTCAGTTTCAGATGCATTGCAACAACAAAACAGAGGTATAAAGATCCCCTAGTGTAAAACATTCCCTCAGCCTGAAAGACTTGTAGGGACAGGTCTTTATTAGACCAACCTGTATAATTAGTTGAATCTGTGTTTAGATGTCAAGCAAATAAAAAGTCTGCTTTGCCTGAAAGACTGTCTGCTCTTTCCAAACTCTAAAGCTTAGTCTAATAGAATATAACTTCTGTAGGGTGATTGGTGAGAGACAGTTGTCTTAGGCCATTATGGTTGCTGCAGTTTTCCTGGTCGATGATATGTGGGGGAAAGTGGCAATGTGAACTTTTGCTAGCAAAGCAGTTGACAGCCAATTTTCAGTTGTCCTGCATGAGCTGAATGTAGTAACAATTGCAGCAAGAGTCCACTGAGCATGTTGGATGTAATATTGCTTTGAGTAAGCTGATCTGCCTTGTATGTGCAGAGTGCTATGAGCACAGATAACAGGGCTGCCTAGCTGCATTGTGATGGTTTGGGTGTTGCCTCCCCACCCCCCTCTTAAGAAAATCACACAGACTAGACTGAGCTGCTCTGGAAATTTGAATGAAGCTTTACATTTACAGCTTAGCACAATATACAAGCAGATATTATAAATATCTGCAGCTATAGGCAGAAATATACAAGTTTTAAAAAGTAATACTGAAACACAACAGTCCTCCCAGAAACCAGGAGGGGCTCTCCAACACCCTTCCACCTTCCTCCCACCCCTCTACCTTACCCCAAGCTTTGTCTTGTGTTCAAGGTGAGTTTGGAGAGTTGGCCATGGGGGTTAGGAACCAGAAGGATTAGTCACACAGAGGGCAGGTTAGAAAGAGAGAAAAAGTGCAGCCCCAAAGACAGTGAGCAAATAACTGTGTTATCTATGTTTGTTCTTGTTCTTACACATCTCAGCAAGCCTACGAGTGCAGTGGACTTCACCACTGTTGCCTTTTCACAGTCTATAACCTAATTCTTCTCACCAAAATATTCTAGCTAGCTTCAAACTAGCACACTGCATGTAGACCAGATATGATGAGCTCTCTTGGCTTTGGAAGTGAAATCTGCATGAGAGGTGTGCTTTCTGCAGCTCCATGATTGCAGAAGGGGTGCCTTTTTAGCATAAAATGATGATGATGAGTCTAAGACATTTTATGGCAAGATACCCTGAGGTTTATTTTTAGCAAAGTTTGTCCTGCTGAGATGCATTAATATCTGGTTTTGCTTTCCATAGTGTAATTATTCTTTGGTACTGCCTGGCAGATGGTTGTATCTTAGAGTTGTATCAGAGTGATGTTATTTGCTTGACAGTTACTGTTCTCTTAGGAACTCGGGACAGGGAAGGACCTCCCTATTCATCAAGTTCATTTTCATGCTCCTGTAGGCTTTATGCCATAGAGCCATAGACATATGGAGTGCTGTCTTAAAAGCAGCTGGGCCTTTTCCCCTCACTGCTTTAATTGGAAGCCTGTTCCAACTCTGAAGTGCCCTAAATACGACGAAGCTTCTTGTGCTGTTCAACATAAATGTATTAATCAGCAGTGGGTAATGCCCAGTTCCTGTGCCAAGATTGGCCTTTTATTACTTTAAAATGATCTCAATGTGTCCATGCACAGAAACTGCTTTTCTGCTTTGCTTTTGCAAAGCTTTGCTTTTGCTTTGGCTAAGGCCAAGTCCTTGCTGTCTGCCTTCAGCTCTGTTGAGAAGCAGGGCAAAATGAAGCCCTGGGTACTCTTTCAGCTTTTGCATAGCAGGTTTTTCCAGTTCCCTCCGAAGGGTGTGTCTTATTCTTTGTACTACTGCTGATAAATGAAGGAGCTTCCTTGTTACTGCAGTGCCCCAGCAGAAACACCGAGGTAGAAAATGCTGTTTTAAACTCTCTGAAGGTTGCCTTTGAGTGGCAAGCTTGTCCAAACAGTAGGGTCTTGTGGCATGTCTTTTCATTTGCAAATGCAGGTAGTGCTGCGGAAACGGTGTTGAAAGGCAGGCAGATGTTTGATGGCTTCAAGTGTGTGGGTTGGTGTGGGGGGTGTTTTTTTTCTTCAAGCTGTTAAATGTTCAGATCAGTATTCTGGAGCTGATCTGTGCACAGGCAAATTCCTTCTGCATTTTTAATGGGTTGCTGCAAAAACCTGTGATCAAAGCTAAGGTGAACCTATTGCAAAGGTATCAACAATTGGAATTATGTTTAAATATCTTTTTGTCTAATATTTATAGTTTCTTGCTACTCCCAAGGCTCTTGAGAAATCAAAGTACTCTTCAAAGACTTCTGTTCTTAAGGTGTATCTGCCTTTCACATCTTTCATTAACAGTTTGCAGATTTCCACTACAAAATTTGGAGTTGGGGGGGGAAAAAAGAGTTTGAAAAAGCTTCAGTAGGACGACCTGACCTACTTTCTTCCTGTGGAGTTGTATTAGGAAAAGTAAAACAAACACTTAAAACCTGCCAGTGCATTTTAAACAGTGTTATGTCCCAGGTTTAAAAAAGTACTTAAGCCTTCTAATGTTCAACACTGCAGCTCATAGAGCTTAGACTCCTGGCTATGGAGGGAGGCACTGGAGGACTGCTGTGGTTGCCTGGCTAGACTTTGAAATCCATCATGTAGAGTGCTGATGGAGTGAACCTGGTTGGTGGGAAGCTAGGGCATACCTTAGACTTTCATTAACAAATTAAGTCCTTCCCCCCTAATGCAGTTTTCTTAGGAAGATGCTGTTGACACAAGTCTCATAGACTAGCAGTTATTTAGCTTATTTCTTTAAGAAGTGGGAGGTCTTAGTTCTAGGTTCCTCTTAGCCTGAGGGAGCTCAAGCCCACATTTTTTTCTTCTTACAAAAGTGCTGGGTGGGTGGTTAGGCTGCATGATCTTAGATCTCTTCCAACCAGATGTATTCATAGAATCAACCCGGTTGGGAGAGACCTCCAAGATCATCCCGTCCAACCTAGCACCCAGCTCTATCCAGTCATCTAGACCATGGCACTAAATGCCTCATCCAGTCTTCTCTTGATGGCCACTCCACCACCTCCCTGGGCAGCCCATTCCAATGCCAATCACTCTCTCTGGCAAGAATCTCTTCCTAACATCCAGCCTGCACCTCCCCCGGCACAGCTTGAGACTATGTCCCCTTCTTCTGTTGCTGCTTGCCTGGCAGAAGAGACCAACCCCACCTGCCTACAGCCTCCTTCAGGTAGTTGTAGACAGCAATGAGGTTCCCCTGTGCTTCTGTAGCTGAAAAGCAGCAGTTAAATCTTATGGGTTTCTCAGTTCGAGACAACAGTTGCCTTCACCCATGAATGACTTCTTGAGATGTACACTTTCTGAGTACTAGGAAGTAGTAGCAACACTGAGAAATGTAGTGAACACTCCTATAGTTGCACCCTTTTGGAGCTGGCTGTGGAGTGGAAGGAAAATGTGTGCATGGAGAATTCTGGTGGAGTTGGGTTTTGTGCACTGTATTGTCTGGAATCTGAAATGAGTGCTGACCATCGATCTGATCTGCGAGACATCTTAAAGTGCTTTAGCTTTCCTAGCTGTAACAGTGCCCTGCAAGGAGCACATATGCAGTGTCTTGGATGCCTCAATGTGTTAGCTTCTGCCAAATTTCACTCGTGTTTCCAAATGTAATATTATGCTTATGTCCTGTCCTCTCTTTGGCACTGAATTCAAGCAGCACCTGTTGATGTTAAGACTAAACGAAGTTACTGTAATCTTGAGGATAAAGAGGTTTTGGTGAAAGAAAATTGGATGGGAGATTTAGATTTCCTGCCTAATCAAATATTTCAAGTGGAAGCATTCTACTTCGGTTCTATTTAGTAGTCAGAAAGCAACATTATAATGCTAGCACATGCCTTCTTCCTGAAATCTTTTTGTGAGCTGCTATTTACTGATGTTCAGGTGCTTTAAAGTAATAACCTGAAACATGCTGGAACATCATTTTTTGCTGGGAGATGAGTGGTTTTGTTCCAGAAGCTTGTAATTCCTCTGTATGTTGGCTGATTTGCGTTTGCCTTTCCATCAGCTTTAGCAGAGTTGTGTAGCTTACTGGCATTCCTATTTTAGTTTGACAGCTGAAGAACAGCAGCCCTAAGTATGAACATTAGACTAAGGCTTACATTACAGAGCCAACAATCATTTGTTCTAGTACTCCGCAGCAGAAAGGTAAAACGGATTATTTGCTGCTTCAGCCAGTGAACGTGACTGACTTCAAGTTCAGTACTGCTTTTGGACAGCACTGAAACTGCTAAAAGCACTGTGCATCTCTTCTGTGGATGTTACTGCTGTGGGCAGTGCAGGGT
Organism: Pogoniulus pusillus; assembly: GCF_015220805.1. Taxonomy (NCBI): domain Eukaryota; kingdom Metazoa; phylum Chordata; class Aves; order Piciformes; family Lybiidae; genus Pogoniulus; species Pogoniulus pusillus. The sequence goes on along the minus strand of NC_087286.1, from coordinate 16,966,018 downwards.
GATGGCATAGATCTGTAATTGTCTTTTAAAAAGATTGCTTCTGAATGTGTTTTCTTCAAGATTGAAGAATACCTCAGGGGAAGAATCTGTTTGGGACTCTACCATTGAATGTATCTTCAGAGATTTTCTCTTCAGATAAGGGACCATGGGGATCATAGAAACAACCAGGTTGGAAGAGACCTCCAAGATCAGCCAGTCCAACCTAGCACCTTGCCCTAGTCACTCAACTAGACCATGGCACCTCCAGGGACGGTGACTCCACCACCTCCCTGGGCAGCCCATTCCCATGCCAATCACTCTGTGAAGAACAACTCAAGACTGTTTCCCCTTGTTCTGTTGCTGGTTGCCTGGCAGAAGAGACCAACCCCACCTGTCTACAACCTCCCTTCAGGTAGTTGTAGACAGCAATGAGGTCTGCCCTGAGCCTCCTCTTCTGCAGGCTGCACACCCCCAGCTCCCTCAGCCTCTGCTCACAGGGCTGTGCTCCAGACTCCTCACCAGCTTTGTTGCCCTTCTCTGGACACCTTCCAGTATCTCAACATCTCTCTTGAACTGAGATCTAATCACTGTTCTATTTCTAATGGGAAGAAAGATGTGGGGCAAAGAAATGATGGTACCTTTATGTAGGCACAGAGATGACTGGGGAAAGGAATCTTCTCTATTGCTGCTCAAGGAGCTGTACACCATACACTTTTGGATGGGGAAAAGAGGAGCAGCTGACTGTCAAGGGACCTGGAGATCCAAAGGGCTAAAGTACTGCATTGTCGATCTTGCACTGAGCAATGGTCTTAACATGACAGGTCCTCCAGTAGATAATTGTGGAGGAGGCTGTCTGGGGCAGAAGTGAGGTAACAGGGAAGAGCTGCCTGTGATCCTTAACCTTCATCACTTAGTGAAATGCACTTGAAACTATCAGGAAGGAGTAGCAGAACTGGTGAATTTCGTTTGAACAGCATTCCTTTAGAAGCTCTTGTGAATGTGTATTCCTCAGTGGGATCAATGGGGTAGAAGTAACATGTCTCTCACAAATCTTCTGTGATTACAGAAGTACCTTTCTTGTCTTCATTGAAAACATTGTTTTGCTTCTACCTGGTTGTGTCCTGTTCAGATGTCAGGCCTAACTTAAGCTGCAGAGGCATCCTCCCCAATAAATCATTACTTGAAAGCAGTAGAACACTTTCAATTGAAATGGATCATTCTAGACAGATGCTATTTAAAGATTGTTTGAAAGGGTTTCCTTTTTCCATTTTAAAAAAGATGCTCCAAAGCAGGTATAAATTTCTGTATTCATTGATTTGTTGGAGTACTTGGGGGGGGAAAAAGGCAATACATTCTACTTGAAGCAAAAAAACTCATGTGTTTTATTAATCATGTTATTAAGCTTAATGAAAATACAGTGATCAGTTGTGTTGTAGTTGTTATCATGCACAAAAAGTTTAATTTAGAAAGATTAAATGATTGGTGCTTTATTTTCCTGGGCCAACATGAGAACTTTCATCTTTTTAAGTCTATTGGATGCAGGTTGTGAAATCTGTTCAAGACTGTTCTTCTGTTGCCATCTTACTCAATGTTAATTCTTCTGCCATGCAGTCACTAGATGAGCAGTGATTATATCAATTGCAAAAGCAGTGCATTTTAACTTGCTTGCTATAGCTGAATATGGATTGTCTATCTTGGAAAACAAGGTTATGGCTAAATTGCACAGGGTAGTGTTTCATTGGTATTGTTACTTTCATTGCTATTAGTTTGCAAGTAGATTACTGAGAACTCTCCACTTGTCTTTTTAAAAGCACATTCCTTTCTGTCTTGAATAATACAATTCATGCCTTAATTTAATTACCATTTCTAAAATTCCCCTTGTGGCCTTTCATGATTTTCTGTGAATGATGCCTTTATTCTGTCTACTTCAGCTCATAAACAAGAAAATCTTTTCCAAATTCAGCATTGTATCAAGACTCTATTTAAATCTTAGTCATCTCCAAGCCTGTAATAATAGCTGTAAGTTTTAAACATTGGATTTAAACATTGACAATATTATTTGCAATAATCTTATGTAAATTGCTGCAGTATTCTTCTATTTGCCTGTAAACTATAGTACAGTTTGGATCATAGTTGCTCTTTAAGGTCCCTTCCAACCCAAACCGTTCTACAAATCCAAAGCTAGTCATGCTTCTCTCCCCAGCACGATTTTGTTGCAAAGGTTTTGCGAAGTTGTTGCTTCTACCCTGCAGTTTTCCTTCTGCAGGGTTCCTCTTTCGTATGGAGTCATATGCAGGGTACCAGAGTTCCTTTCAAAGTCCTTTTCCTTGTCTGCTTCTATCCTGTCATTAATTCACCAGCAGTATATTGATATGTAGGAGTCCACCACTAATCAGCCCTTAATGACTGCATTTGAATCTTAATGGGAATATCTCCTGCTGCCCCAAGGGGCATGTTCCCGACATACCAGTAAAGTGAATGCATTTCTTCTCATAGTCCTTGGGTTCTTTCCTCTTCCTAAATGTTAAAAAGACCTTGATGAAGGCAAGGCAGTTACTGTTCTTCAACCAGAAGACAGCTTGACTCCAGCTTAATGGTGGTCCCGTGGAATACTGAGAGAAGACCTCTTCATCTTTCCAAAGCATCTGTCTAGAGTGGCAGTTCTAAAATCACATCATGTAGCTTGACTGTTGCTTTCTAAGTGCTCTGCTTCTACAGGTATTTTGAATTGCTGTGGTGGTTTGGGTGTTGCCCACCCCCCCTCATTTTGGAAATCACCCAGACTAGACTCAGCTGGCTCTGGAAATTTCAATGAAGCTTATATTTACAGCTTGGCTCAATATACAAGCAGATAATTACAGTATATACATTTATATACAGAAATATACAAGGTAAAAGGTAATACAGAAACACAACTTCCCTCCCAAAAACCTGAGTCCCCAGGAGGGGCTCCCAACTGCCCTTCCACCTTCTCCCACCCCTCTCAATCTTACCCCAGTCCCAAGGAAGAATGGAGGGTCAGCCAGGGGGTTAGGAAGTAAAGTGGATTAATCAGAGATGGCAGAGAGGCTAGAGAGAAGCCTAGCCCCAAGAAGTACTGTCTTATCTGTGTTTGAATTATTGTTCTTATACATCTCAGCAATCCTATGACTGAAGTAGACATCACCCTTGTTTTCCTTTCACAGCCTGTCATCTACTTTTCCTCACCAAAACGTTCTAGTTAGCTTCAAACTAGCACAATTGCAAATCATGTTGCACTGTAATGTTTAGAGTATGTACCTTAATGATAAGATGATCTTAAAGGCTGAAGTTGTCAAGTGTCTCTGTAAATATATTTGTGAAGCTGAGGTATTGCAGTTCAAACCTGAATAAAAAGGGATACAATTGCATGTGCAGAATTCTTTTGCATCAGCCTGGCTTTATATTAATAGACTTTAGAGGGTAAAAAAATTACCAACTTAATTTGCTAATTCCAGTGAATAGTTGTATTCAGCTTTTTATGGAGCAATTGCTGAAGGCACTTTTCATTTTAATGAGCATTCTGAATCCTTTCTCTCATTTTTTCTCTTTTCCATTACATATTCACATTCTTAAAGATGTTTCTTGGCAGTTTGATCAATATTGTGTCTCTAGATCAATTAAAAGTGATTGTAGTGTGTTAGTTGAAATGGCTGGCTTACAGGGGTGTTGAAATTGAAGGACTTTATGTAATGGGGAGTGTGGTTTAATGGGTGAACTTCTGAATATCTTTCCTAAAATGGAAAAATCATCTCTGGTAGAAACATTTTATAGACAATATCAACCAGTTGCTCCAGGGGTTTCAGTTAGTTTGATATTCTGTGTATCAGTACTTTAATTTGTTTCAAAACAGCAATTTCCTTGTTAAGCCATGAATAAAAAGAGAGCTTTTTGTAAGGAATGAACTCGATTTTTGCATTCTAGGATGTTCACAAGCTGCCTGTGAGGGCTGTTAGATAATGCTAGGGAAAACAAACTTAGGCATCTATCACAGGACATTAGGGGTTCTCAAAAGATCACAGAAGCACAGAATTTCTTAGATTGGAAAAGACCTTCAAGTCCAATCATTAGTTCCACACTGACAAGTGCTTGACTAAACCAAATCCCTCAGCACAGCATCTAATCACTGTGAATATAGCTGGAAAGGACCACCAGGATCATCCAGTTCCACCTTCATCCCAGCATCCTTCATCACTATACCATAGCTTGATGTGCCACATACACTCTCCTTTTAAACACCTCCAGGGATGGTGACTCCAATACCTCCCTGGGCAGCCTGTTCCAGTGCCTGACCACCCACTCAGGAAAGAACTTCCTCCCAGTGTCCCACCTAAACATCCCCTGATGCAATTTGAGGCCATTTTCTCTTGTCCTATCATGAGTAATTCATGAGAAGAGACCAGCTCCAGCCTCACTACAGCCTCCTTTTAGGTAGTTGTAGAGGGCCCAAAGGTCCTTTCTCAGCCTCCTCTTCTCCACACTAAACAACCCCAGCTCCCTCAGCTGCTCCTCACAGGTCACATTTGCCAGACCTCTCCCCAGCCTCATTGCCCTTCTCTGCACCTGCTCTAGCACCTCAGTGTCCCTCCTATACTGTGGTGACCAAAACTGGACACAGTACTCGAGGAGTGGCCTCATGAGTGCTGAGTACAGGGACATGATCACCTCCCTGCTCCTGCTGGTCACACCACTTCTGATACAGGCCAGGATGCTGTTTGCCGCCTTGGCCACCTTGGCATGCTGCTGGCTCATATTCACGTGGCTATCCACCAACACTCCCATGTCCTTTTCCACCAGGCAGCTCTCCAAAGATCATCTAGTCCAAATATCTGCTCAAGCAGGATCACCTAGGGCAGGTGTGTGACCTATGCTTGGGTGTTTTAAAAGCTATTGTTTATTTCATAGCTGGTGACCAATTGAGACAGTTGGCAAGATGTTACTCATGTTAAAGTGTTTCTAATCATGATTACTTCCATGCATAGTTTGGAGTTGCTGGACCTGACACAATACTGCTGTCAATGACTTGTTTCACTTTCATTTGAGATAACCCCACCTCAAACACTACTTCCACTTCTGGTGTCTCCATCACAAAAAGACATAGAACTGTTGGAGTGAGTCCAGAGCAGGGCCACAAGGCTTATCCAAGGGCTGGAACACCTCTGCTATGAAAATAGGCTGAGGGAGCTGAGGTTGTTCCACCTGGAGAAGAGAAGACTCTGGGGGACATTATAGCTGCCTTCCAGTACCTGAAGGGATCCTACAGGAAGGCTGGAGAGGGCCTTTGAATAAGGGTGTCTAGCGATAGGACAAGAGGGAACCATTTTAAGGTAAGGGAGCATGGACTTAACTGCATCTTATGAGGCTCTTCAGTACTAGAGTGCTGAGACTGGAATCTGTTGCCAGACTGGATGCTCCCTTCTGGAGGTGTTTAAGGCCAGTCTGGATGATCCTTGTGGCAGGGTTTTGGTGTAGGTGATCTCTGAGCTGTTTTCTAGTAAATGCTGTGTATATATTAAGCTTCACTAATACTGGTTTAAAATATATTACTATGAAAGTGTAGTTTTGAATGCACTGTGAGGGGGGGAAAAAAGCCCATTTCTGAGGTTTGGGTGACAAGATATATCTGTCTTAAAGTTAGGATCCAGGAGGATAACTCTGCAGCAGGGTGATGAGGCTGTGCAGTCACACCAGATTCACATGGATTGCACTGGGTTGAAAGGGACCCTCAAAGGTCAACTGCCCTGCAGTGAGCTAAGACATCTCTAACTAGATCAGGCTGCCCAGGGCCACAGTGAATGTAATCTTGAGTTCTTAGGTTCTTTTTCCTTAATGACAAAAGAGATGCAGCATCTTGTAATCAGAAGTAGAACAGGAGGCCCTGTTCCATCACCCAGTGCAAGTCATATGATGTGATGGGTGTTGAATTTTGTGACCCACTTATGGTGCATGGGCAGGGGCTGGGCCCTGACTCCTATGTACTTGATGAAATGCTGGGAAGTTCCTGAGCTGCTCTGCACAGACAGAAAGGAAGTGGAAAAATCCACAGCCTCTTTCTAAAACCTAAGGCAAAATTATTTCCCCCCAACGTTTTGTAAGTGCTTGAACATTTCCTTCTGTTCTGGGACAGATTTTAAACCTCCTGAAATATTTAGTGTGATGAAAAGGGAGATGTGGGGAGACACACGATTCACAATAGATCAACCATCAGCTCTGGATTCAGTTCTGCTTCCACTCACCTGTATCAGCAAAATGTAAACAAAACTGCAGGGAGTATATGAGTGTAACAGCAAAAAGGCTTCCAGTGATTCTGTTCATGTCAGATATTTTCTGACAACTGAAAAATACAACTTATTTCTCTCCAGGGCAAAGCAGCAAGATTTTTTTCCTTTTTAACCATGGTTTGACAGAGTTATTTTAAACACAGAGCCTAGGAAAAATGCAAGAAGTAATATAACTGTTTTAGTTGTCAGTGGATTTGTAGACTTCTCAGTTCCATGTTTATTTAAGTAGCCTGATCCTGTCTTTAGGTTGTAAACTGATCTCTCTACTGATGAAACTAGAAGTAATGCTTCTCTTTTCACTGTGAAGTTTGGAAACACTTTCAGAAGCTGGATAATTTCACTGTTCTCAAAGGCTGATAAATGTGTGTGTGTGTGTGTGTGTGTATATTTAGTGGGCATCAAAATGTCTTCATATGCATCTTTAAAGCCAGGAGCAAACAAGTATCTTTGCCTTCTCATAAGAGAATACAGGTTTCCACTGTCTGATGCTAAGATGTGGCAGTTCCAGGTTGAATGGAGACTCAGAGCAGATTCACAGATTGCACTGGGTTGGAAGGGATACTCAAAGATCATCTTATCAAACCCCCTTCAGTCAGCAGGGAGACCTCTAACTAGATCAGGCTGCCCAGGGTCACATCAAGTCTGCTCTTGAATGTCTCCAGGGGCAGAGGCTCAACCACATCCCCAGGTAGCCTGGTCCAGTATTTCACCACTCTCACTGTAAAGAACTTCCTCTTTGTTCAAGTTAAATCTCTCCTGCTCCACTTTCAAACTATTGCCCCTTCTCCTATCAGTATAAGCCCTTCTAAACAGTCCCTCCCCAGCCTTCCTGTAGGTCTCCATCAGATATTGAAATGCAGCTCTAAGGTCTCCCCAAAGCCTTCTCTTCTAAAAGCTGAACAGCCCAAATTCTTGCAGTCTGTCTTGGAAAAAGAGGTGTTCTAGTCCTCTGATAATCGTTATGATCCTCCTCTGGACCTGCTCTGGCAGGTCTGTATCTCATTTGTTTTGGAGGCCCTGAAGCTGGATGCAGTAGTCCAGGTGAGGTCTGAGCAGAGTGGCAGAATTGCCTCTTTCCGTTTGCTGGCCATGCTGCTTTTGGTGCAGCCTAGAATGCTATTTGCCTTCTGAGCTGCAAGTACCCACTGCTGGCTCATGTCCAGTTTCTCAGCCACCCCCAAGTCCTTTTCTGCCGGGCTTCTCTCCATCTCATCCCCCAGGCTGGATTGGTGTCAAACGTTTCCCTGACCTAGGTGCGGGACATTGCACTTTGAACCTCGATGTTGTCTCTTTGCTCTGATAATAAATAAAAGCAAAGTGTTTCTGGTTTAGATCACAGGAACTTGCTCAACACAATAACCCATTTTGGTCCTTAGAAGAAGGGACTTTGCATGTTAGAATATCCAAAATCACTATAACTTGGACTTCTTTGAAGTGTCTCCTGTGATGGGAATGGGGACAGCAGTTGGCTTCCCCAGGGAGGCTCCACTTCTCTGTATTCATTACACTGTTCCATCTGGTGAATTAAAGAGCTTTTGAAATCATAGCACAGGGCTCAAATACATGCAGCTTCTTAATGTTTTCCTACACTGTGTTTCCTTCCATGTGTAAATCCACTGTTGCTCCCTCAGGACATCATTAACTTGTTTGTGTATTTGGATTAACTAACTTGGCAGCCTCCCAGTGCTTTAGTGCAGATTAATAAGACAGCAAGTTTCACCTTGGTTTCTTTGGTCCTTTCGTAACTTTTATATGTGACTTTCTCTTTGGTGCTTGTCCATGACTGACTTGTGTTTTTCTGATCTGGTCTTTCAAAGAAAGCTTATTGAAAGTGGGGAGAACATTGTGTGCTGACAGATAAAGCAGAACATCTATGGCATGTAAACTTGCATGTAGATATTCCTCTCCCTCTCATGTTAGGCTGATTTGTGTATTCACTCCTGGAAACACTGGAAAACATTGTATTTTCTCCTTTGGCAAGGTTCTCCTTTCTAGTGCAAAGACAGCTGTGGAGAGGGTTTACACTAAGCGAGTTCTGGACTAGTTGTACCTTGGTTAGCAGCAGGCTAGAGCAGTGTCATCTCGGTGTCAGATGATGCTTCATTTCAGTCTTTTTGCTAAGCTGGTCCTATGTCCATGGCCTGCCAAACATCAGTGGGCTTAGCAGGTCTTCAAGGATATACACAGAGCTGGTAACGCAGGTTTTCCTGCACTCCCAGTGCTCAACCCTTTTGCTGCTGGTCTCCGTGGGTGGTGGCAGATGACTGTTCACTCCCAATGCTCAACCCTTTTGCAGCTGGTCTCTGTAGGTGGTGGCAGATGACTGCTGCCAGTTAGGGTAAGCTCTGCTGGCAAAGATCTGTGCAATGTTTCAGGAAGCTCCAGTTCCTTGAGCTAATGAACCGAGTAGGTGTCGATTTGTCACCGTAGCACATGGTATTTGTATGAACGTTGTGGAGAAGCTGTTTTTTCCCCAACCAAATCTGAAAGAACAGCAGTAAAATCCAGGTGCACTGACAGTGAGCAGCTTAATTAGTTGGTTTCGTGTAAGTGTTGTGCTGGCCTTGCATGGCACAATATGCTCTTTGAACAGAGGCCTCAGTCTCGGGTACTGTCAAAGCTGGAGGGCATATAGCTATTGCAAAAGGTTGCTAGAAAGGAGAGGTCAGGTAGCATCAAGGCAGTGGATAACTGGAACAGGGAATGGTGTCCTGTTCCTGCCTTTGCAGCTGAGCTGTTCTAGTAACTTCAATCACATTTTAATGAGCGCTTCAAGGTAATTAAAACCTTTTCAAGAGATGCTGCTGAGTAGACATACTCGAGTTTGAATTCCCACTGTGAGTCTTTGGAAGTTCACAGATTCATAGAATAGTTTGGGTTGGAAGGAACCTTGAAGATTGTCTAGTTCCAACTAGAAGAGGAGGGTGAAAACTGTTGTGGGCATTTGGAGTTCTGCTAAACCACTTCTAAGAAGTGGCTGGTCATGTATAGAGAGATGGCTGCCTTCTGGTGCTCTCAGCTGTGAGAGAATTAAGCTGGTCACTGCTGGCAGTTGGCTTCAAGAGTCAAGCTGACAGTCTGATGCTGATGGGTTGTCAAACTCCTTGGGTCTCAAAAAGCAAAGGGAGGAGAGTAGTGATTAGCTCTAACTCAGCCTGTCTCCACCCTGTGTTAAGCAGCATGTAAAGAACTTCCTTATGTCCAACCTAAATTTTCCCTGTTTTAGACTATTGCTTCTTGTGCTATCAGTATAAGCCCTTTCAGCAATCCCTTTCCAGCCTTCCTATAGGCCCCCTTCAGATATTGAAATGCTGCTCTAAGGACTCCCCAGAGCCTTCTCTTCTCCAGGCTGAACAGCCCAAATTCTCTTAGCCTATCTTGGTAGGAGAGATGCTCTAGCCTTCTGAACATCTCTGCGACCCTGCCCTGGACTCACTCCAGCAGGTCCATGTCTCCCTTGTGTTAGGGTCCACAGAGCTGGACAAAAATGTCTGGAGTTTGTAGCACAGACTCTACTCATCTGTGTCCAAGTCAGACTAACTGAAAGAGCCTGCTGTATAGCAATTCTGGCTTCAAGAAGAGCATTAGTTCAAGAATATTAAGGTCATCAAATTAGAAGTTACACAGAGCAGATGGCTAATTGGGTGCTGGAATATGATGATGCTAATTTGTATATTTCTCATTAAGCTGAGAGTTATGTGGGAAATGCTAACACAGTCATCAGGAAGGAGTAGAAGAAATCTGCTTCGTTTCCTTTAGAAGGAAATGCAGAATGTTGTCTCTTTTACCCCGAGGAAAACAAAACCCTGTAGCAGGGTCCAAACTGGAGCTCTGGTCTCGGAACCTGGGATGCTGAGAATCTTGATCAGAGTAGCAAAAGGGAAGTCAAGTGGAAAAGCGGAGTGCTCACCTGCAACACAAAGCACTGGAGGGTGGAAATACCTGATTTCCTCAACTCACTGCAAGCTGCATCTTACATCTTTGACACCTTTCCTCTTCAAACTGGCAGATGTTTGCAGGGAGAAGCTTTCACAGCTAAAATTCATTTTCATAGGAACATATTACTTGGACATTCTTTACTAGACTGTCACAGATAAATGTAAGAACTGGCTTAGTCTCAGACCTTCTCACTGAAAGAGAAGCAGAAGTTATCTCTAGCATTCAGGTGTTCAGTTGCAAGCCAGCAAGTCACTCTGTGTGGGTACACTCTAGTGAGATGAAAAATGTTCTTTTACAATCCCTAGTCCCATTTTATTGCATTCATTTCCCTCTCAACCTAGAAAATATAACTTGCATCATAATGATGACTGGCATAAGGAATGTGTGTTCTGATGACACATACTATGAAAACTTCTCCTTTGTCCTCTTATTTTCTGGTCTAGTCTTATTTGGGGTAAATACTGTCTTTATAGTAGGGAACCAGACAACAAATTCTCTGCAATGTTTGTCATTTCATTGCAAAAGCAGAAAAAAAAAAACATGTGCTGTGTTAACAAACTGCTGTGGCTTGAAGATTGACAGTGTGCATCTACAACAATAGATGGTAAATACTTGTTTCAATTCTGCCCAAACTTGCTTTAAGATGTTCAAAATCCACTTTCTCATCTCTAATTCTAGGCAAGAGGTGTTCAAGTTACTCAGCCTAAAGATAGCAAACCCACTCCACTGCAGAGAAATTCAGTGGGTTTTCATACTGATTGTGGTGTTACTTTCAGGTGAAAGAATTTTACCTTTTAAGCAGTTTGCAGCCATTTATTTCAACTTTACATAATGTGAAAATGATCACATTTTATGGGAAGAAATAAAGGTACTTTTATTCAGTTTTGAAGATGTGTATCAGTCATCCATAATTAGAGCTTGCTATGTCTTAAGGTTCTTATATATTCGTACTGTATCTTTGCTCTTTAAGCAAACAGATGCAGCCCTGGGAGGAGCATGAGGAGACCTAGATTGTAGATACCAAGAGGAGATGAAATCCATGTCGAAGTACTTGAAAAGTGCAGGAGCTCCCTCTTCTGGCTTAGACTGCTTCAAATTGAAAGTTTATGGGAACCTTCTCAGTCAATCTAATACATTATTTTGACTACTTACCTGCAGAAATTTGTAGGATGGTAGGTTTTTTTTTTGGCAGGCATGGTAAAATCTAGATCAGCCTTTAGATACTGGTTTTGATTCTACTCCAGGTGCAATAGCTATGTTTTCATAGAATCATAGCAGCACAGAATGGTCTGGGTTGGAAGGGATCTCCAGAGATCATCTAGTCCAAACCTCTCCGCTTTGCCATCACATACAGCAGATGCCCTTTTTGTCAGTGTGCTTTGCTGGTATGGTTCTGGCAGCAATAGTTAATATAGGTGTAAGTTGCAAGCCTAGTATCTTCTCTTCATTGAAGTCCCATTTGAGCCTTTCACAGCTGTTAGCAGTCAGGAGTCCTTGATGGTTGCTTGATACTAAGCCCCATGAATCATAGAATGGTTTAGCGTGGAAGGGACCTCAAGGATCATCCAGTCCCAACCCCCTGCCATAGGCAGGAACACCTCCCACTAGAACATTGCATCATAGAATCAACCAGGTTGGAAAAGACCTCCAAGATAATCCAGTCAAACCTAGCACCCAGTCCTATCCAATCAGCTAGACCATGGCACTCTGCCCCATACCGTCTTTTTTTGAACACCTCCAGGGATGGCAACTCCACCTCTCTGGGCAGCCCATTCCAATGCTAATCACTCTCTCTGACAAGAACTTTCTCCTAACATCCAACCTAGACCTTCCCTGGCACAACTTGAGGCTGTGTCCCCTTGTTCTGTTGCTGCTTGCCTGGCAGAAGAGACCAACCCCACCTGGCTACAGCCTCCTTTCAGGTAGTTTTAGACAGCAATTATCATATACTTAGAAAGAAGTGAGGTCTTTTAAGAACACTGAAAGGGCTTTGCAGTTGATATTGTGACCTCTTTTCTCCCACCCATCTATAGAGTGGTAGGAGAGGCTTCATTGATGTTTGTGTTCATTCAGTCATTGTTCTTTCACAGCCTTTCCAAGGCTCAGAAGTGCTCTAGTTCTGGGGATATTTAAATTGGGTAGAGCAGCACCCCAGTCTGTCATTCCACATTTCCAAGGTTAGGAACCTGACTGGCAAAGGTGACACTGGGGAGAGATCTCTCACTGTAGCTGTTCTGAGGAGGAGAAGGGAAAAAAGCCCAAAACACCCATTGGCATGCTTAATTTTGAGAATGCAGGATGACAAACGAGTATTCAACTGACTTCTATCAATGCTGTACCTTTCAGTTATTGTTAAAACGGGAACCAGGAGTGCCAGATGAGCACTAGCCACAGTATAGTTCCTTATCTTACCATTTCCAGCAGCAGACATCAGTAGGTGCTTGAAGACATCAGTTACTTTGCAGTGGCTGTTAATTTTTGTTTCCTCAAGTAATTGCACTTAGCTGAATTCAGTTACCTGCCATCCCTTTGGGTTTTTTTCTGTTTCTAGGTAGTTTAGCTTTTGATTTCAGAGGCAGCATTGAACTGCCTCTGGTTACACTGTCAATGAGTAGAACGGAGCACATGACATGTTCAGGAGCGGTGCACATCCCTGTTTCAACTTCTCTTGTGTTAGGAAATCTTCAACTCCACCATCTCAAAGGGACACTTTTTCATGTGGGATCTTTTTGCATTGTTCATCTAAACCTGCATGTTTGCAGTACTTTAGTTTTTAAAGCATCAGATTTTGCTAATGTTTACTGAAGTAGGTATGCTCACTGGTTTGTGTGGACTCACTTTTGAGATGGGTAAGCTGGAGAGGTCACTGTGAGCAACAGAAAATATCAAACTGTTTAGCTCTGATTTACAGAGTTTCAGACAACATAAGAAGAAATACTTTGCTGCTTGTAGCCAATGCCAAAACACAGTCAATGCAGTATTGTTCACCTAGTTAAAACTGCAAAATCCAGGAAATGTAAATATGAAGTTTCCAACGGCAACATTAACTTGGACTCTTTGCATGTCCTGTGTTTTCCTGGTATATGTTAAGACCAAGTCCTGTATTAAGCTGTGAGTTGAATTTTTTTCCTGTTTTTCTTGAAAAGTTCATGTAGGTAATGCTGCCAAGTTAATTTCTGTTGCCATTTGTGTTTGTTGACCTTTTTATAATGTAGAAATATTTTCATCATAAAGATTGAATATCATTTTTTGTGGCCAAGCACAGGGAAATCTGGGAGCTTGTCTCTGCTGCAGTGTGAACTTGACATACCATTTACCCCTCACCTTGAATTTGACTCTTCTTCATCCATTAGTATCTCAGATGGGAGAAGTGGCTTTTAAACTTGAAAATATGACTTGATTTTCAGAGGTTGGCAGCTGTAATGTAACTTGGGCTGTATAGATTGGCAAGATAGAACTGGCAATTAATTCTAATTGATCCATTTTCTACTAATTAAATCTGTACACAACCAAAATGTGCGATGGCTGCACTCATAGAGTAAATCAAGCTTAAAGACAAACTTTTCACTGCATCTCTGTTTTCATGCATAATTTTGGCAACTGCATACAGGATTGGTTCCACATTTTTTTTATTGAGTATTCCAGATGTTACTGAGTGTTGCTGAGATGTAATTTGGAGCATGGGTGGTTCCACTCTGGAGACAGTATGGAGCTGCAGGATGGGAAGTCTCCCCACCTCACCTGCTCCTATCTGCAACTGCTTGCATGTGTCAAGCTTAAGATTTCTTAACTGTGTGAACTAAGCTTATCCATGATATAGAATAAAAGGAAGAGCCTAAAGGAGATATTTAGAGAGCAGTTAAGCAGGAATGTGCTGGTGAAGAATAGATTTGGGAAGTGAGTATAGGTTTGGAAAGCAGTGTTGTGAAAAATGGAGAGGGTCATTAGGGCTGTGGCAGAACAGGAGTGGAAATGGAGACAGGACAAAGTTGAAGCTATAAGGGAAGTATAAAAACTAAGTGTCAGGAGGTGGGGATGTTGTAAAGAGCAGTGAAACAAGTCTGTTAGTGGAGGATGGCATGAACAGTAAGTATCCAGCAGTGTTATATAGGGAAAGGATAAGATGAATATAGATGTGAAGCAAGAAACTGCAGAATGGAGTTGGGACAGCAAGATCTGAGAGCTTCACTTCTAGGACGAGGGAAATGGAGAAAGTGAAGATGATGAAAATGAAATTGGAAGGAAGCATATTCTAGGTGACAAATGACACAGTGGGCTCCATGCAATGGTGCTCCCAAAGCTTGCCAAGCTGAAGGAGGGGAGAATGTAAAGCAGGAGGAGTGCTTTGTGGTGGCACTTGAGGGATAGATGGAATCAGATGGAATTCAAGTTAAAGAATAGTTAAGGGGAGCTTCCAGGGAGGGACAAGAGACTGCAAGGAGTGTTTGGTATGCCTGATGTACCAGCAGTGCAGTGATTCTGGAACGTGTCACTATTTGCCCAGGCAGATTCACCTCTGTTTTCTCCTACAGACTTAGCATACCAGAGAAATCTGGTTAGCAGAGCTTACAAACTTCTAGAAGTCAAACACATAGACTTCCTCTGACTAGCACTGTCCACATGCAGTACTTTGACTGTGCATGTGTACATGTAAGGAAGCATTTTAGTTACTCAAGATGCAACTAATAAATTGTCACATAATATATCCAAATCTGTTCCCAAATTGAGGTAAAGGTATATGCTTTTCAGATTCCTCATAGTAAATTTTAAACTGTCACATTAAAGGAGGCAACCTGAAACTGATTAAACCAAAAATTAATGTTTAGCTGTCTGAGAAAGTAGATGGAGAAAGAGGTGGCAGCTTTGAACCCCTTCTGGGCAGTTTCCTTCATCTAGGAGGGAGTTTGGATTTCTGCATTACTTCTAATTTGCATATAATTGTAAATATGCATATAACATTTACAAGTATATTTAAGCTTGTAAGTATTGCTTTGCTGTAAATATAGCTTCATTTTACTTCCAGGCTAGTTTAGTGAAGTCCAAGTGTGTGTGTGAAAGTTCCTAACCCAAGTCAGTAGCTCATAGAATCAGAACTGTTTCAGTTGGAAGAGAACTTTAAGATAATAGAGTCCAACCTTCAGCCTAAGACCACCGTAGCCATTAAACCATGCCCTAAAGTAACACATTTCTTGAACATTGCAGGAGTTTTTGCTGAGCTTTCTCATTTATAGAAAATGTTAAGGTTGCCTTTTGGTCAGTATTTTTGGGGAGGCAGTTAGGTTTATCTGTTACTGTAGTTACTGACGTTTTTCAAGCAGGTTGTCAAGAAGCCATGCCAGAACAAATCAGTTAGTGCAGGTAATTAATGGGGAGGCTGTGGTACCCGCTGACAGGTATTTTCCAAGAAGAGGAATAGTTTGCAGCTAGAGCAAAAGTGTTAAAATTGTGCCCAAACCACTAACTCAAACCAAAAGAACAACTTTTAATCTGAGACATAATTTAGGTCACATTTTAATGAATAGCTTTATTAAACTAGTTTATTAAGCTAATATTTTTCTGTCAGTTGGTACATTTATGTGCAGAAAATTGGATCTCTGTAAGGAGATCTGACATCAGCTATAGTGATGCTAGTTTAAATTAAACTGTTAGCTTTAGTGTATGTATTCTGAGGAATGCATTCATACATTTAAAGGAATGTGCTCGGTTTCAACACATCTGAGTCTGGATAGAGCTCGTGGGGATTTTTGTGTTAAAGATGGGGAAGGTGCAGGTTGCAAAGAGTCTTGCCACTGTTTCGTTGTTGCTGCTTTCTTAATGTTTTCCTTGTAGCACAGTGGTGTTAAGGCAGCAAGGATCTATAATACTTGTAATGTACAGCAGAGTATAATTATTACATAATTGTTTTACCTACAATATATCTTATCTTTTAATATATTCTATGTTTTATTCCTATTTTTTCTTGTTCTATGAGTCATTGAAAGAATATACTTTAGAGTTCTGTTAGGATTCAAGTAAAGGTGGTGCCTTGTATTATGGTCCCTATGTGAGTGGAGGAAAACAGTCCAGCATAAGAAAATTGGGATATAAATGTTAGTGTTGCTATAGGAGTGTCTAGGTAAGTGACATTTTCCTTCAGGAGGAGGAACAGATTGCTGAAGTTGTGAAGGAAGCAAATCTTCTGCTGTGCTCTCCCCCTCTTGTCTGTCTTCTGAGTCCTTTGAATGATGTAGTAAAAACAACAACAAAACACAAACTAGTTGTCTGTAGAAGGACCAGAAATGTTTCCCTACCTTGTGATAACTCCAGCACACTACACAGTCAAGCCCAACAGAGGAGAAAAGATCTCAACAGCTGAGTTCCTGGCATGTGTTTAGAAATGAGTGTTCAAGTGTTGACTGAAGTTGTATGTCTTCTGTTAGTGATTCAGAGAGGGATGGGTCTAATGTGATCTTATCCTTGAAGAGGAAAGGTGAAGGCTGGAACATGTAGTGTAGGCACCACAGTCAGTAAGGCTACTGGAAATCAGCCTTAGTTCTTTCTCGTGTTGATCAAACTGTTTATTATAGTAAGACCTGAGCACTCTCAGAAATAATCATTGCAGAATAATGAGGATTGATTTCTAATGTTTTAATCTTTATCAGCACATGACTTCTTCAATACTCTATATTTTTTAGTAGCAGTTGCAAGTTTATCATTTAGATGATTCTTTTTCCCCATCTGTAAAAAATATCATAGTAGAAAGCAGAGAGGTCTCTTTTCTGATGAACTGAGGCGCCACAGTTAAATCTGAGGTGGGGAAGTACAAGGCACTCTCCAAGATAAAGAGCTCAGAGATGTGCTTTTTTCCAAACACTGGAAAATTTCCCCACAAATACATAAACCAAAAGTCAAGCAGTTCCACATTCTCAGTGGATGCTTAGGGGTGTCTAAATGCTCACTGCCTTTTAGCAAAGCGAGGTTGTTTCTGACACCCTCCAGGGACAAACTAAAAAGTTATGTAAGCTATACAAAGTGGAGAGCACTGATTGAACATGGGAAAGTATTATGCAGGATCCTTAAATTCTTCTGATGAAGATATGGTGGCAAGACAAGGAGAAAGTTAGTGGAGGCAGCAGTTGTGCTTTTCAGGTTGGGACAGTCCGTGGTCTCTGGTGTTAGCAACACCTGGTCATTGCCACAGGTATTCCTCTTTTTTTATTGGACTTTACAGCCTGAGGGTGTTTTTGACACTCTTTTTATTTCCCCTATACCTGAAGCTGAGGAGGGAGTCAGAGGTAGCTTCTTGGGACTTAAAAGCCCTGCAGAAGCATCACATCTGTCTGCAATTCCCCTTCAAGATTTTTTGGGAAGGTTCCTGATGACCACGTGCGTGCACCACCTGTAAGGGTGGCTGAACAGCTTTGGAAGCCTGTCAGGAGCCACAAGCAGGTTCCAGTAGCCTGTCAGAGACCCTGTGATTGAAGAGGTGGAAACTTTCTCTGAAGACTTTAAGGATCATTACATTACAACTTCCAAAAGAGTAGACCACCATTTTCAATTCAGATTTTGTCTACCAAAACAGATTTACTTCTCCCAGTCTAGAAAACCTCTTTTGTCAATTTCCTGTGCTGAGTAGATTTTGGGAACTTGTACACATGTCTGTAGGCATTCAATTATTTGGGGCCCCATGATGAATACAAGACTGAATGGCTGTCAAATTTCCTGTCTCCACTTGAAATCTCTATCTGGTAGTTCAACTACCATTTGCAGGCAGACTGCTTTATTTCTGGAAATAAAGGTTATAGTCTTCATAACTGTAGCATCCTTCAGAAGAACAGGTTGAGTGTTTTGTGTATCAAACAACCCGGTTTTATGTTTCCCCCACCTAATTTTTAACATCACTAAGGTCATGCTTTTTATGTTTTTTACCTGGTTTAAATCAGTCCAAAGTCTTCAGCCTGCTTTTAAATGCAAAAAAAAAAAAAAACAAAAAAAACCCCAAACCTTTCAACCCAGTTTATATTCATTAAAGTGCCAAAAATATTAGGTAACTTTCAGAAATAAATATAATGCAGTTTATTGAGGTTTGGATGAGGAGTCAAAGGTAGAACCAAGACCTCATGCATGCTGTCTACAGACATGTGATGCTTGCCATAAAGACAGATTCAGATCAAGTTTCCTCCCTTAGATTTGGTAGAAAAGTGAGCTTGACAAAGCTAAAATATATGCCTGATTGAGAGTCACTTCCACTCATAAGTAACAGAGGATGCTAGCATGAAGCTACTAAAGCTAAAATTGTGTGGAAAGGCTGTTCAGCTTGGCTCTCTTCACCTGCCTCCCAGCCTCTTGTTTTGCTTGACAGCCTCTGTCCATTACTAGTCCTCTTGTATTGACAACACGGGTGATCAGCAGCAAGATCGTCCCCTCCTGCCTTGGTAAGGCACTCTTCACATTTGTAGCATGTGCAGAAAAACTGTTCCTTTTGGAGGGCTGTAATTCTAAGATTTTGCAGTTTTGGAAGTTGTTCTCATGAGACTTCTCCTCCTTTACAGCTGGGAGGTTTGGCAAACTGATAAATTATGTTACTTGAATGAACCTGGCCTTGAAGCCAACTGGAACTGTCTGGTGAATGTGCCTGTGTAGTGTGCAGGAGTTATCACAAGGTAGGGAAACATTTCAGGTCCTTCTACAGACAAATAGTTTGTGTTATGTTGTTGGGTTTTTTTTAACTACATCTTTCAACCTAAAAGCTCTAGAAATAGTAACTTGTGTCATTATGCAAACATGAGCCAGCAGTGGCCAAGAAGGCCAGCAGCACCCTGACCTGCATCAGGTACAGTGTTTAGCAGGACCAGGGCAATGATTGTGTGGCTGTACTTGGTGGTGAGGCCAGACCATGAGTACTGGGTTCTCTTTTTGGGGCACCCAGGCCAAGAAGTATACTGAAGTGCTGGGATGAGTCCAGAGAAGAGCCAAGAAGCTGGTGAAGGATGTGGAGAATGGGTCTGGTGAGGAGCAGCTGAGGGAACTGGGGTTGTTTAGTATGGAGAAGGGAAGATGGAGGAGAGCACATCACTCTGTACACCACTTTGGCAAGGGGTTGGAGCCTGGGAGGGGTTTCATCTTTTCTCCCAAGTGATAAATCGAGAGGAAACAGTGTGAAGTAGCACCAGGGGAGGAGTAGGTTGGGTATTAGAAGAAACTTCTTCCTTGCAAGACTTCTCAACTACTGGAATAGGCTTCCCAGGGAGTGTGTGCACGTGTATGGTTGAATCCCCATCCTTGGAAGCGATTCAAAGCTGGAGAGATGTGGTGCAGAGAGACATGGTTTAACACCAGACTTGGTAGAGTTACAGAATGGTTGTTGTCAGTGATCTGAAAGGTCCTTTCCAACTGAAACGATTCCATGGTTCAGCAAATGCAGGCAGAACCAATTAAAATGCGGTGTTCTGTTCACTTTCTGTACGCGGATAATCAAAAGCAGAAGTCCCGAACGCGGCTTGCTGTCTGTCGCGGAGCTGCGCGCTGGCCCGTTCGGCGGAGCTGCGGAGCGGCCGTGGGCTGCGGGGCTGAGCCCGGGCGCCGAGGCGCGGGCGGCCCTGCCTGTCCCGGCCCAGGGTGCCCCACGGCCGCTAGGTGTCAGGCGCCGCCCGCCCGCTCGCTGCCGCCGTGCGCAGCTGGCGCTGCCAGCAACACCCGATCCGGTGCGAGGTGCAGAGGCGAGGCACGGCTGGAATCGTGAAACCTCAGAAAATAAGCCCTTTTTAAAGGCGGGCTGTAACAGTCCTGCCGGGTGTTGTAAATGCCTCAGGTGCACTTGATACTGCTGTTACGTTCCTGGCGTTGGCTTCTGATTTTTATGGAAAGATGGATTGAAGTTCAATTTCAGAATATTCGGTAATCCCTCTCAGGACATACTGCAACAGCTGGTATTGCTGTGCTGCGGCAAATCGATTCCATACAGCAGCCAGCACTGCCTGTGCCTGGGCTCCGGCAAAAACTTCCAAAGCATTTTCAATCCAGCCAGCCAAAGCAAATAGCACCATCACTGCAAAAATGTAACTTCATTTGCAAGTTAGGGGGGGGGAAAATAAATAGAAATAAATTCCCCGTTCCATTCCAGCAATTTAAGCATTTTACTGGTAAGAATTTCAGCAGGTCATTTATTTTTTTCATTAATATGCGTTTAGGATCTGGGGGGAATAGGTTTATGCAGTATAGAACTTTCTGAAATAATAAGGAGCTTGAATTTTATTTTTTTTTTATTGAATGATTTACCACAAAATAATGAAAACTGAGCACCGAGTTTAAATATGTGACATGTATGTAGAGCAAGAAGACTTTGCACGTTCTACAGTCAGCTTTCCTAGAGGAAGCTCAACTTCTGATCGATAATAGGCACCTATAATGAAAATGCCTTGCATATGTATTTTTTTTGATAGACGAAAGTATGCTAAGCTGCATATAAATCAAAGATCTCCTATTAAGAGTAATAATTTGGTTTAAACTAGCTTCTTACTCATGTGAAAACGGAGAACGCTTCCGTCCTTCGCATGGCTGTAGGGGTGTGCTCCCGCTGGGACTGAGCGAGCGTAGGACATCACTTCTCCTTCATGCCACTTGTGTCTGTTTGAAAGCATAGAGGCAGAATTAATGCAAAGCGAATGTGTTCCTTCTTAATTGGCACAGCCTGACTTTGCTAGGATGGTTTTTTTTCCCCCTCCTTTCTCCTCTTAAACTGCGCTCTGAGTAGCTTTGCAGATAGTTGTCTTACAGCTCCGCCATCAGATGAGCTTTCATTCTGAAGTAAACGTTTCCTTATCTCTGCTTTTAAGTTTCAAATTAATCGACTTTGTGCTGATTCAATGAATGGAATTTTTTTGGAAGCTGATGCTTTTTCTAGTGAAAACTTACTGCTTTTTCTTCACCACAAACTTTTATAACTAAGAAAGCCCTCCCAAAATTAAAACAATCTGAATAGGTTTAAAAATTTTGTTCATTCCTTTTCATCATAAAAGTTGTCCAGGGCTGTAATTTCTGCTGTATTTGCTTTCTTGAAACCAGATTGACTGGAGATTGAGAGCTCACATACAAAATCTTTCTTTGGGTAAATGCTTAGAGGAGGTAAAAAAACACTTTTAAAAGTTGTTAGACTATTGCAGCTATAGGTTTGTTTATGCCTAGGGATGAGTTAACTAATTTATGTCTAAAAACTGGTTTTAAACTCACTAAAGCCTATGGATGGCCCTTCTTATGTTGCAGTGTGTCTAGCAACGTAGGGAGTTTTTTTGGCTAAGAATGTCGTAAGCAGCATACAGTGTTTACAGCACCTGTATGTTAGCCTCTCACAAGACTAGTGCCAAATGCAAATGTGTCCCAAAGCTGTTTCCAAAGCCAAGATGAATTCAAAATTCATTCTGCTTAATATCAATGTCTTTAAAATAAAATTAAAAAAAAACAAAACAAAACCATCCCAATCCAAACCAATAAAAAGGAAACCGGCAACAGCAGAAGCAAATTGCCCCTTTATTTGTTTTCTTATGCTGAAGCAAAACTGTACTGTTCTTCTATAAGGATCTTTTGTTTGCTGAAATCTGAAGAAAACCTTCGGGGTTTTGTTAGCTTCTGCTTTACCCTGTCCCTTCCTTCTCCCTGCAAACACTTCAGCCTCTGCTATTAGTAAGCGTTTCCAGTCTTAACTCTGAATTTCAGTTCACAAGTTTCTATTTCAGTTCCACGTTTTCATGTACTTGAATTTAAACAGCTCCACTTATGTTTGCAAATGAGTGCTTATTTTTACTCTTTTGTTACATTTGCTTTTAATGTTCTCCAAGATATTTAAAACGAATACCTAAAATTTAATCTCAACAAACCTGTTGTGTTATTAAAATATATGCCTTAAAAAATGCTGGCTTTATAGCAATGAATTACAGAACAACTTTTTGCATGGTGTGTGTGATAATGGCTCTGTCAATACCACAAATCAAACTGTGATTTACTTTAGAGAAGTGTCCTGCTTTTTACAATATGAGTTAAAAGTTAGATTGTATTTCCAGATGACAAATAATAAATATGCATATAAAATCTTAAATGCACTAAAAGGAACTGAAAGGAGGTTAAGTGGAAACACTAAAAAAACCCCAAACTATGCTAGTAAGCAATGGCTTTGTTTCTGGGATAAACAGTATCAAAAATTGAGTGACTTTATTAAAACCGGGAATAATTTAACTCTAGACTTAATTTCCAAAGTAGCTGACACACTGGAGTTAAAGAGTATAATTTACATGAGAGAAACATGTTCAGTTATTTTCACAGCAGAATAGGATTGTAGGCTAGACTGAGGAAAACACAACTTTTTTTCACCTGGGAAGAAAAAAAAAATCTTAATAGTCCTAAACGAATGCACAGCACTTTGTTTTGGGAGTCTTTAATCAAAAGCTGATTTTGTGATAATGACTGGCTTTGGCTAGCTGCAGTAATTTGCAGTTTAACAGTGTTCTTAATTGTAAAATTCTGTTTCTGTTCTTTCTAGGAGGAGCTGGGAAATAGCATAAATCTTTGCAGACAACTTGGCCGTGAGCAGTTAAACTGAAATTAACTTCTGCCTTCTGGCTGCAGAGCGCTGTCTGACGTTCCTGCCTGATACTCTGCAGACTAAATCATGCCAGCGTTATCAGCTGGATCTGGAAGTGACACAGGTATGCAAGCCAAGGAGGACCACATGTATCCTCCAGATCTTATTTGTTAAGTCTGCAGTCTCCATTTCAAAAATCATTAAATAGGGCAGTTAATTATGGTTGCAGCAGATGCTTGATTTCAGAATTTGAACAACTTTTTCTCCCTGAAGTTAAATTAGATTCATGAAACACCAAAGGTAAAATTATATTTTTTTTAATTGCCACCACTACCTTGTTTGGAGGTGAGGGATGGAGGGGAAGAACTCCAAAGAGATACTATAAATGGATTTGAGGAATTTGGATTTACCTCCATGGTTAACTTGAAAAAGGAGAAGGAAAAAAAGAAAGATGATATCATACATGCCTTAATATTTGCAACAGTCTAGACTATCCCCTCAGTGAGTTACAGTTATCAGTGCAGTTATTTCTGAACACAGACTATTTAGTTTTGACACTTCTTTAACAAATTAGGAGAAGAAAAATACTGTCTCAAGTTCTCTTCCTTCTCTTGCCTTCCACATCAGAGTCCGGTTCCCATCACTGACTGCAGGCAGTGGGAATGCAGATAGAGAGCTTTCTATAGTTTCATGTTGGATCTAGCCTAAAACTGCACAGGTTAAAATCTCATCTTGCTGGTATGTGTACATGCTCTGGGTGATGATAGTTTTGTCCCTGTTTTACTTGCAGCAGAAGGCACTGTTCTTTTGCTCAGGGGATGTTTGATAAATAGGTGACCAGACTGAAGCTACAATACACAGATGTCTGCTTTCCAGGCACCTTTGTTATTCTAGATCACACAGCTTTATATCCTATGTATAGAAAAGCAGCAGGGTCTTGAGAGCAAAAAGGAAGGTTTCAAGTCAAGAATCCAAAAAAATAGATACGGAAGGAACATTGGATTCTTCTTTAAAAAAGACTGTACAGCATAGTGGTGATTTGTTTGTTTGTTTTGGTTCATTTAATTTGAATTTTAGTTTTATTTAGTTTTATTCAATTTTAAATGTGTTGTATTCTATTTTGATTTAATTAATTAAAAATAATTTTCCCCTCCATCTCCAGTCCATGTAAAATTTCTTAGATGAAATTATTTAATTCTTAGAGTTTTGGGAGTACATTTTATTTATTACCAAAGGGAGGTAGTTTTGTGTTTGGATTTGTTTGCCTTTTTTTATTCTTTTTTTTTCCCCCTTCTGTCTCCCTATTCCTGTGTTTAAGTGATTTGGCCATCATGTTGACAATGCTAATACCTCTACATACCTTTTTTTCCCTCCCCCTTTCACCATGGAAATAAGCTTAGTTGAAGGTGATTGTCCACTCTGGATCTTTGCTTTGTCATGCAGCCTTCAGTGACCTTCCTAATGTGTGTGTATGTGTATATATATAATGAAAATACAAATATATGTCTTTGTATTATATATATATTAAAAAAAGATTTGTATGTGTGTATATATATGTAAATATTGGCCAGATGCTTTCAGATACTTCAGGAGTCTCAGGAATATGTTGAGATGAAGAGCATGAGAATATGTGAAGACTGGTGCCTGATGCTGACAATTTTGCCTGTTTTCTTGTTTAAAGGATTTTGATGTGTCTAAAAGTAATACTCATGGATATATTTTCACAACAAAGAAAGAAAAGGGATCAAAAATGGGAAGGGAGAAGCCAGTTTGAAAACTGTGTGTTTAATGTTTTTAGTCTGCCTTTTAATGCATCTGATGTTCTCAATACCCCTTTAATGATTGCCGAGTGTGATACAGCTCAGCCATCTCCCTCCATGCTCCCAGGAATTCTCTAGTAAAGTATGACATGCATTATTAATATTTAGCTGTTAAGTAATACTGTTTGTATTACTGCTGCAAGTGGTAAATTGTTTCTTAAAATAGAGTTACATTCGGAGGGAAAAGAGAATTACTTTCTTCTTGTTTCTTCATAGTATTTCCTGATGGGAGTAGTAGGTATTGGTGTTTGATTATGTTGAACTGTGGTTTTTATTCTGCTTATACTGCAGGTGTTTTCTAATCAGGGCACTGGGTTTTCTGCTTTTAGTCTCACTCTTTAATTAAACTAGAAGAGAAACTAAAAAAAAACCCATGTTCTTACCTCTGCTCCTCAGATCAATATTCCTCTCATCTTGCATGCATAAATTGTTGTTGTGATGTGTAATGAGTTGAAACTCCACGAGTGGACTATCTGGGATGTTATGGAATTAGCAATGCACTTAGTGGGGACCTTTAGGGTGGAGGTGTAACTTCCTTTAACCTGTCTGCTAAGACTGTTTAAGGCATTCAAACCAACCATAGACTAGCTGACTTTTTTTTGGGTTTTTTTTGCCCTGTTACATCTTAGTGAAGTAAAAGTAAACCTGAATTTTGGAATGAAGGAAAGAATTCATTGAGGACTATTAGATAGAATCAACTAGTTTGGAAGAGACCTCCAAGGTCATCCAGTCCAACCTATCACCCAGCCCTATCCAGTCATCTACACCATGGCACTAAATGGCTCATCCAGATACATAGAAATGTATCATCTGTGAGTACTGGAAAGTTGCCAAGCCATGAACTGTTGGAAATTTGGACATGAGCATGGAAGCATTGATTTCTTTTTTTTTTTAATATCAATAGTCTTAGACATTAAACCACTGTCAAAAGCAGGGTAGTGTTTATGGCAGGCCACATCAGACTAATTGCTGACCTACTTGTGTTAATTGTACCTTGCTTTTCCATTGTCAACAGACTTTAAGGATGTCACCGTGTCCCTGGAGGTGTTTTCTTCATCTATTTATATGTGCATTTATTATACCATATATTTTAACTTGTATATCCTTCTGAACACACACCATCCCCCTTCAAGCTGTTTCCAGAGGCATTTACCAGACTCTAAGTTATGACAAATCAAAAGCAATATTTGCAGTCTTTTGTTTAGAAACACACATTTCAATTTAACTTAGATTAATCAAGTGAATTTAAAATTAGTCTTGTACCTTACCAGTCTGTTCTGGTTTCTTAAATTTAAGGCAGAGGAGAAGGGTTTAAAGTGTACACATGCTTCATTCTGTTTCCACTCTCCATTAGCCATATAGAATCACTAATTTAACAGCAGCAACAACAAGAGTAATAAAATTACTTGTTATATATAACATGTGCAGGATCCTACTCCTCCTTCAAAGTTTATAGTCCCATCACTGTGAGGTCAAAATTATTTTAAAGCAACCTTCTGTAGTGGAAGGTTGAGCTCCTGCCTGAGGCTGTATCTGAAGTGTTTTTTGATACAGAAGTCTGCTTCAACTCTATGTGCAAGCCCATCAGGTGGAGGTTGAAGATGACTTTCACTCTGCAGGTAGAGCAAGTCTGTGAGACCTGGCATTCACTAACCTGGTTTGTTTAGGAAGACTTAGATTTGCAGTCCTGGCTTCCCAGTAGTTAATGGCAGCTTTGTTGCTGACTTTGGTGGAGCCTAGATGACATCATTGTACTTTTAAAGTGTTGTTTCAGTGTGAAAAATATCATAAAATTGTGACAGATTTCTTTCCTCTCAAGCCTGTGCCAGGCTTGCTCGGCTGACAAGTTTAAAAGTGCTTTTCTGTTTGTCCTCAAAAACTAGCAGATGAATGTGCAAAGCAAACTTTGTTTTTGATTCATGTATTGTCAGTGGGAAAAATCACATTTATGGGCTGTGTTTGGCCACCAAGCAAAAGCTGTGTGAGATTGCTTAAATATAATGAAAGTCAGAAGTAGTTCTTGAATTTGAATACTATAAATTATAGAAAGGAGGAATGTGCAGAGCTTTTGTTAGTTTCTTCTTGAGTACATATAGGAATGAAAGCTGTGCCAGATAGTGGAGGGTTTGGGGTTGTTTTTTGTATTACAAGCCTGTAAGACTGAACATGTTAGATTTTTGAAGTAAGAAAAAAAACACCCAACACATTTGTTACTTAACCAAACTTAACCATGTTACTTAACCATGAAAGTTTGCATGGCCTTTAAAAGTTTCTCAATGTTTGTTTTCTTCTCTATTTTGTAGTAATACAAAATCCAGAGATGAAAGTTTTTGTAAATATTGTAGGTGGGGTTTTTTTTCACCCCAAACTGCACTTTTAGTAGTGTATTAAGTTATGCTTCAAGACTTGTCTCCACCTGTGAAGCTGTATGCCGCTGATGTGGATGTACTCAATGCTGAAGTTGGTATGGTAGCTCCATAGTCCATATGGGCTACCTGCTGGTGGCATGAGACCACTGCCAAGTAATGTGAAGTGCAGGATGATTTTGCAATCATCTGAACAAAAGGAGCTATTCTTGTTTTTACTGTTTTCATAGAGGTATCTTCCCTTTATTCATAGAATAGTTAGGGTTGGAGGGACCTTAAAGGTCATCCAGTTCCGACTCTCCTGCCATGGGCAGGGACACCTACTGCTAGCCCAGGTTGCTCAAGGTGTCATCCAACCTGGCCTCAAACACCTGCAGGGAGGTGGCATCCATGACTTCCCTGGCAACCTGCTCCAGTGTCTCACCACCCTCACTGTAAAGAACTTCTTTCTAATCTCCAGTATAAATCTCCCTTGGGCAGTCTGTTCCAGGCAATCCATTTTGATCAACTTGCTAGGTTTAACATAGTCTTTTCTAACAACTCTCAATAATGTAAAGCATAAAAAGGTGGAGAGGAAAAAGAAGAATCACAAATTAAAAAGTGAGCTGAGAGTGGAACATCTGTAGAGGAGAAAGATGAATTAAGCTCCAGTAGCTAGAGGTTGTAGTCTCTTTGACCAGTTTTCAGAATAAGGAGAGAAGTAGAAGTTGGAGACATTTGCAGTCTGTTATAAGAAAGACTAATTAAGCAAAATGGTGGCCAAAGATCTGGGCTCATTGTTGTGAGATGAAGCAAAAGGACACTTAGGACAGTGATGAAGGAAAGATTTTCAGCAATAGTTCTTCCATCAGAGGCTACCAGAGTGAAAGCTTGCAGGGTGATTTGGTCTTCTGCTCCATCTTGCCTCTGCTTTCCTGATAGTGTGCCATGGTGGGGACAGAGCTGATGGGAAGCCTTCCGTCACCTGCTTCACTCCATTGCTCTCAGGAGTAGGTGTGCTGCCACAAGTGCAGTCTGTAAATACTTTTGGCTAAACCATGATTTCAAGGCTGCTTAAATTTCTCCCTGCCTTGAAATGCACAAATATGGCTAGATTTTCATGAAAACCAATACACCAGCTGAGGCAAAATTTATACTCAATACGAATACATTGAGCCAATATTTTTACCCTGCATTCTTGAATTCTCCACATCTCCAGCTGCCAGAGGCATTAAATGGTCTGTAGGCTAATGGTAGCATGAAAGATTTGGGAAAGTATGAGACCTGTGGCTAAGCTTCAATTGCTATCAGATTTAATCTGTAAAAATAAAACTTGCTGGTGTTGGAAGGTTTTTTCTGAGACCCCACCTGGCATGCTGCATCCAGTTCTAGTGTCCTCAGCATAAGAGGGACATCAGTCTGCTGGGACAGGTCCAAAGAGGTCATGAAGATGGTCATAGAGATGGAGCATCTGTCCTATGAGGACAGGGAATTTGGGCTGTTCAGCCTGGAGAAGATGAAGCTCCAGAGAGACCTTATTGTGGCCTTCCAGTACCTGATGGAGGTATACAAGAAAACCAGGAAGGGACTTTTC
This sequence comes from Pogoniulus pusillus, assembly GCF_015220805.1. Classification (NCBI taxonomy): domain Eukaryota; kingdom Metazoa; phylum Chordata; class Aves; order Piciformes; family Lybiidae; genus Pogoniulus; species Pogoniulus pusillus. The sequence continues at coordinate 16,937,489 of NC_087286.1, read as the reverse complement.
ATAGAATCAAGCAGGTTGGAAGAGACCTCCAAGCTCAGCCAATCCAACCTGGCACCCAGCCCTAGCCAATGAACTAGACCATGGCTCTAAGTCCTTCATCCAGTCTGTTCTTGAACGCCTCCAGGGATGGCAACTTCATCACCTCCCTGGGCAAGAGCTTGTAATGATAGGACAAGGCAGAATGGTAGATTTGAGAAGGGTAGATTTGGACTGGATATTGGGAGTAAAATTCCTTACAGTGAGGGTGGTAGGATGCTAGAGTTGACTAAATTAAAATGAAGTTTCTCTAAGCTGTGCTGTGTTGGGTTAATATTTTACACTAGTCTGACTCAACCATGTGGAGTCAGAAAATGTGTGCCATTATATTTACTAATGGTAAACTCTTTAAAACTATTATAGACCTTGGACACAAAGTGAAATTCAGATGGTCTGGCAGCTGCATCATTTTTTTACTCAGATTTTTTTTCCCCTGGTTGTTTTTTTTTTGTACCCAATGTGTAATTTTGTGGTAAATTTGAAAATATGACAGCCTATATTGTTTCTAACCAGGGGCTTAAATGTATAGCTATGTTTGTTGACCCAAAAGCTGCAATTACACAAGTGGTTGAAGTTCCTAGTGATGCCAGATGTCTTTTGCTGAGAGCAGACTGCCAAGCTGTACCCCTCACACAGAGCTGTGCCAGCATCAAGGTTAGTTGGCAGAGCCTGTGTACTGTGTGCATTTGCTGTCAGATGAAAGGTTCTGTGCCTTCTCAGCCCAACATCACATCAAGCCTTGGCTACTTGAATAAAACTAAGGCTGTAAATCTGAAGAAAGTTTAGTACTGCTAAGAGGTAGTGAAAAGCTTTCCTGCTAGCTGTTAGTTGCCTGTGGTGGAACACAGGGGTTCAAAGATGGTTTTGCTTTGAAAAGAGCACGTTGGTTTAGAATGAGCCCAACCAAACCTGCTGGTGCATTAATCTTAGAGATAAACTAAGAAATAGGTTTAGATATATCATATTCAGGCACTGGAATGAGCTGCCCAGGGAGGTGGTGGAGTTGCCAACCCTGGATGTGTTTAAGGGTTGTTTAAATGTGGTGCTTAGGGCTATGGCTTGAAGTGAATCTTGTAGAGTAGGGTTATAGGTTGGACTTGGTGATCCTGTGGGTCTTTTCCAACCTGGATGTTTCTGTGTGATTCTGGAAAATAGTTACCTTTTCTAAAGTGACTTTTGTGATAAGATATACTTAACTCTTTAAACTTCTCTATATTCCTATTTATATCTATAGTTGTACCTCAAGTGTGAGTGTCTGCATGTAACTGGTGCAGTGGGATAATGTCTTTTGGTTGTTAAAACTTTAAATTCAGTCATACAGTAAATCCCAGCACTGCAATGAAACCTACTGCTGCCTGGAATTGTAGGACTCTCCCCCTCTACTCCCACCTGGAGTACTGCATCCAGTTCTGGAGCCTCCATTATAAGAAGGATGTGGATGTACTGGAGTGTGTCTAGAGAAGGGCCATGAGGATGCTCAGAGGGCTGGAGCAGCTCTGCTATGAGGTCAGACTGAAAGAGTTGGGGCTGTTCAGGCTGGAGAATAGGAGGCTCTGAGGTGACCTTCTTGTGGCCTTCCAGTATGTGAAGGGGGTCTACAAAAAAAGCTGGGGAACAACTTTCTAGGCTATCAGGGAGTGACAGGGCTAGAGGGAATGGAGCAAAGCTGGAGGTGGGTAGGTTCAGGCTGACCATGAGAAGGAAGTTGTTGAGCATGAGAGTGGTGAGAGGCTGGAATGGGTTGCCCAGGGAGGTGGTTGAGGCCCCGTCCCTGGAGGGCCCCAGGATCCCTGTGGCCAGCCTGATCTAGGGTAGGGTGTCCCTGAGCATGGCAGGGGTATTGGAACTAGATGATCCTTGTGGTCTCTTCCAACCCTGACTGATTCTATGACTTTTTCCTCTAATTCCAAGGTGCAGTATGAAAGGTTGAGATACATGGCAATCAAGTGGTGCTTCTGGGAGTTTTAGGCATAACTGAGTTGAAAATAGTCTTGTTAACAGTAGAAGTCCTTATTCTGCCTCTTAATGAGATAGTGTCACAGATTCACAGAACTGTGGGGGTTGGTAGAGACCTCTGAAGGTCATCAAGTCCAACACCTCTGCCAGGGAAGGTTCACCTAGAGGAGGTTATCTAGGACTAAGGTTATCAGGCAGGTTTTGAATGTCTCCACCACCTATTTGGCCAGCCCCTTCCAGAGCTCCACTGCCCTCAAATTAAAGAAGTTCCTCCTCATGTTTAGATGGAATTTCTCATGTTCATCATCCAGAGTTAGCAAAAACACTTTGGGAAATACAAGAAGAAAGCAACTTACACTTGGAATTGGATCCTGCTAAGTGACAAAGTTTGTTGGGACTGCCTAAGGACAGGATGATGACTGTTCCAGGATCTGCTTGAGGCCAGGCTGATGATTCTGGGAGCTGTGTGAGGGTAGGTTGGTGGCTGGTCTCAGCATCTGCTCCTTCTCCAGGTGTAAAATGCCACTTTTGGTTGTCCTTTGCCACCTTTCCTGAGAGCCTTGGCTCTGTTAACTTTGTAAGCTGTAACTGAGGAGTTAAACATGGCAAGTGTGCCCAGTGACATCTTGGTGCTGGAATGAGTGCCTGCCTGCCAGATACTTGCTACTGCCTTCTCTAGGGTTGATGAAGATCAGCACAGAAACGTTGAAGACTTAGTGCGCTGCTGTCTGTATAAAGGACCAGTCAATTAGTCAAGGTCATTCAAGGTGTCCCTGGAAGAGCCAAAAGCTGTTGAAAAAACCTGTGAATGTCAGACCTTTGTATCAGCTTTCCACAAGCTGCTTATTAATTTATGCATGGTAGGCTGCTTTAAATCAGCTGTACATGTCTGTGTCATTCTTGCAGACAGTAGGAGAGCTCTTGACTGCTCCTAAAAGCACATTTTATGAACTTTGAAAGTATCTTTGTTGACACAGAGCCTAGTAGCTACATTGAGGGGCTCGATTTTGGAGCAGCTTTGATGAGCTGTAGGAGAGAGAAAGAGCTCTGCAGCAGCAGCCTTGCCCTATGTGAACGCAAACAGGGATCATCCATTTAACCGGTAACGGTATGCAGTATGCTAAATCTGAAATACACATGTTCAGACAATTCCTAAAAGGCCCATAAGGGCTTCAAACAACTGTGGATTCTTTAGCTCTAGAAGCCAAGTTCCAAAGCTGAAGACTTTTCCATTTTGGAGGAAATAATGTTTATAAAAGCGGTGGGCTTAAACGATGACTCGCTTTCAACAGTTGCTGTCATAACATTGTTTTAAGGTGGGGTAACAAATGGCTGGAGCTTGGAGGAATAAAAATTAGGTATGATTTCTAAGTTAAAAGACTGTTTTACCCTTAGCTGGGTATATGATCTTCCTCTTTGAGGACATGTACTGCAAAATTCTTGTTTTCCTTAGGTGAAAAAGAAAACATTGACATTTCTACGGCTGTGCCATCTGCAAAGATTTCAGCATTTGAAATTTCTTTGTGATTTGGGAAATAAATCAAACCAGATCTTTTTTTTTATGTGCTAGTTTGAGCCCAGCTGGGGGTGTTTTGGTGAGAAGAATTAGATTATAGGCTGTGAAAATGAAACAATGGTGATGTCTGCTTCACTCGTAGGCTTGCTGAGATGTATAAGAACAGGAAAACAAACATAGATACAAGAGTCTCTCTCTGGCTTTTGGGGCTGCAAAACTTCTCTCTCTCTCCCTAATTTGCTGCCTGATTAATCCTTCTGGCTGACCCTCCAAACTAACCTTGAATGTGAGGCAAAGTCGGGGGTAAGGTAGAGGGGTGGGAGGAAGGTGTAAGTGTGGTTAGGAGCCCCTCCTGGGGACTGGTTTCTGGGAGGGCTGTTGTGTTTCTGTATTACCTTTTTAACTTGCATATTTCTGTCTATAGCTGTAGACGTTGTCAATACCTGCTTGTATATTGTGCTAAGCTGTAAATGGAGCTTCATCCATTCAATTTCCAGATGGGCTGAGTCTAGTCTGGGTGATTTTTTTTTTTTTACTGAAGTGTGGGGGTGCAGGGAACACCCAAACCATCACATGTTCAAGAATGTCAATCCCTTGCCTGTCATGATGATCCAGTTACTATTCTGTACCTTTCAAACTTAGATGATTTTTTTTCTTTCTTCTTTTAAAGCACTAAACTGCAAAACTGAAGAAAAAAAAAAGGCACATGCTGGAATGAGTTAATCACTCTGGTTCTGCAAAGAAAAATTGTTAGTCTTTAACTTTCTGCAGTGTCAGGAAGCCCATATATTTGGTGGAATTACTTAAGAGAACATAAAAAAGAGCTATTTGTAGCACATAAATTTGAGCACATAGTGGACTTTTTACAACTGGAGCCCGATAGGACCGTGCAGTCTGTCTGTCCTAAGGCACATGTACTGCATATGTTTTTATTTGAACTCGTGCATAAATACTGATCTCAAACTTCAGGATGAAATGATTTGGTGTTAGTGACTGATTTTTATTGTGCAGCAGCAAGGATGTCGGAGCGAAGGTTTCTGCTGCAACGCTGTTTGCTTTTGTGTAAGGCAAAGGTTGTCTGAGCCTTTATAGAACTGTAAAGTGTAGTTCAAATGTGAAAAAATGTCAGCTTGTTATAAATGGCAGCAAGTTGCTGCTGATTATTTTACCTTTGACAAAGTGGAAAATTTAAGGGTTGGTGTGTCCCGTTTTATTAATACAATAAAACTTTACAGTGTTGTTCTGGGCTTAGATATATGTTCTTTAGTGTTTATTGTCCCTCTGTTACTGTTAAAATTTTTGATTTGAAGTCTGGCATCATTATTTTGGATGCTAATTCAGGAAATTAATTAACATATGAAAGCAAATGCACATCCATTTGTGTCCGTTTCTCTCCTTACACTGAGCAAAACACCCTTGGTGTTTTCTTGTAGTATGCAAGAGTGATGGAATGCAGGGACCATATTTTTTTATCATTTAGCACTAGTTTATAGCTTCCACAGACTTGTCCTAATAATGAAGCTATGAAGGATATGACAAGAATGGTGATATTAAATTTCTCTAGACTAACAGTAAATTTTTCCATTCTGATGTCAAGAATGTAGAGCATCTGGAATCTGCAGTGTGAGTGGTTCAGTACGGGAACACTTTCATCAATTGCTTGGCCATTTATTCTTCTCCTAGGAACAAGCAGGCTTCTACAGAATATAACACTATGAAGGAAGCAATTTTCTGGAACTGGAAAAATGTCTTTATGTCTCCTTGTTTCTGATTTAAAAGCTTTCCATTGCTGCTTAGTCTGAAATCGTGCTGCAAATGTAGCAGACCCATTCAAATTGGAATTGCTGTTATTATACACCTTGTTTTTCAAGGCAAATAAAAGTAAAGAGTATTAATTCAGCTTAAGAAAAGCTGAAGATACTCTGAAGAGAACTGCTTAAGTGTGTGTGAAAGGAGCAAATTGAAATGTATCTATTACCTATTTAACAGGGACAGTGCTGGGTTTTCAAACACAGGCTGGATTTTTTCTCTTGAAATTATTTCCTTAGTCTAAGTTGGCAGACAGCTATAAGCTGTATTCTGCAGCCATTTTATCTTGCTCTTGCAGCAAGCCCAAAATCTTCAGAGTAGTTTCTCTGCCCAGGACAAGCTATTGTAAACTTTAGTTTTAGATTCTGTATGTATATTTAGACTATCTACCTGTGTAGAGTTTATACATTTATGACATTTTAGTGAGCAAGCTGAGGAAGTGTGGGATGGAAGAGTAGACAGTGAGGTGTGTTAGGAACTGATTGCAAGATAGAGTTCAGAGAGTGGTGGTTGATGGTGCCAGGTCCAGCTGGAGAGCTGTGACTGGTGATGTCACCCAGGGATCAGTGCTGGGGCCAGTCCTGTTCAACATCTTCATCAATGACAGTGATGAGGGCACAGAGTGTCTGCTCAGCAAGTCTGCTGATGACACCAAGCAGGGAGGTTTGGCTGATACAGCTGAAGGCTGTGTGGCCATCCAGAGAGACCTGAACAGACTAGAGCTGGGCACAGAGGGACCAGATGGAGTTCAACAAGGACAAGTGCAGAGTCCTGCTCCTGGAGAGGAATAATAAATGGCACCAGTACAGACTGGGAGGTGATCTGCTGGAGAGCAGTCCTGTGGAGAGGGACCTGGGGGTCCTGGTGGATAACAAGTTAACCATGGCACAGCAATGTGCCCTTGTGGCCCAGAAGGCCAATGGGATCCTGGGGTGTATTAGGAGGAGTGTGTCCAGCAGATCAAGGGGGACAGGCTCTTCTTGCTCCCTGTGATAGGACAAGGAGCAATGGGTGTCAATTGCAGCAAAAGAGGCTTTGCCTCAACACAAGGGGGAACTTCTTTCCTGTAAGGGTCACAGAGCACTGGAATAGGCTTCCCAGAGAGGTTGTGGGGTCTCCTTCTCTGGAGACTTTCAAGGCCTGTCTGGATGTGTTCCTGTGTAATCTGTGTTAGAATTGTCCTGCTCTGGTGGGGTGGTTGAACTCAATGATCTCCTTGGGTCCCTTCCAACCCCTAATGTCCTGTGATAAGCACTGTTTCTGTAGGCAAGGTTATCTAGTAATTGTTTTTTTATTTCTTGTCTTGCTTTCCTTGGCCAAAATTTTGTGCAAAGTCTACTGTTCGTGCAGTATTAATTTAGTACTTTTAAATGTCTTCATTCTCCAACCAGGTAGTCAGTTTTAGCAGGTAATATAAACACCTTCAAACAAGCCCCTTTCACTCTTAGAACAGTTTTATAGTATTCTTCTGTGCAAAGCTTGTCTCCTTTTATTAATGTTCCTATGCTGTAGGCTTTTACTTCACATAAGTTTTAGGTACTGTACTCAATTTATCGAACATGGATAGAAATAGCAGCATAGTAAGTTCTAAAATGAGCAGCTCCCTTGTTTATCTGGAATTGGCATTTATTACTGCCTCTGGATTAACCTAGAAGGGGCCCTTTTTCCTTATCAATGATTTGGGAATGTCAGGGATGATCAGGAGGGTCAACCAGATCGTGGGCTGTGTCAGGAGAAGTGTGGCCAGCAGGGCAAAGGAGGTGATTCTTTCCATCCAGGCCAGGCTGGATGAGGCTGTGGGCAGCCTGATCTAGGGTAGGGTGTCCCTGCTCATGGCAGGGGGGGTTGGAACTGGCTGATCCTTGTGGTCCCTTCCAACCCTGACTGATTCTGTGATTCTCGTACTGAAGAACTTTTAGGATCTATCTAAACCTGTTCTCCCTCAGCTTAAAACTGTTCCCTGGGTCCTTGCTCGACACCCTTATGAAAAGCTCCTCTCCAACTTTTTGTAGGCTCCCTTCAGGTACTGGAATCCATCACTACAGTCCCCCTGTAGTCTCCTCTGGGCTGAGCAAGCCCAGTTCCCTCAGCCAATGCTCATAGCAGAGGTTGTGCCCCAATGTAGCTTACATTGAACCTTCTGTTCCATTTTCTAACAACTCTCAGGTTATTCTGAGGTAAAAGCTTTTGCAGTTAACAGAAGTGGCTGTGTGCAGAAGTAGAAGGCTGAGTGTGAAGACAGTTTTTGATTTTCTAAGTAAAAATGGTTAAAAATCATAAATTGCCTGACAGAAGTAACTGTGCTTGCTAAGAGCTGAAGTTCTAATAGTGCAAACAGTTGGAGCCAAGAGTCCCATTCAAGTTTCTGTTCTTTGAGTGTCATCTCTGTGCTTCTGACTGTGCCTTTGCTAGACAAGGCTCAGTGTTCTTTTCCTGCCCATGCAAAACTGCAGTGGTTTAAGTGGTATTCTTTTATTGCAGTATTTGTGCAGCATAAACAAGAGCAGACTAAAAAGCAAGATTCTAATAGAGGTGAATGTCAGCCACCAAAAAAACGCTTTGGACCACGAGAGAATGTGTCTGGAAGGAACTTTTATTTCCAGAATGCTACCCTGAGAGGCAGTCAAAAGACAAGAAATGTCAAATGATTGGATCCCGAAGGTGCCATCTGTAATTTTGGGAGGGGAATGTAGGGCCCAGAAAGGTTGTGAAATTGTCTCCCAAGAAACATTCTAAAGCCGAAGTTTTAAGGAGATAATAGGCCTAAAATGATAGGTGAGCTCTAACTCAGAGCAACGTTCTTTAGCAGCAGAATATCTTGTAAACTTGTCCTTGGGATGCACAGCAGCACTTACTCGGACTAAAAATAATAACAGGCCCGTGTATCTTGGATCCCAGGAGACCACTGGTGTTTTTGTAGACAGCAGACAGCAGCAAAAAGGCATTTTGTCCTTTTTACCCCAAGTAATCCCCCTGGAAAATTAAACATGTGCTATGAATTGATATCAACTCATGCCAGGTTACCTCCCTAAAGAGGACTGCTGCAAACACTGTTGCTCCGTTTCTTGGACAGCAGTTCGATGGCCTGTGTGCATGATGGATGTTTAATGCTGTATGCTACTGAGGAACACTGTGCTACTGTCTGCCCCTCTGAGACCGCAGGTGAGGTGTGCCACAAATAACTGGGCACAGCAATTGCTTTAACCCTGCAGAGAATCTCAAATCCCTGCAAATTCAGACTGTTACTTGAAATGCTTCTGTGTGTGCGTGCCGGGGGAAGACTGCGTCGGCTTGGGGTTTCAAGGTTGGATCATGCAAAACAGAGCAGTTCCTCTTGTCATGCTGTGGATTCCTACTGAACAAGAGATAAAAAAAACACACACAACCAAGCAAGCAATTTATTAGCAAGAAGTATTTAGAGAAACCATGAACTTTTTTTTTTTAATAGACCACCCTATCCAGTTTCTGTTCTTTTAAGGAAGTTTTTCCTATTCATGACTCATTTCACTCTTTGGCTAACATCAAGGGAAATGGAATAACGATTAAGCAAAGGAATGTTTCTTTCTTTCTGGTTTTGTCTCTTTTTTTTTCCCTTCTCCGAAACCTTTCTGAATTTTTCTGCATAACCTTGTGTAAATATATGTAGACATAGAAGCCTGACAACTGTGACAAGGTAAAAAGTACACTGCTAATACTTGCTTCATACTAAGTCTTTTTTAAATATCCCTTTTTGGTTCTACAAGTGAATGTTAATGCTGGATACTCCAGACTCCCAGTTCAGTTAAAATGACATGCTCCAGGCAGCCAATTACACAGAACTGTTAAGTGAAATTAATGAGATCACCCCTAGATTACACTTTGTGTTTTATTTTCATTTTATAGGTCTGTATGAGCTGCTGGCTGCATTGCCAGCCCAGCTGCAGCCACATGTGGACAGCCAGGAAGACCTGACCTTCCTCTGGGATATGTTTGGTGAAAAAAGCCTTCATTCACTGGTGAAGGTAAACCACATTTAAGTCAGATTCTCTTTGAGAAGAGCATATGGAAAAATGTTTTGAGCGCCATCTAGTAAACCAGCAACCAAGCTGTTGCTCAGTGAAAACAAAACAGCCTTGTTTCAACCCTGTTTCTGTCAGGGGTGGAAGTTGTTAAATGAGATTCAACCAAAAATACATAGATGATTTCATTTAAAAGTGATGTTTTGGCAGTGCAATGCTAATGCAGCAAACATATGTTGTTTGCCCTTGTTTAGAGAGAAGGAGAAAAAAAAAGGGAGTACGAAATAGTAGCAGGAAATCTGAGCCTTCTTTATGGTCAACATTCAAGACCTGGAGTTTAGCTTAAATAAATAAATGTTCACAGCAAAAATTAGAAGGGATATATTTTCTGAGGTCAAGTATGGCAACAGTTCAGTAGCCACATTAATTTAAAATAATTTCCTTTAACAAAGTCAACTGAAATTCTAGTAAGCTGTTTCTTTTACTGGCTTGCTTCCATTTAAAATTGTGTTTTGCACATAAATATGTTGGACTAAAGTACAACCTAAAATAAGTTTGGAAGAATACTTGAGGTAAAGTGTCCTCCTTACCAACATGATCAGCAACAAGAAATCAAAGCATGCTGTGGCAGTATGCAGAGCTATCCTGGTGAAATTGATCCCATGTATCTGCTACAAGCAATCAGGTGGTTAGAAGTGTTCCACTCCTACAAAAGGGTTAAGTGCTTCTTCAGTACAGACCTGATACAAGCTGGAAGGAAATTCTGAGGTCTCAAATGAGTCAGGAGGTTGCAGTAACCTCTGTCATAAATATATCCAGACTCACACATAATTGAGCAGAATCTGTTACCCCTGTGAGTTGCTGATCTGATGGAAGCTTAAGCATTGGGGTTATCTTGATGCAGGTTCAAAAGTTACCTTATTCCATTTCTTTCAGCTATCTTTTCCTGGAAAACTATGCAACAGTGTTAATACCTGGCTAAAATTATTTTCAAAATAGCTGAGAATGTACATGTAAAAGTAACACAAGTACTGCTTGTCCCTGCTTACTGCAGGGTGGTTGGACTAGATGACCTTTAAAGGTCACCTCCAACCCAGTGCATTCTATGGTTTTACTCTCTGGCAGCTGATAACACACATGCAACAGCCAGGAGAACAGTGCTTGGCCATACTTGCTGGCCTAAGGAACTGAATCAGATCTCTGAAGTGCAGTGGTTCCTAGGCTCCTTACTGCTTGGTTTAGGTGGCTCAGAAGGTGACTGCAGGAGGGACACCATCTTCACCTTTGCCGTTTTCACAAGCTGACAGTAGTGTGCATGTAAGCAAAATGTTAGGTCAGTTGGCCAATTAGTTCTCATTCTGGATTGAGAATTAAAGAAGGCTGAATGGGAAATGAGTGTGATGTTAGTATCTGTTTTAATTTTCTATTGAGGCAAAACCTAAGCCTCTTCAGACTCTTTCACTTGCTCACTTGTCCCTTCCTCCAAAAGAAGACCAAGGCAGAATGACATGAACTGTGAGTATACCCTGTGGAAAAGCTGGCTCTCCTACTAGCCACATTGCTTGTTCTTGCAGGGTGCATTGGTCCTGCTGATTTCAACAGAAAAGAATTAATGAGAGAGCTTTCTTGAGACAAGGTTTTGGAGAACAGTGAATGGCCACTTGATTGCAGTTAAACTCTGAAGACATTGAAGTATTCCAACCATCTTTGTTAATTATCTTGCATGTTTTAGGTCCAGGTATGAAATAGATGCGTAACTCTTGACTCTCTGGATGCTTCTTTTAACGTCCTATTAGGTCTTACACTGTCTTATAATAGACTTAATGCTTGAAAGAGCACTTCTTTAATATGCCATCTTGAATTGCAGTCAAAAGACACAGTATTTTAAGGATTGAGACTATTCAGAGCATATGGTCTGAACCAAGTGCATATCTCAGGCTATCAAACCTCACCTCTTTGATTTCTGTGGAGGTTGTGTGTATAAAGCAGGGCATGAAGAGCTCTCAAAAGGTTGTCTAGTTATCTTTCCCTCAAGATGGGCTTAACTGAATCTGAAACTTATGGCATTTGTTTGACTTTTAAGACACTTATAGAAGGGTTATTCAGTATCCTGTCAAGTTTCAGAGCAGGCAGTTCATAGCCTTTTTGGAAGAGAGCAGTGGAAAAACCGAGCCCCATCTGCCACAGTCTTCCCTGTGATAAGGCTTCAGAAGTACCAAATCTTCATCCTGGTGTCTCATGAGAGTCTGTTTTTCCTAGCAGTGACTTCTTAAACTCAACTGTACTTGCAAAGACAAATGTTTTTAATTCCTCAGGCAGAGAATGATGACAGATATTTTGTAATAATAATAATAATAATAAAAGCAGCACTTAGAGCCAAGGATGTTGTAGTCCCAGTATGTGTCAATTTTGGAAGAAAATCAGCATGAGTACACTACTAATTAGGTACTAATATGTCTCTGTTCAAGACAGACACTCCTCTGATATTCTTACCTTACTGTTCAATAATTTAAAATGCTGGAAGTGTTTTTTCTGAGTTACAAAATTGATAAAATGCTCCAAATTGCTTGAAACATTTAAGCATAAAATGAACTTTCTACTTTTCCTGCAGTTACTCTAACTTTTATGGTTATTTAATTATAGTATTTTCTGCATGGTTGTGTACTATGGCATACAGTTTGCCATTTTGGCTCTCATAATATTGAAAAGAAGGAAAAGAAAACAACAAAAAAACCTTGTCTTGGGAGTTCTCTTCATTCAGCATTGTTGGACAGAAACCTCTTTGTGAACTTGGATCAGCCTGAGCTGTTCTGAGAAGTTAGGAATGGAAAAGTTGTATTAGATCATCCAGTCCATTCCCCTGCAAGTACTGGATTGTTCCCTACAGTACATTCCTATTGTAGTAAGTAAAACCAGCACAGACTGATGCAACTCTTCTTACTGTCCCTTTTCTCAATAAAGGAATCTGTTGATTAAATTTTAGTTTGCAAAGTATAGAGAGGAGAGAACCCACACCCATTGTTGACAGTTTGGAAGAGAAAATTGGCTCTGGACAGTGAACACTTAAAATTTGTCTCTGCTTCTCTCAATTTGTTACTTCCTTGTCTTAATACATGACTCTCAAGTTCTACCAAAAGTCTTCAGCCATCTCATTGCTTTTTATATAGCAGAGGTGCCAGTAATTCAGTAGAGATTTGTCAAAAGAAGATGATCCTTTGGGGTCATTACCAGCACTAACATAGCTGAAACCTGAAATAGTACACATGGGCTCTGCCTGGATTTTTTTCTTAGAGGAGCAGAAGGGATAAATAAATATCTGCTCTAACTACACTTTAGCTTATTCTTAGAGAAGCTGCAAGAATTTCCATGTGCATTTGCTTGCTGTTAGTGCACCACACACATTTTGCTGTTTGTCTGTTTAGCTCCAGGATGAAGTTGCTACTTGCACTGTCGCCTTAAAACATTTCTGGTTGTGGATGTAACGCTCAAGAACTGAGTAAGCTTATCTGTTGGGCTGCTACCAAAATCTTTCTTAACCAATTGCAGTTTGCTGATTGATTTTTGGCCAGCTCAGAGGATGCACAGTTCTTCAGCCATTGCATTATGTGACTTTGCATTATGTGAAAGAAGCCACAGCAAGTGGTGTTGCTGTTGATAGCAAAGAGTCTGTGCATCCAAAAAAGCAGTACGTGGCACTGGAAGAGAAAAAAAACTACTACAGAAGTAAGGAATATTTGCTGGATCTAGTGTGATTTTATTGTAACTGTATAGTATTTTGGTAGCTGGCCCTGCAGTCCTGAATTTGTGCTAATTTTCTGTTAATTCCACTTGGATGTGACTTAACTTGAAGTTCTGAGAGATTGTTTTGTATGTGCTAATATTCATCTGTGTCAATGGCTACCAAGTGTCCTGGTGTAATTTCTTTGGTGTGTAACTTGAATCATATCACAGAATGTTTAGGAGTTGGAAGGGATCTTGAAAGGTCATCCAGTCCAACCTCTCTGTCAGAGCAGGATGACCTAGGACAGGTCACACAAGGAAGCCATGCAGGTGGATTCTGACAGTCTCCAAAGTAGGAGACACCACAGCTTCTCTGGGCAGCCTGCTCCAGTGCTCCATGTTTCTGTTAGCTGTTCCATTCTGTAGAAGGTGTAGAAAGCAGGATGTGTTTGTGGGGGGGATTCTGATAGCTCCTAAGTTTGCCACTGTTAAGGAATGGTGCAAGTGGTTTCTGATTTCAGGGCAGACAAATGCAGTTTCTTCAGAAGAGGCTCAGAGGAACTGTGTTACCCAAGAGCAGCAAGCCTGGAAAAGGAGAAAGTGGGACTGGAGTTTGGTAGACCATAGGTGGCATCTGACCTCAGATCTAACAGAGTGGGTGGGTTGTGGGTTTTGGGGAAAGCACTGGAGAGTTTGAGAGATGTATGGACCACCTCAGAGTGGGTGGAATTACTGAAACTGATATCTCATTCACTGAAATGATGCTTTGGTACTTGAAGTTCTTAAGGTTCTTTACTGCTGAGTTCTCAACTGTATTTATTTTTGAAAAGCTGTGCCTGCCCAGTAGAGGAAATAGGCTGCAGTGCTGTGAATTCATGTGGAGGTCTGAAGTGCTGTTTGCTTTGGAGATGGGGGGAAAAAATGAAGGCAAAGGCAGTGTGAGTAAGCATTTGCCACCTGGCCATCTGGAGGAGGAGGTGTGAGTGTGGTGGTTGGCAGACAGTAACAATTCATGGCCAATGAGAAGTGGTTGTACTTTGTGCTGGAGAGGAGAATCGAGCAAAGTTGCTGCTCCTGTTATGGCGTGCATTTTTCAGTCAGAGAAAGCATGCAAAGCCTTCTGATGGCAAGAGTGAGCCCATCGTGCTTGTACAGCCAACTGTCCAAACAACACACAGATGGGGTCTCACGTGCTGATTTGAAAGCCTTCACTACTCTGGCAAGAGGAGAAGGAAATTACTGTGTTGGTGTGCTAGATAAAAGGCAGCAATTCCTTCAGTCCAGATCATCACAGGTCAAGGAAATGTGAAGTTTTGTAAGGATGCTCAGTGAATATCTCTAGCTGAAAGAAGCATGCTCCAGTCTTGCCACAGGTCCTACTGACAGAACACATGAGCCACAAAGTTTCTAACCCTACAGAACCATCTAACAGTGAGGTATACATGGACAGTATTAGGATACTCAATCTGCAAAGCAGCATGAAAGCTGCATGGAAGAAATGGAAGGCATTTTTTCCTTCTGTTATTTTTCTCATGTCTGACGAGGAAGCATGATCTCCAGTTCATTTTTGAAGCTTCCTGATGGAGTTATGTACACAATATCATAGAATCAACCAGGTTGGAAGAGACCTCCAAGATCATCCAGTCCAACCTAGCACCCAGCCCTATCCAATCAACCAGAGCATGACACTAAGTGCCTCATCCAGGCTTTGCTTGAACCCCTCCAGGGATAGCAACTCCACTACCTTCCTGGGCAGCCCATTCCAGTGCCAATCACTCTCTCTGGGAAGAACTTCCTCCTAACATCCAGCCTATTCCTCCCCTGGCACAGGAGTGCTAGAGTTTCACTACTCTTCTAATCCAAAGTATTTGTAGGCAGTACTCTAATTTATATAGTGAAGTATAAACTTGCCACATGTTTCTGGCTTGCCTAATAATGCTTTGTAAGAAAGCCTATTGGTGACTGTCAATAGTTTACATTTGTACTTGGAGTGATTACCACTGAAGGAATGAGGTTTTTTTTGCTTTCATCAAAAGTATTACATGAAAAAAAAAAGTAATGCAAGATGTCATTCCTTATGAAATGCCACAAATTTCAAGTGTTGCTTCTGAAGCCAAAGTTATTTTCTTGAGCTTTGCTCAATAGCCAACAACTGAAGTCTGCAAGTATAGAGGTCACTGTTAGCTGGAGGCAGTCAGCTGCCTTTAAACGTAATTTCCATGGGAACAGTGATCAGATTGATCACAGTAAGGTAATTGGAGTCTTATAAGAATTAGTACAGAATCTTTCCTTTATTTAGGCAGATACTCTTTCCAAGGAAACATTAGGGAAAAGGTAGCTAGCATCCAGACACCAAGGAAACAGTCATTCTCTTGTTGAGACTGGGGGGCTTCTTGTTGCTATGTGTGTTTCGAGCCCTTTGACTTATCTGTGCTCTTAGAGTATATTTGTGCTCTTGTTAGACCTCACCTGGAGTATTACGTCCAGTTCTGGATCAGCATTAGACTGCTGGAGCCAGACGAGGTCACAAAGATCATAAAATAGAATCATAGAATCAACCAGGTTGAAGAGACCTCCAAGATCATCCAGTCCAACCTAGCAGCCAGCCCTAGCCAATCAACCAGACCATGGCACTAAGTGCCTCATCCAGTCCTGTCTTGGACACCTCCAGGGATGCTGACTCCACCACCTCCCTGGGCAGCCCATTCCAATGCCAATCACTCTCTCTGGCAGGAACTTACTCCTAACAACATCCAGCCCAGACGTTCCCTGGTACAACTTGAGACTGTGTCTCCTTGTTCTGTTGCTGCTTGCCTGGGAGAAGAGCCCAACCCCACCTGGCTACAGCCTCCCTTCAGGTAGCTGTAGACAGCAATGAGGTCTGCCCTGAGCCTCCTCTTTTGCAGGCTGCACACCCCCCCTCTTTCAGCCTCTCCTCATAGGGCTTGTGTCCCATGATGATCAGAGGGCTGGGGCACCTCCCCTGTGGGGGCAAGCTGTTAGAGTTGGGGCTGTTCAGTCTGGGAGGAGAAGGCTCCTAGACCTTGTAATGGTCAAGACCTTCAAGTACCTGAAGAAAGCCAGCAAGTGATTTTTCACAAGGGTTTGTAGTAATAGGATGAGAAGGAATGTACTGACAATTGAGAACAAGAGATTTAGACTGGATATTGGGAAGAAATACTTTATGCTGGAAGTGAGGCAGACACTGGAACAGGTTGCCCAAGTTGGCCATGGACATCTCCTCTCTGGGGATGTTTAAGGCCAGGTTGGAGCAACCTGGTCTAGTGGAATGCATCCCTGCCTATGGCAGATAATGTGGAACTAGATGATCTTTAAGGTCTCTTCCAACCCAAACCATTCTTTGAACTTATATCTCTAACATGTTGAGATTTCAACATCAGAGCTGCTGATGTGTTTAATATTAGACACTTGCAACTTTTCATCAAGGTTTTTATAAGGAAGCCCTGTTCCTGTCATCAACTCCTCTTTTCAACCTGCTTCATTAACAACACCAATAGGAAAGCAATGGAACAGTAAGTTTCCAAAGTATCAATTGAATTGTCTTGTGGAGAGTTTAGTCTCCTAAAGGGTATTGGGTTGATCTCAGAGGTCTTTACAGCTATGGTGTCCTAACAAACTTTTGAAATGAAAAATAAAGCAGATAAGGTAATTAAATCAGAGGTGTGAGGTGTTGGTCTATGACTACTACTTGAAACTTGTGAATAAATCAGTGCTCTGGAATGCAAATAAACTTCGGTTTAGGTTAAAATCCAGACAGAGGCATATTTTTGGATCAGTGGTAAATGATTTAAAGTTTCTGCTGGGAAACCTCCAAAGAGTAGCAGAAATCCAGCCAAAATGTACTGGACATAAAAGAGGTAAATCAATCCCTCTAAGACAAATAGTTCCTAATTTCATTGTTACCCAGGGGGCAATCTACCAGCCTGGTGACAAAAAAATGGTGCAGCAGGTTGAAGTTTTAGACCCCAAACCTGTGCTCATGTGCTGATTTCCCCCCCCCCCCCCTCCATTTTACAAAGCTTGTACAGTATTTAACCAAAGGGATACTTCTTTTGTCTATGATACAGAGGCAAATCAAAGGTCTCATGAGCTGCTCAGTAATAGCAGTCTGATAAATCCAAGACATCCAAGGATAATGTAATTTTAAACTGTTTTTCTATGGTTTTCTTTTCCCTTGGACCAGAAATTCTGTGGCAGAGCATGTGAGGGAGTGCTTAAAAATGATTTTTTTTTTCTTTCTGTTACTGTCTTGGACTATTTTCCTTTTAAGAACAGAAAGTCATAACTACCCAAACAAGCCTCCTCAGTGCAAAAACATGGTAAGAGTTGAGAAAAATGGGATGTGGTGGTTATAAAATCTTTCTGAGGCATGGAAACTGATACAGTAAGATTTAATGGCACTCTTAAAAATAAGTTTTAGCAAAAATGTGTACCTGTGTTTCCTACCAACAGCTTTTTGTTGGTGCTGATAGTAACTTTGGCCTCTGTTTTGGTTTGGTTTTGGTTTTTTCCTCTTTTTTCACAGAATTGGCTCATCAAGTCCAATCATTAGCTTCACACTGACAAGTCCTTGACTAAACCAAAGCCCTCAGCACAACATCTAATCACTGTGAATTGCTATGGTTGGAAAGGACCACCAGGATCAGCCAGTCCAACCTTCATCCCAGCAGCCTTCATCACTAGACCATAGCCTCAAGCACCACATCCACTCTCCTTTTAAACACCTCCAGGGATGGTGACTCCACCACCTCCCTGTCAGCCTGTTCCAGTGCCTGACCACCCAGATTGCATTAATTCCTGGGGTTATCAAGACATTAAGTGTATAAAGGTGAAGTATTTGTGTGCCATGTAAGTGCCATGTGGATTCCTAAGGACCTCCTTTACTTTTGCATCTATTTGCAAAGTTAGGCTATACCATTACATGCAACCTAGAGGAGATACTTTGTCTTTTGATCAATGCCGGAGTTTGAGGATGTTATGCAAGTGGCCAACTTGCATAACACTGTCCCCAGGAGGTGAGGGCTCCTCTGTTGAAGCTGCAGAAGCTCAGTCTGGTGCACTGAGATGGACACAGCTGCTGCTCCTGCTATTTGCAGGTCCAACGAGTAGCAAGGATGAGCTTCTATGCTAGTAGCCCAGCTGGTCAGAAAGGCTACCACAGACAGAGCAGTGCCATTGCATGTGTGAGCACCAACAGTGCTCACGTGAACAGTGAGCCTTGGTCACATTGCTGCTGTCTAGCTGGTCAGGGCTGAACCTCACTGATAAAGTGTCCACACTCTAGATTTCCAAGCAGAACCACATTTACAGATCCCTAAAAATACCATCCCAGGCTCCAAGTGCAACTAAATAGCTGTGCCTGTTGCCTTTCTCCTTCAGCCTATTTCATAGACCCCTAACACGAAGTCATTGCTCCCAAGAGGAGATTTTGAACTGTGGTGGCTTAGGTACAGTGTGACCCTTGTTGAAGAGCATATTTACTGAGTGGTGGGGATCAGGGAGGGGTAAATGCTGTGTCCATTAGAAAATATATCATGTTGCCTCCCTATCTCTCTTTAACTTGTTGACTTTGCTAGAACTCCTAAATGCCAGTGATGTCACTCATTCATAAAAAAAAAGCAGCCTCAATTACTTTGACAGCAGTCAAAAAGGTCCCAAATGTGCCAGCTATAAATGTTAGGGGGGGGTTACGTATGGGATAGCTTCAGTGCTGCTTTACATTTAGCAATGGATATCATCTTCATAAATGATGTTCAATTTTCACATGCTTTGTGCTTTTCAGATTGAGTTTCATGGAAAGGAGGAGTTTTTGTTGAAGCTTTGTGATTAAATAATCCAGTAATGACACTACAGCCATACATGGCTTTAATCAGGATCAAACCATAACTCAGGGTGCAATTTTGAATTGCCAAGTATCAAACATTCTAGGGGAAAAGTAACCCATGATTGTAATCATGTTAATCTACATCTGAAATGCTAAGATGGTCACATTGAAGTCTGGTGTGTTATTAAAAGCTAACTACAAATCATACCATAGCACGTGCCAAGCAAGAGAGTCTTTGTAGCTGTGTGTCTAAGCTCTTTCATCTTGAAGCATTCACTTTCTACCAATTTCTAGCTAATTTGAACTAATAATCTGACCAGGTTTTACTATTGTCTTGTCCTAAAGGGGAAGCAATGTTTTCCTCTCCTTGCATGTCAGATAACCACTGAGTAAAACCCATGGCTTTATCCTTCTGACGCATCTCTGCTGACCATTGGTCTTTCAACTTATTAGAATTGGATTATTTTCTAGTTGTTTTTCTACTGCTAAGGATTTTTAGTGTATGGCTGAGCTTTCATTATCTTTGTGTTCTGTGCATTTAATCTCCTCTAATTATTCCAGTTAACACTCTTATAAGTACTCACAGAATCACAGCCTGTTAAGGGTTGGAAGGGACCTTCAGAGCGACTCCTGGGGCACTTCAAGGCAAGGTTGGACGTGGCACTTGGTGCCATGGTCTAGCCTTGAGCTCTGTGGTAAAGGGTTGGACTTGATGATCTGTGAGGTCTCTTCCAACCCTGATGATACTGTGATACTGTGTGGTACTGTGAAGCCTCCTGCCAAAGCAGGATCACCCAGGGCAGGTCATACAGGAATGCACCTAGAGAAGGAGACTCCACAGCCTCTCTAGGCAGTTCCAGGGCTCTGTTAACGTCACCATAAGGAAGTTTCTCCTCATGTTGAGGTGGAACCTGCTGTGTTTTGGCTTATACCTGTGGTTTCTTCTTCTGTCACTGGGCACCACTTAAAAGAGACCATCACCTTCATCCTGACACCCACTCCTCAGATATTAATGAGGTGATGAAACCCTGGAATAGAAGTAGGTTTTTCTCATCATTTGCATGCTTCTGAGTAGCTTCTTTAAAAACATGATTTTTTTTTCTGGAATTGTGAGAGGAGAGCAGAAGAGGAAAAATGAATAAATGGTAATTGTATTTTGCATGTGTATGAGTGCCAAAAATGCAGGTTATTTTCTTCCTATCCATGTATTTTCCTCTGTATATCCATGCTGCTTCCAGTGTCAGCATTTTACTTGCCATGTAATTTACAATGGAATAATGTAGTTATCTGAATTAAAACTAAGACAGTCTGAGAGTTGTCAGAGTTTTGGACGTTACTGGGGTTTTTGTGGGGGATTTTGGGGCAGTTTTTTATATTTGTTTGTTTTTACATCTGAATTTTATTAGTTGACTTTTGCTGTATCATAGCATGTTGCATAGATTGTGGAAAACTTGAACAGTGAGCTACATGTTTCTTGTATTGCATCAATTGTACTGGCCCCACTAGATGGTGCTAATTGATAAATGTATGTCTCTGTGTGTATATATGTGTGTGTGTGCATATATATACACACACATTTAATTTTAAATCAAAGCATATATGATTGTATCACAGAGAGAGTGATTTGCCATTGGAATGGGCTGCCCAGGGAGGTGGTGGAGGCACTGTCCCTGGACGTGTTCAAGAAAAGACTGGATGAGGCACTTAGTGCCATGGTCTAGATGACTGGATAGGGCTGGGTGCTGCTAGGTTGGACTGGATGGTCTTGGAGGTCTCTTCCAACCTGGTGGATTCTATGATTCTGTTCTATGATCTGGGGTTGGAACTAGATGATCTTTGTGGTCCCTTCCAACCCTGACTGATTCTGTGATTCTAATGCTGTATCAGTGATCTTTTCAGATCTTTAATATTAGGAACTGTGATGGTTTGGGTGTTACTTCCCCCCCACCCCCTTCTTTGGAAAATCACCCAGACTAGATTCAGTGGCTCTGGAAAATGAATAAAGCTTTATATTTACAGTTTAGCACAATATACAAGCAGATAATTACAATCTGTGTAGCTAGAGACAGAAATACACAAGTTAAAAAGTAATACAGAAACACAATAGCCCTCTCAGAAACCAGAGTCTCCAGGAGGGGCTCTCAATCACCCTTCCACCTTCCCCCTACCCCTCTACCTTACTCAAGATTTTGCATTATGTTTAAAAGTAGTTTTGAGGATTGACCAGGGTGGGGTTAGGAAGCAGATGGATTAGTCACACAGACGACAGGTTAGGTTAGAGAGAGAGAGAGGGAAGTTCAGCCCAAAGCCCAGGCAGCAACTCCCTTATCTATGTTTGTATTCTTGTTCTTACACATCTCAGCAAGCCTATGAGTGAAGTAGACCTCACCACTGTTTCCTTTTTGTAGCCTGTAATCTAGTTGTTCTCACCAAAACATTCTAGCTAGGCTCAAACTAGTACAGGAACTCAGGGAGCCTGAACTCAATTGGATCTTGGTCTAACTTGCAGTGAGTTAAGGATGGTGCTTACTGCCTTAACTGGGATAAACCAAACTCTTCATGTTTTAAATTTAGCATGCTCTGCTTGAACAGCAAACAAGCCTGTTCCAAGACTTCTGAGTCTGTGTGCAGCAAATCCTAAGAGATTTGTTTATTTTCTTTAATGTTTAATTGGCATTTCTGTAAAATCTTAGTTGTGTGGAGCATGGAGCTTGGTGGAAACAACTCAATCCATCTGACACTGAGAAGAGCAGTTTAGCCTGCGTTCCTCTTATAAATCTGCTTCATTGGTGAGCAGGGTTAAAAAACTTCTTTCCTTTGGAATGAGATTGTTAACAAGAGAGTGGAAATCAATCACTTTTGGAAAAAAAAAAAACCCACTTGGAAATGAAGTTCTATATAATGGTGTAGAAGTAAAGACCTTTAAAAAGAGTAGCATCGGAAGAAATTAAGACTACAAAGCAAATTATTACAAGCCATTTGTGGCCAAATGAGAACCTTTTAATGCTTGTGTAAGTTCTTGTGCTTTCTAGAGGAACAGACAAGGCACTTGTTGAGAGAAGCATTACATCTGGGCACATATTTGTTTTGTTTTAGCATCTAAATGAAATCTTGAACTTGGCCTTTAAGGAAAGCTGTTAGCAGCGAATTGGAGGCTACCTGCTTTGAATGTGCTTTACTTTCTGAGCAGATTTCCAAAGACAACTCTCATCTTTCAGTTCCATCTCACTTCAAAGCTGCTTCTTCAGCTATATTTGTTTGACAAAGCAGAATTGTACAGTCCTTGATTTAAAATATGTCCTCAGAGCCTCTTGGAAAAATGTTCTTTTAATCTAATATTTTTTTAAACACTATCTCCATATTCTAAGCAAGTTCCTTATTTCATCCTCTAATTTGGACTCTGTGAATAATTTAACATGAATGGGTATTAGTATTGGCACAGAAAGTACTGTAGATTCATGTTTGAATTCACTTTATGGCTCTTTCTTTGCTAATCACCATGCCAGCATACAGCAGGGGAAATAATGATATATTATTTTTCTTTTTTAAAGTGACTGGATTGGATAATCAAATTTGATTGCAAGTCGTGAGTTAGAGCTGCACTTTCCCCAGATGTCTCAGCAGGAAGATGACAGTTGTTGCTGGTGTATTTTGTGCTTAGAAGGACTTCACTTAACGACAGCTTCCAAACCCCAGCCAGCTGCTGACATGATCTTTGTTCTTTACATTCTTTATTTCTTGAGAGCCATCAGACATGTGTGTGAATGTTCAGTTTTTCTTTGCATAGCCAGCTTTCTAGTTCTTGACTTTCATCATTTTAGAGGGAATTTGTTTACAGCATCTGTGTAACACCCCTACAAAATATCATAGAATAGAATCAACCAGGTTGGAAGAGACCTCCAAGATCATCCAGTCCAACCTAGCATCCAGCCCTAGCCAGTCAACCAGACCATGGCACCAAGTGCCTCATCCAGGCTTTTCTTCAACACCTCCAGGGACGGAGACTCCACCACCTCCCTGGGCAGCCCATTCCAATGCCAATCACTCTCTCTGGCAAGAACTTCCTCCTAACATCCAGCCTAGACCTCCTCTGGCACAACTTGAGACTGTGTTCCCTTGTTCTGTTGCTGCTTGCCTGGGAGAAGAGACCAACCCTCACCTGGCTACAGCCTCCCCGGTTCTGGCCGCATCCAGTTTGTTTCTTTTCCAACTCTTGTTTAGTAGTATAAATATTTTTATATCTCTTTTTTTTTTTTCTATGCAATATGTAAATCTGCTATTCAAGAGCAGATCACTGAGTCATAGAATCAGTCAGGGTTGGAAGGGACCACAAAGATCACCTAGTTCCAGCCCCCCTGCATGGGCAGGGACACCCTGCCCTAAATCAGGCTGCCCAGTCTGACCTCCAGAGGTCATTGAGCCCAGTACAGAAAGCTCACTGTTGTAAAAACAAATTAAAAAGTCCTCCTCTCAGATTCATAAAGATCTTGAAAGTACCAAACTCCCCATGGAGAAGCATTTTAGCAGACTCAGCCTGGTACTTGATGGGCTTCCTGCTCAGCTTTTGTTAATGGAGAGTGCAATAAACTTTAGGGATGTGTCAGCGTCCATGAGTTCTGGTTTTGTAAGCTGCTGGTTTCAAAGGAGGAAAAGGTTTTGTTGTTATTCTTCAAGGGCTTCACGTTCTTAG
Source organism: Pogoniulus pusillus (assembly GCF_015220805.1). NCBI lineage: Eukaryota > Metazoa > Chordata > Aves > Piciformes > Lybiidae > Pogoniulus > Pogoniulus pusillus. Next base: position 16,913,919 of record NC_087286.1, on the reverse strand, counting down.
CTCACACAAGGCAGTGTCTTCATTCAAATTTGGCATTGTTCTGATGCTCCTTCCTTTAGAAATGGGGTTAAAAGTACAGAAAAACAGTTTTGCAAATACTGTATACAGTAGCCATGTAGGCTGTTCAGCTGTAAAGGAGCAAAGGAAATTTACTTTGGAGCAAGTGCAACTTGTTTGGCTTTGGTCTGAACTTCCTCTGTCTACCTAGGGACCCTCTTCCTATAAGCAAAGTCATCAAAACTTGTTCTTATTGCTGACAAAAAAAAAGAAAGTGCATTTGAATGAAGTCTGTGAAATCTCATATAATAGCAGCTTTCTTTTATTGTATAAGGAACAATGAATTCAAAGTGAAAAGTGTGCTTTCCAGAAAAATAAACGTCTTTAAGAAACTCTGCAAGGCATAACTGGGTTTGTAGCCAGTATTTAATCTCTTTTGCTTAACACTGCAAAAATAAATAGCTGATACATTAGTCTCACATGCTTTCATGTTCACTCAGAACACAGTTTTCTTATTCTGGAGTCCTTTCTCTTTTGATGTGACAGAGACTAAATAAGATAAACTCTGGAGGACTTAAAATAAAATCTTAAAGAAAAAAGCTTTGGAAATTAAAGCAGGACAATGGCAGCATCTCACAAGGTGTGCTAGTGTCAAGCTGGCTGGAATATTTTGGTGAGAAGAAGTAGATTGTAGGCTGTGAAAAGGGATCAATGGTGAGGTCTACTTCACAGGATCATGCAGGATCACAGGGTGTTAGGGGTTGGAAGGTAGATGGAGCCAGGCTCTTCTCAGTGATGTCCAATGACAGGACAAGGGGAAATGGGTGCAAGCTGGAGCAGAGGAGGTTCTACATAAACATAAGTGAAAATTTTCTCACTGTGAGGGTGACAAAACCCTGGAACAGGCTGCCCAGAGAGGTTGTGAAGTCTCCTTCTCTGAAGACAGTAGAAACTCACCTGGATGTGTTCCTGTGTGATCTGCCCTAAGTGGTCCTGCTTTCCAGGGACATTGGACTCAATGGTCTCTGAAGGTCGAACTCAATGATCTCTGGAGATCCTTTTCAACCCCTGACATTCTTATAATTCTTTCATTTCCAGCATGTTGTGCTTCATTTATTGGCTCAGTCTAATTCATAACAACCATTTTATATTGGAGGTTAGAGCAGAAGACCTCTGGAGGTCCCTTCCAGCCCACTCTATGATTCTATGATTTGCCACTGCTGTTCACTGGGTGCTTCTCCTGTACCAAGCCTGGCACACATGTAACCACTCCATAACCCAGTGCTTGCTGATTCAAAGTTCAAGCAGCAAGTGCTTATTGAGAATATTAAGTTGAAATTGTGGTTTCTCCAGGCAGCTGCTGATTTGCACTGATAGCACTGATTTAAAGTAATGCCACTCCAGTAACTTTGCTAGCACACCACTGTATAATTTTTTTGTACAAAACATAATGTGACAAGAAAAATGCCCTTAAATGTGATCTTGGGTAACTCTATTACCACGTTTTATAACTCAGAAAATTACTGTAACAGTGCATGCAGCTCTGAAAAAAAATTATTTGTGAAATTGCCATGCAGTTAGAAAGTTCTGGAGGAGTTCTGGTTTGGATGTAGCTAATGTTGGGCAGAGGATGCTTTTTAAGTGTCGGACAACATGATCCTGGCCTTTAGCAACCTTATGTTGAAGAGCCAAATAGATGCTAATATAGATTTGAAGTGCATGTAAGGAAGACTTTTCTTTTTTATGGTGATGGTGTTGAGACATTAGAACAGGTTGCCCAGAGGAGTTGTGGATTCCTCATTATGGAATATTGAGTGTCAGGTTGGGTGAGGCTTTAAGCAACCTGATCTAGGGAAAGATGTCCCTGCCTGTGGCAGGGGGTTTGGGCTGGATGACCTTTAAAGGTCCCTTCCAAGCCAAACCGTGCTACGATTCTGTGCTTGGAGCCTGATTTACATTCTTTTAAGTCAACTGCAAAGACTTTGGTCTCAGTGTGCATGTTTTCTTGGTGGCTCTCTTCAGATAATGAACTTCAGTTATGCTTACTGCCTGGAACAAAGAGTGATGGTAGTTTCTTTCATTTCATGTGTTCAGCTGTAGCACAAAAATGAGCTCAGCAGAAATCATCTGCTTTTTGCAGCTTTAGGACCTTGATAACAGGCTGCTCTCTTGAAACATTCCCTGGGATGCTGACATGGATGAGTTTAATCTTCAATGATATAAATTAACAAATTCCCTCTTGGGCCTCATTTAATGTCTATGAATGAGCTGTTTAATTAAAGGAATGCTAAATGAGCTAGTTAGCAGGTTTTATCATGGCCAGAAACACCTGTGTTTTCAAATGGTATTCTTGTCCTCAGTTCTAACTCTCTTCACCTAAAAGAGAACACCCTTTAGTAAGAGGTGAGATAAGGCTCAAGCTGAGGAGTCTGCATTTTTGGGTTACCATGAAGAGTTTAGATGCCTTGTGGGTTGTTCCTTTGCTCTAGCAGCTTGCAGGGAGTTGGAACAGGTGATGAAAAAGCAGTCACTTGTCACCAGCCCCATCCAGTTCCCAGGCAATGGCTGCTTTGGAAAAGCATGGCATTAAATGGTATGGAATATCTTTAATCATTTGGGGTCAACTGTCCCAGCTGTGTCCTCTCATAGCCTAGTCACTGTGGAGGGCAGAGTGTGAAGAGAGAAGGCCCTGATACTGCACAAGCACTGCTCAGCGACAGCTGAAGCACTGCTGCACTAATAGCACTGTTATGGTCACAGATCTACCACCCAGCACCATGCATGCAGGCTGCTGTGAAGAAAACCAACTCCCAGCCAGGGCCATTGCAACAATTTATACCAGACAGTCTGCAGGCTTTCTGATTGTTTGTTTAAGTGATTTCATGCTATAGTGATGAAGATGTTTGTGATCCTTTTATTATAATGCAAGGGTTTAGCTCTTTTGTTAAGGTTGTCTAACATTGTTCAGACTTCTAACTTAGCAGTGGAGGCAGAAATATTTCCATGCCATTAGCCTGCTTTTCAGTTCTTATGAATTTAATGCTTCTACTCTTCAAAGCAAAGCTTTGAAAGAGAATTGCTCGTCTGTTGTGATGAAACTTCTTGTTGTGGGAAACTGGGCCAGAATCAAGGTTTCTGAGTATCTGTCTTAATGTCTTCAGAGGCTTGCATTGATACTTGTTCTTTCAAAAGCCTTTCTGCACTGTGCAATCACTTAATTGATATTTGAGGCAATTTGGGGAAATCAGTTCTCTGTGCAAAGTTGGAGCAGCTATGATTTATGCACTTTGAATCTGTTTGTCTTCTCTAAAATGCGTCATGCTAAATTCTCAGGCAATATTCTATGCAATTCACATCAATTGGCCTGAAGAGAATGTGATTTAAAGCCTCTCTGTCTTCTAAGAAAGCCACTTTTCAAGATGTTGCATTGGTTATTTGAAATGAGTTGGCATATAATTCGCTGCTCATGGGTTTTTTTTGTCTAGCTCATGTGTTCATTGTGCCATATTACTGCAGAGTTACCCATTTATATAAGTTCATTAGTGTGCCAAAGCTGCAGTGGTAGTTACTGCAGGAAACTTTGAGAAGAGTCACAGAATCTTAGAGGTTGGAAGTGACCTCCAGAGATTGAGTCCAATCCCTCTACCAGAGCAGCATCACTCACTGTGCTAGCTTGAGCCTAGCTGGGATATTTGGGTGAGAAGAATGAGATGACAGCTGTGAAAAGGAAACAGTGGTGATGTCTACTGCACTCGTAGGCTTGCTGAGATGGATAAGAACAAGAACATAAATAGAGATGACAGAGTCTCTCTTTGGCTCTGGCTGCAGGCACTTCTCTCCCTAACTTGCTAACTAATCCTTCTGCTTCCTAACCCCCCTGGCTGACCCTTCAAACTACTTTGAGTGTAAGGCAAGGTCTGGGGTAAGGTAGAGGGATGGAGAGAAGGTGGAAGGGTGGTTGGGAACTTCTCCTGGGGACTCAGATTTCTGGGAGGGCTGTTGTCTTTCTGTATTACTTTTTTAACTTGTATATTTATGTATATATTGTAACTATCTGCTTGTGTATTGTGCTAAGATGTAAATATGAAACTTCATTCTTCAAATTTCCAGTGGCTGAGTCTAGTCTGGGTGATTTCCCAAAGTGGGGGGGGGCAGGGAACACCCAAACCATCACATGCAGGGCAGATCACACAGGAACACATCCAGGTAGCTTTGGAAAGAAATGCAAACTAAGTTTGGCTTTCAGCCCATGTTGCAGACATGTACTAAATGATGAAAATAAAAGGGAAAAAATAGGCTAATTTTTCTGGTTCCTTTCATCTGATACCTCCCTGGGGGTGTTCAAGGCCAGGTTGGATGAGCGACCTGTTCTAGTGGGAGGTGTCCCTGCCTATGGCAGGGCATTGGACCTGGCTGAGCTTTGAGGTCCCTTCCAACCTAAACCGTTCTATATACCTGGAAATTAGGGAATATAAAAAGGAGCAATTATGATTATATTGTAGGATTCTTTGCTAAAGAGTTTTGGTTTTCTGACTTGGAAATCTCCCTGTGGAGTTTGCAGTAGTCCAAGCTGGGGATGCTGCAGAAAACCTATTTCAGTGATGCCTTGTTATGGGGAGCTTAATCCAGTCCTTCTTAGAAAATCCAGAAACAATTTCCCTTGCCTACAAACGTGCCAAAAATGTATAGATCTGCAAATGATGATTTTGACCTCCCGGGATATGTCTTCAGAGTAGATTGTCAGTATTCACAGAACCTCATAAGTCTTCTCAAAGTATCCAGCAGTGAAATGAATAGGTAGTCATAAAAACATAAATCCAGAACCAAAACCCTAGCAACTTAGTCATCTGTTCAGCACAACAGCTTTCAAACTTTTATTTGCAGGACATAGCTCTTGGTTTAACAGGCTCAGTCTCATCCACAAAAAGATTTTCAGGGTTCAAGCTTTACACTTAAATATTAGAAGAACTTAAAACAGATGGACTGTGTTTTTTATTTTTTAAGCATGATCCAGTCCTATATTCTCCATACATTCCATAGGCTTCTGCTAGAGAGAAGCATTAGAGTATTACAGTTATTTGACATCTGACATAGCCACAGAATATAAAATGAATTTGTCTATTAAACAGAATTCTCCAGAATGAAGCTGAAATAAATGGTTGCAAATATAAAAAGTTTAACCTTGAGCAGGTAAATGCTCTCTATTCTGCTATTTCAAATCCAGTGTTATAGTTGTCTCAAAGTGTTTCAGGCTGGTTTTCATTTCTCTTACAGTTTAATTTCATGGAGTGAGATTTGTAAAGGGGCAGCCTTCCAGTACTTTAAGGGGGCCTACAAGAAGGCTGGGAAGGGACTTTTCACAAGGGCTTGTAGTGATAGGATGAGAGGGAATGGATTGAAGCTTGAGGAGGGCAGATTTAAACTGGATATTAGGAAGAAATTCTTTACAGTGAGGGTGGTGAGACACTGGAACAGGTTGCCCAGGGAGGTGATGGATGCCTCCTCCCTAGAGGTGTTCAAGACTGTGTTGGATGAAGCCTTGGGCAACCTGGAGTAGTGGAAGGTGTCCCCTCCCATGGTGGGGCATTTGAACTAAATGATTTTTAAGGTCCCTTCCAACCCAAACCATTCTACGAATCTATGAAATTACTTAGAATCATAGAATCAACCAGGTTGGAAGAGATCTCCAAGATCATCCAATCCAACCTAGCACCCAGCCCTAGACAATCAACTAGACCGTGACACTAAGTGCTTCATTCAGACTTTTTGGAAGGAACTCTCAGGCCATCTTGTCCCTGCCTCCTCACCTGCTAATCTTGCTCTTGATTCTTGAGCTTGTCGAAGCTTTAGATTCACAAACTGCATTGGGTTGGAAGGAACTCTCAGGCCACCTTGTCCAGCCCCCCTGCAGTCAACAGGGACGCTTCCAACTAGATCAGGCTGCCCAGGGCCACATGAAGTCTGATGCTGACTGTCTCCAGGGACAGGAGTCTCAACCACATCCCCATGCCAACCTGTCTAGATAGCTAGATTTCCAGTTGTGTTTGGGTAAGGATTGGATGTCAGAAGTATAATGCCAGTTGCATGTGTATTAGCACGATTTAACACATTTCAGACTTGGGAAGACAATCAACTGAAAGACAGACTGTGGAGAAGTTGCCATAACATTTGGCTGTGTGCACAGTAGTTTTGGTTGCTGTAAATTCATAGGTGTCACTCATCACTGTGAAGTCTATGAAATTCCAAGTCCTCCAGGTGAGCTTGCAACTGTGCTCCTTGAAAGGCAGCAGAGGTGATCTAGTCCCTATTGACTAGGGAAATGCAGGCTCTATGCCCATCTTCAAACAAGACCAAAACCACAATGTGAGGGACAAAAGGCCTCTTAGCCTTACTGTGATCTTTGGGGGAAATGATGAACCAAAACATCTTGGAACAGATTTTCAGACACTTAGAATGAAATTGCCTGGAAATGTGGTTTTGCATCACTGAAATGTTTGCTTTGTTAGCTGAATTGCACCAAATCTCCTGTCTTAGTGTATTCAGGAAGCTATTATGTGTGTGCTGCACACATTATGAAAACTTTAGCTATCCAGAAATTAGAGGTAGGCAGTAAGTGTAGGAGCACAGTAGGAAGTAACATTTTTGTGATGCATATGTATTTTGTGTTGGGCACAGCTTCGTGCACAGACCACTGCTTTGGTAATTTTCCTAGGTAAATCTTTTGACTTACAAAGAGAGGGAAGGTGGATATTGTCATGTAAAGATCTGATTTTAAAAGGGGGAAAAAAAGGTTCCTCTAACAAAGATGACAAGGTACTGTCTATTAAATAGAACTTAACTCTTCAAGTGACTACTAAATTGTGCCTCTCAGCACTGTATCTGTGTGTCTTTTAAATACCTTCAGATGGCAGCTCAACCACTTCCCTGGGCAGCCTGTTCCAAGGCTTGACAATCCTTTCAGTAAAGAAATTCTTCCTACTATCCACTCTAAACCTCTCCTGGCACAACCTGAGGTCATTTCCACTTGTTCTGTTACTTGGGAGAACAGACCAACCCTCCACCTCACTACAGCCTACTTGCAAGTAGTAATAAAGAGCAATGAGGTCTCCCCTCAGCCTCCTTTTCACTGCCCTCACATCAGTGAAAAACAGATACAATGTCATGCAATTTCTGTGTGCAAACACCAGTGGTTCAGTGGCTCTTTAAAGCAGTCTTAGTTGTCCAGTATCTGTCCCATTCCTCCCCCAGCACACAACGTAAGGTATCCTTGGGGTTTCTATTCTCCAACTATGCAAGGGGCTTCCCAGTTGAGTTCTGCACCCTGTGGCCTCTGCCACACCTCATCTTTCCCTAGCACAGAAGTCTCTGATTTAGCTCCTTCTGCAACTCCTCCAACCATCTGGAGTCCATGCTTTCTTCAGATCAGTGGAACCAAAGTAGAAAACTAAGGAGGGGAGGTGTTTGCATTACTTCAGACTTCTGTTGTCTTCTAAAAAAACCCCCTTTAATTGATATTTGTATGTCTGTGCATCTTCAGGAAAACAATGTAAATGCATTCAAATGTGAAATATGCCATTCTGAAATAACTTCTAAGAAACTTGTTAGAAGCCTTAAAATATTTTGGCTCTTTAAAGCCTTGACACTGGAAAACAAAGCTGAATGTTGAAATGCATAACTCCTGGAGGAGGGAAGAGGCTGAGTATTTAAATGATGGTGTATCCTTTCCCCCTTTTGAAAGAACTAAAGCACACTGCTTTTTTAATGTTGCTAACTCCCCAGTAAAACCTTTAAGTGCTCCTAAATGACTTTAACTCACTGAAGGACTACCTTTTTCTTTCTAATGTGTTGGAATTCATATTAGCGCTACTTTGCCCTTGTTTCTGAATTAGTTTGATGATGGCAGCCGCTCCACCAAGCTGTCTGTCAAGATGTGGGTGGCAAGCTATTATTTCACTTCATAAATCATAATTTACAGAGGGTTTTTATATCCATCTTGGGGATAAACACTTTATGCTTTGTGTTTTCAGCAGCAATATAAAATGTAATTGATACTTAAAGCAATATGTTAGAAATACGGACAGAGAAAGCCAGGAGAGAAAAATCACAACTGTTTAGTTTCTCTGTGGGTTGGTCTACATGCCCAGCATTTTTTCCATCTGATTTCATATTCTTAGCACTTCAGCAGAGGATGATGATGAATTGCATTTGCACCATTGCTGCCTGTAGGTTACTACAAGGATGTGTTGTTAGTTGCAGGCACTCAACAGGTCGCTTGGCTCAACAGGGTTGTTTTGTCCTGGTTTGGTGCTTTGTATTTTTCAGTGCTACTCAATAAACTTATCACTTTGTGCTCTTGTTTTCCAGATTCATGAGAAACTCCATTATTATGAAAAACAGAACCCAGTGCCCATACTCCACGGTGCAGCAGCCTTGGCAGATGATGTAAGTGTCCCCTGCTGAGATCACTGGTACCAAGTCTCTCAAAAACTGCAAGCACAACTCCTTGTAGTCCAAGCATATGAATGTAATCCTCTGAACTGAAATCATAAGAAGCTGCAAATGTTTCCAAAGGTGCTGTCATCACCAGGCTTGCTGCTGATAGTACTTTGATTTTTATTCACTTGCCTGTTGCAAAAACATTGCATCTAGCTAGCTTCTTGTTCTGCTTTAGTAACTACGTAATAGAAGCTACAGGTTGGAAGTCTACTGGGAGAGGGGAAAGCTGTCAACTGTTAGTGTTTTGGGAAAGTCACAGGCAAGAGGAATGCTTTGGAAAAATAAAGACAAATGAGATATCAGCACTGCTGACAGAACATGAAAAATGACAGATAATACTACAGAAATGGAGCATATGAAATGCTTAGGAAGGAGGCTTGTTAGGAAAAAAAAATTCAGAAACTATAAGAAAAAAAATACAGTAGTGATTTATTCATATTGGAGCTTTCCAAATTACCTTCATAACCAAAAAAACCTAAATTGTGAAAGTGGTAGGCATTGATGGAGTAGTTAATTTCCTGTTACTATAATTTTTATTCTAAAGAAAAGGATGAAAAAAAAAAGAAAGAAATCCAACCTGCCATTTCTTGCTGTTTTGGTTAACTCTAGGATTCAGATGAATTGTGCACACACCTGTATAAACTATGACTGAACCTGAGGTAGGCCAGGATAGAGAAATGTTTAATAAACTGTGGTTTAGGTGAAATCCAGAAGTCTTTGTTGCAATTGGTGATCTTGGGTTGGTTTATAGAAACAGCAATATCTATTCAGATCTGTGTCAAAGGCAGCATGTTTGGAACTTCAGTATGCTTCATACATGTTTTTAAATCTTACCTGTCTTTTAAAATATATAGAATCATAGAATCAACCAGGTTGGAAGAGACCTCCAAGATCAGCCAGTCCAACCTAGCACCCAGCCCTAGCCAATCAACCAGACCATGGCACTAAGTGCCTTATCCAGGCTTTTCTTCAACACCTCCAGGGATGGTGACTCCACCACCTCCCTGGGCAGCTCATTCCAATGCCAATCACTCTCTCTGCCAACAACTTCCTCCTAAACCCACCTAGACCTCTCCTGGCACAACTTGAGACTGTGTCCCCTCGTTCTGTTGCTGCTTGCCTGACAGAAGAGACCAACCCCACCTGGCTACAACCTCCCTTCAGGTAGTTGTAGACAGCACTGCGGTCACCCCTGAGCCTCCTCCAGGCTGCACACCCCCAGGCCCCTCAGCCCCTCCTCATATATTCAATATATATATTGAATATTAATGGCTTTTAATTTGAAAATGTTACATATGGTTAGATGTTGTGACTTGAGAATGGCAACATGTGAACCAAAAAGTAAATGAAACATGTTTGAAGTCAGTTGGAAAAAAAAAGGGGGGGGATCCAATGTAATTTAATCATGTTTCAGTAGGAGAGCTATATCCTGTAACATACCAAATATTGTAATGTATTAGCTTTGACATCAGGCATATATTAGTAATATTTTTTTAACCTTCAAGTAGCATTGAATAATGTTGATAGTAATTTTTAAAATTAGAAAGCTGGTTGAAATTCTCTTCATTAAGTTCCTGGTGACATATTAATAATCCTTGTTAACATTCCTGGTATGGATCTCTGGCCTAAAATTCTTAATAAGACTCATTTCTTATTTTTGGATGCAAAGCTTAGGGGTTTTTTTATACATTCAGAAGTGCTGAGCAACCTCATTCTTTGTTCAGCCCCATTTAAAACACATACTCTTGGAAATCCCCAAATTAAAGTTCTCTGTCACTCCTCAGTTAAATGAGGTCAGGGTTTTTTTGCCCCATGAGTGCATTATTATATGTGTGGTAGTATATTTTAAATGTACACATGTTGGGATATGAGTGTCTCTAGACATCTGCCTACTTTTAAAGCATAGCTTATTATTAAAGCTCCTCTTGGTGGTTCTCCATTTTGCTCATGTGCTTTTATGGAGCTGAAGAGCTGCTGTTATGGGCAGCATCCCATAGAGTGAGGATGTCCTTTAGCAGCTGATGTCAGACCAGCACAGTGCAGGATTTTTGGTGTTTCAGTGCTGCTGGAGTGGATCCAGAATAGACCATGAAGATGGTCACCAGGCTGGAACACCTCCTCTATGGGAATAGGCTGAGAGAGTTGGGGCTGTTCAGCCTGGAGAAGAGTAGACTCCAGGGAGACCTGCAAGTGGCCTTCCAGTAAGTGAAGGGGAAAACAGGAGAGCTGGGGTGGGACTTTCTACAAGGGCTTGTAGAGACACAAGGATAAGGGCCAATGGCTTTGAGCTTGAGGAGGGCAGATTTAGACAGGACATTAGGAAGAAATTGTTTAGTGTGAGAGTGGTGAGACACTGGAATAGGTTGCCCAAGGAGGTTGTTGATGTCCTCTCCCTGGAGGTGTTCAAGACCATGCTGGATGACGTCTTGAGCAACCTGGTCAAGATGTCCCTGCCCATGGGAGGGGGGTTACAAGTAGATTGTCTTTAAGGTTCCTTCCAACTGAAAGCATTCTGTGAATCCTTATCAGTGAACTCTGAGGAAGACCATTTACATGTAGTGGGTTCTGTGTCTCCAAACCCCACACATTTCCAGGATTGAAGTGCTATTCCATTTTTTGGCACGCATGCTTGACTAGATGTCAGCCTCAGGAATTTAAGAGCCTATTGGCTATATAAAACTTTTCTTTCAATAAACTTTGAATTAATGTTTTGTCTTGTGATAGTAACTGTTCTATAGTTAAGCAGTGAAGGAGATATTCTTATTAGCAGGTGAATATGTCCTATCTGATTTAGAGTCTAAATTTGAGGTGGTGCCTCTTGGTTGTAAGAAAGACTGTTGGGGAGATAAAGTTTCAGCACTTTCTCCAGAAGCTTTAAATCCCCAGGTCCTGGTGCTCCTCATCTTGCCAGCCTCACTCCACATCTGCCTCTCCACTTGGTTTGTTTTCCCATCTCTATGTTTGCAGCTCTTCATAAAGTACTTAGTTATGGTTCCCTCAACAGGGAATCGTAGAGCTGGTTCTTAGACAGGTTTTCCTGCAGTCTTTGGTGCAGGAGGTGATGAGCTTGGCACCATTGTGCCTGAAGTATCTCATACAGTTTGTGCTGCTGCTGGTAGCACTTCAACACTGACAACAAACAAAAGTGCAGCCCAAACCAACTAGAAGCACAATATGCAGCTGTAGTGATACCTGTTTGCTCATCTGGAAGCACAGCCTTGTCTTCCTCTTCCTCAGCCTTTGTCTTCCTCCTCTTCTGTCATAGGGTGCTAAAAATGCCTTTAAGACATGGAAATATTTGGAAAAATCTTGGAAATGAGATGAGTAAAAACAAATTTTAATTCTTTAATCTGCAAACAAATATTTGCAGAGTGATGAGATTTAAAAGTCTGTTAAAGCAACAACAAAACAAATCCTCCTGTTTCTCACAGTTCTAAACTTTCTGTACTTGTGCTTACATTTGCACCACCAAAACAACCCCCATTTCTGCTGGATAGGTGCTTGTGCACAATTCATCTGAGAGAAATTCCTGCTGATTACTCATCATCATCAATGGAACACAGCCTTTATTGTCTAGTGATGAGTAGCACAAGCTAAAGACTGAAAAGAGAACTAAGGGCAACCTGTGCCATACACCTCCTGTCACTCCTAGGATAGATGATTTTCAGCTTTGCTGATTGCAGTCAGATTACTTCAATACTTGGCTTTATGTGCCTGAAATATTTCCTCCTGACCTTTCCTACAGAAATCATTTTCCAATCTTTTGGTTTTAAGACACAAATACTGCTAAGATTATCATTGATGTAGTTGAAGCTTATGGCTGGTTTGTAGTTAAAAGTCTGTTGAACTGCAGGTGATGGTTTTTCCTTTGTTTCAATCCTATTACCCCTGCGTTAACGTGAAGGTTAAAAAGTATTCAAACCATGTCTGATGTGTACAATTGCTTCTAGAATTGTCTATTACATACAGTTACACAAAGCATACCTCTATCCATTTGTCTGGAAGGTTTATACAAAATGAAAGTAGAAATTGAAATTTGGTTAGATGGATGAAGGAAGTTGCAGCAAGGAACTGATCTTTCTTTAAGACGTTTTTATGATACTGATTTAATGCAAAGAAAATAAGTGATTATCTGAAATCATGTTTTGGATTACGAGCTGTGTAGCTTCAGAATTTTAAAGCTCAGTGTTGTGAAATATGTTTCAGTTTCTCCTTCTTCTGGAAAAACAGTTTGAATCTGAAATCCTGCAATAAAATATGCCTCTTGAGTCCAAATTAGCTGAGAATGTCTTGATAAGGAAAACTCAAGACATGAGCCAAATAGCTGCAGGATTAAACGTTAGACTGCTGCTCTGTTGTTCAGCAGACCACAATTTCATAGCACAACCAAACATAAATTACTGATCTTGTTGTTAGGACATAGTTTGTGCATTTGAAGGGCTTGAATTGCTGATGACCTGTTATAAACTGTATTATGATTAACCCGTTTCACCTTTAACGAGCTCCTTCCAGTGTATGTGTAAACATAATAAAAGGGTCAGATTGCTTGCACTGTAGGGGCACTTTGCTTTCTTATCCCACTCCTAAACAGCGCAGCTACTGTGGGTTTTTGGAAGCAGTGTGGATTTCACCACCTCATTCAAAACTGTTTTTTATAGACAGTGTCAAAGTTTGATCCAGTCATTTTTACAAGCAGGCCTTTGTCTGCACGCAAAGCACCATTCACTTCAATGAAGTGCTGGGGTTTGCCCCCATTGCAATAAATCAGGATGTGATCTGGCTGCACCCTTGCCAGAAATGATTACTTGTGTTAACCAGAGCCAAAAGGCCTGCTTTAAATCTGGTCCGCTGAGGGCCAGAAAAAGAAGTGCAGTGATTGATGGTGTTTGTCTTCATGCTGGCTTCTGTTGGAACACGTTGGAAAGCAATAACCTTGAGCAAGATAGATTCTAGGTTGTTACTGATGCACCGAGTAGAACAACGCTTTGCTAACCGTCTTTGTGTCGATTCCATCTCCCACCCAGCTGGCTGAGGAGCTGCAGAGCAAGCCGCTGAGCAGTGAGATCAGAGAGCTGTTGAAACTCCTTTCAAAACCCAATCTCAAGGTGAGGATGTGTTGCACCTGCAAAGTGTTTTCTGCATGGCTGTCTGCCTGGGGTTTGTCTGCCTTAAGGAATACTTGTGCTGTTAAGAAGGGGCAATAATGCTATCCAGAAATGCCCTTGAGGAAGAAACATATTTAATGTTGCTTATATCTTGTTAGGCTCTTCCTGCTGTTTATAAAAGGCCTTCAGTGAAGAGCCATCACCTGTTTACAGTGGATAATCCAAAAAGTAGAGAATAGGTTCTTTTCTTTTGTCTTTCACTAACTGTTGTTGTAAACACTTTGTGAACTTACTAAAAATGTGCTTCTCCTAAAAGCTTTTCAGCCATACCATTGATTTAATTGTACTGTGCATGAGTAACACAACCTGGTCCTTGAAACAGAACTCTTGGTGAATGTTATTTTATTAAAAAATCTGATCTTGAAAAGACCTGGAGCTGTCTGTGGTGCAACTTGATATCTCTCATCTGACAGTAGGCTGTGGAACCATTGAATTGCCCAGGTTGGAATGAGGTTGTCTAGTCCAACACGCTGCTCAAAGCAGGATCAACACTGAGCTCAGAGCAGGCTGCTCACAGGGCTTTCTCCCATCCAGTCTTGAAAATGCCTAGGAGCAGATATTCCACGGCCTCTCTGCACAGCCTCCTTCACTTGCTGACCAGCCTCCTAGTAAAAACTGTTTCCTTAAATCCAACAAGAACCTCCCTTGTGCATCATTGTTAATGCACACTATCACATTATTTTTGCCACTCACAGAATTGCAGAATTGCAGAATTGCTTAGATTGGAAAAAGACCTTCAAGATCATTGAATCCAATCATTAGTTTCACACTGACAAGGGCTTGACTAAACCAAATCCCTCAGCACAACATCTTATCACTATGAGTCGCTATGGTTGGAAAGGACCACCAGGATCATCCAGTCCAGAGGATAATGCTGGAGATGCCTATTGCAATGCTAACTACATGCAGCATTTGATAAGTTCAGAGGAAAAACTCTGGAGTGGAAAAGAGCCTGTTTTAAGACTGCTCCCTTATATTCCCTGTACAACACTCATCTCAAAACCTGAGGCACTGTGATATCTTCAGAGTGCTACAACTTTTGCAAACCAATTGTGCCTCCTTTTAAAAGTTTTTTGCACAGTTGGTTATTGCATGGTTTGCAAAGTGACAAGCTGATTTCTCTGGAGGGGGAAGCAATGCCAATGGCATACTAGAGGAGGAACTGCATAGATCCTAAGCTTTCCTGTAGCTATTTCCTTAGTGACTGTCCATGTTTCATACTTCTGAACATTTAGTGGATTGAGTGTGAAGACAACTTGTTTGCCACAACTGCATCTCTCCCTTTCTGGCTTCTCTCTTCCCACTCTTGCTGTCTTGCTCCCTTTCCTTCCCTCTCTTTCTCACATCCACTCGTTCACTCTTGCTGTGTGTTGGAAGCAGTTAAATGCAATGTGATAAGCTTACTGGGACTTCAGGGAAACAAGTGTCTTACTCTCAGAGTGCTTAATATGATTGAACAACTGCAGCAACTTAGCAAATGTGTGTCTTGCTGCAGAGGGAGGTGCAGCGTACCAAACCCTTTGTGTGGCCACATTGCCTAATCCTACACAAGGTCCATGTTTCCCTACCCTGCATAGTTTGCAGGTGTTTGTGTGAGTCAGAGGGAAGAACTGACTGTAGGTGTGATGTTCTTTCCTATCCATTGTCATCTCCATCTGCCATCTCATGGCAAGCATGTCTGAAAAAGGTGGTAGATTATCACTGCTCCTTCCTCCATCACGTTGACTAGGCAGGTGTGCTGCTGCAGTCGGTCTGAGGCTGTTCACTTGAGATTCTTCTGCTGGTTTTCTTTGCTCTTTCAAGGGTGGAAAAGGGAAAGGAATGAAGTTGTTGGGACTCAGCATTTCCAATTCCTTCCCAGAGATGCCCTCAGGTCTGTTCAGCTGTATCTGAGCTTATGCTCTACATTGCATAAGACTTTGTAGCTCTTCGCAATTAGGTTGATAGCTGGAGAGAGTTTCTTTCTTTCTTTCCTTCTAGATTGCAAGGGCAAAATGATGTCTAGAACAACTTCTCCCCACACATCTGAAATTCCTTGGGGTAACACATCTGTCTTTTCCAATTTTGTTTCATAGGCTTTGCCTAAAAAAGTTGTATATGGCTTAATTTGGGATTAATTTAAGATGGCTGCATGTTGTTCTTGGGGAGGAACTTTGCTCTTGTAACCTGACTTCTAACTGCAGTGTCAGCTGGAGCCAGCAGGAAAGCATCCACTCTCCTGCAGCTCTGCTTCTCATGCTCATGGCACAAAGAAGGATGATTAGGATTAGCTTACTGCACTACATCACTGCTTCCACCAGTTCCATGATGTAAAGCGGCAGGTCTAGCAAAGTGATTAGAGCATTGCAGATTTGGTTAACATGCCCAAGGAGGCTGGGAGAGTTTTTCATCATCAATATTTCTGTATTTTCATTTTGAGTTACAACATTGTTTTGTTTGAAGGTATTTCTGAGTGCTTGTGTCTTGATGAGTGAAGCTTTGACAAGTTGCGGTGTTGGTGGTTTTCATCCAGGGAGAAATGCTTTAAAGAGCAAAATAATTTCTGTGAGGCAGTTACACTTAGCAGAGCTAAGACTTTCAAAATGTCCTAAAAGTCATTCCAAGGTTTTGTCAGGTGCATTTTCTTCTGGGGAAAA
The DNA here is from genome assembly GCF_015220805.1 of Pogoniulus pusillus. Lineage (NCBI taxonomy): Eukaryota > Metazoa > Chordata > Aves > Piciformes > Lybiidae > Pogoniulus > Pogoniulus pusillus. The sequence continues at coordinate 16,897,625 of NC_087286.1, read as the reverse complement.
AAAACCCCAATAATAATAAATGGGGTATTTCTGGTCTTTAATAAAGCTGAATGCAATATCCAGTTACACCCAGTGGGATTTTTTTTTTCCTGCTCTAAAATGTGGCATCCTTTACCTAAATTAAATGAATTATGAATGGTTGTGATTTATCTTTTCTGATTAAAACAGAGGTCTGGGAGTGAGCAAAGCCTGTAGCTCCAGGAAATCGAGTGGATTTGTTTAGCTGTGTGTGAGATTTTGCATTTGCCTTATAGAGTTAAAATGTAATTGCTGAGTCCCATGGATGCAGGCCAGCCACATCTGCTGCTTTTAGCTTCCAACGTTGGATAAAGACTTAGAATTTACATTCTGTAATCCTTCTGTACCTTGTTAAAGATATCAACAAGCAAAAGAGCATTTCCACACCTTAAGCACCCAAATCCAATTTAATTCAGCATTTGATTTTTAAGTAGATCAGAAATTAGCTCTTTGAAATGCATCTTGTTATCTCTGACTCAGGAAGCACAAGTACAGCAGCTTATTCAGCTTCAGCTCTTTTCCAGCAGAACCACAAGTGTGTGATCGAATGGTTGCAGTCAGCTGAGGAAGATAACAGTTAATAACTGCTTAAGCTTCCAGGGTATGCAAGTCTGCAAGGTCTGCTGAGCTGGTTGTTAAAAAAACAACAACAAACACAATAAAACATAATTGGGCAAGCCTAAGGTTCAAGATATTAACACAAAATATGCCTAAAAAGGAATGGAATTCTGGATTTTTCAAGCATGTGTCACAATCAAGTTAGCAAAATGGCCTTACCTGCCAGTAGGGATGCAAGTAGGAAGAAGAGAAGTGAGCTCTGAAGTTGCTTCTGTGTGTGAATGGCCAGAAGCTCAGTGAGAGGCACTGTGAGGAAAGAGATGTAGTGTATATGACAGAGGATCAAACTGTGGATGAAAGACTTGAAAACTTCCAAAGTAACTTCCACTTCTAATTAAAAAGCTTTCTTGAACAGTAGCTCTCTGTTTCTTTTGCAAGAAGCTGGAAAGGCTCTCTTTTTCCTGAGACAGTGGCATAGCACAGAAGCATAGTTGTTATTTATCTGAAATCTGAAAGCCTAAACCAGCTAATTGCAGGAATGAGCATTTTAGGCACTTGTTTTGCTGGTGTGGGCTGCAAGCAGAAAAGACTGTAAAAAGAATGTGCCATTGTTGTCCAGTGAACGATGTTACCCCAATTACATTAACCTTGAGACAGGCTGAGGATCTATTATTCAGCTCTAACTAGCTCTTAACTTTGTGTTTATAACAGCAGTTACATTCCTGATCATTGCATATTGAAACGAGCACTTTACCATTTGAACTTGAGCTCTATTAGGGTAAATTTAGAGCGGTTTAAATTCCTACCTAATGCATCCTTTGTGGCCGTTGGTGTAATGGGCAGAACAATTATTTTGAAGGCTTATGGCACTGTGCTGTTCTGAAGGATGTTTGTACCTCTTAATAACTCAGAGTAAATGAAGCTTTTGAAACCCCCCTAAGAATGCCAGTGGTGCTTCTGCCTGTTTCAGAGGAGTTTATCTTCTGTTTATGTGGGCTGAAAGCTTTGCAGCTGCTGGTCTGAATCATAAAGCAGATACCTAAGTAAGGGCACGAGGCAGGACTGTGAATTACTTCAATGCATTGTGGTATACAAGAATGTGAGGGATTTGGATCACTTTGGGCATTGTACCTGTAGCTCAGGGAACAAGCAGGGGGCATACATGAAGTTTTTTTCTTGGCTTCTCTTTCATTAAAGCAGAACAACCAGAATTTTGCAAGTAATTTTAAGATAACTGACAGAGTGAAAGGAAAAGTGCTCTCACATGACTGGGAATGTTTTCAGATTAACTTAGCCATGGACAGCCTCAATGTGCTGTTCAAAGAAAATACAGATGCCTTAACATGGGGTTTGGGTGTGTTTAATTTGATTTCAGATGGTAAAGATGCAGACATTGTGATGAAAAGGCTTTACACTTGCTGCTTTGTTTGCAATTCATTTGATGTATACTTGACTTTCAGATTCACAAAGCATAAACTATCTGCATGGGTAAACATTTTAATCCAGTAAGTTCCACTTTAGCTTTTCTTCAGAATAGAACCATGAGAGGGGAAAAAACCCAAAGCCTAAAGCTGCAGATAATGAAACCAAAGCTCCTTGTCCTTCATAGAAATGTTTCCAATGTTTATTGAGGTTTCTTTCAAAAAAGAAAGTGTTTCGTGCAGCTTGAAGCATGCCTTATCCATTGTCCTCTCCTGTTTTTCATGTCTTGACTTGAAGTTTGTAAATTCTAAACTGGATTTGATAAGCAACTGCTGATGCCAGCATCCCATCCATCTTTCCACATGTGCACAGTGGCCTGTGGATACTACATATGCACAGTGGGACTGGAAGGCTGGAGGGGAACTTTTCATAAGGACATCTACCAACAGGCCAAGGGGGAGTGGTTTTAAGCTGAGGAAGAGTAGGTTTATACTGGATCTTTAGAAAGAAGTGCTTCAGTATGAGAGTGGGGAGGCTCTGGAATAGGTTGCCCAGAGTGGCTGTGGATTGTCTCCTCTCTGGAGCTGTTTAAGGCCAGATTGGATGAAGCCTTGGGCAACTAAGTCTAATTGGGAGGCATCCCTGCCTGTGGCAGTGGGGTTGGAGTAGATGAGTGCTTCATTCAGTTTTGGGCTCCCCAATTTAGGAGGGACAGGGGTCTGCTGGAGAAGGTCTATGAGGGCTGTGAGGATGATCAGGGGACTGGAGCACTGCCTGGTGAACAGAGGCTGAGGGACCTGGAGCTTTTTAGTCTGGAGAAGAGAAGACTGAGAGGGGATTTAATAAATGTCTATAAATATCTGAGGGCTGGGGGTCAGGAGGGGGGAACAAGCTATAGGCAAGAAGCAATGGATGGAAGCTGCAGCACAAGAGATTCCACCTCAAGATAAGGGGGAAACTTCTTTACTATGAGGGTCACAGAGCACTGGCACAGGCTCCCCAGAGAGCCTGTGGAGTCTTCTCCTCTGGAGCCTTTCAAGGCCTGTCTGGATGTGTTCCTCTGTGACCTGAGCTAGATTGTATGGTCCTGCTCTGGTCCTGTTCTTGATGATCTTTTTGGGTCTCTTCTAACCCCTAACATCCTGTGATCCCTGAGGTCCCTTCCAACCTAAGCCATTCTGTGATGATGTCCCAACTCTAGCCAGTGTAAGAACACTGAACTGTACACACCTAACTGGAATGTTCACATCCAGCATGCCAAGGTTGGCAGCACCTCTAAAGCTGGTAATTTAGGGTTAGGAAAAAATCACTGTGGACAGAATCATCCCATTCAAGTAGCAATTCTATTCAGCTAGTGAAAGTGGAAAAACTGCACAATATGAAGCAAATCATCTCTTTTTTAGCTGTCATCTTTTTATGCTGCTTTTTCCTTCAGTGGTGATTTTCCTTCACCTTTGCCAGGCCGTATTTCTTTTGAATTCTCCATTCATTTGTTCAACAGCCTCCTTTTTTCTAGTTCATTGATGAATCTGAAATAGTAGTCCAGTATCATTTCTTTTTCTCTGTTTTTGCACATTGCTGGGTTTCCAGTCAGTGGCAAGATTCAGAGTAATAACTCATAAATCTCTTAAGTGCCTTCATCACAAATATTTTAGACAACTGTGAGCATTTTTTCCTTACACCTGCTGTTTTGCTGGCCTTTCAAAAAGAATGTTGCTGGTTCAAGAGACAGGATTTACCTCCCTGGGCAGCCCATTCCAATGCCAATCACTCTTGCTGTGAAAAACTTCTTCCTAACATCCAGCCTAGACCTCCCCTGGCACACCTTGAGACTGTGTCCCCTTGTTCTGTTGCTGCTTGCCTGGCAGAAGAGACCAACCCCACCTGGCTACAGCCTCCCTTCAGGTAGTTGTAGACAGCAATGAGCTCTGCCCTGAGCCTCCTCTTCTGCAGGCTGCACACCCCCAGCTCCCTCAGCCTCTCCTCACAGGGCTGTGCTCCAGGCCCTTCACAGCTTTGTCGCCCTCCTGTGGACATGTTCCAGTACTGCAACATCTCTCTTGAATTGAGGGGCCCTGAATTCAAGGTGTGGCCTGACCAGTGCTCTGTACAGGGGTAGAATAACCTCCCTTGTCCTACTGGCCGCACTGTTCCTGATGCAGCCCAGGATGCCATTGGCTCTCTTGGCCACCTGGGCACACTGCTGGCTCATGTTCAGCTACTATCTACCAGTACCCCCAGGTCCCATTCTTCCTCGCTGCTCTCCGGTTGATGAAGGATTGTGAAGATATTGGAAGAGTGCTTCTGCCCCAGTGTTTTCCACTCTGAAAGCAAACTGTCCTCTTGGAAGTTATTTAAATAGGGCTTAAAGCTTGAAGAACACTTCAGCTAAATGAATCACATTGCAACCATGAAAGAGACTTTGTTCAGATTCTTCACTATTGATTTAAAAGCAGAGCATATTCTACCACTCTCCACAACTGAGGAAAAGCACAGGGATGTCATCTGGAAGAATATTAACACCTTTACCAGATGACACGGATGGGCTGCGTGTTGCTGTGAACATTGAGAGCAGTTTGACTTTGGAAGCGTCTCTAGTGGCTGTGAACAAGGAGCAGAGGAAACAGGAGTCTGAAGATGCAGAATGTTCACTTTCTGTTGGCTGTCACTGTCTGGCTACCAGCTGCAGGTAAACCCATCAGTTCAGACTGGTGAATCTGAAATCAAGAAGCTGCATTTTCAAGCAAGGAAATTATTTCCCTTGTGTGAAAAGAAGTTAACACAGTCCTGAATAAATCCACCAAAGTGAAGAGGAAAAAGTAATATATACTGAATATTGATCCAACTGAGGTGTTGCTATACTAAGACCATTAATATATGATGGTCATTAAAAATACAAACCTATTCCATCTACATTGTTAATTAAATATGAATTGCATCTTCATTAAATATTTGATCAAGTATTTCGATTCACTGCTGCAACCCAGCTGCATCCAAGTCAAGTTGAAAGCGTAAAGGACTTAATTCTCCTGCTTTTTAAGTTCTTAGACATTTAGCTGTTACTTCTCTTATGCTTCTTCTTCCATTTTGATGCTCTGATTGTCTTTTGTTCAGTGGGTTCAGTCTTCTCCCAGCTCTTTCAGCTTTCCTTCTCCAATACCTATCACAAAATGACTTCACTCCCTTGATTTAACTTAGGGAAATTACTCAATAAATTAATCTTTCCAATCTTGGGTAATTTTTTCCACTAATACTTTTAGGTTGGGTTGGTTTGGGTTGGTTTTTTTTGTTTGTTTGTTTGTTTTTGGTTTGAGTTTTTTTGAGGGGGTTGTTTGTTTTGTGGTTGGTTGGTTTGGTTTAGGGGGTTTTAGGTGTGTCTTTTTATCATTCTGTCTGTCTTTCTGTCTGTCTTTCTGTCTGTCTTTGTCTTCTGTAACCCTCCCTCAAAAGAAAAATGCAATATGGTTAGGGCTCTCTGGAGGATGAGCTCTGCCAGGTGAATTCAGAGGCACGTCACTGTGGTTGCTGGTGAAGTTACTTTTCCCCTCTGATGTAACATCTGTTTGCCAGCCTCAGTGGAAGTTACCATCACCCTTGCAAAGCAAAGAGGTGGGAAAATGTCTTGATCTCACCTGATGGAGTTTAATCTGAACTGCCAGAGTAGGTGGCTGTTGCTAATGATCCAGGCTGTGGACTAGGACAGCAAAGTCATGAGCCATTTTGTCCCATTCTGCTGACTCTCCTGCCAAGGACAGTAATCTGCTCCACAGGCAAAGTAACCAGCAGCTGGGCTGGCAGTGACACAGCCTGCTGCAGCTATTGGCTTTCAGAAAGCTTGGTTCGAGACCCCTGCACTTGCAGCCCACAGGGCCAACTGGATCCTGGGCTGCATCAGGAGAAATGTGGCCAGCAGGGCAAGGGAGGTGATTCTCCCCCTCCTCTCCGCTCTGCTGAGACCCCACCTGGAGTACTGCATCCAGTTCTGGAGCCCCTGTTACAAGAATGATGTGGAGATGCTGGAGCATGTCCAGAGAAGGGCCATGGGGATGCTCAGAGGGCTGCAGCAGCTCTGCTGTGAGGACAGACTGAAAGAGTTGGGGCTGTTCAGACTGGAGAAGAGGAGGCTCTGAGGTGACCTTCTTGTGGCCTTCCAGTAACTGGAGGGGACCTACAAAAAAGCTGGGGAGGGACTTTTTAGGCTCTCAGAGAGTGACAAGACTAGGGGGAATGGAGCAAAACTGGAGATGGGTAGGTTCAGGCTGGACGTGAGGAGGAAGTTGTTCAGCATGAGAGTGGTGAGAGGCTGGAATGGGTTGCCCAGGGAGGTGGTTGAGGTCCCATGGCTGGAGGTGTTTAAGGCCAGGCTGGATGAGGCTGTGGCCAGGCTGCTCTAGATTAAGTTGTCCCTGGGCATGGTAGAGGATTGGAACTGTCTGATCCTTGTGGTCCCTTCCAACCCTGACTGATTCTGTGATTCAAAAGATAGGACTGTTTTCATTAGTAATGCTCCAAATTTAAATAAACATTTAAAGTTTCAGGATGCTTTTAAGAAAAAAAGAACTTAGAATCTTGTTTCCAGATTTTTCTATGTGTAAGTTGACAGAGTGAAATTTCAATTTACAAACTGTGAAATAATCAGTGATAGACTTAATATGAAAAATACAGCACTGGTTATTAGACATTTCAGGGGTCTGATGAAAGTATTCATTGCCAGCTAGGTCACGTCTAAGAATTTAGCTGAACATCAATATTTATGTTTAGGTAGTGCAGGAGTTTGAATCATACTTTCTTTCAAGTTCTAAATATGGACTGTGTTTACTTTAGTGAATCATAAGCATAGAACTTAGAGATGAAGTAAAATCTTTTTCTCCAGAGGTGCTTAAATAGATGTGACCTGAATGTTGTGAATCGCAGGTGCATAGTTCTTGGAGCACAAACCCTAAGAGGAGAGGCTGAGGGAGCTGGGGGTGTGCAGCCTGGAGAAGAGGAGGCTCAAGGGAGACCTCATTGCTGTCTGCAACTACCTGAAAGGAGGTTGTAGCCAGGTGGGGTTGGTCTCTTCTGCCAGGCAACCAGTGACAGAACAAGGGGACACAGCCTCAAGCTGTGCCAAGGCAGGTTCAAGCTGGATGTTAGGAAGAAGTTTTTCACAGCAAGAGTGATTGGCATTGGAATGGGCTGCTCAGGGAGGTGGTGGAGTTGCCATCCCTGGGGGTGTTTAAAAGGAGTTTGGACGAGGCATTTAGTACCATGGTTTAGTTAATTAGAAGGTATTAGGTGATAGGTTGGACTCGATGATCTCAAAGGTCTTTTCCAACCTGGTTAATTCTCTTGTTGTGTAATTCTGAAGAGCTATTTGAAAGGAAACCCTCAAACCTTAAATTATAATGATAATAACAAAAATCCTACGCATACTGCAGTTTCTTGTGACAGGTCAAAATTAGTATTATGGAGGTTGATCCCTTCTTATGTGAAAAAAAAAAAGAAGAGGACACTTCTGCCTTTACATTACAGCACCATTACTCTGGGTAGAACTCGTTCACCATAGGATACAAGTTTTAGTTCCTGGCACTTGGAAGTTGTTTGCTTTTGTAAGAAGTCCCAGCCTGTTTTGTGCAAGTCTGGACTGATAGACAGGGTGGAACCTCCTGTGTTCTAGCTTGGACCTTTTTTCCCTTGTTCTGTCACTGGGAACCACTAAAAAGAGACCATCACCTTTGTCCTGACACCTCCTCTCAGGTGTTTATAGACATTAATAAGATCCTTTTGTCCTTCATTTCTCAAGGCTAAACAGCCCCAGGTCTCTCATAGGAGAGAAAATCAAGTTCCACAATCATCTTTGTAGCTCTCTGTTGGACTCTCTCCAGTAGATCCCTGTCTCTTTTGAACTAGGGAGCCCAAAACTGGACTTGGCATTCTAGGTGTGGACTCCCCAGGACAGAGTGGAGGGGGAGGAGAACCTCCCTAGACTACTTTTCTTGATGCCCCCCACTTACTTCAGTAACTCTTCATAATACACTTTTCTAGGACAAAGCCTGAGGGTTTTAGCTCAGATCTGAAGTAAAGCCAATCTTTGTTGAGAAGGAGCTAATAACTACTGGCAGTAATTAGTGCAACTGTGACTTGGGAAGGAAACCAGGAATGCCTGGTGGGTTTGCAATGGTTTTTATCACAATGCCATGCCTGATGGTGGTTGATAAGCACCTGCCTGGACCTAGATGTTTCAGCACTGTGTTCCTCAATCTCAGTCATGAATTCCACAATAAATTAAAAATTCCTAACATAATTTGGAGCTTGTGTGAAAGGATCTTATTATAAAAGGTAGCCAGTAAGCAGGGGAGCTTCTAGAACCACTCTGAAGCATCTCATGCCTGATCAGAAGTACTGGAAGTCTCTTCATATGCTTATTTGTGTGATAGGAATGCTTACTGGAACAAAGGAATTTTTCATCCAGGAGAAAGAGAGAGCTGTTTTTACTTTAGGAAACCAGGTGTTTTGTTCATAGTTCTTGTACTTCCAAGCTACTTTGCAAAGCACCTGGTATTTTTGCCTGTATAAAGCCAGTTCTGTACACACCACTAAATGCCCACACTGTGCAGACAAAACCACATACTCTATGGAGTTCTTACATCAGTTTGACCTATATGTGATGGGTTGGGTGTTCCCTCTCCCCCCACACTTTAGAAATCACCCAGACTAGACTCAGCCAGCTCTGGAAATATGAATGAAGCTTATATTTACAGCTAGCACAATATAGAATCATAGAATCAACCAGGTTGGAAGAGACCTCCAAGATCATGCAGTCCAATCTAGCACCCAGCCCTATCCAATCAACTAGACCATGGCACTAAGTGCCCTGCTTGACCTGCTGCTCACAAATAAAGAAAGGCTGGTAGGGGATGTGGTAGTTGGAGGCTGACTGGGGTACAGTAGCCATAAAATTATATACAAACAGATACTTACAGTATATACAGTTATAGACAGAAATATACAGGGTAAAAGGTAATACAGAAACACAACTCCCCTCCCAGAAACCTGAGTCCCCAGGAGGGGCTCTCAACCACCCCTTCACCTTCCCCCTACCCCTTTCAACCTTACCCCAGTCCCAAGGAAGAATGGAGGTTCAGCCATGGGGTTAGGAAGCAAAGTGGATTAGTCCAAAGTGGAGGGTGAGGTTAGAGAGTAAGATGGAGCTCAGCCAGCAGCCCAAGTGAGAGTGGTTATCTATGTTTTTATTTCTTGTTCCTATACATCTCAGCAAGCCTGTGAGCGAAGTAGACATCACCACTGTTTTCTTTCCACAGCCTGCAATCTAGTTCTTCTCACCAAAACATTCTAGCCTGCTTCAAACTAGCACACTGTGTTAAAATCATATACAGAGTGACATTTAATCCCCATGCATTGGACTCTGCTTTGTCCTTCATAACCTTTGCAGATGCCGAGTAACGTCCTGACTGTTAATGTTTCCAGGCTTTGCTCTCTGTACACGATACTGTTGCTCAGAAGAACTATGATCCAGTCTTGCCTCCCATGCCTGATGATATTGATGAGGAAGAAGATTCAGTTAAAATAATCAGGCTTGTCAAAAACAGGGAACCGTTGGTGAGTGACTGTCTTTTGTTTGGGGGAGTTGTGTTTGTGCTCAGATAAGGAAGGTGAATAGGCAACATTACCTTGAAATGTGGATAGATGGACTTTGTAAATGTTTATTCAGAGTCACTGAGTGGCAGGGGTTGGAAGGGACCTCCACAGGTCATTGAGTCTGACACCCCTGCAAAGCAGGATCAATTAGGGCAGATCACACAGGAATGTGCCCAGGTAGGTTTTGAAGGTCTCTAGCGAAGGAGGCTCCACAACCTCTGTGGGCAGACTGGGACAGGACACCAGCACCCTCACAATAGAGGAGTTTCTCTTCATGCCAAGATGGAATTCCCTGTGATTGAGTTTATATCCATTGACTCTTGCCCTATCACTGGATATCACTGAAAAGAGACTGGTTTCATCCTCCTGACAGCCACTCTTCAAGTAGTTGTGGATATTGATAAGGTCATAGAATCAGCCAGGTTGGAAGAGACCTCCAAGCTTAGCCAGTCCAACCTAGCACCCAGCCCTAGCCAGTCAACCAGACCATGGCACTAAGTGCCTCAGCCAGGCTTTTTTTGAACACCCTTTCAGCCTTCTGTTTTCCAGGCTAAGCAGCCCCAGGTCTCAGTCTTTCCTCATAAGAGAGATGCTCCAGTCCCTTAACCATCATCATAGCTGTCTGTTGAACTCTCTCCAACAGTTCCTACATTCAGTAATACCCTCATGACTTCCATTCACAGCCATTGTTAGTCAAGCACAGGAAATGAGTAATGAGATTGTGTTCATTCATGATGTTTGAACATTGTATATGTGGGCCAGCCTGAGCAGTTAGATCAGTAATATATTCATCGTTTATCTTGAATTTGAATCATGAACTTGTTTTAGAATGAGAGAGGGAGAATGAATCCCCACGGAAATCTTGACCCTGGTTTGTGAACTGTGCCTGTTAGCATTCATGTGAAAAAAAAAACCCAACAAAGTGACCTTTTGATGCACCAAATGAAAGCATAAAAACATATTTTCAAAGACTTGAATTGAAATCTGGTCAAATTTAAGATGCCTGTTGTTCTACTTTGGGTTATGAATAGTAGAAAGTTAATATCTTCATGGGGATATCTGGAAAAAATGAAAGGGCTAAACCCAGGTTGTGTTGCAAGCATATTAAAATGCTGTAGTGGTTTGGATATTTTTATTTGCTGTAGAGTGGGAGTCATCTTGTATAAAATGTAACTGTATTTCTCCTGCAAACCTGTAAGGGCTCTGGTTTATGTTGTACTGGATATTTGTTTTAATGGATAGCAATCCTGGGCAAGTATCTGCAAAGTTACTTGGAGAAGGCCATGAATTTGTACTTGAGATGACAGAGGGAGAGCAGTGCCTCTATTAGACATACAGGGATCATAGAATCAATCAGATTGGAAGAGACCTCCAAGATCAGCCAGTCCAGCCTAGCACCCAGCCCTGTCCAATCAACCAGACCATGGCACTAAGTGCCTCATCCAGGCTTTTCTTCAACACCTTCAGGGATGATGACTCCACCACCTCCCTGAGCAGCCCATTCCAATGCCAATCACTCTCTGCCAACAACTTCCTCCTCACATCCAGCCTAGACCTCCCCTGGCACAACTTGAGACTGTGTCCCCTTGTTCTTTACTGGTTGCCTGGGAGAAGAGACCAACCCCACCTGGCTGCAATCTCCCTTCAGGTAGCTGTAGACAGCAATGAGGTCACCCCTGAGCCTTTTGTCCAGGCTGCACACCCCCAGCTCCCTCAGCCTCTCCTCTTAGGGTTTGTGTTCCAGGCCTCTCACCAGCTTTGTTGCCCGCCTGTGAACATGTTCCAGTATCTCAACAAGTATAGTGGGATAGTCTGTCCCACAGCAGATATCTCACTGTCACTCTTTTTTCTTGATGGATTTCTGGCATCAGTAAGTAGGGAATGAGCTTTGGTATTGATGGGCTGCAGGTGCCCATAGGCATAAGTAAAATTTTATTTTATGGAATGTTTTGTCATGTGGAAAAAAAATCAATCACAGCTTTAAGCTTTCTTTGAGAAAGAGAACAAAGTTCCTTTAGGATTACTGCATCAGAAAGAGTGTTCTGAAAGGTGTGGAGGAATTAGAACATAGACTGTGCAATGAGTTCCAATGGAGTAGCTTATTTTTAATGTTAATGAAAACAGATTTGTTTTTTCCTTAATTTGTCAGATAACTCTTAAGAAAATCTTAATTTACATCTTTCAGACATGATTTGTTATTAGGAGTTTTATGAGTTGTGTACTGTAAGTTAATCATATCTCCAAAAGGATTGCATAAATTCATAACTCATAGAATGGTTTGGGTTGGAAAGGAGCTTAAAGATCATCTAGATCCAAACCATCTGCAGGGGCAGGGACACTTCTCACTAGAACAGGTTGCTCAAGGTCTCATCTAACCTAGCTTTGAACACCTCCAGGAAAGGAGCAGCCACAACCACCCTGGGCTACCTGCTCCAGTGTCTCACTCCCCTCACTGTAGAGAATTTCTTCCTAGTCTCCAGGCTAAATCTGCTCTCACCCAGCTTCAGTTCATTCCTTCTCATCCTATCACCACAAGCTCTTGTGAAAAGTCCCTTCCTGGCTTTCTTGTATGCTCCTTTCAGGTGCTAGAAGCAGCTTTGAAAGTAATACTGGTGGATTTTTAGGAAATTTTGTATGAGATACATCCAGTGGATATTAGCTTTTGAGATTTTAAACACTCTTAGACAGTTTGAGCTGCCTTACTCAAAGGTTATCCTTGGTCTGTACCTCAAATTCCGTTCTTGCCCCTTCACTCCAGAAGGATACTGAGAACTTCAGGCACCTCTGTATTGGTTTGACCCTGACTGGGAGCTGAGCACTTGCTCCTTTTCCCCAGTGGGATGTGGGAGAGAATTGGAAAGGTGAAGGTGAGAAAACTCCTGGGTTGATATCAGAACGTTTAATAGGTAAAGCAAAAGCTGCATGTGCAAGCAAATCAAAACAAGGAATTTATTCACTGCTTATATGGGCAGGCAGGAAAGCAGAGCTCCATCACACCTAGCTGTTACCTGGGAGGAAAAACACCATCACTCCAGATATACCCCTTCCTCCTCCTTCCTCCAGCTGTATATGCTGAGCAGGGTGTTGTATGGTCTGGAATATCCCTTTGGTCAGTTGAGGTCAGCTGCCCTCCGCTGCTTCCCTCCATCGTTATGTAAGGATTCTTGCTACTGAGTTGAGGCTGGAGGTACTATGTAGTACTTTTTTCTTTCTGGGCTGGGGATCCTCTGGCTTCTTGAGTTGAAGATCCTGAGCTCTCTGAACTTTTCTTGCACTTCAGATACATTCTGGTTCTCTGCTGTACACAAACAGCAAAGACTGTTTTTCCACTAAGCCGTAAGCTTTACATCAGTTGCACACCCTGGACGTTCCTGACTTGGCTATCTCCTTTGGATGACTTTCAGCAGTGCTCTCTGTGAAGCAAATCAGGCACTTTCTAAACTTCTTTGGAACACATCTAGTGACCATTTTTATAGAAAAGTGCAGCACATTTTCCCTTGTACTTGTTCATGCTTTTCTCCCAGGTCAGCACCTCTCCGCTGTGCTGAGCCGGTGTTAATCACTTATTAATGAAGCTTGAGTTCCCTGGAGTAATCAGCTCAAAAGAGAGGGAAACACATGGTTAGTGGGAGGACTTTCTGCTTGCCAGATTTCATCAGTTCAGAAGTCAGTACTGAACTTTTCTCCATTTTTTTTGGAGGAGATGATATAAACTTTTGGTAATCCTTCCACAGGTTAGTTTGGGGTTCCCCCCGCCCCCAATTGGCAAATGCCATTCTCACAGTGTCTCGAGAAAGGTGAACTTGTGTTAGAATAGAAGGTTCTGTCTGAACAAGGTAATTTAGAGCATCTTTGAACCTTAAATAAAGGGAAGTGGAAACATCATCTTTTTTTTTTTCAGATAGTCCAAAATTCACCTGGCTATAATTAGGCTTTTTGTTGGATAGCTCAGTGGGGTTTTATTTGTGTTTCCCCCTCCAGGACTTTTTCAACCACTGCCATACTCCCAGTTAGCATTCCTGATACCTGAGATGCACAACCATATTAGCAGCAGTTCAGTTCCTGCCCTCTCAGTACTTCCAGCTCTCAACTGATATTCCAGGTTTGTGAGAGCAGTCATGCAGCTGTTCTGAACAGGAACCTTTTTCACTTTATAATGGTTGCCTCTTTGTCACACAGGCTCATTTCATGTAAATATAACCAACCCTGATGATACTGTGATACTGTGAAAACTAATCTCTGTGCTGTCTCTATAGACAAGAGAGAAACAGGCAGCTCTAGAGAATGACATCTATTGTAGACACCTGCCTTAAGGAAGGAATGATGAATTCTCTGGACCTTCCTATTTCTTTTTGTTACCTGTGTGGCTTGAACTACAAAGCTGATTTCTGTAATGAACTTGGCTGAAATGAATGGTGATAGCATAAAATGGTCATTTACATGTTCTGCTCCTGTAAATTCGACAGCTCTTGCTTGCATATCAGAGGACCAAAGCATCATTCCTACAAAGCCAAGGTGAGACAGTTGGGATTGTTCAGCCTGGAGAAGAAATGCTCCAGAGAAACCTTAGAGCAGCCTTCCAGTACCTGAAGGGGGTACAGGAGGGCATGGCTTATGAGGAGAGGCTCAGGGACCTGGGGCTGCTTAGTCTGGAGAAGAGAAGACTGAGAGGGGATTTGATAAATGTTTATAAGTATCTGAAGGCTGCCAGGAGTGGGGGGACAGGCTCTGCTCACTGCTCCCTGGGATAGGACAAGGAGCAATGGGTGTAAGCTGCAGCACAGGAGGTTCTGCCTCAACACAAGGGGGAACTTCTTTCCTGTAAGGGTCACAGAGCACTGGCACAGGCTCCCCAGAGAGGTTGTGGAGTCTCCTTCTCTGGAGACTTTCAAGGCCTGTCTGGATGTGTTCCTCTGTGATCTGTGTTAGATAGTATGGTCCTGCTCTGGCAGGGGGCTTGGACTCGATCTCCTTGGGTCCCTTCCAACACCTAACACCCAGTGAGCCTGTGATCTTTCAAACTCTTATTAGTGATTTATAGGCTACTCTTTCTTTCCTTTAACAACTAAGGCTTATACTGTTTATATTCTGGAACCTGCAGATATATGGATAAATAAAGATCCCACCTGTGAAACCTGAAGTGATGTTCACCAATCAGTGTGATTATCATGTTAAAAATGACAAAATCTCGACACACCCAACCCCAAAAATCAGTGAAAGAGCCTTGCTGAGGGGGCTTATATTATTTTTAGTGCTTCTGCATGGTATACCTTTAAACATTTTCTCAGTCTGATCACCATATGGCTCCCAACCTCCTTATTTTTCCCTTTAAAAGTATTTTATACAGAGCTATGCTATTACATCTGTATATGTCTCATTTAGGGTAACTTGCACTTTTGGCTGGCAGCACTAAAAATATTTTCCAGCTCTCAAGGTCCAGTCTAACCTTCTTCCATTTTTAAAGCTCTAAATGAGGAGCTGCACTGCACATGTAACTGAAAGTACTGGAGCTGAACATCTCATAAGGAGAAATCTTGCCAGATTATATATACCTCAGAGTTGAAGCAGGGCTGGCAGCAGTACAAGAGAAGCTGCTTTTTCAGAAAATCAACTCAAAAAAAGAAATCCATTTGTGTTTGCTTTCTTCTTAAGTGTTCTAAATTGGGAGGGAAGGGGAATTTGAAGAACCTCCTTTTTTTTCTTTGTGTACTGTAAGTACAGCAAAAATCCATAAACTCAAAGTGGTTTTCGTGGCTCTGCTCATTTGCTTTGCGTTTGCTGTAAAGGAGTTCTTGACAGTGAGCTGAGTGGGGTTAAATAACTTCCCTGTGAATTTGAGCTTGGGTTTGTGCTTTGTTTAAAAATTCCAATTTACCTGTTATCTTTACTCTGGCATCTCTCAAATTTGGCTAATCTGTGCTAGGAAAACTCATTTTGTGCCAGTAGGGATAATCACGTGGAGTATGAAGTGACCGTTCCACTTGGACAAGAGCCTTCTTGTTACTTCCAGATGCTGTCTGGGTCAATACTGTGAGCTTTGATTGCACACAAGGGTTTGGTTTTTTTCAGCCTCTGCCTGAAAACAAAATGAAATCAAGTACCCATATTCAGACATCAGCAGAGGGCTGGCGTAGCTGGGTGGTCGCAGTGGAAGGCTGTCAGAAATCCTTTTGCATTCAGTGGCATTTAATAGTGTTGACTTCCAAGTAAGAGGCATAAAGCCTTTCTGTTCAAGGCTTTTTTTCCCCCACCCCTGATTAATTAGGGGAGCCTCTGTTTTATATGAAGAATGTAGTGGAAATATCCTGCATTTATAGTTGGTTTTAGCATCCCAATGCTTGTTTTCTTCTCTTTCTTTTTGATGGATGTACTCAAAGAAAAGAGGCTTTGTACTTTTAAACAGAGTAACTTTCAAGGTATGAATAATAAACTTCCAATTAATATCTACTGCTGCAGAGTCAACTTATTATTGAGATATAAGGTAAAGGCCTTAATGCTTTGCTTGCCATATTCCTGGTGCTATGTGATTCTTCTTGCTCAGAAGTCTAATTGGGTGTTTTTAAAGTGAGGCTAACTGCAGCTCAATACCTGGTTTGGAACTCTCAGGCTCATTTAAAACTCTTAACACAAACAAACGTTCCCTGATGTGATCACATTATAAAAGCCACATAATAAGGTTGGTAAATTGCAGAATTGCTTTGCTTCTGAATGGAATTTAAGGCTAACAAATTTAAGATGTAAAATAAAATGCAGAAACTCATCACATTGGTCCTGCTGTGGAGTGCTGGTTACTATTACAGTTTCAACCAAAAAAGCATGTGGTGACTGTTCTAATTTTTCTCTTTTTGCCATATGTGTAATTTAGATATTAAGACATAGTAATTAATCTCCCAATTTTTTTGTCTCCATGTCTTGCATACATTTTTTATCTTAGAGATAGAGGGAAACAAGTTTATTTTCAGTCAGTTGAAGTGTTAATTGTAGTAAAATGTCAGCCCTGTTACTCATTTGCACAGATTTCAGCTTTATGAAACAGCTAAAAAGTGAAGTAGTGATAAAAATCATGTTCATGTTTCATGTAAGCAGAGGAAAGGTAGCTATAAAAACAATCTAATTAAGGAACTGTATGAAGTGCTCATGTACCTCACTTCAAACATAACACTTCTCTGATGAAAGAGAAGCCTAACCACTCACTTATACTCAGAGGTGAAGTAAAAACTGTTCCTTCACCAATCACAAATGGGATGAAGCTGGTGAGAGGCCTGGAGCACAGCCTATGAGGAGAGGCTTGAGGGAGCTGGAAGTGTTTAGCCTGCAGAAGTGGAGGCTCAGGGGTGACCTCACTGCTGTCTACAACTACTTGAAGGGAGGCTGTAGCCAGGTGGGGTTGGGCTCTTCCGCCAGGCACCCAACAACAGAACAAGGGGACACAGGCTCAAGTTGTGCCAGGGGAGGTCTAGGCTGGATGTTAGGAGGAAGTTGTTGCCAGAGAGAGTGATTGGCATTGGAATGGGCTGCCCAGGGAGGTGGTGGAGTCGCCATCCCTGGAGGTGTTCAAGCAAAGCCTGTCTGAGGCACTTAGTGCCATGGTCTGGTTGATTGGACAGGGCTGGGTGCTAGGCTGGACTGGCTGAGCTTGGAGGTCTCTTCCAACCTGGTTGATTCTATGATAATTTTCCAGCAAATTGCCTTACTGGTCAGAGTCCTAAACTCCTCCCTGGTGATGGACCAAATCAGAGCTACCACAGGTGACTAATGGCAAAGTAGTCCTGTGCAAGGAAAAAGCTGTTGGCCAGAGGGTGAATTTTTTGTCATTTGTGGTAGTGGTGGTAGTTTTTGGGGGGTTTTGTGGGAATTGGGGTTTTTAAATATTGGATCACATACTCTTTTTGGAAATGATGCTACAGTATATTTATCTAGCTAAAATCCTTCTCCTTGGTCTGGGAATTCCACCCACCAGAACAGGTCCAGCATTTCCCTCTTCACTGGTTCCCATCTGCCTGCGAGGCAGCAGCTCTGTGCCTCCTCATCCCTGCTTTCTCACTGGCACTGCTGTTGCCTGCTGTTTCCCCATCACCTTGTGCCTCCGTTCAGCTCAGCCTCGCAGTTCTAGTTCCAAAGGCATTTCTCTCATCTGGACAGCTGCTGGCTGATGTCATTTAACCTGAATGCCTCGCACCGTGTTTGTGTCATGTGTGAAAACAGCCGTGGCCACCTCAGGAAATGTTCCTCTCCTCTGCACTTCTCTCCCGTGGGCCTTCCAGGTGATCCCCCACATGCAGGAGCAATTCTCACTTTTCTATTTATTTATTAATAACTCTGGAAAGCAAAATGGTGAAGAGTGGCTGCAGTGGCAGTTCTGAGTGTAAAGTGCAACAACTGTGAATGTGAATAACCTTTGCATACCCACAGTGTACAACCTGGCCTGGTTTAACAGAGGAACAACAATTTCTCAGGTTTCAGAGGTAGTTCAGTACAGTTTTAGCAGCAGGCTCAAGTAAGGTACACTGCAGTTAGCATTAAGTTGAGAAGCAAACTTTTCCTGTCATTTGTACTTTAAAGCTGTGTCCATACAGAAGGCATCAGTTACTGCTGAGTGCAATATGGGAAAGAGACTCCTTTCACTTTTTAAGAAGATGGCAACAGAGCAACATATTTTGTATTCTCTTTTCAAGAGCAAGTATCATTTCTGCCTTATTCACACACCAACATGATGACCACTTTTTGCAGCTTTGTAAAGCAAATGTTATTTAGTGTTGAGAAGTTACAGTGAAATTAACTAATTTTCCCCCTTCCTTTCTCTCTTTTTTTTCCCTCTTCCCTTTCCCCCTTCCTTTCCCCCCACCCCTTCCTTTCTCCCCTTCTTTTTCCTCCCCTTCTTTTTTCCTCCCCTTCTTTTTTCCTCCCCTGCTTTTTTCCTCCCCTTCTTTTTTCCTCCCCTTCTTTTTTCCTCCCCTGCTTTTTTCCTCCCTTTCTTTTTTCCTCCCCTTCTTTTTCCTCCCCTTCTTTTTTCCTCCCCTGCTTTTTTCCTCCCCTGCTTTTTTCCTCCCCTTCTTTTTTCCTCCCCTTCTTTTTTCCTCCCCTTCTTTTTTCCTCCCCTTCTTTTTTCCTTCCCTGCTTTTTTCCTCCCCTTCTTTTTTCCTCCCCTGTTTTTTTCCTCCCCTGCTTTTTTCCCCCATGTTTTTTAACCAAGGGAGCTACCATTAAAAGGGATGAACAAACTGGTGCAATTGTGGTGGCAAGGATAATGCGTGGAGGAGCTGCAGACAGAAGTGGTAAGACATCACTGCTTGGCACTAACCCTTCAAGTTCCAGTACCTGGAACAGGATGAGATGAAATATGTCACTCTTACAAAAATATTTGGGATCTAGACCGTTTTTTTCAAAGTGATATTTCAATACTGTTGAAAGTACTTCTGCTGATTTCCACCCCCACACACACATTCAGTGTCTTTGAGTTAGCAGATACAGTGGTTTATTTATTTATCCATCTATTTATTTATCATAATTTATTTCCAACTGAAGACATCCACTTAGTAATGATGAGATATGCCAAGATTATAACCTGCTGATGGAGTAACTCAGGATGGTTGTACTGTTTTATGTGAGCACATCCATTTGGAGTTTCAGCTGGCAACTCTTAAAATAGCAGCACATCTTTGACTGCCACTGTTTAGTTTGGGATGCTCAAAGAGTGCAAGAACTCAAGGAAGAGATCCTGAATTAGATTCTGAAGTGTCTCTTTTCACTGATGAAAATCTGGGGCAGTTTTTCACACTAAGATGGGGTAATGGAGTAGAACTAGATAGATGTGTGTATATATATAGAGACAGAGTTAAATTTAGCAATCATTTGTGCCACAGATTAGCACTCAGCAGCCTCAGTGATCTTTGCAGTACTTGCAGCTGTGTAGCAGTAAGAAAGCAGGATTAGAGAAAGAATTGGCACAGACATTGTTCAAACATCTGTGTATTAGTCTGGAAAAGTCATAGAGAAGTTGTGCTAATTTTCAAGAGGAAGGAAGGGAGATGAGCAAACCAACCATCTCATCTTATCTGTCAGGACAGTAGTTGGCACTTTCACCATACAGTCTTGCTTTTAAATTAGAGCTGAAGGGACAAGGGAGAAAACCCCTTAAGTGTTAGTGGTATTTTTGGTGCAATACACAGCTGCTTTAACAACCCCTCTTTGTCTTCTGTAGGTCTTATTCACGTTGGTGATGAACTGAGAGAAGTCAATGGAATTCCAGTAGATGATAAAAAACCTGAAGAAGTAATACACATCTTGGTAAATACCAAACATCTTAAAAGTCATTTAGGAGGGTCAAGGAAAAAAAATAATTGAGCTTTACAATTTCTGAGGTGTTTCTTAAAAAAAAAAAAAAAAAGTATAGAATCATAGAATCAACCAGGTTGGAAGAGACCTCCAACATCATTCAGTCCAACCTAGCACCCAGCCCTGGACAGTCAACTAGACCATGGCACTAAGTGCCTCATCCAGGCTTTGCTTCAACACCTGCAGGAACAGTGACTCCACCATCCCCCTGGGCAGCCCATTCCAATGCCAATCACTCTCTCTGGCAACAACTTCCTCCTAACATCCAGCCTAGACCTCCCCTGGCACAACTTGAGCCTGTGTCCCCTTGTTCTGTTGCTGGTTGCCTGGCAAAAGAGGCCAACCCCCACCTGGCTACAACCTCCCTTCAGGTAGTTGTAGACAGCAATGAGGTCACCCCTGAGCCTCCTCTTCTCCAGGCTAAACAACCTCAGCTCTCTCAGCCTCTCCTCATAGGGTTTATGCTCCAGGCCCCTCACCAGCCTTGTTGCCTTTCTCTGGACATGTTCCAGCACCTCAACATCTCTCTTGAATTAAGTGCCCAGAACTGGATACAGTACTCAAGGTGTTCTACAATAATGCCTTTTCCACCAGTGCCATCATTTACAAACCTCTGTTTCCTTCCCCTTAAACAATTATTTTCATAACACATTACATAAATATGCAATGACATTTTGTTTGTAAAGAGTTAATGATGATAATATGGCTGCAAATATGTTGCAGAATGTTGCAGACCTCCATGTGTAACCTACAGTTTTGAAAGCTGTTGAACCATGAACAGCTCAACCATGAGCTGTTGAACTTAAAACCATTTAAAATCTATTAAGTAGCAACATTAATTCCATGTGAAAATGAATTCATGGTACATGTACTTGATAGACTCTCTAAGTGGTATGTTTTGTAAGGATTGGAGGTATGGAGCCATATATCATAGAATCATAAAATGGCTTAGGTTGGAAGTGACCTCAAGGATCAGCCAGTTCCAACCCTCTGCCACAGGCAGGGACACCTCCCACTAGAACAGGTCGCTCAAGGCCTCATCCAACCTGGCCTTGAACACCTCCAGGAAGGGAGCAGCCACAACCTCCCTGGGCAACCTGTGCCAGTGTCTCACCACCCTCACTGCAAAGAGCCCTTTCCTGACTTCTAGTTTAGATCTCCCCTCTGCCAGTTTAAACCTATTATCCCTTGTCCTATCATTACAGGACCTTGTCAATAGTCCCTCCCCAGCCTTCCTGTAGGTCCCCTTCAGTAAAAAGCCACTATAGTGTCTCCTCAAAGCTTTATTTTCTCCAGGCTGCAGAGCCCCAACTCTCATAGCCTGTCCTCATAGCAGAGCTTGCTGCAGCCCTATGAGCATCTTTGTGGTCCTCCACTGGGCTGGCCCTGACAGTTCCAGGTCTTTCTTGTGTTGGGGGCTCCAGAACTGCATGTTTGCAATCCTGAAGCCATTCTAATTATTCCCTTATGGAGCACTATTGCAAATTAAATAATCTAGACTTAGAATCATAGAATCAACCAGTTTGGAAGAGACCTCCAAGATCAGCCAGTCCAACCTAGCACACAGCCCTATCCAATCAACTAGACCATGGCACTAAGTGCCTCATCCAGTCTTTTCTTGAAGACTTTTAATGAACTATTGAATATTTTTTACAGCAAAGAAACTGGTGAGGCTCAAGACAGAGCTTTATGTTCCTGATGTAGGCACTTCCATATACATAAATACCCCACTGGCCTGCCGACTCGAGTGCCTGTCTCACACTTTTGGTTCAATGTTAATGATTAATTTCTAGTGTTAGCCTCCTAATATTCCTACTTGCTTTATGGTTTTGTGCTCCCTCCAGGAACATTTTCCAGCAAACCCAAACGCCTCAAACCCTCTAGAAACACAATAGCGCTAGAGAAGGTGTGAACAATTTCCTCATTTATCTCCTGGAGGTGCAATATAAACATCAAAAGTTAGTTAGAGCAGGTTTCAAAAGGAACAGAATTATTGATTCCAGTCCTAGGGCTGGAGGAATCAGAGCTTGGCTGCTGCTTGTCAAACAGTGAGCTCTTGGAGCGCAGACGTGCTGGCAGAAGTGTGTCTCGCCTGGTAGTGGACAGGCCTGTTTCCATTTTGCTGGAATCTTTGGCTGGCTGTTGCACTCTCCTGGTTTTATGAAACTCCTCAGCCACATGCACTAGCAGCAGAGGCTCCAGCTGATTAGCACTTCCTTCAGCAGCGAAATGTCACAGAGGCAGTGGGAATATATTGCGGTTAATAAGTACCATGCAGCCAGACACACTTTAAGTGGGATATAGGGAAAGATGAATGGATGAGGTGGTTGATGATGGCTAACTTGTTTTAAGATTTATAGTGGAGCTCTTTTTATTCCATTTAGTACACGTAGACTATTCAAATATGTTTTTCTTTTCTAGTTTCTTCAAGTTGCCAAAAGAATAAATCCCCCTCACCCCCCACCCCAATAGTTTTATATGATAAATATGGCATAAGCCTGCTTGAATTATCTATCTTCTGTGCTTTTGAAAAATGAAATGCTAGCTGGATTTTTCCAGGGATGGCTGAACTGTGCCAGGAGTCTAGCAGTTGCTTCTAATAGGCATATATTTCAGCTGTAGCATTTGCTCCTGCTTTCACTGCAGAAGTGGGACCTCTCAAACATGCAGGTCCCAATGTTTGACAGACTGTCTCTGCCCACCAGTGAAGCAAATGAAACCAAGCATTGGACAAGGGAGGTTATTCTGCCCCTGGACTCAGCACTGCTCAGGCCACACCTTGAGGACTGTGTCCAGTTCTGGGCTCCTCCATTCAAGAGAGATGTTGCAGTACTGGAAGGTGTCCACAGGAGGGCGACAAAGCTGCTGAGGGGCCTGGAGCACAGCCCTGTGAGGAGAGTCTGAGGGAGCTGGGGGTGTGCAGCCTGCAGCAGAGGAGGCTCAGGGCAGAGCTCATTGCTGTCTGCAACTACCTGAAAGGAGGTTGTATCCAGGTGGGCTCGGTCTATTCTGCCAGGCAGCCAGCAACAGAAGAAGGGGACACAGTCTGAAGTTGTGCCAGGGGAGATCTAGGCTGGATGTGAGGAGGAAGTTGTTGGCAGAGAGAGTGATTGGCATTGGAATGGGCTGCCCAGGGAAGTGGTGGAGTCATCATCCCTGAAGGTGTTCAAGAAAAGCCTGAATGAGGCACTGGAATGAGGTGCTGGAACATGTCCAGAGAAGGGCAACAAAGCTGGTGAGGGGCCTGGAACACAAATCCTATGAGGAGAGGTTGAGGGAGCTGGGGTTGTTTAGCCTGGAGAAGAGGAGGCTCAGGGGTGATCTTATTACTGTCTACAACTACCTGAAGGGGCATTGTAGCCAGGTGGGGGTTGGCCTCTTCTCCCAGGCAACCAGCAATAGAACAAGGGGACACAGTCTCAAGTTGTGCCAGGGTAGGTATAGGCTGGATGTTAGGAAGAAGTTCTTCACAGAGAGAGTGATTTCCCATTGGAATGGGCTGCCCAGGGAGGTGGTGGAGGCACCGTCCCTGGGGGTGTTCAAGAAAAGCCTGGCTGAGGCACTTAGTGCCATGGTCTAGTTGACTGGCTAGGGCTGGGTGCTAGGTTGGACTCGATGATCTTGGAGGTCTCTTCCAACCTGGTTGATTCTATGATTCTATGATTCTATGGTTAGTGCCATGGTCTGGTTGATTGGACAGGGCTGGGTGCTAGGTTGGACTGGATGATCTCAGAGGTCTCTTCCAACCTGGTTGATTCTATGATTCTATGAAGTGGGCATTTTAATCTTTGCAATGTGAAGTTTGGCATAGTGCAGCTGTCAAACTATCCTCTCCTGTGAGAGGATAGATTAATTCTATTTCAGTATTTTAAAATGAATTAGGATTTCTTGTAAGATCTCTTTGAAATGTGCAGCTTCATTCTCAAGTGCATTTTCTCTTTGAATGCTCACCAGGCTCAGTCTCAAGGAGCAATTACATTTAAAATTATACCTAGCGTGAAGGAAGAGATGCCAGCGAAGGAAGGCAAGGTAGGCAAGACTTTTCCAGCAGCTATTGCAGCAACTGTTGTGCTAAGGATGGATTTTCTTTGCTTGAATAACAGAACACAATATCTGATTTATACCTCCCAACTCTGTTTTTCTAACGTGACAGCATGTAGTGCGTTCTGCACTTCAATACTCACATGCTGGATTTACAAGTGAGTGTAATGTGGCACTTCAGGTCTAACTCTGCAGCCGTGAAGATGACATAAGTAATCATCCATCTTCTGCAAGGACCTAACCACCTAACCTGCTTCCAAATACTTTTCTTTCTTCCATCATACACTTGATAGTGCCTTGGTTTGAAAGTATCTTCTCTCCTGTCCCCCGTAGGGGCACGCTATGCACCTGCAGAGTCCTATTTACCTTGGACCACAGAGACTTTACTACATGGTGTTTGCAGAAGGAATGAATTTAACATTCAGGTGTGAACTTCCAATGTTAGACTTCTATGAGGATGTTTTACAGCAATAGATGTTTATTGCTTCATGTTTTTTAGTTCAACAGTTTTGAACATTAAAAGCAGTAAAGGGAACTACCTTTGGATTAGATTTAATGCTCTGATTACAAAGATCAAACACCGTTTCTTTCAGATGTTTATCAGAGCCCTCTTTGACTATGATCCTAATGAGGATAAAGCAATTCCTTGTAAAGAAGCTGGCCTTGCTTTCAGAAAAGGAGATATCCTTCAGATCATGAGCCAGGATGATGCAACTTGGTGGCAGGCCAAGCACGAAGGTGATGCCAATCCCAGAGCAGGCTTGATCCCGTCAAAGCACTTCCAGGAGAGGTGAGCTATTGAGAAGCACAGTTTCATTCTTTTTCATAGTCAGAGAAGGCACTCATTTGCCAAGTTGTTAAGTTAGCATAGTTGACATAAGTAATGCTCATAGATTACATGAGTGTGATAAACCTGCATTTGCAGCAAGGCAACTGAACTTGGAAACCTGTTGCTGGAATCCTTTGGATTTCCTTATTTGTCTGGCTAAAATCAGTAATGATAAAAACTGATAGCGTATCACTGATCCAGACTGAAAGAAAAACAACATATGGAAAACAGCACATCAGTATCTGCACTCACAGTGATGTGCCCTGCAGGAATAGGAGCTGCAGCAGGTTTTGGACAACTAACAAAAAAATGAGGCTGAGGATTATTATTTTTCTTTTAATGGTGAATAGATTGCATGAAGCTAATTTGTGTTTAAAATCTCCTGGATATTTTGCAGTAGCCTCACGATGTTAAGCGTTTGTTAATCTGAAACTTGGCAGTGAAAACTGAGGAGTTTGTGTCTTTCTCCTATCACTTCCCATTTTATAGGAGATTTGCACTAAGAAGACCAGAAGTGCACATTCAACCACTGAAAATTTCCAACAGAAAGTCATGTAAGTCTGTTAAGCTGGCATAGAAATCATACTCCAGATCTCTCACCCTATAAAGCACTTCGTTTCAGCCTTATGACTGCAGGAGCGTTTCTCCTGGGCACAACATCTTCTTGATTACATTGCATCGGTAAGAAAATTAATGTAAGAGCTGAAATTAAAAGCTTGAAAAGCAGCTAAGATCTTTCCCCAACCTCTGACTTTATTTGCAAAGCAGTGAGCCAAATGAATGTTTTGATGTATAATATTACAAAGGTTGAAGAGTGTTCTTTTCCTGGTGAAATGGTATGGAATTGGCTCAAGAGTTTATATCATTTGGACTGCATCAATACAGTGAAATTTATGTTTAGGGTGAGATTAAAAGGTCAGATAGGCTCCCCATATAGTTGGTGAGGTTTTGTGTCCTGAAAGCAGCAAAAAGCTTTGAGTCAGGACTTTGAGTTCTTTGAACCACTTCTTACTGTTTAAAATTCATTAGTAATAGTCTTTTAAAGACAGTAGTCACACAATAGAACAGAAATAAGCTCCAAGAAAGCATATACATGGAAACAAATGTTTTCTTTCCACTGGAATTTACATCAGCATCTGCTTAAACTATTATTGCATATGGTACTTGACCTGTTATTTCTTTCAGTTGTACAGGCTCACTGCAAAGTGAGTACAACATAAGATACTATCACGCTTCAGTAGGCTCTAAATCTTAAATGCCAACCTCTTTGTGAGTTCAACTAGAAGCATTCAGAAAGCACTCTAAAGCTTCCAAACATCTTTCATTCCCTAACATTAAAACAGAAAGTATGGACACTATGGCAAGCAGTGGTTGCTGGCACACTAAGTGCAAAACTAAATGCTTTTAACTTTAAAACTTCTCACTGAGGTTTCTTATTGCAGTTTTCCTAACTCCTTGCTGTGGCTTCTGTGTTCCAAAGCTTGACCATTGCTGTTAGTTTTCTAATAGTCTGCATGTTTCTATCCTTCATTCCATTTCACTATTGGACAGTGTGCCCCTAATGCTATTCTTAAATCCAAAGCCCCCTGATTAGTTTGGTGATTACAGTAACAGACTATATGATTACAGTATAGCTTCTCTAACTTATAGAGGTCTTAGAAACAAAGAGGAGCCTCCTCCAGCTTGTAGTAAATCTGTTCTTTTGCTAGGTTCTAGGTCGAGTTGCTCTGTCCCAGTTTTGGAATAAGTGTCTGATCCCAGGGTATAGCTATTTCTCTCTGTCCACTGCTCTTGAATGTGGATAATACCCTCAACAAGAGCCTTCAATTAAGGTGGCACTGGTGCTTTTGAAGAGGTAAATCACCTTCTGCAGCAGCACTGCATGATTCCATTTGTGACAGACTGCATCTTTTTAGTGACTTTCAAGCGAAAGGCTTGACAAGATGCATCTCACCCTCTGAATAGGCAGCTTGAATTTGATTGGAAATTGCCAAAATGACAACCCAACGAAATTTGCTATTGGTTGTCTGCTGTTTCCACTAACTTTCCCTTAACTAGCTTAAACGAGGGAGAAGAACTCCTCTTTTCCTCCCCTTTCTTTCAAGGAGTGACAATGCCTTAGGGTCAGGCAGCATCTCTGTTACTATTTTCCTTTAGACTCTCTTTAAACAAAGCAGGGTCCAGCTAAATGCCATCTAGAAGGCAGTGGTGCCTTTTGAACAAGGAAAGAGTGCAGAGGGATTCTAGGCTTGTCAATTTTCTCTCACCCCCATATCTTGTGACTATTTGCCCCATGTCCATGGGAGGAGAGGAAGCACTGTTCTGAGTAGAGGTCCATCCCTTTCTACAAAGACTAAACGTGGTTTTAGTGCTGGGAGAAAACTCAGATCCTTCACAGAGGAGGCATTTGAAGGACCAGAATTCAGCTATAGATAAATTGTTGTGATTAGGACTTAACCTCGAGTTGCTCTCAGGAGAAATTTCTGCTTGCTTGGCTTTTTAAGAATATTCCACATCTGGTGGGAAGCTCTGCCTTTGTCATCCTTCTAAAGTCAGGCAGCTTTTCATCCTATCAAGCACAGCAGTGAAGCTGTCAGAAGTGGAGGCTGTCTCTGTGTTTGTACAACCACCTTGCCCAAGCTGGGAGGTGATGGGAAACCAAGCATTGCCCCACCAGACAAACAGCATTCTGCCACTCTTGGAAACGTGTAAGGAAGGTGGCACAGGAAACAGAAAACTGGAAAGGGCTGCTGGTTCTGATTGTTTTATAAACCTTTTGTGCACTCTGGGGCATGATCCACTGATTACTGTGCTCTATCATTTTATGCAACAAACACCTGTGTAAGGAAGTCGTGGAGCAGATCATTTTGAATGCCCTCAGGCAGCACATACAGGGTAACCAGGAGATCAGGCTCAGTCAGCAGGGGTTTATGAGGCAGATCCTGCTTTATGAACCTGATCTCTTTCTACAAAGTTACTTGCTTAGTGGACATTGGAGAGGCTGTCAATGACATCTGCCTGGATCTTAGTAAATCATTTGACATTGTCTCCCACAGCATCCTCCTGGAGAAACCAGCTGCTTATGTGTTGGATGAGCTGGATAAGTCTACCTGGATTTTAGTAAACCATTTGACACAGTCTCCCACAGCATCCTCCTGGAGAAATTGGCTGCTCATGTCTTGGATGAGCTGGATAAACAGCTGGCTGAATGGCTGGGCCCAAAATGTGGTAGGGAGTGGAAGCCAGTCACAAGTGGTGCTCCCCATGGCTCAGTACTGGTGCCTGTTCTGTTCAACATCTTTATCGATGTGAGGGGATTGAGGCACCCTCAGTAAGTTTACAGACACCAAATTGGGCAGGAGTGTTGGTATGCTTGAGGGTAGAGAGGTTCTTCAGAGGGGGTTGGACAGGCTGGATCAATGGGCTGAGGCCAGTGGTGTAGCCTTCAACAAGACTAAGTGCTGTGTCCTGCACATGGGTCACAACAGGCTTGAGGCTGAGTGGCTGGAAAGCTGCCTGTCAGAGAGAGAGATGTGAGGGTGCTGGTTGATAACTGGGTGAACATGAGCCTGCAGTGTGCCCAGTTGGCCAGGAGAGCCAGTGGCATCCTGGCTTCAGTCAGGAACAGTGTGGCCAGCAGGACAAGGGAGGTTATTCTGCCCCTGTACTCAGCACTGGTCAGGCCACACCTTGAGTCCTTCATTCAGTTTTGGGCCCCTTGCTCCAAGTAGGACACTGAGATACTGGAGCAGGTCCAGAGAAAGGCAATGAAGCTGAACAGTTCTTATGAGGAGTGGCTGAGGAGACTGGAGTTGTTTAGCCTGGAGAAAAGTAGGCTCAGGGGAGACCTCACTCTCCAGAACTCCCTGAAAGCATGTTGTAGCAAGCTGTATGTTGGTCTTTTCTTCCAAGGAACAAGTGATAGAAATGACTTTGAGTTGTGCTGGGGAAAAAAATCTCTTCACTGAAAAGCTTGTCAAGCATTGGAACAGGCTGCCCAGGGAAGTGGTAGTATTAAAAAGATATATAGATGTGATGCTGAGGGACGTGTTTTAATGGTGACTTGGCAGTGTTAGGTTAATCATTGGACTTGAGGATCCCAAAGGCCTCTTCCAACCAAAACAATTCTGTGAAGTGCAAAATTGGTACTAGCTGATTTAGTCTGATTCTGTTTTAATCCTCTATTGAAAGCCTTCAGCTTGATAAAGGTTTCTCTGGTGTTGAAACTGATGGTCTGTAGATCTTCCTGAACTAGCTGTGCATTGTGAGGTTAGTGTGGTGGGAAAGGGCAGTTTGCCAGCTGATGCTCTTAGCTTCCCAACCCCAAAAACCTGTTAACTTCAAAAGAGCTGCTAACATCTCCCTTTCCTGTCAGGACAGGGATGTCAGTCAGCTCATTCCACAGATCCCATGTTTTGTAATGAGGAAGAAACATGGGTGTATGTCTTTGTTTTCACCAGGGAGAAATGTTCCATTTTCTTAGCTACCCAGCAAATGGGAGTCAGCTCTGCTTTCTTAGATGGGGCTTTGAGAGTGATAAGGTCCTTCTACCTGAAAAATCACCTGGAAATCAAAAATCATATCATATATGAGAAATATCCTACAACTTCCTTCTTTCCTCTCTTCTCAAGCCAGCTCTGGAAGCAGGAAGGATTGTCACATCTGGAAAAAGAGCTCACTGAAACAGTCCATAACTGTACTCCCAGTAACATTAACACCCAGGATTTGCTTTGGTAATTAAATATGGTTCAAAACCTGCAAGGAGCTAGACTGGTTACTTCTGGGAAGCCTTCTCTCTATCTCACCATGAGAGTGGTGAGACTCTGGAATGGGTTGCCCAGGGAGGCAGTTGAAGCCCTGTCCCTGGAGGTGTTTAAGGCCAGGCTGAATGAGGCTCTGGCCAGGGTGATCTAGGGTAGGGTGTCCCTGCCCATGACAGGGGGGTTGGAACTAGATGATCCTTGTGACTGATTCTATGATTCCATTTTGCATTGTGAATTCTTCACTTTTTTCAGCACAGCAGTGTGTGTGTTGTGTAAAGTTGCTCATCTGTGCATCATAAATTCAGAAGCAAAATAGAAGTGGCCCTTTTTGGTGATGCTTGTATGTATTCACATAGTGAGGCAAGAGAGGAGACAATCCTTTCATTGGAACTTCTTCAGCAAGAATTATCTACACCAAAATAAAACAAACCCAAAAACCAACCCAGAAACCCAGGGTAGTCCTAAATGATTAAAGGTTTCAGTTTATAATGCAAAGGCCAATTCTTGGTTTGATTAGTCAAGTGTTTAATTGTGTCTGCCTGGAAAGTGGATGCAAGTACAAGGAAATGCTTTGGCTCTGTGCAAGATCCACACACATATCTCTCCCAGCTTTTAGCTGTTTTCTTGAAAGACAACATAGAATCATTCTCATCTTGCACTAGTCAAAGAGAAAAAGCTCTAACGTGACACATGTACACTGCAGGACAGGGCAAACCAGCTTACAGTCCATGTGGAAAGGGAGGAGAAATCACACCTTCTCGTCTGCAAATGCAGAATGTGCACTAGTGAATACTAAATACTTCGATGTTACCTGAGAGGAAGGTAGGAAGGAAACTGGTAACGTAGGTGGAACCTTCACTGCCAGGAGATAGAATCATAGAAGGGTTTAGGTTGGAAGAGACCTCAAAGATCATTCATTTCAAACCCCCTGCCGTAGGCAGGGACACCTCTCACTAGCCCAGGTTGCTTGAACCCTGACCTTGAACACCTGCAGGGAGGGAGCTGCCACAGCCTCCCTGGGCAACCTGTGCCAGTGTCTCACCACCCTCACTGCAAACAACCCTTTCCTACCATCTAGTTTAGATCTCCCCTCTTCCAGTTTAAACCCATTACCTCTTGTCCTGTCATTACCAGACCTTGTCAGTAGTCCCTCCCCAGCCTTCCTGTAGGTCCCCTTCAGATACTGGAAGGCCACTATAGGACCTCCTCGAAGCCTTCTCCAGGCTGAAGAGCCCCAACTCTTGTAGCCTGTCCTCATAGCAGAGCTGCTGATCTGAGCATCTTCACGGCCTCTTCTGGACTGGCTGCAACAGTTCCATGTCTTGCTTGTGTTGGGGGCTCCAGAACTGCACACAGGACTCCAGGTGGGGTCTGACGAGAGCAGAGTAAAGGGGCAGAATCCCCTCCCTTGCCCTGCTGCCCACACTGCTCTTGCTGCAGATTCTCCATTGTTCCAAGGCACTCATGACTGCAAGTGACACATCTGTGAATAAGCCCCAACATTTACACAGCAAGTTTTGTTTGATCACCAATACTACTATCTTAAGGCTGTCCTCATAGCAGAGGTGCTCCAAATGGTGCTTCAAATGCTCCAGATGGTTTCGCATTGAGAGGAAGATGCAGAAAAAGTAGGACCAAAGGCAAAAACAGGAAAGTGAAATTTCATATTGAGGATGAAACAAAAATAAAAGGAGCAAGTCTTGCAAAAAGGCAATGGAAGAACAGATGGACAAAAGCTGCCCAGAAACTCATTAAGCAAAGCCATGCTGAGGATGGGTTTTGAAATGATTGCATGAAAGCAACAGTATTAAGCCAGAGGGTTGCTGTAGTTGCACTGCACTGTAATTCAGTTGCTGCTTGCTTCTGTTTGTTTGTTTTGTTAAGTCTTTGAAATGGCGATTGCAAAGACTAATAGGAGCAAACTATTAGGAACTCTGCTTTTTTTGGGTGTTTTTCTCCCTTTAAATTTTGTTATTACTGGTAGAAATCCTCAATAAGTCCAATGTTAATATTTGGTAACGTTTCAAAAGCATGAGATAAGTGGCAGTCAGATGTGCTGATAAGATGAAGAGTTCCCAGGCTCTGGGTTAGTGCAGAAATGCTGGAGGGGTAACCAACCCCTCAAGCATTTTCAGTGTCTTTCTCAGTACTTCATGGCAACGAGTTTTCAGGGTCGTGCAGGAATTCTGTGGGAAAGTTCTACTGAGGACAGCTATAAGAAAAAGCAGCACAGAAAACAAACCAGGAAAATGGAATGAAAATTAAGGACCGCAGTTGCATGAGTAGGACTAATCCTCCCTGTGCAGTACTCCTGGTGTGGGGTGGGAGGGAGCTCTGTGGGAAGCATGGTAGAGGTGTGTCTGGCTGCATGCAATCAGCTTTGGTGTGTTTTGAGCTTCTGAGCCACCACTGAATGCCAGCTCCACAGAAACCTGCTCACCTGGTGTTCCTCAATAATGCTTGACAGCATTCCTGACTTTAGGAGGTCACCTTAGCTTGGGCACAGCTTTGTAGGCAGAGTTAGCTCTGTAGGCTCTCCTCTTGCTGCACCTTGGCTCAATTAGGAGTGACATAAGACTCAACACAGGGAAGAACTCATTTGTTTTATAGCTTCCAGTCTGTTCACTTCTCAAGCTACGACTGTAATAGTCATCACCAAAATCATGGCCATTCCTGTGGTTGTATGTCACTTTAATTTGTAGATAAAACTGTGATCACCTGGGGTTTTCTTGAGGAGGGGGATAAAAACAAAAGTACATTTCTTTGAATAAGAATGACTTCATTGTTCTGCAGTTATCACAACCTGCACTAATCAGCCATGACACACTCCTTCAGCATGATTTTGCTTTCACAGTGGTTACTGTGTTTATCCTTAAGTTCTATATGTGTTGTCTCTGGTCTGAAAATTACTGGTAACTTTATATTTTAGCCTAGCATAGCCTGTAAGTTCTGTTAACTTGTGCAGTGCATGCATATGTGTATGTGTGTAGCTATATATAAATATGTATGTGTGTGTAGCATACACGACAGAGCTCTTCAGGGATGGCTTTTCCATGCAACTACATTTGGGCTGCATATTTAATGCTCGTTGTAAATACTCACTGTGGCAAAGCCATCATCATGTCATTTTTTTTTTCCTAGGGCTTAAAACCCATTTTACTTTCAATTTTGATTTACCATATGTGATTGGCATTGTATGAGCAAGAGGAAATATTTAACTGCAGCCAAATGGTGTTCATTCAAACAAGATGTAACCCAGTTTATCCATAGATGAGTGTCTCGTGAATTGAAGATTGTGTTCTGCCAACAAAAGAATTTAAACAGGCTAAAAGAATGAACACTTTGTACCACTTGTATTTGAAGACCAAACATTTAGGATAAGTGCATAGCAGGACTCTCTTGCTGGTTATAATTGCTGCACTACTTTAACTCAGCCTTCCTCCTCGAGTGTTTTTCTGTGCTCAGATTTGAAACTTGATTGCCCACCTGTAGGTAGTTAAGAGTAAAAACAACAAAATAAACCAATTAAATTAGCACATTAGCATCTCTGTGCAGAATTCTCCTCTCCTTACAAATGCTAACTTCCTGCTACCACAGAGAAAATAAGGAAACCTGAAGCTGGATCACACTTGAGTCAAGGTCATATGAAACAGAAGTGGAAACGGATCTCATAAACTCTTGCTCTGTCCTTCTCTGCAAGACTATCCTTCATTTTCCAAATTACCTTGGTAGGGACACTGTTATTTGGTGATGTTATGAGAGGATTAAATTAGATCACCTAAAGTTTCCCATAGTGTAGTGTTCAATCTACAGAACTCCCTATAATAGAAGCCTGCAAAAGAGTATGAATGTTGATTGCTGTGTGGGGCTGTTCATCACTAAAAATTCAGGAGTGTTTAATATATTCACTGTGATGCAGATTGTTGTATGTCATAATTTCTTGCTTACTGGAGTGAAATAGAAGTGAAAGGATAATGTAACTTATAAGGAAAAAGAACAGAGCTGCTGGGCTTAATTTTAGACTGAGAAATATTTCAGCAAGTTTCTTTGGTGGAAATATTGTTGAAGGAAAGTCAGCAAAAGCATAAACTTTTTATCTGGTGCTGGACTGTTCCAAAGACTTGAGGAAGTTTCTGGAGTGGCACTGGGCTTGAACTGCATAAGGGATATGATTTAGATGAGGCTCCCAAAACCAAGTCTTAATATATTTCAGTCAAAATAGATGTAAAAATACAGAGTGTGTGTGTGTGTGTGTGAGAGAGATACTGGTTTGTGTTGTTCTAGCTCAGCATATTGGCTCTGCTGAAATCTTTCTAAAATGAATAAAATCTTCTCCTTCCTAAGCTGCCATTGTGCTTGTCTTTCCTGTTTAATTTTCTCCCATTTATGTCTTGGTTCTGCTCAGCTGTCATTTCATAAACCTGCTCCATGACTATTTTCTATGTACTTTCCTGTCCCTTCTTACCACACTACATTTAATTGATCTTCTTTTATTTGCTCCACTTTTGCCTTATGGGTTGGTTGTTTGGTTTCATTTTTGAATCTTGTCCCTGCTTTTATTTCCCCACTTTCCATACACTTTCCTCCTCTTTACTCTCCATCATCTTTTAGTCTCCTGTTTGTTCCTTCCAGACAAACACCTCTATTTCCTTTCTCACCCCACCTCACTTTAGTGAAACTATGTTAACCTGAAACCTAGACCAATTTTCCATGTCTCTAAACTTGAGAACTTCAGGAATGTATCTGCTACATGGGCCCAAGTTCTTCCAACACACAGAGCTGTATTAGTTAGTGGTGAATCATAGTACAAAGTTTCCTGGCAAATACCCTCTGGCTTTGCTGGGGACAGGCAATAATAGCTCTGGTAAAGTTCAAATTGGAAGCTATGTGTTGATGACTCTTTTACAGGTGCATTAAGATATGAAGACCCACTGATGTCCCACACCTTTTAATTTCAGGCTGTTATCTTCAGCCTTAAGAGTATCTCAAGAAAGCCAAGAGCAGTATTAAGAACAAAGATTTTTAACAACATGCAAAAAGTTCAGAACTTATTTCAGAATTTATTTCAGTCTTAATCCTCAGCTTGTTGATGTTTTGGCTTTTGCTCTCTGGGGTCAGGTGGCTCACTGGGGAATGTTGATGACTTTGATTTATTCCTAGCAGGAGCAGTCTACTGAAAGTCATTGAAATAGAAGTACAGAGTAACTTGTCAGGCTTACCAGGAAGCATAAGAGGTCTCTTAGCACAGAGAACCAGGAAGAAATAGTACCTGGAAGCTAGCCTGGCATCCTAGGTCCAGCTTTAGGGCATTTCTCACTTCAAGAACCATGAGCTTTTAAGGTCAGGAGAGGAAAAAGGATCCAACACTTTCAACTCACAAAACTGTTGCCATACTTTTAAGGTACCAGATGTGGTCAAACACCTTTAGACAGGTTTCCAGCCTTTTAAAACCATTTGGTCACCTCAGATGTAGAAGTAAACTTTAAATAAGGTTAAGAGTAATCTTCCAAATCACTATTTTAAAGCATTGGTGTGCAAGAAAAAAGGCACCAAAGGTACCAAAGCAGTGTTGTTGATTCTGTAAATTGATTCTGTAAGGCACAAAAGACTGACATGAAATGGGAAGAGCTCTTCCATGCAGTTGAATAGGCAGGAGATTTTCAGCTTAGCCAACCCAGAAAGGTTGTAAATGTCTCTCTTTCCATGAAAGTGAAGAATTTTCTCATCTGAGGCATGTTTATCCAGATTCCAAAGGAACTGTGAATGAGATGTAGATGGTAAAAATCTCTCTGTAAATCTAGACCTTGTTATGTAGTATCTTTGAGCAAAAAAATCATTCTTCATCTGAGGACAGGCTGGGAGAACTGGGTTTGTTCTGCCTTGAGAAGAGAAGGCTTAGCAAGGGCCTTATCACCATGTACCAGTACATAAAGAGTTGCTGCTGGGAGGATGGAGACTCTGTTTTTTTGGCAAGGAGTCACATGGAAAAGAGGAGGGGTGGTGGGCACAAGTTATGCCTGGGGAGATTCCCATTGGAATCCAGAACTAAAATTTTCCCTGTGAGAACAGCTGGACATTGGAATCATCTCCCAAAGGAAGCAGTGGATTTCCCTACACTGGACAGTTTTTGGACTCAGGGTGCTGAGCCATCTCATTCCAACTGCACAAGCACCTAGAAAGATTGGACCAGATGATCCCTGGGGTCCCTGCCAACTTGGCATTTGGTTGTTATATTTTTCTTCCATTCCTGTGAAATCTCAAAAATGAGTGTAAAAATACATGTTTTCCACTATCAAGGAGGCAGAAACTTACTGACTTACTGTAGGCAAGCAGAAAGACTTAAGTCAATCTATTATATTAGGATAATAGAGAAAAATATGTTAGGATAATAGAGAAAAAATGGCAAGAGCATATAAATGCTTTCCAGCTACAACTGTAGACATTAAGAACTCTGAAAAACCCAGCTCCAAGGGCAGTAGTGACTCAGAATCAGTCAGGGAGAGTTGGAAGGAACCACAAGGATCATCTAGTTCCAACCCCCCTGCCATGCCCAGGGACACCTTACCGTAGAGCAGGCTGGACACAGCCTCATCCAGACTGACCTTAAACACCTCCAGGGATGGGGCTTCAACCACCTCCCTGGGCAACCCATTCCAGAATCTCACCACTCTCATGCTGAACAACTTCCTCCTCACCTCCAATCTGAACTGTTACTGTAAGTGTTACTGACTGTTGCTGGAAGTGCAGAAAAATACTAAGTTGATGTTCATGGTACTGATTCTTAGAAATTCGAGGTCAAGACTAATTTAATGGAGTTAACAAACTTTTCTTGTAACACCATAGTGATTTTTTTTCCCCATGACAGCTGGGTAAGATGACTGCTACCAAATAAACAGTGAGAGAATTAGTAGGGAATTTCAAGTGCACAGAATAGTTCAATGTCTTCTGAGGTTGCTTTCTAACAGTGTAGTTAAACATGAATTAAGCTTGGTGCTGTTATGTTGGTATATGCCTCGATATAGTAGGTCCTGCAAGGGGATTTTAGAGTGGCTTACAAAGTGACTTTTTTCATTCCTGTTTATGAAGTATTAAACAACAATACTTTGTTTTTTTGGCTGTTCTAAGATGAGGAAGCGATTGAGTGTGGTAGGTGCATTTTTCTTCTTCAATTTAACTTTTCTTTCTCAAGTTGTGTTTTCACTCTGTTTAATGATTTCCTTTCCTATTTTTCCTTTGTGCTTCTCAGAGGAAATTGAAGGTACATGTACAAAAGTTTCCCTGCATAGCCCAATGATTTTATTTGGAGAACATGTGTTTAGAATTAAACTGAATATAGTCCAACGTTTCTAAGAGCTGTTATGCATAGAATGCTTTTATATTGCCACCAAAACACATTGAATCATCTTTTCAGGTAGATAAAAATACCAGATTGCTCCTGGTTGCTTCATGTAAAGATCAATAATTCCAGCTGTTGTTTTAAACTGCCTTTTCTCTCTTGAACTTCTGTGCATAGAAAAGTAGGATGATAAAACGCTATCAGCAAAACTTGGGTGGGCTGGGCTGTGGGGATGGTTCTGACTTAATTACATGACCATGAGAGCCTTGCATTTCTAATTAATACTAACAGAGTGTTTCTCTAAGATGGTAGAAAGTTCATCCATGTAGTATCACCTTTAGCCTTTTCCCTCCCAGTGTTGCCGGTTACCGTTACGCTTGCAGCATCTGCTAAAGCCATAGCAGCTGATCTCTTCTGTTTCTTGGGGCTTTTTAACTTTAGAGGCCTTTGTTTATAAAGGCATTAGAAATTGCAGCTCATATTTTTGATCAAAGGGGCCTCTGGCATGTAAAAATACACATTATAGCTATTTTACATCAAATGAGAGGATGTGTTTTTGATCAAAAACCTTTCTGTCTAATCCACTGAGCCAAAACTTAAAGCTAAAGTCTGATAATGTATAATTTACCCCCCCCCAAAAAAAAAAGGGGGGGCAAAAAAAAAGAGAAGCTTGATTTACATCAAATACATTTTGCTTTCTTTTAAGTGGCATTGTGTTTTCTACTAACTGATAGAGTGTGAATAATGCAGCATTAGAATTGTTTAGAGTGTTTGCTGTCATTGCAGTTTCTGCTTGATAAAGGTTGAAAGGATCAGTTTGCATGCTGAAAAAAAAACCCTCCAGAATCTCTCCAACTAAAATATAAAACAATCAATGTTGTTTTATATTTTCAAGACAGTGGCTTGTGGAAGGCTTTTCAATGCTATGCTTGGTACAGTTGTGATCTTTTAAGTAGTTTCTCCTGTATTTTTTTTGCTGGGCTTCTAACTATTCTGCTTTATTTCTTGGCTCTTATTCTGTATGCTTTTACCCTTCGTCCAGAAGATGCTGAATGTGCTGGTTACAACACTGGATCCTATCTAGGTGAGCAACTGGTTACAAAAGACAATTTCTTCCTTTCTTTCAGCTTCTTTTCCCTGGAACTACTGTGTCCATTTTGCTTTTGGGGTTAACCTGCATACAAATATCCTTACTCTGCATGAGGACAGCATGAATATCAAGGTCTTAAAAATGGCTCATTGGATTTGACATAAAGGATTTATCTAGTGTATGCCTTTATCTGCTTAAACATAAGCTACTAAAATGCTGGTTTGACTTTTGAGTTAAAAAGAAAGAAAAAGAATTGTATATAAATTTGGTGAAAAACATTGACTTGTAAAGTATGTGAAGTCAGCAATGTGCTTAATGGAACAAAAAGGTTCCCCTGTCGTGCAAAGTTTGAGTAAGCCTTTGAAGGTGCACTGCCAAGGTTTTATCCAAGTTTTGCTTTATGCTTGCTTTCTTTGTACATGTCTGCCTAACAATTTGGGGAGGACTCAATGAGACTACAAGCAAATTTGCAGGCACCAGCTCTTTTTTTCCACATCACAAAATAAAATAAGTCATAACAACTCCACGACTTCAATTTAGCTTTTCAAGCGAGCCTGAGCTCAATGTATCGTTGCAGGGAGGGAGGGAGGAAGAGGAGGGGAAGGAGTCCTTTTGGCTTCAGCTTCAACATTCCAAATTTCAAACAAAAAAAAAAGTAACATTGAAAAAAGGTGAATGTTCCATGATAGGTTTCAACTTTTTTTTTTTTTTAATTGGTGCTGTTTTAAAAGCTATGTAAAAATATTTCAGTTGAAGCTGTCAAGAATTGCTGCCAGCCAAAGGCTGGCTGGAGAAGATTGTGTGGCAACCAGCCTTTTTCCCAAGGCTTTCATCCTCCTACTGCAAGAGGAATGGGAAGGAACTCATCACAGTGCTTTAGTGCTTCCAAGCCATGGGACTCACTGAAACACCCTACATCAGTGCTGTAAAGTAGACATGGTTTTCATATTGCACAACACTGCTTTTAAAAGTAGTGTGTAAACTACTTCAGGAGCACACTAACTACAGAACTGAAAGAGCTTTGACCTCTTTCCAAATCCTTTGTGTGCTGTAATTTCATAGAATCATAGAATGGTTTAAGTTGGAAGGGACCTCAAAGATCATCCAGTTCCAACTCCCTGACATAGGCAGGGACACCTCCCACTACAACAGGTCACTCAAGTCTTCGTCTAACCTGGCCTTAAACACCTGTGATCTTTGATCACATTCTGTGATTCTGTGCTCCACAACCTCCCTGGGCAACCTGTGCCAGCATCTCACCACCCTCATTGTAAAGAACTTCTTCTTAACACCCAGTTTCAATCCCCCCTCTGCCAGTTTAAACCCATCATCATGCATTTGCAGGACTAGTGGTGGTCTTATCATGCTGAAAATAAACTTCTTGCCCTTGTTAGTTAATCAACTAAATTAATGTTGAAGACTAAGTATATTGAGATTGAAATATGTTTTGGGAAATGATACTTTGGATGTGATTCCAGATGAAGTGCTTTTTCTTTCTGAAATAATTTCTTTGAAAGAGAAAATATTATATCCCCCCCCAAAAAGTTTTCTTTCTATTTGCAAATACAGATTTCATGAATTCTTGGGATGAGACTGTCACAGTTTTTCAATCAGATCTTAGTCAGCTGTTGCTTTATTTGAAGTCAAATGTGGCAAGGCAGAATCCACTTTTTCTTGATGCTGTAGCCCTTTCAGTAACACATTTTGGTCTGTGGTTATCAGAAAGGCTTGGCCAGTCTAGAGGAGGAAGTTTTCCCTGATGCAAAGAACAAAAAGGTGGGGGCTAGTTTACTTAGCCAAAACTTACACAAAAATTATAGGAGAATGACTCTACAGTCTGGGCAGTGGTTGATCTCTGGAAGACTTACACTTGGTGTAGTGCTGCCATCGGTTCAAAGATGGTGCCTTCAGTCTTCTCATGCTGGGGATTTTGCTATTGGAAATGGAATGTTGGAGTGGAGAACCAGGAGGCAGAACAACAGGGAGAAATAGAATCATAGGATCAACCAAGTTGGAAGAGACCTCCAAGATCAGCCAGTCCAGCCTAGAACCCAGCCCTAGCCAGTCAACCAGACCATGGCACTAAGTGCCTCATCCAGGCTTGTCTTGAACACCTCCAGGGACGATGCCTCCACCACCTCCCTGGGTAGCCCATTCCAATGCCAATCACTCTCTCTGCCAACAACTTCCTCCTAACATCCAGCCTAGACCTCCCCTGGCACAACTTGAGGCTGTGGCCCCTTGATCGGTTGCTGGTTGCTTGGAAGAGACCAACCCCACCTGGCTACAACCTCCCTTCAGGTAGTTGTAGGCAGCAATAAGATCACTTCTGAGCCTCCTCTTCTGCAGGCTGCACACCCCTAGCTCCCTCAGCCTCTCCTCACAGGGCTGTGCTCCAGGCCTTGTCTAAGGTTAGGAGCAGCTTGGGGGTAAGAACACCAAGTATGCTTCATTGTTTGTGAATTATTACCTCTTTGGTTTAGAAATGAGAGATTCCTTGGAGCTCTTCACTAAGAATGGTTCATTAAATATCCTCTCTGAAGATCAAGCAGGTAGGTTTTGAAAGCTGCTATGGTCATTCCTCTGTGTATGGAGAGAGGACACAGAGGTCTGTAATTCAAACTGCCTCATGCTTCAGTGTCACCTGGGTTCACAAACCATTAGGAGGCCAATTCTGTTAAGTCACATTTAGGGTTGCTTTTCTCCTCAGTTATTTATTCCATTGTTATCAGGGAGCAAGATTCTGTGGTGTAACTTCCCAGGATGGACAGATGCCACTGTACAAAGTGTACTAATTTGAGCAAAACTTGCTGAATTGCTGCAGAGAGGACAGAAAAGTCTTACCTATGCACTGTGCAAAAACAGTCTCAGATAGTCTGTAAGGTAAAGGACTCTCTACAAACCCTCTCTCAAGTACATGGGAGCTAATACCATATCTAAGTGCTGCAGTACCCCTTCTTACTCAGGAAGGGCTTCTCTTCCACTGCTTCCTTCAAGCTCAGTAGTAGTAAATGCCTTCAAAATATGTGCTGTGGTGTATTTTTCTTCTGCCTCTTGCTTTTTTGGGAGAGTGGGAAAACAAGTATGTCAGATGTTTTGAAAAGGACTTACTCTGAATGTCCATCTCTGTTTTTCAGTGATGGTTTTGAAGTGGATGCTGGACATCCCCTTTTCTTCTGAACATACATGTTCATGGAGGTTGTTAGATATTTGTGGCATCCCTTGAACTAAGGAGCTAAGAATTTCTAGACAGGTCTCTGTGTTATTGTAACATGAATTCCTGGATAAACATAATGGACTGAAAAGAAGACCTAAAATATTGTTACTGGAGGACTTGGGGCACACCAGCTTCAGGGTGTTTTGGTGATACCTGAGTGAGTGCCTATCTGTGTGTTGCAACCTATTAGAAGACAAAGGTAGTCTGAACTAGCTTAACTGCTGAGGAAGGAGTTGACCTCATATGTACTCACCCATATGGAGAGTTAGCAGGAGGTAAGTTGAAGTATCATAAATTGTTTGTGTGCCTAAATTCTAGAAGCAGTTTTCAAAGCAGAGCTACACCAATTACCTCCTGAAACCAGAAAGAGTAAGTCATGCTTGGTGCAGCTTTTGAGGGTGTGTTATCACATCAAGAGTTCCAAGATCAGTTAATGAATTTTCAGTTGATTTTATGCCTCACAATGGATTTAAGGCTCTCTATTTGCTGACATTTCAGTCTGTGAACCAAGATATTCTGTGAGCATCTCATCCTCTCTGAAAGGGTTTGTGCTTCAGATTTGCATGAGATGCTCATCAAGAGCAGCAGAAGCAGCAGCTTCCAGATGGCTGAGCATCTGCATTTGGGGTCAGATCTTTCATGTCCAAGGTTATGCTACTGTTAATTTTGAATGTTCCCCACAAAAGTAACTCAGGTAAATCTGATGATTTTTCACCAAATTCCAATATTTCAAGTTCCAGTGCACTATGGTATGATTCTGCAGCAATTTCCTGAGGAATTGCTGGGGAGAACATTAGGAGTTTTCCTTTGCCAGGCTTAAATTCTGGTTACATTACTTGAATCTTTATGAACATGCAGTAAATATAGATGAATATCATCTGTTTACTATTCTCAATTTTGTCTTAAAAATCCAGACATAATCTACATTTTTATTAACCCTGTCTAAATGTGCAAGCTGGGAATCAGTCCAGAAGTGAGCAGAGTTAAGAAGTCTGCTCTGTGTTTGTGCAGTTCCTGTGTAACAATAGACCTACTTGGTATATGAGCCAGGATAAAAAAATATCCCAGTATTTTGGGGGGTGGAGGAGGGGGAAAATGCAGAAATAGCTAGTTAAAAACATGGTCTTCATGCAAACCTAGATAATGACCTTGGTAGCAAACTGACTTTTGTCAGTAATACAAAAAAAAAAAGTACTCATAAATGCCTTTACAATTGAACAGAATCCAAACTGAATCTAAATGATGTAAAATTAGATTAAATTCAGTGAAGGGTATGCCCAGGTTTAAAGCACCTAATTAAAGTACTTGTTGTAACAAATGAACATGAGCAATGTGTGTTTTGCAGCATTCTGGAGCCTTAAAGGTGAATTTATGAGTCATGTAGTGAATTGAAATGATAATATTTCCTGTTAGTGTCATTTCTATAAATGTGAGGGATGGAATTGTCTGCTTTGGTGCACAGGTTTGGATTTGAATCCATATAGCATAGTCCCAATCTTTGTTCACTTCTTTAGAATTAGAGAATTAAATACAATTACACACCCATCTATTTTCTAGAATAGAATCATAAAGTCACAGCCATTAGGTTGGAAGGGACCCTCGAAGGTCACCTTATCCAGACCCCCTGCAGTCAGCAGGGACACCTCCAACTAGAGCAGGCTGCTAGAGCCCAATCAAGCCTCACCTTGAAAGTCTCCAGGGAAGTGGCCTCCATCACCTCCCTGGGCAACCTGCTGCAGTATTTCACCACCCTCATGGTGGAAAACTTCCTCCTGATATCCAACCTAGATCTACCCTGCCCCATTTCAAACCATTGCCCCTCATCCTGTCACCACAAGTCCTTCTAAACAGTCCCTCCCCAGGCTTCCTTTAGGTCCCCTTCAGATATTCAAAAGCAACTCTAAGGTCTCCCCAGTGCCTTCTCTTTTCCACACTGTCTCATCCTGTCTTTGTAGGAGAGATGCTTCAGCCTTCTGATTGTCTTTGCAGCCCTTCTGGACCTTCTCCATCCATTTTTTA
This sequence comes from Pogoniulus pusillus, assembly GCF_015220805.1. NCBI lineage: Eukaryota > Metazoa > Chordata > Aves > Piciformes > Lybiidae > Pogoniulus > Pogoniulus pusillus. The sequence continues at coordinate 16,854,356 of NC_087286.1, read as the reverse complement.
CATCAGCATCCCTTAGAAGTATTTTGAAGGAGCAGGTTTATTTGTTTTCAGCTGGCTTTCTGTGTGAGGTCCAAGTAGATTTCTCTTTGTAAGCAGAAGGATGTTACTGTGAGATGACCAAGAGTATATTGCTGGTGTGGAGTAATCACACTTTCCTGCCAGGGCTTTTTTAATTCTTAGAGATGTAAGTATTTTTTTTTTCCTCTTGGATTGTTGTTGGGCCTTAATTAAGTTAATTAGTATTGCCTTTTTTTATTTGTATTTCATGTTGAGAAGTGTTATGAGGTTTGGAGACATCTGTAGTTTGAGAACATTTGTTCTTTGTATTTTCTTTCCAGAGGTTTTCTATTTTACCAAATCTGTTACATTCCAGCAGTAGTTTATGGGTTTGCATGTTCAGTAAGCTTCTAGTCCTGTACTGAAACCAATGAGCTGGTGAAAGCTCCTCAATGTTCAGAATTTTATGATGCTTTAGTGACAGAATGTTCCCCTTTTACTTTACAGCCTGCATACTTGGCAGCTCAGGTTAATCTCTGCTGATATCTATATTGCACAGGCAGCGTAGCCTGCAGCTCCTTTCATATTCACCAAGGTTTATATTAGCAGATATTCCAGGCAAGCAATCCCTTTTTCCTTTTGTTCTTTATAGGAATTTACTTCTAAACTTCATAATTTTATAGAACTGTTGGTTTTCTGCTGCATATCAGTGTAGGGTTTGGTTTGCTGTAGGGATTTCACTGTATTTTATACCAGCCCATGTCCTTCTCAGCCCATGCAATAGTGTAGCTATTAAAAATGCCATCAGCCTTTTCTGTGGATGTTGGCTCTTTTCCTTGACATGGAATTTTCATTGCATTTATTCATATTTTGGATATGAACAGGTCAACGTGGCTTTGTTCCCAAGGGAGGTTTTCTCCCCTTGCTGTGTGCATGCATGTGTTGCAGATCCCCACAGGCATAGGGGGTCACATCAGTAAAATAACTCAGTTAGCATCCTCTGCAGAGATTTACATTCAGTAAAATTGTGTGTGCAAAAGGCTAAGACTGTTAACTAAGTCTTGTAGGGTTTCATGTCAAATGTGGTTCTAAAGGCTTGCAGAACTAAACTGAGCTTTTGATTTGATAGATTCATAGAATCATCAAATGTTTCGGGTAGGAAGTGACCTTAAAGCTCATCCAGTTCCAACCCCCCGCCATGGGCAAGGACACCTCCCACTGGAACAGGTTGCTCAAGGCCTCATCCAGCCTGGCCTTGAACACCTCCAGGGAGGAGGCATCCACAGCCTCCCTGGGCAACCTGTGCCAGTGTCTCACCACCCTCACTGGAAAGAATTTTTCCTCTCCTTTCTAAATCTGCCCTCCTCAAGCTTCAATCCATTCCCTCTCATCCTATCACTACAAGCCCTTGTGAAAAGTCTCTTCCCAGCTTTCTTGTAAGCCCCCTTAAGGTACTAGCAGGCTGCTCTAAGGTCCCCCAAAGCCTTCTTTTCTCCAGGCTGAACTGCCCCAGGTCTCAGCCCATCCCCACAGGGGAAATGCTTCAGTTCTCTGATCACCTTCATGGCCACCTCTGGACCCGCTACCGTAGTCCCATGCCCTCTTGTGCTGGGGGCATCAGAACTGGATGCAGTAGTGTAAGTGAGGTCTCACCCAATCAGAGGAGGGCAGGAGAACCACCTCCTTTGTCTGGCTAGACAGTACCACTGATAAAAACAGTGCTATGATCACTTCATACTGCTGAAAAACCTGTTCAGATTTGTTTACTGTCCTGTGAAATGCTCTGGGCAAAGGTGCTGGGATTTTTCAAGTATTTAAAATGTAGTTGGTGGTTTATTACCCCCAAATCATGAACTCAGCTTTGCAGTCCTTTTTTGTAGTCCTTCCTGCAGTTCCCTCTGGAACTTTCTTGTAGTTCTTTCTAGTGGTTCCACAGAGATACCAGTAAAATGTAATATCAATGCCATGTGAAAGATTTATTTGACATCTGTAAGGTAATCATTAACAGAAGAACTAACTACTTTTTAATGCCATGTTGGTGTGGGTCTCTGGGTGCCTGTACTTTTTTCCCTGGCCTGCTTTCTGTGTAACTAATCCTTCTGCTTCTAACTCCCCTGGCTGATCCTCCAAACTCACCTTGCACGTAAGGCAAACTCTGGGATAAGGTAGAGGGGTGGGAAGAAGGTGGAAGGGTGGTTGGGAGCCCCTCCTGGGGGCTCTAGTTTCTGGGAGGGGTGTTGTGTTTCTGTATCATTTTTAACATGTATATTTCTCTATGTGGCTGTATGATTGTAAATATCTGCTTAAATATTGTGCTAAGATATAAATATAAAGCTTGATTCCTTAATTTCCAGCTCGTCTGAGTCTAGTCTGGGTGATTTCGTAAGAGTGGGGGTGGGTGGGTAACCCCCAAACCATCACAAGTGTAGAAGGGTTTTTGTGGTCTTCTGCCTGGAAATGCCTATGAAGACATCCACCTAACAGCTGTGTGATGTTTCCAGTGTTCTAGATAAGCAGTGGAGATGTCACAGGGCTGATGCAACTGCAAATACAAATTTAATAGGATTATTAACCTTCAGTTTCGTGCTAACCTGTCTGTAATATGGGTACCATGTTGGCCATGTTGTTTGAGAGTGTTTGGGAATGTAACTAACAGTGTTTGGGTTTACTTTTAAACAACTTTGGGCAGTGTTTGAAGCACTTACTTTATACTATCATCCTGGAGCTAAACACACAAAAATGGTTCTGGGATTAGTTTTCATTAACCCTTTCAGCCATCAGATGAGTTTCTGCCATCTGTCCTATTGGATGTCTGTGTGCCACAGCCATTTAAGAGAAATGCATTAAGTGTGATAGGACTGTCCAGACTGCCTGGATTTCCTTGTGCACACACAACTAACGTGCAAGATACTCCAGCTAGTTAAATATGCTTACAACTTACAGCAACTATATTGCACAGCTTGCGTCGCAGCTGTTAGGATTGCATTTGTCATCTTCATTGTGCAGTTTAAAGAGCCACCTGATGGAGGTAAAAAGTGTGAGGAAATATTCTGACGGCCTGGCTTATTAAACACAGATATTATTATTATTGTTATTTCATGCCCCCATCCTGGAATGTTTGGAAGAGACTGTTTTCAAGTGTTTTGAGAAGGTTTCTTTTCTTGCTCGGAACTAAAACCCAACCCAACCCTGTTCTTATTGCAGCTGGTTTTAGGAGAAGCTTCCGTCTTAGCAGAAAAGACAAGAAAACAAACAAGTCCATGTATGAGTGCAAGAAGAGCGAGCAGTACGACACAGCAGACATCCCAACGTACGAAGAAGTGGCAAAGTATAGGCGGCAGCCTGATGACAAATACAGGCTTGTAGTTTTGGTTGGTAAGTCGCTCGCTTTGTTCTTCACCAACAGAGGACAGCTGAGTATTAGCATAATGCCTACCACTCAGACTGTTGCAGGCTGCGTTGCCTGCTCTCACTGCTTGCCAGCAGGCCATGGTAAACAAGTCCATAAACCACCACAGGCCACAACTCACCGTGAGGGTCTCCAGAAATGACTCAGTATGAATTATACTGAAGCCGTTTATTGATCATTAGCAGCCCAAATTTGTACACTCAGCCAGCAGAGCACAGGCCTACACATCAGCATAATTAGTCAGGGATGACCCACCCCACATCTGCATAAGTACACACCTTGTTGTTCTCGTTAGCGAGGGTCTGTTATCTACCCCTTCTGAGGTAAGGTGCCCAGCTGCATGTGAGAACCAAGGTCTGTTCATACAAGGATCTGCCTGTTGTCTCTTCCCCTTCACTCCATTCCCACAGCTCTCCTGCACCTGCACCCCATAACTCTTCTGCATTCTGCCTTCCCACATAAAACATTTAGAGTGGATGGGGTCTTGGAATGTCTTCTGGTCCAGCCTCTTACTCAGCAGCGTTAAAACTGAGTTCAGAGCAGGTTGATGATGACAGCAACTTTGAGAATCTGTCTTCTCCTGTATTCCCACCTCACACCTCAGTAAAGAGGTGGGCTTCATCTTTTCAGTGGGTATCAGAAGGATGCTGGTGGTCACACTAAAGACATCTTCGAGCTAGACAAGCCCAGTTGCCTCAGCTTCTCCTCACAGGTCAGACAGAACATGTAAGTGGAGAGAAACAAAACCATCTACTCTGTTAGAAAAAACAAACAGATGAGTAAACAAAAAGGTACCTGGGAGATGGTCTTCTGCTGGCCAAGAACAGATGTAAATACAGCTGCAGAAGCTTTCTGTTCTTCTGCTGCCTGTCACACAGCATTTATTGTCGAGTCAAAATGCATTGCTTCCATCTTCCCACCACCAAAAAAAATAAGTACATCATCTTGGATTTTTCAGATGTAACCCCTGTGTTAACAGTGAGTGATGAGGAACCATTTTTACCAACACATAAGAGTCACAGAATCACAGAATGAAGCAGCTTGGAAGTGATCTCTAGGGCTCTCGAGTCCAACCTGTCGCCTAACCTTTCTAAGTAACTAAACCATGGCATTAAATGCCTCATCCAGCCTGCTTTTAAACACCTCCAGGGATGGCAACTCCACCACTTCCCCAGGCAGCCCATTCCAATGCCAATCACTCTTGCTGCAAAGGACTTCTTCCTAATGTCCAGCCTAAACCTGCCCTGGTGCAGTTTGAGGCTGTGTCCCCTTGTTCTGTCACTGAATGCCTGGCAGAAGAGACCAACCCTCACCTGGCTACAATCTCCTTTCAGGTAGTTGTAGCGAGCAATACAGTCTCCCCTGAGCCTTCTCTTCTCCAGGCTGAACACCCTCAGCCTCTCCTCACAGAGCTGTGCTCCAGGCCCCTCACCAGCCTTATTGCCCTTCTCTGGACACATTCAGGTACCTCAACATCTTTCTTAAATTGAGGGGCCCAGAAGGTCTCATTGCTGACTTTTCCCTTTGCCAGTAGCACTTGGGCTGATGCTTCATTAGGAAAGTTTCCTCCATTCTGAAAGCAGCAGAGCACAGAAATACGACCCTCTATCAGGGGCTGTTATGAACTGTTGAGTAGCTGTGTTTTTATATCGCTCACATCCAAGGGAACCTTAAATTTAGTTTTTAATAAACAGTTTTGTCACTTGCCAGCACTAAAATTCAGCCACCTACTAGTGTGATCACTCTGAGATTGGGGGCTCTATACAACCAGTAATAACATGGGTGAGATGACTTTACAGTTACATCAACAGAGCGCAGCGCACAAGTGTGATAACTTGGCTTTTGGTAACAAATTGCATATGTCTGATCTGAGGAATACCTAGAGGTTTTGTTTGATTTCTGTTGCAATAAATCAAATGAAGAAAGTGTGCTTACTCAGTAACAAAAGCAGGTCAGAAATTTATTGCAGGCTTCAATAATTCTAATGTGTGTGGGTTTTTTTTTTTCCTCTGGATATTAAGAGCAGCTCACGTCTGGCCAATACCATAAAAATGTCTTGGGCAAAATGTGGAAAAACTAGCAGAGCTAAGCAATGCAGGTAGGGGAGAAGCAAACACGTGGAAGAACCTTTTTGTGTGCCAGTGGCAGCATTCAGTGTGATCAAATGGGAGAAGTGGCTGGAGAGCTGTCTGGTGGAAAAGGACCTGGGGGTTGTTGGTGGACAGCCGGCTGAACGTGAGCCAGCAGTGTGCCCAGGTGGCCAAGAAGGCAAACAGCATCCTGGCCTGGATCAGAAATGGAGTGACCAGCAGGAGCAGGGAGGTGATCATGTCCCTGTACTCAGCACTCATGAGGCCACTCCTCGAGTACTGTGTCCAGTTTTGGTCACCACAGTATAGGAGGGACACTGAGGTGCTGGAGGGGTGCAGAGAAGGGCAGTGAGGCTGGGGTGGAGTCTGGCAAATGTGACCTGTGAGGAGCAGCTGAGGGAGCTGGGGTTGTTTAGTGTGGAGAAGAGGAGGCTGAGAGGGGACCTTATTGCCCTTTACAGCTACCTAAAAGGAGGTGGTAGTGAGGCTGGAGCTGGTCTCTTCTCTTGAATTACTCATGATAGGACAAGAGGAAAGGGCCTCAAGTTGTGTCAGGGGAGATTTAGGTTGGATGCTGGGAGGAAGTTCTTTCCTGAGCACAGGCTGCCCAGGGAGGTGGTGGAGTCACCATCCCTGGAGGTGTTTAAAAGGAGAGTGGATGTGGCACTTGAGGCTGTGGTCTGGTGATGAAGGCTGCTGGGATGAAGGTGAGACTGGCTGATCCTGGTGGTCCTTTCTAACCACAGCGATTCATAGTGATTAGCTGTTGTACTGAGGGCTTTGGTTTAGTCGAGGGCTTGTCAGAGTGAAACTAATGATTGGACTCGATGAGCCTGAAGGGCTTTTCCAATCCAAGCCATTCTGTGATTTCTGTGATTTGGATGTTAATATTAGGAAACAAAGGAACAGGTAATTAATTCATAGTTGTCATTAGTGGAGGCACCAAATGGCTGTTGTGTGATCACAGGCTCACAGGATGTTAGGGGTTGGAAGGGACCCAAAGAGATCATTGAGTCCAACCTCCCTGCCAGAGCAGGACCATACAATCTAGCTCAGGTCACAGAGGAACACATCCAGACAGGCCTTGAAAGGCTCCAGAGAAGGAGACTCCACAACCTCTCTGGGGAGCCTGTTCCAATGCCCTGTGACCCTGCCAGTCAAGAAGTTCCCCCTTGTGTTGAGGTGGCACCTCCTGTGCTGAGCTATGTGTTGTGCTGTGTGTTATGCTGAGCTTTTACTGCTGGAAGATTTTTGTTGGTTTTTTTTTGTTTTAGGTTTGGTTTTGTTCTTTTGACAACTTTGGAATGGAAATTTCTTTTGGTTTCCTTTTCAATAAGGCCAGCCTAATTTACAGAATGCAGATTGCACACTCAGTATTTTTTAGCACCCTGCAGTGTGAGATGTACTGCTCTCAGGTTTAGATGTATTAGTTTGTCGAGGTTTTACTTTGTCTGCATATGCAGACTCATGAAGTTAAGTGCTCCACATCCCTGGGGCTAAAGCAGCAGATCATTAGAAGCAGAAGCTCCTGCTGTACTTTTAGGTGTTGTGAATATGTCTGCTAAAACTAAAAATCATCCAAAACAATGTCACCAGTTGTCTTCTGGTAATTTACTCTTCCCAGGCTGCCAACAATTCCTTGAAGTCTTTCTGCCTTCACAAATACTGCCTGCATGCTAAGTGTGATACCTTGCAGCCCTGTCAGGCAAACACAGAATAAGTTAATATGAAACACATTATTTGGACACTAGAATTTTCATTTCACAGAATCACCATGGTTGGAAAAGACCTCTATGATCATCAAGTCCAACCATTATCTAACTCTACCAGGGCCACTACTACACCATATCCGTAAGTGCCACGTCTAGACAGCTTTTAAATCCCTCCAGGGATGGTGATTCAACCGCTTCCCTGAGCAGCCTGTTCCAGTCTTTGATAACCCTTTTGGTGCAAAAGTTTTTCCTGATGTGTGATGGTTTGGCTATTACCTGCCCCCCGCCCCCACACACACTTTTTATTTCCCTCAGTAAAATATTTCAGTTAGTCTCAAACCAGCACATGATGTTTAACCAAAACCTCTCCTGGTGAAACTTGATGATGTTTCCTCTTGTCCTGTTAGTTCCTTTCAGGGAGTTGTAGAGTGTGAGGAGGTCCCCCCTCAGTCTCCTTTTCTTCAGACTAAACAACCCCAGTTTCCTCAGCTGCTCCTCATAAGACCTGTTCTCAAGACCCTCCTGCCTGAGCAAACAGCTGGGGCTGGGCCAGGGCACAGCTGAATATTGATGATCACAGAATCACACAGATCCTGCGTGCCTGGAAACCACACATCTCCATTAACGAGGCAACAGTCACAGAATCACAGAATGTTAGGGGTTGGAAGGGACCTCTGGAGATGGAGTCCAACCCCCTCTCAAAGCAGAATCACGTATGGCAGGCTGTGCAGGAACACATCCAGGTGGGTTCTGAAAATCTCCAGATAAGGAGACTGAAGGGGCCAGAGGAGCACAGTTTTTCTTGCCTGAAAGTCAGGACAGATGTGCCACGTGCTCTGAGTTTACATGGAGCAGTGCCCTCTCAGCCAGGGCTTTCTCAAGGGCAGGGCTAAGACAAAGCAAGGTCAGCACTGCCAAACCATGAGCACACATCCTGCAGGATGAGCGCTGAGATGTGCCTGCAGGGTTCTCACCAGAGGCATGCAAAGCCTTTCAGGTGCTGCAGTCACCTGTGCTGACGCACCTGTCTTTAGTGGGCAGTGCTGGAAGCAAGCACCAGAGGTGTACCCATGAAGGTTTCTCGAGTCCAAATTGTGTTCAGATTCATATTCATTAGGAGCTGGCATCTTTCCATGCCACACTGGCGTGAAAAGACAGCTCAGAATAGAAGTGCACATTAGACTGTGGAGATGTAGTGTGGAAATGAGCACACTGGGTGGTGTTGCAAATTAGAAACTGACCTTCAGCAGCCATGTGCTACAGCTCTGAGGACTTTGCAAAGACAGCACTGAAAAAAGAAGAATCCACACCTTCCTGTAGTTCAATTTAAAGAGGATTTTTAAATGGTGATCTGGAAAGAGAGTAGCAATCAGGTTGTGGTCTGGAAAGACATTTCATCTAAGTTTCCAGAACCTCTGTCACAGGTAGCATGGCCTGGGTTCTTTAATCTATAAATACAACTAAGAGCATATTGTTGATTTGACAGCATGTAGACTGAGGAAATGCTGTTTGTGTAGACTTGATGGAAAAGATGTTTTGCTGGAATGGAATGCAATGATTTTATTTTTTTACTTTGAATTCTACTTGCTTCATTCTGCTTTGCTAGGATGTAGTGTAGCATGGGCATGCTGGCAGACGAGAAGCTCAACAGGAGCCAGCAGTGTGCACTTGCAGCCTGCAGGGACAACCAGAACCTGGTCTGCAACAGAAGTGTGGCCAGCAGGTCAAGGGAGGTGATTCCTCTACTCTGCTGTGCTGAGACCTAACCTGGAGTACTGTATCCAGTTCTGGAGCCTTCATTAAAAGAAGGATGTGGAGATGCTGGAGCATGTCCAGAGAAAGGCCGCGAGGATGCTCAGAGGGCTGCAGCAGCTCTGCTGTGAGGACAGACTGAATGAGTTGGGGCTGTGCAGTCTGGAGAAGAGGAGGCTCCCAGGTGACCTTCTTGTGGCCTTTCAGGATCTGAAGGGGGCCTACAGGAAAGCTGAGGAGGGACTTTTTAGGCTACCAGGGAGTGACAGGACTAGGGGGAATGGAGCAAAGCTGGAGGTGGAGAGATTTAGACTGGCTGTGAGGAGGAAATTGTTCAGCATGAGAGTGTTGAGAGGCTGGAATGGGTTGCCCAGGGAGGTGGTTGAGGCCCCATGGCTGGAGGTGTTTAGGGCCAGGCTGGATGAGGCTGTGGGCAGCCTACTCTAGGGTAGTTTGTCCCTGGGCATGGCAGGAGGATTGGAACTGTCTGATCCTTGTGGTCCCTTCCAACCCTGACTGATTCTATGATTCTAGTGTGCATCTGAATGAATTTCCCTTTTAACATCTCTATTTGCTCTAAGTAGCTAAACTCTTTTTATTATCCCCATACCACGTTGCTCTCCTCTGCAGACATGCACCAGCAGAGGCTGCTGTGCACCATATTAAGTAAACATTTATACATACTGATGGGCTGATTTACAGGCAAGGTCAGAGATGTGGCTTGAAATGTAGATGTGTGTTTGACTTAGGTAAACATCTAAAAATTATAAGTGCAGAAAACTGGATTTTACAGAGGGACCACGGTCTGGGGGTAGCAGCAATGTAGCAAGTGTTTGCTTTTCATCATTGTGTGTTTCTAACACCAGACAGGACAGATAGCAGTTTTTAACAGTAGGCAGCTGAAGGTGCTGAAGCACTGGGAATTAACCAATAGAGCACTGCTTCATTACAATGGTTGTTAGGTTTTGTATTTCTAATGTCTAATGCTGTCTCTGTTAAGAAGCACTGCATGCATAGATGTGTCACTTCTACTAGAAGGGACAGAATTGTTCCTTAAAACCACATGTATTATCCCTGTGCTGTGTGGGATGTGGTTCCAGGGACTCACTGTCCTCTGTGTTCTGCTGTTGACTTGGCTCTGTGGAAGTGAAGCCAGTGCATTGCTACGATCACATGAGCATGCAGAGCTCAGCTCCCCTCACACACACAACACCGTGGCCACACCATGAAAGGGACCAGCAGCCTGCAGCCCAGCATGATAGGTTGGACTGGATGATGTTGGAGGTCTCTTCCCTTGGAGGTCTCTTCCAACCTGGTTGATTCTGTGATTCTATGAAGGGCTCCTAGGGGCAGGCAATGATTGTCCATGGAGCCTTGGAGACCTCACAGGACAGAGTTTCCTCACTGACACCTAAAGCACTGAAAAATGGCTGAGTTAGTGACAACCCAGAAGGCAAGAGGAATGCCTGTGCATAGCCTCTGAGACAGCAGTGCTCAAGTAGAGGTGGTCTTCTGCTTCCATGCAGTCTTTGTTTCTTCCTGCCATCATCTTTCCAAGAGTGGTCTCTCTTTGGCAGCTGGATGAAGAAAACACTTGCTTTGGACCAGGTCGGACAGCATGCAGGAGACAAGCATAGCTTGAAATAAAATGGACATCAAATAAACCCAAATATCCTAAATGGGTTGTGACCTGGAAAGTGCTACCCTTTCTTGTTCTCACTGGGCTATGACACCTTGACCCAGTCAACCGAGGTGGCTGGTGACAGCTACAGCCAGTCAGTGGCCAGGTGGTATTTCTGCCTGCAGCCTGGAAGGCTGGAAGGAGCAGTGCTCCCTGGGTGGAGGGAGAAGGTGGGAGCAATGCTTCTCAGGGGAGTCTGGTGCAGGCTGCTGGAGGGAGTGAGGAAAAGGCCATGCTGACACATGGAGTGCAGATGATTTGGGGGGAACTTTGTGCCTGCCAGCTGCAGTCTTCTTGTCTGGGAATTGAGGATATTCTGGCAAAATAAATAGCCAAACCAGATTCTGTGCTGGAAAGCCTCACTTGAGAGCTCAGGGGTCTGCACTCTGAGGCTGGAGATAGGTAGCTATTGAGAGTAGTCACGGTAGAAGAGAAAGTGAGCTTTGCTGTCAACTTTTTTTGCTGATTTTCCCTCAGTAATGAAGTCAGAGCAAAGCAATTGCAAGCTGCATCCCCTGAAGTTTGTCAGGGTTCTGTATTCTAGGAGAGGCTGGAACCACAGGCATTTCCAAATGACTCTGTTTAAGAGCCAGTGTATGTTACAGCTCTCTGCTGCACACCTTATCTCAGAGAGCACTGAGACCTGAAGACAAGGGAGACCCAGCTGCTGGGAAACAGCACAGGTTTGGTTTTTCTTCTTTTCTTCCAGGTCCTGTTGGGGTTGGACTGAATGAACTGAAAAGGAAACTGTTGATCAGTGACACCCAGCACTACGGGGTGACGGTGCCACGTAAGTAAAATCACACTTCTCTTCCCTTAAAGCTGTGCCTTCATTGTTAGCCTTTGTTGTTGCATTACCTTAAGGCACTTCCAGGTCTGGGTCTTTAAATGCCTGCTTGGCATCCAAATAACTTTTCTAATTTTTCAAAGTGCTGCTGCAGTTGTATTTTAAATAGCATTGATTAAAGTGATAGGAGTGTTTGGCTCAGAGGCACTGCAGTAGACTTTTAGTACAAGTTTAACATGATTAATGTCAGTGAGGTTTAGTAAATGAAACTCAGCTGAAGAACACCCTGGATTTGGCTGTAAAGCAGTGAAACATGCTCTGGTAGCAGTGCTTGCTTTCAGCAAAATAGCCTGGGTGCATTAGACTGGCTGAAAAATGAAGACTGATGATAAACAGTTGAATCCTGTGAATAAATTAATTAAAGCCCTTTGATTAGCTTTAAAAAAGTTGGGGATTTTGGGGGTTTTTCTCTTCCTCCTGACCAAGTAGTGTGATTTTTTTTCCCCCCTAACATTGAACAGCATTGTGCTGTATGAAGTTCTACAGCACTTTATTGGATTTTCTTTAATGTGGAGAACTTGACAGTTTTAGGCTTTCATTTCTTGATTTACTTTACACTTGTACTTGAGCCTCATGTAGGAATCCCTCGAAGATAGGTTGCCCAGGGAGGCTGTGGATGCTCCTTCCCCGAAGGTGTTCAAGGCCAGGTTAGATGAGATTCAAACTGGATGTTTGGAAAGGGTTCTTTGCAGTGAGGGTGGTGAGATACTGGCACAGGTTGCCCAGGGAGGTTGTGGAGCACAGAATCACAGAATGTGATCAAAGATCACATTCTGTGATTCTGTGCTCCACAACCTCCCTTAAGGTGTTCAAAGTCAGGCTAGATGAGGCCTTGAGCGACCTGTTCTAGTGAGAGGTATCATAGTATCACCAAGGTTGGAAGAGACCTCACAGATCATCAAGTCCAACCCTTTACCACAGAGCTCAAGGCTAGACCATGGCACCAAGTGCCACATCCAATCCTGCCTTGAACAGCTCCAGGGATGGCGACTCCACCACCTCCCCGGGCAGCCCATTCCAGTGTCCAATGACTCTCTCAGTGAAGAACTTTCTCCTCACCTCAAGCCTGAATTTCCCCTGGCGCAGCCTGAGGCTGTGTCCTCTTGTTCTGGTGCTGGCCACTTGAGAGAAGAGAGCAACCTCCTCCTGGCTACAACCTCCCCTCAGGTAGTTGTAGACAGCATCCCTACCTATGGCAGGAGGTTGGAACTGGATGACCTTTGAGTTCCCTTCCAAGCTAAACCATTCCATGATTGTATTCTATATGGTTCCAGAATTCTGAATATGGGAGATGTTGTCACAGGTCTATTTCAAGTGCAGACATTCTGTAAATCTATGAATGAACCTATTCTATACATAGATGAATGGATCAGGTAGAAAAGAAAAAAAGATTACATTTGGTTTGGGCAAATAATTTCATTTGCACATACTTGCTTCAGCTGGGTACTGAAAACAACAACACCAAAAAGCCAGATGTTCCCAAATATTTAACACGTTGAAGCACATGCAACCGTTTGCCCAGAAATATGCCTCTAAATATTGCCAGTATTCATCAAGCTGCCTTCTCTCTTTTCTCTTCCAAATTTGTGGTTATAATATGAAAATAAACACATGAAGAAATCCGTCTCCCTGAAATGCAGTAAGTCAGGAGTTGGAGGGGAGAGCTGGGGTTCTTGTCTTGGAAATGTTCCTCTTTTGTGCCAGCCTAAGAAGACTGTGTGCTATCAAATGGCACTCCAGATTGTGTTGCTGCAAGCAGGTTGTGTTTGATCATATGTGGCAGACACTATGTGATGCTGTAACCTACAGCTTGTATTAAATAGGACTTCTGAATGGGTTCGTTAAGCGCAAGTGGCAACCCCACAAATAAGTTTCACTCATAAGCACAAATTTTATACTTAGTACTTCGGTACCTAAGGACATCAGATAGTTAGAGTGAGTCCAGAGGAGGGCCACAAAGATGATCAGAGGACTGGAGCACCTCTGCTCTGAGGACAGGCTACAAGAGTCGGAGCTCAGCAGCCTGGAGAAGAGAAGGCTTCAAGGAGACCTTATGGTGGCCTTCCAGTATCTGAAGGAGACCTGCAGGAAGGCTGGGGAGGGGCTATTTATAAGGTCTTGTAGTAACAGAATGAGGGGTAATGGGTTTAAACTGGCAGAGGGAAGATCCTAACTGGATGTTAGGAAAGGGTTCTTTGCAGTGAGGGTGGTGAGACACTGGCACAGGTTGCCCAGGGAGGTTGTGGAGCACAGAATCACAGAATCTGATCTTTGATCTTTGATCACATTCTGTGATTCTGTGCTCCACAACCTCCCTGGAGTTGTTCAAGGCCAGGCTGAACAAGGCCTTGAGTGACCTGTTCTAGTGGGAAATGTTCCTGCCTATGGCAGGGGGCTGGAACTGGATGATGCTTGAGGTCCCTTCCAACCTAAACCATTCTATGATTCTACTTGGTGGTACAAAGTGTTAACGCTACAAGGCTAGAGAAAGAAAGAGCAATTCCCTTTTGGTCGCCAGAAAAAGCACTGAAACATAAAATTCACACCCCATTTTTTTATTATGGTGCTTCAGATGCCATAGGTGCAAGTCTTGTTAGTGAACATCTTATAAATCAGGTTGGTGAGCTTCGTTTCCCTTTATGGTCTCATATGCTAATATGTTTAACAAGTGGTGAGGCTTGGGTAATTGTTATGGACTGCTGCCCCTTTTATTATTCAGCTGTCCTCGTTTTATTGCATTTTTCCACTAGTTATTGAAAATGATGATCCCATACTGGTCCAGTAAGGTTTTTTTTTTAACCCTGCTTTTCCTACATGCTTTGAAAACTCACTCCTGTCATGTGCTTCTGTGCTGCTCACAAGATCCAGAGCAGCCCGATGTCCATCAGAAGTGAGAGAACTGCTGCGCCGAGTGTTACACAAGGCTTGTGTGGCTTTTCACTGTTTCCTGAGCTGGTTTGCATTATGTTGTTTTGTGCTTCTTTTCCTTTTTTTTTTTTCTTTCCCTTAATTTTTGTTGTTGTTGTTCATTTAATGAAACTGCAGACACGACCCGTCCAAGGAGAAGCCAAGAAAGTGATGGTGTCGAATACATTTTCATTTCCAAGCACTTGTTTGAGACAGACGTGCAGAATAACAAGTATGTTGAAGAGCTTTTAACTGAAACCACTGTTAAAGCAATGGCTTCGTTATAAAATGGGGCTGGTTGTAATTTTAGATAATTAAGTCTGTGTGCATGTAGGTTGCAGTGATTTGGAGATGTGTTAAAATAACATTTTGATATATAAGCAGTTCAAAGAAGCTGGCAAAAACACCAAGTTACCAAAAAAAAAACCTCATAAAGCAATATGTGCAAGCATGAATGTTTTTAAGCTTCCAAGTACTTCAGGTCCTCAGGACACTGAAATTATAGCTGTTCAGTGTAAGGAGCATTCTTTTAATAGAGCATCATCTATCATAGCAATAAAGCATTGTGGCTCTAGGAGTAGGGAGTGAGGGTGGGACTGGAAGTGCTGCAAACATACCTGAGTCAATGTTTGCATAGTTCTGCTCTCTTTCAGACCAGGCACTTCCTCTGCTTTTGAATTTGGAGATCTACAGTGAAGCCTTTGCCTGCAAACCCTCCAGAAACGAAACTAAACTAAAATGAAGACAGTGGTAGCATCGTGTTCTCTAGCAGCCTGTAAAATGCTCTACCTTGAAATTCTGCCCCAGTTTTTCAGAGGGCAAAAGTGTATTAGACACAAAGCTGTGGGTTTTATTGAAGCTTCAAACTGTGGTTTGCTCTCCTGGCAAATAGCACTTGCGCTTTTATAGCACATAACCAGCCGCCTTGGTTCCATTAGCACCGCTGTCGCTCCTCCTCCTCTTCTGAGACAGAGAATTTGGCTGTTCTGTAGTGTGCAATGAAATTTCAGTAGTTTCTATTGTTTAGCTTATCCACTGTTTTATTACATTGCATTAGTTCAGAAAAAGAGGTGATGGAAAACATTAGTGGGCTGTTGGACTGGAGTACTTTTTTCTCTTTAACTGAAACACAAGCAGGTGTTACTGATTTGAAAGTGGTCAAGTGGAAGATCTCTTAACATTGACATGCTGAAGTACTTGACAGCATTTCCTTTATAGAACATGGTAAAACTCTCATGTAGAGTAAAATATTTTTCCTCCTGAATTAGATCTCATAAACCAAACTGATAAGATTGCTTTGTTGGCTTTATTTTCATTTTCTGGAGTAAATGGAAGTAATTCCATTCTTTTTTCCCCCTCTTCACCTTCTGCCACAGGTTTATTGAGTATGGCGAGTACAAGAACAACTACTATGGCACGAGCTTAGACTCTGTGCGATCAGTTTTGGCTAAAAACAAAGTCTGCCTGTTGGATGTGCAGCCTCATGTAAGTAAGCACATCTTTTGGAGTCTTGTAGTTCCTCACACTCTGTGTTGATAGTCTAGGGAAAACACTGATTCTTAAACAGACTGAAAGAGTTGGGACTGTTCAGTCTGGAGAAGAGGAGGCTCCCAGGTGACCTTATTGTGGCCTGTTGGTATCTGAAGGGGACCTACAAAAAAGCTGGGGAAGGACTTTTCAGGCTATCAGGTAGTAACAAGATTGGGGGGAATGGAGTGAAGCTGGAGGTGGGTAGGTTCAGCCTGGATGTGAGGAGGAAGTTGTTCAGCATGAGAGTGGTGAGAGACTGGAATGGGTTGCCCAGGGAGGTGGTTGAGGCCCCATCCCTGGAGGTGTTTAGGACCAGGCTGGATGAGGCTGTGGGCAGCCTGCTCTAGGGTAGGGTGTCCCTGGGCATGGCAGGGGGGTTGGAACTAGATGCTCCTTGTGGTCCCTTCCAACCCTGAGTGATTCTATGATTCTAAAATGCATATTATTCCCCATTGAATGACAGTCAACTGGGCTTGCTGGGTCTCTTTATCACAGCAAGGCTCTCTGAAAGGAGTGAAGGAAACTTCAATCCATATTGGCAAGTATTTAGCTTGGCAATTAATGGAATTGGAATCTTGAAGTGTAATACCAAAGATTTAATTAGAAAATGCTCCTAGATTTCCATTTGTCTTTCTGTTGGTTTGGGTTAGAGGTTCTCTCTGAAACTTGAGTTTCAGAATGGCCTTTAGCAACCACCCAGCCCATCAGCTCTCTCTCACATGTGCAACCAAACTGGTTATGCCAAGGTTTTACTTGTAGGGGGGACATGAGTCAAGGTCTGCACTAAAAGTGATGTTGGCTGGATAATTGTTAAGAACATTTCTTTCTAAGCCACTTGTTCTTTCATTGACCTTGTTTTTCAACCTTGCTAAATAACTCCACTGGGAATCTCTATGCTACTAATAACCACAGTACTTCCAGGAGCTGGACTAGTTTGTTTAACCCAGGCAAAGTATTTCTTCTCCAGGCATGGCTAGCCTGTGACTTCTGAATCTCTGCATCTTGTGACCAGTTCTTGGGGCAGTTTTGGATGTGAGACTGTGCCCTAAGAGCAGGACAGGGGGGGCTGTGGTGGCAGAGAAGTGGCCAGGGAAGCCAGGCCCCACACTCAGGGAGGAGGGGAGCTGGGCAGGGGCTCCTGTGGCTGATATTGTGTCCAGCACAACTGTTTTCCAGTGAAGCCAAAAATTCTCCTGGGGATCCAGACTCATGAGCCATCTTGGGATCCCACTGTCTGACACAGCAGGGCAGAAAGCAATCAGAACACAAGACTTATCTCTAACTCCATGCCATGGCAGCATTCAGCTGACTCAGAGCAGGGAGTAACGTGGAACAAACATATCTGAAAAGACAAATCATTGACATGCTCTGACCAGGTGCCCAGGCATCTTTTCCCACTGCTCTTCATGGGCACAGAATGTGTTCTTCTTAATAAAGTGTGTTGAGCTTTTCCTCCTCTCCTGAACGTGCTGCTGCTCCCCCCGCATCCTCCCACTGCTGGTGGCACTGGTGTCACAGCCTAGCCTTTGCTGGACTAGTAGAGTCTTCCAGCAAGCCATGCAGGAATCAGGAGAAATGGTCACCCTTGGAGGTATGGTTTGCTGTCTTTCTTGTGAGAATTCTCCTTATACGAATCATAGAATCAGCCAGGTTGGAAGAGACCTCCAAGCTCATCCAGTCCAACCTAGCACCCAGCCCTGTCCAGTCAACCAGACCATGGCACTAAGTGCCTCATCCAGGCTTTGCTTGAACACCTCCAGGGACGGCAACTCCACCAGCTCTCTGGGCAGCCCATTCCAATGCCAATCACTCTCTCTGGCAAGAATTTCCTCCTGTTATCCAGCCTATGCCTCCTCTGTCACAACTTGAGACTGTGTCCCCTTGTTCTGTTGCTGCTTGCCTGGGAGAAAAGACCAACCCCCAGCTGGCTACAACCTCCCTTCAGGTAGTTGTAGGCAGCAATGAGGTCACCCCTGAGCCTCCTCTTCTCAGCACACCCCCAGCTCCCTCAGCCTCTCCTCACAGGGCTGTGTTCCAGGCCCCTCACCAGCTTTGTCACCCTTTGTCACCCATGTCAATCAGCAAAGCAGGGTGACAGCAAAAGGCAGATAGCCTTCCAAGAGTGCTCTAAGGATTTATTTTGGTTAGTGAAGGTTCTTTTCTTATGGTAAATGTCATTGTGTGAAATTAATTAATTAAAATCCTTCCTCTTCCCAGACAGTGAAACACTTACGGACATATGAATTTAAACCCTTTGTCATATTTATAAAGCCTCCTTCGCTTGACCGCTTGAGAGAGACCAGAAAAAATGCCAAGATTATTTCAAGTAAAGATGATAAGGGAACTGCAAAACCCTTTACAGTAAGTAGAGTTACAGACAGTAAAACGTGAGAGTTGTCAAGAGTTTTGTTAGGGTGGTTTACCCTGAACGCAGAGGTGATCCCTGCATCATCCCCGCACTGTAATCTAGCACATGCTGATAGCAAGCTGAAACTAAAAGTAAATGGAGAAGAGCCATGAGTATGATCAGAGGACTGGAGCACCTCTCCTGTGAGGGCAGGCTGAGACAGTTGGGATTGTTCAGTCTCAAGAAGAGAAGACTCCAAGGAGACCTTGTTGTGATATTCCAGTATCTGAAAGGGGCTGCAAGAAAGCTGGTGAGGGACTTCTTAGGGTGTTGGGTAGTGATAGGACTGGGGGGAATGGATCCAAGCTAGAGGAAGAGAGATGTAGATTAGACGTTAGGAAGAAGTTCTTCACCATGAGGGTGGTGAGACACTGGAACAGGTTGCCCAAAGAGGTGGTGGAAGCCACATCCCTGGATGTTTTTAAGGCCAGGCTGGATGTGTCTCTGGGCAGCCTGATCTAGTGGAAGGTGTCCCTGCCCGTGCCAGCAGGGTTGGAACAGGATGATCCTTGAGGTCCCATCTAACCCTGACAGTTCTGTGATTCCATGAAACTTTGAGTGTATCATCACAGTAAACAGCTGGAAACATTTTTCCACTGGTACAGCTAACAGAAAACATCTCTGTAATTACCACACAGTGACTAATTGTGTCACTGCAAGGGGAGAGATAAAAGAATTGCTTGTTGAGCAAAGTCAGCTTGTGAGAATGCTCTCAGAGATCACTTATCATGGCAATTTCTGTAATGATTTTTCAATTAAAAGCAGAGTTTCTATCTCCTGGTGAGATGAGAACTAAGCAAGTAGCTTTGCATTTACCACAGAGCGAGTTGTGTGATGTTGCTCTGGTCTGACTACACCTTGCACTGGTCTTGCTAGGAAGAAGACTTCCAAGAGATGATTAAATCTGCCCACGTGATGGAGAGCCAGTATGGGCACCTTTTTGATAAGGTGATAGTCAACGATGACCTCGCTGCAGCTTACAGTGAGCTTAAAACAACCTTTGACAGGTTGGAGACTGAGACCTTCTGGGTTCCTGTCAGCTGGCTACACTCTTAACAGCATTTTAAACAGACAAAACATAAGCTGTGTTCAGCATCAAGGTATGGTTAGGTGTTACTTGATGGCTGTTTTCTTGGTAAGAGGGCTTTCTAACTCTACCTGAGCAGCAGGTACACTCTTCATGCACTTGGAACTCATCTTGTTTTCCTGTGTCTTCACTCCTGCCCACAATTTTGGAGTAGAACAGTCAGATTAAACCGAAGTTTTACACTGCTCCATAAAGTGAGCTAATACTAGTGTAACAAAACTGCCAAACATCTCTTTATCATCCTCTGTGTATTTCCAAGGTAAGCTTTTTTAATGGAGAGTTTGCAGAAGATCCTAATTAATGCTGGAGTTCAGCACTTTGATGGTTTTAAGCGTAACGGCTCCCATAAAGAGCATCAGCACTTGGAAGTGATTAGTCCTTAAGTGCTTGAGAAAACTAAAATAGGCAAAAGTGACCAACATTTTTATGAGGAAGACATCATAGTTTAATTATGTACCAAGATAATTGATGTGAACCTTGTCTTATCTGTTCAACGTGATGTTAGGATTCCTTTGCACTTACAGAGTCACAGAAAGGGAGATGTATTCAGTGGCTTAATGGTGTAACACTCTGCTGGGAGCATGAATGGGTTGGAACTTTCCATGGCACAACCAAGAAAACTCACAGGAATATGTATTTAAACAGGGGAAAAGTGAGTTACTATGTATATAACTTCAAAGCCTTTGGGATTAATCTGCAAAATCAGGGGCAAAATTATATGATCAGCAACAAAGTAGAGAGTAATTTTTTTCCCCCCATTTTAATTCACTTAAATTATTTTTGGCATCCTTTACAACAGTTCTCCCAGCAGAAATTTGCAAACAGTTGGTGAGGATGCCTCAGAGATCTGGGAAGCACTTGCAAGAGATTATTTTTCTGTATTGTTTACTACATAGTGATATTTTTGGTAGCATAACATACTTTGTCTCCACTCCAAAGTTAATTAGCGATGTAGACCTCGCTGTACAAAAATATCCTTGTCACTGGTCAGACACAGTTGGAAACCTCATTTTAAGATCTGATGTGGCAGTGTGTTCAAATGTATATTAGATGATGTATTTTTAATATAGATAATTTAGTATTTTATTTACTACTGATATGCAGGAAGCGAGTACAGCTGTAAAGACCAAGTAACACCTGTGTGTTGTGTTGTGAATCTGTCTTGTTAAGTACAGACTGTGGATAGGAACTTGCTGCCTTCAGGTCGTCCTGTCTGTGGCATTGGAACAGGAAACCATGTTTCATGGCAACCTGAAAAGAGCATATAGCTGTCTTGTTTAAGGACAGAAGAATTTAGTGAAGCTGGATATATTTATGAAAGGGTTGAAAAAGGGATGTTCAGTTCTTACATTTCTTGTCAGTGTGATCATTTGCTGAAGAGCTTACTGAGTCTGTCCCTGTAAATGGAGCTCAACATTCCATGTAAATATTTTATTTTAGTTCCTACACTGATGAAGCCATCAGATGTTGTAGTTTTATTCTCAATGTGTATTTAATGTGTGGGTCGTTGCATTTGGCTTAGAGTCCTATAAAACAAGCGAAATGGAAGGAACAACAGCAAAATCTCCAGGAGTCTGGAAATGTTTATGCAGGAGTTATAGATGTCCTGAATCCCAGTAGGGATACACACTCTGCTTGAAATGCTCTAATGTAACTTTTGTCAAATTTCACCCCTTTTCCTGGTGGACTTAAACTTTTTTTTTTTTTTGTAACATAAATAAAATGTTGTTGATTAAATGAATTGCACCAAAATTGTGTGAGTTGAGAAAATGTTTTCTTTGCTTTTGTTTTTTTAATTGCTGGAAATCAAACTGTTTCAGGGCATCTGGAATTCAGTGGGTCTTTTTACCCAAGGCACCAAGTGCCCTCACCATCTCTTGCCATGAAACCAAACTGAGAAGGCACTCAGCATCTCTCAGGATTTGGCTGTTTCCAGCAAGAGGGGCTTTAGTGCTTGCAGAAACACTCTTAACGCTGCTCCTAACCTGGGCTGTCACACAACATTAGCGTACAATAACACTCATGTAAGAGACCTGCTTTTCTCTTTAAGAACTAGAGTAATCTGCAAACTCCCTGGTAGAAAGAGTTCTAGCTGTCCTGCAGGCTGTTCTTCTTGTCCTTTTGAAATTGATTTCATTCCCATTCCTGGCTCGGTGTGGTCTAGGAGGACCCTCTACGCAGTTTGCTGTGCAGGGCAGCAGGACGCTGTGCAGCGCTTCGCTGCGTTCACAGAGAGCTGACCCTCTGCTCCTCAGCACAGTCCTGCCAAGAGTTTCCTAGACAGATGGCTGCCTGCCCCAACTCCAAGCCAGGAGCTAATTCCTGAATTGTAACACCTGCAAAAGAAAGGGAATCACAAAAGCATAAATCCAACCAACAGAGCATGGTGTGCGCAGAGTCTTTCAGGAGTGAGAAAGAGTTTTAATGCAACTACTGTTTTGTTCTTGAAAATCATTATAACAGTGTTAGCTTAAAGCAGAGTAAATCTTAGCTGTGAGCCTCTGTGAGGTGGAAATGATAGCAGGTCAAGGCAGAAAAATGCCTTAGCCCAACAGCCCTGCTTATCATGATGGACACTGAGCCAATGTGCTGAATTGTTCTGGGATACCAAGGTGGGGGGAGTACGGAGATTGTTCCATTGACTCCTAAGAATTTGGAAACAAAGACAACCAAACATGTTTCCAATATTCAGTTTGAGCTGTGTGGGTTTCTAGAGAACTGTATGTTTTGACAGTTAAGTCCAGATGCTTTTATTGTGTTTTAGCTGTTTGCCACAGTCAAACAAATGATAGTGTTTTTAATATTGTACCATGCTCTATACTTGAATCTGCCATCGGGTCCTTGGTTGATGTCTCACCTGAAATCTGATCATACCTTCTTATGCAAACCAATAAATTATTGATACATCACTGAAGGTGTTTCTTTCTTTTTTGTAAATTGCACCACAGCATATAGGCTTAATGACCTTAGAACTGCCTTAGTAAGTTACTTTGTAAGTCTTTCTATTTATTGTTATGCTCCAATTGTCTTTAAATGGAAAAATAAAGCAACCTAGAACAAGGACTAAAATTTAGAATCTTTACTTTTGTGGCTGTATTCTTAAAAGTAGATGATTTCCCTTTCTTGCAGCATGCTCCAAAATAAACCATTTTCTTTCTGAGAGAGAAGGCTTATGTCGGTAGGTCAGACTAGAGCAGAGTAGCTTTAGATTGGCCATTAGGAAGTTCTTTACCACAAAGTTGGTAAGACACTGGAAGAGGTTGTCTAGAGAGCTTGTGGACTCCTCACCCCTGGAAGTGTTCAAGGCCAGTCTGGATGAGACTTTGAGCAACGCAACCTGGTCTAGTAGAGGAGGTGTCCCTGCCCATGGCAGAGGTGTTGGAAGTAGATGATCTTTAAGGTCATTCTATGAAACTGAGGTCAGCTTGCCTGGGTTTGCAACATGCTTGAGTGGTTACCTGGGTTACCAGTTGGCAGCTCTTCATCGGACATGGGTGCTCTAAGGCCACTCACAAGTCCCATGGGAGGCTGCATTCATTTGTAGGGCTCAAAGTGAGGTAAGTATCTAAGTTACTTTTTGCATCAAGTTGTGTCTTTTCCAGAAAAGGAAAAAGCCTGACAGATAGCAGGATTAGAGAGAAAACCTTTAAGCCCCTTCTGGTTTGTTTCCATGCAGTACTCTGCATTTCCCACATGTGCTCAGATTGAAGTTTCTGCTCTGTGTGGAGATTTTTTTACTCACTAAAGCTCCTATTTAGTTTTGCTGAGATTGCCTCAAAGGGCGAATAGTTTCTTCAGAGATTTACACTTAAAAGTTCCGATCTGAGTCTATTTTTGCTGCTGCAATATCTACAGCCACAGAATTAAGAGTTCTTTGTCTATTGATGCTTAAAAATATTTGTACTTGCAATTTGCCCAAGATCCTTTTGCTCTCAAAATCATTGTTTATCACATGTTACCATGATTACTGTATGATACCAAGCATTCAAGGAAGGCAGTGGATGTGTTTGTTATTTAGAATTCTGCTGCTAGATAATAGTTAAAGGTTTCAGCAGAAACTTAAGCAAAAGCATTTGGTAACAGTTAAAGTCTGGTCTTAAATTTTGTGTTATGTTAAATGACAATAGAAATGAGAGAATCTGGAGTTGTAGACAGCTGGAGACTTTTTCCCCTCTTGGTATCTGTGTCTGAAATACAAGTTGGATATTTGGAAGATGGTATGGAATGATTTTACATCCCTATAATAAAATATGAGGGTGTTTTGTGTAGCTGACATCCAACATTTTAACAAAAGAGAGTAAATCCTTTTGTGATTATTGAGACTTTGTTTTGCTTCTCATTCAGTTGCACACTTAGGTCTGTTTAAACCAAATTTTAAAGATTTAGTGGCACAAAGCTGCCAGCTACACATTTCAAAATAAGAATGGAAAAATATATCTTCAGGATTTCCAGAAGGGCTTGGATTTGAGAAGTTCTTGGTAAGACACAGAGAAAATTGGGACACAATTTCCTTTGTGATGAAGTCTGTTTCTTTTCAATAGTCATATAAAGAAAGGCTTGCCACAATTTTCTTCGAGTGAAATGCAGATTTGTGGTTTAACAAAGGTGTTACAAACTTTCTATAGGATTATGCATAGGCTCATGGAAACTCAGTTTTAAGGGGTGTGTAAAAGAACAGTGTCTATGGGTATGGCACAGAGGAACTGAGAGTGGTGTGCATGTGAGCGCTACCCTGGAAACGCATCCTTGTTCTTCTAAAGTCTCTGAACAGGTTGGTTAGCAAGTTGGCTGTGAATGTTCTCTGATTTCTGTTCCCTCCTTGGCAAATATAAATCAGCACCAGTAAACCTTTATCAATAGGCAAAGCCAAAATTGTTGGCAGGGCTTCAGGCTATGCTGGGTAGTGCCCAAGCACAGCTTGAGGAGGAGTAGTAAAAGGTTTGACCTAGCAGCTGTGAGACCTGCTTGACTGCAAGATGGAATTCAGCTGTGTATATGTGAGCTGTGCTGTCTCCTTCAGACCCAGAAAAACAGGTCTTGGTCCCTTTTACTGACTAGTGCAGAGGAAGACAGTGTGGTTGAAGTCCTATTTGCAGTTCTGACTACTGCTGATCATAAGGCACCAAAGGAATCTTTTTGTTTGGTTGGGGTTTTTTTTGTTGTTGAAAACTGGCCTGAAAGCTTTGTTATTCTTGATGCTATCTAGATAGTATGAAAGGGCAGCCTCAGTCATTGGCCCTGCTAGGTTATTCTTCTAGATGTTTTTCTTTATACAGCTGTTAAGCAGGAAGCAGAACCAAAACCAAAGATTGATTTGAGCCATAGTTTTGTCAAAACTCAGGACTGAACTTGAATTATTGTCTTTTGACTTCATTGAATTCAAATCATCATTGGCCACAGCTGGACCCTACCCCAGCTCAAACCAAACTGAAAGAAGCACAGACTCTGGCCACACTTTTGAATAGGTGAGCTTCTGAAGGCCAAGAGTCTGCATCCTGTAACGAGTGCAGCTAATGCTACCTTTAAGCAGCTGTATTTGATGGTGCATGGCTGCAGAGGGATGTATTGATCAAGTGCTGCAGTGGATACCAATGTATTTTAATGAAAGAAAAGGAGACTTACAAAACTACCGTTCATTGCTTAATTGGAAGACTAATGACAGACTGAAGAAAGAAGCCTGCTGATACAATACCAATGTGTCAGCAAATAGATGCATAGTTCTACTTGGGCAGAACTCTCACGGGTCTTAGGAAGCATAGACTTTTACATTTCAAATGCACTTTTTTGCCCTTGTGGAAGTTAAAAGAGCTTGATTGAATGCAGACTACAAACTTGTTCACTGCGAACTTGGTTAAACATGAAGTCTTGCTGGGATTAGCTTAATTGTTCCCTAAATGAAAAGGCTGCTTTATACACAGACTATAGTGTTATGCTTGCCAGATAAAGAAATGTGAACCTGTCAGGAGAGACAGGAGTTTGTCTGTGTAGGAGTGTCCCTGGGCCAACTGTCTTGCCTTTTATACGATGCTGTGGTGTAAAACACCACTCCACTGGTTTCGTTTTACAGAAAATAGTCTCTGTGGTGGTATCCTATGGGAACTGAAGTATCAAGTTCTATTTTCCCTTCAAAAGTCCAACTACATATGTACCCCGCTTCTGAAACTACTCTCTCCATGACTGCCAGCCAGCCACATGGGCTGGGGGGATGCTGTGGCATGGCAGGGGAACTGCAGGGAAGCTATTGAATGCAAAGCAAGAGGTGCCACTCTTTGCCGTGGTAGAGACTGCCATCAGTGTCACAGTGTCTGCAACGGGAGATGCTATTAGTGATCAGATTACACAGTAACTGAGTAGAAGAGGAAAATAATTTGATATTCCGTTTTTAACCATCTGAAGTTTATGTGATACTTCTGATCATCAGACATTATTACTCTGACCGTGAACCCTTCTGTTTTTCTTTTGGCTTCCCTACTGCCTGCTTGAATGCAAGAGCTGCTGTAATTAAGGCCTTTATTCTTTATATAAACGTAACTGATGTGGAGTTCCTATCTTCCAAAGCTACCAGACCAAGCAAATAAAGGCAACAT
Source organism: Pogoniulus pusillus (assembly GCF_015220805.1). Classification (NCBI taxonomy): domain Eukaryota; kingdom Metazoa; phylum Chordata; class Aves; order Piciformes; family Lybiidae; genus Pogoniulus; species Pogoniulus pusillus. The sequence goes on along the minus strand of NC_087286.1, from coordinate 16,828,350 downwards.
TTCTGCAGCTGATCTCAAATGACCTATTCTGTTTAATCTCGTTTCCTTTCTTCCTAACCAGTCTTCTCAAAAAGCCTCTCCATGTCAGAGGCCAATAGTTTAACGAGGGCTATGTGGAGCAGAAAGGAGAGGCTGGCCAGGAACTGCTGGAAGGGAGAAGCTGGGGCACTGCTGGGCTCTGAACCACCAGGAAGTCTGCAAACCTGGCACGAAGCTGAGCAACCTGTGGGTGAAAACAGCATGTGAAAATGATTTAAGCAACAAGGTGTCGTTTACTCCCTCTTAGCTATGAGAAGCAGCAGTCTCCACCCCTGTGCCCTTCACAGAACTGTTTTGCAGGGAGCATTTCCGTTGCCCTCTGTGCCACTCTGTATGTGGCTTCCCTTTGAAGTGTCATGATGTGAACGTAGCTCTTGATTTGTGGTCCCTATAAAGCCATCTCTGAAAAGTGGTACTAAAGCTTCCCTAGTCTTAGAGCCGGCTCAAGTCCAACAAGTCCTGAGACGTGTGTGGGTGAAATCTCTCTGTCACTGACAAGGTGAGTGCATTCTTAATCCTGAACTTCTTTCACCTTCTTCATAGCAGAGGGGTGGTGGTGGCTGGTATTAACTCTCAGTACCACTGGCAGGATGTTGTGCATTTATGCACTTGGTGTTTGTTACTGTCCTTGTGACCATATTTAAGCACTTCCAGTGAGACGTTCGTGATTGGATTTTCTGCAGCAACTCCTGGGTTGCTCCCAGCTACAGTAATTTACCTGTCACAGAATCAAAGTGGAGAACTCAATTTCTTCCTACACTTGAGACAGCTCTATGGAGAAGCAGTGCTACTACAGTACTCCCTGCACAGGTCCACTTACAGCAGTAGTTATTTGGCTTGGTGTCACTAGCATCATGTAAAATCCTTAGGGATCCTCACGGTCCCAGTGTTCAGGATTGATGATTCTTCCTTCTCTTTGAGCATCTTGTGAATAACTTAGACTTTTTTCATGCTAATGCAACTCCCTCTCTTCCTGGTAAATTGCCTCATTTTGTGCTATTGGAAAGTGCTTAGTCTGGATTGCTTTTACTGCTAGTACCTAACGGCTTCTCCTGCTTTCTGTATTATGTGTATGGGACGAGTATGAAATATCAGCAGATAGCTGACACCACTCCAACCCCAAAATGAGTAATAGTAGGAACTCCTCCTATAGCTAGCCTCAAATGACTTTCACCTGTACCACTTGAAAACACAGGCTCGTTGGCACAGTTAAGCAGTGTGGCACAGATGAGTTGCTGGTGGATGAAACTGGTGCTGGTGAAGTTAAGAGAGTAGTTTTATTTTTATGTTAACAATACCAATGGTTTACCTCTTGTCCTCCTCTGCCTGGGAAATTAGGAATGCTTTTGCTTTGAAGACCTTGTAATCTAATGCCAGGTCTTGCTGACTTTTACTGTTGAGCTTTAGTGCCTTGTTTCATGTGTGGTCCCTTTGACTTCAATAACAGTGCTCACAACGGGGTTGGCAGTTCTTACCCTGGAAACAAGCTGATGACTTCTCTAGGCTTAGGGTCTGGCTTTGAGATAAAAATACAATCAGCAAAGATGATAAATATTTTGGCAAGTAATCAAACGTCTAGGACCTGTCTGGTTATTATCTTTGGATTACTATCTGAGGTTGGTATCTGGGAATGAATTTCAGTGCAAATGCATCTAAGTCCTGTCAAGCACATGATAGTAAATAGGGTTTGCTGGTAAATCTAGTCACTCTTTGTCCAAATTAGTTAATGCAAGCTGTGGGATTGTGTTAGACTGGTGTGCCCTTTGCTGCTGAGCTGTTCTTCCAGGGTTTCATTTCTTTTACACCTACAATGTGTTCTCAATAAATCTTCTCACACACTTTAAAGTAATTTCCCAAGTGCTCTCAAAATGGAGGCAGCAATTCATCTCTCTCACTTTAAACAGTTATTACAGCAATCTCTGAAACAGTGATTCAGAATAATTAACCTTCATTAACCTTAAGCCTTAAAAGATTTGGTTTTTTTAGTGTTGATCAGCATGCCTGTAAGCTGCTAGTCATCCATTTGTAAACTTGGGAGCAAACTCCCATAAAGTGATCTGTGTCTGCTGGGCTGCCTCGGGCTCAAGCAAAGCCCCAGCACTACATATTTCAACTTGTAAACTGCCTATCTTGTTTTTTCGTTATTGTATTTCTGTGTAATACTTTCCAAAGTTTAGTTTATTGTGTTCCACAGTTAAAAAGCCACCTGGCTATTCCTTTTTTTTTTTTTTTTTTTTTTTTAAACTCTAAGCTTTTTTGCATGTTTTTGTAATGTGTAAGACAGAGTCAGACAACAGAGGTTTCAGAAGAACTGTGCAGCTGGTAGCTCTTTGACGATTTCATTTCACCATTCTTGTGGGTACTAATGAGAACAATGAGTAAAATGTCAGTGGTACTAAATATAAGTGAGCTGGTTTAGAGAAACATTAACCCTTTTGTCAATCCAGTTACACCTGTGCATCATTTTACTACAGCAGAGTTAAAAAAGAAAAACAACCCAAACCCAGACTCTAACAGATGTATGGTAAGCACACAAATGGAGTGAACCAAGGAAATATCATCAATCCTTTACACTAGAACATTTTGTGAATGCTTTAAAGAATATCGTGTCCAGGTGTTCTTAGAACCCTGTGAGGTGATTAAAGCAAAGAGTAAAAAGCTGAAATGGTGATACTGAAACAGGTGAAGATACCTGCATGTGATTGAGATTTGGGGATTTGCACAAAAGGCACAGCTAGCCTGCAGGAATGGCAAGTCTGCATTGCATGGGAGAAGAGCAGAGATGAATATTTACAGCTTTTTCCAAATGGGAAGACTGGTTGTGGAGAATATCTGTAAATATCTTCCTCCATGGGAAGTAAAATTTTACTTCTCTCAAGTAAAACATTGACTGCTCTGCTGAAAGAAAAATGAGAGATATGAGCCGAATGAGTGTAGCCTGTTTACGACCAGCACCGAGAGTCTTCAGGAGAGAGTGAAAAACTGAGTGCCAGAAGAGGATCATCAGTTTTATGCATCTTTAAATTAATATGAAATGCATCTCTCCCACTTTTGCTGTGCAGCCTGGGTTTTAGAATGTCAAGAAAGTATTTGACATTTAAAAGAGACTGCATGCACTAATACAAATGATTTTTATCCATTTTAACCACCACGCTGAGTGAATTGTTGGCTCCGTGCAATTAGTCTCTGTGCTTCTTGACAATATAACCACAGATTACCATGAACGCTATTAATAATGCAAGGTGGAAGCTCTGTTCTCCAAGATTGTTACTTTACTTCTAGAAAAACATCTGATTTCTTGCAAACCTGATATAAATAGGCCAGCTGACAAGTATCACAAAAGAACAGAACATGCTCAGAATAGTGAGGTTTGAACTGACGTCTTTTTGGCAAAAGGGGGGTAAAAAAGTTATATGGGTTCTATTTGTCTGAAAGTTTAAAAATAGGAGCTTTTGTCACATATGGCAGGAGAGGCCAGGTTGAGTCATGATTGATGTCACTTGAAAGAACACTTTAAGCTTAGAAAATGACATCAGAATCATCAGAATTTAATAAGATTTAGAGCAGTCCCTGAAGCCAGGGTGCTGGGGATTCTAGAAGATACTTTGTGGATGATACACAGCACACTGCCAGACATCATCTGAAGGGAAGCCAGGAGCTACAGTGCATTCAGATTACATTTCTAAATGATGGGGATAATTTGTTTTAATAACTTTCATTTTTAGCTAAATTCATGTTTCAAACCGTTTTTAGGTGGGTTTGGGGTTTTTTTTCCCCCAGATTTGGTGCAACCCCAAGTTTCAGGCTGGAAGAGCAGTCTCTCACTGCATGACCTTTCCCCTTGCTCACTTACATGACAAGGTTCCAAAAGCAGCCAGCAGCGCTTGCCTTATTACCACGAGTCTGCAAATACAGCAGGGTCTCTTTCCATTTACTCTTCTCCAGTTTTAGTGCTCAATTCCTGCTGACTTTACTACTGAGCATTTATAAGTCAGACTGTAACAGTACATATGTATGTTAGAAGTATTTCTTTTAGCTCCCAGGCTAAAACTAAACGTTGTCTGTCTGTCTGCTACTGCTAGTGTGAAAATGGAAGTAACAGAGCAGAAAAGGCACTTGGGTTTCGCTTTATTAAAGATAACCAATAAATCGTGCAGGCTCCAGGTCACGGAGAGGCTGTGCAGAGCTTTCTGCTGTGTGGAGTAGCAAATCTCTTTGGAATAGTTTCTTCTATTTCTCCTTTGATTTTCCACATCCTGCAAGTCTTTGCTCCTCACAGTAATTCTGGTGTGAAAATTAATATCTTTAACTCAAGTGCACAACGCTGCATTTGATCTCTTTTGCTTTTCAAAGAGCTTTTAAACTGGAGATCACATTACTAAGTAGGTTTGTACTTACTGCAGCTAGCAGCAGCATCTTTTGTTCCTAAAAATGGCAGATATTAATGAAAAGTGAGTTGTGTGGTTGCTCAGCTGCGTGCCTTTAGCAATACTTTATGCATACCCAGTTTCCATACCAAAATGACTTCACCCTAGGAAAAGAGAAAGTTCATCAGGGAGGCAGCTCCACAAGTAAAGCATACTTGTTAGCTGCGAGCTGCTCTTATCTGCCATTTAGATTTACACGTTGTGCTCGTTCCTGTTCTGCTTGGAGAGCCAAGTGGGGGATGAATTATTCTTGGTATTCCTGATTTTCACTTCAAGCCAATAAACACCTGTGTGTGACTGGCCTGCCGAAGCCATTCCACAAAACATCTGGGCGTGCTCCAGCCCCGGGGCTACTGGCGTTCAAAACCTCTTCTCTGATCCCACCGCTCACTGCTGCCGCAATCCGAGGCCTGATTAAGCACAAGAAGTGGATCAGGAATCCTGTCACTCCCATCTGCCCAACTCTCCCGGTGGTAGAAGAGGGTGACAGAGGAACAAGGACTCTGGTGGGTTATGTGAGTGGTGAGGGAGAGAGAGCTGTGTGCGATTCCTGTGAGAGCAGAGGGAGTTTTCCATGCGGCTTCTGTTTTACACAGCGCCCGGAGAAGAGCTGTGCTGGAGGATGGATCCTTGGGTAGTAAAAGCAATTGTGCTCTGCGCAATCTGCAGTCTGTGCAGCCACTGGAAGTGCCTGGTGAATGAGGCAGGCAACTGTAGAAAAGAGAAGATGTTTTCGTGATCCAGGCGTGAGTGCAGCCCTGGGGAGCAGAATCGTATCCCTGTCTGCCACAACTTTCCTGTGTGACACCGGTCACCTTGCACCCCTGTCTGTTAATTGTGCTGTTCTTGGTGCTTGGTAAGGCACAGTGTAATGTGTACAAATGCTGAGCAGTCGCAACTGCAAGATCGAGGCAGCGGGAGCTGTGCTGCGCCCTGAATGCTGAGAACTCGGGTACCGCGCATCTCAATGAGGCAAGCTGAGGCAGGGACTACAAAGCCGGTTTACAAGGCTGGAGAGCAGCTTGGAGGGGCTCGTCCTTCTTGAGCCTGTCCTTCCTTGTACCTAAAATAAGGAGAACACATTTCAGGCTAAATACAAACACAGTATTTGTGAACAATTGCTGAGTTTATGGTACTCCTGAGAACCAGCAGAGTTGCTGCTTAGCACTTCTCTGCCCATCTCTCTTGGGTACTTCTCTTTCTTTCAAATGGAGATATTGTCTCACTGAGCAAAGAGTCACTGAAGAACCCCCTAATAAAGCAATATTGTGAGTACATGTATGTTTCTACTGCCCAAAGGCGAAGCAATCATCAGGGATTCAGTAGCTTCTGTGTGTTTTCTCCTTGTCTTGGCATTGTGCAGTGAAAGGATAACACTTTAAAACTACTTCACTGTTCTGTTGGTAAATGTTTGGGTTTTTTTTTAAAGACACTTTCTGGGAAGCTACTTCTTGAAGCTCTTCTGCTAGCTCTCAAAATCAAACATGACAGTTTCTGTAATGTCTATTTTATAAATCACAAATTACATGAAAAAATGCAGAGCACATAAACACAGAGCTCTTCTGTAGGCAGGCAAAGCATAAAATAAGCAACTTTCATGTGAGAAGTAGAATGATGAGAACAGGAAAGCAAAGCACTTCACAGATTTGTGTAGTATAAATAGCTTTGTCATCTTAAATGTTGGGTTTGTTTTTTTTTTTTTGTCACTCCTCGATGCTGTACTCCAATGCCAAGGAGAACTGTGATTATTTCTTTACGTGCTGTTTATTTACCATGTGCACCACGTTTTATTAGCAAGCTCTTCCCTCGTTAGATCATCACAGCTTTACAAAGTACACTCAGCTGCACCAGAGGTGTTAGTTGCTTAGCTGACTAGCAAATGACAGGATTTTTTTAACTGTAGTAATCCCAAACAGGCACTAAGCTGAAAACCCAGTTATTCTCTAGCTTTTGTTTATTTGAGATGTAGCCTGTGTTTTTGTTGGAACACAGAGTCATACACTGAGGAGAGATATAAGGCACCCAAAGTGGAATTCAGGCAATCCAGACCCACAAAAGCAATTCAGAAAACCTCTGCTTTAGTGACTGTAAGATCTGAATTCGCTTGGCTCCACTGTTTGTTTGCTCCTGTCAGTCTCCTAAGGGCCAAAGGTCAAGCTTCTCCAAGTGCTCCAAACTTGCAGCTACAGCTTCTTTAAACCCCAGTAAAAGGCAAGCAGAGCATTGGATGCCTGAATGTGCACTGTGTTGTGCTCACATCATCAGAGAGTAGAAAAGTGTTTAGAGTCATTTGAACTGAGGTTGCTTTCAGTCTCAAATGCAGCAAGTATAACTATCACCAAAAGTGGGGAAGACAAAAAGTCAGATCATCCTCTGCTCTTACCTATGTGGCAGACCACACTGAGTAGTTAATTATTGTATCCTACTTCTCTACAGGAGAAAATGAGGCTGAATTTGATGTCTCAATAGAGTGAGATTGCCAACAGTTTCTCCCTCTGAAGATTCTGCTCCATCCTGCACCAGTTTTGCTTACTCTAAACTGAATGGAATTTTTGTACCAAATTAGGACAGCTAAGTCCTTCCATGCAGAAAACTACTGAGCTCACTGGATATTTTTCTGTCACGTTGCCAAACCATACAGCAATCATGCTGAGGATATGGATGGAAGAAAGGTTGCTCTGCACAGTAATTCCACATAGAAATGACTATTGATTACAGCGAGGACACTTTATGGGTAGTGGTAAATTATGAGGCTTCTCTTGTAAGTGAGAACATTGATTTACATGAGTAGTGCCAGGGCTCACACGTAAGCTGAACTCAGACTTTAACTCTCAGCCCTAACACATCTATTTATACCACAGATCCGTGCTTAGCCATGTATATTTAATTATAATCAGTTGCAGTGCCTCCATTTTCTGTGTTTACCCAGAGAATCACATTTCTGAGGCCACATGCAGTGACAGCAATACTGTAGTTATTTGGAAGCAGGCTCAGTTGTACATTCTGTGTGTATCTGGGGATAGAATCATAGAATCAACCAGGTTGATCAGCCAGCCCAACCTATCCCCCAGCCCTAGCCAGTCAACCAGACCATGGCACTAAATGCCTCATCCAGTCTTGAACACCTCCAGCCACGGCAACTCCACCACCTCCCTGGGCAGCCCATTCCAATGCCAATCACTCTCTCTGCCAACAACTTCCTCCTCACATCCAGCCTGAACCTGCCCTGGCACAACTTGAGACTGTGTCCCCTTGTTCTGTTCCTGGTTGCCTGGCAGAAGAGACCAACCCCACCTGGCTACAGCCTCCCTTCAGGTGGTTGTAGACAGCAATGAGCTCTGCCCTGAGCCTCCTCTTCTGCAGGCTGCACACCCCCAGCTCCCTCAGCCTCTCCTCACAGGGCTGTGCTCCAGGCCCCTCACAACTTTGTCGCCCTCCTGTGGACACCTCCCAGTACTGCAACATCTCTCTTGAATTGAGGAGCCCAGAACTGGACACAGCACTCAAGGTGTAGCCTGAGCAGTGCTGAGCACAGGGGCAGAATAACCTCCCTTGTCCTGCTGGCCACACTGCTCCTGATCCAGGCCAGGATGCCATTGGCTCTGCTGTCCACCTGGGCAAGGATGGGTGCAATTTGTCAGTCTTACCTTACATGAATGGTGTTTAAGGCCAGGCTGGATGAGGCTGTGAGCAGCTGAGTCTAGTTGGGAAGTGTTTCTGCCCATGGCAGGGAGGTTGGAGTAGATCTCTAAGGTCCTTTCTAACCTAAGTCATTCCATGATCAGTTTCAGTCAGGGCTCTTCTGTCCTGCACAAGACAGTGCAATTTTCTTGGTTTAAGAGAGTAGAAAATGTATATGTTTATATTTTTACACAAACTATATGTTTACTTCAGCCTGAAGAAGAAAAAGGCTTGGAGAAGGCCTTATGGTGGCCTTCCAGTATCTGAAGGGGGCTACAGGAAGGCTGGGGAGGGACTATTGACAAGGACTTGTGATGACAGGATGAGGAGGAATGGATTTAAACTGGCAGAGGGGAGATTCAAAGCAGATGTTAGGAAAGGGTTGTTTGCAGTGAGGGTGGTGAGACACTGGCACAGGTTGCCCAGGGAGGTTGTGGCTGCTCCCTCCCTGCAGATGTTCAAGGCCTGGTCGGATGAGGCCTCGAGTGACCTGTTCTAGTGGGAGGTGTCCCTGCCTGTGGCAGGAGGTTGGAACTGGCTGAGCTTTGAGGTCTTTCCAACCTAAACCCTTCTGTGATTCTATGCAACTGTAAGGCTTTGGGGGGACCTTCCTATAGCAGCCTCCCAGCGCCTGAAAGGGACCTAGGAGAAACCTGGGAAGGGACTCTTTGCGAGGACTTGTTGTGGGATGAGAGGGAATGGATTGAAGCTTGAGAAGGGCAGGTCTAGGCTGGATACTAGGAATAAATTACTTACAGTGAGGGGGTGAGGCACTGGCACAGGTTGCCCAGGGAGGTTGTGGAGGCTCCTTCCCTGGAGATGTTCAAGGCCAGGTTGGATGAGGCCTTGAACAACCTGATCCAGTGGAAGGTGTCCCTGCCCCCGCAGAGGGTTTGGATCTGGATGACCTTTAAGCTCCTTTCCAACCCAAACCACACTATGAATTAGGAATTCATCCAATCCTTTCAGAGTTACAATTCACCTACAGTATTTAACTCAGAAAAGCCCTAATAGCAAATCATGTTTGAAGCATGGAAATTAAGATGATAGCAAAAACTTTCTGACAAACTAAACCACAAAACTCTTTTCATTAACATTAAAAATAAGGTGCTCCATCAGAACTCATTGCATAGTCTATGTTCTAATCCATCCAAACCTTTCAGAGTACTCTTTCTGGTGCAGTCATCCTAAAGTAAGTTTGTTCTCTTTCTCAAAGAATTTCTTTCACTATAAAAAAGAAAGAAAGGAAGCTTAAAGCTGTGACTGAAATATCTTTTTTCACATGATAAAACATTCCATAAAGTAAAACTTTAATTATGCCCGTGGGCACCTACAGCCCATCAATACCAAAGCTTACTGATGCCAGAAATCCATCAAGAAAAAGAGTGATAGTGAGATATCTGCTGTGGCACAGACTGCCCCTGTATGTCTAATAAAGGCACTGCTCTCCTGCTGTCATCTCAAGCACAAAATCATGGCCTTCTCCAAGTAACTTTGCAGATGCTTGCTCAGGATTGCTATCCATGCAGATTGGATGAGGCCTTGAGCAAGCTGGGCTCATTCAAACTGTTCCAAGCTATTCCTCCCAAATCTAAATGAAGCACATCTGCATGCATTTTTTAACAGTGGGCTGCTCTGTCCCCTACATTTTACATTCAGAGTTCATAGAATCAAACAGGTTGGAAGAGACATTCAAGATCAGCCAGTCCAACCTAGCACCCAGCCCTATCCAGTCAACCAGACCATGGCACTAAGTGCCTCAGCCAGGCTTTTCTTCAACACCTCCAGGGACGGTGACTCCACCACCTCCCTGGGCAGCCCATTCCAATGCCAATCACTCTCTCTGGCAACAACTTCCTTTTAATATCCAGCCTATGCCTTTCCCAGCACAACTTGAGACTGTGTCCCCTTGTTCTGCTGCTGTTTTTTAGTATAAGAGACCAACCCCCACCTGGCTACAACCTCCTTTCAGGGAGTTGTAGACAGCAATGGGTTCAAGACTTGTGGGAAATAAGCAGCTCTTGTGAAAAAATGGAAATACTCATTTATGCATAAATTGGATGCAGAAAGAGCAGTGAGCTTTTACAGATAGGTAGTTTTAATCTCCCAGCTCTGCTGGAGCTAAAAAATAAATGAAGATGTAACAGCTAGATGCAGCACTTTCTACAATAAAATAACTAACCCCTAAACCAAGGGAGAACTTTGGATCCTCTAGAAAAACTTTAATGATTATAAATTTCAACTAAAATGCTTGATTTTATACATGCTATAACTGATTTTATACAGTTATTACCAGTAGAAGAAATGGAAAAAGTCAGAGGAAAAATGTACCCATATGGAGGACTCTAATATCCATGGCACAGATCTTGAGAATAATACCAGAAAATTGGCTGAATTAACTGTATCAGAATGTACACTATGCAAGAGGACATGTATATGTAACACGCATTTCAGCTTCTCTCAATAAAAATAAATTTCATTTTAAAATAATTTTAAAAAAAGAAGGCAACTTTCCTCCCCAGTTTGAAATTCTGCTGTAAAGAGATTTGGAACGGAGCTCTAATCTCTGTTCTCATCCATGCAGGACTTTGCATCCAAGTTGAGTGAAGATGTCAGTATCGTCAAATGCGTTCTATGGAATTGAAAGGGGATTGCTTTTTTTTTACTGTGTTTTGTTTAATAGCTCACACAGTACCCCCTCTATAAAACAGAAATTTAGGCAAATGAAGTATTTTTCTACCAGGCACTGGATTAATGCTCAACCTTGCAGCATCCAACTGTTGCTCCATATTAATTTTACAGCCGGTTGCCGCTCAAACCCTGTAGCGATTTGGCTTTATTCTGATCTCCACACCTCTCACCATTTCACATTTTCCCATATAATATTACTGTACCACCATAAATGATAGAAGCAGTCTCCTCAAAACCAGGGACTGCTCCAAGGTTCTTGAATTTCTCCCTTGAAGTGACCTACAAAGAAGAGAAAATGTCTTGATGTCAGTCTTGGCTTGCTTTCTGATTATATAACAGGGGGAAAAAAACCTATTTGGATTTTTTGTGTGTGTGTGTGTTACTTTTCATATAAACTATGCAGAGAATTACCCAGAAGTGCTATTGGTGATTGCCTAAGTAGAGAAATAGGGCTAGAAGAGTTGTAATGGGAAACTGAATGCCTGAAATGAAAAGAATTTAAAATCATCTTTAGCGATGTAGTGTCTTCTGCATGTCTGTATTAGCACCTGGAGTGAGAATCCTGTCTTCAGGAAATGACCAGGCTCTTCTTCCTGATTAATATCACCACATTACAGTGCAAAATGCTTTCTACCAATACCGCTCATTTTTCTCCTAGGAGAAGGTATCCATAAATGGAGACTACTTAGGACACTCTAGTTCTAGTTTTTAAACAATTTCCCTTTCACACTCCCTGCCCGAGTAAACAGCCCAATCTTTTTTTCCTTCCCCTTGAAAAAGGAGGCAATTTTTAGAAACCACTAAGAAAGCAAAAAGCATCTGGGCATGTCTGCAGCATTCCCTTGCAACGGGTTTCTGTTTGAAAGCTGCAAACGATATCTTCAACCACAGTACAAGACATGCTGCCTGCAGTATCACTTTTAATGTCAAATGATTTCAACTGTCTAGCACCACAGGCTAAACATATAACTAATAAGTGTCGCTGGCAAATTTTCCTCCTGCGTTTTAAGATGGGTGTCTGGTTTATGTTTTAGTAGCCTGAAAGCAAAATTCTTCTGTAAACTGCAAAAGTGAAGAGTGGTTCTGTATATCCCTGACTTAGAGTAAGGTGCTCCAATCTGCAGGGTTGCCACTTTGCCCACTCCACTTGACACACATTATTTTGGACAGATTTTCGGTTGAGTTTGTTTAAATTGAATCTATACTACTACAGAGGGAAAAAAAAAAACCCCACTGTTGAAGTTCTGTTAATTTTGATAATGTAAATTAGAATGTCTGATTTATATTGAACCCTTAAAAGTCTTTCTGATGGCTGTGCAGAAACTGTATTAACTTCATAGTTATCTACTCATATAACTAACTCAACTAACATATGATCAAGTTTTAAAGGACATTATGTTGCTTCTTTGAATACTGAATTGCTGCACTGTTGTCAGAATAAGTAACTAGTTCTAGAAAAAGCATGTTATATAAAAACACTTTCTCCTTGGAAAATACAAGATCTATTTGTATTTTTATTTTAATATTGTTGTTTTCCTTTTTTATTTCATTGTTATTTTTAATTTTAAGGTTTTTTCCCTCCCTTTTTTTTTAATGCAGGGAATTATCAATCAGAAAGCTAAAGAGAATCAGCCATTAAGCCTTTGTGTCTAAGGGGTTGCAGCAGTCCATGAACAAATTAAGGTGTCTAATGCAGTGATTTTTTTTCCCTACAGAAATCAACATATTAAAACAATTACAGATTTATTCACATACTTTAATCACTCCAGAATATCTTTTGCTGAAGCTTCCTCTTTCAGTGTTAAGTACACATTTTAAAAGTAGAAATTTTAAGACAAAATACTACATGAGGTTGAAGATGCAGAAAGATAATGTAGGAATTGAAAAGGAAATGTCATTATCCCTCAGTAAAATATTGCAAACCCAGGAAAAATCAGCCTAAGGCTCACTGAAAAGATATCTCCTCATGTCAGAGCCTCTATTAACTTGACCTGTATCTTGTTCTGACGCTACAAAGACAATATGTAAATTAACTTATGTCTTTCAAAAATCACAACCTTCTAGCTTAGTACTCCAAATATTTGTATAGCTTAGTCACAAACATTTGGCTATTGCACCACACTGCTTACTTCTTCAAAACTAGAAATATTCAAAAGACTCAGGCAGTACTAAACAGAAAGGAACCAAAGGGAGTAAACAATCATCTACAAAGAGCGAAGCGCACAATCAAGGCATGCAATTCATATTCTGAAATATTATAATCTTTCCTGATAAAGCCTATTAAATCACTTTCAATTTTGGCCTGCAAACCGTGATTACCATCTGGAAGTCATTCCTACAACAGAACAGCAGAATCTCTGTTATTGTCATTGTTTGCAAAATAACTATCCAGATACAGTTAATCTAGAACTTGCTAACCCAAATATTGTCCTGCTTTACTTTCTTTGAAGATTTTTGAACTGTCTCTTTGCCTCTTGCATTGAGTCTAGGATCAAGTCAGTGTATTGTCCAATGGTCAACCTTTAAAACTTCTCACTTTCAGATCATTTGGCATTTTGGGAAGCACATAATTGCACATAAAACAAGAGGTTAAATAGGAGACCACAACACAGGAATCGGAGACTCAGTGAAAAGTTCATTTCCTTTCTGAGGATTAGGCTCTGAACATTGTTTTCCATAAAATCATGCTTAAAGAAAAGACTTCAATAGATTTATCACATTTTCCTCCTCTTTCTATTCTCCTGTAGGGCTCATCTTCAACTGAAACCTTGCCTTTCTGCCAAACACTCCTCTCTAATTAAACAAACGAGCAAACAACAAAGACCAATAGATTACAAACATTTAAGATGCATAAAAATGTTCATTAACAACTCCAGGCACCTAAATAGTGCAGTTGTACTGAGAGAAAATTAAATAAAGGCAACACAACTGGAGTTTATATTTCTTTATTTCTCTACTTTTCTCTTCTCCATTTTGCACCAAAACAGTAGGACCTTTGTTTGTTTTGTAAATGACTAAAGTACGTCAGTTTTGTCACAAAAGCGAGCTAAAGAACAACAAAAGGAAGCTGACAAATATTAGATTGCTTTCCCCTGTTTTTCCAGCTGACAAAGTGGCCATGAAGCTGAGCAGCTGTACTGCTGCTTAACAGAAGCAATAGCTGTTCCTACCTCCTTTTAATTACCTCTTTGTTTCACCTAAGCCTCTTCAGCTTTTGTTGTTGTTGGTTGGTTGTAGTGGTGGTCTTGTAACTTTTATTGCTGTTCTACTTTGACAGTAATAATCTACATCCTATTCTACAATAATTAGAAGGAAAATATAGAAGAAAATTTGCTTACACATTCTGGTTGCAGCTTTTGAGATTGTAAAAAGAATTTCCAATTGCCCTTCTCTTCGTGTTCACAAATTCTTCATATTCCCCACTTCTTTGTGCCAGAAACAAATGATCTCATCTTTGACTACACTCAGGCAAACATTTCACCTACTGCTTCGTGAAATGTCTTTTACATTAAAAATGTAAAAATAACCTACAGTAAAAAGTCACTAATACATGAATGTGCTACTACTACCCTACAGAATTAGGCAACCACGATGCAAATGCCATCTCTGGGTGGACCCAGTTCCCAAATTAGCTGGGTCTGAGAATACATTACAAATTTATTGTCTGGAAGCTTTTGCACAATGATTTTGAGTCACCAAGAGAATACTTTCATAATTCTTTAAGTGATTGCTTTACTTAACACTTCAGCTTTCAGAGAATTTTCTAAGATACCCATTTCTATTCTTGGAGGTACTAATAGCACTGATCAATCATCTCTGGCAAAAGCAAAAGGTGCTGCTAAATATCCCTCTGTCTGGCTAAGCAAGGCAGTTCAGAAGTGCTTCTTTTTTAACTGATAGCTGATGTAAGAAGGCATGACTTCTTGGCATCCAGCAAGACAAGCCTGAACTCAACCAAGGGAATCACCCAGAGCTTAACAACCAATATAATAACTGCAGTAATGAGTTGCTACAGCCAATATGTGTCTGAAGACGTGCAGCAATCTGTGGAGCACGGAGACTATGAGCAGACAGCAGGAACAGAAATTGCTCACATCACATGAGAGAATGAGTGATGAGTTCTGGCACTGAAGAATGCAGTTTGCAGAATCCAGCGAGGTGTAGGGCAAGCGTGGCAGAGTACTTGCGTGTGAACAGGCACCATCTGGAAGTCACTGCACCCACAAACTGTGCCCTAGGCTCCCTAACCTTCTGGTCTTGAGCGTCAAGAAAAGAGTTAATGAACAGCAAAAGTTATGAGATCTGATTTCTCGTGGAATTATGCACTTTGTCCCTTTATCTTTCACTGTCCACCTTCTCCACAAAACACCCACTGGGCATGGCTGAGATTACTCATGTTCTAATTAGTTAGCACAGTATGAACAAAACAGCTGTCTGGCTGGTTGCTACAGAACGTGATCCGCAGTTCTTATGCCTGATTTACCTCAGCGAGGGCATTAATTTTGCTTTCCCCTCAATTCAACTACCTCAGGTTTTACAAAACTTGTAGGAGCTTGATTATTTCCAAGATCACGACCATCTGTGAAATATGGTTTATATTTGCTATCAGTTCAAAACTTACGTTGGGAAGAGGAACAAGATGGGGACCAAAAGACAGAGACTGCTTTGTTTTTCTCTAGAAATGGAATTTTATTTTCTAAGGGCAAACTGCAATAATATATGCTTAAATCCTGCAGAAAGCTACAAACTCATCAGCTGAAAATTAAACTACCAGATTATAAATTGGTGATGTTGCAAGGTGACAACAATCCCTGGTATGATCTGAAAAAAAAACAAATCCCAATGCAATCCTAGAGAGTAGGAGCTGAGGAACTTCCAGAAAAGCTAAAGAGTATAAATGCCATTGTAAAGGGTCCAGGTGAAATTACTTCAGTGGCAAATCTATTAAGAAAATCCAAACTCAGACTGGAACATAAGTAAATGAGGGATAACAAGATGGTAAGAGAACTTAAGAATTTGATCATTGAGGTAATTGACATGTTTTGTAGCACTCACTGTATATATTATTTCATTAGTACTATTGTTCTCCTCTTTGTGCTGTTCTTTAATACTCCTCTTATGTCAATCCGTGGGGGGTTTGCCTTTTTCTCCCCATTTTCCTTCCTATCCCACTGAGGGATGAGGGTGCTGGGCAGTTATGTGAGTGGTGGGTGGGGCTCAGCTGCTGGCTGAGCCTGAAACACAACAGCTTCTAATACCAGATCCTAGCAGTGTTGCTTGCCAGTGTTGCAGGATGTCTCTTACTTTTTCATGTGTTTTGATTTCTCTGTTTCTCATGGTAGATCCACTGGTAACTAAGCCTAAGCTAGATAGTGAAGCCCCTTTTATGGCTGATGGAGATGCATACTTTTTGAGGGCAAATCATCCCATTTATCTTTACCACTGAAATATCTTTCCTTCTTGCTGCTCAGTGGAACAGAGTGATCTCATTTAAGAATTCTATTTCTTACTCCACCGACTTCTTGCTTAAAATACTCAGCTCCGTGTGAAATCTCCCTGTCTTCACTCCCGACCACCCATGGTGTTGATACTTTCACTCTTTTTCACATTTTGGTGTTTCCACCTTCTGCCCATCAAATTCAACTTTATAATAGTCATTATTTCAGTAAAAAGAAGAGATGCAATCCTTTCTGGAAATGCCTTCATACATAGTAATCCATAAAGAAAAGGAATTGCATCAAATTCTTATCCAGGATTTTTACTAAAAAGGCTCTTTCATTCTCACCTAATCCAATGATTCATCTTCTGTCTTGTTAAAGGTATGCAGTGAAGCATGGAGTCAATACTATTCTTAATTCATTATTGTGCAGACCACCTGTATTTGTTGCTACTGCTTTGAAGTTTCAGTAAGTAAAATGTATATGAACAATCACCTCCATTAAAAAAAAACAAACAACAAACACCAAATGAATTATTACTCCCACATTGTTATTCTTTGAGATACATTCCACAGTCTTCATTACATAGGGGTTGCCTACCCAGCTGAGTTCTCAGCTAGTAAAATAACTCTTGACTATGTTGACTCTGTGGTATTGGTAAACCTGGATGCTTCTGTTGGACTCTCCTTGGAAGGATTATTTTCCTATGCCTCCAGAAGGACACAGCTTCTCAACTTCATCTAGAGTGCAACAGATAACCATGTGCCTTCCTGGGTCAAATATAAGTCCCCTTTTTTTATCATCAGATAGGTATTTTGGTGGACTCTGATGATTAGAATGTAGGTTGGATTAACAGGTAGTAAGGGAACTTTTGGGAATAGAATTCTTGCCAGCCCAGCAGAGCAAATGAGACAAGCAGGTGGTGTACAGTAGCAACTTTATAACTTAGAAATGTATCCATTGATAGCTCATTCACATTATAGAAAAAAAACAAAAGCAAACCAGGATTGGGGATATACTGTCAATTTCCATTCTATGTTTGGAGTGATTTCTTTGCTTGTTTATAGCGTTGTGCTGTCCGCAGCATGTGAAAGACCCTTCACCAGCTTCACTGTCCTCCTGCGGACATGCTCCAGCACCTCAGCGCTCTTGTAGTAACGGCTCTGAAAGTGAACCCACTACTTAAGGTGTCGCCGCTACAGTACCCGGTTCCCCACCGCATGGCCGCCGCTTGTGTTTACCGCATCTCCCGGTAACGGCTGCGGCGAGCTCCGTCCCCATAGCAACGCGTCCCGAGTGGTCCGTGCGGCGCCCGGCGCAGCTCCGCAGGGCAAGGTAGGGGAAAGCGGCGCGGCAGTCTGCGGGCCTCTTGCGGCCCGCGGGGCTCCACGCAGCCGTCGGGTTTCGGGATCCCTCTCGTCTGCCCTAGCAGCCCTGAGCCCAGGCAATGCCCTGTGTTCGCCCTGCCCTGCGGAGCGGCGGCCGGCGCCGTGCCGAGCGCCTCGGGCTCTCGCCGGGAGCGAGGCTTCTCCACGCTCCGCTCGCTTCGCTGCTCCCTCCTGGCTTCACCAGCGAGTCTAACACCCTCTTTTTCCTCCGCTTAAAGAACATGTCTGGGAGGGGTCATTGTTGCGGATTGCATGTGTCTGTCCCCTCCACACATGATTCTTAGCAGAGAAAGCAACTTTACAAGGAGAATTTGAGAGACTTTTATTCTAGGCACAGCAGAGGCTTTTCTGCTGTCAACTCCGTGAGTCCTAACAGTGCCAAGTGTGGGAGGGGAAGTTTTCATCTGATTTCCCGATTCCTTTAAAATTTGTGAGTTGGCTTCTTCAATCCCTTCTTTCCCACTTCACCGATTGACATTATTCCAGTAACAAGTCTAAGAATCTAATAATTCCTGCATATGTTGATTTCAATTTATAGCAGCCACAGTGGGTTGCATTTATCATTTGAGAGCTGTTTGGTCATTTTCTGTGTTTCTCTGCTTAGGTGAACACCTCTGGTAGTAGCTGAGACCATGGGAGCAGCATTGGCAAGAGCAGCTCAGTGGACTGCTGCTGGTGTTGGAACTGGCACACTTGAAATCACCCCTTTGAACCAATTTCTTCTAGATCAAATTATTAAGTTTGTGGAAGACTTCAGCACTAAACATCCTCAGGAAGCAGCATTTGTCTTCAGAGAGCCCCTTGAGTGGAGAACGCAATTGGACTGTTCAGTATTTGGAGAGGGTTATGAGATCAAGTAAGTCTGACCAGCAGTCTGGTTGGAAATGTTGAAGCTAAACTATGAAGCAAACCTACTCATTTAGCATTAAAAACAGCCTTAGTATATTTGGGAGGATAGAATTAATGCATGAAAAATGTTGACTTGAAATTTGTAGAGGTTTTGAGGGTTTGAGACTGTTCTGCCTTGGTTGGGGTAAGTTCTGGTCTTTTCTCCAACCTGAATCCTTCCCATGCACTGCAGTTCTTCACAAACTGCTCCACTGTGGATTCTTGCCACGGTGCAGGCCTTCAGGAGCAAACTGCTCCAGTGTAGATGTCTTGCTAGGCCACAAATCTGGCCAGCAAGTCTGCTGCAGCATGAACTCCTCTCTATAGGTCCACAGGTGCTGCCAGCAGCCTCCTCTAGTGCGGTCTTTCTTTGGGGTCCCAAACTCCTTTGGGCAATCCATTGGCTGATTTGCTTTGGTTTACTTTGGAAGTTGCCTGAAATAGAGTTTAAAGGAATTGTATGTGCCTTACTGTAATAATAACATGGAATAGCAATCAGGATTCTTCTCTAAAATTTGCTGGTTTCTACAATTCTTTTTGTTTTCAAAGATATAATTTATTTTTTCTAGTGAAGCAACTGTTCAGTCTGAAGCCAAAGGCAAAGATGGCCAACCATTGCTTCTCCTCACGGCATCCACTCTCAGAGTTTGCACTTTTGACCAGCTGTCCCATTTGCTCTGCATTGCCATGGAAAAAAAGTTAAAGGAAGCACGGTCATGCCTTGAAGGTTTCCTTTTTGATTTACTTTTTAAAAGTTTTCTCATCATACCCCTCTCTTAAAGTACATCTTCTTGTTCAATTAACTGTTATGACATTTGAAGGAAGGAACTTCTTCATTTTAGATATATGGAAAGGTGTCGATTCATGAGGGTGGCTAAAGATGCTGATGCAGAACTTAAGGTCTATATTGTATTTTCACAGAATCAATAAGGCTCAGGTGTGATCTCATTGCTCTCTACAACTACCTGAAAGGAAGTTGTAGCCAGGTGGGGTTGGTCTCTTCTGCCAGGCAAGCAGCAACAGAACAAGGGGACACAGTCTCAAGTTGTGACAGAGGAGGCATAGGATAGATCTTAAAAGAAAGTACTTGCTGGAGAGAGTGATTGGCATTGGAATGGGCTGCCCAGGGAGGTGGTGGAGTCACCATTCCTGGAGGTGTTCAAGAAAAGCCTGGATGAGGCACTTGGTGCCGTGGTCTAGCTGACTGGGTAGGGCTGGGTGCCAGGTTGGACTAGATGATCGTGGAGGTCTCTTCCAACCTGGCTGATTCTATGATAATGTTCTTTAATAATGTTAAAATTTAAAGCTGCTTAATCTCCTATACAAATTTGTGTGCACTGAGTATTAGCCCAGCTATTATGACAGAGACTAGGTTGAAGTTTATGAGAAAGAATGTCTTAATGGAGGCTGAGCAGTTTTCCCTATGATTATGGATTAGTCCTCTTCTCAAATATTACACCCTTAAAAACTAGTCAAAGAAAAACTTCTGTGCTTATGGCATTCTTAGCTGCACTAGGTACACAGTGAGTGCTTCCAAGTCCTCACAATGGCTTTTAAAATACAGGTATGAATACTTCCACTGTGTCATATTTAAGTCCTAGATTTTTAAACTTAAAAGAAGAGCTATGATATGCTAAACTGGGTCCAATTTTCCTACATTAGAGGTAGAAGATATTAGTAATATTCATTGGTAACATTAGTGGAAATTGCATCTGCGACATTAAAGTATAAATGCTCACACTGGATCAGACTTCACATCTAACTCATGTAGGAACTGTCACTGACAGTAATCAACAGTCAGGGAAAGGAAATATTAATACGGACAGGGTACCATGCAAAGGACTTTGTTTGCAAGAAGAGAGCAAACTGGTTTTGTAAAACCCATTGGACATGCAGTTAGGCCACTGTATGCCACAAGAAGTGGCATAGCTGAGGAACTAATGGGGCTATGGGGAATGCTGCTAGAACACTTTAAAGATGTTCTTTAACACTAAATCATATTTTCAAACTGTGAATTTTTCAGCAAGTTTCTGTTCTGGTGATCAGCCAGGCATATTTTCTGTAAAGGAGGCTATTGCTAGAGGGAAATAGTTAATATTCACCTCTTGGCTGAATGAATCTTAATCTTTGTTCTGAAAAGCAGTTTTGTTTTTTTAAATGAAATGAAGACTTTCACTTTGTTCATAATGCTTCCATATCTTTCAAACTACAACAAAGAACATATCATACAGTAATGTTTGATGGATAACTCTGCACACTACCAGAGTTTTTACTGTAAATTAATAGTATCCAAATTATTCAGCAATTGAGATAAAAAGTGTTTGTCTTGCCTAATAATTTTTAGCATAGCACCACATGAGATGATTCTGTTTCATGTCTACAGCTAACAGAGATCCCATAGTGAAAATTCTTGGCCCTGAATATGGGACTGTTGAAGGAGAAGACATGTCCCTGTTGCATTTACTTGACAAAGTGAAAAAAGATGATGATTCTGAAACAGAGATGAAAATGAAAATCTTTCTTCTTCTCCATCAGCTGGATTTGCAACTGCTTAATAGTTCTTTGAAATACATTTCACAGTAAGTGCTTTTTAAATGGAAGGTAAGTGTGTTAGCCAGCATTTTATTGTTCAGTTAGATTGGTTTCAATCCACAACACGTGCTCTTGGTGTGACCTAAAGAAATTCAGTGAAATAACTCTAACTAAGTGATTGAAATAAAACCATGTTTGTTCTCAATATTTTGCTGTCAGTGCAGGTATGGGATGTGTGACTGTAGGCTTTTGTTGCATATGTTTTGCACTTTGCTAGCCAAGTGAAGCTATTGTCACAAGCAGCAAAATTGCAGTTAAATATTTCCAGGGAAATGTTTATTTCACAGAATTTCTTAGATTGGAAAAGCCCTTCAAGCTCATCGAGTCCAATCACTAGTTTCACACTGACAAGTCCTTCACTAAACCACATCCCTCAGCATGACATCTAATCACTATGGTTGCAAAGGACCACCAGGATCATCCAGTCCAACCTTCATCCCAGCATCCTTCATCACTAGATGGTAGCTTCAAGCACCACATCCACTATTCTTTTAAACATCTCCAAGGATGGTGACTCTGCCACCTCCCTGGGCAGCCTGTGCTAATGCCTGACTACCCGCTCAGTAAAGAACTTCCTCCCAACATCCAACCTAAACCTCCCCTGACACAACTTGAGGCCATTTCCTCTTGTCCTATCATTAGTAATTTGGGAGACTAGCTCCAGCCTCACTACAACCTCCTTTTAGGTAGTTGTAGAGGGCAATAAGGTTCCCTCTCAGCCTCCTCTTCTCCAGACTAAACAACCGCAGTTGTTTATGGAGCCCCATTTCTTTATGGGAGTGTTACCTTGAGTTTATTTCATAGTTACAAGGACTTCATATTAGGTATGAAATGAAAATATCCCTGAATTAACTGATCAAACAATGGAAGATGAGCCATTTCCAGATGTTTGTTGTTAGTATTAAGGCTCATTGTAAAAGAAAAAAAATGTATCACTGTCTCCTCATTTCTCTGGGTACATCCTTTTGGTGAATACATTTTAGACCATTTTCTGTTCATTGCAGAGTCGTAAGGCTAAATCCAGCTGCTATAAATAATGAAGTGAATCTTCTCAAGAACTTTTCTGGTGAAGGAGAAGACACAGTGCTGCAATCACTGGAATATACATCAGGTTCAGATATGATCATATCTCACATTTGTATATGACCTCATTAAAATACTTCTGTGAAATTTGCTAAATTAAGTTCAGCAATGGATTTAAAGTGTTTATGTATACTTTAAAGCTATCTGGAAAAGTGTTTTCATTTACTTTATATGGAATGATGTTCCCTTTAGTTAGACAAATAATCTCCAATTACATGAAATTCTTCAGTGGGAGCAGAGGAAGTAAACCAAGTCCCTGATCCCAAGAAGTACAAAGCACAGTTGCAGTTCTTAGTTGGATTGGGCCATGGGTCACATATCTTTGCATGATTCATTCCTAAGTGAATATGAATATTATTTGTGTACATGTTAGCTATATTAATCATCAAGCATAATATTGAAAAATACTTCTAAATAGGATGAAAACACTAATGCTAATTGGTTACAGATTACATGTTCTCTAATGGATGCCGAGCTCCTCCCTGGAGACAAGTGCATGGAGAAATTTGCTATTTAGTCATCAAACCACATGACACTGAGCCTTTGCATATCACTTGCAGCACAGCAGGAGTGTTTTTAAATGGAGTAAGTAATAGTAAAAGATTCCATGGAGTAATGAATATTTTTATCTGCTAAAACACAAAATTCCATCAGGTTTATAGTAGTGGTGTTGAGGCTGTAAGACCTGCAAAATTAGTTTCTTGATACAGAAGGAGAAGACACAGTAATAAATGTGTGCTAGTTTCCCCATATGTTTTAAGTGTTTTTTTTTCTCTAAGTTTTATATTGGGAGTGTACTCCACACTTTTTGCTAGCAGTGTTTGTCTAGTCCTTAAATGTAGCCTAATGATCCTTCACGCTTTTCCTTTATAAAGCTACTGTGGGGCTTGTTGCCTCTCTGGTGCCTCACTGCTCATAGAATCAGTCAGGGTTGGAAGGGACCACAAGGATCATCTAGTTCCAATCGCCCTGCCGTGGGCAGGGACACCTCACACTAGATCAGGCTGGCCAGTGCCCCATCCAGCCTAGCCTTAAACACCTCCAGGGATGGGGCCTCAACCACCTCCCTGGGCAACCCATTCCAGGCTCTCACCACTCTTCATGGTGAAGAACTTCCTCCTCACACGCTCTTGATGTGTAATGTTACCATGTGTGGCTAATATAGCTTGCTTTCATCTTGTTGTAAATGATAAGCTGTTCTTTCTCTTTCAGTGCAAGCTTTTCATAAATGATTTATCTCTTCTACTTTCCATTTTGGCTACCTCTTCCCTTACAGATAGATTTTATTTTGGGTGCAATATAGGGGTATGTGTGTTAACAAGTGACCAGAGCTCTTGAATTAATTTTGAAGAGAGGCTGATGTCCATCAGGCATAACTCCACAAATCTGTTTCCTAAGAGTTAAGAGGTCCAGGGAAATTTTGCATATTTTAAATGGATGAAGCTGATAAAGCCTAGGCTAGTCAGGTTATATTATTTTCTGATCCCTTTAGGCATCTGCCATAGAGCACTGGAAGCTCATATTTACTTGGTTGTTTGCCATAAGTTCTTTTTAGTGCAGCTACACACAGTGCAATTAACTGACAGTAATTACTTTCACAATCCTATGTAATATCTTGATTATCTATTGGGATGCATGGAGATGGTCCATGAATCTTTACAAGGCATTACTGAAGTATGATGGACTTTGGTGAGCATGAGACTTCTGTACCTAATTCATTACAGTGTGACCTCTATGCTTTTTAATATTCTTTTATGATGCAGATTAAGTTCCCTGGATAAAGCAACACTACTCATAATTGTAAATCTATTTGTTTTTTTACAGGGTTGGCAAGAAGATAAGGATTCCATTGACTATGAAAGAAAAAGTGATGTATATAAAGATATTGTCACATTTCTAAGGGAAAGATCACCTACATTTGTAGAAAATATGGCTAAACAGGTATGTATTTACTGGCCTTGCTCCAGTTAACATTTAGAGTTGCAGTGTTGGTGCAGAGTGCTGGATGAAACCTGCTCTTTAATGTGGCCTTAGATGGTCAAGCTACAGCATCAGTTCCCCTGAGAATTGTCTAGTTTGTCACATGTTAAATTCTCTTGTCTAGAGTACATTTTCAGAGAAAGGGAATTAGCATGAGTTTGTGATTAGTTGCATCAGCAGGCCTGGGACAGCCAATCCACATCAGGGACCAGTCGAAAACAGATCATACCGTGACAGTCTCTTTAAAACCTCCTTGAACTGGATACTCAGAGGAATGTCTTCACCTATCTGAGAGTGACAGCTGCAATAATAAGATTAATTAATGATCATAAGCTGTCTTTCCTGTAAAAAAAAAAAGAATATGTTCTAACAGAATATGACTTGACAAGGGTCCTTTCTATTTGGGATATTTTTGATCAGCCATGGTACTTGACACAGACAGCTGAAGGATTGGTAGGTGCCAGTTGTCTCCATTCTTGTATGTGACTTGTTCAACATTGTTTTGTCCCGAGAGACAGAAGAGGAAAAAATCTGAACTGGAATGTGTTTATATTAACTCTAAACTATAGTAAATTTAAATTACTTGGAACTGAAGTCCAGCAGTTCATCATAGCCTGTGTTAGTAAATCCTTTATGCTAGGAATGGGTTTTATATAAATGACCCGTTGAAAGCAAAATGACTGACTGCAATTCTGGATCTTAAAACTCATTTGGAATGAGGTTGTGTAGAAGTACTTGTGTCACAAATTATTTAACTTATTAGAAAGTGAGTGTGTTTAGGAAGTTCCAAATTTAGCTAGCTCATTTATTCTAAAAAAACAACTTTTAGTTTGCACATGGTAGCAGCTGCTTTCCAGGTTAATGTTGTGTGCTTTTAAAGGCAGTTTGACTTTAACCTTATAATATAATCCTACATTTCATGCATACAGTTTTTAAACAGAGCATCCAAGAATTGTGCTTCTAATGTATTCATTTACTAGGCATTATTCATATGTCAGTATGACTGACAAACCATATCTCTCTCTTTAATTAGGAATATAATTTTTTTAAAGAACCAACATCTGAGAAAAATTATCAGCATATGGAAGTAGTTGATGCTAAGGTCTCTGGCCAACCCCAGAACCTTGATGATTTTACAGAAAAGAATGTATGTAAGAAACCCAAAAGTTCTGAAGCAAGAAGGAGATCCATTGATGAGAAGAAATTTGAACCATCTACAAATTGGAAGAATATCAGGGTTTCCACTTCCCACGGGTAAGTATAATGGAATAATCTTTATAATGGAGTTTTCCTACAGTTCTCCTTAAACTGGTAATGGCTGGATTGCATTTACAACTTTTCATCTTTACATTAGGAGCAATAAAACAAAGTTTACTACGTGTTAATTTCTAGGATAGCATGGACTACCAACAAGATTGCTCAGTTTTGATGTCATGCAACAGCTTTGATGATGACATGGCATTGATCATTTGGCATTTTGATGTCATGCAACTGCATTGATGATGACACCAAAGCAAAGCAGAGCAATATCTTGCCACCATCTGCAGTACCAGTCCTCCAGGACTGTGACATTATCGTCTTTTTGGTGTTAAAAGTCCTTTAAAGCAAGACAGAATAGTCTAACCTAGCCACATTCTAACCTAGCCAAGAAATATCTTGCCATCATCTTCAGTACCAGTCCACCAGGACTGTGGGGTTATTGTCTTTTTGGTGTAAAAAGTCCTTTAAAGCAAGACAGAATAGTCTAACCTAGCCACATTCTAACCTAGCCAAGAAATATCTTGCAACCATCTGCAGTACCAGTCCTTCAGGACTGTGAGGTTATCATCTTTTTGGTGTAAAAAGTCCTTTAAAGCAAGATAGAGTAGTGTAACCTAGCCCTGTCTTCTGAGGGAAGCAAGAGAGATGGAAAATTAGGATGATTCTTACTTATTCTACTAATTTTAAACAATTTCATGTTACATTAACCACTTTTCTAGCTTTGTGTAGCAACAGTCTTCACTAATGAGATTATCTCAAAGTTTGGAGTCCCCTAAATAGAATTTACTGGGTATTGTTGGATGTCTGCTGAAATCAGAGCTCCATTCTGATTTCAAGTTTCCTGATTTTGTGTTTACGGAGGAAGAAGAGTATTTTCCCAAAGCTTCCAATTTGACATGTTGCAAGAAACATTTCAAGAGATTTTTGGCATGACCTGCAGTCATCAGTAAAAAGATGTGGTTTTCCACAGACATGACCTTATTTTTTTCCCATAGTCATTCTAAGTGTCTAGATGTAATTAAATTATAATGATGAGTATGACTGCAATAGTATGACCAGCCCAGCCTTGAAGGAACACTTTCTTTTCCTAACATTGTAAATTAGGGGTCTGTTACCAAAATAGCTGCTATTAGTTGTGCTTGGAGGTGGTGTTGTAGGATAAATGGACCTGTAGTTTATTTGTATATGCTCATTCTCTGCTTTGTTTCTAATAAAATATTATATGATACAATAAGATGATATGATAAGACATGATATGATATAATAAGATATGATACAATACAACAAGATATAATAATTAATCACTTAAGACACAGCACACATTCTGTTTAATGAAGTTCATTGTGCAGGTTCATGAGCTCGTATATCCGAACATATTTATCCTACCATAGCTATTTGGTTTGATGTGTACATACAATTTTTTTTTTTTTTAATATAACCCCAAATATTTTAGTGACAAGGCTGCAAAGAAAGATACTGGAGAGGAGAAGAGACGTCACACAGTGTCTCTGAATATAAAAAAGAAAGGTCGAGGCATTTCTTCCGCATCTGTTAAAATACAGCCAGCTTCAAATGGGTATGGCTTACTTGGTTTTATTGCTTCCCTTTATTAATGTTTATTTTCCATACCTGCAGTAATTAGTAATAGCATTTAGAATCATAGAATGGTTTAGGTTGGAAGAGACCTCAAAGGTGATCTAGTTCCAATTCCCCATCATAGGTAGTGACATCTCCCACTAGAACAGGTCACTCAAGGCCTCAACCAACCTGGCCATAAACACCTCCAGGGAGGGAGCAGCCACAACCTCCCTTGGCAGCCTGTGCCAGTGTCTCTTCACCCTCACTAGAAAGAACCATTTCCTAATACCTAGTTTAAATCTCCCCTCCTCCAGTTTAAACCCATTACTCCTTGTACTGTCATTACAAGAGCTTGTAAATTGTCCCTCCCCAGCCTTCCTGTAGGTCCCCTTCAGATATTGGCAGGTTACTCTAAGATCTCTTTGAAGCCTTCTCTTCTCCAGGCTGAAAAGCCCCAACTCTCATAGCCTGTCCTTATAGCACAGCTGCTGCAGCACTCTGGTCATCTTCATGGCCTTCCTCTGGACTGCAACAGTTCAATGTCCTTCTTGTGTTGGGAGCTCCAGAACTGACAGTGTCAGTTGGCCATTCCTAAAGCTGTTATTAGGCAGCATTGCCACACCTGCTTATTGTGTGCTCATTCATATTAGTTTCTGGCTGTTTAAAATGGTCTATGCTGTTTGTTCATTTTTAGTAAAACATCAGGCAGGTTTGGAGGCATTAGTGAAAGCTCCTCAGAGAGTGAGTCAGATGAAGAACAGCCTGTATGTCACCAGGAAAGACACACTGATTTGCCATCAGAATACTGGGGAATTCAGAAGCTTGCAAAATTTTTAAAGGTAAGAAGTGTTGATAGATTTTTTTAAAGGTAAGCAGTGTTGATAGGTCTTTTTAAAGGCAAGAATTATTGATAGGAATGGGCTGCCCAGGGAGGTGATGGAGTCACCATCCTTGGAGGTGTTTAAAAGAAGAGTGAATACGGCGCTTGAGGCTGTGGTCTAGTGATTAAGGATGCTGGGATGAAGGTTGGACTGGATGATCCTGGTGGTCCTTTCCAACCATAGCAATTCATAGCATTTGATGTTGTGCTGAGGGCTTTGGTTTAGTCAAGGACTTGTCAGTGTGGAACTAATGATTGGAGTCGATGAGCTTGAAGATCTTTCCCAATCTAAGAATTTCTGCGATTCTGTGATTTTTTGATGCTGTTTTGTTTAAAAAAAAGAAAGAAAGAGAAAAAGAAAAGTTGTCCTCATATGTAGAAGGCAAAGAGTACAACAGTCAAGCTCCTCATACTTTCCACCTTTCATATATTTTAGAATAGCCTTGCTCTGTAGCATGTTAAAACTCTGTAACTGTGCATGTTCTCACCACAAACCCATTTCTCCTTTTTTTTCAATCTGCCTTTTTTGACTTAGAGCAACCTCTTTAGTGTTATTTCAATCTGAAGATGATATAATTTCTTTATTAATTATTTGGTTTCTGGTTTGCTTTTTAAGCAAAGCTTTCCAAGCTATTTCTTTATGTGGATAATAACTTTCAAGAGTTTTTATTAAAACTGAATACTTGCCTAAAGTCTTTCATCAACTATGATTAATGCAGGACTGAAGTAATTCTAACGTGGTCTTGAGTCTGGGTGGATGCTGTTAGTGGACAGAAAATGTATCATAAACAGTCCTCTTCTAAAGCAACAAGAATTGTTTGGTTTTGGTTTTTTTTACACAGACTTGTTGAAAATCTTTTGGAACCTATAAATATAGATGTTTAGAATCCTGTGTATGTCTGAAACGTAAGAAAAAACAACAGCCACCTACTATTCTGGAAAACTCTAGAAGTAATTATGTCTTTCCCCCAGGAGAAATTCCTTTACAAGTTTCTACTGGAATTTATGTACTAAAGTTACTAACAAAAGCCCTGGTTTATCTGTTTGGTTTTTGGTTTTGTTTTTTTTTTTGAGTACAGCTACAGAGTGTACACATCTGACTGATAAAATGGTGGTGCTGGCATTTGGTGCAGCAGAAATGCTTGTGAGGAATACGCAAAACTTTGGCTCCTTCCAGTTCTTTAACCACCGTAGAAGTTATTCTCTCTTTTTTTAATGTTTGCAGTGCACTCACATTGTTTGTTCTCAGATCACATATGTGGGGACCCATGCTAGTAATTGTAACCAAGGAGATGCAAAAAAGCACAGACAATATAAGTTTCTCTACCTTTCTCTGTGCTTTATCTTTCATAGATTAGACCTCTATATCTGCTATGCTAAAGTAACGCTTTGCATATGCTAAAATAACCCTTTGAGTAGAATCATAGAAACAACCAGGTTGGAAGAGACCTCCAAGATCAGCCAGTCCAACCTGGCACCCAGCCCTACCCAGTCAGCTAGACCACTAAGTGCCTCATTCAGTCTTTTCTTCAACACCTGCAGGGAAGGTGACTCCACCACCTCCCTGGACAGCCCATTCCAATGCCAATCACTCTCTCCAGCAAGAACTTTCTCTTAAGATCTATCCTATGCCTCCTCTGTCACAACTTGAGACTGTGTCCCCTTGTTCTGTTGCTGCTTGCCTGGCAGAAGAGACCAACCCCACCTGGCTACAGCCTCCTTTCAGGTAGTTGTAGAGAGCAATGAGGTCCCCCCTGAGCCTCCCCTTCTCCAGGCTAAACACCCCCAGCTCCCTCAGCCTCTCCTCACAGGGCTGTGTTCCAGGCCCCTCACCAGCTTTGTCACCCTTCTCGGGACACATTCCAGTATTTTATCAGAGGCTAAAATAACCCTTTGCAAATGTAACTTGGAGTAACATTCAACATGCAACTTGCTTATCTATCTGCTAATGCTGGTTACACAACATATACACTAATATATACATTTTGTGTCATGCAGTTACTTATATTTCTACAATTTGAGGTGTTTTTTTCCAATCATTCAGTCTTTTGTCTTATGGACATTTGTACTTTTCTGAGAGCTCAAAGAAATAATCTTACTATTTCTTAGTAAAAACCCAGGGTCCTTCTGGAGAGGCTACTTGAAATCCATTTCACACAGACACAGAATCACAGAATGTTAGGAGTAGAAAGGGGTCTTGAAAAATCATTGAGTCCAAACCCCTTGCCAAAGCAGGACTGCCTACAGTAGGTCACACAGGAGCACATCCAGACAGGTCTTGAATGTTCCCTGAGAAGGGAACACCACAACTTCTCTGGGCAGCCTGCTCCATTGTTCTGTCACCCTCACAGTGAAAAAGTTTTTCCTTATTTCTATGTTGTCTCTTGTTGTATGATTGGACATCATTGAGAAGAGCCTGGCTCTATCCTCTCAACACTTGCCCTTTACATCTTAAACACAAATGAGGTTACCCTTCAGCCTCTGCTTCTCCAAGCTAAAGGGCCCCAGCTCCCTTGGCCTTTCCTCATAAGCGAGATGTTCCATTCCTTTAATCATCCTTGTGATGGTTATTACTGTTGATGAACTCTAAAATCTTTTTATTGGCCCATTTATAGACCACCATCTTTACTAACAGGCTCTTTTCTCCTGGTTGTGTAACTCTCAAGCTCCTTCTCCTCTCTAGATCCTTCATGTAACCATAGATTTTAGTATTGAACTTGGTTCAGTTCAGTTCTGACAGATGTCTGCACTTACACATAACCATTTGGAATGAAGAGGGAGAATGGCAAATAGGAAAATAAACTCTCCATGCTCCTCAGTTTTAGAAATGAGTGCGTTTTTTCCAGCTGTCAACAAGCAAAATTACTCAGTGGCTTAGAACTAGAAACAGAAAGGGGAGGATTTTTGATCATATGGTGTGTACCTGTTAAGAAGTGTTTATAATACAAAATTCCATAATATGACAAAATTCTGTTCTGAGAATTCCAATGTAGACTGGTTTATGCAGTCATGCAGACCTGAGCCTTCCAATAGTACTTTTAATTACATATGTATTAAACAGAGTACTAGAAGAGATACTTAAATAGTTCTGTCTTGACTCTTAACTACGTAAAGCAAGAAATCCCTGGTGTCAGATAAAGCTGAAAAGAGATGCCTCAGTGCCATACCACAGACATGGGTTGAAATGTTTTATTGATGGAGTGCTACTTCGTCTTGCACATGGAATTAATTTTAATTCAAGTAGAAATACTGCACTTCTGGCCAGACTTAGGAGATTTTTTGGCATTCTTGTTGTTCATGTAGGCAAGTGTTCATGACATATGCAACATAAGTGAAAATAAATTTATGGCTGTGATATTTAAGTATCTACAAGCCTATTTATATAGAAGCACAGATTTTAGAGGGCTTACACATCTAGAGAGGTTGTATGCATGGTTTGCACATCTCAAACATTTAATAAAATGCCTTAAATAATAGATGTTTGGGATACCAAGTCAGAGAACACCATCTGTAGGTGCAACCGTTTTGTGAATGCCTGCTGAAGTAAATGCATTCAGCAAGGCTATATAAAGGATCAGCTTGCAAACAGAAAACTTCCATAAAGCCTGAAAGCTGCTCTAGTTCTTATATTGATGTTATACTGTCATGCAAACTTGAGAAGATGATTGCTTCCTGTATTATGCAGACTTGCTAGATCCTATGAGTTGTGCCTGGAAGCTATATGTACATATGCCTCTTCACGGACAGAAAACCCCAGTGTGGCAGAAATTCCCTTCTGACTTTTTGCCCTTCTCTATTCCCCCTCCTTTCTGGGAAAGAGCAACCATATTGGAATTGTTCCACTGGGAAGCAGCTACTTCTGTGGTCTGGCTTCTTGTCCTACCTTCAATCTTCCCAGAGCTGTCAAACAGAAGACAGAACATTTGTGCTCTTGCTGTGTCTCCTCACTGACTTCAGAGCAGGCAGCAAAGATATGTCCATGAGTTCGGTGATGGCACTGTGTTAGGCATGATTGCCTTGAGCAGACTGGTCTGGTGGAGGATGTCTCTGCCCATGGCAGAGGGTGGGACTAGATGATAATTAAGGTCCCTGTGCTATGAATCTAGGCATTTTTTCGGGGTAGGTTAGACAAAATTGTAATGAAACACTGTTGATGTTTGTAATGGTGAGATTCACTCAGAAGAACCCACTTCATATATCACATTATTTATTAAAACAGTGCTTGTGAAGTGTTAGAATCCTAAAGGACTACATGTTACATGTGAAAAGCTTCAGGAGTAGGGTGAAAAGGGAAACACCAGGTAGAAATGCAGAATCTTCTTTGAGGCAGAGGTTCACTGGAAGAATAAAAGAAGCAAACAAAACCCACCCCAAAAAAAAACAGGAGAAGAAATAAAAGAAAGCTGAGCACAATGCTTTGCGCTGCCTGCTCTTGAGCACTGTTTATTGCTGATTTTAAGATAAAGTCAAGATGTTGAGAGGTGAATTGGGACTGGTGACTGTGCCAGGAATAACTCCAACCTCCAGAATAAGACTTTAATCCTTTAAGCCTCTGTACTGCTTGGTTTTGGTTCCCTGTAAAGGTGTGATTTATATGCACACCTATGCCAGGCTGAGCTCTGGATAGGGTTTTGCAGGACCACATCAGTTTCTTACCTGGGAAGTCATTCTCCTTTTGGCTGTGTATCAGGGGTAGACTAGTAAACCAGTTAAATCTCACACTTCATGTAAAATATCTACTAATTTTATATCTGTTTTGAATTTCTCCAGTTAGAACAACCTAATTCCCAGAACAGCATTGTTTCTTCTCTACTTTGCAATCACAGGTGAATGAACCTGCTGTCTCTGCCCAGCTGTTTGCGTCTTCTGCCAGGTTTGGGAGCAGGGGAAAGACTGTGGTATGGCACAGGAGCTAAGGAGGATGTGCCCCAAGTATGGTCTGGAATGCCAGCTCCCAGATGCCTGTGTGCCCTGGCAATGCATGGCAGTGGATGCCTGGGAGAGGAGGACATCTGTCTCATGACTCAGTGAAGCCTCATTCACTGAACAAGGAAAGGGTTGAAAGAACTGCAGGATACAGTGGGTGTATTCAGGTCTGCTCCACAGCTGCCTTTTGGCAGGACCTTTGGAAGACTGCTGTGTTCAAGCAACATTTCTGTAGCTGGCAGGAAGCCCCGCAGTATTGGGCTGACACTACATAAAGATGGCAAACAGACCAGGGAGACAGGAATGCACAGGAGTATTCCTTCTGGTCTTTGCCTCTTCCTTTTCCATTCTCTCCAACTGTCTCTAAAAGTCCTCACTTATTTCTAGGCAATTTGGTCAAGGAAATGGAAGCCTAAGATATTAGTGCTATGGGTCTAGTTCTTATAGTGCATCTCTTGCAGTATTGACTGGGCAAGACCTACTGCCCATCACTTGCGCAGTTCAAGCAGAGCTGAGCCAGGAGGTTGTAGTGTGGCTGCTGCAGTAGTAGTGTTACTGCAGGCATTTATTTCCTCTTCTTCAGAATCTGAGATTTATCAGTTATGGAAATGCAACTGCATGCTGACTTGTAGGAAGGGATCATGCATCCCCAGATGAGCTCTTTGCACATGGACAGAAGAAAGGTTAGAAGCACAGAAAAACAAATAGGCAGTGAAATGATGCAGGGAGGCTCTGCCTGGAATTGAGATGCGAGATCTGAAATGAGAGTTGCATGTAGATGCTGTTGATAAACTGAATGGGATAGTTTTATTCCCTGGGAAAACAGAGAGACATCTGGAGGCTGGAATTTAGGAGCTTTGGGCAAACCAGGGTGCAAGAAGTCCAGGTATGTTTGAAGGGTGAGAATGTAGACAGGGGAGGTTCAAACTATTATGGAACCAGAAACCTGTTCCAGAATATTTGAGAACCAAACCTTGAATGGCTGTTGTGTGTGTTGTGTGTGGAGTTCTTTCACATTCGATAGACAAGGTTTCCAATGTGAGATTTCTCTCACTGAATCACAGAATGGTGGGAGTTGGAAGAGACTTACCTGCTGAGGAAGGTTTGTCTAGGTCAGGTTGCAGAGGAATGCATCCGGGTGGCTTTTGCAGAGAAGGAAACTCCACTACCTCTCTGGACAGCCTGTTCTAGTGCTCCATCACCCTCAAAACCAACAACTGTTTGCATGCTTTCCTACTATGCATTAATACCAAGTCACTCATAGCTTATTTCTAAAATGAGTTGTCATGTCTGAGGTCTCAAGGGTTGGATATCTGAAAAAGAGATATCTTTCTCAAAAACTTTTAAGCATCCAGTCTGTCAAAATAAATTATTACTTTCTTCTGCAGATGAAAGTTCTGTAGCAGCCTCAGCCCCCCCTGTGGTTTAGCAGGTGGTGGTGTGCACAGCAACTCTTCTATGTGAACCAATTATGAATTTAAGGCACTTACAAAGACATTGATGTAGCTTGGAGATTTTCTTTCTTTCCTCAAAATTTGCATGAAATAGAAGACAGAGGCAGTGTGGGGTTTACTGCAGAATGGAAAAGTGGTGTAGCTTTCTTCAGTTACAGTGGTGCTGGAAATGTTCCAGATTATTAAGATTACACTAGAAGTCATTATGAAAATTTAAATCAGCTTCATAAATGATGGGGGGATTAAGAAAGTGAATGTAATTTGGGATTAGCAGAAAAAGAATTCTGGTTTATTCTCAAATACAGAACAAAAGAAACATGAGCATATAAGGAATAAAATGGGCCTTCAGGTACTGATTGAAGTGAAATTACACAAGAGTCAATTATAACTTTTTAAAGAAGAACATGGTATTAGTGTTCCAGTGTGCCCACTAAAGTACCCCTTCTTTGCTTACTTGTTTTACAAAATAAGCTTAGCATAGAATCAACCAGATTGGAAGAGACCTCCAAGATCATCCAGTCCAACCTAACACCCAGCCCTAGCCAATCAGCTAGAGCATGGCACTAAGTGCCTCATCCAGGCTTTTCTCGAATGCCTCCAGGGGCAGTGACTCCACCACCTCCCTGGGCAGCCCATTCCAGTGGCAAATCACTCTCTATAAGTGCATATAAAATGTTTGTATATAAAATAACTTTGCCCATGTAATGCAGTTGCCAAGACTCACCAACCATGGAGCTAATTTACCTGACCTTATTAGCAGAGGGTCTCCCAATGAGGTTTTTCCCTTATAAGAGTATACATTGGAGTTATATGAAGGAGGTTGTTCCACTGAACCAAAAGGTGAAGACAAGGAATATATTTTGCTGTAGTTTGGCTAAATGATAGACTGTTATTTGTAAGAAAGTAACAAATGTATGAGACCTAATCCTGTGCCACCTGCTAGTATTTCTAGGCACATGTTTAGCTAACCTGTCAGCCTTCATATCAGTCTCTTCTCCCCTACTCATGAATATCTTTTGTTCCCATCTTCTAGTATTAGCCAATATACTTTTTTTTTTTTCTTTCAGAAAGAATGTGATTACTTAAGGAAAAAAAGGAATAAAAATAAGGGAAAACTGCATTTTATAGTTAAGAGATGTATTTTTTAACAACCTAGCCAGTGCTGATCATGAAATCTTTTTCTCATGATAAATTTACTGGGTAGGAAATATTGGCAAATGGTGAACACTCAGATGATTATTATAATTGGCAGCTCTGAAGACTTGCATAGCTCTCTCCTCAAAATACTGTACAAACAATCATTCTTCTTCACAAGAGACATATAAAATTCATAACAGCCAGCTGATTTTTCACCATTAATCACAGCTCTGATATGTTTCTGTGTAGCAGAGGCTTATTTAATGTTCTCAGGGCCACCCATTCCTAAAAGTTGCATAGCTGATGAGATGAAAGACAAGATAGAAATAAAGGGGGAAACAAAGCAGAAGAGACAAACAAACAAACAAAAAAAGCCAACACCCAACAAAACAGCAGAATCCAATTTAAAAAGGAAGAGATCATACATCAAAAAATAAGGGCTGAGGAAAAAAGAAGTGTAAGTGCTGCTTGATTCTCCTTTTTCTGCAAGTTTATATTCTATTGTAGAAGCAGGTAATTAATTTAAGGACGACTGATTTGATGCTGACTACCTCTAAAGGAACTGTAAATTGCCATGACTCTGTCACTCTTCCATCTGCCACCAATAAGATGGTGAATGTCCCCAAAACCCGTTGGACCTACTGCAAGACATGTGGCAAGCACCAGCCACACAAAGTCATGCAGTACAACAAGGGCAAGGCCTCCCTCTACGCCCAGGGAGAAAGACTCTATGATAGGAAGCAAAGTGGCTATGGGGGCCAGACAAAGCACATCCTCTGTAAGAAGGCTAAGACCACAAAGAAGATTGTGCTGAGGCTGGAGCGCGTGGAGCCTCACTGCAGGTCTAAGAGGATGCTGGCCATAAAGAGATGCAAGCATTTTGAACTGGGTGGAGACAAGAAGAGAAAGGGCCAAGTGATCCAGATCTGAGGTTCTTCCTAAGTGTTGTTATGAGTTGTATTAAAGTATTTGGAAGTGAAAAAAAAAAATTACAACTACCTGAAGGGAGGCTGTAGCCAGGTGGGGTTGGTCTCTTCTGCCAGACAACCAGCAGCAGAACAAGGGGACACAGTCTCAAGTTGTGCCAAGGGAAGTATAGGTTGGATGTTAGGAGGAAGCTCTTCACAGAGAGAGTGATTGCCATTAGAATGGGCTGCCCAGGGAGGTGGTGGAGTCACCATCCCTGGAGGTGTTCAAGCAAAGACTGGATGAGGCACTTAGTGCCATGGTCTGGTTGCCTGGCTAGGGCTGGGTGTTAGGTTGGACTGGCTGATCTTGGAGATCTCTTCCAACCTGGCTGATTCTGATTCTATAGTAGATAACCAAATAGTTGGCTTTCCCAAAGAATAAGAACGTGATTGTGTCTGAAAGCTACCATGAACATTTAGAAGCGAGAACAGCATTCTCCACTGCTCTGGCGTTCTACACTGGGTGTAGACTGGGTTTGCTGACAGCCTACTACACACAGTTATTTCAAACGCATGTCTGCTCCTCAGCTGTGTCTTTCATCTATTTTTGTTTTTCCTATCCTCCCACTAAGATGGGTTTTCAAGTTGGTTTTAGAACATTTCTCTCTTTGTTTTTCCTAGAGCATTGGTGTAGTGTTGTTTTCTCTTGCAAAATCTTTTTGCCTGGTTTCAAATTGCTCTGTTCTTTCTGTCTGCTCCAACAGCAGGATAGCTCTCCAGTAGTCTCTACAGGCACAGGGCCTTTCTAGTTCAACCTCATGAAATTTTCTCCACAGATTTACTTCCACTGGTTTCTCAAAAGACTGGATCCATGAAAACAAAATATCCATCATAACATTAAGGTTCTTTTTTGGGGGAAGGGAGCCAAGTGCGGGGCAAACTCAAAATTGCTTGTGCAGGTCTGAAACTGTCACAAAAGGTCAGTAGTACGTCTTCACTTACGGGCAGGATGTCATGTCAAGTCTGCAGTCAGGGTTTAGAAGCACCAGTGTTAAATTAACAAAATAGCAGTGCTGGTTTTGTTGGGTTTTCAAAAAATTTCCTCCTAGACACTTTGCTCTTTCTCGTTCAATCCTCATTTCCTGCTAATATCTGCATGTTCTTTTTACAAATATATGCAGGCTTTTTTTTCCCTCAGATGTGGTGGCCAAAAACAAGCAGGGGGTTGTGTCCTTGTTCTAGTGCCAAGGCACTAAAAGGAACTGTCATGATGAACAGAGGAAGCCTTGGACAGTTGTTGAAGCTGAGTTCATTCATGGTGGAGTGTTATTAGGAGAATATGGTGGCAGCTGGAGACAATCTAAGATGTGCTCTCTAAGAAGGGTTACCTGAAGATACTTTCCCTCATGTGACCCTCATTCACATGAGCTGAAGTCTAAACTCCAGCACAACTGCCAAAGGTACTAGAGGTGGGTCTGTGATAACTAAAACCTAAACCAGAGCTCAGGATGACCTCGGTGCTCACACATTCACATGAATGTTGACATTTTGAAGTAACAGTAGTTTCTGATGGATCATTTGGATTAACTCCCAAATTAAGGTCTGTTGCAGTGACGTGATCTAGAATTCACACTGGGATTGTGACTTTATTGTGCATACTACAATCTTTTTGGGTGTTTTGTTTTGTTTTTTTTTTTAAGATTTAAGAGTGTTGTTGATTGTCTTTACAAAATTGTCCACATACATCAAATACACTCCTAAACTGAAAACTTCAGAAACTGTTGTGATCTTAGATATTACCTTGGCCAGATTTTCTGTGTTTTTTGGGTCAGCACTTCACTTCTCTCAGTGTTTGAGGTTGGGGAAGTTACAGGGAATGTTTTTACATTCTAATATTCCTCTTTCAATCAAGTAAAAATACCTATGTTTGTGCAAAAGCTACATTGTCTCTTATCTCCTCTATAGCAGAAATGTAGGCTGGATATTAGGAAAAAAAAATCACAGAAAGAGTGGTCAGGCATTGGAATGGGCTCCCTAGGCAGGTGGTTGAGTCACCAACCTTGGATGTGTTTAAAAGTCATTTGGATGTGGTCCTTGGGAATATGGTTTAGGGTGAACCTTGTAGAGTAGGGTTATAGGTTGGACTTGGTGATCCTGAGGGGCTTTTCCTATCTGAATGTTTCTGTGATTCTGAATCCCATTATTATGACTCAGAGAAGGAAAGCTAACAGAATGGACATGCGTCTTGGGAGAGTTTTCAAGAGGGAATTAACAGTTGCCTAATAAAACCACCTTCTCACTCAGAAAATAGTAGGCTTATTCTTTTGTTTGTAGACTCAGTTCTTTTCAATTTCATAAAATATGGTGGCAGTTTAAACTCACTGTGCCTGTGTCATAACCTCCACGTCACCTCTGACTGTGTGAAGGGTTAGGGTCAAGGCATGAAACTGAAGTACAACCATGCAGCTTCTCTGCATGGTTTTAGTCTGGTGTCAGTGTTTGGGATTTTGTGATTTTGATGCCTGTGATTTTTCTGCTGGCTTTACTTATATTAATGTGTATGGTTTATGTACTGCCAGGCGGTAGCCAAAGAACACCAGAAGATTCAGGAAATAGGGCAGGGAATTATTCCATAGCTCAGCTATACTTGTCCATAACTCATCTCTTAACAAGTTGCAGCTTGTATGTTTCATAAACTAAAATGAAAAATTGGAACTAGTAGTTAAACCAAAACAAAACCCAGTGTTCAGAGGTTCACCAGCACTAGAAAAATTGCCTTGCTGAAGCATGTTATAATGACCTACTCAGTCTTTCTTTAAGCTTTATCAACATTTATTTAAATCTTGAAGTATTTTCCAGCAGAAAATTACAAAATGATCTGTGATTGGAGAGAGTCAAGTGCCACAGAAAGCCAAAAAGTTATGAGAGTGTAAATGCAGAATTCTGTTTCATCCTTTACTAATTTTGGCTTCCTTGTTTTATAGAAATGGCAATATTTTAATACTGTTTGGGGCTGGAGTTGCACTTAATGCCTTTGTTCTAGGAGTTTTATCATTCCATTAATAAATTTCTGATAAGACATAAAGATTTCTGACACACTTTATTTTGGGAATCACATAAAACTTTTTTTTTTGTTGAGTATTTTCTAAAAGTGTCTTGGCCTGTTATGATTGATCTTAATTTTATCAAGTATCTTGTAATTGTTGTTCAGATTTTATGCAATCACGAGCAAAACTAAGGTTTTATTATACCTAAAAATGACAGAACTGCACACAAGCAGCAGTTTTCTCTCCTACTATTTGGTATAGGGCTGCTATCATGGATGTGCACATTAAGGTATCTATTTTGCTATTTCCTTTTCTGCCAACAGCATCCTGGCCTGTATCAGAAGTGGTGTGACCAGCAGGAGCAGGGAGGTGATCATGCCCCTGTACTCAGCACTCATGAGGCCACTCCTCGAGTACTGTGTCCAGTTTTGGTCACCACAGGATAGGAGGGACACTGAGGTGCTGGAGCGGAGCAGAGAAGTGTGATGAGGCTGGGGAGAGGTCTGGCAAACACAGCTTATGAGGAGCAGCTGAGGGAGCTGGGGTTGTTTACTGTGGAGGAGGATGAGAGGGACCTTACTGCCCTCTACAACTACCTAAAAGGAGGTTGCAGTGAGGCTGGAGCTGGTCTCTTCTCCCAAATTACTAATGATAGGACAAGAGGAAATGGCCTCAAGTTACATCAGGGGAGATTTAGGCTGGATATTGGGAGGAAGTTCTTTCCAGAGCGGGTGGTCAGGCACTGGAACAGGCTGCCCAGGGAGGTGGTGGAGTCACCATCCCTCGAAGGGTTTAAAAGGAGAGTGGATGTGGCACTTGAGGCTATGGTCTGGTGATGAAGGTTGGACTGGCTGAATCCTGGTGGTCCTTTCCAACCATAACAATTCATAGTGATTAGATGTTGTGCTGAGGGATTTGGTTTAGTTGAGGACTTGTCAGTGTGAAATGAGTGATTGGACTCAATGATCTTGAAGGTCTTTTCCAATCTAAGAAATTCTGTGATTCAGGACTTAATTAATACAGTAAATAAAACCAACTGTTATTATGGAAAGATAAACTTTAGCCCTAGGTCTAAAGAACAACAACTAAAAAACTTCTCCTGCAAGGTTTGCTTTTTTTTTCTGACTAGACTGTGATATAGATAGGTGGTATCTATGTTGTGTTCCATTGATAACATCAGATTTCTTTTCTGCAATACTGCAAACTAATCTTGGTCTTTGGCATCAGCCACAGTACTGTAAAGCAAATTCCATTAAGCTCAGCTAGTATGAAAACATCTCATTTATCTAGTACTTAATGACTAGTCTTGTCTACAGCATAAGTAAAGTGTTTACTACGTCACCACTGCCATTAAGTGTAGGACATACTAAAGACTAATGCATTAAGAAGACCCATGAATGCTGTTAGAGTTTTGGGTTTCATTTGTTGGAAGCTTGCCATCAACTAACAGGCTTTTCCCTCTTGATTGTTACAGGAGTATCAAACAAAATGATGATTTAAATTTGTGTTTCCCTTCATAGTTGTAGAATCATAGAATCATAGAATCAGCCAGGTTGGAAGAGACCTCCAAGATCATCCAGTCCAACCTAGCACCCAGCCCTATCCAGTCAACTAGACCATGGCACTAAGTGCCTCATCCAGGCTTTTCTTGAATATATTCCATTTAATTATTTCTTTTGATGGTTGTATAAATGTGTTCTCTGTGATCTACCAGCAGTATACACCTCAATTGTATACGACCTGTAGTTGTTTATTTTTTAGACTAAAAGCAAATTTGTTTTGGTTTCTCTCCATATAGGCTTGAGTTCTTTTAATTCTTGGTTATTTGACCATATACTCACTCTCTGTATGCTTCATGAGTTTCAGCCAACTGAAGGGCTCATGATGTTGCCTGATTAGTTGCTTTCTACACTTTGCATTCTTCATCTGTAATGAGATTTTTGCTTTCTTACTCATTACATGATTTTTAAAAGGCACTGATGACTCTTCTGAGATCCCTCTTTCTTTCTTTCCCATTACATCATGGCTTCTGGTTTCCTGAATTTAAGGAACAACATTGAATGATTTTCTGGCCTCCTACTACCTCTTATTTAATCCCTGTTTGATATGTTGCCATTTAAAAACATTGTACTTGTGCAGCATCCT
Organism: Pogoniulus pusillus; assembly: GCF_015220805.1. NCBI lineage: Eukaryota > Metazoa > Chordata > Aves > Piciformes > Lybiidae > Pogoniulus > Pogoniulus pusillus. Next base: position 16,786,808 of record NC_087286.1, on the reverse strand, counting down.
GGGCAACCAACATTCTAACACTGGGAATCAAGATGATTTCATCTGCTTTAGGAGGTAATGGTTACAAAATGAGCACTAAACCATCCTTGCCAGCTCTTTTCATTGTAAAATTCATTTAACAAACTTACAGAGAAAATAAGTGAAATACTTGAGAGTATCAAAATATGTTCCTGCATCTAATTTTGGTATTTTAGCTCCCATTGGAACTCTTTGTGGCTTAAGAAGTCCTAGGATGACCTTAAATACTAATTTTACCAAATATTAACACTAACAGCTAAGTAGGAAGGTTTTTTTCCTACCACTGCTGTGGTTTAGGAGCCACCATAAATTGAGATTATAGAATCAAAAAGTGGTTTGGGTTGGAAGGGACCTTTAAACATCATCCATTTCCAACCATCATGCCATGGCCCAAGACATCTTTCCTTAGGTTTTGGAGCATACTCTGGTTGAATGAGTTTCTGCCAGAAGCTGTCAGAAGGTACTTGAATATTTCAGAAGCATTATTCAGCATTCCCTGAGATCATAAGGAAGAATTTCTAAAGGTCTAGGGGTTTTAAAATGGAAAAAAAGAGAACACCAAACATGCCAGGGATAAGGGGGCCTGGCTGCACCCAAAAGTTTGTCTTCCACCTTGCAATCTGTTCAAAATGGAGTTACTGATGTCCTATTTGGAGGAACAGTGGCAAGTAATGGTGTTTCCAGTACAGTGCTGTGGGATTGGACTCACAGATACCACATTAAATACAATCATAGAATGATAGAAACCACCAGGCTGGAAGAGACCTCCAAGATCATCTAATCCAACCTAGCATCCAGCCCTATCCAGTCAACCAGACCATGGCACTAAGTGCCTCATCCAGTCTTGAGCACCTCCAGGGATGGTGACTCCACCACCTCCCTGGGCAGCCCATTCCAATGCCAATCACTCTCTCTGTGAAGAACTTCCTCCTAACATCCAGCCTATACTTCCCCAGCACAACTTGAGACTGTGACCCCTTGTTCTGTTGCTGGTTGTCTGGGAGAATCTTATCCTCTAAAACAACTGCCTCTGTATAGGTACATTAAAAGTTTTAGCTAGATTAATCTGTGCCTTTCTGTGTTGTAAAAGTAGTTTGTTAAACACCTCAGAAATAAAAAACAAATGAAAGGCTTTGCTACATGTTCTTCCTAGTTCTGTAATTCTCAGCTATGAGTCTCATACCAGAGAAATTGTACAAACATTGCACAAAAGAGGTTTTGCTGATAGAGTATCAGTGGCATTGTTTTGTTCTCGTTTAATTTGTGGCTATCCAAATGATGCCACTATATAGGAAGAGAGGCACATTTTAAGCTGATAATATATCAGTGGCATTGTTTTGTTCTCATTTAATTTGTGGCTATCCAAATGATGCCACTATATAGGAAGAGAGGCACATTTTAAGCTGATAATGTATCAGTGGCATTGTTTTGTTCTTGTTTAATTTGTGGCCATCCAAATGATACCACTATATAGGAAGAGAGGCACATTTTAAGCTGAATCTGTGTTTCATTTCAGCACTTAAAACTGATTGTTGATCTGCCAGCAGAGTCTATTTTGCATCCAACATATTGGATTTCAAGTGGTGTAACAACATAATGCTGATTTTTTTGTCAGCTTAATGAAGAAGTAACTGTTTCCATGCATTCTAAAATCTGTGGGGTGAAGTGCTGCAGGACTTACTGTGATGATAACTTCTAGAACCAAAAATAATTTCTGAAACCATCAGTAATATTTCTTATTTTGTAGAACTGATGCTTCAGCACATATGAAAAGGATTTTGTTGTGGTTTTACTTTTAAAAACACTGAAAGTGATGTGTGCAGTTTTGAAACTGAGAAAAATCAAGTCCATATTTTTACTTATATATATATATATATATATATATACAGTTCTAGTTTTCTATTTAGTGTAAGATAATTAAAAGTTGTTTAGTTTTTAAAAGCCTGGTCCATATTAAATCTCACATGTTAAGCATTATATACATAAGATAAGTAAATTACCAATTACCATCATATGTATAAATGTAGTTTCACTCTAGGAGAGCTCCTCAAAAGAGGAGACATCACTTGTCAGGTTAGCAATATACTTCTTACATTTGTGTAAAATAATAAAAAGAGAAGTTTGCCCTTTAAAAACCTGTTGCAGATTTATTTATATGTATATATATATATATATATAATGCAAAGCAAAGTAAATCTCAAAGTCTAAACTGAGCACAAACTTCATCAAAGGACAACTGCTAGTCCTTTCAAGATACAGAATATTTGGTGTCATTTACTACCTGAAGGGAGGCTGTAGCCAGGTGGGGGTTGGTCTCTTCTCACAGGCAACCAGCAACAGAACAAGGGGACACAGTCTCAAGTTGTGCCAAGGGAAGTCTAGGCTGGATGTTAGGAGGAAGTTCTTCACAGAGAGAGTGATTGGCATTGGAATGGGCTGCCCAGGGAGGTGCTGGAGTCACCATCCCTGGGGGTGTTCAAAAAAAGCCTGGATGAGACACTTAGTGCCATGGTCTGGTTGACTGGCTAGGGCTGGGTGTTAGGTTGGACTGGCTGATCTTGGAGTTCTCCTCCAACCTGGTTGATTCTATGGTTCTATGATTTTGGAACCATATTTAGGGATTCAAGAAAGAAACAAAATCTTTTTGACTTTGATGTGTGTGGACAAACTGATTTCTCTAGGGAAACATTTGAGAAATGGCTACAATATTTCATTCCTTAGGACATATTTCCAAATTTGATCAAAATACATTCTTAAAGCAAAGCATGTTTCATTTTCACCTGCAGTGAAGATACCAATTGTTAAAAACAGAGGGAATCTCCCTTTAGAACACTATCTATTACAGATGTTTAAAAATCACCTTGATATTTAACCAGTTTTCTGTGGATGTCTTTTGTTACAAGAAATCTGAATACAATTTATTTGTGAAGTATCATCTAAGTACACTTCATTGATTAGCAGAAGTCTTCTCTGATGTAAGTTCTGACCTGAAACTTCGTTTAGCAATTTTCTCACATTCCTTATGGGTGTATTTGTCTACTACATTTATGGTATCTGTTGAAGAATGTGTTAAGACTTTTTTACTGTGCATTTCTTAGTTTATGTTGAAGAAGTGCTTCACAAGTCCTGGTTTTGTTAGATCTCCTTGTTTCAGGCTAGGAAACATTACTCAGTTTTTCAGTGTATTTCAGTACACTGTGTATGCACAATTTAGCAAAGCATTTTCCTCTGGAAAGGGTCAGCTCAGAGTCCTTTATGGCTTCAAAACTGTCATTTGAAAGAAATGGGCTTGGGCAGCACAGTTCAGGTCTGGTTGGGAGCCAAAGCTTCTCTGGAATTCAGAGACATGTGGGCGGTGGATAGAGCAGTTTGATTTACTAGGTGCTCTAAGTTGTAACTTCCACATCAGCACCAGTTGGCATTGCTCATGCACTCCAGCTCCTGTTGCTGCTACACGTGCAGCTGGGTTCATCTCTGATATGATTAATAGTAAATCTGTATTATAGGTTCAAAAGAACTCATTGTTATCGTATGGTTTAACTTTCTGCATACCACAGAGTGTATTCTTTGATCTTTAGTCTTGCTTTTAGTCTAGTGGCTGTGACTGAAGCAGAGCTTATCTTTTAGAAAAACATCCAATCCTGACTGAAAAATTTCCACTGCTGGAAAAGTTATCATCATTCTTCAGTAATTTCTTCCAAATCATAATTAACCACACAATGGAAATTTTGCACTTTACTCCTTGTCTAAATTCTTTGTACCTGTAGCCTCAAATAAGCAACACTCTGTGCTAAACTGCAGAGCTCTCTGTGATCATGTTCCTGTTCCTCATAAAATAGTTTTGTGAGGTAGGACTTCTCTTAACAGATCTACAATGCCTTGAAGTGTATAATATTTAGATAAAGGTCTGCTAATCTTCTTCTTTATTATAGCCTACCAATTTGTACAGCTAAAAGGCCTTGGATAAACCTTCAATTCTTTTCAAAGCAGACATCACATTTGTTGTTTCCCAGAGCACTGGTAACAGGGCAGTTTGAAGCAAGAGGACTCATGCTACTTCTACTGAATCAACTTTTTCTACCCTGTTTTCTTTGTAACTCAGTAGAATATTATCCACTAATGGCAAGCTGTTATGATTCACATTCTATAAAACCTTTCTACAGTGTCTTCTGTTTCAGAAAAATCCTCTGAAATGCCCACAGTGGAAGATTGCTGTTGAAATCTCTGGTTTCTTCCAGAGTGAATGCAAAGAATGTAGATAGCTTCTCTGAAACGTCTGTATCTTCACTGTGTTCTTTTGCTGTCTGCAGACACTCACACAAAACTCAGAGTATTTGGCTAATTTTCTGCTCCATTTCCAGCAAGCCACATTAATCATTTGTCACTTGTTCTGTTCACTCTCACTTCAGTCATTATGCTGTTTGCAGACTTCAATAATTCCAGTTCTTACAATGTCTGCTTTATTTAAGACTACAGAATCAGAATCATAGAATCAGCCAGGTTGGAAGAGACCTCCAAGATCATCCAGTCAACCAGACCATGGCACTATGTGTCTCATTCAGTCTTTTTCTTAACACCTCCAGCAACAGCAACTCCACCACCTCCTTGGACAACCCATTCCAATGCCAATCACTCTCTCTGGCAACAACTTCCTCCTAACATCCAGCCTAGACCTCCCTCAGCACAACTTGAGACTGTGTCCTCTTGTTCTTTTGCTGGTTGCCTGGCAGAAGAGACCAAACCCCACCTGGCTACAACCTCCCTTCAGGTAGTTATAGACAGCAATGAGGTCACCTCTGAGCCTCCTCCAGGCTAAACCATCCCAGCTTCTTCAGCCTCTTCTCACAGTGCTGTGTTCCAGACCTCTCACCAGCCTTGGTGCCCTTCTCTGGACATGTTCCAGTATCTCAACTTCTCTTGAATTGAGGAGCCCAGAACTGGACACAGTACACAAGGTGTGGCCTGACCAGTGTTGAGTACAGCGGTAGAATAACCTCCCTTGTCCTGCTGGCCACACTGTTCCTGATCCAAGAATGATCTATCATGTTTCCTCTTTAGTAGTAGTTTTACTAGTAGAAGATGTTAAGTTTTATATGAAATGCACTTTACACACTTGTTAATTACTTATTTTAGGGAGGTAATCCAACAGCTACTTTAATTGCATTGTGCTCGATGAGAGATTTCAATCTGGCTCAAGAAACTTGTCAGATGGCCATCAAAGACATTGGATGTCTTGAAGTGTTGATTAATCTGCTTGATACAGAAGAAATTAAATGTCAGGTAAGTAGCATTTTCAAGTACAGCAATGAACATGCCTTTTTTGGAACACTGAAAAAACTATCCTAATAAGTTACACAGGAGAAAAAAATGTTTCATATTTCTCAATTTCAAGGATTTTTTTTTTATTTTTAAGGAAAAAAAATCAGTTTGGCTTTCAGTTTCCTTCTTTTTTTTCCTGATTCAGTTTAAAAATTAAAATTCTTTAGCTAACCCAGCATTTTAAATAGTTTTTTTTTCCCCTGGTTGTCTATGCTTAAACATTATTTAACTTCTGTTATGTTTCATTATTTAGATTGGTTCGTTAAAAATCCTGAAGGAAATTAGTCAAAATGCACTCATCAGACAAACAATTGCAGATCTTGGGGGCTTAGAACTCATGGTGAAAAACTTGGACTCCCCAGATGCAGAACTAAAATGTTTGGCAGCGGAAACAATTGCTAATGTTGCTAGGTTTAAGCAGGCGCGGAAGACAGTAAGGCAGCGTGGAGGAATCAAGAAGTTGGTAAGCAGATATTGAAATGTATACCCTTGGGTAAGAGGGAAGAGTTGGTCTGTATTTGATCAGAAATTAAAACAGGTCATCACTAAGTTACTAGAGATAAGATCTGGGGCTTGCAAGTATGTGCATGAGCAGTAGGGAAAGATGGTGTGTAACAGAGTGCAAAATAAAGGAGGAGCTTTGTTCTCCTTCATTCAGCCTTCTGGGACATCCTGGCCATATGTCACAGAATTCTGAACCTATCTATACTAAGAGCTTAGGTAGTTGGGTTGGAGCAGCACCAGTCAGACCACCAGGATGGTGCAGTTCCCAGTGGGGATGCCCACTTTAGGAAGATGAGTGCCTGCAGCCCTGCGATCTACACATCTCAGGAGTTTTGCTGGTTAGTTGGAGTATAAGCTGCTCTTTGATCAATAGAATTGCAGACAACCGGTGGCAGAACAAGGGGACACAGTCTCAAGTTGTGCCAAGGGAAGTCTAGGCTGGATGTTAGGAGGAAGTTCTTCCCAGAGAGAGTGATTGGCATTGGAATGGGCTGCCCAGGGAGGTGGTGGAGTCACTATCCCTGGAGGTGTTCAAGAAAAGCCTGGATGAGGCACTTAGTGCCATGGTCTGGTTGAGTGGATAGGGCTGGGTGCTAGGTTGGGCTGGCTGATCTTGGAGGTCTCTTCCAACCTGGTTGATTCTATGAATCTATGAATTCTATGAATTTATTTGTCATTCCTTGCCATATACCCCTCTCTCTGTGATTTTAGTATTTGAGCTATAAGCATTGTAGTTTCCAGTATACCTTTCTCTTTATGGTTTTAGTATTTGAGCTATAATAAAGTGTTGAAACTGTACTCAGAGTGGAGTACCCACGTGTGAGAGCGTTCCCTGGTCCCCAAAGAACTCACTGGAGTACCTTGTCACACATATTTTTGCCCAACAATATTTGATGTTGTATACTTGACTCTTCTGGTAGTATTTAGCATCATTAAAAAGCACTTCAACATCAAACTTGCCTGTAGACAATGGCAAAAAATGTTTTGGGTTGTTTTGTTCTCTTAGGTTAAGCTGTTGGAAAGTGTTTCAGCAGGGCCAACCAGCCTGACCCCATCTGAAGCAAAGGATACTGAAATGGCACGTTGTGGGGCTTTAGCACTCTGGAGCTGCAGCAAAAGCACCAAAAATAAAGAAGCAATCCGTAAAGCTGGTGGCATTCCGTTGTTAGCTAAATGGCTTAAATGTTCAGATGCTGACATCCTAACCCCAGTAGTGGGGACACTACAAGAGTGTGCCTCAGAGGTAAGTACAAATATATAACTACTTTATTTCTAACTGTTAAATTAACTGGCTAGTAAAAAGAAGTATAGAAGTTGACTATGACTTAAACTGGGGCTGTTATCCCATCGGGAAGTAGATGTTCTGTGTGTTCAAAGTGTCTTTGAGAAAGTGAAGTAAAGACCACATATTTTTTATTCAAGAGCCTGAGAATAAGTAATCAAAGAAAATACATAGAAGTTAAATACTTAATCAGCTTCTTTCCTTTCTCCCCCCTCCTTTATTTCTGTCATAGTTGATACATTTGCCAACTTAAGATGCTATACTTTGGTTAATCAATACATTTAATTTCTATAAAGCTCACCTGCAGGTATGGCCAAGAAGATCCAATGCAGTGCAGGGCAGTGTGGTTTCTAATCATAGAATATCAGGGGCTGGAAGGGACCTGGATCATCTGGTCCAGCCCTCCCTGCCAGAGCAGGTCACACTGGAATGCATCCAAGCAGTTCTTGAGTATCTCCAGAGAGGGAGACTCTACAGCCTCCCTGGGCAGCTGGTTTCAGGGCTCTGTCACCCTCGGAGTGAAAAAATGGTGTTCTTGTGAATTAAATAAGACAGAGTCAGATCAATTGCAAAAAAAAAAGGAAGCAGCAAACATTTGAGATTTTTTTTGCAGATTTCCTTGGCAGGACTCATAGCTTTGAGTATGTTCTTTGTTGTTGGGGTTTTTTTTTCATTTGAATGCAAGTATTTTTTACTGTTGCCATATGAGTGACTATTTCTCCATTTGTGAAACCATAGTTGAAATTAAGGTACATTGCACTTCAGGTCAAAAATGCACACAAGTTTTATTGGTGAACTTGGAGACACAGAAGACAAGATGATTTCTTTGAAGGGCTCTGCATTATGAAACAATTTGTATTTTCAGAATTAGCTTTTTGAACTTTTTTTTGTTACCTGCCCCACCACACACTTGAGAAAGTCACCCAGACTAGAATCAGCTGAGCTGGAAATTAGAATAGAGCTTTATATTTACAGCTTAGCACAACATACAAGCAGGTACTTACAATATATACAGAAAGATGCAAGTTAAAAAGGTAATACAGAAACACAACAGCCATCCCAGAAACCAGAGTCCCCAGGAGGGGCTCTCAACCACCCTTCTACCTCCTTTCCACCCCTCTACTTTATCCCAGACTTTGCCTTACATTCAAGGTGAGTTTGGAGAATTGGCCAGGGGGGTTAGGAAGCAGAGGGATTAGTTACACAGATAGCAAGTTAGAGAGAGAAGGGAGGCAGCCAGAGCCAGAGAGAGCAACTCTGTTATCTACGTTTGTGTTCTTGTTTTTATGCATCTCAGCAAGCCTATGAGTGCAGCAGCCATCACCATTGTTTCCTTTTCACAGCCTATCATCTAATTCTTCTCACCAAAATATCCCAGCTAGGCTCAAACTAGCACAGAGCTACACAGGTTTATGCATGCTCCATGAGTCAGCACACTGGCAGATTTTAGCTCCAGTAAGTCTGTTTTGAGAAGGTGAAGTTTTTGAGACTTTCTTACCTGGCCAGATCTGGAAATAACACCCAGAGCATCTCTTGCACAGAAATTTCCTCTTTCTCAGATAATGGGCCCCTGTTACAATGCCTATGAGGTAAAATCTGGAAGAAAAATAAAACAACACTAACAAAATGTAATTCTAAGAACATATTTTCCTAGCTTTATTCTAGGAATACAGTCGTTGTTTTGGCCTCTGGCTCTTAATGAAGAACTTCTTGATCACTTTCTAAAGCATCCTTTTATTCCTTGGCTCTGAGCAGGGAATCTGGACACCTTTCAGAATATTCTGGGTTCTATTCAAGCAAAGTAGCTACAAAACAGCATTCTAGGACCTGGTTTTACAGGTGACTCAAAAAGCACTGCACAATTTATGCATTTGAGTAACTTTGAGAACATCAGTAGCATTCTTGGAGGCAATTCAGCTGGCTTGTGCTTAAAATGAAGTCCAAGACTTTTCAATATCAACGCCTAGAATTGTAGCACTGTTGTTATTAATGAACTTTATCTTTTTAGCCAAGCTACAGACTGGCAATGAGGACAGAAGGCATGATTGAGAACATTGTGAAAAATCTGAGCAGTAAACACGAGGAGCTTCAGATGCACTGTGCAAGTGCATTATTTAAGGTAATTGTATTACTTACAATCAGTAGATTATTAGTAGTGTTATTATAATCAGTAGATCAGAGCCAGAATTAGTCTCTTGCTTTCATGCTTGTCAGTTTTAATATTTCATAGTTTTACTATTTCTCTAATGTGTAACAAATAGGGTAGAGTCTGGAGAGGAGGAGGCTCCCAGGTGACCTTCTTGTAGCCTTTCAGGATCTGAAGGTGGCTTACAAAATAGCTGGGGAGGGACTTTTTAGGCTATCAGAGAGTGACAAGACTAGGGGGAATGGAGCAAAGCTGAAGGTGGGGAGATTCAGCCTGGCCATGAGGAAGTTGTTCAGCATGAGAATGGTGAGAGGCTGGAATGGGTTGCCCAGGGAGGTGGTTGAGGCCCCATCCCTGGAGGTGTTTGAGGCCAGGCTGGATGAGGCTTTGGCCAGCCTGATCTAGGCTAGGGTGTCCCTGCCCACGGCAGGGGAGTTAGAACTAGGTGATCTTTGTGGTCCCTTCCAACCCTGACTGATTCTATGGAATTACTTTACAAAAATGTTCATGTCTTTGGTTAATTCTTACAAGAATATTTTGACTGCATATTTAATATTGTAGTTAAGTTTCTAGTTGCTGTTCTCATGTGCAAGTCAGAAATTGCACAGGTAAAGAGTGGAGAGAGGCAGGGCATGCTGTGCAAAGTGCTGCTTTGGGGTTTGTGTTCATTTGTCCCCGAGGTGGGCAGTTTGACAATGAATGTACTGCTGCATATGCAGTAGCAGTTTGCTCTCAAGCTCTCGTAGTGAGTTGCTAGCATGTTCTGAAACAAATAACATTTGTGCATTTTCTCCTGGATTAGCTCTTGCCAGTTGCAACATAATACACCTACCTTTCAAAGACATCATTTAACATATTTTTATATGTATATATTTCTTTCTTAGTGTGCAGAAGATAGAGAAACACGTGACCTGGTTAGGCACCACGGAGGTCTGCAACCACTCGCTCTTCTGCTTGGTAACTCTGAGAACAAACAACTTCTAGCAGCTGTGACAGGAGCAATCTGGAAATGTTCGATCAGTGGAGAAAATGTGGCAAAGTAAATATTTAATTGTGAAAATATTTATTCCATATATCATGCTTTAATTTTTGTGGGCCTCTATTGTCCTCAAAACTGTTATGTCATGATTCTTCGAAAGAACACTGTATTGTCAGTTGGGTGTTCAGCTTATGTTTTCTGGCACTTAAATAATGGCCATTTGACCTTTCCAGGGTACAACAGAGACAGTTTTGAGTTGCTAGAATCTTAAGAGTCAATAGGAACAAGAGGTATCTCTAAGGAATGGTTAAGATATATATATCTTTTATCTTTTATATATATATATATATAAAAGGAGGTGTACTAACACATACTAAACATTTGATATGTGGCCCCACTCCTTTCTAGCTCACAACATGGAGTCACTGCTGCATATTAGAGTAGTTAGTAAACTTAGCTTTAACGTTTTACATCAAGAGAGAGCAAATTGTCTCATTCTGGGGTGCATATTTAATACATATCAGGTCCATCTTCTTTAGAAATATACTGGAATCTATGATAAGCCTGGATGTGTCCCTCTGATAGCAGAAGGGGCTCAGAAAAATAGCTTAATCTGGACACCCAGCTTCCAAATGAGTCAAATTAACTGATAAGAGTCCTACTATAGGTACCTATAACCTCTCAGTATCAGGGTCCTGAGTGGTTATCTGAGAACATGACAGCAGAGTTACCACTGTTCACCTTTCATGGAAGAGCTTCATGACAGAGAATAATCAGCCCCTCTACCTAAAGTTCATTTATCAGATTCATGCACCTTGTGTAAAAAAGAGCCTGCTCCACTGGACTATGTGCTGGACTATGCTGCTTTGTACAGAGAAACATAAGATTCATAGGCTGAAGGAGCATCAGCAAGAGGTAGCCTCTTCCTGCAGCCCTCATTTTAATGTGGACAAACAGATGTGGTAGATAACTGACGGATAAAAATCAGAAAGAATTCTAGTAGTGAGGATTTACAGTCTGGTGTTCTATTATCCTAAATCAGTTCCCCAGAATTGAGAGGCTGGCCATTGTCTTTACATACTCTACTGCTGTCCTACTGCTTTTTGCACTCATGGTTGCACACTAACCTGGCTTTTCAGCAGGCTGCATCCTTCTTTTCTGTGGGCTTTCCTGGTTCTAGATCAGCCAGTAATGAGATGGACTTAATGACTTTATACTAGTAAATTAAACAGGACCAAACCTTTCAGGGTTCAGGCACTGTTGTGATTATCCAAGATGTTTAACTGCTAGCACAGTCTCTCCCTTACACACTTTGGCCCATGCCAGCAAGTGCTCTCCCAGACAATGCCCAGACAGGCCTTGGGGTCAGTGCAGGCTACAGATTGTTTCCATTAAGCAGAAAGAGTGAGGCCACCCTGAACTGTGAGGACAAGAGATTTTAAACATATGGATGCTATAGTGTGCTTCTTGTCCTGGTTTCTTTATTAGTACAGCTATAGCAAATAATTCTGTCCAACTGCAATATTTACTGGGCTGCTCACATGTTTTTGGCAAATGTGTGATGCTACACAAGAGTTGCTAGCCAGACACAGCTCGAGGCTTGAGCTGAGTTCATGTATTATATAGTGCTGAGCCTGAAGCAGTAAACCCTGCCCAAACTCAAAATGGGAGAGCACTACAGAACCAAGAGACAGGAGAGTATGAAAACATGTAGGTAGATCTGAGGAGATTAACTTGAGTCTGGCATGAAGATAGAACTAAAAACCCCTGCTGGTCCTTGCAGGGCTACATAATTAACTTAGAGCTACTCCACTGTATTTCCCATACCTGAAGTACCTTGTTGAAGTGTCTTGCTGACTCAGCAGTGTGCTGACACAGGTATCTGGTCCAGCTGATACAGGTGGTCCTGACCAGCTCTGATTCGTTTGTGTGGGGGCAGTTGTACTGCTTCTGGACACAAGGTGGCCTGAGCCAACAGCCCTGTGGAGCCTGTCCAGTGCAAAGCCAGATCACATAATTCCATCAGTGAAGCAGCTCAGACAAAGTGGTTTTTAAAAAAGCAAAAAATATTTGCTCCATTTGTTGCTCTTTTTTTCCAAGTTGTTGATGTTTAATCTTGGGGAAAAGAATAAATTGTGGGGCTACTTCCAAATTCTAATGAAGAAAGAAAGGGAGGCTCTTCTTTAAGTAAAAACCCTATAAGGAGAGGCTGAGGGAGCTGGGGGTGTGCAGCCTGCAGAAGAGGAGGCTCAGGGCTGACCTCATTGCTGAAGGGAGGCTGTAGCCAGGTGGGGTTGGTCTCTTCTGCCAGGCAACCAGCAACAGGACAAGGGGACACAGTCTCAAGTTGTGCCAGGGGAGGTCTGGGCTGGATACTAAGATGAAGTTGTTGCTAGAGAGACTGATTGGCATTGGAATGGGCTGCCCAGTAAGGTGGTGGAGTCACCGTCCCTGCAGGTGTTCAAACAAAGCCTGCCTGGGGCACTTAGTGCCATGATCTAGTTGATTGGATATGGCTGGGTGCTAGGTTGGACTGGATGATCTTGGAGGTCTCTTTGAACTTGGTTGATTCTATGATTCTGGAAGCTAGGGGCCACAGAGGGAAGTTAGCATGCCACAGTACTTGCCAGTCTTCAGTGTGTTTTCAGCTGCAAATGCAGATGTAGCATCCATATACCGGGACAGCTAAATTAATGTAGTTTAAAGGTGGAGAAATTATGCTCTATGCCACCCTTTCAATAACTGATTGGAATGGTTTACCTGTATTGTTATCTCTTCAGCAAGGTAATTTATGTACAGAAATGAAATGTACTTCAGTTGTAATTGTATTTTAATTCTGAAATAGAGCCTACAACCATAACATAACAAAACCAACAACTTTGGGTTTATTGCTGTCTTTTAGGTTTCAGGAATATAAAGCAATAGAAGTTTTGGTTGGACTGCTTACTGATCAGCCTGAGGAAGTCCTTGTAAATGTCGTTGGAGCACTGGCAGAATGTTGCCAGGAGCCAATAAATCGATCTGTTATCCGCAAGTGTGGTGGAATACCACCTCTAGTGAAGTTACTGACTGGAACTAATCAGGCACTACTCGTGAATGCCACCAAAGCAGTGGGAGCTTGTGCAACGGAACCTGAAAATATGATGTAAGCTATTTGTACTCACAGCATTTTAAATAGCGAGCAAATGTTTGTTTAGTGATTCTGACCCAAATAGAGTCAATTCTAATCTGTTTTAAAAGGCTATTCTACTTTTTGTTTTCCACAGGTTAGTTACATCCTACTGTAAAATGTGTGAGAGATATATATATATATATATATATATAAGTATTTAATTGTGCTAACCTATAGAATGCAAAGCTTTTGGCTTTTTGGGGGAAATGAGACAAACTTTTAGTTGAATTGATTTTTCTTAAAGTTAAAATTTAAAGCTACAGAGTATTATTTTAAAGTATTATGTAATAGGCACCTGTTTTGCCTTCTACTTTTACCTCTGTTATCAAATCATAACTAATAGCCTAAATTAGAGAAATTAGTTCTAAAAGGAAATGAGCACATGAAAAATGTTCACGTTCTTTTCCATTAGAGTATCCTTTCTGTTTTGTCCCTCTCCATCATTCCTTTCATGAACTCAGACTTTCTTTGGACCCTTTTCTCCTCTCTCATTCCTTTGCAAAATCAAAGAAAAAAGCCTTGTCTTTTACCAGGAGAATTGCTAGTCTGTGACTTTGTGATGTAGATTCGCACAACTTACAAAGATCCTTGAGTTTTATGATTAAGTGTTCCAGTTAAATGTTGAGGTCAGAATTTACTGTGCTTACTGTCCCCTTTCTGGGATATTTACCTCAAGATTTTCAGCATATTTCCCTCCTTATACATAAGGAAGGGCAGAAAGAGAGTTTTATTAAGCTCCTCCTGATCTGATTTGCATAATTCACTTGATATTCATATAGCAGTGCAGGGAATTCTTTCCCTGAATAGGACTTTTGTTTTCATGCTTTGGCTGTCACCCAGTGGCAAAAGGCTAGATGGTACACAACTGTAAACATGGGTTGTGTGAACAGTTAGCCATGTAGCATGAAAGTATAAATAAATGAAATCACTTTCATGACATGTTTGACTAAAAGTCAGCCTTCAGAATAACCTACTAACCTAACAGAATGAACGTTTTAAACCAGCTCAGATGTTTAAATGCTAATTAGTATAAACCAGTATTCATAAAGCCTCAGACTTACTCCAGTACTCAGGACTGTCACTTGTAGTACTCAGTATGAATAGCTTCACCCTGGAACGTGATCAGTATAAGCATGAAGCATAGCACAAGCTGCTGCTAAAATTATGATAGAAAAAGTCTATCTTGGTTTTGAGATGTGAGAGTGCAGGTTTTTTGGGACAAAATTTTATAGAGTTTGCAGAGAGTGGATAAAGGAATCAGATGTGAAACTTGGTTCCTATGGATAAAAATCTCTATTGAAGTTTCTCAACATTAGAACTGTGTCGACTAATATTTAAAACCATAAGTAAGCAAGATTTCAGATGAGGAGTACAATATATTTTCTACCACTAAAAATCCTCTTACCCAGAAATTAGTATTAAGGCTGACATGCATCTGGTGTATTGTGCTGTTTGGACTTGTAGTCCCCTGAAAAAGGGACATTCATTTCTCCCCCTTCTCAGACCAGTACAGCAGGATACTTATCTCTGCTATGTATCTTAGCTGACATTTTTAACTTCTACAACTACTGAGTGGGGCATACAACAGTGTTACTTTTCTGCACCAAACCTTTACTTTAAGGCAGTTTCAAGCGGTTGAGTGATTCTTATTGACTCTGACAAGCTATGTAAAATAAAGAACAGCAGCTAGCTTCTCTCATAGTAAAATATAATATTTATCTTAGAAGCAAACAAACCCAAAAAGTGTAACTATGTGACTGAACTTCCTTACTCTTGTGTGGATGAAGCTGTTCTTCATGCTCAGTCTGCTGCACAGCCACTGACAGGGATGCTCACAGGCTCACAGGATGTCAAGGGTTGGAAGGGACCCAAAGAGATCATCGAGTTCAACCCCTCTGCCAGATCAGGACCATCCAATCTAGCTCAGGTCACAAAGGAACACATCCAGACAGGCCTTGAAAGTCTCTAGACAAGGAGACTCCACAACCTCTCTGGGGAACCTATTCCAGTGTTCTGTAACCCTTACAGGAAAGAAGTTCCCCCTTGTGTTGAGGTGGAACCTCCTGTGCTGCAGCTTACATCCATTGCTCCTCGTCCTGTCCCACGGAGCAAGTGAGCAGAGCCTGTCCTGTCCCCGCTCCTGACCCCCAACCCTCAGATATTTATAGACATTTATTAAATCCCCTCTCAGTCTTCTCTTTTCCAGACTAAAAAGCTCCAGGTCCCTTAGCCTCTCCTCATCAGGCAGTGCTCCAGTCCCCTCATCATCCTGTTTGGAAACCACAGTTTAGCATGTTTCTTAAAATTTTCACTAGTTGTTGAAAACTGCTTTGATAAATAGTATATACCCGTGGTGCAAAACCCACCTGTTTGGCTCAAGTCATTGTGTGTTTCAGTTTACAAGGCTCTAAACTCTCCCTTCTGAATGGAAGAGATGAAGTCTACAGGCCCTCTGCTGGACCCTCTCCAGCAGATCCCTGTCCCTCTTAAACTGGGGAGCCCAAAACTGAATGCTGCTACACCTCTTCTTCATGTATTTTTTTCCTCTTACTAAAACCAGAGGACTAGTGTTTATCCTTTAACTGCCACTAGATTTTCATTTGCCTGTAGACTTCATCTCTTGCATTCAGAAGGGAGAGTTCAGAGCCTTGTAAACTGAAACGCGCAATCATTTGAGCCAAACAGGTGGACTTTGCATCACTGGTATATACTATTTATCAAAGCAATTTTCAACAACTAGTGAAAGGTTTAAGAAACATGCTAAACTGTGGTTTCAAAACAGATGAGATTGTGTTCTGCCAGAACTAAACCCTGTAACCTTACCGGTGAGCACAGCACAGAGTCAGTGTAACTGTATTTATTTACATTTGTATTTGTGGTCTACACCGGCAGACAATTAAACCTGAGTCCTCAAAAGTCCTGCCAAACGACACTGCAACAGAGAAAGATGATAGATATGGCAAACAGATGTCCTGCCAGGGTTGTGTGTCTGTGTGTTTAAGCAATTCATGTTGAAGTTTCTGCTGGAAGTGTTCAATATTAAAGCCTGAATTTGGACAAGTAGGACTAATTCAGATTAACAGCTTTGCTACTTCCAGATGTACAAGAAAAGTAAATTTCTAGAGTTCTGATTCACATCTCGCACAGACATCTCATGATGTTCGAAGATGTCATGACATCAAGGTTCTTAAATAATGTGAAAAGTCTTCATTAATAAACAGCTGTTGACCAGAAACAGCCAAGAAAAGTAATTCCTTGAAATTACCTTGAATTATCAGCACTGGTCAAATAGCAAATACCAATGCACTGTAACCTAGAAATTCCAAAATCTCTGCATGGCTGTAATTACCCATAAGAGTTACTCTGTATACACCATACCTCAGCTGTTCTGTGTGGAAATTAGGAAGGTGCTTTGCACATGCACCTTGCAGTTGCCTTTTTGTAAGAGTGGTGTCAGCTGCGTACTCCTTCACTTCAGCTCTAATGATGTCTGGCCAAGACTGAAATGCATGTTAGGAGCACCTCTTCACTCCAGCTATTTCTGACTGCCAGTACAATTACTTGCGGCTATTTTGAGAACCAAAATACAACTTGTTTGAAATTGTGTTGGTGATCAAATAACAGTCTATGATGAGGCACAGAGCTTTGAAGCACAAGAGGTGGACACTGGGTATCTCGGTCCAGGTCTGTTGTGAGATGCCTTTGCAGCAATGTAGAGCCACACTAGTTCAGAATCTCAGCTCTGGCTTCTGAACTCTGCATATTTATGTATTGTGATGTACTCCCAGTGAAGCACCAGATAGCAATTACCTGTCATAAAGGTATTACAAGTAATACCTTTTGGTGACTTTAATACCTCTTAAGATTTTGACTTTTAATAACTGTTAAGATTTTGACTCTTAATAGCACCCTGTATATTCTTCCCCTGTACTCAGCAATGGTCAGGCCACACCTTGAGTACTGTGTCCAGTTCTGGGCTGCTCAGTTCAAGAAAGATGTTGAGGTACTGGAATGTGTCCAGAGAAGGGAGATGAAACTGCTGAAGAGCCTGGAGCACAGCCCTATGAGGAGAGACTGAGAGAGCTGGTGGTGTTTAGCCTGGAGAAGAGGAGGCTGAGGGGTGAACTCATTGCTCTCTACACCTACCTGAAGGGAGGCTGTAGCCAGGTGGAGTTGGTCTCTTCTCCCATGCACCCAGCAACAGAACAAGGGGACACAGTCTCAAGTTGTGTCAAGGCTGGATGTTAGGAGGAACCTCTTCCTAGAGAAAGTGATTGGCATTGGAATGGGCTGCCCAGTAAGGTGGTGGAGTCGCTGTCCCTGCAGGTGTACAAGAAAAGATTGGATGAGGCACTTAGTTCCATGGTCTGGTTGATTGGCTAGGGCTGGGGGATAGGTTGGACTGGCTGATCTTGCAGGTCTCTTCCAAGCTGGTTGATTTTGTGATTAGATACATTACATGCATTCAGTCCAGACATTTGGTAAAGCAGTTAAACATTTGAACTTTAAAATATTAAACATTAAAATGTATGGTATCAAGTAACTCTCATATTACTTCAGCTTTTACAAGATTCCCTTCAGCTTTCCAAGAATTCTCCACCTCCATTAAAAGACCTGCACTTTAACAGTCCTGTGAGTGGTTACTTAATCCAGATTTAATTTTATCATCATAATGTTGACACATTTTTATTAAATATATAATTTAAGTGACTGGTACTATAGAGTGACTAATGTACTGGCTATGGGTGAATATAGAATTGGATGCCGACCAAAGTAAATGTTGTTTATATTTATTGTGGTAAATATATATTGGTTATGGCATCCTGCTGACAATGTTCTGGTAAATTTTAGGAAGAAAATCAGATACAAAAGCTAGATACAAAAGCAAATTAGAGTATCATTCAGCTTTATGCCACCACTTTCGAAGATTTCAGGTCCATTTCCCCCTCTCTACTTATTTGTAAAGAAGCTGAAGTGTGTATTTTTGTTGAGTTCAGAAAACACATGGAAAAAAAAGAGAAAGAAAAAAAAAGAAAAACCTAGGGAAGAAACTAATATCTAAGCACTTTTATAGAGAACATTTTTCAGGGCCATTTATTTTAGTGTTCCCTTTGCTTTTACAGCAGATGCGGTTGTTTAACAACCATTTTCTTCATCTGCTGCATTCTGCAATGAAACCATAGGGAGGTCAAAAATCTGTGCTCCCTAGCAATGCTTTGATTAGCAAATACATGCTCTCAGCAAGGTGAAAACAGAAGACCTGTGCCTGTATGGTGATTGTAGAAGGGTAATTCTCCCTGTAAGAGAATTTGAGAGCATCAGTCTTGTACGTTGTGTACTTTTCGCTTGAGTTAGTCTAATGTGACTGAGCGAAAGCAGCAAGCAGTGCTGGACAGTGTAATCTGGACATTTTCTTTGTCTTTTAGTTTGATTTTATACATGTTAGATGGACTAATGACTGCAGTTTCAGACATTCTGAGCTGTTCTCTTGAATCTAAGACAACAGGTCTTTCTGGGCTTCAAGCAAAAGGCAAAACTCTTCTTTAGAAAGTAAACCATAGGGTGAGGATAGTTTAGCATGAAAAGCCAAAGGTAGCTTGAAAAGCTAAAGAGGAGACAAGAAAAGTGAAAAGAAAATGAAACTAAGCTTCAAATTGAAAAGTATGCTTTCAAAAAAAATGGAGAGCAAAGATAAATCAGCCCAGAGGTTATTTTCTTTAAAGTGTGGTGGAAAATTGTGAGCTCAGTGTTTGGCTTCTATCTCTTCATTTTTATACCCTGGTAGGAGCTGGGTCATTTATATTTAGCTCCTCTTGGGAGGAAGTACCTCATGTTGGTAAATGGTCAATACTCTACTTGGCTAGGAGAAAGATTAGTGGGGTTTTCTTTAAATTAATTGAAATATAGGAGAAGTTCCTTATGCTTTCTGAAATGAGAGGAAAAGAATGTTAAAGTCACTTAAGTCTTCAGGGTTTAGAGGGGTTTGAAGCTTGTTTAGAAGCTTTTACTTAAGTCATCCTTATCTATTTCAGCATATATATATATATATATGTAATTGTGTAGTTTGTGATCATGCTGGTTTATTCGTTTTCATTAATACCTCTGAATTTGTCCTTTGATGATTTTCTTGCAGTTGAGTTGGAACTAGTTGTATAAAACAAGCTGTATTAAAATTTGCCAGCCTTGAAATGCTGGCAGTGGCTCAGCTTAATCATTGCTTTGTGCAAAACTTATTTTGAAAAGGATAGTTGCTTATCCAGTTTGTGTAGAAGCTTTTATGAATACAATCTGTGGTTCTGTTAGAGTTCATCTACTTAATTACATTTTTATTGCCTGCTTCAGATGCTGAAGTCTTACCTACAAAGCTGGTTTTAGAATTAAAGTTTCCTGGTAAACTAATATGTAGTGAACACAAATGAGATAGAATTGTTTTGGTTGGAAAAGATCTTTTAAGATCATCAAGTCCAACCATTCCCTAGCTCTGCCAAGTCTAGTGCTAAACCAAGTCCCTTATCACCATATCTGTGTGTCTTTAAAGAACCACCAGAGGTGGGGACTCAACCACCTTCCTGGGCACCGTATTCAGGGCTTGAGAAGCCTTTCAGTGGAGAGATTTCTTCTAATGTCCAACCTGAGGCCATTTTCTCTGGTCTTATTGCTTGTTCCTTGGGAGAAGAAACCAACACCCCTATGACTCCAGATGTTTGATGGCTTTATGCATCCTCTGTATTTAAATATATCTTTAATAATAAATACAAGAGAAAGACTTGTCTTAGAAAATTGATTTTTTTTTTCCTTTGTGAGGTTAGATAATGAAGGTTCTTATTTTTCTTTAGCTGATCTGATTTGGGTTTAGTGTATCTTTTTGGCAAAGTGCATGGTTGTAAAGGTTTGTTAAGTTCTGTTTGACCTTCCTTTCTGTTTAATGTATTCACTGGACCTTAATGTGAAGTTGTGATCCCCCAGCCTGATTGATGTGTAAACATAACACAGATGGTGTAGAGATGATTCTGATGATAATTCATTTTTCAGCTAGTCATGAAGATGCTTTGATTACAGTGTGTTTGAGTAATTATAACATAGTCCTCAGTGTTAGTCTGGAAAGCAACACATGGGAAACAAGTTACACGTTATTCATGGCCAACAAAGGATGCACTGTGGTGTGACCATTTTAATTTCTAATGCTAGATTAGCAACATAGCATGTTAAAATATGCCATAGAGTAAGGTAAATACATTAAGCATAGACTGAATAAAAAGTTAAGTACGTAGTTTTGGACATAAATATTTGTTTTGGAAAGTATTTGTTACTGTATGAAAGAAGCCAGTATGCTTGAATTCAGATTTCACTTTGCATGCCGATCGTTAAAAAGCCACATGCTTGTTTGCACGTTTATATGGGTTCTGGTTATAATGTAGGTTACTTTACCTTCTAGAAGAATTTGGAGTGACACTGCTGGAAAACAAGCAAAGAATATTAGTGAGATTTAGTTAGAAAATGCATTCTGTCTTTACATGGTTTTGTTCACAGCCATCTGTTACAGTCAGCAATGGTTACTGAATACGCTACTGGCAATTAGCTAACAACAAGCAGTCACTTCCATAAAGCAAAACAGTGTGTTCAAGAAAATCACACCAATACTTCTTAAAGCACTGTTCCAAACAAACTAATGTAATTTTAAAATTAACATTGACTATTCCATAATTATTTTTTTTTCCTCTCTGTTTCTGCAATAGGATAATTGACAAACTGGATGGAGTTCGTTTGTTATGGTCTTTGTTGAAAAATCCTAATCCAGATGTTCAAGCAAGTGCAGCTTGGGCTATTTGTCCTTGTATTGAAAATGCTAAGGTAAGTAATTAAAGTAATAGTTCTGTTGTATGAATATGATTTTTATATATGGTCTCCAGTAATAGCTGTTGACTACTTACACTCTGTTTCTTTCTGGTAACTGCTTAAAGTGATGTATTCACACCTCAAAAGATATTTGTCCTCCATGTAGTGCTCATTATTCTGTTTTGCTTTTATAGTCCTTACTGTATTTGGAAAATGTGTTTTAATAACTTATCAGGACTTTAACTTACTGTTCCCAAATAAAGCATGCTGAAAATCTGATGATGCTAAAACAGAAAGGTCCTGCTTGCAGGCTATGTATAGCACAGATAGTTGTAGTTGTTCTCTTCTATGAGGTACTTCAGCTATGTTCCCAAGAGACCATCATTTGGTTTCAGAGCATATTTCAGACTCGGTGCCAATGTAATCCTGAGATTTTCTGCTCAGACTGCCAACAAAAAGTGCCAGTTGTGAATAGTGGTTGTTGTGCAGGTCAGTTGTACACAGAAGACTGAGCTATTCATGTATTTCATGTCAGTTTCCAAGCACAGATAAAATAGTGGTTATAAGCTGGAAGTCATCTTCAAAGAATTCTTACAACTAACCTGTGGCAAAATAAATGGGGAAGGCTTTGTTTCCCATTAGAAGTTTCCTAGAATGCTAAGTGGACTTTTATCCTTAATTCTTGTACCGTGTTATCTTCTGTTTCTAATTTACCTCCATACATAATACAACTTTTGCATCTTCTCTGTACACACATTTAAATAAATCTCCTTCTACATATCGTTTGTGATGCTGACAATGTAAAGAACAGAAATTCCTTCAAAGTGCAAGATATCCCTACAGTCCTTTGCAGGCATCATTTCTCATTTGAAACTGAGCACTTTACAGTTGCTATTAATTCATACTAGATAGAGGTAAACACAGATATGTGGGTGAAAGTATTGTGAGAACATTTGGTCTTGATTTTTATAATTTAAGTATTTTCTGTTTCTTCAGAATGATTTCTACACTGGCAGTTTGCTTGCCACTTTTAAGGCATGCTGGTTAGTCTGAATTATCTTTACATCTCAGCTTTGTTTTGTTTTATGTGCACTAGAGTATAATAAAGTTTTGTGTTACCCAGTGATGGGGAGTATACCTGTCTCCTCAGACAACATATAACTGCCTGTCTCTTGAACAGTATTGCTATGACTGAACATAAAATTCTTACTTTATCTCAGTACTGAGGTGCAAGACTCTACAACCTGTAGTACCAGATGAGAGCTGTATGTTGCTGAGGCTTCCACCAAAAGCACTTTTTCATAGACTAAGGAGATAGAGGACAGCTACTGAAATTATGGAGATAGAGGACAGCTATAGAGATAGAGGACAGCTACTGAAATTATAGACTACATGGATCTTTTCTCGTGTTGTATTTTGTTCCTCCAGGGTATTTGATGAGTGTAAGCTATGTACATCCTTAGCGTAGCTATCCTCCTTTCATCTCTCTTGGCTGCCGGCCCAAATGCTAATCTGTGACCCCACAAAGAGTTCTTTGTGTGAGAGGGAAGCAGAGTGGCACACTGAAACAAACTTACCAATAATACCCTTTCCTGTGACACTGAATGGAGTGAAATATGTATAAGGCAGCGATTATAGCCACACTGTGGAAGAGCAGAAACTATTTCTGTCTAAACAAAATTCGGGGGGTGGAGGGGGGTACTCAAAGTTAATAATATTCAACAATTTATATCACCTTCCAAGCACAGTTTGGCTTATGCAGTGTTTGGCTAAAAAGCAGTAAAAAGTATTTGACTTGAAAAGGATTATGCTCATTCTGGCTTTTGCAAGCCTGTACTTGGGACTGCAAACCATTTTAAAATAGCTGTGAGCTTGGAACCTGGATTTGCTTTCCTTTTGTGTTCTGTTGTGGAAGCTGTCGTGATTCTCTTCTTAGTGTGGAGGTTCATGGTTGAAATAGATTTTGTTAGAGCTTTGGAAGCAATTTTTTATCACCCTGTAGTGCATCATCCATTTTTTCTGCAGAGATATTTTCTGTACATCCAATGTAAAAGTTATTTTCCATGACATTTATAAAACCTTTTTAGTCAATCTGTGCTAGGGATGGTGCTGTTATTGTCATAGTTTGTGGAAGCATGTGTACCTCTCATGCACTTACACTAGCATTACAAACTTAAATAGCATTTAAGATTGGAAAGCCTCCTCTTTCTGTTTTACCATCAGGGGGATAAGACTCATAAAAGGCCAAGACTTGAATTCTCAAGATGTTTAGGTGCTGGAGGGTTCAGATCTGGCTGCAGGATCCAGTTCTGGCTAGTGTGCCTGCTGTTAGACAGGAGGTTAACTGTGAAAGGAGCAGAATCCAAGTGCCTGTAATCCTGTTATATATGTGGACATTTACATTGTGGTAGCTGGTTCGGACTACTTCCCATGTACTCAAACTGCGTCAGTATGATACAGCTAAGTGATATTGTTTGTTACAGCAGTATGTAGTCGTTTGGGTGTTTACCCCCACCCCCCTTTTGGAAATCACCCAGGCTAGACTCAGCCGGCTCTGGAAATTTGAATGAAGCTTTATATTCACAGCTAGCACAATATACAAGCAGATATTTACAGTATATACAGTTATATACCGAAATATATAAGATAAAAGGTAATACAAAAACACAACAGCCCTCCCAGAAACTTTAGTCCCCAGGAGGGGCTCCCACCACCCTTCCACCTTCTCCCACCCCTCTACCTTACCCCAGATGTTGCCTTGTGCCCCAAGGAAGAATGGAGGTTGACCAGTGGGGGTTAGGAAGCAAAGTGGATTAATCAGAGAGACAGAAGCTGAGGTTAGAGAGAGAAATGCTCAGACCTCAGGCAGCGCCCCAAGTGTGAATACCTTATCTATGTTTATACTCTTGTTCTTACACATCTCAGCAAGCCTATGAGTGAAGTAGACATCACCATTTGTTTCTCTTTCACAGCCTGTGATCTAATCCTTCTCATCAAAACATTCTAGCTAGCTTCAAACTAGCACACAGTATGATACAGGTCACTGATATTTAGTCCATGACAGATTTAAGGCTTTTAAAAGAGGATATAAACTGTACACTGTAGTTCAGAAAAGCTTATGAATTTGAGAGTCATGATATTAGTTGGGTATCAGTCATCATTTCTGTATGCTAGCTTCAATTCTTAAAAAACAATAGCCTTAAGAATTTCTTGGAGAGTAAATATGTTGCAGGTAGGCTGGAAGTGATATAATTTGGATGGGAGAACTCTCCTGAGAAAATTTGCACTGCACCTGTGGGAGCTACTTAGGATTCTTAAACCAAGAGCTTGGTTTTTTGAATAAATTCCTACATTTCTTTAAAATATAAGACCTAACAATGGAATAATGCAACTTTTTCAAAGGAGTTATTTTAATAGAAGCAGATTCTTATTAAGAAGTTCCTTTCTTCCAAAAGTTACTGCTGCAGGCACATTGGTAATGACAAAGTGTGAGTGCACTGTCCAAGAAACACAAATGATTATGAAAAGTCTACTCAAATCTGTTGATGTTGGAATGGCCACATGATGCTTCTTTGAAAAACAGTAATTATGATGTTCTCTCAACTTACACCAGCTCCCTCCTCCCCCAGAATTAAAGAAACTCTACCAAACTGTTATTTGGGCTATTATAAAACTCATCCAAAGGCATTGTGCCAAAAAGAGGAACACTGCCAGCTTGAGTTTGTATGAAGGCAATTCACACAGTGAAAAGTTGTAGAGATTATTTTGTTACTTACTAGGTTTTTGTGTGCAAACATTAGAATAAGAATGGTAGTGTTCTTGGAGATTTGGGAAGCCCAAGATCCAGGCCTGGCTTGGTGAATCCATAGCTAGCTGCCAGGGTACATGCAGAGCCAGCCTATCCAATTCTTGACACAGGCTGCCTAGAAGCTTAGGGTAGAAACTGTTTGTGTTGTTTGTGTCTCCTATTAACATGTTACCCTGGAGATCTTGAATGGACTGTCATAAATTGCCCTGAGGTCCTTGATTTCTACAAGTATAGGAATCCAGTTCCTGTAAAACATATAACCTGAAATCTGAGAAGCAAAGTGAAACAAAGAGTGTAATCTGTATCACCCTCACTAAAGACCCTCAGGTCCCTAAATTCTAGACTAAGCCGCTTGCCTATGAGCTGGCAGACCAAAAGAAGCCAAAAAGCTTAGGAGCTACTGGAGACCTGGCTTTCCAGCTGTTTGGCAGCAAATCAAGCAAGGAGTTGGTGATTCTGGAAAACCAGAAGCCAGGCAGCCTGGCAGGTTACTCGCCAGCCATCAGGCTGACAAGAGAAAAGATGGAGAGGCACGTTGGCAATTTAGCCTGCCTTTCTGCCTGGTTTCTGTCAAAACTTTTCAAGAAGTCATTGTGTTCTTATGAAAGGTTTTGGTTCCATTCCATTAGGATTTTTTCTGATGGAATATTGCTCCAATGGAAAATATTTGACCAGCTTTCCTTGTAACTTAGTTTATAATAGCTACACATGCTAGTCAAAAGCTTGCCATGTAGCTACTGGACTTTTAGACTTGCTAATTGGACTTCTAAAAATCTATACCATTTTAAACTTCATCCTCATACTTTTTATCACTTCTTTGTTTTTCCTTCTTGTTTGTCTCACTTTCCTCCTGTCTTTATGCTCTTGCTTGCCATGGCAAGGAAAGAGCATAGAGATTATTGCATCTTATTTGCTACATGATGTAAACCGGAAAGTTTCAAGCAATCATTTTATCTAGCATAGGAACACTTGACTGAACTATAACATATTTATACTTCATGCCTGTTGTTCAGCTTCTCAACGGCCTGTAACTGGTGACTGCCTTCTCATATACCACTCTAATTGATAGAACCCTGCCAGAAACACTAACAGTAATTGTTATAACAATGCATTAGTTTGCATTGTGGCTGCATTGACTGTCTGCCTAGACTGTCCTCAGAACAGCCCAACATTTACTGTCTTGCATCTTTGCAATATTGAACTGCATAGCAGTGATGGCCAGCTCCTAAAAGTTAATAATAAAGAAATTTGCTTAGACACTGGCAGAGATTTAATTCAGTCCAAACCCAATGGAAAGAATGTTTAGTTTTTCCAATTATTCAATATTAACTGCTTCTCATGCTTCCATTATTAAAATGCTTTTCAAAATAACTTAAAGCAAACCATGACTTTTTTCTACTGTGGCCATCAAGGACTTTGGTATTAGTAGCTGTCCTGGGTTAGGGTGGATCTCTCCCCTGGTAAACTCACCACAACATGGATTTTTTGGAAGTCAGGGAAAACTAAATTGTATTTCTTACAGTTTAAACATATCAGGAGAATAAACTACTATAGAAACATAATAACCTTAAGGAAGATGGGGAAGCAGCAAAAAGCAGCAGCAGCCAAAACAGTGGTGGGGGAAGATAGCAGCAGATGCAGGAAGTGGAAGGTCCAAGCTGTGCTTCCAGACATAAAGCTCTTGATGCTCCAATGAAATTAATATTAACTTATCCATTGTTGCCATTATATGGCAACTTCTCTTCTATATGTTCACTTCTCTACTAAGAACTTCCCCTTCTAAGTTTCTCTGTTCTGATTTTTTTTAGTGTCTGAGCTAGAAATCCAGCTCAAATGGCCACAGCAGTTTCACAGCTTCTGTGAGGGGAAAAAAAAAAAGAGTTTTGGTATTTACCCAACCGAACTTCAATGAGAATTGTGAGAAAGAGAAGGAAGAGTAGGTGTGGTCCACCGGGTTAAAAAGTAAAGCAAACAGTATACAAAAGGACAATTAGAAGTTGCATGAGTGACTACATAGACTTCCCCCTTCCACCCCCATCATCTTTTAGAGAACATGCACCATGTTTCCTGGGCTTTGCTTTTGTTTCTTGAAATGCTCAGTTGCAAGATATTTGCCAAGCAGTTAACTGTGTGGTGATCAAATCCTTGAAAAGGTGAAGAGGACAGGAAAATCCATTTTGATTGTCTGCTGTTGTTTGCCCATCACACTGCATTTTCCCAATACAGACCAAATCTGTGAGACGTAGTGAAGTAGTCTCGCCTTAGAAGCTGTTTCTTCACCTATTTTGCTACAGTAGACTCCTCCACAGTGGTAGAAACAGGGATAAAATGAGCCTTTAAACATAATTTGATTGCTGTTGCCATTGAGTTGCTTAATGAGAAAATGAACTAGATTTATCATTAATTAAATTGTGTGTTTCCCTTTTCCATCAAACAGCTGTGATATAGAAATTTATCTGTTGTAATTCTTCCTTTTGCATTTTAACTTGGGTTGTGCACTAGAATGGTAAGTTACACAGCTGGCAATAGGGGATGGAAAGGAGCAGTTTTCCTCATTAAAGAAGCAGTTTAAAGATGACTCTTGATAATCAGAATTCATTTGCACAGCCATGCCATCGCTTTTCTGGGCAAAAGCAATCCAGTTTGACAGATTAGCTTTGACACCTTAAGCTTTTTAAGATGTCCTAAGGCTGAAATACTACTTGTTTTTAGTGGAGAAACTTTCATCTTTCAAGTGGAGAAATTTTAAAGATAAACACAATGTGTTTTTGTAGTACAATGTTTAGCTTTAAATCTTTCAAATGACCCAGTATCCACTTTGGAAGAAATAAGTAAGAAATTCAATTACAAAAGAATTCAGTAGTTCCTTTACCAGAACTGCATGTCTCAGAAGCTAAGGCTGATGAACTTTATTTACTTCATGAAAAGAACCAAAAAAAACTCTCATATAATATGATGACAAGAGTACTCAAAAATCCCAAACCTTCTTCTTGTATAAATACTGCAAAGATCAAGTGACTTTTCCAAATCTGTTTTCTGCAAACACCCTGATGCTTTCTGCTCCTAATTAGCCAGAGTGTGTAAAGCTGGTCTGTTTCAGTGTTTCTGCTCTTGGCTGAGAAGCCAGCTCAGAAATAAGTGAAAAGGGAAAGGTTAACTAAATTTTGTTAACAGCCATGCAGATCAACAAGATAAAAATAAGTGATTAAAGAGTAGCAGGACGAGGCTTTTATAAGCACAGCAAATAATTCTGCTGGCTTCAGCATCTATGCTACACAGGATGGGTTTTACTGCTTCCGAGAGCAGACTCCTCTCTTTGAGTCCAATTTTTAAACAGGTTTTTGTCATACTTTGAAGATAGAAACTTTGCTGCCCGCTAGTTGGAAGATGTGGTTGTGTGAAGCCATGACAAAATCCCATTATCTCTTCCCTCATTATCTTCTTCAGCCACTTAAAATGGAGCTTAACAATCCCTATATTTTCAGACTCATCACCTCAGCTTGAATATCAGATTGGAAGTTATAACAGTGATGAAGATTTTAAAAGAAGATATTTCCTCTTAATACAGTCAAATGTTCCTGCTCCATTCCCTCCTACTTTTGAAAACATTTTTATTGCTTTTCAAAATGAGTTTGCATTTGGCTTCTTACTTTCTTCAGTTCAGGACTTATTAAAACAGAAGCATCCAACCCAACACTCAGATGTACACAATAAAATGTTTCTGTCATTACTTATCAGCCATTTTATCAATATTTTTATCTATAAAGGCTGTTTCTTAGGCTTTTTTATTACCATACAATTTTTTTCCTGCCTCACTTCCCCTGAGTAGTCTTGTTAGGGCAGTGAATAAATAAGGCTTTGTCACATTAGGTAAGAGCAGGGGGTAGTAAATTCCCTAAACTCACTTAAATGCATTTTTCTTTTCTTTCAAGTTGTGGTTTGTGTAGCTGTATCCTAAGCTGTTCTCCAAGCTTTTCAGAGTACTTGAAGTGTGTTGAGTAACTTCATATGTAACATTAAAGGAAGTAAATGCTATTCAATGGGTATAGGAATAGATCAGAGTTTGCAGTACATAAATGCTGAAGTTATTATTACCTTGAGTAATGTGTCCAGTTCTGGGCTCCTCAATTCAAGAGAGATGTTGAGGTGCTGGAACGTGTCCAGAGAAGGGTGGCAAAGCTGGTGAGAGGCTTGGAACACAAACCCTATGAGGAGAGGCTGAGGGATTTGAGGTTATTTAGCCAGGAGAAGAGGAGGCTCAGGGGTAACTGTGTTGCTGTCTACAGCTACGTGAAGGGAGGCTGTAGCCAGGTGGGGGTTGGTCTCTTCTGCCAGGCAACCAGACATAGAACAAGGGGACACAGTCTCAAGTTGTGCTGAGGGAGGTCTAGGCTGGATGTTAGGAGGAAGTTGTTGGCAGAGAGAGTGATTGGCATTGGAATGGGCTGCCCAGGGAGGTGGTGGAGTTACCATCCCTGGAGGTGTTCAAGAAAAGCCTGGATGAGGCACTTAGTGCCATGGTCTGGCTGATTGTCTAGGGCTGGGTGCTAGGTTGGACTGGATGATCTTGGAGGTCTATTCCAACCTGGTTGATTTTATGGTTCTAATTATCTAATCATTAATACAAGTATACTCAAAGAATATGCATTCAAAATCATTAAATTCAGACCTCCACAGTTATAGGCACAACTTCATATCATTCATTCTTTAAATATCACCTAAAAAAAAGGCAAATGTATATAACTAATGCACATCATTCAGGTTTGGGGTTTTTTTTAAGTAGAAATTTACTGTGCAAAGCAAGTGTGTGGCTTGTACCAAACAGTACCAAATAGATTGCATTTGTTGTTTACATTTTTGGTGGGGAAGGAAAATGAAGAGATCTTGTACATAACATAATGGATTTTAAAGCTGTCATTTCAATCCTTCTTCCTGCTCCTTGCTCTTAAAATGTCTTACTCCTTTTCATTTTTCTTTGTCTTGCACAGACCACCAGGCTACACCCACAATCATACTTGGGAAACTTTCCTGACATGTGGTTTCTGCAGTTTCCCTCTGCTTTTCATCACTGGTGGAAGGTTCTGTCCTTGTGTTTAGCTGATTTCACAGATGATTATTGAAACTCTTTTCTTTTACTTACTGTTAGATTGTTCCATCAGTTTAATGAGGCCAGACTCCTTTACAAAATGTGGGAAGTACAAGCTTTTGTCAGAAGAGGAATGTAAAAAGTAGGCTTATAATCACCTGGAAAGAAAATATGAACAGTAGGAAAGTAAAAACTATACATAAAATGGGATGTAGATTATCTTATCTATTCATTAAACATCTTTCAAGAGCATGGATAAGTAATACCCAGATGTCTGAACCATGTGGAAAAGCTGGAATCATTTTTATGGGGCCCCTTTCAGACTGTAGACACTTTACTGTAGACTTCACCTGCCGAACAGAAGCCTTTCTCTTTTGTTAACCTGGTGTTTAGACACGAGGTAATCCACACTCCTCCAGGAAATTTTAAGGAGTTGAAGTAAATGTAAGTACATGGGAAGCAGTGCTTCATGGTAGGAAGGCTCTGCAAAGAGATCTGGACAGGCTGAATTGATGGGCCAAGGTCAGTTGTATGAGGGTTAACAAAGCCAAGTGCTGGGTTCTACTCTTAGGTCACAACATCCTCATGAATGCTCCAATACTGGGGCAGAGTGGCTGGAAAGTTGCCTGGTGGAAAAGGGCCTGGGACTGTTGTTTGGCAGCTGGCTGAACATGAGCCAGCAGTGTGCTCAGGTGGCCAAGAAGGCCAAACAGCATCCTGGCCTCAATCAGGAATGGTGTGACCAGTAGTAGCTGGGAAGGGATCATGCCCCTGTACTCAGCTCTGGAGAGGCTGCACCTCAAATACTGGTTCGGTTTTGGGTCTCTCACTACAAGAAGGGCTGGAGCACGTACAGAGAGGGCCAACAAACCTAGTGAAGGGTCTGGAGAACAGGGCTGGCAAGGAGCAGCTGAGGCAACTGCAATTGTTTATTCTGGAGAAGAAGGGGCTGCAGAGACACCTCATTGCTCTCTACAACCACCTGAAAGGAGGTTGAAGTGGGATGGATGTCAGACCCTTCTCCCTCACATCAGGTGATAGGATGCAAAGAAATGGTCTGAAATTGTCCCAGACTGGGGTAAGGTTGGATAGTAGGAAAAATCCTTTACTGAAAGGCTGGCCAGGGCTTGGATCAGACTGCCCAGGGAGACGGTGGAGTCACCATCCCTGGAGGTGTTCAAGGAAAGCATGGACGTGGCACATGGGAACATGCTTTAATGGTGGCCTTAGGTTGATGGTTGGACCTGATGATCTTAGAGGTCTTTTCTGAGCCAAACAATTCTCTGATTCTATAAATACTGATTGGATATTTAAAAATAATGTTTCTTTTGATTCTGATTTAGGATTCTGGAGAAATGGTTCGATCTTTTGTTGGTGGCTTGGAACTGGTAGTCAATTTACTAAAATCCAAGAATAAAGAAGTTCTAGCAAGTGTATGTGCAGCCATTGGAAGTATAGCTAAAGATGAAGAAAACTTAGCTGTTATAACAGACCATGGAGTCATCCCTCTGTTGTCCAAATTAGCAAACACAGTAAGTAACATCTAAACATATTATTAAGTATCTGAATTTCTTTGTTTCTTATGTATTTCTCTGTGTTATATCCAACTGAAAGGTTATGATAAGAGCAGTAGATTTTTGCACTGACTACATGGACAAGCTGGAGAATCCTTCCTCTGAGATGTATATTAGACATGAATTGCTCATTGCTGTCTACAACTACCTGAAGAGAGGTTGTAGCCAGGTGGGGGTCGGTTTCTCCTCCCGGGGGAGCTATAGGCTGGATGTTAGGAGGAAGTTGTTGCCAGAGAGAGTGATTGGCATTGGAATGGGCTGCCCAGTAAGGTGGTGGAGTCGCTGTCCCTGGAGGTGTTCAAGAAAAGCCTGGATGAGGCACTTAGTGCCATGGTCTAGTTGATTGGCTAGAGCTGAGTGCTAGGTTGGACTGGATGAGCTTGGAGGTCTCTTTCCACCTGCTTGATTCTGTGAAAACACTCTGTGGCTGGCACTAAAGTTGCTTCGGAAGACAAGCTTCATTTTAATAGCCACTGCTGCTGAATATTGCTTTTGAGATGCAGCTGCCCTATGAAAAAGCACAAAGGGCTGAGAGAGCAATAAATCTGAACCATCCAGAGAATCTCAGTCATGGGGATATATCTTACATTTTATTGCTAATCTTATCAAATTTCCAGCCAGTCTAAACCCACATTTGAAGTGATCTAATAATTCACACCACTTCCTACAAAGAGAATAATAAGTGACTACTAGCTTCACACCTTAAACTCTCTCCAGTTTTTAATTGTAGTGCACTTAAATTGGGATGCCTTAAAGATGTTTGAGAGGAGAAGTCTGCCTTCCTATGATTTTTTTTTGTTGTATTGTGTTGTCTTTAATTTATTTTGGTTTTACCTTCTTCAGAACGATGACAAATTAAGACGTCACTTAGCAGAGGCCATTTCCCACTGCTGCATGTGGGGGAGCAACAAAGTGAGCTTCGGAGAGAACAAGGCTGTAGCTCCTTTAGTACGTTACTTGAAGTCAAGTGATCCGTCAGTTCACAGAGCTACAGCTCAGGCTCTGTATCAGCTTTCAGAGGATCCCAACAACTGCATCACCATGCATGAAAATGGAGTGGTGAAGGTAAGGTGAGATTGTTGTATTTTTTTTCATTTGGAGTTCAAATTGTTGAAGGAGTTTGGCTTGGTCAAAAGAAGAGAGCTTTCACTTGAAATAGGTCTTGAATACTCATGGATACCTCAATTTCCTGAACATTATCCTAAAAATGTTTGCTTTGGTAGTGAGTTAGGGAATGGTATTTCAGTCCTAAAGATGTTAAAACTATGTGGTCATTGGGAATGGAAATATGATTGGGACACTCACCTCCAGAGTATTTGACTTGTCTCTGATCTAGACTAGTAGTGATGACACATCAGCAATTTGTCATGCTCAAGTCACTTCTGCAGAAGCTGGGTTACCTTCATGGATAGTTGCCTAGCATGGCTGAAAGTTATCTAAGAACTGGATTTGGGGACAAATCAAGACAGAATAATACAAAGGCCTAGTTTACAGAATCACAGAACATATGTGGCTGGAAGATACCTGAGGAAATATGTTCTGTTGGGCCTATGATAGGTTCTCCAGATGCACAAGTCCAAGTGCATTCGTACTGTGTTGCAAGAGCTTATGAGCTTGACCTCTGTGCTGGCACTGCTGGGATTACCATCAAGAATCAATTCCTGGAGTTTCAGAAAGGCTAAAGAGGCATTCCCAGATGGAAAGGAGAGTGGGTGGAGAAGATTTAGTTGGTCAAATGTGAGAGTCCACAGAGTGCTGAATCTTGCCTGGTCTGCCCTTGACAGTTGAGACAGCAGTTGCAGCATTGTCTGTGCTGTTGGGTATCTTTGCACCACGCATAGCAGTGCTGACAGTGTCCAGGTGTTTTCATTCATCTAGCCTCTCTGGTGAATAGCTGACTGCAAGCATACTTTGTACTTATGTAGGAGTTGTTATGTACAGATCTTTCCAGGACCAAGCATATTTTTGCCTCTGGAAAATTTGTCTGGGTTCCTTTGATATTTTTTCGTGCCTTTACCAGATACCTGGAGTTTCAATAATCATGTCCACTTGGATTAATGTCACATCTGCTGCAGTTCTGACTGGGTTGTAATACATCCGTAATCCCAGGTGTTCTTCAGCACATGTTCCTGTGTTCATACACACAGAAAGGCTGATGCTTCAGGGAAACATTTACTCTGCATCAATGACACAGTTGCTGAGTGCTTGAACAGTTGGTCAGAGACTTTCTCAAAGCATCAGAGTTTCTGACCATTTACTGTGCAATGTGTATATACCCTTTTCTGTCCAGGAAATCAGGATTAAATGTCTGCAGGGAAGGTAATTTCAGCCAGTTTCTCATAGTTCATGTTTTGCAAACAGTGTTTGTTACTCTCAAAACAACAGGTATACGCACACCGTTCCTCATTTTCACTTCTTTGTAGCTGCACTGAGAATACATTGAGTTTTCTCAAGCAAGGCTATAAGGCAAACAGGGTGGGATGTGCTGGTGTGTGTCAGCTGGCATGTGAAATTCTGAGCAGACCAATAGGGTGGTTTTGGAGGAAGTTAAGAAAGGCAGTTTATGAAGTTTTTCTGTTATGTTCAGTTCCACACTCAATATTCTTATGACTGGCAATGAAACAATGGTTATGACCTGTGACAGAGGAATTGATGCTTTCTTTCCACCAAACACCAGAAAATAGTTCCTTTTTCAGAAGTAAAAATTCATGGCTGTGCTGGAAAAGAGATTTGTGTTTTCAAAGACCCAGTAATGACATGTGAGATACTAGAAAGCAGGAGACATTTCTAGACACCAGGCTAAGGAACATGCATCAGTCTGTATTCAGGCTTGGAGACAACTGTCCACAGACCAAGGGAGAAAAGAAATCCAGTGGGAGATTCTTAGTTTACAGCCAAGGTAAACAGGAGTACTAGGCAATGTTCATCACACCTGGAGTCTGTCACAATTAGAAGATAAATAAGAAAAGCCAGAGACAACTGAAGAATACATTCGTCATGGAAACAGCAGAAAATCTCCCTTTAAATCACAGAATCACACAGAATCACAGAATATTAGGGGCTGAAAGGGACCTTGAAAGATCATCTAGTCCAAGCCCCCTGCCAGAGCAGGATCATCTTTTTTTTCCCCCCCACAGTTCAGTTTTAGGGCTTTTTTAATCCCACTTCTCCCCCATCTTCCTCCTTTTCTCTCCATCTCTTCTTTCCCCCTTCTTCCTCATTTCCTCTCCATCCTTTTCCTCTCCATCTCCCTTCTTTCAGCACCACCTCCCCATTCCACTCTATTTGCCCACACTGCATTTTCCCCTTGTTTCCCCCCAAACCCAGAGCACCTGGGCTCTGCTAGTCTCCTCCCACCCCAGGTGTGTCCACTTTGCCCTGCCTGCCCACTCCCCTTTATAATCAGCCCCAGGAAAGGCAGAAGCCCTAAGCTTGCCCAACTGGGCAGAGGGATCCTCCTCCTGGCATCACCGGTGAGTGCCCGTGGTGTGCACTGGGTGAATGGTGGAGGGGATCAAAAGGCCGGGGGGCCTGGTGGCCCCCTGGTTTGGTAGGCTAGAGAATTGATGCTCATTCTAACATCACTTGTGGGTGCTGGCTGGGCCTATTTAGGCTGAGCTCCTCTATCT
This sequence comes from Pogoniulus pusillus, assembly GCF_015220805.1. Taxonomy (NCBI): domain Eukaryota; kingdom Metazoa; phylum Chordata; class Aves; order Piciformes; family Lybiidae; genus Pogoniulus; species Pogoniulus pusillus. The sequence goes on along the minus strand of NC_087286.1, from coordinate 16,751,455 downwards.
TTAGTTGCTTCTTCCTGCTCACTTATGATCACAGAATCACGGAACATAGAGGTTGGAAGGTTGATCTGGTGAGGAGTGGCTGAGGGAACCTGCAGCTGACTGCTACTGAAATCTTAGATCAAGCTTGTTCACTAAAAGAGCTCCAACTGTCCACTGAAGAGTACACTTGACTTGAAATGTTTACATTGTGAACATACTCATCTGCAGTAGCCACACAAAATCTTACCATATTGTGCATATTTTTTTTTTAATGAGACTAAATCATCCTTGAATTGTTGTCAGTACACATTAAAAGTGTCAGATCACAGAATTTCATAGATTGGAAAAGACCTTCAAGATCATTGAGTCCAATCATTAGTTTCACACTGACAAGTCCTTGACTAAACCAAAGCCCTCAGCACAACTTCTAATCACTGTGATTCGCTGTAGTTGGAAAGGACCACCAGGATCATCCAGTCCAACCTTCATCCCAGCAGCCTTCATCACTAGACCATAGCCTCAAGCACCACAGCCACTCTCCTTTTAAACCCCTCCAGGGATGGTGACTCCACCACCTCCCTGGGCAGCCTGTTCCAGTGCCTGACTACCCGCTCAGTAAAGAACTTCCTCCCAACATCCAACCTAAACCTCCCCTGACACAACTTGAGGCCATTTCTTCTTGTCCTATCATTAGTAATTTGGGAGACTAGCTCCAGCCTCACTACAACCTCCTTTTAGGTAGCTGTAGAGGGCAATAAGGTCTCCTCTCAGCCTCCTCTTCTCCAGACTAAACAACCCCAGCTCCCTCAGCCGCTCCTCATAGGTCATGTTAGATGAGTTAGCTCTCATTTTATAACTATAAGTCAGTTTTTAAAAGCAGCCATAAAATGAATTCAAGCATTTCATTGTGTAAGAGAGGAATTTTTAAAGAATTCTTCACACACTTGACACCTCTGAGTGTGAATTGCAAGACACGGAAGACAATTGCTAGTAACTTCTGCTGAAAACATTCTAAACCAAACTTCTTACCACAAACCACATATCTGAAGACTAGAAACTCAAATGTAAAAGCACCAGCACCTCCTTCTTTAGGAGCATTAGGCAAGTTGTTTCTTGGGTGGAGCCATTGGTGAGAACACTGAACACAGAATATATTTCTATTACTAAGCAAGGTTCAAGATAAGATCTTTATAAATCAGTCAAAACTATTTCATCTAATGCCTATGCAATAATATGATCAGGGTGCAGTGCCATGTATTTGCACATTTAAGTTTAGAACAACTCTCTTTTTTGACTGGCATGCTTGGCTTTGTTCAGGCTCCACAGTGCAGGCACATTTGGCACATGCTCCAAGCTGATGCCTGCTGCTTTGAATGAATTAGTTGCTACAGCACTTGGACATCAAGGAAGAGGGCACTAGATGGCAAAATTCCTGCATGTCTATTGTCAATGGAAAATATGCCAAGTGCTTTCACCCACAGATGTATTGACCACATGGCACTTAAAATTCCAGCTCTAAGAGGTTCCATAAGCTAAGCCCAACACTGGCATGTTTTGTCTTCTTTCAGAAGGATCAGTGAAAATTGACAATGCTGCAGCACTACAACTCCTATCATGTTAGCTAAGCAGCAAGTCTTTACCTTCCTAACAAACAACAAGTCACCAGTCAGGAAGTTGGGGGTCTTAAACGAAAATCATTTGGCTTTCCCACCATTGCCAAAGGCAATGAAGCTTGGCTTCAGCGTAGGCTAAGCCTCAGACACCAGATTCTCTTTCAGATTTCATATTACTGAATTTTATGATACGTAGCAAGCGTTCTGATCTGGCTGATCCTGGATGGGAAAAACCGGTAGCCTAAGGGAGATCAGCTTATCTTTGCCCAAACTGTGCTTCAGGAGACCTCTCATTTAGTAACATTTGGATAACAAACCTAGAGGCTGGCATAAAGCTCCTCTTGGCACATTTTAAACATCTTTCAGTCTTTCAAAAAGAAGCTTGTCCCACAAAGCTGTAGGTTTGTTGGAGCTGTTTAACAGTAGCTGTGCCCTGCAGCTCTTGTAGTGATAAATGAGCCGCTTCAAATAAGTGCAATTGCAGCCAACTGTGCAGAAGGAACCATTAAAAAAAAAAAAACTCAAAACATTTAAATAGACTTTTTTTGAAGCCTAGAAATGCACAAACAAAGTATGTTAAACCAAAATATATGCTGCTTCTTTTAATGGAAAAGATTGCTACTGGCTAAGTCTGCCAGCTTCAATAGGTGTGCCAAAAGCCAAGGAATCTGGCAGAGTCGATAGATAGCAGTTCCATCTTTCATCTATATTTCTTTTCTGTATTTATCTTCCTTTAGAAAATGCAGAGAATGTCTTTTCCTTCCGACTTGGCACTATTTCCAAACCACAGAAATACACAGAGCAGCTTCTTGCAATTGTTTAGCTCCCTCCGTCAGTCTTACCCTTGTGGCTGTGTAAAATGTTTCTTTCTAATTTGGCAATAATAAGAAATAAGAATATTAAAATATTTCTGTGTTTATGGAATAATAACTTAGCTGAACTGTCAGATATTAGATTTCATTTTCTTAAGTGGGAGATACTGAGCTTAATGCACCAGGGCAGAATGCCAGGTAATTGGTTTTGGCATTCAGCTGATCAAAAATAGTTTCCCTATATGTAAAGAGCTATTGAAAGAAGCTAAATATAAGAAATACCAAGGACAATATACGTATCATAGAATCAACCAGGTTGGAAGAGACCTCCAAGATCAGCCAGTAATCTAGCACTCAGTCCTAGCCAGTCAACCAGACCATGGCACTAAGTGCCTCATCCAGGCTTTTCTTGAACACCTCCAGGGTCAGCAACTCCACCACCTTCCTGAGCAGACCATTCCAATGCCAATCACTCTCTCTGCCAACAACTTCCTCCTAACATCCTGCCTAGACCTTCTCTGGCACAGCTTGAGACTGCGTCTCCTTGTTCTGTTTCTGGTTGCCTGGCAGAGGAGACCAGCCCCATTTGGCTACAGCCTCCCTTCAGGTAGTTGTAGACATCAATATGCATATGTATATATATATATGTGTGTGTGTATGTGAGTACACACACACATATATATATGGAACTGGATGATCCTTGAGGTCCCTTCCAACCTAAACCATTCTATGATTCTATACTTGATGATCTATGAGGTCTCTTCCAATCTTGATGATACTGTGTGATATTGTGATATGTGTAAATAGAGGCTGAGTTGTTACTGAGGATTCCTTAATCTACTGAATTATGCATTCATTGTTGTCATCCATGGAAACTTCTCTTCTTCCTGTAGCATCAATCATGCAGTTCAAGCTAGCCCTAGTCATCTCCAAGGATGATAATTGGCTGTATTTACTAGCTGCTAATTAGTGCAGGGTTTCTTGCCAGTGTTTATGATAATCTCTGGAAATTTTGAAGAAAAGAATGATTGTCAAAACAACATCAGCCAGTAATGCTATTTAATTACCAAATGAGTCTGATACATGCAAAGTATATGTTATCTTTGCAGCTGGGGAAACTGGCAAGCTAGATTTAAAAAGTGACTTTAGGTTATATCTAATCACAGTCTTAAGTTTGTGTTACAAATAAAACAAGTAAATAAAACCCATGATGTAAAATTGAGAAAGCAAAGCATTCATAAAGTTGCTTCCATGCTGCCATAGAGGTATGACAGTTCCAAATACTGGACTCAGGCTAAGATATGTGATTTAAGGCTCTATGACATTACAGAAAGGTTAAAAATCTCCACAAGGTATTCAGAAAAAAACAAAGTCAGAATTACCCTCTAGAGGTCCTGTATTTCACCAGTTCTTGTCTACTCTCTACCTTGACCACAGGTGGTATGAGTCCAGGTTTATTTGCTCCTTTTTATCTCTGCATCTGTGAGATCTGCACAAATCCAGCAGTCATTAGACTGGTTTAGCTCCTTCAGAGGTTCCAAAGAGAGACAATTATTGGACTCCAGAGGCTTTATAGGCTAATGGAGTCAGTATGGATCTAAAGAAGGCCTGTCATATTTTTGTAATGGATTTCCTGCACATTCCCTGTAGGGAGAGTATTTTATTGTGCTTTTGTTTCTCAATGCATTTTGCCATTTCATCAGTTGTGTCATCTATCCACGTGCAAGAATCCTGTTGCTATTTGCAAGTGTTGAACGGACCCTGCTTGGATTTTAAGAGAGCATTCAACAGCACTCCTCAAGAAAAACTCTTTAAGTTAAACTTCTGTGTGATGAGAAGGCCCAATAATGGCTTAGCGCTGAGGAATCAGTGTGTAGGAATTGGGATCAAGGTTTGCAGCCAAAGGATCTTGCCAGTCAGTGTTTCATAAATTGTAATGGGCAGGGTGGTGAATGGTGAAGTTCCAGTCTTTGCTAACAAAAATTCCTCATGGTAGCAGTTTTCTGACACATTTAGCTCTCTGCTGTCTACAGAATATGTGGACTGTACACAGAGCGTTGGCCATGAACAGCCTCAGTGTTTCATATTTGCATGAATAAACATGAGCTGCATTCACACCATCTACACATTTATTGAAGCTATGCTCTCATTTTCTAGTACATTTACTAGTCTAAAACCAGACTCTAAGTTGAACAATACCGCTCATCTTCCAGGTTATGTAAATGTATGCACTGTTGCCACCCACACACAAGGAAACATGAAATTCTAGCTCAGTCTTCTTGCACACAATAAAACAGCTTCAAAATACCCAAGATTCTTATTTGAAATAGATGCTATGGTCTGGATCTGCAGTGAGAACATCCTGCCTTTATCCCCAGACTTTGATATGTAAGATTTACAAGGAAAAGCATCCCACTGGCTTTGATTATAACATTCATATATAGGCAGGGCGACAACCACTTAGACCATTTGTCCTAATGGCTGTATTAAGTATAGAGATCAAAATCAATACTTGGACCTGAATATAGAAGAGAGTTTGAAGTCAGTTCATGCGTATCAGTAGATCTAAACATACTAGTACAGGCAGACTGTGTACCCTCTTCTCAGGATAAGGCACAATCTGAGATCAGTGTTGCAAAACTTGTCACTGACCTAGAAACTGTGGTGTTTCTTTGCTGCAGGTCAATGTTGTCTTCAAAGACAGACCAGTTATAATGCATTTTAGGAATATGAGGCAAACCAGAGAGAAGACATGTGCCATGTTATCAGGATACTGCTGAGAAGCGAGGCAGAACCCTTTAGTATATGGGCTCTAACAGACAATTTCAAGCTCCTTTTTTGCCTCTGACTTGCTGCTGATAGCTTATTGCTTGTGCCCCTATTACAAGAGGGATGTGGATATGCTGGAGCATGTCTAGAGAAAGGGCACAAGGATGCTCAGAGGGCTGGAGCAGCTCTGCTATGAGGACAGACTGAAATAGTTGGGGCTGTTCAGTCTGGAGAAGAAGAGGCTCTGAGGTGACCTTCTTGTGGCCTTTCAGTATCTGAAGGGGGCCTACAAAAAAGCTGGGGAGGGACTTTTATGGCTATCAGGGAGTGACAAGACTAGGGGGAATGGAGCAAAGCTGAAGGTGGGGAGATTCAGCCTGGCCATGATGAAGAAGCTGTTCAGCATGTGAATGGTGAGAGCCTGCAATTGGTTGCCCAGGGAGGTGGTTGAAGCCCCATCCCTGGAGGTGTTTGAGGCCAGGCTGGATGAGGCTGTGGCCAGCCTGATCGTGGGTAGGTTGTCCCTGCCCATGGCAAGGGCGTTGGAATTAGATGATCCCTGTGGTTCCTTCCAACCCTCACTGATTCTGTGGTTCTATGATTCTAAATTAGGGCAGGAAAGGAAGACCCATGATGTAAGTTTACTGTTTCAAATGTCCATTATGTATATTAAGTAAGCAGGCTCCTGTTTTAGTAAAATGAAAGTCCAGTGAAGGGGAAAAAGCTTTTATAAAACATCACTCTATTGAACTTAGCAAGAAATTCTTTATTCTCTCTATCCCACCAAAAACCTTTTATATGTTAATCTTCTCTTGAAAACTACAGTGAAATAAAAATAAAATAGAAAAAGTGGTTCACATGAAAATATGCTGTAAGACTCTGGACTTGATCACTTCTGGATTATCAGATCTGCCTATTGCTTTTTGTGGGATGAATTCCATATCCCATAGTAACATTGGAATGTTCATGATGGTTGAATTCTTTCTTAATATTGCACCAAACATCTTACAGCTGAGTGTAGATTCAAACTATCTGCCTTTAAGGACTCCAGTTGGTTGCATGTCATCATACCTTCTAAACAAGGATCAGAAGTAATTTTGCTTGCTAGTTTTATCTGACTGAATTACTTTAGCATGGTGTGGTTATATGTAGTGAGATTTACATCTCAAAGGGTTGGAAATATCCCCCTGACATCCTATAAGTAACAACTTGAATCATAGAATCTACCAGGTTGGAAGAGACCTCCAAGATCAGCCAGTCCAACCTAGCACCCAGCCCTAGCCACTCAACTAGACCATGGCACTAAGTGCCTCATCCAGTATTTTTTTGCACACCTCCAGGGATCCTCCCTGGGCAGCCCATTCCAATGCCAATCACTCTCTCTGCCAACAACTTCCTCCTAACATCCAGCCTAGACATCCCCTGGCACAACTTGAGACTGTGTCCCCTGGTTCTGTTGCTGCTTGCCTGAGAAGACACCAACCCCACCTGGCTACAACCTCCTTTCAGGTAGTTGTAGATGGGAAGACCTCTCAGCTTTGTGTATTTTAGAGCTGCTTGCAAGTTCACAGTTTTTAACCTATTTTGCTGTTCACCATTTAGTATTTTTTAGCTTTTTCCTTGTCACTGCTATTAGGATTCTTCTGCCTGTAGTTTAGATCATTGCACAGAAGGGGGGCATCCTTCTCTAAACAATTATGTGATTATACATGAAAGACAGTACAAATGAGGTGGGGAGAGAGCTGTAGTGTTTATTCATCTTTTGTAGACACATAAGAATGTGAAAGTATATCTGTGTTTACTTCAAGTGTATATCATATTGTAATTCCCTTAGGCATTCAGGTTGTATTTCTCCAAGGTAATGCAATGCAACATTTAACATTATTGGAGAGTATGAGAACTGTATTCTTGTTTCGTAGTTTATTAATGTGTGCTCAAGAGGACTTCTTTTCAAGAGTGCTGTCTCCATTGTAGTAAGCACAATTCAGATGTGTTGGAAAAATATGGTCCTTGTCACAAATACCTTTCAGTTTAGTTGTAATACAGGAGATGACTGAAAATCAATAGACAAAAAGGCACAAATAGATGGAAAGATGGTAGGAAGAATAAGAAAAAGAATTCTCTACTCAGAAGGGTTTTAAACTTCAGTTTTATCATGGCATAAAACCATTTGAAGCTCACTGAAGCTGTGTATCCTAGAGAAATAACAAGCATCTCCCAGTCAGGTACTACTGCTCATGTGTTCAGTTTACTTCCCTGAATCTCTTTGGTCCTTGTTGAAGCATTCAGTTTGCCAACAGCTCTTTCATCACAGGCAGTCACATCAGAAAAAGCAGCAATCTGCTGAGTACCTAAGTCCTGGGATAGGTGAGATGGTTTAACATCTGGCTGCCACAGAGATGAAAAGACAGAAATAAGAGGAAAAGAAGATAGGTGCAGTCTTCCTAGTTTTGACCCCAGCCCATCCAGAGAGCTTCGGTTCCCACCTCTTTACATTCAGGGTGGATGAGGCTACCCCAGGGGTTGATCTGGCGTTAGACCCATACAGAGGAGAGCTTATAGAAGAGGGAATCAGCAGAGTGGGGCTTCTGTCCTGCCCCTCTTTTGCCTTTTCTGGAATTTCTTGGTGCTGGACTTTGCACATCTGCTAGCCCTGAGCATTCTCTGACCCAGAACATTGTCTGAAATCTGTGATGGTTTGGGTATTACCAGTCCCGTCCCATCCCCCACTTTGGAAATCACCCTGACTAGCTCAGGAAATTTGAATGAAGCTCATATTTACAGCTTGGCACAATATACAGGCAGATATTTACAGTATGTATATAGAGTTATGTACAGAAATAGACAAGGTAAAAGGTAACACAGAAACACAACAGCCCTCCCAGAAACCTGAGTCCCCAGGAGGGGCTCCCAAACCACCCTTCCCCCTTGCTCTTTCCCTCTCTACCTTACCCCAGACATTGCCTTGTGCCCAAGGAAGAATGGAGGGTCAGCCAGGGGGTTAGGAAGCACGTGGATTAATCACAGAAACAGAAGGTGGGGTTAGAGAGATGCAGCCCAGAGCCCAGACAGGGAGCAACTCCTTTATCTATGTTTGGATTCTTGCTCTTATACCTCTCAGCAAGCCTATGAGTGAAGCAGACATCACCACTGTTTCTCTTTCACAGCCTGTAATCTAGATCTTCTCACCAAAACATTCTAGCTAGCTTCAGACTAGCACACTTTTCTCTTTACACTACTTGAGGAAAACCAAAATCAGCAGAAACCACCCCAGAACTTACACAAGCATCTTCTTAGGAGGTTGTGTGTGGTACATGCTGCCTTACCCTTTCACTCAGCTGAAAGAGGAAATCAGGAAATTGGCCTGAATTTTAGCTTAGAAACATTGACTTAGCTTAACCTTCGTTAGGCTTTGATTGTGGAGTAGGTTTTATTATTTATAATTGAATTTTATGAGAAGTATTTCCATAGGAATATGTGTAACACAACACTCAAACTAGGTGCTTTAATATTTTCCAGTGTGTGATATGGTGTTGAAAGTTAGAAAACGCTGGCTGGATCTAGACTGATACTTTCTTGGATAAGCTTCTACCATATGCTTTTATTTAAAGAGTCTTTTTTTTTCTTTCTCTTTCTATTTTTTTTTTCTTTTAGGTTAGGTTTATAAAAAGCATGTGAAAAATGTGGGGTTTGGTTGGTTTTTTTCTTTTGGAAAAGGAGTGTTACACAATTAGAAAATCACAGAGTCAGAAATTTAGCATCCTCCAGGAAATGTTGCATGCTAAAGGAGTCAGATACTGAATCTAAATTTAAGACCAATTGGCAAATCTCACCACCAACTGAAAATTCTGTGTCAATCTTCGAGGCGTTGTGCTGAAGTAAATATCTTTAGTTCCAGGAATTTTAAGCTCTATGTGAACTCTGACTGGCTTCCCACTATAGATAGGAAACTTGTTGAAGGAGTTTGTCCATGTTTCCTTCTAATTAGAAAAACCAAAAAATCAAATCTCACCTGTTTTACAGGGCAGAAAACCTAAAAAAGCAAGAGTGGGGGAAAGGATTTTTTTTTTTTTTGGTCCTGTTTAACATCTTCATCAATGACATTGATGAGGGCACAGAGTGTCTGCTCAGCAAATTTACTGATGACACCAAGCTGGGAGGCTTGGTTGATACAGATGAAGGCTGTGCAGCCATCCAGAGAGACCTGGACAGACTGAGAGCTGGGCACAGAGGAACCAGATGGAGTTCAACAAGGACAAGTGCAGAGTCCTGCATCTGGGGAAGAATAATAAACTCCACCAGTACAGGCTGGGAGGTGATCTGCTGGAGAGCAGTCCTGTGGAGAGGGACCTGGGGATCCTGGTGGCTAACAAGTTACCCATGGGCTGTATTAGGAGGAGTGTGTCCAGCAGATCAAGGGAGGTTCTCCTCCCCCTCTACTCTGCTCTGCTGAGTAGAATACTTTCTTCAGTTTTGGGCTCCCCAGTTTAAGAGGGGCAGGGATCTGCTGGAGAGGGTCCAGCAGAGGGCTACAAGAATGATTAGGGGACTGGAGAACATGGCTTATGAAGAGAGGCTGAGGGACCTGGGGCTGCTTAGTCTGGAAAAGAGAAGACTGAGAGGGGATTTGATAAATGTTTATAAATATTCGAGGGCTGCCAGGAGGGGAGGGACAGGCTCTGCTCACTGCTCCCTGGGATAGGACAAGGAGCAATGGGTGTAAGTTGCAGCACAGGAGGTTCCGCCTCAACACAAGGGGGAACTTCTTTCCTGTAAGGTTCCCAGAGCACTGGAACAGGCTCTCCACAGAGGTTGTGGAGTCTCCTTCTCTGGAGACTTTCAAGGCCTGTCTGGCTGTGTTCCTGTGTGATCTGTGTTTGATAGCATTGCCCTGCTCTGGCAGAGGGGTTGGACTCGATGATCTCCTTGGGTCCCTTCCAACCCCTATCATCCTGTGATCCTATGATATATATAGTTTTTCTTTATTCATTATTTGCTTTCATGTTCACAGGACTCCAGAGTATCGAATAGGCTGACCTGTTATCTATTTTGCATGAGCAAAGGGACCTCTTTCCAGGTTCTACACTTTGACTGTTTTGGAAAACTTACAGACAAATCACATAACTTATCCCTTATATAAGGATTAACACATGCAAGACTCTGTTCTTTCTGAAAACATCACTTCCTGTGTTTCCTGCTTCCTGGAAGCTGCAGTGACTGCAACTAAAGGGGAGTACATGCAAACCACTCTAAGCAGTATGTGGAGCATCACTCCCAGCTAAGATTTTGTCAGACTCAGGGTTTGTTGGTGCAAAACTTGTCTACAGTTTTTCTGTTTTCACATCCACTCCTTTTGTAGAAGTGACAAGTTCTGGGACACCTTCACAGCAAAGAGAATTTCTAGCCCCTGGGCTTACTGTGTTACTCATCCAGGGATCCATACCCATTTTGAAATGATGCTTTTACAAGTGCTTACGTTGGTGCCTGTGCTATGTTGTTTGAAATAAGACGTTTTCATTGGTTATCTTGTGATGGTAAAGATACTTTGTGGAAGGAAGCTGTGCTTTCAGACAGTGGAAGGTGCCATCATTCCTGGTGCACAACTCCTTATGTTTACTACGGCCTTGAGGAACAAAAGACTTTCTGGTTTTGTTTTGCCTGTGGTATGTCCAAGAGCCCAAGGCCCCACAGTAATAGTTTACAAAGCTTGTCTTCAGAGTGACAGTTCTTCCTCTCACTTGGGCACTATAGGCTAGCCAGCCTTGCTCTCTCCCAAGAGGGAGCCCTCTTGTAACACATTTCTGGGTAGATGATGATGATTGGTAAAAGCCAACTGAGTTTTTCCAGAAGTTAACTTCATTGTCCTCTATGTGTCTAAGTTTTCAGGCGAGTGTGGTGGATGTAATTTACTCTGGTTGTAGCATGGTTTTCAACACAGTCTCCCATACTTCTGTCCCAGTTACAATGTATTATAGTCCAGATATAGGAACAACCAAATGGATTGAAAGTGGTTTGATTTTCTGGCTCAGAGGATAGCTGCTAATGGGTTGTGCTCTAGCTGGAAGCTGGTGATGAGTGCTGCAGTGCTTTCTCTTGGGACCTGCCCCTTTAACATGTTAGTCAGTGAGGTGGGGAAGGTAATGGACTGTTTACTCATAAAGCTTGCAAGGACACCAAATCACTGATTTGGGCAGTGGAGGTGGTTTTGATACAGTCAAGGCAAGGGTTGCCATTTGGAAACACTTAGGCTGGGCTGAAGCAGACAAACAAGAACACCCAAAATTCAGCAAGGACACATGCAAAGTCCTGCATGTAAAAAGGCCTACCCTTACCCCTGCGGTGATGCTGACCAGGGACTGACTGCCTGAGGAGCAGTTTTGCTGAAAAGAAGTGTGGAGATTTTGGTAGACAGCAAGCAGGACATTAGCCAGCAACGTGTCCTGACAGCAGAGGTGCAACACTGGGCTGTATAAGCAGGAGCACAGCCAGTAGATTGAGGGAGTGATCCCATTAGTTCTTAGAACACACCTAGAATACTGCACCCAGCCTTGACCTCCACTATGGCATAGACCATAATAGGTTCAGCAGAGGACCACCAGGATGGTTCAGACCTAGAGCACTTTCCCCTTGGAGAGAAGCTGAGCTTCTTCAGCCTGAAGAGTTCTTCAAGGAGACTCAATAGCAGCTTTTCAGTGCCTACAAGGAGGTAGGCTTTTCATAGTGATGCGTAGCAAGAGAATGAGAGACAACAGGCATAAACTGAAAGCAAGAGGAACTAAATGCAAGGAAAACCTTTTTATCTATAAGGACAGTCAGACACTGCACCAGATTGGCCAAAGAGGTGGTGCCATCTCCATCCTTGGAGATCTTCAGCATCAGGCTGGATAAAACTCTGAGCAGCCTGGTCTAACCTTGTAGCTGACTCCTTTGAGCATGACATTGGACTAGAGACCTCCTGACATCCTTTCCATTCTGAATTACTCCATGATTGTGCAATCCTAATATAGTAGCACCATTCTGCGCTATTTTAAGCTGGGATCATCACAGCAAAATCTTAATTGCTGTTAATGTTGAAATGATTTGGCTGTGTGCTGCTCTTGCTTTTGGAAGCCAGAAATGCTACATATGCTCTGTACATTCTCCAAGCAGCTTGTATTTGTGCTTATTTGCTGGTATGACGTGCTAACTGTGCAAAAAATGTTGGACTCTTGCCTTAGAATAGAGATACCCGCCAACAGAAAATGAAGGCTGCATAGTGCTGCTGTCTGTGGAAAGTGTCTCCTTTGTGCCAGAAAGAAGCATTTATACCACATGCTTTTTTACTGCTTCTCACATCTGTTAACATTTACATGTGTCAGAAAACAATACCTGAACAGTAAAGGGAAGGGATACATGAAGTTCAAGGGCATTGCATCAAGGAAAAGAACACATTATATTGCAGTGATGCATTGGAATAAAAAAGACTTCTTGGACTTGTCAAATATGTCTAATATCACTAAAAGGTTTGGGTTGGAAGGAACCTTAAAAATCATCTGGTTCCAACCCCCCTGCCATGGACAGAGCCACCTCCAACTAGACCAGGCTGCTCAAGAGCCTGTCCAACCTGGTCTTGAACAATCCATGAAGGGGGCATCTGCAGTCCCCTTGGTCAGCCTATTCCACTCTCTCACCTGAAGAAATGTCCTGGAGAAAGCTCCAGCTCCAGCCTTTATCTGCATGATATTTATTTCTCTAAATGTCTTCATTCCCTCAATGGCTGACCACCAGGCTTGGAGAATTAAGATTGGCAAAACCAGGCCCCTGACCTCCCTGTTTGTGGGATATCCCAAATGGCCAATAAGTTCAACTGAACCTGTAAAAGTGTTCAGAAAGTGACAGTCAGGAAGAGAAAGAACTGTAGAATCATAGAATGATTTCATAGAATCATAGAATCAACCAGGTTGGAAGAGACCTCTAAGATCATCCAGTCCAACCTAGCACCCAGCCCTATCCAATCAACTAGACCATGGCACTAAGTGCCTCATCCAGTAACTTTCTTGGCATATACAAAAATCATACAAGTGTTTTTTTTTCCTAAGGCAGGATTGATATAAAAATCTTCAGTTAGATTCCTAAACATGAGAGTGTCTACTTACATTGAAGCATTTTGCATTTTCAATGGTTTTCTCTTCAGCTGCCTTTCTATTAGCACAAAAGCAGTAGGTTAACTGACAAATGTCTCAGTCCTCAAAGGCAGCTGTTTCCAAGAATATTTTTTTAAGTCATACTGAGAAAATCCTGAGATGCAGCATAGTAGAGGATTTTGTATGATGTGGCAGCTCTTGCAGATGTTATCACTGGCAAGTGATTTAGAAGAACAACAAAGCAATGAGCAACTGATCCTTGATGCCCTGAACTCAGAAGGAATAACCCCAGTACTTGAGACTTCATAAAAATGGCTGCTTGCATTGGTTGCATTAGTACCACTAATTCTTTAAGCATCTGTTTGGGTACTCTGGGACAGTGCTGTATAGGATGCTGTTCTTTGATACTTAACCCTGCTTTTCCAAAGTGCACCTGGAACAAAGAGCATAGACCCTGCCCTCCAGCCACTGGCATTGCTTAATTGTCAGGTCTCAATCGCAAGTGATCAAAAAATACCTGTTTTCCTCCTGAGCCTATGACAAGAGGGATATGCATGTGCTGGAAGGTGTCCAGAGAAGGGCCACAAGAATGATCAGAGGGCTGGAGCAGCTCTCCCATGAGAGACTGAGGGAGTTGGGGTTCTTCAGTCTGGAGAGGAGAAGGCTCTGAAGTGACCTTCTTGTGGCCTTCCAGTATATTAAGGGGGCCTACAAGAAAACTGAGGAGGGACTTTTTAGGGTGTCAGGTAGTGATAGGACTGGGGAAAATGGAACAAAGCTAGAAATGGGTAGATTCAGACTGGACATTAGGAAGTTGTCCAGCATGAGAGTGGTGAGAGCCTGGAATGGGTTGCCCAGGGAGGTGGTGGACGCCTCATCCCTGGAGGTGTTTAACGCCAGGCTGGATGAGGCTCTGGACAGCCTGATCTAGGGTAGGGTGTCCCTGCCCATGGCAGGGGGGTTGGAACTAGATGATGCTTGTGGTGCCTTCCAACCCTGACTGATTCTATGATTAGGAAGAAGTGATGTCTAAAAGAAGGAATACATTACCTTGAATTGAGTCCTACTTAACATGTAGTCATAACAAAGGGGGAAAAAAGTCTGTGTTTGGTATATTTCTGCTAGCTAATGTTTCTATCTATGTTTCTATCTGCTAGATAATTACAAGAATAATGCATTATTCTTATGATGAACTTCTTTTCTTACACATTGATTGCAAGTCTTACGTTGAAATTATGATGAACGTTTGAGTCCCACAGCCTGTGCTGAAAAAGCCTTGCCAGAGAAGATGCAGACAATAACCACACAAGGCATATAGTTTCTTTGCCCTCAGATTTGAAACTTCTGGTTTTACCAAAACCACTGCATGAACAGTATGTGAATACATATTTTTGGTTCAGAGTCAGGGATGTGAAGGATTTCTGCTCATTTGCATCAAAGTTAACCGAGGAAATTGTGATGCACCCAAAGAAACACTTTATCATTTAAGCTGATGAAAGATCAGCTGGTGGAAAACAGCAAGCAAGAAAGATCTTTATCCAGCAATACTTTTTAAAGTTAATCATCTGATAAGACTTGCATTCTGGCCTTTGTGCTTTGCTGAGTGACTTTATCATTACACAGAGACATGCCTCTTGGTCTGGCTTCCAAGTCAGTGGTGAAACTTCCACTGGCTTCTCTGCTTGCTGACCCCGGTCCAGGTTTTGCATGCAAATAAAGCATGAGAACATAAAGTTTTCTCATATCATTTATTCTCATGTCACTTTAACTCTGGAGTGTTCAAGAATTCTTACTTAGCTACTTATACACAGACATCTGATTACCATAATGGAAATCACAGGAAGAAGAATTGCTGGGAGAAAGCATCTTTGCTGCTTGATTTCCATGATACTCTTTTGGGGACATAATTCAAGCCTATCCCAGGCAACCTTACAAGTTACATGTCGAGGTCAGAAGGTGAAAGGTAGCTGGCAAGAGGCTTGTTTTGTACATTTGGCTAACACAAATACTTCCTCAAGTATAAAACACTTTGATGTCTCTAAGCAAGTGCCATGTGTGTGCAGCTGTGGCCCATGCCTCACCACTGCTGGAAGGTTAGGAAAAGGTAGCATACGAATTTGATGTCTGCATTCAATTTATGCTTTTATATTTAGCAGTTCATAATTTTCTGTAATATTTTAGCTGTATGAAAAATATGCACCGGAGTTGAGTGATAACAGATTTCTCTGTGGTTTGACTCGACGTTGTTTGGGTGAACACAGAATCCCAAGTATTGCACACTTGAAATATAGGTTTTAATTAGAGCTGTCTGAGCTTCCAAATACCTGAACGCACATTGAGCTTGGCAGGTGTTCAGAAATCTGAGGGCTGCACAGAGCTGATGGAAGCTGAGCAAAGGTCTTCTGTATTCCAGCAGTTGTAGTTGCATCACTGACTTGCAACACACTGAAGGAGTGAGATCCAGCCCCATAATTAATGTTTTTCTGGTATGTAAAAATGTTTTATTATCAAGGCCTGTCTTATGTCACACTAATGTTGAGCACTACCTTACCTCATGGGAATTTCCACTGGAAAAAAATTAATGACTTCCAGAGTAAAGGATCTACTCATGCTCCTGCATCTCTGACAAGGCAATGCCAAGCTCAGATCCAGGCTGGGCAGTGAGTGGCTGGAGAGCAGCCCTGAGGAGAGGGACTTGGAGGTGCTGGTGGATGAGAAGCTCAACATGAGCCAGCAGTGTGCACTTGCAGCCCACAGGGCCAACCAGAGCCTGGGCTGCATCAGGAGAAGTGTGGCCAGCGGGGTGAGGGAGGTGATTCTCCCCCTCTGCTGTGCTCTGGTGAGACCCCACCTGGTGTACTGCATCTGGTTCTGGAGCCCCCATTACAAGAAGGATATGGACATCCTGGCGCATGTCCAGAGAAGGGCCCCGAGGATGCTTAGAGGGATGGAGCAGCTCTGCTGTGAGGACAGACAGAAAGAGTTGGGGCTGTGCAGGCTGGAGAAGAGGAGGCTCTGAGGTGACCTTCTTGTGGCCTTTCAGGATCTGAAGGGGGACTACAGGAAAACTGGGGAGGGACTTCTTAGGCTGTCAGAACTAGGGAGAATGGAGCAAAGCTGGAGGTGGGGAGATTCAGCCTGGACATAAGGAGGAAGTTCTTTAGCATGAGAGTGGTGAGATCCTGGAATTGCTTGCCCAGGGAGGTGGTTGAGGCCCCATCTCTGGAGGTGTTTAAGGCCAGGCTGGATGAGGCTCTGGACAGCCTGATCTAGGGTAGGGTGTCCCTGCCCATGGCAGGGGGGGTTGGAACTGGACGATCTTTGTGGTCGCTTCCAACCCTGACTGATTCTATAATTCTCCTCTACATGGCTGAAAAGCTGAAGTAGATCCAAAAGACTGGGGCCTTTCTTGAGCTTTTGTTTTTTACTTTTAAGTGCAGATGTTTAAGACTAATATGCCCAGATCTATGTCCCACAAGCAGTTTAAGCTGAGTGGTTTGCTGTGACAATAACGAAACCTACAACCATCAACAGACCACAAAGGTCCATTCACATGAATCCAGTTTCATAATCAAGGTAAAACAAACAAACAAAAGGCATGGCTGTGGTTATTAAAGATTCTGAGCCTGCACAAATACACTAGCACTCTTTTGTGGGGAAAACCATGATTTCAAATAGTTCCTGTGCAATTTCTACAAGAAACAAAATCCAGCTCTCAACCAACACACAGGCATGATCATAGAATCAACCAGATTGGAAGAGACCTCCAAGATCATCCAGTCCAACCTATCCCCCAGCCCTAGCCAGTCAACTAGACCATGGCACTAAGTGCCTCATCATGATACAACAAACTGAACATCAGACATGAAAAGATTGATTCACAGGTACAAAGAGAATAAACTATAAAGCATTGTGCTCCATGTGTGTCTTTATACATATGTGTGTGCAGACAAAGGTGTGCATATGTAAGTAGGGGTACATATATAGTAGTGTTGTTAAGATTTGGGGCATTTATTATGCATGTGGTTGAGCTCCTGCAGTTGTTCTAGATGAGATTTGAATATTATTTAAATAGTAGCACTCTTATTTGTGTTTCTTATGCTGTTTCTCTTTTGTATTTTTCTAGCTCTTACTGGCCATGGTAGGCTCTACAGATGAAACTCTGCAGGAGGCAGCAGCTGGTTGCATAGCAAACATTCGCAGGTTGGCTCTAGCAACAGAAAAAGCAAAGTATGGCTGATGCTTTAGCAGCTTTTACCAATGCACTTGTTTTGCAATACAGTTGCATTTCAATACATGATTGCTCCCTCTAGGATTTCCATCTCATAACAGAGGCTCATTTATCTGAGGATAATTTAATAACAACAATAAACCTGTGGAACATTATGTTTGTTTTTACCTTATTGGTTTGTCACACCTAGGTTCTACAAAAGACCCTGAAGTTTGTGTGCCTTTTAGTGCTACAGCTTTCAAAGGGTTATTAGTCAAATGATTTCAGATACATGTTCTATGATTAACACACTTGTATCTGAAATTCATTGCAGGTAGAAATGGTTTTACTTATCTGTGGCAGTAAATTCTCCCTCACTGTGCGTGCGGTTGTGTAGTGATTTATGAATGTCTCCAACAATTCCCTTCGTTCTAAACTTGCCCAATCATCCTGTCACTATGCTTTTGCCTGTTTGATCACTTGCAATTCACAGGAGAGGACAAAATGCAGATACATCAATCTCACATCTGGTGTTATGTAAGGACTGCAAACAGCTGTAGCAGTAGACATCACTCCAAATTTCCTGCTTCCAACCAACATCAAACAAAATAGTGCTTAATTTTATAAGTAGCTGGTGAAATGTGTTTTAATTAACATGTGTTTAACTCAAATTAAAACTTACCATCTGTGGATTAAAAAGTAGGGTCTGACATTTATGTTTAGGCTTTATCTTCCTGCATCTTTTTAATTTTTAAGCTGAGTTACTTTATTTCTCTGCACAAAATTATGGTCAGAATGAGAGTTGCTTTCAAAAATGGGCATAAATGATTGGTGATAGTACAGACTCACTGTTCATACCCTGCTCAACAAAGACTACTAAGGTATGTCCATCAGAGCAGTAGTGCCTTAATTACAAGCTCAGTCTGCTGACAAAACTTAACCCCAAAACATTTGAGTAACTTCTGCTTGTCAAGTGCTAGCTGCTGAATGGCTTTTATTGCTTTTTACTTCCCTTAATAATTAGTAATTTTCTTGGTTTGGAAGCAGCTTGGGAATTAGTTCTTTTTCCTGTGGCTACTCAAGGTGTGCTAGTTTGAAGTTAGCCAGAATGTTTTGGTGAGAAGAACTAGATTATAGGCTGTGAAAGGGAAAAATGGTGATGTCTGCTTCACTCATAGGCTTGCTGAGATGTGTAAGAACAAGAACACATAGATAAGGGAGTCTCTGAGCTTTGGGCTGCACTTCTCTCTCTAACCTAACCTGCCATCTGTGTGACTAATCCATCTGCTTCCTAGCCCCCCCCCCCCCGGCCGACCCTCCAAACTACCTTAAACATAAGGTAAGATCTGGGGTAAGGTAGAGGGGTGGGGAGAAGGTGGAAGGGTGGTTGGGACAAGGCAACTGCTTTTACTGTTAACAGGAGCTTCTGAAGAAGACATAATCCAAATCCAGCTTAGTGATTTCTCTGCAGCAGACATAAAGGCTCATTTAAAATGTTATTATAGAAGGCTGACACAGTTCTGGAAAAGGAGAACTGCAGGACCCTTCGGGAAGGTATAGAAAGTGTTTTAAAGGAAACTACAGACAGGTTCTGACAGTGGGGAGATCAAAATATTAGTCCAAGTGGTAGTTTTTCATCAATGCAAACACCAGCATAATCAGGGGGTTGTCACAAGTTCCATCAGCAACCAGTGACCAAGAAAATGCTATTTTAGGTATTTTCCAGCTTTGTCCCCTAGGCCAAATATGCTATTTTCAATAGAATCATAGAATCAACCAGGTTGGAAGAGACCTCCAAGATCATCCAGTCCAACCTAGCACCCAGCCCTAGCCAGTCAACCAGACCATAGCACCAAGTGCCTCATCCAGTCTTTTTTTGAAGACCTCTAGGGACGGTGCCTCCACCACCTCCCTGGGCAGCCCATTCCAATGCCAATCACTCTCTCTGCCAACAACTTCCTCCTAACATCCAGCCTAGACCTACCCCAGCACAACTTGAGACTGTGTCCCCTTGTTCTATTGCTGGTTGCCTGGGAGAAGAGGCCACCCCCCACCTGGCTACAATGTCCTTTCCAGGTAGTTGTAGACAATAATAAGATCACCCCTGAGCCTCCTCTTCTCCAGGCTAAACAACCCCAGCTCCCTCAACCTCTCCTCATAGGGTTTGTGTTCCAGGCCCTTCACCAGCTTTGTTGCCCTTCTCTGGACATGCTCCAGCACCTCAACATCTTTCTTGAATTTAGGGGCCCAGAACTGGACACAGCACTCAAGGTGTGGCCTGACCAGTGCTGAGTACAGGGGCAGAAGAACCTCCCTTGTCCTACTGGCCACACTGTTCCTGATGCAGGCCAGGATGCCATTGGCTCTCTTAGCTTGCCATTCTCATTCACACTGGTCACCCTTATGGCTCCAAGTAGTTCATCTGAAGTCTTTATTTTAAGACCTCAGACAGCTCATCCCAGGCTTAATCTGATTTATTTGTGCCATTTTCTTTTCTTTCACCATATCTGCAATTTTGAAGTGCTGCACAAGGACGGGAAATACTGAAATAAATGCAGATAGCCACACAGGCAGAGGATCAGAATTATAAATAAATAAATCCAAGGTATTTTTTTGGCCCAAACCTGTGGATTCCATGTAATTGATATAAAGCTGCTGGAAAATGACCGAACGGTTGTGATCCCTGGCCTCTCTGAGCGGCGCAGTACAGCCTGTACATTTGAAAAGCCTCTGCTTTCTCTGCAGAGCTGTGTTGAGTTTCACAGCCCTGCAGCCCTCTCAAAAGGAATCCTCACAAAGCTGGGTCCCTCTTGCAGCTCACACACCCCTCCTGGCAGTGCCCACCAGCCTATTCAAGCCCTGGCACCAACTCAAGCAGCCACAGCCGCCTGGGCCCAGTGTTCTTGCTGCGTATAAGCAGGCACCAGCCAGCTCCCACTCCCTGGCTCCCATGCTTGGAAGGGAAATGCCTTCACCCCTTTCTCTTGTCACTAGCTGCTACTTGTCCACACAGCCTCTGTAGGAAATATGGTCATACCAAGCAGCACAGCTTGATCCTGTACTGGGCACAGAGCAATCTGATGTACAAATTCAAAACAGTCTTATTTTAGTTGCAGAAATGAAGTGACATAGAAAGGCAGGTGTCAGCCTCTGTCCTCTTCATTTGCCATCACCTGCTCCATCTGCTCCCTCGCTTTGTCTATGCAATTCCTGTGTTTTCACAAGGTGGGGGGGGGGTCAGTTTATTTGCACTGATGTGTCACTTTGCACAGTCTCAGCAGCCAGCACCCAGCTCTGCACAGAGCACCAGGCTCCAACTGGCAGCCACATGGCCAGGCCTGTTCTTCACTGCCTGCTCATTTCAGCTCCCTTCTCATTTTCATTAAAATGTCAGGAAATGCAGGAGCCAAGTAAGAAAAGTTGTCACAAGAAAACGTTGGTTTGAGTATGAAAATTCTTTAGTTGATGGGGGAAAAAAAGCAAGAAGAGAAATCTTTCACCTTTTTGTAATTATTTCTGGCCCCTCACATCTTTCAATCTACATTTCTGTCAGCAGTAAGATAGCCTTTCTTCTGCTGCTCCACGACTTTATGATTTATTGCTTGATGACAGATAACCGTTATCAATAATGTAATTGTCCCAGGATGTCCAAACTGCACATTTGAATCTGGGATTTATGTTCATTTCCTCTTCGTGTTCATGCTCGTGACAAGTACGCGTGCTCCGACACCCGATATTGTCTCCAAGTTGTTAGGGAAGTTTACTTCATGGCCTGAGTGCAGCAGATCTGTGATGTATTAGGGGCTTGGTTACTTTGCTCTGTCACTGGCACTTTATTTTGGCAAATAAATGAGCTTGAGATTCACAGAGCTGCCTTGAGATTTGACTCCTGAATTTGCTTTAGGCTGATTGCTTTGTGTGGAAGCAATTCCACATCTCCTAAAATTAGTTGAATGGGCTGCTGACATTGGAGGTTAGATATGAATCATCCCAGGAGGCTGAACTAGATAATATGTTAGTTTAAGAATTTCACCTCACAGTAAATTAAATGATTGTTGTTTGTGTATTTCCACTAAAACAATCCTTGCTTTACACACAACAGCACAGTGACTGCAATGGAAACATGCAATGTGTGTCTTCAGTAGGAGCATTCACATTTCCTTACAGGCTCTTTGCAGAGCTCACTTCCAGAATCTGAAGCCAGCTTCTCCCCAACTGTAAATTGTTGTGTATCTCTTCTTTGGCCCTCTAAGCTTTGCCACTCACTGCTCAGGATCTAGAACAACAGAAAAAAGCATAGCTACATCTTGGCCGCTTCTCAGTTCAGACAACCTAACCTTCTGCTCTTCAGTGATCTGATACATGCCAGAGCCAGTGTGCCTGCAGCTGCAGTCACTGCAGTGGGATGACACACTGCACCATTTCTGAAGGAGTTAGTGATACCAGTTACTGTTCCCCATCACTGCTTAAACAGAGATGCTCCTCAGCGCTCAGAATCTTGCTGCTTTGGCCATTGAAGACAACCAAAATCATAGAATCATAGAATCAACCAGGTTGGAAGAGACCTCCAAGATCATCCAGCCCAACCTAGCACCCAGCCCCATCCAGTCATCTAGCCTATGGCACTAAGTGCCTCATCCAGGCTTTTCTTGAACACCTCCAGGCACGGTGACTCCACCACCTCCCTGGGCAGCCCATTCCAATGCAAATCACTCTCTCCAGCAAGAACTTCCTCCTAACATCCAGAAGTCACCTATTTTCATCAGTCTTTCCCTTGAGTGCAATTTTGCATTGTAATGTGTGCTTTTCATGCTCTTGCCTAGGAGTCATTTCAGTAATACAGCTTGCTGGGAAGGATTACCACGGACAGCATCACCATGTCTTGTGCTTACCCTCTCAGTTTGTTTTTGTGCTAACTGCCAGAAACCTTTCAGTTGGCAAGTTCCTCTCTCTTTTCCAGTTGCCACTGGCAAGTTACATGTTTTATCCTAATCTACATGGAACACAGTATCAGCTGCTTGATCTTTCTCTTACAAAGGCAGCAATCAATTCTTTTTTTTGTTATTGAAAGGCTCATAAAGGAAGCTTTGACTTTGCTACCATAATGTGGTGTAACCTTAATCCTATCACTTTTGCACAGAAGGTGCAAAACCAGCTTCACTAATTTCATGTGTTTTCTTCCATCAGTTAGGAATTCTGGCATGGTGATGCAATGAGTTGATAGCTGGCCAGTCAAAACCTTTACTTGTTTGCCACTTTGAATGCCTACATTGGAAAAGAGTCAGAAGAATCACATTATGCTAATGATGAATCACTAAACAATAGTTCATAAACCACCAGTTTCCAGTCAACTCTCCATTGCACCAGGATCCTGAGTGCCTTTGAAGCTTCTCCATTCTTCATTAGCTGAGAATCTGCCTAGAAGCTTTTGAGGGGCAAAATCATTCATTACAGTCTTGGTGGTAAGGTTTTATCCAGTCACATTGCGATACGTCAGCAGTTCTCCAAGGGGCTTGCAGAATGCAGGAGAGAATCATAGAATCAACCAGGTTGGAAGAGACCTCCAAGATCATCCAGTCCAACCTAGCACCCAGCAACACAGAGCACCTGTGGTCCGGTGGGTGCCTCTGACAGCAGAATTTCACTCCAATGGCTAAGCCCTGAACTACACCTTCTAATACCCAGATTAAATAGCTAGGGATTTGTGTACTGCTTCTGGAGGGAGAAAGGGGAGGGGAAGAGGCTTTAATAAAAATGATAATTAAAAAGTTACAGATGCTGATAAAATTAAAAACATATGACATGGGATTGAAATGATTTAGCGTTGAAAAACGTCGGTTGATTCAGTAGTAGTTAAATTTCCAAATAACTTGTCTAGAACAAGCAAATAGTTTTAGGCATTTGGCTACGTGTCCTTTTATACAAAAAAAATAGGGAACATAGATCATGTTGCTGGTTCCCTCTACCACAGACTGGTGAAGGCGGTGCAGCAAAATTAGTGCAGTAAACCACTCATCTTTCCAGTTGCTGTATTCTCTTCTCTAGTTGACAGCCTTTGGGGGCCTCCTTGGCTCTTTAGCAGAAAGCACCAAGTGCAGTTCTGTTGCTCTAATGAAAAAATAACAACAATGTCTGGGAAGCCATAGAATGATGCAATAACCATGCTGCTCTGCTTCCTTTAATGTAATGAAGCTTGCATATTTGCCTGGCCCCAGTGTTTTACTCCTGCCAGTATTGTACTGTAAAGAGACTTGGCAGAACACGTTCAAAGGCTGTTCGTGGTTTTTCACTCAGCATTAAACCTTCCAATGACGGAAGGGTGGGGGAACACAGATTGGGACAAACAGAAAAGGGAAAAATAAGAGAGAAGGAGACTGGTGGTAGATGGTCAGCAGTTTAGAAACCTTGGTTATAGGACTGGGGTTGATTAGGGTCAGGCTGAGACCTACTGGAGGACAATAACGTATATTAAACCAGTGGGTCTTCTCCACCCACTTTCCAGGGGCAAAGGGAAATCAGTTCCTAGTGTTCTGAGAGATCAGTGTTGCTTCAGTGTGTCGATGATGGTCACAGTGTCCTTGGTCACAATAGGTACAAGAGTGCAGAAGCTGTAGGATTGCTGTTTTTTCCCTGTGATTCCCCAGTATATGGAAAATTCCCATCCCCATGGCTGCCAATCTTTCTTTGCAGACCTTCACTGAACTCATTTATGGATGACTCTTTTTCAGTTACACCATTTGGAAGGCAGGCTACCAAATCCTTACCCCTGCGTGAGGTTAGGCAGATATTTGAAGTGGAGCTTGAGCAATTCTAGGAGAGCAATATTCCATGTGCACTTGCAGATTGACTGGCAAAATACATTCAGGAGGAGAAGTCATGGTCAGATTGATGCCTCCTTCCAACCCGTTCCACAACTGTCTGTGGTGGGGTGTCATGTAAAAGGAGAAATATTTGGGAAAGCAGACATCTGTGGGCCAGCCTTGGTATGCTTCCCAGAATGTAATGACTAGGTGAATGTTTTTCAGCACAGCAACTAAGGCATATAGGTGACTGCCAAGCACTGGATCTGATGTGGCCTGAAGAGGGTACAAAACAAAGTGATGGCTCTGAATAAACAATTCTTTCCAAATTCAACATTTAAAAAAAACAAAACACACAAAAAAAAAACCCAAACAAAACCTAAAAGCCAAACCAGACTTTTTTTCGGTCTCCCCTGTGCTGATTTTCACATTTTGGTCTGTTTTTAAGACACTTGCATCGTGTGAGCGTGCTCATTTCTGCAAGTACCAGCCTAGAGTCGTTAGTGCTGGCATTTCTAAATCGAGACAGTTACTGAGATCCGCGTTGTGATTTTAGCTCCACTGGCAATTACTGATGTCTAATTACCACTTAATCTGTTCTGAACTCTGTAGGAATGTGTAATAGAAACCACTTTAACTTTTGCTAGAACTGAATTTGAATCATGTGTCTCCTCTCCTCCGTGACTGCCACATCCACACCCACCATCGCAAAGAACTGAAACGCGTTTCAGCTTTAAGAGGAAACTACTCTGTACCACACACATCCATGCTCTGGGAGATGGAAACGCAGGCTCGAGTGTCCCACAGCAACCTCAGATGCTGCAAGTCTAAGAGAGGCTCCATCAGAGAAAGCCAATGTGAGAAGGGAGTCCAGGAGCCTGGGAACAGCTATTCCATACCATAGACAACCATTGCAACTACGATAAAACACAACTGTGATGCCTCAGAGAGCGCTAGCCAAAATGCTCAGCTCCAGAAGCAGCTTTGGGAAGGGAAGCATCTCTTTGCAGACTCAAGCATGCATGTCCCTGAGCAGGCTGAGATCAAGCACAGAGCTTCTCCACAAGATTTCCCAGTGCTGCCAGCCCCACTTGAGATCTGCAGCAGTGGGCAGGAGCCTGGTAAGCAGCCTGGGCTCAGGGCTTCCACCGTGCATCTGGCAGGGTGTGTACTCTGCTGATCCAGCCAAAGAAAACCCAGTAAAACTCTCATGAAAGAACAATGAAAATGCACAAAAACTTAATCCACTGAGAACATTGTTAATTGCCAGAAGTCCATCAGGTCTGCATTTCTAAAACAAAGCAGGTCAACAAAGCAACAAGATTGTGCTTCCATCACCAACCAGTTGCAATTCTACAAAGTAATAAGAACGTGGAGTGAATTCAGGTAGTAAAAGTGGCTGCCACCTGCACCTTCAAGGCTTTACTCAATAAGGTTTGTGGAAAATAGGTGAGATCTCTCTTTGCTGGTCAGGCAGCATGTCGCAATAGCACGTGTGAGCTGAGCAAACATGTCTTGAATAGCTGGAAACAAAATGAAGTGAGAGCCAAAGGAGACTGCAGATGGCCCTGGAGAGCTCTCAGTTGCTGAGAATGTGCTGCAAACCCATTCTGCTGGGCGGTACCCTTGGGCAGCTCTAGGCAATAAGTAACAGTATGAAAATCCAAACATGGATTATAGGATATCACTCCTGCCCAAGGAATATTTAAGGGGAGGGGTGAGGAAGTCACTTCCAACGATTGCCATGTGTGCAGCTGCTGTACCCAGTGTGCTCCAGGCCTGGGAGGACCAGGGCAGCATGACTGCACTTGCACACTAAGTATCTCACCTTGCTCTTTCTTGGAGAGGGAAGGAGCTGCAGCGAGAGGGAAAGGATGTGAGGTGGAAAGAAAAGTTTGGTGTATGTATTTGAGGGCTGGAGTAGATTATCTCCCTTCCAAGCCCTACTATTCCACGATTAATCAAGGGCTTCATTAAGAAGCAAAGACAGACAATTACCTTGTGATAAACACAGATTTTGTGATGCTGCATGGTGGAATGGCAGCCCAAGCTGCCAGGATCTAAAGCCAGACCCTTTTCTGGGGAATCATTCCAGACAAGAGGCATGAAACAGTGCTGCTTTTACTCAAGCAAAGAACATATGCCCTATATACTCTATGCTACCCTCATGCTGTCCCCCTTTCATACAGACTCAAATGTCCACAGCACTCTGCTGTGAGAAGGGAGCTCCAGAAAACCTTACAGTGTGAATTTTTTCTTGCAGTGGAGATCACAACACAATCTGTTGAGCATTCACTAAATTTCAGGGGAATGCATCTCAGGAGACCATCCCTCC
Organism: Pogoniulus pusillus; assembly: GCF_015220805.1. Lineage (NCBI taxonomy): Eukaryota > Metazoa > Chordata > Aves > Piciformes > Lybiidae > Pogoniulus > Pogoniulus pusillus. The sequence continues at coordinate 16,724,814 of NC_087286.1, read as the reverse complement.
AGCCTGTCCAGACAGCACTGCAGCAAGATCTTGAGTTCGCCGGTCCCGACAAGCAGCTGAACCACAGGAAAAGCAAGAGGGCTTGAAGAATGAAAATGTACGTTTAGCTGAACAGGCTGTCCTGCCTCCAGCTCAAACTATTTCCTTCTGTCTCAGCCTGATAACTGTGCAGTCTCCTATAAGCTTCTCAGATGGCTGCTGTCCTGCAGATCCCAACAGAAGCCGGGTGAAATAAAGCTTAGAAAAGGCTTGATATCTCGCCGAGCAGTCTCAGCCCCGGGTAGATTAGCAATGCAAACAAATGAAGGCTTCTTGGAACTAGCCAGAGACTTCTGGCAAAGCCATGTGTTTGTGACTGCTACCTTCACTGGACACAACTGCCACGACTGTCCTTTTCAGGCATTTTGAGCATTTCTGCATTATCAGCCACCTAGGTCAGAGCTGTGGAGTCCATCCAAGGGAGGACCGAAACATGAAGACTCCTTGAAACAGCTCCGTGGGTAAGACCCCTAAGAAGCTGGATCTTTTGTATAGAAATTATGTTCCTTGGCTGAACTATCTAGTGCTGCTGCTAGACAGAATTACCTTAACTGAGACTTAAGGCTCCAGGCATGGAGAGCCTCCCACATAAACACAGGCACAAATAAGTGTGCTCTTCTCCCTTTTTTTTTTCTTGGAGAAAGTCTCCAAGCAGGCCCAGACACCTCAGCCACAGCCTTTTACAGGACAGTGGCTGTGACAACACTGAAAACATCTCACAGTTGAGTTCTCTGACCTACAGGAGGCCCATCAGCTATTGAGGGAGTCCTCCTGAAGGGCTTCTTCAAGAAAACTAGCAGTGTGTCGCTTGTGCAGTGCAGAAGGTCATCTGTTCCTCCCCAGGATCTCCATCCCAATCAATGAAGATAGGTATTGCAGGCAACTGAAGCAGGAGCAGCAGATGCTGAGAAATAGGCTGCCTTTCAACTCCAATAGCTTGTAGCCTGGTGCTTTTACCTCTGTTCCCTGGAGAAAGGAACAGCAAAACTCTCTACTAAGATTTGGCTGCTCCTGAAATTCCTTCTTGAATTGAGATCTAGGGATTTATAATCCCAGGGTTGTAAGTACTGTTATGGGCACTGTCAGAACGGGGCAGGTGCAGCATCAAGCTCTGCCCTCCTTTGCCAGGGCACATCCCGCACCAGAGGAGCAGGCTGCCACCCTGCTTTGTGCTTGCACTGCTTCCCAGTGTTTACCCTGGCAGCAGAAGCAGGTAACCTTACACCGTTTTGCTACTTTGTGTGTGACTGGCATCTGAATTTGTTGACAGCTTTGAAGGAAACAATTTAATCATGCAAACCTGAAACTGATCCTGCCTTTATGCCCTGAGCATGTCTCTGCTGCTGGCAGTTGCAGTCCTCTCACCCGGGCATCTGAGGGCAGCTTCTGTCCCAGTCCAGCAAACACTTAGTGGATGCTAAAAGTTACACAAATGAGGAATGCTTGCAAAGCCGATGGGATAGCCAGTGGGATAGCCAACATTTATGCATACAACCAAATGTACAATTTGGGTCTGAGCACTTTGTCATGTTCTTGGCCTGGGGTTAAAAAAAAAAAAAATAAAAAGGAGGGGGAGGGGAAAAAGGAAGAAAAAAAGATAAATAGCTTTGAAAGCCCACAAATCACATTTGCACCAGCAGAATGATTGATTAAGAAAAAAATAACAGTGACAGATTTTTGAAGTACCAAAAAGGATTGGGATAGCCTGAATAGAATAAAAATTGACACAAGTTTTTTAACCACAAGGCAAAAGGAACTTGAACTATTCTAATAAGAGTTTGCTTTAATGTTTGTGCATGTCTTCACATCCTGCTTTTGGCAGTGGCCAGAAAAGAACTACTGAAATACTGTGAGAAAAGCTGTTCTCGTGTTATTTCTGGCCCTGCTGCTAATGCATGAAATCAGGACATCTCATGAGACAGACTGATATTCAAGCTTTTCAGTCTATCTTTCAGACCAAAAAAACAAAAATAAGGGGTCTGAATATATATCTAAACTTCTGGGTTTAGTCATGGCTAGATCTCAAAGCAAGGAGAAAAGGATCCCTGAGGTCACAAGTCAAACAGTCACAACAGAGAAGAAAAGATAATAGTTGTATTCAAATAGCTTGGAGAGAGAAACCAAACCTGCAAAGCAAACATTCACTTAACGTGCGAAGGTGGACGGCTGCTCGCTCTCAAAATAACCCTTGCTGCCGTGGGGAAGTTTCTGCTGCGTGTTCACAGGGTGGATGTGGGTTAGGATGAAAGCTGAAGTGTTTGGAGACACCGGTGAGTGTCACAGGACTGGTACCTGGGTTGCGTGTGGCTCTGACCCATCTAAAAATCATTTCTGATAAACACCTTCAGGATCCAAAGAAATGAAGGCTCTGTGGACTATATGGCTTCTGCTGCCTCTGCCTACTCCAAATAAATATGCTCTGTGTGTAGCCAAGGTCTTGGAGAATGATTTCCTGAAAACTACTTTAGAACCAGAAGGAATTAATGAAGATGTGCCAGCTATTTCCTTTGCTGGCTTGCATGTCTCAGCCTCACCAAGAAAAAATAGTAACGGTTTGTACATGAGTTATGCTGCTACACCTCATGTTTTGCACCCTGCACAACTATTTGGTACACAAGCAGGAATGCACAGGGCATGAGCCTGTTGCCTTTCCTTGGGTATCAGTGTTTGAGGCTGGTAACGGCTATCAAAGACAAACAGCATTTGGAGCCTTTGGCCAGCAGTGTTGGCCAAGAAGGCCAACAGCATCCTGGCCTGTAACAGAAATGGTGTGACCAGCAGGAGTAGGGAGGTGATCATGCCACTGTACTCAGCACTCGTGAGACCACACCTTGAGTACTGTGTCCAGTTTTGGTCATCACAGTATAGTCGGGACATTGAGGTGCTGGAGCAGGTGCAGAGAACAACAATGAGGCTGGGGAGAGGTCTGGCAAACATGACCTAAGAGGAGTGGCTGAGGGAGCTGGAGTTGTTTAGTCTGGAGAAGAGGAGGCTGAGAGGGGACCTTATTGCCCTCTACAACTACCTAAGAAGAGGTTGTAATTACTAATGATAGGACAAGAGGAAATGGCCTGGAGTTGGGTCAGGGGAGGTTTAGGTTGGATGTTGGGAGGAACAGGCTGCCCAGGGAGGTGGTGGAGTCACCATCCCTGGAGGGGTTTAAAAGGAGAGTGGATGTGGTGCTTGAGGCTATGGTCTAGTGATGAAGGCTGCTGAGATGAAGGTTGGACTGGATGATCCTGGTGGTCCTTTCCAACTACAGCGAATCACAGTGATTAGAAGTTGTGCTGACAGCTTTGGTTTAGTCAAGGACTTGTCAGTGTGAAACTGATGATTGGACTCAGTGATCTTGAAGGTCTTTTCCCATCTAAGAAACTCTGTGATTCTTTAGCCTTTGCTAAAATGCTGTTTGGGCATCTTGAAACTAGGCAGATTTTACTTCAGTTCTACTAGAAAGGAGATAACACAGCTACCAGCACTGCTTGAACAGACTAATATGATCAGCCTGACTTTTTCTTCTGCTTGAATAAACATATTTATTGTCATTGGAAAACTTTAAGAAAACTTCTAAATCGCTGGAGATTTATCAGTTATCAGTTATGTAAGAGTTAGAGCAGCTAGGGAGATGTTTTTATATGACTGCAAGCAATAAGGAAGGAGATTTTCAGTCTCAGGCCAAAAACATTAATTGCAGGTCATCTTTAGAAAAAATCTTTCAGCAACCTTTATTTTATCCTCAGATTTTCCCAGGCTTCTTCTGCAGGAAACCAACCCACTGCTGGGTGACTCCTGAGCAGAGCTGGAGAGAGTAAGATCCCATGTCCCAGAAGGGAGCACTCCTCCAGTGGCTCTGGGTGCCCAACTCCATACAGCTTTTATAGAAACTGGCATTAACTTTGGGGTTTTCCTTCAAGCAACAAAATCCCCTCAATTAGATCCATGTGGCTGAGGCAATGTGCTCCAACTCTTCTCTGTCCTCTCCAGGACCTAAACTCTACCAAAGGAGCTTCTAGACAGAAAATCACTGAAACCCTGACTCAGCCACACAGGGTTTTATGCCGTGCATGCAGCCAAGAGGCTGGGGATATTTTGGAGGGGTTTTTAATGAAATAACTGGAGGGCCATCAAACCAAAGCATGTTTTGACTACTTCTCCCCTTTTAAAATCCTAAAAGTCAGCCTGAATCTTGTATCCTTTCTGTCTTGTCTCCAGAAAATGTCTCAGATTTGGGGTTGAAAGTGAATACGCTCTGGGCTGACGTGTTGGGAGCTGCTGCCCCGTACAGAGCTTTGTCAGTGCAAAGGAAAGAGGAAACGTTTCTGCTGGTATTATTAACATGTCAGTAGCACTGATAGATTCCAACTGAGATCAAGCCCTCTTGTGTTAGCCCTGTGCCAAAAGCAGAGTAGGAAGCAGAGAAAGGGGAGGAAGTGTTATTATTCCTATGTTACAGCTGCAGAAGAGAGGCAGGGGGATTGTGAAATGCTCAAGGTCACACAAAACGGCGAGTGGCTCAAGTGAGGAATGGAGGCAGCTCCTCACAGATGTCCCTTCCACCCCCTCTGCCCATGCACATCTCCCTGCCAGGTTAGTTCATATTTTCAGGTATTTGGGGATGCTCAAGAATCCCAGGAGGTGGGTCCTGGGTAGACACCACATGAATTGAATTGCCCCCACACATTACTGCACCACCTTGGCTTACACACACACAGACACACTCCCTCCTCTCTGTCTGCCCAGAAGGACAGAGTTGAGCAAATATTCTTCATGGTTTGAACCATTCTGCACGTTTTGTTTTGGTTTGTTTTTTTACATATAAGCTCTTTTCTCCACAGCTCTTTGCAAAGACTTGCAATTAGATGGCAACTTCAGAGCCTACCTTTGCTTTCCAGCATAATTATCTCCCCCATTAGATGTCATATGTCCAGTCTGATGAATCTGCTGTTCCCAGGGATGGAGTACTGGTCCTTCCTTGCTGTAAGGCAGGGGCTATTCTAGGCACTGGCCCTGCAAAACGTTCAAAAGGGACAGTTCTTGCTTCCACAGGATTTTATTTAGCAAAACTCCATGTTATGTGATTGAACTTCATCCCTACTTTATTTCACCCCAGTGCTTCGGGGGCTGCCAGACTGAGCATGACAACCTGCTAAGGCTGCAGGTCTGACAGCTCTGGCTGTCCACAGAAGGAGAGCAAACTCCTTGAAGGCAGCATTTCAGCCAACTTGGTTAAGCAGGTTGCCTCAGGATATCACTCAGCACTGATCCAGCTGATGCCATGGGTGGCAACGGGTCTCTGCAGCTGCTCTCCATGCCAGCACGGCTATTCTGCAGTGTTACAGATAACACCTCATTCTGCATAATCCCAAGCCATTTCTCACCTACCCAACTTCTCAGGCCTTTCACCATACACGTGGTCGTAGTTATTTAGCCACTCAGCATGTCACAGCACAGAGGGCACCAGGAAAGTGAGGAAATTCTTTACATTTCAAACATATATGTTTACTGCAGCTGAAGGGGGGAGCTGTGAAAATGCAACACCAAGAAAATATTTGCTGAAAGCACTTAAGTACCCAGAGCACAAAGCAAGGGACAAAAGCAACATTCTTCTGAGAGTGCAAACCAGAAACAGGGACTGTATTTAAGAGCATAGATGGGACTACTGGTTTTGGAGCCCTGCTCCTCGCTAGGGAAGGAGGAGTGGGCAAAGCAGTGCTTCAGCTGCCCACAGCCAGATGGGCTCTGTGGGCAGCCACTCGCTGCAGGCAGCCAGGATGGGGCTGCAGCAGGGCTGGCACTGGGGAGCTCTGTCACTTGCAGCCTCAGGAGCAAATCCTCCTCTCACTGTGACAGCACAGTTGGTTTTTTCCTGGCTTCTCCAATGAGACAGATTAGGCCCCAGAGCACCAGATTTAGGCTCTTTCTGCACGATATCCCTTGGAAAGGTGCCTTGCTGCCGCTTTCTGGTGTGCCAGCCTGGCCTACTGGCTGTCTTAAGCTGGGCACGTGGGCATGAGCTGCAAGAGAAGTGCTGCAAAGACTGGCAAGGAGCTTCCTTCAGCTCTAGCCTAGCAGGTGCCCAAGCTCCCCTTGCACCCCAGGCCCCCCCCCATCGTGCTGCAGGATGCATGGAAGTCCTGGTGCTCCCATCAATTGACACTGCACCACCCCCAGGGGAGCCAGCTGTGGGCTGTGGTATGCGGCCAGCAGCTACGGACTTATTTTCCGTGCACGGCCGTGTACGTAGCCTTAATTAAAAACATGAAGCCCACAGTTTGTATCACATTTGCGATGTTAAACAAGCTCTGGAAATAGAAACCCTGTTTTCATTTAAGCTTTTCAACTGTGATCTAAGTAATGAAATATGGAGGGGGCGGGCGTGTGTGAGATTTACATGTGATGATTTGGGAGATCTCGCTGCTTTAGAGGCTTGTAAGGCGCCGCAGTGCCAACTGCTCCTGCCGCTGCATCGCCGCACTTGGCAGCGCCTGCCCCGCACAGACTTTTGTTTTTTTCCAGAGCCGCTTTCCAAATGCTGATTTCTGCCTTTGGCTCTTGTTGCTGTGATTTAGTCTGGGTAAGGGTGTGAGATCTGCCAGTCCCTCAGCAACCTGCTGCCTGTGCCCTGTCCAGCTCTGGGCAGGCAGAGCGCATTCCCACTACTCCTGCAGATCATGGATGTAATTGAGGACAGCCACCTACCCTGGCAAGTGCAAATAGCCTGTGACTAAGTGGCACCACCTTCAAAGGCATGAGTGAGGATTATCTTTGCCTTCCCATTTCCTTCTGAGCCATCACGCAGGGAACGAGCATCTATCCCTCCAGAGCAAACAGACTAGTGGTGACGCAGCAGGGCACCAATGCACCTGCTCTGTAGCATGTCAGTTCATGGGCTGACCTGCTCCTAAGGCTGCTTGAGCCTGCAGGGCCCACAGAAACCTGCCATGACCCACTCCCTTCCCTGAGCAGCTGGGGGCCAGAGCCAGCACCTGCCCTGAGGTAGGGTATCACTTCTGCTGCGCAGAGAGGCTAGAAGAGGGGCATGGGATGACAAGACTGCAGATACTTCTATGACGCTAAAACCGGATGAGATGAATGATTGAGATCCCTTTCTCATGTGCCTGGGGTGAGCAGGAGCCCTCAGGAGTTCAGGTATGACCAGTCACCTTCCTAGTCTCTTTTCACTGTCGCAGAGTTATTAACTAACACAACCTCTCAGCTCACGAGCAGTTCAGCTGAGCACCACAACGACTGGAGCTGCGTGTTTTGCAGCAAGCCTCTATGAAGTGCATTAGCGCAGCCCAACAGGAAGCATTTGTCCCATGGTGTCCCCGTACGTGTATGTGTGTGTGTGTCCTGTCCCCTCCCACCTGTTCCCGTCCTTTGCTTTCTGGGCCGGGTACGGGGGCAGGTTGAGGGTTTCACTGGAGGGGTGTCCCATGCTGGGGAATGGAAGCCTTTAATGCATTGCCCTTCGCCACAGCAACTGGAAAAACCGCAATCGAGTCGGTAATCCCCGTCAGCACGGTGCCCTCGTCCAGAGACCCTCTTTCCCCAAGGCGTGTGACGGTGACGTCGCAGAAAGTGCCCGTGACGTCACGCGCCCGTGACACCGGGGTGCGGAGAGAAGAGCAGGTCGCGGTTTTCACCCCACGGCGGAGCACAAATGGTGCCGCAGAGCCCGAGAGTGGGATGCGACAGGTGGGCGGGGGTGTGCGGCGGCAGGAGCCTCCGCCGTGCACCGCTGCACCGCTGCGGACTGGAGCGGCCGCGCCCGCAGAAGGTACCTGCCGCCGCGGCTGCGGGGTCGGGAAGGCGGCAGCCCCCAGCCCCCGCCACGGAGAAACGAGTACCCGCTCCGCAGTGGCCGCTCTGGCCTCGGGATACGGGAGAGGACGAAACCAGGGTGATGGAGAGAGGAGGGGGCAAAGCTGGTAGCGGCTATGCAGACTCGAGTCCTTTGCGAGTGATGCTAGAGGGCACAAGTACAGGGACAGGGAGCCCACGGGGAAACGAGATACCACACGGAGGGGGTGTGGACGCGGAAGGAGCGCGCATGGTGGAGTCCGTGGCGGCAAACGTCCCGCCGGGCCCGCGGGCACAGACGGCTGCTGCCCGCTCAGCCGCGGCGGCCCAATAACATCTGAATTACATCCTTGTAAATATTGACTGTGGCCATCTTCTTCGTTTCTGCTCACAATAACCCAAATGTTAAGCCCAGCGGAGCCGGTGCCGGGCTGCTGCAGCACAAGGCGGCGGTGAGGTACGGGACGTGTAAGGCGTCGAGGCCGGGGGGCTCGGGGGCTCCCGCAGACCTTGCTAGCGACTGAGCATCGTATTTCCTCCTGAGCGTGCCGAGGATGCTGAAGGGAGCGGGACATCTCCCGGCTTGGGCTGCGGTCTAGTTTATAATCCTGACAAGCCCTTCCCTCCCTCCCCCCACCCCCTTACGGAAGGGGGAAGACGCTAGAGACGAAGATGCTGGCTTCATTAAACGCCGGTACTAATGAGCGGCGGAGGGATGCAGCTGTCAGCACGCCCGCTGCCACTCGGCCCTGCTCTGCGCCCCCGACCAAAAATACTCCCATGGGCATCGTGACCACAGACAGTGTCCTACGCCGCGTTTCCCGGGCCCCTGCCCGCCCCCTGAACACCGGAGGCTGCCCAGCCGTGCGCTGCCGGCCCCTCGGCTGCCCCTCGCCGAGTTCCTACCGCCCCTCCACGCACCGCCTCCCGACGCCACGCTGCCCGGGCGGGGCCCGTGCCCTTGCTGGGGTCCCCTCGCCGGCGGTGCCCCCCCGCCAGGGGAGGGGGAGCGGAGGTCTTGACAGTGTGAGTGACTGCGCGGCGGCTGTGCCTCCGGGTGCCAGCTCCGCGCATTTGGTGGTCGTTAAAAACAGTTTGTTTCCCTCCCCGCCTGGGGAGGGGGAAAGGGAAAATCATTCCGGGGGAGGGGGGGGGGGGGGGGGAAGGAGAGAGGGAGCGCGAGAGAGACGCACCAAACGCAACGGAAACCCCGCGCTCCTAACTATTGCGACACGGAGCGAGGAGCGCGGCGGAGGCTGGCGGCGAGGTGCGAGGGGAGCGGGCCGAGGGACCGTGGGAGCAGGCTGGGCCGCCGGAGCGGACCCCAGGGTGGGGATGGGAGGGGGGGGGAGTAGGGCCGTGGGAGGGGCGGGCTGTTTCTCACACACACACACCCCCCCGCTGGTGGGCAGGCGGCGCCCGGTGCCTTCGCGCTGCCCCCCCCCACCCCCGCGCCGGTCTCGCCGGGCGGGTCTCGGCGTTTCGGCGCGGCTGCCCGGTGACCGCTGCCGCCTCCCTGCAGCTCAGAGCGAGCCCCCGCACCTCGGAGCCGGCGGCCAGCCTGACGGCGGCCCCCAGCCCCCCCACCATGAACACCATCGTCTTCAGCAAGCTCAGCGGCCAGGTGCTTTTCGAGGAGGACGCCAAGGAGAGGGAGCGGAGCGGACGGCCCTACATGGGGGTGGTTGAAGGGCCGCACCACGCCGAGGTGCTTCTCCCCGACAGTCCGTCCATCAAGGAGAGCCTCAGCCTGCGCAACCGGCGGACGGGGTATGCCGTGCGCTCGTCTCCGCGCCGCGCACCGGCTCCGCGGGCCGGCCCCTGCGTGCCTTTGCTGGCGCTCCCGGCCGCCGCGGAGCCGGTTTCGAGTTTCGAGATGGGTCCTGCCCCGCGCCCCCGGGTCCATACTCTGGGATTTTCATTGCACGGTTACGGTGGGAAAATCCGGTAATAGGTGATACAGAGGTATCAGAGTGAGCTGGAATGTGCCGGGCAGACCGCTCCTGTCCGGCGGCGTTTGACCTCCCCTTCTCTACCGGGCAAAAACGTCTCGGGGTTCGTGCGGTTTATATGGTCGAGCGCTTCATTTAATTAAAGGTCCCAGAACAAAAGCGGACGGTGGAACGGGTGAAACTTGAGGGACGGAGCGGCCGCAGAGCCGACCTCGCCGGCGGTGCTTGGGCGGGCAGGGCTGAAAGCGTCCGGGCACTGCACGGAGCCAGCACTTGTTCCGCCGTCCCCTGTGGTTTGCCGCTCGCTGAGCGAGAGGATGGGAAGGAGCTGCTTTGTCAGTGCGTTCCTTAGGATGGGATTTAAACGGAAGGAGCGCGATGCCAGCGAAGGGCTGGGCAGGGCGATGTTAGGATCTGTTTTGCTAAAAAGCCGGCTGAGGTTGTGCCTTTTGCGACTGTTTTGGTTTGGTTGGCGGTTTTTGTTTGGTTTTTTTGCGTTGTTAGTTTGGTTGGCGTTTTTGTGCTGAAAGAGGTGAAATGGATGATGAGAGGATGTGTTAGCTCGGGCGCGTTCTCAGCCGTAGTTGAGACGGATGAAGTGGGAGCGCAGCTTGACTAAAACTAAGAAACACTGTCAGGAGTCACCGACACAGAAATCGCGGGGAGCTGGTTTTACTGCCGAATTTCCACCTTAGTGATTGCATCAGCTCATACTTGTAGCAGTGGTGCCGGTTGGCTGGTAGAAGGTCATGTTTCATTCGAATGTCATTAGCGGCGGTCGCGGCGGAGCTGGGCTGCGGAGGCAGCCCTGTACGAGGCAGCTCCCGCAGCCGCTCGGCCTCGCTGGGCTCAGCTCTGCTCGGCCCGGCTCGGCATGGCTCCCTGGCGCCCCCTGCTGCCGACGGTGGGAGCCGCCGGCTCCGGACCGCCTCTGGATTTTGTTTCCCACCCCCCGTGCTTTTCTCACTCGCTTTTTGTTTTCGAACATGTTTTACAAAGAAATACTTTTCCCCTCTTATTATTTATCACCGGGACCTGAGTTTCATTACTCGCGGTCACCTTTTTTTTCTCCCTGTGAGGCCCGGGTCTTCGGGGGCGGTTTCGCGCAGAGAAATGACCAGGAGGTGCTCGATGCCAAGCTCGAATATAACTGGCAAATAAGCTGGGGGTCAGGCTCGGTTGTCCGCTTTCTCATGGCTATCTGCGCTGCGGTGCATGACCGGGGCCGTGCGAGGCGGCCCCTGGGCTCTCCGAAAAGCCCCGCTGCACGCCCGACCGTACACCGGGTAGATACCAAGTGATGAAGGCATCGGGATCATCAAACTCCGCACCGACGGAGCTCTGACTCCGCTGAAACGCCAGCGGCGGAGCCAGCCGGGCCCGCAGCATCATCGCGTCCATCGGCCCCGAGCCCTCCCCCTCAGGGTGCTCCACCTGGAATCCGGAGCAGCTGCGGGTCCGGAAGCATGCTTGCGGCCACGGAAGGTGCCCGAGTATCCCCCGCGCAGGGTCAGAGCCGAGCAGGTCACCGACCTGGTTTCCTTCTGGGGCAGTGCGTGCATCCTTGCGCAGTGGGGCTCGACGCCGTGCCTGGGGGCGGGGTGGAGGGTCCCGGGCCGGTGTCAGCCGTGGCTCTCAGCGTCCCTTCTCCGCGGCAGGGCGCGGCAGAACGGCGGGAAGGTGCGGCACAAGCGGCAGGCGCTGCAGGACATGGCGCGGCCGCTCAAGCAGTGGCTCTACAAGCACCGCGACAACCCCTACCCCACCAAGACCGAGAAGATTCTGCTGGCCCTCGGCTCTCAGATGACCCTGGTGCAGGTAAGGGAACCTCCTACCCCCACCTCCGGCAGCTGCTTCGGGTGCGGGTGACAGGGATATAAGCCACAGCCCTTCTGTTAGCCAAGTAAGAGTCAGTGCTGGGTACCAGTGCATCCAGCAAGGCCAAAGGTCCTGCACACGTCTTCCCCTCGGCTTTCCCCAGGGCTCCTCCTCCAACAGAACTGTGCCCCCCAGACAGGAATTCCCACATCTGGCTGTCTTGATTGGGGAGGTGCTAAAGACAACCGGCAAAAGATGTGCACTTTCCCCTGTCTAGGAAAAAATGCTCTCATCCTTTCATTCATAAATACAATGGAAATGCTTTTGCTTGGTCTTTGAAAATCCTTTCGGTAAAAAACCCAACAAATCAGTAATGGGAGATTTCAGCACAGAATAGGAATTGAGGATGTTGTAAGGAGCTGTTCTTTTCCCTTTTGAAAATGGGTTGAAATGAGAACATTTCTATTGTTCTGGCAATAATCATCACCTGTTGCACAGCCCTTAGCATTGCTGTATTCACTGCATGTAGTGGCTCAGCATGTAGAGACTGCCTCACAGTCTTGCAGGAGTCATCATTATAGCGTAATTAAGCCTGGGGAGTAATTGTTCTGCTTGCAGGTAAAACTCCCCTGAAATGACTGGCTGCTTTGTTGCAGTGTGAGGTAGAAAACTGGCTGCAGGTGTTTATAAATCTCAGTTCTTTGTTCTCTTTGCCATCTGGCACTCTGTCACAGTGTGTGGTTAAATGCTGCTGGTTGCTGAGTGATGCTATCTCAGGACTGGATGCTGCAGAGATTTATGTATTGTGAATAATCTAATTTCCTTAGCGCAAGCTACTGCTAGGTGCAGAAAATGAAGCACAGGTGTTTGTAGGATTGGGTCTGCAGAGCTCTGCCTAACACAGCATGTGTCACTTTGCAAAGGACATGAAGATTTCAAAATAACATGAATTATGAGGAAAAGAAGCTGGTAATAGAGCATTAATGTTTTGAATGCTCCTTCAGAAAAGCCTGTGCTTTGAACTTCAATGCTAGTAATGGGGAAATGGGAAACTTTTACACTGTAGTACCTCACCGTGAAACTATTGCAGTAGAAAAAAAACCAGCATAGCTCTGACAAAAATAATATTAATGTCTCAGAAAATGCCAGTTAACAGCTGGGAGAGACAGTTAAAACAACTTCTCTTGCTTTTAAAAAGTGCTCATGAAAGCTTTGCTCAGACTTTTAAAAATAGGATTACACAAACACTGTCCATTCAGTGCCACAGTGCAATAGGAGCAGGTTATTGGATTGTAGCTTTTAGAATATTCTTCCTTTTTTTTTTTTTTTTTTTTTTTTTTTTTGTTAGATTTAGAGTTTACATCCAGAATCCATGGATGGATGTCCCAAGTTGGGAGACTTTCACATTAATGACATCTTAGGGAGTTCTTTTATAAATGCCTTGGAGCAAATAGACAAGGGGGAAATGGGGTGGGGTGTGGTAGTATTTCTCTTGTGGCAGCTTTGATAAAGCCTGATGGGGAAATGCTGTGTTAGTCTCTATAAGTGTCAAGTGAGCCGTTGGTGCTACTCCACAGAGTTTTACAGTCTGTGTAAGGTGTAGAATAAAGTTAAAAAGAATCACTGAGAACTGCATTTATCTCTGTTAGACCACAGCGACTTGAGGGCATTTACGCTGAAGCTGACTTTGAGCAGCCTTCTTTCTTTGAACTGTAATATTTGAAAGAGCTGTACAAAACCAGCACATCTATCTTCACTGAGAAGCATACCATCAGAAAGAAACCCCAGATGCTTCTTCCATCATTTGGGTGCAGTGCTTTTGTAATCCAGGAACGCGATAGCATCTGTATGAGAGGTAAATATGTATGTCGGGCAACAGGAGTAATTCCTGACCCTGAAAGAACAAAACAGCACACATCTCACATCTACTTTTTGGATGCCCAGAAAAAAAACAAGACTGTAATCCATATCAAAATTCTTGTTCTCTGAGAGAGAGAGAGAGAAAGTGCCAGGCTATGATGTCAGTCACACTGGGTACATCTGAAACAGTTTCCTCCAATGTGGTACTCTTTCATCTGAGCAGTACCAAGAACAGGCTTGGGACTAGGCTTTGGTATCTATTGGAAAGCTTTACTTCTGCCCCAGGAGGGGCACTTTGTTTGCAGGATCATGAACCAAGGTCTCCTGTGATGGCTTGTCTAATCTAGACATGGTTGGAGAACCAGGAATTGATGTATCATGCTTTCTCTGGGTTTGCTGACCTGTCTATTTCCTGCTCTCCCCTTTCTTGCTGCTGTCTCATACTGTGTGCTCTTGATGGGAAGGTACACTTGCCCCTACAGCATTCCACTCCTCTGTCGGCTGTTGTCTGCTGATGTTACTTATTCCCAGTGTTGACACCTTGTCGTTGGGAGCCCTTACACCTCATTGTTGGAAGCCCTTTGAGCTTTTGCCAGAATGCCAGGTAGGGAATGAATGGTTGGAGTTTTTTGGCTTTCACCTGTCAACCTTGGAAAAGGTCATCAGCTTCAGCAGCTGCCAGAAAGGTGATGTTGGTCACAGGTGTGGAGGGTTGAGATTACCCTCCGAGTAAGTTTACCAGACCAGCTCAGATGGCTTAGAAGCAAATGCTGATAACGTAGCTGTGCTATCCCCATGTGCTTTCCTTTATCTAATGAACTTTATACCAGTGTGTACCATTTAACCTAAGGAGCTTTTGCATGGCACAGTCCTGTGTGAGACAAGGAGGTGAACATTCAGCCCTGTTTTCTACTTACTAGGCCAGTACCTACATTTCACATCTTCCACAATTTTATTTTCATTAGTTTTGCTATCACCCACTTGGCTGATTGCAAATGAATTTATTCCACTTCACTAGTACTGTGGCCTAACCCTGAGTTCCTGAGTGCAGTGATGGGACAGCAGCAGGGGCTGTTCCAGCTGTATGTTCAACAGCACTGCAGAAGGAAAATCAGACTCTGTCAAGGAGGTAGGACTTTGCAGGAATCATAAATCATCTTGTTTCTTAATAAGTAATAGCAAAATCTGGGGCACATTCTGTGTAGAGCTATTCCTGGGCATACCAAGAAGGTCTTCAGCAGTCCTCAAAGCAAATGTTATTGCAGCTTTTGGTCCAGCAGCCCAAAATTTTCTACTTGCCAAAGCAGGGAACTAAAAAAAGTAATGTATATTGAAAAAGTCTGTTAATGTTTTACTCCAATTAGAGTCTTAATTCAAAATCCAATCATTTGTCCTACTAATATGCTATTAATGTACTACACTTTCACTTGCTTGATTTATTTTATATTTTAGCTTAGATGTTCTTGTGAAATAAGAAAGAAAAATGGCTGTATAGTCCATCCAGAAAGAAATATGAATGGCTGTATGGTTGAAGAGACTTTTTTGTAATACTAATGTATTGCTTATGTGCTGCTACAGATTTAATAGTATCCAGATTCCTAAAGGCGTATCTGTGTTACTGGAGGAGGAGAAGCGCTTGATTTCTGTTCCCTTTCTGAAGCTTTGGCCACTTTTAAGCAGTGAGACAGAACAAATTACAGTAAAATTGAAGAGTCTCTGCAAAATCAAAGCCAGAAGGTCAATATTTCATGCTGCTGATACCTGGTGCTCTTTGGGAATGGCTCAGCTGCTGTAAAATATGAGTGCTGCAAAGCACATCTATTCTCGCTCTCCTTGCATTTTGTCTCTTTACTTCATGCAGAATGTCATGATTGTTACTGTATGAGAGTAGTGAGTTTCATCCTGCACTTTCTCGAGATACTTATTTCTTTGGGAGCTTTCTGAGACAAAGATTTTCCCCTTGCCTTGTATGTAAGTCATCATTTTGTTCTTTGATTTTTGGAGGTCGCAGTAGTGCAGCTCAGGACCGTGGCAAAGGATGGATGGCTTTTGGCAGTTCTAGATGTTTCTTTTTCTAATAGCTTCAGTAAGTGTGGTGCAAACAGGCACTTGCAGTGAGTGGGACCTACAGCAGTAGGCATGTGACTATTTAAAGACCACACGGGTGCACAAGGTAAAGGAGCCAGAACGGCCTGTAGTAACCCAGGTGGTGGCTGGAGGTCAGGGTGAGCTGTCTGATACAGCCAGTGGCCATGCAGCCTCTTCAGTTCACACACTTGGAGGCTGTCCAAGACTGGAAGGGGAGAGATGTTAAATCTCTTCATGTCTTAGGTTCAGGATTTTACTAGTAACATACATCAGTGCCCAAGAGCAGGAAACCAACCACCCAGAGATACCACTCTATAGACCTAACCTAAGTATCTCTTCAGTGGATTTGCCTAACTTTCCTTCAGCTTTAATGGGCCTTGTTGTAATTGCATTTGGGTTAAGAGTTTCTATAGTGAATTTGCTGCTTTGTGCTTCAGCAGAAAGCTGCTCTTGTAAATGCTGACTTTAGGTTCTTTCATAATGATCAAGTACTACTATTTCCCCCTCTCATAGCAGAAGACTTAAAATATGACTCATCTTTTCATATTGATATGAAGCAAAGCGTTGGCATGGGAAGAATGAGCCCAAAATAAACCAAGAGTCCCGTGCAAAAATCACTCCTGCTATATTTAATTGCTTTTATGTATGAGTCACACTAATACTACCCTGTCTTTCTTTTCTGTACATGGCACTTCACTGATGAAATATTTCACTATGTAATGAAATGGAGCATAATGAAACCTTTCTCTTGAGAGGTTAGAAAGCTGTCAGTTTTGTAAGATGCTGCAATAACTGCTGTAATATTCACTGGGACCCTGGATGGATCCATCCCTATCATTACATACTTGATTTCAGAGTTCTACTAAATCACACAGCAGGCAGGTGACTGCTGCTTCAGCTGAGCAGTCTGCAGTCAGATTGTTAGCAGTGTTGGAAAGCGGATGGATTCCAGCACACCCTTTCTGGTTTACTATAATGATTGCTGTGACAATATGATTAATATAAGTAGGTAGCCCTGGAAGAGAATGAAAATTACTCCTCTCTGTCAGCTACAGTTTGGTCTTCTAAACTAAGTGGTTTGTGAAGTTATATGTTTGGCACCTGAGTGCTGATCCAGGGCTCGCTATATTTTTGGTGGAACCCTGTTGTATGTAAGCATGATGTTAAGGAAAATCAAAGTGACAGGTCTAAGATGCTGCTGCTGAGTTCTGGATGGAACTCTGCGCAGTTTTGGTTTTCCTTTATGCATATAGTTGTGGCTTTTTTCCTCATCATCACCCTAGATTGATTATTGATCCAGAGTAATTGGCAATTCTGTGCAATTTGTAAAACCTTAGCTGCAAAAGACAAATGGCAAAACTGGAGCCAAAATCCAACACTGAGACCTACAGTTTGGCTCTCTAGTAGGTGGGGTGTAGCATGTATTGATAGAACACGTGTTAACTTGCTTCTCAGGTTGACTTAAATGAACTGGTATGATCCTCCCCAGGTCAGAATATGACTGCAGTAGTCTCTGGCTTCCTCTGTGTGCACTTTCACAACCCAAAGATGTGAGTGTGGCTATAGACTCCCAACATTCTTTACATTCTCCTGTGCAAATATTGCTGCTCTGCCTCCTTCTGGCAGAGGTCCCTGTCAAAATGTAATTACTCCTGCAAGGAGTAGATAGCATTTTAAAGACCTGATTTATCATTAAACAAATATTGTTAGAGTGTAGGTAGCTTTCCTCTGCTCTTGCTCATAGTGAGGTTATGGTAAGGCCACTCTGTCAGTATCAGTATTTCCTATTTTATATATTTTCCAGTTAGAGTAAAATCAAAGCCAGCCTTTTCTCAGGTGTGTTTCCATTCTAAGCCACTCCAAGTACACTTGTCCCATTGGTGATTTCATTAGCACTGCTGGCACAGAAGACCCTTTTGCTCCTTTGGTGTCTCAGGCACTGTGAAATCCTTCTGTTTGAGCCTGACTTTTTGGTCACCCTGCAATTTAGAAGGATCCAATGTGTCTCAAACTCTAGAAAGTGTTCTGCACCTGAGAAGGAAAACAGACTCCACACGAGATGACTACTAAACATCTTCCCTGTTTTTGCAGAATTTCCAAACCAGAAAGAGTTTTTAAAAGCTACTGCTCTGTAAAGCAAATGGTTGATGTCTGCAATGACTCCAAGATGTTGCATTTGTGTGAGACTTTCCTGATATCCACTGCCTGCCAGAGTGCTGAAAAAGCACGAGGGAGAATTTAGGCTTTTATATAACCAAATTCAGAATGGCTTTTTCTCACCTACAGCCTTACTGCAGCCTACATAAATGTCAAAGGCAAATCAGTGAATATCAGCTGTTTTAATTTAGAACGTTTAGTAACACACCAAAGGCTCATATTGAAAGTTCAAAGCAACTTTAAAATTAATAAAGTGTTAAAAAAAAACCAAAACATTGAGTATTTAATTAAATACTCATTTTATAGAGTATTTAATAAACTTCAATTGAAACCTTATTAATAATGATAAGCATCTGCTAACACTTATGAAGCGTAGAAAGCCTGAACCTGTCTTCTTGTCTGAGGTTCTTGCTCTGCTCTGTGATAGTTTTGTGGACTCCTGTTCACATTTCCATAGTTTGCCACTTTCTTAAGGCGCACCTAGAACTTGGGGAAAGCCTGAGGGTTAGATTTGTTTCTAGGTGATCTGCATCACTGTTTCTAGGCAATCTGCATCCCTTTGAAAGCAAAGCATACTTAGAACTCAGGAAAAACCTGTGGGTTAGATTTGTTTCTAGGTGATCTGCATCACTGTTTCAAGGTGAAACATACCTAGAACTCAGGAAAAGCCTGTGGGTTAGATTTGTTTCTAGGTGATCTGCATCACTGTTTCTAGGTGATCTGCATCAGTTTCAAAGCAAAGCATATCTAGAACTTGGGAAAGGCCTGTGGGTTAGGTTTGTTTCTAGGTGATCTGCATCACTGTTTCTAGGTGATCTGCATCACTGTTTCAAGGTGAAACATACCTAGAACTTGGGAAAAGCCTGTGGGTTAGATTTGTTTCTATGTGATCTGCATCACTGTTTCTAGCTGATCTGCATAACTTTCAAAGCAAAGCATACCTAGAACTTGGGAAAAGCCTGTGGGTTAGATTTGTTTTGAGGTGATCTGCATCACTGTTTTGAGGTGATCTGCATCACTGTTTTGAGGTGATCTGCATCACTGTTTCGAGGTGATCTGCATCACTGTTTCGAGGTGATCTGCATCACTGTTTTGAGGTGATCTGCATCACTGTTTTGAGGTGATCTGCATCACTGTTTTGAGGTGATCTGCATCACTGTTTTGAGGTGATCTGCATCACTGTTTTGAGGTGATCTGCATCACTGTTTTGAGGTGATCTGCATCACTGTTTTGAGGTGATCTGCATCACTGTTTCGAGGTGATCTGCATCACTGTTTTGAGGTGATCTGCATCACTGTTTCGAGGTGATCTGCATCACTGTTTCGAGGTGATCTGCATCACTGTTTCGAGGTGATCTGCATCACTGTTTCGAGGTGATCTGCATCACTGTTTCGAGGTGATCTGCATCACTGTTTCGAGGTGATCTGCATCACTGTTTCGAGGTGATCTGCATCAATTTCAAAGCAAAGCATATCTAGAACTTGGGAAAAGCCTGTGGGTTAGATTTGTTTCTAGGTGATCCGCATCACTGTTTCTAGGTGATCTACATCACTTTCAAAGCAAAGCATATCTAGAACTTGGGAAAAGCTTGTGGGTTAGATTTGTTTCTAGGTGATCTGCATCACTGTTTCTAGGTGATCTGCATCACTTTCAAAGCAAAGCATACCTAGAACTCAGGAAAGGCCTGTGTGTTAGGTTTGTTTCTAGGTGATCTGCATCACTTTCAAAGCAAAGCATACCTAGAACTCAGGAAAGGCCTGTGTGTTAGATTTGTTTCTAGGTGATCTGCATCACTTTCAAAGCAAAGCATATCTAGAACTCGGGAAAAGCCTGTGGGTTAGATTTGTTTCTAGGTGATCTGCATCACTGTTTCTGGGTGATCTGCATCACTGTTTGTAGGTGATCTGCATGCCTTTCAAAGCGGAGCTAACGCATTAATTTGCACGCAGGTATCAAACTGGTTTGCCAATGCAAGACGTCGGCTGAAGAACACTGTCAGGCAACCAGATCTCAGCTGGGCTTTACGAATAAAACTGTACAACAAGTATGTTCAAGGAAATGCTGAACGACTCAGCGTGAGCAGCGATGACTCATGCTCTGAAGGTTTGTTGGTGCTCCTTTTATCAGTTTGAAACCACGGAAAATATATCCAGGAAGTATCAGATACCCTCTTAGCTCTGACTTTTCTCACAAAACGCCCTCGGTGGATCTTTCTTTACTTTTTGTCAATTAGGGTTGACTTATTTTAACTACCAACTCAGCCTTGCAAAGTGGAGTTGTGTGTGTTAATCAGGGTCACAGGCTGGTTGTGTGCTGTTTGCCTGTTTCATGTAATATTGCTACTAGAAGTGTAATTGGTAGTTCATTAGATTCTATAAGCCCTGTTTAATCTTTCTTAAAGGAGGGGGGAAAAATACATTTGTTGGCTTAAGGAAATTAGAAATCTCTGGACTGTTAATTTCCTTGATGGAAGGGCTGTAGCAAGAAGACTTAAATGTTTTATACCATTCAGAATAGCCAAATTTCAACTTAGGATAGTAAGAATTCAGCTTGTTCACACAGACTTTTAAATGTTTATCATTGATTTAGGACACAGGGATGATTAGGAGCACCTCTGCTATGAGGACAGGCTGAAAGAGTTGGGGCTGTTCAGTCTGGTGAAGAGAAGGCTCCAAAGTGACCTTCTTGTGGGCTTTCAATATCTGGAGGGGACCTACAAAAAGGCTGGGGAGGGACTTTTTAGGCTCTCAGGTAGTGACAGGACTATGGGGAATGGAGCAAAGCTGGAGGTGGGGAGAGTCAGACTGGCCATGAAGAGGAGGTTGTTCAGCATGAGAGTGGTGAGAGCCTGGAATGGGTTGCCCAGGGAGGTGGCTGAGGCCCCATCCCTGGAGGTGTTTAAGGCCAGGCTGGATGAGGCTCTGGCCAGCCTGATCTAGGGTAGGGTGTCCCTGCCTATGTCAAGGGGACTGGAACTGGCTGATCCTTGTAGTCCCTTCCAACCCTGACTGATTCTATGACACTTAACAGATTTTTTTTTCCCTATCTGCCTTGTGTTGCTCGTGAAGAGATTAGACTCAGACTGTTTGCTACAGTTAATTAGTTTGGAATAGCTGGAACATCTGAGAATCCTGGGAGCTTCTACAATGTGTGAAGAGAAGCAAATGAAAACCACTGTCTAATGCAGAAGTCTAAAGTTATTATCTAGTTGTAGTTACAGCAATTTAAGACCTGTAGAGAAAGTCTCTTGTTAAACAGTAGGTGTTTGATGTGTCACTGTATCTTTGTTCTTTTGTTTTCAGATGGAGAAAATCCTCCAAGAAACCATATGAATGAAGGGGGATATAACAAACCAGTTCATCACACTGTGATTAAAACTGAAAATTCAGTAATAAAAACAGGAGTGAGACCAGAAACAAGTGCCAATGAGGATTATGTGTCACCCCCCAAATACAAAAGCAGCTTGTTGAATCGTTACCTGAATGACTCATTGAGACATGTCATGGCTACTAATGCAGCTATGATGGAAAAAACAAGGCAAAGGAATCACTCTGGTTCGTTTAGTTCCAATGAATTTGAGGAAGAGTTGGTGTCTCCATCATCATCAGAGACAGAAGGCAATTTTGTCTACCGGACAGGTAAGGGATCCTTTCTGCATCATTCCTAAAACAGCCAGCTTTGGTGGATGGTGTCACCTGAAATGTCTTGTGATTGTGCCTTCACTCATCAGAGTGAAGAACTCTTTCCCATGCTCTCATATTGAGAGTCAATAGCTCCCTATCTGTCCTTTGCCGTGAAAGTATATCACTCCTGTCCGTGCTTCCTTCCTATCCATGACAGTGGATATTCCTGTCCACTCTTGCAGTCCTGGGAGGAGTTCTGCCTGCAGCGTTGCAGGTAAATGCAGTTGTTGATCACTAATCAACTGGTTTGCTTTTTGAATGGAGCTATGGGGCTGATTTGTGAAATGACACATACAGACCATCTTTAGCAGGAGAAAAGTCTTTAGCGTTGCACTACAGTGAGGGATCAGAGGTGGACTGGAATACTGAGAGGAAGAAGAGGGTGTTACAATTTCCAGGTAGCTATTTGGGGCACTTTAATGAGCACGAGCCCTCCAGTGAGTGCATGTGAACACTTTCCTCTGCTGTACAGCATCTTTTCTGTCTCAGAGTGCCTTCTCTAGTGCGTGGTCCCTTGGTGCTCATACATCTCTTAGGAATACATGGGTTAGTTTACTTCGGTTTCTGCACTGCTCTCCAGACAGTGCAGTTAGTTAAAGAGCCACAGACTTGGCCATTAAGTATCTAGTCTTAATGTTTTTTTAAAGGATTACTTATTATTTTAATCTTATCAATAGAAACATAAAAGCATGATTTATACCATCTGCTGTTTTACCAGAGGAAGGCACATGGGACTGCCTGATTCATGCCAGTAAATTGCTGTAAATCAGGGAGAGATCAGGACTTGCTCAGGTCTCTGTGGGACAGGGGCTGCTGGAAGTTTCTTCTGTATTTCTTTGGAGACATAAGGCTTATCTTTGAAAAAAATGAAGTTTTGCAACCCAGGCTCTGGAGTCTTCACCAGTGTCTCAGCCCTGCAGCATCCCTTCACGTTGTGCTAGGGCTTTTCTTGGAGGTTTATTCTGCCAGGGACCACCCTGCAGGCAGAGTTACTTTTGAGGTGGATGAATATTGATGAAAGTACTGAAGGATTTTGCACTACACTACAGATTTAGATGTTGAACTGGATTCCCTTTGGCTTCTCTGGCAGGTAGCTTCAAGTGTCTCTCGCTTTTACAGCCTCTCAAGTTTGTGGCTTTTGCCCTCTTTCCTTGCCCATTTCATGAGATTTTGTTTGGTTTGGTTGTCCTGGTGGAGGGAGGCTACAAGGATTTCAGGAAGCTGATGGGGGTAGGAAGACACTGGTATGTGTAGGCTGTCAGAGATGGCCAGGTGGGAAGTGGGGTCCCTGTTGAGAAACAGGACTGAAGGGAGCAAGTGTAGTGCATGGACAATGAAAAAGTTTCAAAATGAGCTCTCTCTGTTCATTTAGCCTTTTTTGGTTTTGAGGGGTTGTTTTGTTGGGTGTTTTTTAAGGGGGGGCATGTGTGGGTTTTTTTTCCCCTTTTTCAACATACCAAATGTGTTTGGCCCACATTATGGATGTTTTGTCTGCCAAGTTTTATTTTTAAGTGAAAAGCTACTCAAGAACAGATGCAGCAGCTCAGCTATGTAAACTTCTGTATTTTCTGTACTTTTATGCCATAACTTAAAAATGGACACAATGACTTTTTTAAAAGTTGTCATAAATTTGCTACTGAAATAAGCTCTTCTTGCCAAGTTTTTCAAGCTGCACCAAAAAATATGGTCTTTAATGAGAAGATTGAGGCAGGCACACTGTAACTGAGTTCACAAGCTAGGCTGGAAAGGCTTGAGAACCAGTCAGTGTATTTGCCCTTAAAGTTCATAACTGACATTCCTGGAACTCCTCTTGAGGTTGTATTTAAATCAGTTCTGAAATATCTCTTGTTAACATTTTGAAGTCTTTGATGAGAACATTCCAGCATCTCTCAGGATATGATTCTATTCTTTTCACACTTCCAAAGCAGACAAGCAGTAGACTGATAGAAAAAGACAATGCGCACACCCAGTGGTATTTGGGAGAGGGGTGGGGGGGTGTGTGATGTTATCATGTGCAGGAATTGAACCTTTCATGAACCAAGATATTTTCATAAATGGATGATAACTTGAAATCTACTTAGAGATAGATGAACTTATTCAAATGATTCTTAGATAGGAAGAGATAAATGAGGATTGTGTGTGTGTGTGTCTTTGAGATTTGAATACCTGGGATGGCAGCTCTCAATGCAGTCATGTAGCGGTCCTGTATCTGTGTTCCCAAGCATAACTGCAATCCATTTAGTTAAGCAAAATAACGGGACGTGGCTGACTGTACTACTCAGACCTTCCTGAAAGCAACGAGTATATTTTCAGGTGTGATATCAACACTTGTAAGGAGCTTCCCACTGCAGTTTTTTTAAGTGAAACGTCTGATTTCTAACCCAGAGAGGTTGAGGTCCCTGGGTATTTTAGTTATTGGAAGCATTTTCAGCAGTATCTTTTAAAGCACAGTGACAAGCCTTTGATATTTTACTTTGGAGAAACATTTGGCCGGCTTGCTGTGCTCTTGAGAGCAGACTGTCATTGGTCCTGAAGCAAATTCTTTATTGTGCCTCCCTGGAAAAGCGACTTTTCTTAGCAGATTGTGAGTAGAAAGCTTGCTCACCACATCTGGTTCATATTACGTGCTAAACCCTTAGCTCAGGTACATCAGTGTGCCCAGAGTGACTTGTCCAGTACCTGGGGTCAGCGTGGCCCCCGTGCGTCTCAGCAGCTCATGTCAAATTAACAGCAGCATCCAATGACAAAAGCAAGAAGCCGCAGTTTGAAGCTTATACGGAAAACGGGCTGTAGATTTTCCCGTTCCAGTCACTAACGCGCTTATAAACACGGCCGCGTATTCTGCTGCAGCTTCGTGCAACGGGGGAATCGCATGGAGAGCTCAAGAGCAGGCTCTACCATGTAACCCAGTGGCCGGCGAACGGCTGCGCTAAGCGCTGTGCACCCCGCACGCCTACCGCAGCCTGTGGTGAGCGGCTGGGGTGCATGGGGTGGGAGCAGCACAGGCGCAGCCAGGTCCCCGACGGCCACGGTGCCCGCGCTGCAGCCGCCCCGGCCGCTCGTCCCACGCCGGCTGCCGGGGAAAGGAGCGGCTGGGACAGAGCGCAGCCACGTATGGAAGCGTTTCTCTCGTAAGCTGATACGCTCGTGTATACAGCCTGACACAGGCTCGTGTGCTCAGCTAGGGCAGAAACCTCAGCTCGGATCAATCCTAGCGCAAGTATAATATATAAATGTCTGTAATTGGTCAAATATGTGTCTCCAGCTGACCAGTGGAAGGCTCGGTTCAGTGTTTTTGTTTAGTTAAAAATCAGCGTTGGAGAACAAGTTTTCATTAACTCCTTGGCATGCTGTCATTCACAGGAGGTAGGTTGTGTGACAGGAATAACTAAAACCAGACGTTGCCTATCTGTATTTGTTGCACAAGCTCACGCAGAAACAGCAGTCCAACTGCAGCAGGCACTCCA
The DNA here is from genome assembly GCF_015220805.1 of Pogoniulus pusillus. Taxonomy (NCBI): domain Eukaryota; kingdom Metazoa; phylum Chordata; class Aves; order Piciformes; family Lybiidae; genus Pogoniulus; species Pogoniulus pusillus. The sequence continues at coordinate 16,699,947 of NC_087286.1, read as the reverse complement.
GAAACCTGCGAGGGAAAGATCCAATAATGTTTATAGCGAGGCTGGATGTAAATCTAAAGCGGCAACGTCAGTCTTTGGTTTACGGATCACTAAAACGCTGAGGCGCTCTGTAATCACGCTGCAGAGCTGCGTGAGTAGCCTTTTGTCAGTCACCTGTGGGAACAGAATGTTCTGCATGGTTACAGCAGAAGGAAATGAAAAATCCCAGTTTTTGGGATATCGCTGTCTGCTGAACGAAAGCAGAAATGAAAATGAGAGATGGAACGGCAGGACAGGGAGGTTTCTAACTTCTTTCTACAGGCAGGTTTTCACTGATTTCACTTTATATGTTACTTAGCGCAGTAGAAAAGCCAGAACAAATAAAAATAGTGAGGAGACTGAAGACTTGCAGGCCTGGAAAGGAGGGTGGCTTTAAAAAAAAAAACAACCAACCCTCTGGAATGACTGGTTGATTTTTGAAGATGTTTGATCTCTATTTTTAGACATTTATACCCAGGACTCTGCTCTGGTTTTGCTGTTTTCGTATTACTGCCTTTTTCTTTCTTCTCGCCTTCCTTACTCCCATTTAGACCCTGCAAAGCTACCATAGAATCATAGAATCATAGAAGCCTGTGGTTTCTAAAGCACAATCCTTGGTAGTGTGTTGCAGCACGCTGAGACCTGCAGCACGCTGTCTGGGACCTGCAGCACGCTGTCCGAGACCCTCAGCACGCTGCAGGATCAGGCCCACCGTCCTCCAGAGCGCTTTAAACATAAGGCTGTAGCCGCGCACAATGAGTACCGCAGAGAGACGCATGGGAGCTGCAGAGCCAGTGCTGTGCTTTTGTGTGGTCCTTGCCAACTTCTCTCTCGATTTAACGTTTTTAGAAATTAACATGTAATTTAAAAACGAGCTATAAAATTTAAAAGCATAATACGAACACAATGGAACCTGTTTTCAGAAACAGCTCGAGGGACCTGCAAAAACCGCCAGTACCAGTGGCTTTGGCACAGTTTTGGTCTGAATGGTGCTGGAGACCTCGGGGGCTACTTGAAAATAAAAGGGAACCTGGGAGTGCTGAAGGAGGTCCTTGTTGCAGAGCCTAATGTCGTCCAGAAGTGAAATGGAAACAAAAGAAAAAATCGAGGAGAATGTCAAGTACAGTATTAAATGCAGACAGCAGCATAACTGCAATTTGAAGGTTACAGAGTTAAGATCCTATTTCTGCAGGACTTGTGTTATGACACGACCCGATTCGTCAACACTGAAATAGCAGAGAATTGGAAATGGAGGAGAGGATTGTGTTTAACTTGCTGTTGTGTTATTTTGCCCTAAAGGAAGATTAAAAGGAAAATGGCTTTTCTGCAGGGACAGTGTTTGGTTTAATACACCAGATGTGATGGCCCACAGTTGGGAATTTTAAAGATCTTGCCCGCTCCCTGCTAGTTGATTGTTTGCTTTGTTGTATTTCTTTCAGTTTGAACAGCAAAAATCAAACAAGCTGCTTTTAAATTCCATTTAGTTTCGTGATTTCTCGGTATTGGAGCTGCTAGGGGAATGGGCCAGGATTATGTCCACCTGATCCCGAAAGCAGTATTCATCAAAACTGTATCTTTTCTATGCAAAGGAAGCAGTTTTAACTGCTCTCGGGCAGGGAAATGGAAGGAGAGTGCTGGGTAGGCTGAGAACATTGATAGTGCTGGGGGTAGAGCGTTCTCCCTAGAGCTTGGGCAGCCAGGGGCTGCCAGTGGGCAGGAGTGAGCTTTGTCTGGAGCCAGCCCTGCTGAGGGGTGAAGCAGTACTCCTGTCAGCGTTGGCTTTTCTGAGCCATGTGCCTCCACTCCCTGCTTTTAGTGGTCAGTTTTGTGGGAAAAGAGAATAACTGCTGTCGCGTGTGCCGGCTTCAACCACTGTGCATCCTCCTTTTGTCTGTTTGTTTTCAGATGTCAGTGGCAAGGAATTCATTAGCCTGCCTTTTTTTTTTTTTTTTTCCTCCAAATCCCAAATATGAAAGATTCTGGTGATAGGGCTGTGTCAGGTCAGAATTCTCATAGCAGCAGTTTGTGGGTATAATTTGGCTGTAAGTGCTGTCGAGACCCCTGTGGAGGAGAGGAGGTGGTTGTCTGCCTCTGCTGGTTTTGCTTCTGTTTATGTCATGACAGATTTTCCATGTATTTCAGTTAAAAACTAGCTCGAGCCAGTTGTTTGGCTGCAGAGTGTTTTCTTCACATCAGCTTGCTTCAAGGCAGCACATCTTGGGACTCCTGACAGCTTTATCATTGTGAGGAATGTGATGTTCTTGTGTGAATGATTAGAAATGGAAAAGATGACCACATCTGACTGAAAAAAAAACCTTCCAGGGATCAGCCACATTTCCATGGCCGCAGGTTGCTGCTGCCCAGGCTGCTGCAGCAGTTCACCTCTGTTTCTCTGAGACCATTAACATTTCCCCAATGCAAATATTTGCAGCAACAGCCAAAAAAGACAGCAGCAGACCCCTGTGCCTGCCCAAGACCTCTCTCAGACGTAGCAGGAAAAATGCGTGGTGCTGTCACCGATTCCTACCAACTATATATTTTAATGCTCCTCTTTTAGAGTTTGCCAATGCTCCAGGCCTCAGCAAAGGCTGCTCCCTGGCAAGCCTCAGGCTTCATTCATTCAGCAAAGGTGTTTGTTCAGGGAAAGAAATATTTATCCCCATTTTCCCATTGTTCAGAATGTCTTTAGAATTATGCTTGGTCTTAAAACCTGGGGCCAACCCAAATGTGAATGTTTCAGGAAATTATGTGCATGGAAAAGCACATGATCATAAATCAGACTATTTTCCAGATTTAGCTATAGAGTGCATGGGCAGTAATGAATAGAATAGGGAAATTAGTAAGAAAATTAGCAGTTAATTTAAGGCATATGTAAAGAGTGTGTGAAACTACAGCTTGAGAGAACTGATTTAGTGACATAGATGTGATTCCTTCTCTCCTTCCACTGCCTGAACAGGATTTTCTTTAGTAGCCACGTATCTGTGTGTTTCTCTTAAAGCAGAAATGGCAGAGTTCTGGGCAGCCTTGCAGCATGTCAGCTAGCCTGGTTTCTGCATTGATTCAGAGCATCCTCAGCCCTGCCAGCACTGGCCAGCTACAGCCACTGCGCTGTGCGTGCAAAAGAAAGCACTACCTGAACGAGGAGGGCAGAGGGAGATTTCAGTGGGATACCATGGGACAAGCTAATGGGGCAATGCAGCAACTGGAAAGGACAGGAAGAAGCCCTGCTGCAGCAGCCAGAAGCGGTTCAGCATCGAGCAGGGCACAGGTTTGCATTCAGTAGTTTGTCCGTGTAAGCCCAGCTGCCCTGTACTGCATTGATGTGCATGGAGAGGGACCCTGCCACGAAAGCCACTATGGCTTTCCCCTGATACACTTCTAGAGGCACAAAGGAAGGAATGTCTGCTCTCCTCCCTACCTGGGAAACTTAGCAGCAAAGTGTAATTAGCAGCTGTTTGTGCCAAGGAGGGAGTGAAGGCCAACGAACACGAAAAGGACAGCAGAGTTTTAAATGTGAACTAGAGAAAAAGAACAAAACACAGGAGTGTTTGCAAAGCTGTCACCCTGTCAGCTGTGACTTGGAGATCACACAGTAGTGTATATCACTTTGAATGCAAAGTTGTGGCTGGGGGCAAATCATTCCGGTGCTGGGCTGCATGCAAGACTTGCTCTGGCTCTGACACTGAAATGTGCCTAATCTGCTCCTTTGAGCTTGTGTGGGGCTTCAGCTGGCTCTGCCGCCGCACCAAGACGTTTGCCTGCAGTAGCTGCAAGAAGAAGAGAAATTACAGGGGCAAACCTCTTCCCTTTTGCCCAGTGAATTACTTGTGCATACAAAATCTGTCATCTGCTTCACTAGTAACTACCACCTCCAGTGACATGTGTTAACCCACAAAGTATGACTGGGGGGGACAAGGTGCAGGAAAGTCAGGCACAGACGGGACAGGGTAGTAGCAGGTGGGGAAGAAGGGCTGGACTTTCCACGTTCTGGAGCAGTAAATTTAAAAGAGAGGCAAACCCATAAAAATTTAACTTCTTTCTGGAAAAACATCTCAATTGAAACTTCATACCTGGCATGGGGTTCCTGCATGACCCAGCCTTCTTCCGCTGCTGGGGAGAAATAACACAACTTTGGGTAATGTTCCTGCTCGATTCTACTTCTAGCAGGGACTGTCCCCTGCACAGTGTAGCAGTGCTGCTGGTCATGTTGCTGTAGTTAGGGCTGTACCTGTGTTTCCATTAGAGCCTTTTTAATCTGCAAATTTATGACCCAGCTGTAAAAATTCAATCCAGACTGCAACTTGGCATGGGCAGTGTTCGTTCTTCCATCTGTGGAAAGGATTTAAGCAGGTACATCCCAGTAATAACCATCTGAGTTAGGCTTGTAAATTTGGAGCATGATGACTGCAGAGTAAAAGTGTGAGCTGCTCTCAACAGACCTGGAGTTTGAAATGTTTCATGCCTGTGGTGAGACTAGTGAAAAGCAGCTTGTTTGTATTCAGTCATGCAGCTGTAAATAAAAGAATGTCTTGGTGGTTTATTCTGCATTTGCTTACATGGATAAGCATTTTCCTTACTGTGGCAATATTCTGATGTGGGTGGCAAATGCTTGAATCTCAGCAGGGTCCTGCTCTGAAGTAAGTTTTGATCACTTCTAGGTAGAATTAAAAAAAAATGTATCCACACTGCTGCAAGCAGCAGAATTTATCTGCTGATCATCATGAGGGGGGGGAAGGAGGAAAGCAAAAAAAACAGATTGCTTTGTTTTGAGTGGGATTTTTGTTTGGTTCTTCTTAAAATCTCTTCAAAAATGATTCAGTGTTGAACTGCAAAATTGATTTTATTCACCACCACTTCCTCCAATTTTAGTTTTAATTTTCTTCTCTAAAAAGCTACACACTAACAGTATCTGACCAGATAAGCCAGGAACCTTATCTGATCCAGCAAATCCTATTTCCCTCTGCAGGTCTGTGGTTTTTGAAAGTCATTCTGTAACTTAAAAGAACTCCTTTATGTGTTTAACTGGATATTTTTTAGGTCATTTGTCCATAATGGGAATACCAGAAACATAATGATGAAAGCAGTTTAGCAAGACCAGACTTCTGATCTTCATGTGTATTTACAGTGAAGCTTTCAGGAGGGTTTTGGCTCGATTTGAGAAGTGGATTGAAGTGATCTCTACGTGGACTAGTGCTAGGTTGTGGGTGAATTCATACCTGGTATTCAGAAAGCGTGAGGAACCTGTTTGTGAGATTTTTGCCATCTCAATGGAGGAAGGGGAGTACTCATAAAAAATACCTCTTCCAGAATAAAAACTGTCCTTCATCTTTAAAGTTCAACTTCCAGTTACCCAGAACCAGAAAAGCAGAGTTGGATTCAGTTTCATCTGCTCCAAACTTAAAAGTTTGGATAGGAGATGTAAGGTGGACAACAAACACCACAAAGCATAAAAGACCTCAGTCTTTAGTAACTGTTGATAATTTCCACCTCCCCACCTTACATCTCCTATCCAAACTTTTAAGTTTGGAGCAGATGAAACTGAATCCAACTCTGCTGTTCTGGATAACTTGAACTTTAAAGAAGGAGATGTGGAAATTCTCAGCAGTTACTAAAGGCTGAGGTGTAATTATTGCAATTGCTGTCAGATAGCCATTTCAGATCTGGTCAAAGAGAAATATGTCCTAATGGTCAAAGCATGCAGAAAGTTTGTGTAACTGGAGTTTTGTGTGAGCTACCAAAAAAAAAAACCAACCAACAATCCAAACAAACAAAAGGAGCAGCAATTTAAAGCAGGAAAATAAGCTGGAGATGTAAACTGCATTGTAGAAAGTCTGGAAAAAGTAAAAAGAATTCAAACAGAAAGATCAGATAAACAGCTAGAGCTTGAACAGCTGAAAAGAAAAACACAGAAATAGGTAAAACAGAATTCCAACGAGCCATGAAATGTGTTTTCCTTAGTTTTTCACAGTGGCCTTGAAACCTGATGTTGGAGACTCTATCTCTGTTCTTTCAGTGATGGCCAGAAGCTGAGGTTATGATGACCAGATCGCTTGGTATGGCACTGACATTTCAAGTTGAAAGGGATTGCCAAGACTCTCAGTTATGATACTAAAATATACCACTATGTCTAGGGCCAGTTTTTAGTCCCTCCCTCATGCCTCCACATTGATTTAGGCAACAGATGCGTGAAAAGCAAAGCAACATTCAAAATAATCCCTCAGCTGAAGCTGGAGGGAGGCTGGCTAGTGGGATGTAGCCAAAATTCCTTAAATGTTACAATGTTTTACATTTCTAAACGTAAAAACCTTCTTTCCAAGGTGAGGTACCAGCCAAATGTCTTAGTTACGGTATCTCGGAGTGAAAACTGGCATGTGGCCTTGTGGTCATTTGTGGGTATTGACAGATTTACACCGTTGAAGATCAAGTTAAATGTTGTCGGTTTCTCCATCTCCTCCTTACTTTGTCAGGCTTTTTTTTCACCCCCCCCCCCCCTCCTCTCTCAGTTACTATTTGTCAGCTTAAATCCAGTTTGCTGGAAAAATGAAGGCACTTCACGACCTGGCGCTTCAGGAGCGAATTGCCTCAAATTCTTTCTGCTAGCCAAGGTATTTTGTAATGCATTGCAAAACAGCAGCAGGATTGCTCTCCTTGCACTAGATGTACTTTGTGGGCTAGACACTGTGGGCAGTTTTAATGAGATCTTGGTGTGCTGAAGAATTTGTCTCGGTCGTTGACTGCAGGGAGACTTTGATCCCAGGTCCCTCATCTTCTAATTGCTCTTCCCACCCCAAGGAGCAGGGTCTGGCTTTGCCCTGTGAGTTAAGCCACGGGGAGTCTGGGCTGAGGACTGCTTGGGGAGCAGGTCTTGGAGCTGGTGTGCAAATCAGATAGTCTCCTCAGGACTATTTATGGCAGCTTTGCACAGGAGGGATGGTGGTTGCCCATTACATAGACACTCTAAAATTCATTGTCCTGCTTTTCTTCCTCTCATGTTGTTTAACTGCCATGACTGTTGGGTATTGCATCGCTAATTCATTCCCTCTGGATCATCTTCAAATTGGAGCTTCCTCCAGAAAGCAGTGGCCTTTGTTACTTTATCCCTTCCCTGACAGCAGTACCAGAATCACAGTTGTTATGGGCTTCCTAATTATTGAGTCTCAGTAGTCCTGAATGTTTAGAGAGGCTTTTTGGAGTGAGGAGAACCTAGAAAAGCTGTCCTGCTCAGGTCAGCTGCAGAGGCTTTCATGTACATACATACTTGCATATATTTCCTCTGTGATGATGATATCTGTGGAGTTCAAGCCTGCTGCTTCACCATTTTGCTATGCTTACTCCTTCAACTCTGACCTGTCCAGTAGTTCAGCATGGCAGTGAACTCTGTAAAGGTAGAAGAAAAGAGGCTCCCTACCGTATTATCCACAAATGATGAGTTATCTCCCTTCCAAATCCTATAACTTGCTCAGGTGCTTAGCCCAGCTTGCCCAGCAGAGCACAAAATCCTAGTCACAGAAGTCAGCAGATGAGATGAGGCTGGCCTGCAGGTCTGGATCCCAGTGACCTTTTTGTTTGATGCAAAGGCCTTCATTTTGCTGGCTAAACTGAAGCAAATCTATTGAAACTGTGAGCACTAATAATTCTTCCTGGCTGCAAGTGCACAGAAGTATTAGTTTGTTATGCTTGCCATAGATCAGTATAGGGAAAGGATCATTAATAGGCTCAGTCCTCTACTCTTCATTCAGCTCACAAATTCACATCCCTGATTCTCTGCCTTTTTTCTTCAAAAGGAGCCAATAATTATATCTGATGCTTGACTGAAAAGTGCCTTTACCCTTACCTGATAACTGATGGCACACAGATATATTTTAAAATGAAACCTTTGGAAGGCTTCATGGTGGACAAAGCAAAAATTCCAATGTGACAAGATCCTGGTCTAGTTGTTGAGCATTTTGGCCTCAAAGCACACTGCATGGTTTGCCACACAGTGTTCATATGTTTGCAAAGCTTTCCAAACTTCATTTGGTGAACTCCAGCTGCTTTCAGTGGGATCTGTGTTCACAGATTAGAGACTATGACCCCCAGAGAATGTAATTGCTCATATTTGGGTACTGCTCTTCCTTCATTCCTTGTACAAAATAGGAAGAATAAAGCCTATGTTCAGCACCACATTACTGCTGCACTTGCTGAGGTTTTAGAAGCTCTGTCAGTTCTCTGCAGGCATCGCAGCTGCTCACAGATACCCTTCCCTGCCTTAGCAGTGGCAACATTCAGCCCAATATGAACCCATCCAAACCTCCTTCTGCCTCGTGTCTGCGTCCTCTTTCTGTCCTTTCCTAACCACCTGCAGACAGCAGCTCCATGCTCCCTGCAGAAGGTGTGAGATATGGCTCTGCTGGGTCAAGCTTGGTGTGAGTCACTGGCTGCTTCCCACTCTGGCCCATAGAGAGCCTGTGGCCCACCATGCAGCACCTGCCGTGCACAAAAAGGCAGCTCACAGCCCCCGCTGCAAACAGGAGGTTTCAGCAGAAAGCCAGGTCTGGACGAGCTGAGTGAAGGGCAGCAGAGAGTCAGAGCTGCAAAGTTGGTGTCTGAAGTGCGTAGTGGGTGTGAAGGGGGTTTGTGCTGCCCCTTGGGGTGCAAGGGATGGATGTGCCATGGGTGATCTAGAACAGGGTTTCCTTTCATCCTAGGCAAGCTCTGCGCCACCCGAGGATGCGGCTCGCTTGGCCCCTGCATGTGTTTGCAGCTGAGTTATGGGTTTAGGAACGTTGAATGCCCTAAGAGCACAGATAACTGTTTGGAGAGGAGGAGAGAACAAACCAACAGATTCCTGTCATATATTGTATATCATCCATACGTGACACTTCAAGACCTTCACATGCTTAAACTAAAGACCTAAATATAACTTAGTTAGTAAAAATATACCTTAGTTATAATAAAATGATAATAGTGGAACTTGGCAAGAGAGTGGCTAATAAATACTACCCTTTTGAAATGTGCCTGGGATCCAAGTACATTCCCTTTTACTGTGTAGTTAAAGCATGTGGCAGGACATGCTAGACTAAGATTTTCTTTTTGTCTTTCCAGTGGAAAACTAAAGTTCTTTGTTTAAGTGAAACCCATTGGGAATTTTTCTTAAGTAAAACAAGGAGCTAAAGAATTCCATTCCCTTTTGCCAGCTTCTTTTTTTTTTTTTCCTCCTCCAAGCCAAATTATCGATTAATGGGGCATTAAATATCAAGTACCACTTAGTTATAGCCGTAGCCCTTTTTACTTAGGCTCCTTCAATACTTTCTCATTGGTGCTTCAGACAGAGCTGAATTAAAAGAGTATATAATTTACTGGGGAAATACTACCCCTTCTCAACATTTTGGCCTTATAAAAATAAAGGTCAGTAATCTGAAAAATCATTGCATTTGCCTGCCTAACCCTCTGTCTGATTTTTTTTTTTTTTAAGGGAAAAAATATCTGTACTACTTTAAGATCTTCTTCTTCCTGAGCTTCATTCTTTGCCTTCCTCATTAGCTGTCTCCATTTCGGTACCCTATCGTTTTGCCAGCAGAGCAGCCAAGTGAATACTTGACCATATTTTTGTCTGGCTCTAGCAAAACCGTGATCTGACAATAGAATACTTTTCTCTGGGTTTTCCTTCTTCCCCTGGGGAACCATACTTCAAGGGCAACCTGCTCGTCCAGCATATGAACATGTGGAAAATCCACTGCTATGCACTAATGATTTTCAGATGGGCAATTGTTGCTGAAAATCATCCCGAGAGCGACAGCTTCGCCGCTGTAGCACCTAACCGCTTTGGGATCACACTGCTCTTAGCTGATCTGAGGCCCCGTCCCTGGAGCTGTTTTAAGGCCAGGCTGGATGAAGCCCTGGGCAGCTTGATCTAGGGTAAGGTGTCCCTGCTTATGGCAGGGGGCTTGGAACTAGATGATCCTTGTGGTCCCTTCCAACCCTGACTGATTCTGTGATTCCAAACCCTTTGCATTTATGCAGAGGGTGGTGACATTTGCTCTATCACACATATGAAGTAATGAAATTTAGGGTAGAAGGAGGCAGAGGTTACAGTTTTGGTTCTTTTTTGGCCATTGCAACGTGCATCAAAATCTGACACTTATTTTAGCTTTGAAGTATAAATGTAGGAAAAAATTGAGCCACGCCAATGATCCATGACAGCAAGGCAGAAGCACCCTAAATAATGTCCACAAATTAATCACTTCCAAACTTTTGTTTTAAATATTTACAAGGAGACTTGTCCCATGCTGAGAGAGAGAAGAATGAGCTTTACGTTTTAAATCATCTCTATTGCTGTTCTTCTTAGCAGATGCATTCTTTTTAAACAACTTTCACTTTTAATCTGTAATTAAAGCCAAAGTTTTCTTTTATTTTTAAAAGCTTGTCCTTGGACTAAAATAACGTGGAACATTTTGAAACATTGATCCAAGCTGCTGCAGATATATTTTATTTAAACCACAGAGGCAGCAGTTGGATTCCTCCCTTTGCCAGATCAGCTACGAACTGCAAGTGTGGCAATAATGACTATGTGGAGTCCTGGATGCTTCACTACCAACGAGCAGGGTTGTTTTTCTGGAGTTGTTCCTCCCTTTGGGCCCTATTCATGAATGACTTAATCTCTGTCTATGATCAAATGTCGTGCAGCTTACTGTGCACAGAAGAATCAAGGAATGCTTCTCTTCCCTGCGTTCCTTACATGGAATTGCTGTGCCTGCCCGGCAAGCAGTTGGAGAGCAGTGAGGGTGGGAAGGGAGCAGCAGCAAAAGCACACACACACACCAGAAAAAAAACAACTCCAGAAGCAATATAAAAAGAGTGAGACAAAGAATTTTGAAAGATGGAGTGTGCAAGTTGGATTAGGCTGTGCATAGACAGCTGTAGCTTGCCAAGGCAGCACCAGCTGGAGAGGGGAGCTGGGCTTCTGGCTGGAGGCTGTTACAGGGACAATACACGCACCATGAACAGCAACAAAAGAAAGTGTTCCTCGGTATTTTCTCTGCAGTGTTGGCCATAAAGATGGTTGCTAGTGTATGTTTCTGTTCACTTGATTTGCCTTAGAGTACAGACGTTTTCTGTTTTGATGGGCAGATCTCAAGAAGCTCAGGGAGTCAACACTTCTTAGTCTTTTTATCCTCTTGACCTAATTGCTTGTGTGGTGTAATTCTGTCCTTTCACAGGATATTAAACCACTTCACTTGAAGCCAAAACAGAGAATTTCATTACTTGTGATACTGATTACACGATATATGTCATGCAACAATTTTTTCTTGTGCTGTTTTGGTATTTTCTTAGAGGTCCAGCAGAATGCAGAGGGCAAAGTGGTGCATAACCACCCCCATATTTATACAGACCTGTTCCTTAGTTGCTTGTGTTAGATGCTGTTCTCAGTTAGGAGTGAAGGTTTGCATTACCTGAGTTGTTTTTCTCGTCACCAACACCCCGTGGGCACTGCCTGAAATTCTGTCTGTTTCTCTGTGCCCTGATGTGGGGACAGATTGCTATAGCAGGACTCCAACACCAAACAGTCACTGGAGGCAAAAGGGGAATAACTTGACTCAGGCACTGAACTTCTCCAGCTGTCAGTGGGAGCTCCACTTGTTTGTCCAGGAGAGTGGCTGGAATAGTCATTTAGCTCTTTTTGAGACACTTTCCATCCCTTTAGTACTGACAATGGACTTAAAAGATGTACCTCACTTTTCAGGTAGATTATGACTGGAGTATCATTTTAACTCTAGCAGGCAAAAGATAGAAGAAAGGACTGAGAGTGAAGGGAAAAAGGAAAACTCTCAGCCAGGAAATAAAGGCAGGTGGAAAATAAAGAACAGAAACTTTTGGAAGACTTGAAAAGAGAGGAGAGTGCTGGGAGAGGACAAGGAAAGGGAATGCAGAATTGAGGACAAGAACGAAAAGGAAGAGGAAAGGGGAGAACAGTGGAGGGGAAGGAAGAAGAGAAAGACCCAAGGGATGAAGGTAAGAAGAGAAAATGTTGGGGAAGCAGATATGATGGGAAGCACTAATAGGAATCTGGAGTGTAGTGGGGAAGGGGTTTAGACTAAATTAAAGAAGTGTAGGAGGTCTGGCATTTTTCACAGTCTCAAATGAGAAGTGTGACCTTCTCTTTTACAAAGTGTTTGAGAAATGAGGGAAGATGAACATCCAAGAGAATTGCCACTCTTTCCAAAAGGCACCTTTGTGCCTGATTACCATGTCTTGGCAATTTCTTCCATGTTAAACAGGCTCTAAGCAAATACACCTCCAGGAGAGGATATTGCCTTGGTTAGAATACAATCACATTATTCCAAATCATTGCTCACAGGGAAAAGCAAGGACTTAGTCTGAAACTGGGAAATACTGTAGTTCTGGTGGCAGTGGTGGTAGTGGTGTTGGTTTGTGTGGGGTGTGTGGCTATTAACGTTCCAGTTTTGTGGTTCATCCACAATCCCTGACTAAGCTGGACACAAAACGATGGGAATCTTCTCATGATTTGGCTTAATCATACACAGCCTAAACTTTGGTGAATCCGACCCAAACGTGTTCTGAAGACTCTTAAGTAGTTTGAAGGCTGCTGTAAGGCAGTTTGGCCGTGTATGGAGGTTTCTCATGACCCAGCATTCCTAAAAGTTTAAACTTCTCTCAGATCTAATCTTTTCCGTCAATTTCTCAGATCAAATATTCTCTTTGAGAATTTTTTGAGTCATCATCTCAAAGTTGCAGGCTGAAAATCTTCTCAACTTACTGCCTAGTTGGCTGAGGGCAATGTCTTTGTGCTCCTCCGAGATGGGCATTGGTCTGTAACTTTGACAGGACACCACCTGGGATGGACCGATAGTTTCTTCCAGCATAGCGAATCTCACGTTCCTGTGTAGCTCCTGGTATATGTGAACCCAAAAGATGTCGTGCCAGATCAGAGGATACATCCAATTTTCAAGTTCAGCAAAAGGTTTTGTTTCTTTCCCCCTCCATCATTTTCTAAAGAACTAGGATTTTCCTGAGTTCAGAAGATGATTGGTGATGACGAGTGGGTGGTTCTGTTTACCCTGCCACACTATATAGTACCACTTCTACTCCTTGTTTGGATAGCAGTCACAAGACCCAGATATCAAGCTGTGAAAGTATTTTTCTTGCAGCAGCCTTTCTTTTTTTGGCAGGCAGTGGCTTTGGAGATGCCTCACATTTTGTCATGTGATTGGACTTCTGATGAGGTTTCTGTGCTGCTTCGTTTTTCCTGGATTCCATCTGAATTAACTCTTCTTTTGGTCCGGATCATTAGCGCACTTGTGAATGAGCAGGGCTTTGCATCATGGTGTAATGAGCTCCTAATACTTAATCTCTGCAGGGAAACAGCCTGTAAAGAAGGAATTTGCTGCATTTGTTCCACGTGACAGGAATCTGTTTTCTGTACCTCCAGCTGTCCACATCGAAAACACATTCCTTCTTCACAGTCATATTCCTTCCTGAAACGAGGGAGAATGAGGGGAAATGACGAGGCTATAATTATTCCACCTAAAAACATTCAGCTTAGTCTTGTAAACACATAAACTAGCTCTCTGTAAACAAATGTCTTCCTTTTCTTTAAACTGAATATTTAGATGTCAAAGATAGAGAGGTTGGGTATGTCAAACACATATGGTTCCTATTGCATCAGAGGCTTTCTTAATTTAGGAATTCTAATTGAAAAGACATTTTTGAAAGCATGCTAACTTTACAGAAACTAATCTATCTGACTCTCTGTCAAGTCTAGATTTTATTCTTCTGTCTATTACCACACTCTGGAAACATTTGCCACTTCAAATTACAGTGGTAACAGTTATTTCTCATGGATGTTGAATTGCCCTCAGTACTCCCAATGTTTGACGTAGAGTCACAATTCCATATAGTTGGTGCTGGGGAACTGACAAGGGATTAGAGGGGAGAGAATCAGGATGGTGCTGGGGAACTGACAAGGGATTAAAGGGGAGAGAAGCAGGATGGTGCTGGAGAACTGACAAGGGATTAAAGGGGAGAGAATTAGGAAGAGGCAGCAGGGAAGGAATGGGAGTAGGAACTGTAATTTATTCATAAGTTCTTGCTTCGTCCTGGATAATTTATAGCACAAATGCTGTAGGCTAAATAAGATCTTAAACTGGAGAAAACTTCTATCCACATCACAGAAATACTGCAGGTCTGCTTTAAAATCTAAGCTATTTTATAAATGTCATGAAACAACTGCCTGCCTAGGATGAAGCAAAAATTCAGTCTGATAGCCACTGTGTATTCATTTTTCCTCCTACAAATAATGGGCAGAAAATGATTAAGTTTACATCTGAAATAAATACATCTGAAATAGAAAACACATTTCTATCTCAGGCAATGCTGTTAAGTCTTCATAGAATCAGCCAGGTTAGAAGAGACCTCCAAGATCATCCAGTCCAACCTAGCACCCAGCCCTGTCCAGTCAACTAAACCATGGCACTAAGTGCCCCATCCAGTCTTTGTTTGAATACCTGCAGGGATGGTGACTGCACCACCTCCCTGGGCATCCCATTCCAATGCCAATCGTCTCTCTGGCAAGAACTTCCTCCTAACATCCAGTCTAGACCTCCTCAACATCCAGCCTAGGCCTCCTCGAGGTATAGGTGCATGCAAGCTGAGCAGTGTGCTTGGGCTCACAGGTCATGATGGGGTGGCATGGCTTGGGGAGCCCCTTCTCCAGCAGCACTCCGAGGTTTTATAGCTGAGCTACTGAGCTCTGAGCTGCATCTCTTGTGCCACTCACTGGCTTTGCTCTGAATTCTCTATGACTCCACCTTTCCCAAGAATAATTGAAAGTAAGGGTTTGAGGTTTTTTTGTCATCCACTAACATGTACAATACAAAGTGCACAAAGGTCATAGAGGTAAATTTATTTATTTAATGGAAATATCTGAGTCCAAAAAAACATTATGAATCATTTTGGTGTTTTAAGTTCAGGATGCAGAGTAAATTATTCCAAAAATAATGGTAGCCAAATGTCATTCCATCCAAGCATTTGTGTAATATCTATTTATCTGTGGGCAGATGACTGCTTTGTATAATCAGAGGCAGACTTTTGTCAAATTGAGACTAAGTAAACACAGCTGAACACAAGCAAGTTGGACTACAACTTTTCTGAACTTTGCCAGAGCTCTTATGACCTTGAAAATGAGGGAGTCTTCAGAGCAATCTGCTTTCAATATGGGGGAATTTTTAGTATTTCAAATTAACAAGTGGGGTTGGGAAATTTTTTTTCTGGGTTTGGGGTTTTTTTTTTGTTTGGTTGGTTGTTTTTTTGTCCAAAGAAATGAAGAGTGTGTCTTTGCCCAAAGGACAGCATCCCTTCTGCTGCTTGGGAAGGAGCAGTGTTTTGTAAAGGAACTTTTCTTACACGTATCACTTGTAGTGAGGGGATGAGAAGGAATGGCTTTAAATTTGAGCAGGGTAGATTTATACTGGATATTAGGAAGAAATTCTTTACAGTGAGGATGGTGAAAATCATAGAATCAACCAGGTTGGAAGAGACCTCCAAGATCATCCAGCCCAACCTAGCACCCAGCCCTAGCCAATCAACCAGACCATAGCACTAAGTGCCTCAGCCAGGCTTTTCTTCAACACCTCCAGGGACGGTGACTCCACCACCTCCCTGGGCAGCCCATTCTAATGCCAATCACTCTCTCTGCCAACAACTTCCTCCTAACATCCAGGCCTCCCCTGGCACAGCTTGAGACTGTGTCCCCTTGTTCTTTTGCTGGTTGCCTGGCAGAAGAGCCCAACCCCACCTGGCTACAACCTCCCTTAAGGTAGTTGTAGACAGCAATGAGCTCTGCCCTGAGCCTCCTCTGCTGCAGGCTGCACACCCCCAGCTCCCTCAGCCTCTCCTCACAGGGCTCTGCTCCAGGCCCCTCACCAGCCTTACTGCCATTCTCTGGACATGTTCCAGTACCTCAACATCTCTCTTGAATTGAGGAGCCCAGAACTGGACACAGGACTCAAGGTGTGGCCTGAGCAGTGCTGAGTCCAGCAGAAGAATAACCTCCCTTGTCCTGCTGGCCACACTGCTCCTGATCCAGCCCAGGATGCCATTGGCTCTCTTGGCCACC
The DNA here is from genome assembly GCF_015220805.1 of Pogoniulus pusillus. Classification (NCBI taxonomy): domain Eukaryota; kingdom Metazoa; phylum Chordata; class Aves; order Piciformes; family Lybiidae; genus Pogoniulus; species Pogoniulus pusillus. The sequence goes on along the minus strand of NC_087286.1, from coordinate 16,683,815 downwards.
TGGGCACACTGCTGTCTCATCTTCAGCTACTCTCTACCAGTACCCCCAGGTCCCTTTCTGCCTGGCTGCTCTCCAGCAACTCTCCCCAGTCTGTAGCACTGCTTGGGGTTGCTGTGGCCAAAGTGTAGAACCCTGCACTTGGCTTTGTTAAATCTCATCCCATTGGCCTCTGCCCACCCATCCAGCCTGGCCAGATCCCTCTGCAGGGCCCTCCTACCCTCCAACAGATCAATACCTGCTCCTAGCTTGGTGTCATAACCTGGACACTGGAACAGGTTGCCCAAGGAGGGATGTCCCTTCCCTGGAGGTTGGATGAGGCCTTGAGCAACTTGGGCTAATGGAAGGCATCCCTGCCCATGGCATAGGAGCTGGAAATAGATGATCTTCAAGGTTTCTTTCAATCTGAACCATTCTATAAATCTATAAATATCTGTGAGGACAACAGTTAGGGAAAGAGATGTATACTCATCTGATGCTTCTTTATATAACAAGAGAAAACATTCTGCTGCCTTGAAACATAAATGTTGTGGCTTCTTAAAATGTGCTGTGCAAGTAAATTTAGCACTTAGAGGGTAGATTTTGTACCACCACATATCTAGATACTGTTTCATCACCCTTGAAGAAGTAGGACTTCTCTTTATATATTTCTCTAGTTTCCCTACAGCTTAATCTCTTAACTAAACATTTTCTACAGATGTGTTTTTTTCTCAAAGAAAAAGAAGTCTGATTTTATTGACAACCAGGAGTGCCATTTAAACCTTGGCTTTCATCTATGAATTTTCTGCTTTTCCATTACCAGTCATTTGAACAGAAAACGTTTTGCTCCCCTAATTTTAAAGGCCACAGCATTTGAAGTCATGAGGAGGCTTTGGACAGATGTCAAATAGGAGTCTTGCTCCAAAGTGTCTCTTTCAGTAATGGCAGCACGTGAGTGACATCCGTTGCCAATGTCTCTGTTTCAAGGCACTTGTATTGAAAGGAGTTTTTTTCTCTTCATTTCAAGTGCTGTATTCAAACTGGCTTCTGCATTGTATTTGGGAATAGGAATAGGACACATGTGCAGGGCACTGTGGGCACGGGGAACTCTCCTAAGTTCCTTGTGTCCATGAGTCGTATTTTCCAATCTGCTTTTTTGGGGGGGCACCAGTTACCATTTCCAGATTTCTAGCAAATTCTTAGCCACAGCAGAGGAGCAGCAGCAGCCAAGCATCCACAGCACCTGGTTTTGGATGGGCTGCTACAGCATGGCTTCAACTTTGCAAGCTAAGTACCACTGCAGTAGGAAGACTTAGTTTCTTTGAGAGAACCACTGCAGAAGTCTCTTGCTTCATCTGTCTCTTCTGCTGTCATAGTATTGAAAGAAAAATGAGGCTTCAGTTGTACATAAGGAGGAGGTGGAAGAAGATGATGATGGAGGACTGCATGGCTGAGAAGCTGTTTCAGTTGAGAATTGTCAACAGTGGATATGCCTTTACATTCCTGTATGTTCCTTTACTTTGTTCTTTTTTACCCAGATGCAGATTTCGGAAACAAAGCAGGAGGTGCTCCTCCCAGGCCTGATTGAATGGGGTGGGTTCTTAATATTAACCAAAATCATCTAGCAAAGGCCTTGATGCCAGGGTTCTTAGACACTTTATTGTTTCTTCTGGGCAGCTCCTCCTTAGAGACAAGGTGGAGACACAGCATCAGCATCCTGGTTCTTATTCTTGGATTTCTGCTTCACCACAGAGGCTAAGGAGGTTTGTGAAAATAAAACACAAAACCAGAAAGTGCCAGGTGTCATCTAAGCCCACAAACTGGGCTTCTGGGTGTTTGGAAGAGTGCAAGGCAGGTACTAATTGCAAAGCTGAGAACGGTCAAGCAGAACTTGAGTTATGGCAGCCAACTGTGTTTCAGATGCTAGAGGAAGGGGAGAGCCTCACTGTTGCATGGGGCTGTGGATGGTCTGCAGCATTCAGGGCACATCAAGCATCTCTCAAGATATTCCCCCCCTGGGTATTTGCCCAGGTAGTGCTATCAGGAGAGTACTGAAAAGGATTTGCCTAACCTTGAGCTGTGGTTGGTGGTGCAGACTTGGCAAACTGTGATGTGTAGGCTGTGGCTCTGTAGGAAAGCTTCGGCTCATGGGTAGAAGTGAAAACTCTGTTTTCTTTCAGAATGAAAGAAAAGCCTTTTATTGCTTTAAAAGTTGAAACAGTAGACCTGCTAGTAATAGCAGTGAGTTCATTAGAGAACATAGAGCATTTTGGTTCACAGAGTAAAGCCTTTGTGTTGTAGCTGCCTGGCTTGCATGACCGCTCAGAGTCCTCTCATCCTCTGTCCAAAGGCTGGAAGCCTGGAGTTGGACTGTGTTGGAGAGTTCAAAGGATCTGAGTTTTTTTTCACCAGTTATTCCCTAAAAAATATGAGAGCTATTTATGTCTGGAACCATGGCTTCCTGTCTCCATGCTTCTCTCTATAGAGGTGGAAATTCAGGATGTTAACTCTTTCAGAGGGAAGTGAGGCTGGAAGGCCATCTGTGCAAGTACATGATGTGTGTATGATGCTTACTCCCTCTCTCAACAATTCCATGCCCTTCTTGGTCTTGGGATACATGGGTTGAGGCAATCAATGCCTTTGAGGGGTTCTCCCAAGATATTTAATAGTTCTGGCTAATACATTTTAGCCCTGTGGTAATAATACATTGTGTTTCAATAATTTGCCACCTTATTAGTGCAAAGGCATGGCTTACTTTGTTATGATTTAAGAGGTACGTGCTATCACTGTCAGAGTTATTATTCCTTGTGTTTTGGTGTAGTTGCTATTTAGGTGTATTTTGCTGTGGCCAGCGTAGCTTTTTCAGGTAAGAGCTGTTTGCAGTGACCTCAGAGAACTGGCATCCTCACTCAGAGAAACAGCCTGGGCATCTTGCCCGTGGTTCAGATACTCTCTATTTTAAAGCAAATCTGTTTGGCTTGAAATATTGTGGCTTAGGATCCTCTACAGCTCAGCAATTGCATCTTTGCAAAGCGCTCTTCCTGGGATGAATGGCAGAGGGTCTGAATGCACCTCATTGTTATGCAGTGTGTCCTACAACTAGAGGAGCCACATGGCACGGTAACAACCTCTGCAGCACCAGCACCAGGGAATGAGTTTTACAGAGGTCTCAAAGTGACTGAAGTTGTGCTATAGTGAGAACTGCAAGCAGTGTATCCAGGTCAGGATGAGCTAGCAAGCCCCAGTGCCATGATACAGGTCCATCAGTGTGGCGCAGCACTGCTGTGACAGCTCACATGGTGTGCTGTGCCATGGGGGTGGTGCACATCTACTCAAGCATGTTTCAACCTCCCTAGGTGCTGGGAAGCCTGAGTTCAGACCTGTGTTGTTATCAGTTGATGATGCTTCCCTAGCTGGTTTCTTGAAAATCCCTGTCTCCAAAAGCAGCAGAGTGTGTTGAATAACAAACTCCTCCACATTCAGACTCTTCGGGTTTGGGAACCGAGTCAACATTCTTGGAGAATGATTTAGTGGCCAATAAACATCTGCAAAGTCTGTAAGACTGTCAGAAGCAGTAACATTGAAAGTAAAGATCGTATCAGTAGCAATTCCCTCGTCCTGAGCAGGCATTCAGTGCAAATATTTGTTCAGTCATCTTTGCTCTCGTTCCCGTTATCACAGACACTTTCACATGTTTTGCCAAAAGAGCAATTCCGTTTTCTTCCACAAAGCTGTTCACATCCAGGGCCTTTGCAACATTAAGTACTGCCCTACTACTGTTTCAGGACCTCCCACACATGCTCCTTTGGAGTGCAGGAGCCTCACGTGTCTTACGCAAAGACTCTGCTGTGAAGGGCTCTTACAACTGTCAATTAGTGAGCATCTGCAGTGCTCGTTGAGAACTGGAGTTCAGTCTGGCTGATGTATTGCACTGCACTGATTGCCATGATAGCCAGGATAGCCTTTGAGCTCTTGTAATTCTCCTGCAGAGTCACTGAAATTGCACTGCATTGGGATTCAAACCGTTTTAAATACAAGATGATGTTTGGAGTAGAAGGGAGGTGTTTCTGCTCCTTCAAAACCTCTTGGCAAACAGGTACAACCTCCTGAGTAATTCTGGGCTCACCACTCTTCTGCTCCCTGCTTTTGCCTGGTTTGCTGTGCTGCCTCTGACTGGCTCAGTGAATAGGAAAACTGAAAACAGCCTTTCTTGACATACCTCCCACTTTACTAGAATCTCAGAGGGCCTGTTCAGAAGGTGTCTGGGAATATTTAGGTTTGGAAAGAAATCCTGTAATGGAAATAATAACAGTACAAGTTGTGGTGAGCAGGAGCATGAAGACTGTGGGAGATTCTCAAGGGAAAGCTGAGGGAACAGAACTAAAATCTTGACTCAAAAGTAGTGCAATCAAATGCTAAAACCATTTGTGTGAAATTGGAGGTGGGAATAATCCAGAGGCAACCGTTCACCTTGCAGGTCACTCAGCAATGTTTCCTTCTGCTGGTCGTTCTCCATGTGGTCAGGGAGGTGTGTCACAACAGCTTTCTGTGCAGGTTCCTGCAGCTCCTCAGGGTGCTGAATGAAAGGGTTCCCATCACATTTCTAGCTAGAGGAGGAATGGGTTGTTTGACCTATGTAAGCTAGCCAGGATTGAAAGTAGGCTCAAAAACCAGCTTACATTCTCACTTTGTGCTGGTTGCCACTTCCCTACTGCCAAAGCACTGAGGTGAAAGCAGCTGAGCATCTCCAAGGACAGGATGACTAATTTTGTGATGTACTGTTCAGTTTCATCTGGCCCACTGCAAGCTTGCATAAAGTTGTTTTCAGAAGACATCCATAGGATTTCACAAACGGGGAGCTGAGCACCAAAAAAAGACCTTCTGGATGCTTGTGGTTTCATGGCTCTTAATATATTCAAAGCACAGCCCTTGTTGGCCTTGCTTGCTCCTGTGAGTGCTCAGCAGTGCTGAAGATGAGAGCCCAGGCTCTTGAGCTGGAGCTCAGAGAGTGAGGAGTGCAGCAGGACACCTGTGAAAAGGTCGGTTAGAACAGGTTGTAGAGCCCCACACAAACCTGTAGTACTGCAGAGAGATTGCCAATCACCCTGATGATTTACTTGGCATTGTTAAATCCATCTGACTGTCTCTTATCTTTGTGTGTTCCCCTCCTGCAACAGCCTCAGAGCTGCTGCGCTGTGATGCTGAAGTTGCTTGGGGAAGGATCTCACCTACCGCTCTGGGCTTGGCCCTGGAGCGGGTCCACCCTGTGCCTTCAAGGAGCTGCTGGGCAAAGAAAATGCCATGTGTGGTTGTGCTGCAGCATCTCACAGCCTGCGTAGAGAAAGGGCAGGCTGCTTAGGCATTCCCAGTTGTATGCGTGCTCACCATCAAGGCAGATACAAATACATCTAGATATGCATAAATACCTATAACTCACTTTAACAGTTCACATGTAATCCCTTGGTTTGTAGGGTCTGTCATGCAACAGTTGTCTGGGGTTACTGTGAGTCATTTTTGTAGCCCACAGCCTTTTTTTATGGCAGTTGTGCTCCTGCACTCCCTTACAAGCTGCTTCAATTTTGGTGCTTGCGATCCCACAGAGGTACCTGGGGTTCTGTATTCAGACGTAGGTGCTGAACGCATCCCAGGGCTCCAAGCAGCGGATGGCAGTAGCTGTGTTTAAAACATCCTATTTGTCAGTCTCTCCTGTATCTTGCAGGCAAGTGAAAGAAACTCTGAATATCCTCTCCCTGATGGACTTACTCATGCCGCTGGCTAAACACACCCTGGAAATCAGTTCTGGCATTCACTTAGAAGTTCCTCCGCTTGCCTGAAAATACACCACCTTGTAATTTAAATTGCCTTTGTTGAGCACATGTCCTGTCTGAGCCCAGCTGGCTCCCCGGGGCAGCAGAGGAGCTGGCTGCAGCGAGCGGGGCCGCAGGAGCTGGGGCGGGGGGCAGGTTTCTCTGGATGCCGCAGGAGCCTGCTGAAAATATCCTGTGTGCACACATTCATATCATAGCCTCGCACCGCACGGGGACCCGCAGCCAACCGGCATAACAGAACCAGAGTTTTACTGCTGCAGTGTCAGCCTGGATTTGAAATACGGCTTCGAAACCCTCCCTTTCACCCTGCCTTTTTAATGAAAAACAATTGGGCTGGAGTGTAATGGTGCTTACCCTGGCTGCGTTTGACTTCAGCTTTTTACTTTTAAAGCTTTATTTTAGGCTTTAAGAGCTCCCATTTAAAGTTTTTTAGATCCAGAGGGAAAGCCTAAACGTGCCTGCCTGCACAACAGCGAGATTCCTGGGTGGGAAAAAGATCGTTTTTATGTTAAAAACCAAAACAGTGGTGTGCTTTCTTCTTTCTCTTCTTTTTCCTAACGAACCTTCGTTTCCCATTTTCTCATTTCCTTTTTTATTTTTTACCTCTCCAATGTCCTTTCCTTTATTTCTTTTTCTTTCTTCTTCTTTTCCTTTCTCCTCTTTACTTTGTCACCCTCCCCCCTTCCCCGCTGCCCGACTTGGTTTTCACTGTTAACCCGTAACGGGCTAACAATTTCATCCTTCCAGTCACCACTTACAGTAAATTCCTTTCTGAATAACACCCCAATAAAACCCAAAACCTAGATCAGATATTTGTTTATCTGTTATGAAATGGATCCATTATAAAACTGTGTGCAGTTCTGGAGCCCCCAACACAAGAAGGACATGGAACTGCTGGAGCCAGTCCAGAGGAGGCCACAAAGATGCTCAGAGGGCTGCAGCAAGCTCTGCTATGAGGACAGGCTGCAAGAGTTGGGGCTCTTCAGCCTGGAGAAGAGAAGGCTTCGAGGATACCTTGGAGTGGCCTTCCAGTATCTGAAGGGGACCTACAGGAAGGCTGGGGAGGGACTACTGACAAGGTCTTGTAATGACAGGACAAGAAGTAATTGGTTATAACTGGCAGAGGGTAGATTCAAACTAGCTGTTAGGAAAGGGTTCTTTGCAGTGAGGGTGGTGAGACACTGGCACAGGTTGCCCAGGAAGGTTGTGGATGCTCCCTCCTTGGAAGTGTTCAAGGCCAGGTTGGATGAGGCCTCGAGTGACCTGTTCTAGTAGGAGGTGTCCCTGCCTATGGCAGGGGGTTGGAACTGGATGATCTCTGAGTTCCCTTCCAACCTAAACCATTCTATAATTCTAGGAAATGCATGTGGGAGACTACCACCAAGGAACCTGACAACATTACACTGTTAGTTACATGCCAAGTCAGTGAGGAGAGATTTGATTTCAGTCAGCTTTGCAGCAAACTTGCAAAGAAAACAGTACCATACAAGTGTCAGTTCGTTAACAGCTCAGCTCCAGCGCTGCGCAGCCCTGACTCCCCTTACAGACTCCGCTAAAGCCTGGCTAAGTAAACAGGTCTCACGCAGTGCCCTGCATCTCACCGAGGAGAACACACTGTCACTGGTCATGGGAAATGTAGAGCCAGCCACGACAGCCCAAACAATGAGGTGATTTACACTGGGTTTGTATCTATAGTTTTCTAGCTCATAAATTCTTCGGTGCAGGTGCGTAGCCCAGGACTCGAAGCCCATTTGCACCATGCCTACTATTATGTGGGGCTTTCAGTGCACTCATTAATGCAAACATTAATGTAGACTTGCAAACTGAATCCTCTTTCATGGTTTATAAAACACACCTATCCCAGTCTCTGTGGGCATGTACTCTCCTTTTATGAATATTACATGCATTAAAATGTAACTAGGTGCATGCTCCCCCTTCAGCAGGCTCCAGGGGAGAAAAAAAGTTCCCGGGTATTCAGGACAAAACCTCAGTTCCTCACAGTTAAAGCTGACATCTGCTATTTTTGGTGCAAGAAGCAAATTTCAGAGGAAGATTTCCCTGAAAAGGCTTGGTCTGAGGTGTGATGGCAAAGCAGCATTTGTAGCATTGGCAAGACCAAACCTATGGGTCTTGACAGAAGAGGTCAGATCGAGTGCAAGGCTGTTCCTGGAAAAAAAAACCTTGGGAGAATTGGGGGAGATAGTCACTGTAGGTGTTACTGTGTGAATCTAAGTTGTCATTTTACAGCCTGGTCATCTGAAAGGATGTAACATCTGAGGAGAGGTCAGTCGTTACAGTCGGTGTTGCTGTGAAGCCAGAGGAGTGAGGTAACAGGGTAGTGGGGCTAACTTTATTACAATGTACTTCATTACCTCCTGGAAGAAAGGGAGAGCAGTCAGAAATGAAAGGCTTGCTGAAAAGGCGTTTTCTCTAGAGTCTGGGCCCAGATCTCGTTCCTGCATGTTTCTGACAGCTTTCCTCCTCCCACCCAGCAGAAGGACACAGTAATAAATCTCTGTCAGTAGAAATCCAGTACCCCCATGAGCTCAGACCAGCTGTGATTGTTGCCATGCACACTCCCAGGTCACACTGCCTGACTGTGTCTGCAGGCACAGGTCATCTGAAACTCCAGTGGGCACTTCTGTTCCTCCAGACTGCACAAGCACTGCCAGTCCCAACTGGACAGTTTCACATCAGCCCACCCAATCCAGGACCTGCTCCGGCCAGGAGTGGCTTCACGAGGGGCAGCACTGAGCAGATCGCACACGGAGTTAGCCCTGGGTCTGCAGAAGGTCAGCCACCAGTTTGGGGAACATTTCTGTAGGAGACTCTGTGGTTTGGATCCTCTTCCAGCATGAGCTTTCCTGTCTCTTTCCCCATAATTTGTCCTTAAGAGGTCTGATATCCCTGAGGAAACCTGAGAGAAGGGTGCAAAAGGAAAAGGGGTTTAAGAGTCTCTCTGCTGGATTAGATTAATCCTGCCTGTGTGTAGAAAGCCTTTGGTAGCACAGTCTCTGGCTGAGCTGTATACCTGTTTGGAAACCACTTGTTCACATCAGACTCCAAATGGGAGCCCTGCAAGTGTGAGCAGGGGAAGGCCACCTCCTGCTTCCTCCAAGGCAGGCTGGAGGAGCTGCGGGTTGCTGTGCTGGGGTTTTTCAAAGGATGCTGCAGTCTCGGTGCCAAGATTAAATGGCATTTCTTACAAGAGGAAAGGGCCTGGCCTGCTGCTTTGAGCTACAGTTTCCCCTCCCTTGCACTGCTGAGCAGCCTGGGCTAAGCTACCTTTCCTCCCCAGGTGTGAGTGAACGGTAGTGATTGATGGTTTACTTTGGGATCCTTTGCGAGGAAAAGGAGCTGTGGCGATGGAGAAAAGTACAGGAATATTAACTCCAGTGAACCCAGTTTTGTTCTTGGAGAACCAGAGATCTGAAAGTCATATGTGCCCTGAAATTGTGGTTTGGAAAAAAAACACAGGAGTGAAGGGATGTGTGTGTGTGTGTGACCTACAGAAATACCTCGTCTCACCGCTAATTTACGCACACATGTAAACTTCATTTTTCATTCAGCTGCCCCAATTTATTTCCTGTTCCTCCCTCCTTTTCCTCTTCTTGCTTGTTTTGAAAATGCTGGTCAACACATGTTGAACCAGAGACTCCAAAACCAACAAAAGAAAGTTCAGGAGAGGCAGTAAGAGAAACAGCTGAATTGCATTGCCAGTTTTAAAATGAAGATAAGTTATACAGGACCTTTTGTTGAACCAACAAATATTTCATAGTATTCACCAGTTGGGGCCAGCAGTTCTCTTTTCCCCTGTGTTTTGAGCTAGAATAGAAGGGGCATAATTAGTCAGGAGTCTGTACATGTTTAAGTAGCTCTGAGAAATATGACGGTGATGTGAGACTGACCTACTGTGTCTTGACTTCCATGTCCATTTTTTCCCCACTACATCATGTTCCATACCCTTTCCTCTCTGTCACTCCCTCATTCACACGTTCTTTCCCCTGCTGGTTTCAAGCCATCTTTGCTCTGTCAGTGTTAGCTGATAACACAGAGCAGAGATTTAAAGCCAGTTGTTGTGGTTCAGCTTGAGCTGTCTGCAACACCAAGCGGGGGAGTGACTTGGATGCTTCTTGGTCCTACAGAAGTGGTCAGTCTTTCCTTGACTGTTCCCAGCAGGGCCTTGAGATGAGATCAGTTCATCACCACACACTTGATATTCTTAGATCAGAATTCTTGGATCCAAAGAGTAAAGTGTAGCTCTAATTAACATCACTTAGCACACTCCTGGAGTCATTCAAGTATATAAAAGTTATTAGTCTGGACTCTGCACATGATAAGAGTCTGAACTGTTCTGAAATACTTGAGTGTGCTGCAAGCCCCACGTAGCCAGAGGGCCTCTGTAGGTTGTGAATTGCAGTAGGCAAATGTGCTATGGAATTTATGCCCTGACTTTCTTCTCTAGTACTGAAAGCTCTAGGATGTAAGAGGACACTATGGATGTACTTAGATGTTGTTCTTGTGAATTATTGCTGTGTTATTTTGACAACAGCCAGGTGTAATGGAAGCGTCCTGGGGGTAAGAGATGCTATTGTCCAGTCGCAGTTTGCCCTCAAGGACCCTGGGATTTATTTGCTTTGGGTGAGCCTTCCTGATAGCAGAACAGAAGAAAACAATTTGAATATAGGAGAAATCCTGGGAAATTTGAAGTAGTCAAAAGTATTGCCTAGGTATGTTGTCTTTGGACTTCTGAGACTCATTTCCATCTCTGCTCAAATGGCACTGCAAGCTACCTTGCAAGAGAGCTGTCAGGATCAACCAGTGAATATTTATGAAGAAATGTCTTGGTGAAAAAAGAAGTATAATATATGCTACATATATTATTAATAATTAGGTGAGTCCTGAAAAATACCATACTGTATCACAAAGCTGGTATTGTCTAGTGACTACACTCTTGGCACTGCCTGCTGCAGTAAACTGTATACTGAAAACTGCTAGTGGAAAGGTATACAGGATTCCATTGGAATGTGATTTATGGTGACTTCCTATTATAAACAAGAGGGAACAAATATCCTGCCTTGCTGGCTTCTTTGGGTGGATGGTGAGAGCAGAATGAGACATTCCTGGCCAGGCAAAAGCTGATTCTTTGGATGCTTTTGCCTGGGAGCAGAGTGAAGCACCAAAAAATGAGGTATAAATGACAATGACTGATTTTAAATAGAGTTTCCATTTTCATAGTGCTTTAAAGTTTCCTGGTTTGATTTCCAAACCTGTAACAAAATGACTTTTGTGATGTTTAATATTAAGAAAACTTAGAGTCACAGCATCATAGAATCAATCAGGTTGGAAGAGACCTCCAAGATCAGCCAGTCCAACCTAGCACCCAGCTCTAGCCAATCAACCAGACCATGGCACTAAGTGCCTCATCCAGGCTTTTCTTCAACACCTCCAGGAACAGTGACTCCACCATCCCCCTGGGCAGCCCATTCCAATGCCAATCACTCTCTCTGACAACAACTTCCTCCTAACATCCAGCCTAGGCCTCCCCTGGCACAGCTTGAGACTGTGTCCCCTTCTTCTGTTGCTGGTTGCCTGTCAGAAGAGACCAACCCCCACCTGGCTACAACCTCCATTCGGGTAGTTGTAGACAGCAATGAGGTCACCCCTGAGCCTCCTCTTCTCCAGGTTAAATATCTCCATCTCCCTCAGCCTCTCCTCATAGGGTTTGTGTTCCAGGCCCCTCACCAGCCTTGTTGCCTTTCTCTGGACATGTTCCAGCACCTCAACATCTCTCTTGAATTGAGGAGCCCAGAACTGGACACAGTACTCAAGGTGTGGCCTTAGCAGTGCTGAGTCCAGGGGAAGAATAACCTCCCTTATTCAAGGGTCTCAATATATGCTGAAAGCCTTTCAGGATTCTTTCACAAGAAACACACTGCTTTCTGAGACAGAACAAACCAACTTCAGCAGCAGCTTTTTTAGGGGTTTCAACTAACCAATATGGTATTAAAGCACAACTGTAGTTTGTTTAGGAAAGTTACTCATGCTGACCAGTGGTGTGCGGTTGGTAAGTTTCATGCACCCTGTCAAATAACTCTTGGAACATAATAACAGATCAGCATTGGCTTTCTCTGGAGTCACTTGGCACATTGATGTGAGCTCGATGAGTCTGTAGGGTTGCAATCTGTTTGGCAGCCTATCTTGATCTGAGTAGTGAGAAGATCACATTTTTTCAGGAGACCAGAGGTGGGTGAATACTAAGGTGTGTTAGGTTAAAGTTAACCACAGCACATGGAAAGGGCAGCTATGGTGCACCTAGTAGCTTATATGAAGTGCTACTTCTCATGTACTAAGAAAAGGCTCATGAGTGAAGTGCAAGGTCTGCCCATCAGCACTGCTTCTTCTGGAGCAAGTCCTTGGCTGAGGCTACCTGGTGAGGTGCAGGATGCTGCTTTATTTTTCCATTCCTTCCATCACCATTTCTAATGATGTTACCCAGTCCCAGTGCCTTTCCCTTACTGCCTCAGAGACAAAATCTGGGAATGTGATGTGTGCTATCGAGAAACCAAACACTTGCCATGCTGAGAATGCTGTTCTTTGATTATATTCCTTAAACAGTCTCACCAGAATGTTGCTTTTACACTGAGTTACGCTTTGCAGTTCTTACACAGATACATCAAATAGCAAAAGCTTTAATTAGTACACAGGGGTAGAGCAGGTAGGTTGCAAAAGATAAAGTAAACTGATGGGTAAGATTCACCTCTTTTCTTACTATTTAATAAGATTTTGTTATCTGTTCCCTTTCTTGTCATTGGTGAGCCACACAGAGCCAGACTGTTTCTTCCAGGCTGAGCTAAGCTATTAAGGCTGTAGTTATATCAGTAGTTTAAGGTCTGAAGGAGAGATGTGGACCTGCCCTTATCCTTATATCTCTGTGGGTGGTAATGCTGCCCAAAGGGGAATAGTGGGAGATGTCCATAGCACAGGGCTTCATAGTCTGATTTTTCAGCAGCATTAGAGCTGCTGGACTGCAGTGTTGGATAGGTGGGCTGAAACTGCTTCTTGAAGGACGTTTGTGGATGGAGTCTGGACAACTGGCATGACTACAAGATGCATGGCTTAGTAGGAGCATTGCAAGTGAGGTGAACCCTGCTCTTTCTTTTGAGTTGGCTCAAGTTGGTTTGACCAGCAAGATGTCAAAGAGAGCATGGGGAATGGTCTTTTATCTCTCTCAATATGGTTATCCCCATCCAAAAGGTGATGGTAATACTTCCTTCCTTCACTAAGGGCTGCTCAGACAGATGTGCATTGCTTGGATGCTGTGGTAGTGCAAGCTGGGATAGGCTGTCAGAGGTTTGGTAGAGCAGAAAGGATTTTTGGCAAGGAGAAGGGGTTCTGTGCTTTGAAAATGATGGATTTCCAGGCTTCATTATTCTGACCTGCTTTTCCAGCAGTTATCAGCAAGAGCTTTGCAGATGATCAATGATGGTTTTATCCTAACTGGGTTTTGAGTTTCTGTGACCCAGATTATTTGTTTGAAAACACATAAAATCTGAATGGAATCTTTAAAAAAAGACTTGTAATTCAGGAAAGGTTTTCAGCAAAGTTAGAGAAGAGGTAGCTTTTTTTGCTCCTGGGTTTTATTTTTGAGCTCTGCTGCTACTTTTACATACCATGGGCAAGCTGCTTTCTTTTAGAGCTGGCTAAACACCAGTTCAAAATATTTGCAAATACTCCTTCAAATAAATGCTGGAAATGGAATTTGTGTCACCATTCACACCTACTTTCCTCAGAAGTTTGTACAAGCAATTTTTTTGTTCTTAGGAAATATTTTCCAACAGCAAAAGAAACTGACAGATGCTTGAGAGAGGTGTATTTATATCCAGGTTTGCTCTGGCAACAACGTCCTCTGTTACTTGCCATTGCCAGTTCTATACCTACTGATCTATTCAGGCCTAAACCTCTTCTTTAAAATCATCTCTGTTTAAGAAACAATAATAAATACAGAGGGCTGAAAAATTATTTGTAGCCAGGTACTGCATGAAGGAGACTTTTGGTGTCATTCAGTACCTCTGTCTGGCTCGAATGTTTCTTTATTCCTTCATTCCCTCTCCTCGGCATATGTTGAACTTCCCTTGTCTTGAATCCCATTCGAGCACTGATCTAGGAGAGCTTGAGATGTAAAGCTTGGTAGCTGAAGATGAGCCAGCAGTGTGCCCAGGTGGTCAGGAAAGCCAGTGGCAACCTGGCCTGGATCAGGAGCAATGTGGCCAGCAGGACAAGGGAGGTTATTCTGTCCCTGTACTCAGCACTGCTCAGGCCACACCTTGAGTGCTGTGTCCAGTTCTGGGCTCCTCAATTCAAGAGAGATGTTGCAGTACTGGAAGGTGTCCACAGGAGGGCGACAAAGCTGGTGAGGGGCCTGGAGCAGAGCCCTGTGAGGAGAGGCTGAGGGAGCTGGGGGTGTGCAGCCTGCAGCCGAGGAGGCTCAGGGCAGACCTCATTGCTGTCTGCAGCTCCCTGAAGGGAGGCTGTTACCAGGTGGGGTTGGTCTCTTCTGCCAGGCAACCACCAATGGAACAAAGGGACAGAGTCTTAAGTTGTGCCAGGGGAGGTCTAGGCTGGATGTTAGGAGGAAGTTGTTGGCAGAGAGAGTGATTGGCATTGGAATGGGCTGCCCAGGGAGGTGGTGGAGTCACTGTCCCTGCAGGTGTTGAAGAAAAGACTGGATGAGGCACTTAGTGCTATGGTTTAGTTGACTGGACAGGACTAGGTGCTAGGTTGGGATGGATTATCTTGGAGGTCTCTTCCAAACTGGTTGATGCTATGATTCTGCTAAATCAAACAGCTTGGTAAACATCTGCCCTCTGAAATCACAGCTGGTCTCCATGCATTTCTTTGGGGATGGTCACCTCCAGGTGGTGGGGAACATGGCTGGGCTGAGACATTCAATGTGGGCTGGCTATGAGAAAATGGATTGCTGGCAGGTGATGGGCAAAGTCCTATGTAAGTGGAGAGCTCCCAGTGTGCTTTGAGACTTCTTCCCCTGGAAGCTCTGTTTCAAGAAAATGCCAACTTTTAATTAATAATTTGGTGGCAGTGGAGCAGTGAGATGGATTTTCAGTTGCACCTCATAAAGAGGTGCATTACTTCACAAGCTTTATGCAGTGCTTAGGGACTTTTTGGGTGGTGTAGCTGCTAGTGCTTGTGCTGTTGCTGTTTGCTTTGTTTGAGTGGTTCTCTGCGGCTGTTGCAGTTAGCCATCAGCTTCTCCCTCCTCTAGAATGTGTTTCTACATCTAAAGCTTACACATCTCTGCCTGGTAAATATTTCTGGCATCTCTGCAATGCAAGGACTTCATGAATGAACAAATGTGACTCTTGATGGGAAGGTGTAACTCGTGCCTGTGATGCAGTTTCATTTTTGAAGGCTGTTAACCAGGTGTGCTTGTTCCTTGTATACTTCTCATTCTGCTTCTGTGGCTGCGCCCCAGGCGCGCGTCCGAAACCACACACGTCAGGCGTGCAAGGGCAGGGGGCCTATTTTTAGTGCACACAAGAAAGCTTCCACTGAAACCTGAGTTTTAGTTTTAGGTTCTGCAATTCCTTATGTTCTTGGCATTTATGTTTTGAAAAGTTAGCTGTATCACCCTGCAAAATGTAGGGAAACCTCCAAGGCCAGCATTCTTCTCGCTATCGCCAGGATAACCTGTTCAGGGGAATAGGCTGCTGTGGGATGAACTGGGCAGGGTTCAGCACCAGTTTTACCAGTGCAGTTCTGGTGATGCTCAGTGAGGTACTCCCTTACCAAGGCCTGTTTCTATAAGATGATGTCTTGGGGATATCACAGCACTTTTTCTTGACACATGCCCTGCTCCAAGCTCAGTGTAGATTTTGCCTGGCAGACTCTTGCCTGGAGCTCTGCCCCCTTTATAAGTGTTGAAAACAAAGATTTGATTTGGAAATCTGGTATCAGGTTTGGAATTAATATCAGGTTATTTTCCCACATGCCTATTCCATGAACTTGCTTGTTTTAAAAACTCTTAATAAAAGTTCTTTTTGTTTTGTTTTCTGTTTTCAGAAACTCTGGAGAATGGACCAAATAAGTGTGAAAGGTGAGTAAAGGACTTGATAGTTCTGCAAAAATTATTACTACTATTACAGTTTTCCTGATGTCATGTAACTAATGTAAGCTGTATGTGTAAATATTTATTATTGCTTGAATCTAGTGCAGCTAACAGAAAAGGAACCAGCAAAGATGAAACGTACTGGAAGGAGATCAACGCAGCTATGGCCCTAACGAACCTTGCCCAGGGGAAAGATAAACTGCAGGGAACTACCAGCTGCATCATTCAGAAATCATCACATATATCAGAAGTAAAGACTGTCAAAGTGCCATTAGTTCAGCAGTTTTAAGAGATTGGGTCCTATTTCTTTTTCCTGCCCAACGGACATTTTCCTCACCGGGATCGGTTGTCAACAAAATCAGATTCACAGATACGAGGCAAATAGGCTCCCTTTTGGTCAGTTCAAAAACAAACCCAAACGAAACGTTCCTTCTGACTCAGACATTTTCATTGTACTAAATGAAATGTTGAATTGCTTCTATAAAAGGCATGTAAATTATAAAAGAAACCCTGTTTTTATCAGAACATTAACTTATTTTATGTTAATCAAAGCGCGCATAAGATGTTTGCATTGCTATTACAGTAAGTGCCTTGCTTTCGAGAAATAAGCTATAACGTGGGCATAGTACAGCAGTATTATGCCTCAAAATGACAATGCCATAATGCTTAAACTTTGTATGTTATTCCAAGTGGGCTTAAGCAGCCTAGGGCTGAACACATTACTGCTGGAGGCCCTGGAGAGGTTGTGCTTGTTTGACTTGTACAAATCGACGAGTCTTAATGAAATTGTTACATCATTTTCTCTCTCTCTCTCTCTCTCTCTCTTTTTCTTTTAATCAGCAGTGTTATAAAAATTGTACAGTATGTTTGGGGCTTTGTTTTGTTTTGTTTTGTCCAAGTGACAATGGGGTTGTTATGCATGTTTCTTACCTGTATATGCAGTATATTAAAATACCAAAATCATTCCTTTGAAAAGTGCAATACTCAAGACCACAAAAATTGAGGAAACAATTCATCGTTCACATTGTGTTGAACTAATACTCCCAGCCACCTTGCTCGTTCAAGATTTCTAGTTGAGAAGGTTTTAGCTGTAAATTCAGGTTGAATTTCCACAGTTTAAAAGCTTTGCTAGTGACTTCCTGAAGTTTTGGTAGAAGTGAAGTTGGTTTCTTCTGGTACAAAACTAAACCTGCAGCACCATTTGTTGTTTGCAGCGGAGCTCCGAAAAGTTTCCACGGTGGAACTTAGTACTGTAATGTGGTTTAAACAGTTCTATCTCATAGGTACTGCAGAAGTGAGGACAGTTGATTGACAGTTCACATTTCAGTTGAGGAAAAGCTCTAAGATAAGCTATCAAAGGCCAAACTAGAAACACAAATGTGAAATGAACCATTGAAAATCTCAGCATTTAAAGATGGGAGGACTTTGAGGAGAGACTAAGCTATGTATTAAATGTCACGTCTCTAAACTTGACTGCTGGTGAGTGTAACAAATAGCATAAAACCAGGTTTATTTTGAAGTTTTCTTGGGAGTTGTACAAGTGATTCTTAAGTCATATAACAATAGTCTAATGAGGTTTACAGTGCTTGAATAAACAGTGGCAAAAGCAAACCCAATTTACACAGAATCAGTTACAGAGAACTGGAAAAGCAATGATTGTTGCTAGGAATTGGATGGGTTTTTTTCCTGTGGGTATCCTGTCAGGGTTTTTTCCTACTTATTCCTTTCCTTGCTTCTCTTTTTTGGTGAGCCATCAATGAACAAGACAAGACTTCAGTCCTGCTCTGGCTGAGTTTAAAGGCAGAACTCCCACTTCAGTGGAAGCAGGACTAACGGTGAAACTAACACGCAAGTAGAGGCTGTTCCAGTTGCACTAAAATAATCAAGACCCATTGCAGACATCAGCCTTGGTGTGACTTCTTAGGAAACTTCTCAATGTAACATAACATGTTGTTGAGTTTATTTAGTGTACAATGAAAATGATTTGATATGAAAATATTTTGTACATATATATTTTTACTTTGTTTTCTAAATTGCTGATTACATTGACTTAAAAGTGCCAAGCAAGAAATGTATGTCATGACTGTATGAACAGTTGAAGTATACCTTTTACTGACTTGCATCATTCTATGTCTTAAGATTCCATGACATTCATTTTTGTTTTTGATACTTTACTGGATTTTGACATAATAATGTGAGTTTATAACTAATAGCAGAGAGTTAATACTTCACTTTTGTTCATACTATTATAAGTTATTCTGGTATTAAAATATTTTGTGACAATAAATTGATGGTTTGGACAGACTTTTCTGTTAGAAATATTCACAGTGGTTTTGGTCTGTATAAATGACAATAAAATGTAAAATAATAATAAAAAGACAAAAAGCTACTTCTGGGGACTTCTCTGAAGTAAAAGTGGAGAAGACAAACCATTGTATAAACAACCTGCTCCGGGTTCTTTTTCTTTCAGATGATCAAAGCACAAAGAATAATCTGTAAAACACATCAAGTGGGTTTTAAATTGAAGAAATACTTGGCATAAGTTCCTGGTATCATTTCCTTTAATTTATTTTTTTTTCCTACTGCTGCTTTAGAGGTTTCTGAAAACACAAATTCTAATGAATTATGTGTGTGTCTTTTAATAACAAAAAAAAAACCCCACAATCAGTGCTGAGCCAACAGCTAATGAAGACTCAATAATTATTTATATGATATTGGGGAAAAACAAACACTATTACTATTGCTCTTCTTTGTTTCAACATATGTAACCATTTTAGTAAAATAAATAACTGCAAACAACACCTTGCTGGTTTGAATTAAAGACTCATTTGCCTGTCCTTAGTTATTTGCATTTCTGGGTTTCCCGTTACAGCCAGTACTGGGATACAGCCATGTAGTAGGCAGAGATGACAGGAATGGTAGCCTGTGGATGAATGCACCTTGTGCTGCACAGTGAAGCAGTTTGGCACATCCCTGGTGAAAGTGGCTGATCAGTAAGTTTAGGCTAATGACTGCTAATGACAACGTGGCATGATGTGCATAAATCCTCCCCACTGGTAGTGCAGAGGCAAGCCATAGCTCAGCATCCTTCTGAGTCACTGGAGAAGGTCTGTGAGCTGGGAAAGACTTGAGTTGTTTATGGGCTACACTTGGCTACAGTACCATGTGTGGATCATAGAATCATAGAATCGACCAGGTTGAAGAGACCTCCAAGCTCAGCCAGTCCAATCTAGCACCCAGCCCTATGGCACTAAGTGCCTCATGCAGTCTTTCTTTGAACACCTCCAGGGATGGTGACTCCACCACCTCCCTGGGCAGCTCATTCCAATGCCAATCACTCTCTCTGGCAGCCACTTCCTCCTAACATACAGCCCATACTGCCCCTGGCACAACTTGAGACTGTCCCCCCTTGTTCTGTTGCTGGTTGCCTGGCAGAAGAGACCAGAGGATATGCTCTGGCTGTGGAGGTGTGGTGGAGAAAGAGATTCAGTCAGCCCATCTAGACTCACAGAATGTCAGAGGCTGGAAGGGACCTCCAAAGCTCATCCAGTCCAACCCCCTGCCAGAGCAGATCACGAAGACCAGATCACACAGGAATGCATCCAGGGAGGTTTTGAGTATCTCCACAGAGGGACACTCCACACCCCCCTTGGGCAGCCTGTTCCAGTGGTCTGTCACCCTCACAGTGAAAGAATTCCTCCTCACATTTAAATGACACTTCCTATGCCTCAGCTTCCACTCATTGCCCCTTGTCCCATCAGACATTCAGGGCTCATAGTAATCAGAGCCCAGTGCATCTGGCCCCCTAACTTGTACCTCAGCAAAGTTCCTTCAGCTGCATGGGAGGAACTAACTAATGTTTTAGTGAGCAGTTGGCAGTTTCAGGTTTTATGCTCTCCTCTGTGGTGTGTGTATACCCCTGTAGCACCTGTGGCCACCCAAGTCCGTGGAGATCAGGTTGTTCAGTCAATATGCAGGGTTCTGAAGGAGTAAGTACAGCCTGACGGTTGCTGTGGGGGATGCGTAAGAAACACCTGCACCCTGAGGCTGGTGAGCTCAGTGCCTACACTGTATCCAAGCCTGACATGAGAAAACTAACTTGTTCTGCTCCCACACGGTCTGTCACATCACTGGACAGAGCCAAACACTCACAACTGCTTGTAAACTCCTGAGAGTAAGGGGAGCTCCATTTTTGCCAGCTCAGTAGTTAGAATTTCGCCCTGGAATCAGAACTGCAGCCTCCCAGCATCACACACCAGCTACAGTCACTGAGCCACCGCCAGTTCTCTGGTCATGGCCTCCTTCTCAGAAGGCAGCCTGATGTATGACTATGTATGGCAGGTGAAACTGTAGCACCAGGGGGGCAGAGAGCAAGTCCCAGCATGACACATGGGCCCTTCTGAGGACACTTAATAGTCTGATGGCTTACGTTTTGACTTGGAGTTTGGCAAGGGATAGCAGCTAGACTGGGATGCCCACATGCAAGTGCATGAACCACTGCACCATGGGTTAGAAGAAGAGGAAGGCAGCTGCATAGTACCTCTGTACTGTACAAGGGAGGCTAGGGCAAGAGCTGTAGGGCCTTAAAGCTGTTCCTTCATTTGTCACCTCACTCAGTAACTTCTTCATGATGTGCCCTGGCTTTGGCGAGCGATGGGGTTTGATCCACCTAAACTACCCATCAATGCCACCAGATGTGAGGTGCAGGAAGTGGCCTTGATTATAACATGAGCTTCCAGAAGGCATTGTGCTCTTAATGCCCAGAAAGTCCTTTGTGCTCCCTGCCATGTGCCCAGCAGTGTGAGTGTGGGAACCATTCTGCATTAGTCAAAAGGAGACCTACAACAGGAAAGGGGAGGGCTTGTGGCAGTCCTGGGGATGCTCTGGAGTACCAGAAACTGCCTTCTCTCCTTGCTTTGCCACAGTGACTGAATACTGGTGTGAGCAATCACTCAGGGCCATTGAGTGCTATCAAGCAGCACGCCAGTGGGCTACACCACAGCCTGCCTGCCAAAGCACTGCCAACCAGAGAGGCTGCAGCCACTAAGCTCAGACCCTCCTTGAGGAATACTCCCAGAGGTTTTTCAGGCTCTGTGATGCCTCTGTTTCTTTTGTCTTGAGAAAGCCTTGGGGCCTTTTCCCCTGCATGGCTTCCAAAGCTGGAGGAGATGGGTGTGTCTCCTGGTGCATCCCCTGTGTGGAGTGGAAGATGAGAGTAAGCCTGACCAGTCATCCAACCTCCCAAAGCTGCAGCTAAGTAAATAAACTGAGCTCCACCAGGGCTCTGCAAGTCTTACTAATAATTTCTGCTTTCAGAACATCACTAAGGACCTCAGAGGAGCCCTGGCAGAGCTGGGATCCCAGCACTGCCAGCAGAGAAGAGCAGCTGCAGCAGCAATGCTTGTCACTGCTGTTTGGGCTGGGTCCTGCCTCAGCTGCCCACTTGCTCTGTGGCACAGAGCAAAGTGAAGCTAGCTTCCACCACCATTGACTTTCCGGTGCATGCCAGCATTTCTCGCTGTGAAATCTCACATGCTGCTATGAAGCTTTCACCTCCAGCTGTGTTTTCACTCAGTCCTTAGCGTGACTACACTTTCTGAAACCATGGCCTGTTCCTCTCAGTACAATGGAGCCCAGACCTGGCACAGCCAGAGGACACCAGACCCTCCATTACTCCACAAGCATCTCTCAAGTCCAATGGGCACCAATTCAATGGTCGCAGTGACAGCTTCAAGCACAACAGACCTCCATTTTAGTCCCATGTTACTGTGAACAATTTGTGAGCCTCTTGGAGAAGCAGAAAGAACCTCAATGGGATCCTGGCTCCTACCCTAACCAATTCAAGCACTTCTGAAGGTCCAAGGGCCGAGACATGTTTCCACAGCCAAGTACAGACAGTTGCCTGCCTGCTCTGAGCCAGCTGGATAGAGCATGGCCTAGTTCAGAAACTGGGTAACCAAGTTTGGCATCATGCCTGAGCTGCTACATCAAAGTCCTCAGCAGAGCGTGGACAGGACTTGGCACCGTGTGGCTCTATCTGTGCAGCTTTTGGACCATTGTTTGTTCTGTGCTTTCACTTGCCCACAGCAATGTCCTCACATTTCTCTGTGCTTTGGTGCAGCATTTCAAAGAACACAACAATCCTGCTCTGCATGACTGAGCTGTTGTGTGTAGAAGCACTTTGATAGCTGGGAGCTGCTTTGGTGAAATGCCTGCCTGGCCTAGCTAGCAAGAGCAGGAAAGTGAGATGGAACAGGATGCTAAGGGCTGAATGAGAGCGCTGCTAAGGGCTGAATGAGAGCACTGCTTTGACAAACTGCAAGGAATCGAGGCTGAAGGCGAGTTCATGTTGTATGAGCCAAGCTGCCAGCATCTGGGTGTGCTCAATATCCATCAGCAGCAGAGCTGAGACCCAAACCCGTGGCTTTCACAGTGCTGCGTGGCTGAGCCAGTGTTTAGTTTTGGGGCCCGTCTCGAAACTCCTCTTGTTTAACAAGACGGGTGGAGGTTGGCTACAATACAAGCACCTTGGGGGGAAAAAAGGAAAAAAGAGGAAAAGAAGAAAGAAAGAAGTGGAAAAGAGACATGAATGCCTAATGTAACAGAAAAAAATCCCTAACCTCCTTAATGTTGCTGTTATGTCAGCTTGGGCTATTGGCAGTGGAAGTGGTTACTGGCAGCGGAAGTCAGACCTGGCTCGAGGCTGATATAATTCAAGCACCTGACTTTTTAAAGGAGCTGAGATCTGGTTTCTTTAGGGATGGGCTTTCTTTCATTTGTGGTGTTGGTCCCTTCTTCAGATTTCCTTTACTTCCCCCTTAGCCTGTTTTGAACTTGATTCTCCTCCTATCTTCCTGCCTGCCTGCAAAGTCTCCTGTTACATGCAGACGGCGATGGGACCCTTCATGCCAAAGCTCATTTGTTCTGGGCTTGCAGTTTCTAGGGCCATAGTCAAGAAGAATGTATGACTCAACAGGCTGATGTTCAGCAACAAAGTCTGGTATCTGCCTTCTCCCAGCCTAGGGCCACTGAACATGTGAAGTATCAGGAGTGTGCAACAGAGGCTCTTCAACCAACAAGCTCCACCATCTATCACTTCACTCCTAACTACTACTGCTTTTGGCTATCTTAACTCCCCAAAGGACTGTCAATTTAACCATAACTACCTCAGAACTGCCAAGTCTCATTTTATGAGCTGCTGTTGAGAGTTTAGCTATTTAAGGCTGATTTTAAACAATTTTTATTGGTACTTTGTGGCATGTGCCTGATTTACAGTGCTGTAAATAACCACAAATTAGGGACATTTCTTTCTTTACGGTAAAGGCACATTATCTTGAGCACAAGAAAGATAGTTTGTTGGTGAAGAACTGGAGTGCTGGCCCTTTCCTCATGCAGGCTTCCTATGTGAGTCCCAGCAAGCCTCATCCCAAGTTTGGTCCATGCAAAGGAGCTTGCCATCTTCCCTGGGAATACTCTAAGCACCAGGGAATGTGGGACGAGGATCTTATCTAAAAGATGTCCCTCATTGCTCACCCTGCTGCTGGGAGGCTCTAAAGGTAGGAGAGAGCAGTGTTGTGCTGTCAGTGGCACACTGGTTCTGAGGCACTGAAGGAACTGTAAGGATCTGGCATTAAGCAGGATTTAAAATTGCACCTCAGGTACATAGAATCAACCAGGTTGGAAGAGACCTCCAAGCTCAGCCAGTCCAACCTAGCACCCAGCCCTAGCCAGGCAACCAGACCATGGCACTAAGTGCCTCAGCGAGGCTTTGAATACCACCAGGGACAGAGACTCCACCACCTCCCTGGGCAGCCCATTCCAATGCCAATCACTCTCTCTGCCAACAACTTCCTCCTAACATCCTCTAGGGCACAACTTGAGACTGTGTCCCCTTGTCCTATTGCTGGTTGCCTGGCAGAAGAGACCAATCCCACCTGGTTACAGCCTCCCTTCAGGTAGTTGTAGACAGCAATGAGCTCTGCCCTGAGCCTCCTCTGCTGCAGGCTGCACACCCCCAGCTCCCTCAGCCTCTCCTCACAGGGCTGTGCTCCAGGCCCCTCACAGCTTTGTCGCCCTTCTCTGGACACATTCCAGTACCTCAACATCTCTCTTGAATTGAGGAGCCCAGAACTGGACACAGCACTCAGGGGGTGGCCTGAGCAGTGCTGAGTACAGGGGCAGAATAACCTCCTTTGTCCTACTGGCCACACTGTTCCCGATCCAGGCCAGGATGCCACTGGCTTTCCTGACCACCTGGGCACACTGCTGGCTCATGTTCAGCTACTCTCTACCAGTACCCTCAGGTCCCTTTCTTCCTGGCTGCTCTCAGCCACTCTGTCCCCAGCCTGTAGCACTGCTTGGGGTTGCTGTGGCCAAGGGTAGAACCCTGCACTTGGCCTTGTTCAATCTCATCTCATTGGCCTCTGCCCACCCATCCAGCCTGGCAAGGTCCCTCTGCAGGGCTCTCCTACCCTCCAACAGATCAACACCTGCTCCTAGCTTGGTGTCATCTGCAAACTTGAACTGAGGAGCCCAGAATTGGGCACAGTTCTCAAGGTCTACTCTATAACTTAAATTCATGGCTAAATGGTTTGGGCAGCAGCTACAATGTGAGTCTAACTATGAGGATCTTGAGAAATGGCCATGGAATGCACATGGCTGGATTTTAAACCATTCCAAGCACTCAGTGGCAGCCAGTGCAGTTGTGAGAGGTGGTCAGCAGCCTGTCAGCTGGACCTTTGCAAATTTAATGCCAGGTCAGCAAAACAGAATCACTCTGTGAAGCAGGATAACTGTGTCTGGATTTCTTTTAAGAAAGCTTGGGGATGATCAAACTCTTTACTTTTAAAATTCTATTCATTTTAATGAAGGATTCTAGATCTTCAGGCTAACTTTGCTCCCTAGTGCAATGTAAGATCACTGTAGTTAAAAAGATTTAAATCAGAGCCGCAGATGTTGATATCAGATTTAAATCAGAGCCACTTGAAACTTATACTGGAGTTACTGGATTAGGCTTGCTGACTTCTAAAATGTATTCATTTGGCTATTCATACTCCTTGGTTTATATATTTGTTCATGTATTTACACTTTCCATCCCATTTTAAAGCAAGAAAGCTTTAACATCTCAAAAACAAATTCCACAGCATGGGAAAATACATCCCCATAACTTACATGGAAGGAACTCTAATGCTTAGTGTTTTGAAAATGAGAGCATTTGTGGTTGGTGGTCTGTGGAGAGAAAAGGCTTTATCTCAGCACTTCATGCTGCTTTTGTTGTAGGTCACTTTTGTATGTGTCCTGTTTCCTTTAAAAAAAAAAAAAAAATATATATATATATAGTTTAAGGGAAACTGTGAGGCTGCCACTGCTGTCTGGCATGGTGGAAAGAATCTGAATTTGCATTCAGCCAGAAAATGAAGACATCAAGCATAGCAGTTGCTGCTCCTCCTCATCTTTGGAGAGCAGACACCTGCTGTGGTAATGGGAGAACCTCTGTGATGTTGGTTCCTGCCTGTTGAGTGCAAATAATGGAGAAAGCAAGAGAAAGCATCAGTGTCAGGCTTCAGACAGCATCCTTACTTACAAACAGACTGCAACAGCCATAAATAAATGAATTTTCTCAGTGAGCAGTGTAATGACAACCATCAAACTCACCTGGTCCGAGATGTGCTGCAATACCTCACTGGCAGTCAAGTATAATGACAACCATCAAACTCACCTGGTCCAAGATTTGCTGCAGTACCTCTGGCTGTGCTAGTTTGAAGCTAGATAGAATATTTTGGTGAGAAGAATTAGCTGCTAGGCTGTGAAAAGGAAACAGTGGTGATGGCTGCTTCACTCACAGGCTTGATGAGATGTATAAGAACATGAACATAAACACAGATAACAGAGTTGCTCTCTGTCTCTGGGGCTGCAAGAACTTCTCCCTCTACCCTAACTTGCTGCCTGATTAATCCTTCTGCTTCCTAACCCCTCTGGCCAATTCTCCAAACTCACCTTGAAGGTAAGGCAAAGTCTGGGGTAAGGTAAAGGGGTGGGGAGAAGGTGGAAGGGTGGTTGAGAGCCCCTCCTGGGGACTCTGGTTTCTGGGAGGGCTGTTGTGTTTGTGTATTACTTTTTAACTTGTATATTTCTGTCTCTAGCTGTATAGATTGTAAATATCTGCCTGTATATTGTGCTAAGATGTAAATATAAAGCTTCATTCTTGCAATTTCCAGAGTCTAGTCTGGGTGATTTTCACAAGTGTGTGTGAGGGTGGGTAACACCCAAACCATCACCCTGGCAGTCAAGTGTAATGACAACCATCAAAGTCACCCGGTCCAAGATTTGCTGCAATACCTCAGTGGCAGTCAAACCAGGCACCAAAAAAAAGTGACAGAAGTACAAACAGCCAACAGGGTCTCCTCATTCTGTGAGATGTAGAGCAAAAGAAAAGTGTTAGTCATTTTCAGTCCTTTGATCCCCTGAGCACGCTGATGCCTGCTGAGAAGGGTGTCTGTAGGTAGGTAGCAGAAAAGTGTTCTTGAGAGCAGCCTGCCCAGGCTGGCATAACCCCATCAGGCCATGCCCCAGCCAAGCTGGAGAAGAATCCAGCTGGCAAGTCTGGTGCTTTTGTCACTTTGAGGTGTGTAAAGTGTTATACAGTTACAGGTTGTATTTACCCATCAGCTCTCACCCTTCAAATAAAACCTTTCCTTTGTGATCTTAGTTCCTAGAAAAGCACATTTCTGTCACTATCTCAAACAAGGCTGCTTGCAGTGAAAGCCTTTACTGTGGAAGTGACTGGATGTGCTTCTCTGTTACAATGCAGTCAGCACCAAGTATCTTCTAAGAAGCATGCATCAGAGTCCCTTCAGGAACAAAAAAATACAAGCAGGTGGCAATCTTATGGCAATTTTCCCACGGACAGCTGAGGTGGGAACTGCAGAGAAATTTATAACCTGAGGTACTCCCTGTATCTGTTTCACAGGGACATGTACCAGCATGAGAGGGGGGTTTGGTGGAGCCTGGATATACAACTGGAAATTAAACACAGTTATGTAAACAAATACTTAGCTACTACTACCTCAACAGCAACGAAAATGGCAGCATGGAAGCCAAAGGCCAAGTATAGCTTTTTTTTTTACCCTGTTGTATGGGAATGAAAAGCAAAACAAGTCACATGCAGAATCAGAGAGGTGTAAATGACAGTGACTGATTTTAAATAGAGTTTCCATTTTCATAGTGCTTTAAGCTTTCCTGGTGATTTCCAAACCTGTAACAAAAATGGCTTTTGTGATGTTTAATATTAGACAAACTTAGAATCACAGAATCATAGAATCAAGCAGGTTGGAAGAGACCTCCAAGATCAGCCAGTCCAACCTAGCACCCAGACTTATCCAGTCAACCAGACCATGGCACTAAGTGCCCCAGCCAAGCTTTTCTTCAACACCTCCAGGGATGGTGACTCCAGCCCATTCCAATGCCAATCACTCTCTCTGCCAACAACTTCCTCCTAACATCCAGCCTAGACCTCCCCTGGCACAACTTGAGGCTGTGTCCCCTTCTTCTGTTGCTGGTTGCCTGGGAGAAGAGACCAACCCCACCTGGCTACAGCCTCCCTTCAGGTAGTTGTAGACAGCAACGAGGTCAGCCCTGAGTCTCCTCCTCTCCAGGAACAGCCAGTCAAGCTGTGCAGAGTCAGCCAGAAGTCAGCAAGGTGCCAAAAGTAATGGACTTTGTTTAAACAAATGACAAAAATCCACTTGATCTCCCTCTGTGACAGCAGAGTGGTGTGAGGGAGATTCACAGTAGATCAGATAGCTACTGAGACTCTAGTGAATCATTTTGAGAGTCTAGTGAGACATTTTGGCAATGTCTTGCATGACATTCTCAGAAGTAAGCAGAGGAAATGTCACAGAGCTAAAACTGGCAGCGGGAGTGCATAAAAGTCAAAAACTCACTGGGAGAAGTTCCTGCAGACTCATTGTCATACCAGAAGTGTGCATCGAGGACTTCCCACACTGCTTTGTGTCCAGCTTTTATCAATAGCTTGGCTCAAGCAATAAAGGAGAGGCTCCCCAGGTGTGTGCTGTTAGCTTGCTACAACCAGTGGCTAGGGGGCATACAGCCCAACATAGACCTGTGCCAGCTGTTGCCAGGACATGCTGCTTCTGCCTCTTGTGTTCTTCACCAGGAAAAAAACCTTGAGCTACTGCAATGCAGAGTCCTGTTACACCTTTTGTTGTCACCTCGGTGGCCCTTGCAGGTACATCAGTGTTGGAATTCAAAATTACCTTGATATGTTGGAGAAATGGCCTGAAAAATGACAGAATTAATGAACTGTGTTACGAGGCCACATGAGCAGAAGGGATGAACTGCTTAAAGCATGGGGAGGTAGCTAGGAGTGTTCCAGGAGATGAAGACAGCTGCTCACAAGGTAAAGATGATCCAAACCCATCCTGCTAGTGTGAAAAAAAGAAATGACATGCTGGGTTGCATGTTTAGCTGTGGGACTCTATGACATGTAAGTGAATGTGTTCTGCTCCACTGAGCTCTGCTGGGGCTGCACTTAGAGAGGTGATAGGGACCAACTGGAGGCACCCACAGTTCAGGAGGAAACATGATCTGGAAGGAAAAACTGATTGATCTGGCTTAATTAAGAGCAGAGGAGACACTGAGTGTCTCCTCTGATCTTCAGGTATATGTGGCCAGCAGAAAGTCAAAGGGAATAATCTGTGCTTTGGCCCAAAGTACAGCTGAGTTATAACAGGTTTGGATTGAGGCAAAGGAGATGGTAGGTGACTTACTGGGCAGAACATGCCCACGGAAGTAGGGGGGCTCAGATGGGAATGTGCTGGAATACATTGCCTTTGTGGGTGGTAGACTTTGCTGTCACTGAAGACTTTCTAAAGAACAAGTTAGAGATGTATTAACCAGGAATTAAATAGGTGTAACTGATACCACTTTGGGGCAGGATGACCTCTCGAGGTCACCTCCCCACCCTTATTTTCCATTTCAGAAGTCTGCCTTATAAACATGGCATGGAGGTCTGTTGCTCAATAGATGGTTAAAAGAGCGAATAGCAGCTGGTTTCTTCCTCTGGTTTTGGGAGGTGTGTTTACATTCCAGGAGTAAGAGTGGAGGGGAAGGACAGCAAGTCCTGATCCCACCAGCCAGCCAGTGAAGGAGAGTGGGCAGTCATCCACTGGAGGCTGTTTAACTTTCCCTAACATAAAGGACAAAGGTGGCTCCCAGATGGAAGACACCAGACTTGAAAAACATGGCAGCTGGCAGAGGAGGATGTGCATTTAACATGAAAGTTAAAATCACCAGAAGGGAAAGCAAGGACATTCCCAGCAAGCTGCAATGGAACAACTCCTGAAGGATCCTGAAGTGCTTTTGGCCTCCACAGAAAACAGTTGGGCAGAAGCCCTGCAGAAGGTATGTTTGGAGCAGAATTTGGAGCTCCAGCTCGGAGCTTTCTGAAGGCTGTGTTGCAGGGTTAGTCTATATTCCCTTGACTCTGTGGCATGGCAGAATGAACATTTTCACCATGATCTGGATCCTGTCACACGCAGACCAACCACAGGGAAATAGAATCATAGAAAGGTTTAGGTTGGAAGGGAGATCAAAGCTCATCCAGTTCCAACCCCCTGCCATAGGCAGGGACACCTCCCACTAGAACAGGCAGCCCAAAGCCTCATCCAACCTGGCCTTGAACACCTGTAGGGAGGGAGCAGCCACAGATCCTATAAGCTTCTTCAAGTAACACTTGCTCCAGAGCCTCTGGTGAATGCTGAGCAATTCACAAAAGGTACCAACAAGGGCAGAAATAACTCTCCAGTCTGCCTCAAGCTCCAGAAGCATTGCTGAACGTGTTAACTAACACCTTTTTGACAGGCTGGTTTGTGGCTGATGTTGCTAACTAAGAGGAATACAACTGCCTGTAGCTCGAGTGGGGATTCACCACAAAGCCAAGGAAAAGTTGCTGCTGGAAAAATCCCCAAGCTGCTCTGGGAGGCAGGCAGGATATGTGAAAACACATCAGGAATATGCCTCATGTGACAAGAGGGGTCATTCAGAAGGAAGAATCTGTTGGGAGTGAAAAGAGCTGTTCCTCACTTTGAATTCATTTGTAGGTGTGAGCAGCTCACTTCAGGAAGAAATTAGATGGGAAAATGAGGAGGCAGGAGCAGAAGGCAGAGCAAAGTCCAGCTGTGCACAAAGATGCAGCCTGAGCCAGCAGTCCAAAGGGGGAAAGTCAATCAGAATGTAGAAGTCTGGCATACGTTGTTTTTGCAAGCAGCGGCAGTTCCAGCAGCCAGAGAGATAGAGTCACTTCTGCTCACGAAGACAAGGATTTTATTGCTGTTGTATCAGCTCCAGTGGCTGTAGCAAATCCAGTCCCCTTTCTCTGCCAGCTGCATGATTCACAAGGTGTTCACTGCAAGGACTGACAATTGAGCTGTTTGCCTGTGCCGAGCGAGCTATCCTTGATGCGAGAGGCTTGCGCAAGAGGTCAGAAACGGTCAGGAGGAGGATGCAAACTGAAACAGACCCAAGTGCAGCGTGATAGAAGTAGGCTTTGGCTCTCAAGGTAGGAAAGGCAAATATCACAGATACTACTGATGGGAGATGGTGTGGCGATTTAGGCTGTAACCTGCCCCCCCACACTTTTGGAAATGCCCCAGCTAACTCAGATGGACTCTGGGAATATAAATGAAGCTATTTATTTACAGCAGCACAGTATACAAGCAGATATTTACAATATATACAGTCATATACAGAAATATACAAAGGATAAGTAATACAGAAGCACAACTCCCCTCCCAGAAATCTGAGTCCCCAGGAGGGGCTCTCAACCACCCCTGCACCTCCCCCTACCCCTCTCAACCTTACCCCAATCCTGAGAAAGAATAGAGGTGCAGCCAAGAGGTTAAGGAGCAAGGTTAGTGGCAGTGAGGTTAAGGAGATGTGGCTCGGTCTGAAGGCAAAAGCAGAGTGAGAGACAAAATGGAGAATGTTATCTAATGTTTACTTCTTATTCCCACAGTTCTCAGTGGGACTATGAGAGAAGAGACACACAATTGTTTTCATTTCACAGCCTATTATCTACTTTCTCTCTCCAAAACATTCTAGCCTGCTTCAAACTAGCACAGATGGTTATTAAACTAAACTACTGATCACTGGAGGATGGTAACCAGTTAAAAGGCCTAGATCTGAAAGATCTGAGCAACACAGGACATTACCTGTTAGCAAGGGAACAAGGATTCCTCTCTCTACCTCCACCTGGTGCTAGGGATGATAAAGATCCTGGTTGTGACTTGCCGATATTTCAGTGAGACTCAAGTCTGGTGCTTTATTTTGGCCAACATCTGTTTTTTTGTACCAAGGCTCTGCTCCTTTAACAAGAGTTACAAAACCCAGCTCATGAGCACACACTGCCTTATGGAAGAGACAGGAACATCTCCTGAGCTCCTCACAGGAGCAACACTGATGCTGTTGTCTGTCTCTCAGCACCAGCCTTTTATCAAACTGCTTTTGAGGGGTCTGCCTGGAGAATATAGCAGTGCTCCCATAGTCAGAAAGAAGCAGCATGAGCCAGCAAGAGTCTGTAAGTGGTCTCCTAAGAAATGACAGTCTGGGCATAATGTATTGCCAAGAGCTGTCTTTATTTCTTAGAGCTGCTGGCTCACCTGTTCTGCAATTCACCAGCAAAAGCAACACATCAGTTCCTGACAATTATTGTTATTATTTAGCATTCAGTTATGTTCTTTGTCCTTATTTATGTTCTTCGAGGTACTGAATGAATGTGCACTCTTTGTTCCTCGGTTAATTACAGGCTGGAATTAACGCTGCCCTTTAGACCAAGGGAAAATGTAAAGCCCTAAACCATCACAATGCATTTCTCTACAACCTTTCTGCCTCCTACCTCACTTTGCTGCCATCTAGATGAAGCTTTTCCAGGGATGGGTTGGCTTTTACAGAGTCTGGCTCAACAGGGCACAGGACTAAGTGATGCCTCCTTTGTGACAACGTTTACTACCAAAGAAGAATAAGGTACTAAATAAGGATAATCACACAGGTTTTAAGCACAGTTTGGTCTTGATTTACCAAGGGACTGGCTGTGCCATACATTGCCACTGAGAGGAATCCATCTGTTACGATGGAGGCTGGTGGGGATGGGACTTCAAAGGCAAAAGGCTATGGACACGCGGCTAAGATGATTTGTGTTCAAGTGCTACTCACTGTTCATGTAGACCAAAAGATGATGCTTTTGAGATGACACTGGAGCTGCAGGGAGGGCCTGAAGGTATAAGAACCAGCAGTGACTGGAGCCTTGAAACATGAAGCCAAACCCACAATCAGCATTCAGGCCTCAGCCAAGAGAGGCTTTCTGTTTACTTTTCCATGCCATTGAGTGCAACAATTCACTTACTCCCGACATATAAATACATACACACACAACACTAAGGAATATCCTGCTGGTCCAAAATGCTCCCTAAGCCTCACACTCTGCCCACCAGCAATCCCCCTCCCAGCCAGCTCTCTTCCGCTCTGCAGCCCTGGGGTACCTAGCTGAGAAATCTCAGCTTCAGACAAGGGAGAAAGCTTCATGAATCACCAAACAACTTCTCAGGTGGGAAAAGCACATTCTTTGTTCCTCTCTGTAGAATTGGAAAAGTATGTGTAGAAGCAAAGCCCTGGAAGCCCCGGGAGAACAATCACTCTCTCTCTCTCTTTCAGCTGTCTCCAGCATGTGAGTTCTGAGGTAGTTTAATTAAAGCTCTTAACATTCTTTAACACCAACATTCAAACGCTCCACAGTTTTCCACCAGACTCCCAGGGTTTCTGTCCCTTTTCTTTCCTGTGTCACTTTTACTCTGCAGTACAACAACTGGCTCACAGGCTGGTACATAAATATTGGCAGATTTTTTTGGGGTTTGCTGGTTTTTTCACTCAGCCTATTGGGCAAACAGCCTAGAAAGGCTAAACCATTTGCCAGAGCTTGAATTTCTGGCAAACGGTGCAGATCCAGCACAAATCTCAAATCATATTTCAGGAATGCTGTGCTTCTACTGCACCTTTCCAATTCTTCTCTCCGTGCACTAATGACTATTATGGGGAAATGCATTCCAGAAATGTGAAAATCAATGTAGTGGGAAGTGTACCAAAACCACCTTTCCACTTACACGACCTCGCTTGTCCAAGAAACACAATTAATTAGTGTTATTGAGCTGTTTAGCTCCCCAGTAAAAGCTTTTTGAGTGATTATATGAAGAGCCATTGGTATTGGAGGCTTCATACTGAAGTAATTAATGGAAGTTGATTATATTCTGACAAGTTAAGCACAGGTTTGTTTGATATTACACACACATGGAAAACACATGCGCTATTGAGCTCAGTACCGAGGAGTTTAGATTAATGGTGTTGATGAATTATGTGGAGATTATATACTTTGCAGACACATAATGGGGCTGATTTTGAAAAGCAGGCTCTCATTTTGCTCCTGCAATTTCAAGGGTGTGAATAATTGCAGGTGATTTTCTAGCAGCTAGACATTTCACTGCCTGGCTGAATTCCTTCGGGCAGAGGTCATGCCTGGGTTCGTGCGAGGGACCAAAAGGCACTGGGTGAGGGTCAGTGAGGGACAAACCCACACCAGTCCTGCATGCTGACCACAGGGACCAGCATGGGCAATTGATTTCATGCAGAGCTGTGACAGCTCAGTTGGGACTTCCAAGAAATAGATTCCTTTTCTAAGTTTAGGGGCATGGGGTGAACTCGAGGCTCAACCCAAGCAGGAAGGAGGAAGCTGTCACTAGGCTTTCTTCTGCTGCCTGGCAGAGGCTGGTATCAGACCTGACACTTACCCCTGAGACAAGCTGCTGAAGGAGTCTCAGTGGGACATTACTTGGGTTCAGCCTAATATCTGAGCCTACAAAGTGACCTGAGACTCTATCTAAAGGCCACTGAGTGTAATTGAGATGAGGACAGAGGTAGTACTCAATGTCAGGGTTTAAGGACTGCAGGAGACAGCCAGAAGGTAGAAGGTCAGGTTCAAATGAGTGGCTTGATTTAGGCAGGGAACTGACTCAGATTTTGGTCTTTGATGTGCTGAGTGCCACACCATCTGGGCATGTTCCCTAGGGATTTTTCCAGAAGCCTGCCCAGAGGGAACTAGGACTGTGGACACCCCAAATCCAAGCTGTAGAGGCAGGTTGATTGCAAGCTGTGACAGCAGCCTGGCTTCCACAGCACTCCTGGGACTGACTTCTAGGTTCATAAGCCAACCCAAAGCTGGATGAGCATCTCTTCCTGAAAGCAGAACCTGCTGAGCCATGAGAGCATGATTCAGTTCAAGATCCCAACTGTGGGAGTCAAAATGCAGGTTTCCATGCAAGCTAGGCACTGAAACTGCCACTGCCACAGTGGGGATCTCACTGAAACTGCCAGCAGGGTCTGAGGAGGGAACCTGCCCCCAGCAAAGCACAGATTCCTCGCTGAGCTGCCTGCACCTCCCCTCTGCCTCAGGCAGACATCTCTGGACGCCTGCTATCAGAGACTCCTGTTCAGGTATCCGTCACCAAGTGAAACCCTGCAGTTGGTGATGCACAACAGCTACAGCACAGCAGCAGCAGGCTGCCTCCAGCACCACTGTGACCACAACCACACACTGGCTGCTCTGCCTAACCCTCCGTGCCAGTGAGAGGTTGCCACCGACAATGCCCAGAGATGTCAAGAGATCTTGTGGTATATGTGGTACCCTGTGGATGCCCTGGACAGTGCAGGTGTTCTGCAATTATTTGCTGCCTCCAGGAGAGAGGAGTTGTTGTTGGGAAGGGGTTTGTATCACGCCCCCCATGCTGGCTGGCTGCTGGAGGCAGCGGATGGTCCAGGGAGCAAGCTCCAGATCTCGCATGCGGGTGGACAGGAACCAGTCCTTTCTGAGGGAGGGGAAAGACCTGGCTTCAGCTGCTGCTTCTTAATGAGCTGCTGCAGGTGGGGATCTTTGCAAGACCCTCACATTGCTTTTATAACTATCACATCTTTATGTAGCTGAACTGCTTTTTTCCACTGTAACTTGGCCACT
The DNA here is from genome assembly GCF_015220805.1 of Pogoniulus pusillus. NCBI lineage: Eukaryota > Metazoa > Chordata > Aves > Piciformes > Lybiidae > Pogoniulus > Pogoniulus pusillus. The sequence goes on along the minus strand of NC_087286.1, from coordinate 16,648,810 downwards.
TTGGAAAGAGAAATATTTTGGGTCACATTATCAATTTTCCCCCCATGGAAAGCTTATAAAAATTAATCTATAAGCAAACTGATGTGAGGAAAAAAGTTAACAGTAATGTTCTCAAATGGATAAACTTCAAAGGATTTGAGGTCATTCCATCTGAGTTACAAAGTCAGAGCCTTGGTCCAGCCACTCTTTGCATCTCTACCTCTCTTCCCCACCCATGCTGCTTTGAGTCACACTTGAACAGGTCTGCTGTGAGTAGTTTTATCCAAATGATTGAACTTATCATTGGAAGAAGTACCCTGATAAACTGTTCTGGAAGTTGAAGGCTCTGTCTGCTGTCTACAGCAGGCACAAGAAGCCACTGAGCTGCCTTTCTGACGCTGACGTGTTAATCCAACTCAGACACACAGAGTGGGGTGCTCCTTCCCCCAGAACTGCACATTACTCTGACTTTCTGTGCCAAGATAGTTCCCAGCTAGGGCAGAGGTTTGTCTGTAGAAATCAATTTCACTGGACTACACTAGGCCACCATGAAGATACCTGACTTGGTAGTAATCTTCTATCCTTTTTATTAATGCAGAGGCAAGTTAGTGACCCACAAAAACACAACCCTGCCTTTTCTTTAGAGTGGGATGCCAATTGCACAGCCAGCCACTGAGGCTGCCCACAGAGGAGTCAAGGAGGACTTTAAGAGTATGAGAAACAGAAGCCTTCAAGCTGCAATGTGGAACCAGAAAAACCTCCATGCAGAGACATGCATTCCTACATAAAGAAGTGACCTCTACTTTCAAGTGTCTCATATCCCATTAGTTATTGCTTTTGTGTGTTTGTGGAATGAAGCCAGAGCAGAGCCAGGGGCACAGACTAAACATGCATTAGGATTACGGCTCCCAAGAACAGAGGAAGGGCAGAAGAGGAGAGAGGTTTTGGCTAAGCTGATTAAAAGACAACTGTAACATAAAAAAAATAGCTCCTAATTCCTCTTGTGTGTGGAGGCACTGCACACTGCACTTTCCTCACAGGCAGAGGGCTAGGTAGCCTGATTCTATCATCATCTTCCCAGGCCACAGCACTCTGAACTGTGCCCAGTGGCCTGGATTGTGAAGTATTACTTTGCATGTCACTAGCAACAGACAGTCTCCAGGAGCAGAAATTGAGGAGCTGTAAGGGCACAGCCTCCAAAGAGATATGGTAAAGGAGGTGCCATCAAAATCAGCTATGGCAGAAGCAAATCTGAAAGCCAAGTGGGAAGCATGGGGCTTACAAGCTACATCTGATCTGCAGCTGTACCCTGCAGAGTCTCCAGGCAACCAAAGTTCTTGCTCAACTTCCATCTCTCCTCCATTTCACCTTTTGCAGCATTCCTGACTCATTCTCTTGCCAGTCCTCCTCTCCTCCTGCACCCTCATCTCCTCTTGACTCTGTGGTGCTGTCCTGGTTTTGCTGGGACAGAATCCCAGGCCAGTCACAGGCTGCAGGCTATTAGCAGTTTCAAGTCGGCCAGGGTTAAAAGAACAGAGGTGGCCAAGTGATGGGAGGACAGAGCTGTCCCACATCATCCACATGGCTGCCAATGTTACCCATGCCTCTGCCTTCAGCACATTTGAGTTAATTCAAGCCCCCCTAGCAAAAAGCTCTCCCCTGACCTACAACGAGCAGTCTGAGTCTTCTCTAAAGGAGAAAGCATTCAGAAGTACCTTGGTAATGGCAAGGAGATGGCTTCTAAGCGTAGATGAAATTGCTTTTGGAGCAACAGCTATAGAGTGTCTAGCCAGAGTGGGCAGCCCCACAGCTGGAAGCAGAGACCTGTCTGCTCTGAAAAGGATTTCCAGGGAGCCAGGGAAACTCAAAGGTGTCTTGACAACCCAAACCTGCTAACAGACGTGAGCAGCAGTGAGGGATGACAGATCTCAGAAACTGTTGAGAAAGCAATGAAAGGGACAGAGGTCAGAGCAGACCTCACTCAGCCACCTGGCTGCACAAATGGCTTAGCCAAATGACCTCAGGAAAACTATTTTCTACTCCATCTGTAACCCTCAGAGGCCAGCCAGGGAGAGGAGAGATTGCCCAGTTCAAATCATGCAAAACTTGCTTTCTTCGAGGGAAAACTCCCTGACAGGCCTCCTGGCTCTGCTCTGCTCTGCTCAGCATCTCACCCAGGTGAGTGGCTAGAAAGAAGGAGAGGAGAGGTTTCCAGAGCCAGCCCAAGCACACCAGCTCTGTCTGCATGCAGAGCAGCCCATGACAGTTAACCAAGCGCTCCAAGCTTGTAGGAGCTGCTGAGACATAGCACGCAGGCAGCCTTCAGGCAGCAAGAGCCAGATCAGAGAATTAGCAGCAAGGGGGAAGCTGAATCGCCTGGCCTGGCTGAAGACCAGGCAAGACCTGGGTTTGGCACAATCTGGTGCAAACAAGGACTCCCAGGACAAATGGGCAATGGAACAACTTAGACACATTTACCTGGACTTCAGCTTGCAGGGCCAGATCAGCACAATGAAATGAGACACCCCAAGGGCTTGAGGAATTCGCCCCACCAGCTGAGTTTTTCCCTGCAGCAGCCAACCAGGAAAGGAAGCAGCTGCTAGCAAGAAAGATGGACATTAATTGCCCTGAACCCTGCGAGCACTGATATGTCAAATGGAAAAGGTGAGTCTAGTCTGGTCTGTGGTATTTTTGAACAATTAGAGAAAGTGATAGATTTGGTTTGTAAAACAAGAGAAGTTGGCAATAAAGCAAAAACTAAAGAGAGTCGTCAAATTAAGTGTTGGTACAGTGAAAAGGTTTGCTGTAAAATGTCAGCTTGTTGTAATAGGAGGCTGGGCCAGAACAAAACATCACAAGAGCCTAGTAAAAAGCCTCTTGCCCAGTCTGAGAGTTGCACAGGGACCACATTATGTCAGTGAAGCCCAAAGGTACACAAATGAGGCCTCAGGTTTTTGTTTAGGTCCTCACAGTGGAATAACAGGAGGAGGAGACTGGCTACAAATCATCTGTTGGTAGCCATGGAATGCATGGAAAAAGTGGACATTGCCTCAAGGACAACCATTAGTGGAGCAGACTTGTTAAAAACAGTAAGGAGAGACTGTCCAAAAGTGAACCAACTAATTGGTCTCAAACAGAGACAGTGACAGGCAAACATGCATTCATCCAACAGTTGGGAAAGCTGGGTTTGCTAATTGGACATCTGGAATTTGAGCTGGATGTCTGGGTAGCTGAGATAGTGGATGAGCTAATAAACAGTTTGGATTTCATTATGCTTAATAGCTGAGTAAGTGCCAGGAAACTCTGTCTTACAGACCCTGCTTGTGACAATGCTGTGGGAATATGTGGCACAGGTGAGCAAAATGATTTGGAGACAACTGGTTTGCAGGGAATGGGGAATGGCACCATTATAAATGACATGCCATGGAGCTTTCCAGCCAAAGAAATCACTTCCCAGAGACTGAAACGTGTTTTGAGACCTAGGATCCCAAAGGGCTTTTACCTGCACAAGTGCCAGGATATTGGAAGCAGGAACCTTGCCCCTCTTGTATGCTAGACATTCCTGATGAGGAGCAAATGAAAGGGGGAAGAGGGGGGGGAACGAGGTCCCAAAAAGCACAATGAGGTCAACAGATGTAGTAAATACACAGAAGCAAACTATCAGAGCAAGGGAGCTTGGTGTGTGGTGCTAAGGATGGCTTACAAAACCTTGCCGCTGAACGTTCTGCAATCGTCCTCCCTCTCCTTGCCACAGAGGCACAGGACCAAAATATAAGGAGGCAGCCTTGAAGGAGTCACTTCACTGCTTAACTGCAGCCAAATCCAGGAGATATTCTGGGTGCTGGAAATTTCAGGAATGCAAGAGTGAGCTCTCACATCATAGAATCATAGAATCAACCAGGTTGGAAGAGACCTCCAAGATCATCCAGTCCAACCCAGCACCCAGCCCTGTCCAATCAACCAGACCATGGCACTAAGTGCCCCAGCCAGGCTTTTCTTCAACACCTCCAGGGATGGTGACTCCACCTCCCTGGGCAACCCATTCCAATGCTAATCCCTCTCTCTGCCAACAGCTTCCTCCTAACATCCAGCCTAGACCTCCCTTGGCACAACTTGAGACTGTGTCCCCTTGTTCTGTTGCTGCTTGCCTGGCAGGAGAGACCAACCCCCACCTAGCTACAGCCTCCCTTCAGGTACTTGTAGACAGTAATGAAATCACCCCTGAGTCTTCTCTTCATCTTGGCATCATCTTGGGCCTCACTGGTTGTTCAGAGGAAGAATGCAAGCCCCATGTCTTGTTCAAGGCTGCAAGGACCACCCGTTCTTGCTCTGACAAACAGCTGTGGGTCTCAATACAAAGATCTGCTTCACAGTGGTAAAATGAAGCTCCTGATGGCCACTGAATAGGCCTGCTTAGACCCTGCTGTGGAGCAAAGGGTTGTATCTCAAGCACAGCCCTGCAGAGACACAGTCAAACTGCTTCTATGCACCTCCTCATGACAGTGGTGCATCCAACCTGAGGATATTCCAGCTCACCCTGGCAGTGCTGACTTGCCCTGAGTGGGGCATCTCCTCTGGCTTCCTGGTGTAGCGCTTCTGCTGCACACATCAAAAGCTGTGACCTCCATGTGGTGAGTTTACAGGTGGTTGGAGACAAGCTTCAGTATGCAATAAAACTCTGAAGAAAGAGTATTTCCTAGAAAAAGAGCAGTTTGCTGGGGAGTGAAGGAGGATTTTCAGCTGACACGATGACAGTGGAGCCATCCAGAAACAGCTGCTCCTCCTGGGCACGCAGGGTCAGGGAGGACTTGCCTCCTAACAGGAGGTTTCTAAGCTTGCAGATACTGCACAACTACAGCTCCCCTGGGTGAGCTTGTGACAGAAAACCACTGCAGTGGTCCACAGAACACAATTTAGCACTTGTGGAGTTATAGAGGCTCTTGTGACCATTTGCTGTTTGTTTTTCTGGGTTTTACAATGTCTTGCATACATGTAACATCATGCAACACACTGCCAGCTCATGTTGAGCTTTCATCAACCCAGAGCCCCAGGTCCTTTTCCTCACAGCTCTCCTGGTGTTCTTACCTGCCTTCCTCTTTTTGGGGATGCATTGCTCCTAGGCCTGGGGGAGGTGATCCTTGAGCATTGTCCAGCTTTCCTGGGCTTCCTTCCAGAGTTTTTTTTTCCCAGGGCACCCTGCCAAGGAGGTCCCTGAAGAGGCTGAAGTCTGCTCTTCTGAAGTCCAGAGCAGTGAGTTTGCTATGCACCCTCCTTGATGCCTTGAGGATCTTAAACTCTATGATTTCATAGCCACTGCAGCCAAGGCTTCCCTTCAGCTTCATTTCACTCACCAGTCCTTCAGGCCATTTGAATTATAGTTCAGTAAACCCTTTTAGCCTTATTTTATTTCCAGCTTCACCTGGAACAAAACACCAAATGCTTTAAAACAAACAAACTCCAAGAAACAAACCAAACCAAAGTTACTTCTTACCATTGAGCCTCTGAGTACATGGTGAGCTTGTGTTAAACCTAAAGGGCTCTCTCTGTGGCATAATCATTATCCTCTCCTACTGAGCAATTGTATCACCTGCAGATTCTTTATGCTTCAACAGAGATGCAATTTCTGGCCAGAGCAGCTTCAGTGTAATCATTTACACCTGTGTAAAGTAGATGTAAACTCACTTTGCACTCACTTTATGTAGGTGTGAAATGACTGCACAAGGTAAGAGGAGGTGGAGAACCAAGCCCATAAGGACTGCAAAGCACTTAGGCAGGGTATGATGGAGACCAACTGAGGCATGTGGGGGACAGTCATCAGGAGGCAAGTGAATCTCAGAGGGAGTCTAGGAGTTTACTCTCCCTCACTGTGTGAGCAGTGTCTATCGTTAGTAATGGAAGCCCTGCCTGTGTGTCCAGAGGATATAAATCAACCAGGGTGTGAATGCCACAGGCTGGCCTGATCCAGATCCTCTGGCAAGGGTGTAAGAGCCAGGCTGCAGCAGGAGCCCTCCCTGCCCCGCAGGCTGGAAGATGCCAGGTGGCTGTGTGGTTGTGAGATCAACTTTCAGGGAGAATTAGGCTAAATCTTGGGGGCTTTAGCTTGGGTTACAGAATGTTTCTTGTAGTGAGACAAACAGGTTAACCAAAAACCTGGTTTGATCCTTAATGAAACAGCACAGATGCTCCTGGCCTTTTTGGTTATATTACCTCCTAAGACTGCCTGAGAGCTGGGGAGCACAAGAGCTTGCAAAGAAAACTTTACTTCTGATGCACTGGTGCATGGGGCAGAGCTGAGAGATCTCCAGTTAATCTGCTGCCCTTTGCCACAGCTCACCAACCTTAAGGCAGCAGTTACCAGGATGGGCTGTTTGGGTGAGGTTGGAGGAGCATGGGGAGGCATATTTTCATGCTGACTTTTTTAGCTCAAAGATTAGAGTTTATACAGTAACTTTGCTTGGTAGTCTGGGAAAAAAAGACTTTCTGAAGTGTGTTTCTCTTAGCCTCACACGTGCCAGCTTTCCTCACTCTTCTTTCCCTACCCTCCCAACAGCCACGGTAGATGCCTCCAGAGAAGCAGCCCAGCTATAAAGCACTGAATTTCTGTGCAGCGTGACGTAGAGTCACTGGATCCCAGACCAAGTGTGTGTGTGTCGTGCCAACAAGGGGCTTTTAGAAAGTGCCTCTGGAGAGATGGGAAAACACAAACTACGGCTCATCGAGACATTAAAGCAGGAAGGCTGCGCTTGTGGAGCAAAGCTGCTTCATTAATTACAGCTATCTTTTCAAGGCAAGGCAGTGACAGCCGGAGCCTGGCAGCCTGGCAGCGTACGTGTCCCTGCTGGCTTTGCTGCGCGCAGTACCTGGTGCAGGACAGGGCTGGCCGGCGGCGCAGAAGTGTTCTCCCGTGGCTGCAAAGCTCGCTCGCAGCCTTCGCTCACAGCTCACAGCGGCCAGGCTAAATCTGGAGCACGTCAGGACGATGACAGCCAGGACCAGGGACCGTTTTTAGCTGTAAAACAGGCATTTTGGAGCGCGTGATTGTGGCTAATAACCCAAAGAGATTCCATAGTGAGAGCACTTACCTATGGTGTTTAAAGCCAGGCTGGATGAGGCTCTGGACAGCCTTATATAGGGTAGGGTGTCCCTGCCCATGGTAGGAGGGTTGGAACTAGATGATCTTCAGGATCCCTTCCAACCCAGACCATTCTACAAATCCCTTCCAACCCTGACTGACTCTGTGATTCTAATGACAGCATCAAAAAGGTGGTGTCAGGGGAGAGTGGGTAAAGCCTGGTACTGACCAGTTCCTGGCCCCTGGGGACTGGGGAAAATCAGACTCTAGAAAGGGAGCACTGTCTCAATACCTATCTTAGAAAGAGAGTGAAAGAAGTTTTTATTTCCAGTAACAGGCTTTGACTAAAGTACCTTGCTCCCTCTCTGCAGGACAACAAATGCCACAGAGAGGATGTGCTAGCTGCAGAGCCCCACACAGTGTCTCCTGCCTGGGCTGTTTTGACAGCCTCTTCTGAGCTTGCCACACCACCTGGAAGCTGCTCACCACACCTGCTTTCTGCAGCACTACCTTGTCATTTACTTCATCATCCACATGCTGGTGTGCGTCCCTCACATTTAGTATGGAAGCAGAACAAACTGAGCATGCTAACCTTCCTTTCCTCCCTCCTATCCTGCAGTTTGCTTCTACAGGGTTTTTTTTCCCCCCACTAGTGAAGGTTGCTCTAGCATGATAACTGATGAGTCTTCAACCGTCTCCATCTACATCTTTTTGGTCCTCATTACAGGCTTAGCAATCTACAGGAGAAGCATTGAGCATGCCCTTAAAGCATAGTGCAGCAGAGAGATTTGCTTCTGCCACCACAGATTCACAGATTGCACTGACTGGCAGAGACCCTCAAAGCTCATCTTGTCCAATCCCCCTGAAGTTAGCAGGGACACTTCCAACTAGATCAGGCTGCCTAGGGCCACGTGAAATCTGATCTCAAATATCTCCAGGGACAGGACCTCAGCCACATCCTTGAGCAACCTGTTCCAGTATTTTAACACTCTCTTTGTAAGGAACTTCCTCCTGATGTCCAAACTGAATCTCCCCTGCTCAGGTTTCAAACCATTGTGCCTCATCCTATCACCACAAGCCTTTCTAAACAGTCATCCCCAACTCCTGTATGAAGAGCTCTGCTTAATCTGAAGTCATCACCAGCACACAGAAGCCATCACAAAGCTTTGATGTGTATGCCTGAAAAAATCAGGAGCTGCCTCCCTAAGATTCTGTGCTGCTCTGTTGTGCCTCCTGCCCTCCTTAGCTCTGCTCTGGGTTGCCACTGAGCACAAACAAGCAACCTTTCTCTCTTGATGGCTTCCTGGTGTCCATGTGCCAATGCCACATTTTCAGATTATAGCTTCTGAAATGCTTGCATCAGCCTGAAGCTGAGCAGCCCAGATGGCCACCATTAAAGCCTGGCGTGTCCATCAGCCAAAAGCACAGCTCTTTCCCTCCAGTCTCTTCTATGGCTTAAATTAGGGTTTTACAAACAAGTGCTTGCATGCACCTGTGGGTGCAAGGGTAAGTACACAGCCTGAGAAACATCAGCACATCTGCTCCTCACTTTGGCTGCTCCAACATCTGCTTGCACTTGCACTTTCTGCTTCTGATCCTGTGGCTCAGGCAGGTCTGAAAAAGCTGCCTTTTATTTATTTTTGTTAACCAAAAAAACCCTCTGCTAAAGTCCAGCGATCACTGACATCCAGTGGTGGCCATGAATAATTACAAATGGTTACTTTCTGAGAGCTTTGCTTTGTTACCTGAGGAAACCCCAGGTAAGATGAAGCCTTGCTTTTGAGGTCTTTGAGAGGACAAGATTGTGGGTTAGGCTGGATATCAGGAAGAAGTTCTTCACTATGAGGGTGGTGCAACACTGGAACACGTTGTCCAGCGAGGTGGTGGCCACATCCCTAGAGACATTCAAGGTCAGGTTTGATAAGGCTCTGAGGGATGCCTAAGCCTGGGGATGTCCCAGCTGACTGCAGAGGGGTTGGACAAGATGACCTTTAAAGGTCCCTTCCAACCCTCCATCCTATGACTCTGTAAGGCAGTTGGAATGCAACAGTGCTTTTGTTGGATGGAAGAGGGGAGGTACCTGAGACCTGGCATTGAAAAGCACCTCTATGGTCTCAGCACAGAGGGGCTCCAAGTCCAGCTCTGCTGCTGCACACTCTGGGAGCAGCCCTAGATAGCAAATCCACTTCTGCCTTTTGGAAACTGCCACCAGATCAGTCCTGAAGTTTCCTGCTCTAAGCAGAGCAGGATAAAATTAAGGCTTCAGCAACAGTTCTTCCCACTATGCTGGTCTAATAAAAACACTGTGCTGCAGGGTGAGCCCTTTGAGCTCTCCCAGTGAGGATGAAATATCAATTAAACCCTCTGGTGGGTGATCCTGCCTGAAAAAAAAAACACCACCCATATTCCAATTTTGGGCTTAATTCTATCCAGCACAGGTAACTAGCAACTTCTTTATGGTTGGAGAGGGAGTGGGAGTGGGAGGGCATTATGAGCCTTTTTTACCATGGTGCAAATACTACATGTTCTTAAGTGCTTTTACAGTCTGATCTTACTTCTGTGGGAAACTGGAGGGGCACCTGCTGAAAGACTCATCTAATTCTTTTATTATTGTTATTATTATCATTATTTGCCCTCTGCAGTGTCTGACTGCATTTAGGGAATACTTAGGAATAACTGTTAGGAAAACAGGGTCAGGTCTCCATAGAAAGCATGGAGATAAAGTCTCTGGCTGGCATGGCTTGTCCTAATTGCTACAGGAGGTATTGCATTATCAGTGAAAGCAGCAGTGAAATTGTTTTTCAATAAACCTTTGACATTTTTCCCCCCTTTCTGAGGAGCATGGGCATAAAGGCAAAGGTAGAAAACACCTAGCTGCTTAATTTTACTGCTGAAATTCTTTGAAGAGCATGGAGCAGGAGATGAATTTTGACAATCGTAACATAATCCCAGCTGTGATGGTCTGGAAGTTACCCACCCCACCACTCTTATCACCCAGATTAGACTCAGCCAGCTGGAAGTTAAGGAATGAAGCTCTATATTCACAGCTTAGCACAACATACAAGCAAATATTTACAGCTATACACAAAAATAGACAAGTTAAAGGTAACACAGAAGCACAACATCCATCCCAGAAATCAGAGTCCCAAGGAGGGGCTCCCAACCACCCTTCCACCTTCGTTCCACCCCTCTGCCTTATCCCAGACTTTGCCTTACCTGACAGATGAGTTGGGAGGATTGCCAAGGGGAGTTAGAAGCAGAATTATTTGGGTTACACGGGGAGAAAAGCACAGGCACCAGCTGAAAGAGACACACACTGACACCCTGCATTATCTGTTTTGTGTTCTTGTTTCTATACATCTCAGTGAGCCTATGAGTGAAACAGACACCACCACTGTTTTCACAGCCTACAATCTAATTTCTCTCATTAAAATATTCCATTTTGCCTCAAACTAGCACAAGAGCAAACTTCAGTGGTTGCTGATATCACCATGATTTAATCCTTGGGCTTTTGTAAACAGTTTGCAGAGAATGCCCTGGAAGCAATCTCAGCTCTTTGCAAGGGCTCCAGCACTTTCTGAATATGAGGCATCTTCTGGCTCTTCCCTTTCAGCCTCCAATCCTTCTGATACCCCTCACAGACAGAATATTCCTCTAATATTTCCTGTCAGTCACCACAGGCCCCTTTGCATTGACTCATACTGCAGTAGTGTCTCCTGAAGCTTTAGACACAAACAGTGTCCCATTGCAGGGCATTAGCCATGCTAAGGTCTGGCTGATATTTAAAGCTGCTTTCACTTGAGTGTTCTGCTCAGTGTTAGATGTTGCCCTTAGCAGCAGAGAAAGTGAGAAGGGAGGAAGAACACCTGCAGAGAGGTGCTGTTGCAGAGCCAGGTTGGAGGAAGCCTTGAGCCAGCTTGTCAAGTGGAAGGTGTCCCTTCCCGTGGCAGGGGGTTGGAACTAGGTGATCTTCAGGATCCCTTCCAACCCAGACCATTCTACAAAGGTATGAATATTACAGTGGCAGATTTAAATATAATGAAAAGCACTTCCATGCCTTGAGTTTCGTAGATCTTGTGCCTTCTGCCCACCTGGGCAGGGACAGTTCTCTGATTTGCACTACAGAGAGAGCTGAACAGAAGAGCCATGGCTGAAAAAGCAGGAGAAAGGAGTGCCGAGCCCCTTCCCGGGATCATCTTGGTTGACAGCACTGGGGTGCAAGGGCTCTGCCTCATCAGCAGTGAGAGCCATTGCACGCCCGTGGCGAGCATTCGGAGAGAGCGACAAGGAGCCAGGACGCGCTCAAAGAGCTGAAGGATGCGAGCTTGCTTGGAGGCTGACAGAAGGCTCTGCGCAGCCTCGCTAGTGCGGGATCGCTCTGCCCCTAGCTGGCGAGAAAGCCAGGAGCTCTTTTCTGATGCTGAAGGAAAGCAGCCCCCTTTCAGAGCAGTCAGGAAAGTAATTGTTCATTCCTCAGGTCAAGCAGCACATATGCAATCTCTTTGTTAAGTAGCTTTCTAAATTCTTGCTGCTTGGCTGCTGCAGCGGCCGCTTGTGCGACTGCCAGCGCTGAGCGCCGGCCAGCAACGCTCAGTCCCAGCCCGGCGGGGAGAGCGCAGCGCCCGGCACAGGCACCACGGGCACGGCTATAAATGGGCAGCTGCTGCTTACAGCCGCCGGAGAAAGGCGGGGGGGAAGTTTCAAATGCTTCCCAAATACAGCTTCTAGAATGCAACGCAGCTACTCTAGCTATACAGCATGCAGGAGAAAACCTCAGTTGTGAGAGCAGACCGGCGTGTGGAAGAGGAAGGGAAGCCTTGGTGGCTGCTGCTGGACGAGCAGAGGCAGGCTGGACAAGCTGGGGAACAGTTTCTTCTTACAAAGCATCAACCACAACGTCAGCATGCTTTAGGTAAACATGCCTAGGCAGAAAGCCCAGCAGTGAGAAAGAACAGGGTAACTAATTCACAAAGAAGGGAGTGAAATCTGTGGCAAGTGAAAACCAAAGCCAAATCTCCCTGTGGTATAGAAATAACTTTGCTACTGCCTTGACCGCCAGCCTTCAGAGCAAAGGGACTGCAGCATGCTGGGGGGAGTCAGGGTAACAGATGTCTTGGGATACCTGTCCCCCTTCTGCCTGGCTCAGCCCTGCAGGGTGGTAGTTTCTTTCTAGCATCCAGGAAAGTGTTGTTTAGGCAATCAAAGGCTGGTTCCTAGCTAACTTAAAGCTTGCAGTGACACCATCTATCTGTGCAGTTCCGATATAAACCACTACCATGCCAGTGAAATAGCATTTATACAGGTGTAAAGACTTCATAGGCTTAGGCTAAGAAGAAATGAAGGGTAAGAAGTCCTTCTCCTGTATCACTATCAGTGTGTTGAGAGTCCTAGGCCAGAGGCAGGCAAACAGCATTGCTCAACTCATTTCCATTAGAAAATGAATGTGCTTCCACATTCCTGGACAGCAAATGACAGGAGGCATTGGCTGCTAAGGAGCTAGTCTGAAATTTTAGCATGACTGGCTGAAGGACTTGGAAATAAGAAGTGTTTTTCTGCATGAGCCTTGCTGAAATGTGAGCCTGGGAGCTTGTGCATGCTGGCACCTGGCATCCGTGCCTCTTTCTGTACCTGTGTTTCTTGGTCCCGCCGAGGGTGGGTATTATTTGTCTGCTTGATAGCTTTAGGGCTGGAAAAGGCCTTGGCTGAGCTGAGAGGATCTGCCTAAAAACAAGCCAAAATATCAAGGTTAAGAAACAGGCACCCTTTGTTGCTGGTGCTGTGTAGTCCCAACTGTGAGAGTTATCTTGCTGTGTGCTGTGCATCCCGGGCCAGCAGCTAAGGTACCAGGCTGCAAGGCATCACATTCAGGGCTGGCAGAAGGAGTTAGAGATCATTTTTTTCCTGCATCGTTCTTGTTCCTAATGTAATGTGTGAATGATTCCTATCTTCTAGGTCCACAAAAGCTCCTGCTCAAATTCCCAGCACCTAATACTTTGAAGAGATGTAAAAACATCTGAGAAAGACAAGATGGTTCTTTCCCATTGTATATAGCACCAGGAAAAGTGAGCCCGCAACAGCCCTGATCCAGAACAGCAGTTTTGAGGCTGTTCACTCAACTCTGGATTTAAGTCTCTCTTCTTTCCCAGATGAAGGCTTTTGAAATCTTTTCCTCTTTCTACTGAGCAAGAGAAGAGCTGCTTGCTGTCTGGTGACTGTTGTGGGTGGATGCATAGGCACTCAGCTGCAGACTAGTGGTTGGATTTTAATCTTTAGCTAATCCTTGCGCAAAGCAGTACAGCTCTAGTGACAAGATGATGAACATGAGTGTGAGCAAGTCCCAGGACTTCGTGCAGCCAAATCCTTGTTTGGGCTTTGCTGTGCAGATGAGCAACTTGAACTTTCCTCCTTCTCATCTTAAATACCATTCCCTGCTGGGGTCTTCTGAGAAGCAGCTTGGGACTTCTGTGGGCTTGAACTCTTTGGGATGACTCAGGCAGCATTGAAGAGGTCTTGGTGGATTCTCATGCTCAACTCCTTCAGCACAGTAACCTGTGTCCACTGGCTGGTCTTTAGAAAGTATTTAATTCTGTATTTTTAAAGCTGTTGAAAAAGGCCAAGGGAAGATTTATAACAACATTTTCTAACTCTGGGCCAACTGGTTTGGCACAGGAAAGAACTATGTTTTGCAGGACAGCTTTTCAACATTCCACTGTTAGCTAAAACGTATGAAAACTACAGTTTGGAAATGGCCAGATGTTTTTGCCGAGAAAGAAATAGATGACCTGAAAGGGGAAGATGAGGCCTGAACCCAGGCTTCTACGCTACAGCTGTCAACTTTGCAGCTAATGGATGACCTACTACCAGCTAAAACTACTAAATTTGTGTGATTAATGCTGCTAAATTGAAGCTGCAGTGTATTTATAATTTTCTCCGTCAGCTTGATACCATTTGTGCAACATCACTATAAAAGGTGAAGGAGAGAAAAAGTGATTAATCTGGTGTCCTTGTCCAGCACAATATGGCATAGCTCTCCTCAAAAGCAGAAGCTTTCAAGAGAAATAAACTAATGGCTTTGTCTGTTTCATTTCCAGCTCTACTCATTCTTTTTTTAATCAAGAGCAGCAGATCCTTTCCGTGTTGTCTGCTTTTCTAGACAGAAACTGAGACTAGAAACTCTTGCTTTCAGCTTCAAATTGCTCCTACAACATCCAGTACTTACTTTGTGTGACTTATCAAGAGCATGAGGAGCTTATTTTGGCCACTCGTTATAGTCTAAGTGGATTGGTCTGTGTTGGACTGATGGGATGCTTCAAATGTTTTTTCTTCTTGCTCTATAGAACAGTTGCCACTCACCTGAGATTAAGAACCCTGTAGGCAGGTGTGATGGCCTTGGGTTGCAATCCTCCACCTCTACATTATAGCCACTGCTCACTGCAATGCCCAGTACTTTCTTTGTGTTACTTATCAAGAGCATGAGGACCTCTGTGTTACTTATCAAGAGCATGAGGATCTTATTTTGGACACTCATTATAGTCCATTTGGATTGGTCTGTGTTAAAAATCTCTGCTGGACTGATGGGATGCTTCAAATGTTTTCTTTCTTGCTTTGTAGAACAGGTACCACTCAAACAAGATTAAGAACAAGGAGAAGAACTCTGTAGGCAGTTGTGATGGCATTGGATTGCAATCCTCCACCTCTATATTGTAGCCATTGCTTAAGGTGCCCAAAACCCCCTCTTCAGTAGAAAAGCTCTTTTTTCCTCTTCTCCTTCAAACCAGACATCTACTAAAGGAAAAAGTAAATGAAGCTGAAGATGGTGAAGGAATCCTTGAAACGTCTAGGTTGGAAAAGGCTTGTAAGATTATCGAGTTCAACTGCTACCTGAGCACTGCCAAACTCCAGTTGCTGCTGGGCAGTGCTGTGCTCCAGCAAAAAAGAGCCAGGTCCTTTGTGAGGCTCAGCTGACTGCCTCCACTCCCAGTTACCAGCAGTTCTTGTGTTGCCACCATTGCACTATAGGTGAGAACAGAAGCACCGCGGATCACCTTCATCACCCCTCTGAGAGGTCCTAATCCCACCAGGCACAGCTCACCCCACTCCAGGCGACAGAAGCCGAGGCAGTCAGCACCTCGGGGACCAAGCCCAGAAAGCTGCTGCTTGTGATCCTGAAAAAGTTAGCATCAGCTGGCTCTGCTCCTCTTCCAAGAGAGCTGACAAAAAAGCTGTTTAAAAATCTGTTTAAAATTACGTATCCTCTGCTTTAGGGTTTGCTAAGCTCATTATAGAAGTGGCCTGGAATTCCACAGCACGTTTAACATTTTTACTGTTCTTATTTTCTGAGCTTTCCCAAACTAATAGAGAATGACTGATGGCACCGGTGATCCGGGAGGGATGAGGTGCAGGAATCACAGCAGCCTCAGCACCATAGCAATACTGTGACTACCAGTTTGGCTACTTCATTGTGCAGGCTGCTCCAAGGAGGGATTAAGAGGATTTTGTTTTCCATTTTTTAAGTTGAACGAGCTGGGACGAAAGCCTTTTGCTGCCTTTCTGAACAAGTCAGAGTATTCAGAAAAGCAGTAAACCTGGACTGCACCAGAGCTGGATTTGGAGCAATATAAAATCATTTACCACAGGAGACTGACTGTATGAAACCACCCAACATCTCCTTCTTTGATCCATTACTGGTCACTGATGATGTCCCATCTTTCTTATTTCCTTACAGCCTTTTGCATGCAGCCACGTGAGTGCTGTACATGCATCTGCTGGATCAGGTCCAGAGAAGGGCTACAAAGATGATGAGAAGGCTGGAGCACCTCTCCTTTGAAGACAGGCTGAAAGAGTTTGGGCTGTTCCACCTAGAGAAGAGAAGGCTTCAGGAAGACCTTATAGCCACACATAAGTGTGTTTGCTGGTTTCAGTTTCCATTGTTTTCTACTTGAAGTTCTCAACTGAGATTAAGATTAGCTCCCATCGCATACTGTGTTCTTTTTTCCTAGCCAAAGGACTAAATCCCTCTCACACCACTTTCTAGGCTGGACTCTCACAGGCAGTGTGTTCCCCGTTAATCACCTCTCTTGGATCTCTGGGATGTTTTGGTTCTGGCTGTAGCAAGAGGACAATAATCCACCAGAGGCTGGGACTGGTGCTGTCCAAGGTGACAGTGTCCTTCCACCACCCAGCTGCACCCAGGGCTGCTCCATGGCACAACACAATACAACACGGATGGGTGCTACAGCACCCAGACTGCCGGGGAGAACACTACTTAATCAGCAGATCCCTCCCATGGTTTTGGGACTTAAGTATCAAAGTCATGATTGGAATCTATTCCTCATTTCTAACAGCAGGACAGCACCCATAAGATCAAAGTATCACCTTCTGAACCTCTTTGTATCTTAACAGGTCCCTCAGAAAATAAAACCTGCAGACCAAGCAAAGGTTAATATCTGTGTCTGAAAAAGACTCAGGCAGGTTTGGCCACTGCCTAATCACAGTAAATTAGAGTGCATTCAACACTAGTGGAAGCTTCTTCCTGGAAATGTGCCTCTTCACAGCCTCAGTAAATCTGGCAGGTTTGAGAGCAAAGTCAAAGTTACAGAGGGGCAAAAGCTGCCTTTTTAGCAGAGCCAGAGAGATCTATTTGGCAGGGAGGGCTCAAAAGAGATCTGTGTGCATGCTCACATGCACCTTTGCTGTTTCAGGCAACGTGTAATAACTTCCCTTGTGAATAGCTATGAAGTTATTGTAGCATTAAAGCTGGGTAGACCTACACTAATGGTATTTCCTGACATTTCCAAGTGTTAAAAGGTCAACAAAAACAGTGTGTATGGAAACAATCTCTTGTCATTACATTCTATAGCATGAATTAGACAAACATTTCCTCTTTTTCTCTCCCCCCCCCCCCCCCCCCCCCTCCTGTTATTTAATGTAACAATCTAAACTGTGACACCAACACAGCCTGAAACCAGTAAGAGCTTTAATTGAAGAGCTCTATTCTGGTTCAGTCAAATCCACTTTCTTCATGTACTGAAGAGTCAGATTCCAGCAGTAACAACTGACACAAACGTGAATCTGCCCAAAGTCTTCACCAAAAGGAAGCTTCTAGTAGCAAGAGTTTCCCATCCCCAACCAGTGCACAGACTGGTGTCCCCCAGGGCAGTAACATTTACTGCCCATTGTGCAAGTGCACAGCTCCCAGGGAAGCAATAAATTCAGCCACTGCTTCGTATGTGCCTACAAACCCATCCACAGGAAGTTTTGAACTGCTTTTGAAATCAGACTAGAGCCCAGCTGCTCCTAACATCAGCCTTAATCTGTATAGGTGACAGATTAATAGACAGCTCAATGTATCTGGGCACTGCCCAAGGGCAATGTCCCAGCCTGCTTTATCTGCCCCAGGAGAGAAACACAGCTATTTCTGAAGCAGGGATCTGAAACTCCAGCTCTGCACAGTGGTTGCCCTTTCTTAAAAGCTTCTTGTATTGCCAGACAACATGGATTATGTTCTCAGTGTGTAAAGCTGTAAATGCTAGCTCATGGAAAATCTTGGTGGACACAGTGATGCTCTGTCAGAGCACGACTGGGGCTGAAACAGCAAAGCAGTGACTTATCTGACCCAGGACTGTGGTCCTCAGCAATCTACAGACTGGAACAAGGAGAACTGCTAATGTGTTGTTCAGTGATGACACATCAACAAAGTCTGAACCAGGGTGTTGGCAGCATTACTCACCCCAAAAGCCATGGCCCTGTGAAGCTCCTTAGACTGGGTGAAAAACAGTTCTCTTCTGCATGATGAAACTGAAGGAATAAGACAAGCACTGCAGCTGCAAAAGGACCAGAGACACATATGGGCTAGAAAGAATGAGACTGACCTCATGTAACAACCTGGAGATCTCACTATGCTCAGAAGAGTACAGATAGAAAACACAGTCTGTGTGGAGGGCTATGATAACAGACAATGATGAGGGAAAGAATCAGCTCGATCCACTGATGTAACTGTTGCTTTCATTTGCTACTTCAGAGTGGAGGAATCAGCCTTCCTCTGCATCAACCACAGAAGCCACTTAGCTTCTTCATGGGCTCATGTAGAGAATCCTGTCCCCATCACTTGTTTTGGACCACCATCCTCAACCCTACATCTACATTAGGGCCTGCAAACTCTGCTGCCTCTAAACAGAAGCTACTTGCTGGCTTTGGCACCTCTTGGTCATCCAAACATCTGACAAGTTACCTTCTAATTGTTTCCCTTATACAGAAAAGGCACAAATCCATGCAATGATTGCACTGCACAGTGCTGCTTCTGTCTTAGGGTAAATTTTCCTTCTGGAGGACAACTACCCCTTGCAAACACGTGGACTAAGGCACTCTTACTGCCTGGGTCTGCTCCTTGCAGCTGCACAGTAGCCCACACCTCATCTAGGTGTGGAGGATGACACTTCTCCGCCTTTCACCAGGCACACAGCCTCACGTAGGTTGTGGAAATAAGGCAAGAGCCTGGTAATGGAACAGCACAGAGCATAAACTGCTATTTAGCTCTTCAAACACACTCCATATGCCTCAGTTTAGGAGATGACACATGAGACTGTGAGGACAGATTAGGATCAACTACAGGAAGTTCCGTCCCAAACAGTCTTTCCAGGACCTGGACCCAGAACGAATACGGTAGGAAAAGCCTCCCTAATAAGTCAAACTCTTTCTTCTTTCACAGAATAAACCAAACATTTTTCTAACCTGTATTGTTTCTGGCTCTGCTCACTGCTCAGCCCCTTACTACAGAATTCCTTGCTGGGTGTTTGGCAGAGCAAGTATGATCTATAGCGTGACCCTGCAGTTCAGCCCACTGCTGTCATTCTGTATAGCTCACTGCAAAGCACAGCTTTTATTGGACATGAAGCTGCACAAATAAACACTCTCACTTTAATGTGAACTAAAACACTTTGCTTTATGAACATGCAGATTCAGGCTAGGAGAAATTAATTACTAGAGAGGCAAAAAAATCAAGCTGCAATGTGTCTTGATTAAATATTTTGATCCCTTTAAATATAGCCAGTGTCTAACGGCTCTGCTTCGATATTGTAGTCTTTCTTCAGAGGACAGACTTGTTTGTGTGCTATGGAGAGCTGGGTGGGGTTAAACCCTTCTTCTGGAGCTCTCTTTGTCCATATGAGCTCCAGTCCTCCGCTCCTAAACAGTCACTGGTTGCATGAAATAAGAAAAAAAGCACAACAAATCCAGTTCTGCAAACCAAATCAAAGATAGGTTGGGCTTTAGTTATCTAACTGGAATTACTTTGTCTCTACCACAGCAACTTTACTTGTTTTACATACATTGGCTGACAGCACCTTGTCAAAGAACCACCTAGCTGATGCAGGCACTCTAAGCCATGCTTTAATTTTGTGCTTTTTCAGTCCATTGTTAATTGAACCATCACTAGTTGGTCAGGATTCAAGACTGACTGCCTCCAGTGCTCTTGAAAAGCACTTGGGCATAACTCATAGGCATCAGCCTTGCATTCCATACAGAATGAGAGGTGACAGTAACAATTATGTGTCTGGAAGGAGCCATCCCAGCCAGGCTACAGACAGCTAATATTATTCCAATGTGTCATTTTGAGAGAGAATGAACCTGTCCTCATCATCAGCTGTATGAAATGCTTGGATCATTAGGCTAACTCTGGCAGTATTTTGCTGGCTGACTTGGTTATTCAGTAATATACTCACAGTCATTCAGTCAAATACCTGTGCCAGAACTTTCACCCATGGAAAATGCAGCTTCTGCCTTCTGAGCACCTCTAGGTGATCTTGCTCTAGCAGGGAGGTTGGACTAGGGGATCTTTCAAGATCTCTTCCAACCCCTGACATTCTGTGATCCAGCTTCTCCCACCAAGCCCTGGGGCTACACAACAGAGCTGTCTACACCCACCAGACTCCTAAAGAGCAGGTCATAAAGCAGCACTGCTGGACACATCTCAAATGGCGAACAGCAAGAGCGGTTTCCAATGAAGCGTTGCATCACAGCAGCCCAGGACAAAATGACATCTCATGTTTCACCTGCTGAGACAGGAGAGGATCTGCTTGATAAAAGCAATCTGCCCAATCTCTTACATTGCAGTTAGAAAGCTACCAAAGAGAACCAAGAGGCCTCTGCAGTGTAAGTGTGTATGCACACTCCAGACTTTGTACACACTGCATGCACGCAATAGCAGCTCACTTGCAATGGGCTGTCCTCAGCTGCCTTGGTACTGCCTGTTAAAGAAAACACTGGACATATAAGTCTGCTTAGGTCTTCTCACACACCATGGGCCAAAGAGTATTAAACTCATCTTTTGGGTCTTGTATTACATATCCTTTGCCAGATTGTTTTTTTAACTGTTCTTGTGTGTGTGCATAAATCTCAAAGCATATGTGCCAATTAGGATTCCTCTGCCATGCCAGCCTGGGCACACACCTCATTTAAGAATGGGAGTCTTGTCATTTCAATCTGCTACAGCAGTTTAGCTCTAATGTGGAACCAGTGCCAGGCTTCTGAAGGGTTATTTTTCCTTTCCATAGACAAACTGCTGTATTGGAGTGGTTATGTTCCTACTTAATGGCACAAGGCCACTTAAGAGAGTTAACCTTCTCTATGCAAATGTTAACAATTTTCTAGTGATACCATTCTATTAAAACAGAGAACCAATTGCTACTCTAACAGACATACACAGGTACTCTGAGCCATGGCATGATGGCAGAGGATGCTCTTGAGCTCACATCTGCCACAGAAAAATGCTGGGTGTAAGCTCCAAGATAAAGAGATTGCTCTGGATGTATCTTTAAAGAGCTTTCTGTTAGCTCTGTGTCACTGCCTCTCCACATTCCACTTCCTTTTTGCTTTGTGTAGCATTACAGAGAGCAACGCAGGAATCCGGTCCCATGCGCCTTGCCTAAAAGAGCATCAACAGCAGTCTTGGAGACAGGTAGAAAACTCTGAGGCCAAAATGGAGGCCCAAAGCACACCAGAGGGTATAAAATGTGCTGGCAACTGAGTGCCACGTCTGGAAGATGTATAACTTCATCTTGCAGATACCGAGCAGCCAGAGCAGTTGTCTTCAATTACAGTGAGAGCCAAAGGGTGGAGAGAAACAAAGAGGGCAAGGAGAACTAGATGCTGTTCTTCCAGCTCCTGAAAGATTGTCTGTTTATTCATTTGGCTAGTTACCTAGACAAAGGCTAGATTTCCCTCCCCAGTGCTTGGTGTTTATGCCTGTGTAGAACACAAGAGCACAAACTGATCTCCACCCAAGATGGTAGTTAGCTACAGTGGACAGCAGTGACACTGATTATTTATAACACTCTCCTGGTCAGAGCTCAGGAATCTGGCATCTGTACTGAGGCATTCTGAACTTCCCCAGGAGTATCACCATTAGTAACTCAGGGATTGATATCTGCAGAAAGCCCAAGTATGTGCTTTTCCTAAATGCTGGAATTCCTGCTCTACATGTCACTCATCAGGAGAGAGGACATCTGGGCAGGGAAGGGTTAGGGTCAGAAATGACATGATTTATGGCAGACATCATAATTCTGCTCAGTAGATATTGGCACCTCTTCAGGAAATATTGATTAGATGGTGAAAAGCTTAGCTTTCTTTGTGGGGCAATTCACCCTAGCTGGGATTTTCATGCTGAAATGTATTGAAGCAAGTGACAGGCAAAGAAAGTTGACTCCGACTCAAAGGAGACTGCTAACTCACCCACATCCTCACCATATCCTGCTTTCAGGATTGCCTTAAGCCATGCAAAACATCCTATGAGGCACAGGCAGTGCAGTTACAAATGAAAAATTAGCCTGGTTTGAAGTCTGGCCCTGTGAGTCTCTGCCATTCACAGCTCCCCTTTCTCTGCTGCCTCAGTTGGAACCATAACTTATACCCGAGACTGCCTCTGCCTAGCGGTAGATCTTCTGTCACAAGGTATTACCCCTCTCTTCCTCCTGTCCATTGCCTAATTTGGGCCTGAGCCACCATTTTGGAGATGCTCTGCCATCACCTCTCTCACTGCAGCATCACCCGAGGGCCACCTGCTGCTGAAGACACAGCCAGGAGTCAGATCAGATCAAAGCTGCATCCCTCTGCGCCGTTTCTCTTGCCGTGCAAGGGCAAGTTCCACTGCTGACACTCAAGCATCTCATGATTAATGTTTTTTCCCCTTCACTGTATCAGATCTGGCTTAAGTTGTAAATGTTAAGAGTTGACACTGCCTTTTTACGTATGATCTAAGTCATCTTGAAAACTCTGGGTGGCATTGACTAACAGAATAAGTATGCACAAGAAATAAATGCCTTGTATATACTGGTAGGATAATGTTCTTTAACTGGCTGGAAGCTCACAAGAAACATGAATAAGGAGCAACATAACACCTCAGGAAAGAAGAGATGTCATCCAGACAGACTACGAGCTCTTGGCTCTTCAGAGTGTAAGATAAGAGTAGTTTCATTTGTCATAACTTACAATAGGCTTTGAATGTTTTTTTCCTTCCTTGGCTAAAATAGTAAATCAGAGAAATTCACCATGGGGCATGCAAATGCAGACACTGCAGGTCTGAGAAAGAGGGAATACAGCTTCAGCCATGGCTCTCTGAAATTCTAGACTTTCATATATATATATATAAATAAAATAAAAAAGAACTTCTATGATTAATTTTTCTGCCAGTTCCAGCAAAAAGTGGATCTCATAAATTACAGCAAAGAGACATCTACAGGACTTTGATCTGAACATCCATCAAATGCTGTAAGCAGCAGCGCTGCAAAGTGTGACCAGAAGATCACTCTTCTGGTGGAGTGAGGGTCTTTTGCTAAGCTTCCAGAGTTACAAAACAAGCTGTTCTGAAGCCTGCAGTCTTTTGAATCTTGATGTGTTGTGGAAATGATTGACCAACACACAACGCTTCAAAGGCTACAACATGTAACAGAGCACAGGCATGCAGGAGTCACATTCTCAGTGCTAAGGGCACTGTGCATTTCATACAACTTGTTTACCAGAGAGAATATTGCCTGGAAAGAAAAGAGGTTGCATGGATTAGTTTTTCTTCCAGATCAGTGAATGCCTGGCATCTGAAGGTTACTACCACCACCAA
The DNA here is from genome assembly GCF_015220805.1 of Pogoniulus pusillus. Lineage (NCBI taxonomy): Eukaryota > Metazoa > Chordata > Aves > Piciformes > Lybiidae > Pogoniulus > Pogoniulus pusillus. Next base: position 16,625,651 of record NC_087286.1, on the reverse strand, counting down.
ACTGTTCACATGTGCAGGGTCTACACCATTTTAATCTTTGCAGGCAGAACTTGGTCACATTTTCCTCAACTTATTTCTACTACCTGAAGGGAGGCTGTAGCCCGGTGGGGTTGATCTCTTCTGCCAGGCAACCAGCAACAGAACAAGGGGACACAGTCTCAAGTTGTGCCAGGGGAGGTCTAGGCTGGATGTTAGGAGAAAGTGCTTGCCAGATAGAGTGATTGGCATTGGAATGGGCTGTCCAGGGAGGTGGTGGAGTCACCGTCTCTGAAGGTGTTCAAGCAAAGCCTGGATGAGGCATTTAGTGCCATGGTCTGGTTGACTGGCTAGGGCTGGGTGCCAGGTTGGACTGGCTGATCTGGGAGATCTCTTCCAACCTGGTTGATTCTATGATTCTACTCCTGATGAAACATGCAGGTGACAAAACCCACAACAGGTCCTTCAAAAGACATTGTCACATATCAATTTCTGCCACTATAAATACAGCCTGTGATTTACCAAATGAACACAACAGTTCTGTGCCTTTATAGCTAACTGTTCCACCTCTGACCCACCAATGCATAACTTATACCTGCTTTAAGGTGGAGGTGCTTTGCTGGAACTAGAACTGTTAACTAGAAACAGTATTTACTTCCCCCTCTAGCTTCATCCTATCTTATTTACAACCTGATAATCTGGTTTAGAATGGTTAGCTTGTAGATTTATGAGTCATATGTAGCCAAACAAAGAAAACCACACCACACTCTTGAAAAATATCTGTTTGAAGTATTGTCCCAAAATAATACCTTCTGTTTATTTACCCAAAATCTGTCTCACACATGCAAAGTATCAAGAGTCATTTGAAACTTAAAGATCCATAATAAAGTTCAGAGCAAGAAAAATAAAGGCTACGAACGTAGGCTTACAACCCCTCTATAATTATCAACAAGGCTTTCTTTATGAAACTCTTGTTTCTCTTAGTTGCTGCTTTAGTTAAATCCACACAGGACTACAGAAAGGGAAACATCTCAGTTCCTGTATAAAACACAATCTTTTCCCTGGATGGCGAGAAGAAAATCGTGATGCATAAGAATTCTTTAATATATTTGCCTCTAGAGTTTATTGACTTTACTTCTGCTGCTGTTTTACCATCTAGGAATAACATTTAGTTACCAAAACTGAATCCTTGCTGACTTCAACAATCTAGCCACTGAAGGACGTTTTTGAAGGAGTTGTATTAATCTAAGCAGCATGAAGCTAGCTGGGCAGAGAAAGGCAGGTCACCCAGCTATACTTGAAAGGTTTTCTTTCTTAAAGAAAGAAAATATTCCAGCCTAAAATCAGGTACTATAAATCAGGATTCTGTGACAGTAAGGTGGAGCAAATATCCCTCTGGGATAATAAATCAAGTTAGTACTTGAGTTTGTAGCATCTTAGAACATCTTTCAACTTTATTTATTAGGTAGCTGAATGATTTTTATCTTATCCATGTGTAGCCTTCTAGGTCTGCCTGCATCAAGCTGTTCCAGACTTGCATCTCTTTGAGCAGTAGCCTGTGCTGCATTGGAAGGAGGCTACCATCAGTGAATATGGTTTTGATTTTGGGGAAGTGAGCTGTCTGTCTTTATCATGGATTAAGGTATCATTGGAAGGTACAGAGCATGCTCAGCTTGGAGCAGGCCAAGGTAGGCTCCATCCCTGCCAGCCCTCCAGCCAGGCTCTCCATCTGGATCTCATAACGCTCCCCAGCTACATTTCATCTCCTAAGCTGAAGAGACGATGTGAGATTAAAAGCAGGCCCAGCCACAATGGGTTTCAGGAGTCAGAGCAGGTATTCTAATCATGTTACACATGTAGTCATTTCTGGTACATGAATTGGCTTTTTACAGGGACACGTTTTGTTGGTGCTGCTTTCTCCAGGAACAGCCACTTTGAGGTAAAGGGCACCGACCTGTGCCTGCAGACTGGGCTAAGGGAAGCTGCTCTTCTGCCTCTTTAGCCCACTTTTAACCACCTTTAAACCAAATACTAGAAGATTAGTAAACAGCAAGCTGCTGGAACCCTTGCAGCCATGAAGGCATCATTGCCCCGGGCAGGAGATGCTGCAAGAGGACTCACATTTTCTGAATTCTTGTCGCCACCTCTTCAACACCACAACCTCCATTTTGCAACAAGACTCACTGCAGCACAGATCCTGATGCTTACACAAAGCCCTCCAGAATCCAGGGGCTGTAAGCTTCCTGACTGACAGGTGCTAGTGCAGCACTGAGGATGATTGTACAATAAGAAACCTGATTTACAGTTGCCATATTTGCTCCATTTCAGGTGCAAGTTATACAGTAAGCATTACGCTTGCCCAGCAATCTCCTTCCACATATTGGCTGAAGTTACTTCCATTCTTTTTCAAATAAAAATCATTTATTTAGGCCCAAGTTCAGGAAAGCATTCAAGTTGAGATACAATAAGCTAGAGGCAGAATAAAACAAGTTGTCAAAACTGTACTGAAATATCTGTCATGGAAGTTTTCTGAGCTCTGCTTAGTAGGTTTCTGACAGAGTTAAAACAGTAGAACTACTGAACATCATAATGCAAGGGATCAGATGGTTTTTCCAGTAAATAAAAAAGGTGGAAGAGCCAGACTTGAGAACAAACAGCTTTAAAATATAACTCTAAAACCAAACATGGTGCAAGCCAGAGATGATTATAGAATCATAGAATCGTTAAGCTTGGAAAAGATCTAAGACCATCATCAAGCCCAACCTCTCACTCAACACCTCTATGACCACTAGACTATATCCCAAGCTTTTAAAACCCCCTCCTCCTCCTCCTTTGCCCCCTGCCCCAGCCCCAAAGCATCCAGTGAACTAGCAAACTGTTTGTGTTGATGCCCATCAGATTTGAAAACTCTCCATGTTACTTCCCCAGCTGGTAGGGAGCTTTTTGCCTATGTTTTGGGTTTCTCACTGTTCCTTAAAGCAGTGTGTAAATAATCAGACTACTTTTATGCCTGGTACAAACTTCATCCTTCTCCTGAACTGTCCTGGAATCCTGAACTTCCACCTGTCTGCTACAAAAGGAGAACTTAGCACAGAATGTACTGATGAGTGCAATTTACCCTACAGGATGCCTTTCTTGATGGTTTTTCCCCCCCTCTTCTCCCACAGGAGGGTAAAAACTCCAGGGCTGGTGAGAGTTCAGCAGGGGACAGCATTACACAACCTCGGTGTGCATTGTAGCCCTGTATTTAAGAACACATTGAGTCACAGTTTATTTCCATGGCCTTCTTGCCTTTTTCCCCAGCAGCCTGTATGAATTCATTGGGGATGACATGAAATCATTCAGCTGCACCCAGTATAGAGCAGACCAAGGAACACAAGGAGTGCTGCTCTGTTAGCAAATACATGCTTGCTAGAAGTAAATTATGGTGTATTGTAACACGAAAGTATTGTCCTGAGTTATTTGTGGCTAAACACAAAAGACAAAGTACTATGTGGCAACATCTGATACACAACTGAGTCAAAGCCATTTGTTGCAAGTAGTTGCTAACCAAAACCGTTGCCATTAACTTGTTCTGTGACACTACTTTGCACAAAAGCACTTTTTGTGGCCGTGGAAGGCCCATTCCTAGGCTAAGGCTCAGCTAGGCACTGGGCTTTTCCTTTCTGCCTCATCTGTTCCCAATGAAACAGAGAAAGCCAGGCACTTTATTTGGAGCTTACTCCTCCTCCTCTTCCAGGCTTCAGCTCCAGAGAGTTCTGTTCCTGTACTCAGTGCCACGAACCAACTCTGCACACCCAGCAATTCACACACACTCCAAACTGCTCTTGGTTACTTCTCCATCACTCCCAGTTTGCTACCCCAAGCCCTCTGGAGCCATCCTAACCAGAGCCTCTGAATGCTATCATGACATAACTGATTTGAGGTGAAAAAGGCTCAATTCTGAAGGTGGAAGAAAATGGACTCTTGGAAAGAATGTGAACCTTTCTAGAATAAATAAAACATGTTAAATGTTATCCAAGTAACTTGCTTTCATCTCCTTCAGTTCCTTAAAGTTAATTGGAAAGAAAGAAGTCACCAAGACACACATTCCAGAAGTCTCCTTGGTATAAATCAGGCAGTGCACACCACTAACAATGAAGTGACCCCTTCAAATTCAAATACTGCTTTTCTTGCCAAGCATAACTTCTGTGAAGACTTTAAATTTCACTAGTGGCCAAAGTTTCAGAGTTGAAAAGGGGCTAAATCAATCCACCTCACTTGCTGTTTTCAGTAGGAAAGCAACAACAACAAAGTGCAAGAGCTAAAGAGATGCTCTCAGCCTCTAAACAAATTCTACTCTGGGATTAAAATAGTCAGATTCCTGTCAGCAGTAATCTGGGTGCAACTCTTTCTCAGTGTGCCTGTGGAAACCACTCACACTCGCTGTGTTTGGCCCAATCGCTTGCAGACAAGATCCAGCCCTGGGCTACTCACCAAGCTAGAGTCTGAACTCAAAGACAGAGGAGCAATGTCAGAATCAACTCCTGACAGATCCCATCTGGGCAATGCTGTACTGTACAGAAATCAGACTCACAGAAGCTGAACACTTTAAAAACAAAAGGTAGGCACCAGAGTCTCATTCCTTCCACTTTTCAAGTGTACAGCTTTGTTACTTTGACTCCTGTGCACAATAGATTAGATACCAATGGACGTCAGGAAATAAAACCAGAGGACTAACATGAGCCAGTAAGTGAAATGCAGGCTGCTGTCACTCCTCCCACATTACCCAGCTATTCAGAAGCACAAACACCAAACTAACTACTCAGAATTTGCACTTAAATAGAATGCTCTATTAAGAAGGATCATAGCGGTCTGATTTTTGACTATGTAGTACTAAAAAGATGTCTGTCACTTCACCTGCAGAGAAAAATGCATCAACAGGAGAGCTGAACTGCACAAATACATTGCACATGTCACTGTGTCGCTGAAAATATGGAAAACAGTTAGAAGGCAAAGTGAAAATAGCTGAAATACAAAATCCCTTTTGTCATAAGCCTTCAGAAAATAGTTCCTCTCCAAATATTTTTCTTTCTGCCACTGCTAGCAAAAAAAAAAAAGAGGAAAGAAAACCAACCAACAACAAACTCTTCTCTCCACAGTTCTCTCCTCTTTGAAAGGAGTGTTTGATTCAACTGAAACTGTTCAGTGCTGCGAATCAAATCTCTGTAGTTGTTGTTTTTGAGGAAAGAAAATCCCAACTGCTTTTCTCTTCTGCTCACAGAACTCAAGTTGCTTTGGGCAGTTATTAACAAACTAACTGCCCGAAGTGAAACACTAATACAACATGGGCCCAACAATCCTGGCAGCTCTCCCTGTATCCCACACGTGTAACCCCTGCAAGTGTGGAAGTGCCACTTGACACAAACAGCTCTGGCAGAACTTGCCTCTTGGCACCTGGGCTTACATTTATTGATGATACAATAGAATCATTGCTGCACCACACGGCAGAAAATGATTTAACACAAAAGGAGAGTTCACAACTGAGCTGTGCTAGGAGAGTTATCAGAGATGTGCACAAGCAAAGAGAGATGAAGCCTTTGAAGGCTGAAGGTCTGCTTTGTAGGGTTTCCAGCTGATACCCTTTCACATCAGTCTCCCACTCAAGCTCACAAAATGGGCTGCTGCCATCTTATGGAAGAGGTCTCAAAAAGCATTTGGTTCAACATTAGATCTCCTCATCTTCCTTGGTTTAGTCTGTGACCACTAACTTCAAAACACATTTTCTTGCTTTGCAAAGAACTGCCTGATGCTGTGAGTTATTCTTTGTGGGAGTTACTTTCTCACCTATAATTTTACTGTCGTTTCAGAGCATCCAGGAAGTCAGCTGAAGTAGTGAACTCCCAGATATTTCTTGTGCAGTTGTCAGGGGCTGAGTTCAATCTGCTGCTGATGACATTCAGTACCATGCTGTCATCCTGACAGCTTCACAATGAAAGTGCTGGCTGGAGCAAAGTATCATGGGGCTTGAAGTTCAGATTGGAACATGAGAGGCTTCCTGCTCCAGTTGCTGCTGCTGGTTTCCAGTTTTGGGGTGTTGGGCTTTTCTGCTGGGCTGGCTGCAGTCAGGGGAGGCTGCCAATCGCTGCTGCTCCTGCATTTTTGCTGCAAACAAGCTAAGGTAATTGAGCATTGGATCATTTCCAGTTAAACTCTTTAACTCACCCAGATGGGTTTTTTGAGTGTCATTTTCCATCCCATCTGTGTGGGGAGAGGGGGCCATGTGAGAGCAGGCTGCGTTAAACCCAGGACAGCAGTACAAGAGCCAGCTGGAGCCACTCAGACACTGTAAGATAAAGTCATTGGTTTTGCCCAGTCTTAATTCAGTCATTCTGGCCTCTTTAGGGCCAGCTTGAATCAACTGAACTGAGGTGTGATTTTTAACATCCTTAAGATGAAAATACATCCTCTTAAGGTGTCTAGAAATTTGCATTCACAGTTGTCTGAACAACCCTTTCGGTTTTAAAGAAGCTGCCACAGGTACAAAACTTGGAACAGTTTTAACAGAGAGCTCCTCTGTACTGGAGAGTGACTGGCAAAAAGTAACTTCTGCTTTGCACTTGAAGACTCAATCAGCTCTGAAAACCGTTTTGCCTGGCAACATGAAAGCGTCCTGCTCACATTCACGTTGCTTACCAACACTTTCCTGTGGACAGCAAGGCACTGAACATTACTCTAGAAACAGAGCACATGTGGGCTGGATGCAATACCTTGAACATGTGTATCAACCATTCAGCAGCCAACAGCAGTAACTCATCCTGATCACAGTGCAGGCTGCCCAGGTTTTTTTATCTTTGGAAAAATGCATTCAGCTCAGCCTCAAAACATGCAATTATTACACTGAATTATGGGGCAATACTAGAAAGATTACTGCAGCACACTTTGTATCAGGTTACACACAAACAATGGACCTAACCACACGAGGCACACACAGAGTGGTTACCACTCTGGTACGTGAAGGCAGCAAGAACACCACTGTTCCCTGAAGTTCTGCCAAGGCTGATGAAACAGTCACTGGTATCATTTGAGGACTTACTGAACTCACGTTTTCACTTAGTTAAGCCTGATTTTGAGCCAGCCATTGACTGTTCTGTTGTAGAACAGAAAAACTCCAGCTACAATTCACACCAATTGTTTTTTTTTAAAGCATCTTTAGCCTCCCCCAGAAGCCTATGCCACCTACCATTGCTTTTTAAAGCAAGAAGCAGAGATAAAACCATCACAACACTTACTCATTCAAGCGTAAGTTCAAGGTTTAACCACTACTCGGGCTGATGTAAAGACTGCCAGCCACTATTAGTCAGCCTCTTTGACTACAGAGTAAATGAACTGGGAATAACTTCAGTTTTAACTGCCATTCATCATCATGTAACATTTCTCAGTTACCTCATTCTGGTTTAGTGATTTCATACAAATCTGCCATGGCAATAGACACATTGCCATCACCTGATGCAGAGCACAGCAGCTCTCTCCATTTCAGTCTAGCTCAGTACATAGCTGAGCAGCAGGGTCTCTTGAGCATACTCTGAGTACAACAATAAATACTCCCCCCCAGAGACACAGGCCTAAATCAGCATTAAGTAGAGGTGATGATGCAGCTTGCAGCAGTTTAAGAAATGTTTGCATTGCAGCTGCAACAATGAAAGTGCACTTGGAAATAACTATGATATAATTCTGACCTGGGACTAATCCGATTTGAAAGATGGAAGCCCTCCCACTCTCAAGGGGACAGAAAACCCAAACAAGAATGCAGCAGAGGAAGACTAACTGATGCTAAATTCGCTTTAAGAAACACTGGAAGCACAGGAACCCACCCTTCCAGTTTACAGCTTCTTGACAGAGCAAGGAAGAAAGGAGGTAGTAAGACTCCAAGTAATTCCTCAACTGAAGAAGAGAAAAGCCACTTGCAAGTCAATTAGAATTTCTCTAGAAAATAAAAATAACCTAACTGCTCTTAGTCTCCCTAAACCTGTTGTTTCAGAATACTTTTCTCCTCAGAAAAAATCTGCAGGGAAAAGAACAAGCGAGTTGATTCTTTCACAGAACAATGGCCACTATTCAGAGGGCCCAGCAGCTCCTCCTTTTGACACAGGCTGTCAGATCTGGCAAAGGCAGAACGAGAGATGCATCCAGGTCCTGTGATAAAAGGATCTTCTGTAAGAAACTGAAAATTAAGTCTCTCTTCACAGGGCTGCATCCAGACTAGGGGGAAACATGGAAATGAATTACAGACATCTGGTAGCATTATGATACTTGCCCAATATTGCTGAAATAATACCAAAGGGAGTTATTTTTAATGCTCCCACAGGTTTCTTCCACTGTTAGCCTACAAAACCCAAAATCCTTTGACCTCAAATCTAAGATCTGCTCAGCCCACATAGTCTGCATGAAACAGTAATACAAATCTAACTTTTTAATACAGCATGTATGTTTAATATTAATTACATTTACATGTTTAAGTTATCCTACTACATTAACAATACTATAGATACAATATTTGTTAAAAACAACTAGCATGGTTAAGTCTCCAAATTTTGGTATTGTTTCCTAGTAAGTGTAAAACAGAATAGAAAACAAAAGTTTCCGTGTGAAGAAAGTGTACCTGAACAGAAGCAGCCAAGAGCTGCTGCAAAAATACAGATCATGTATGCTGACATTTACACAAAACCCTGCACTCATAAAAAAGTGCTGCCAGTCACTGTATTTACAAGAAACTGCCAAGCAGCTCAGTTACTGATTGCACTGTAGTGATCATTTTGAAAGAAAACCACAACAACACAGCATCTTTGTCCTGCCCTTCAGGCATCAGAAGCAATTTGCCCACAAGTGACCTTGTTTAAACCGCACGCGCTAGAAACTATACAACTCTACAATAGGAAGAGGTTAGAAAAGTTGAACGCTGTGGAAAAAGAATTTATTAGTCTATACAAGTCTTCTGAAACAAACCATTGGCTTTCATACAGTAAATTCAAGTGAATAATCATTGCAATAGTTATTTTTCCACACAGAGATCAAGAAGCCCTACAGCTTCTACTTAGTGTCTGTGACAGGAAGGTTTATTTCTAACAAGTAGCCGCACAAAGCAGAGGTGTGATAGAGATCCTCACAGCCACAGTGAGCTACACTTAAGAGTTATATTACAAACATTGGTACCGTAGTGTGGCAAATTGATTCACAATGAAAGAACAAAGATGTCATTCTGACCCCTTGCCAATAATGAAGACTTTGTACAGCAAGTCTAGAGTAGACTGCATCATAAAAACCTAGAGTGCAAGAGTACCACAAATTTAGTATATAAATATCACAGGGTTAAAACTTCAGGTAAGCCCTCAACTGAAGTGATGATTAAAAAGGAAAAAAAAAAAGGGCATCCCACAGCTTTGCAAAGGAAACTTTCAGAGCAGATGCTTTAAAAAGGTGCTGATACCAACTATGGCCTGAGCCAATCTATTTCAGACAGCTCTGCTGAAAGACAAAAACTCAGCATATTTGCCTGAGAACTGTAGAACCTTGCTGGTTTTAATAACATGAAAAAGCATTTACTAGAAGAGATGAAACATAATATTTATAGTTCACACTGCTTTCAAGGTGTGTGCACATTTATAGTTCTATCATTTCAAGACTATTTAAAAATAAAAGAGCAGACAGTTCAGTAATGTGTTTCTGTTAGATGGATTTGTTTAGGATAGTTACATGATAAATGTACAGAGTCATAAAATCTTTAGTGCATTTGTTCTTGCACATTATTTTTGCTACTTATAAAAACCTGAAGATTGTAGTTTGGGCATGCTTACCATAACACTTTCAAACTGGGGAAGCTGCAGAACATTTTTTTTCCTACAAGTGTTCACTGCCATGATACAAAACAAATATGTGCAAACTGCAAGGTCCCTAAAAATAGCATTTAATGGATTTATGTACAGAAAGATGTCACTAGCTGTTTAAATAGGCAAAGAATAAGCTTCCCAAAGTTTATAACACAGAACAATATCCACCACATGCTCCTCCTCCTCCGTATCCTTCTTCCTTGTTTGATAACTTTACACCTCTGTTTTGGCTCTCACTCTCCCACAGTCCAGGGGTCTGAATGATTTTTTCAACCAGTTCTTCAAAGGCACACTGTACACCATCACACGTTTTCGCACTTGCCTCTGGAGAAGGGACAGAAGTAGTCAAGTGTTAGCACAGCTTCCATGTTTCAGTATTTCTCTCAGTCAAGTCTCAACCTCCAACTTAGACTGACAACTTCTAGAATGTATTCTGTAACAACACTGCACTGCCAAAGTTAGCAAGCATGCACATTTGTCACCACACAAGGCAGTACATTGCAAAGAGCTTCCAAGATCAACAAAATACACAAAGACAGCTATGGCTTAGCTTTATTTTCTGTGCAAAGTGCTTCACTAAGGCAAAAGGAGGGTTCTGCTAACTTAAGATGTCTGCTAAACCTGCTAACTGTTCTGTATTTCAGTGGTGCAGTACCACCATAACTAAGCAGCAAGTAGGATTCTGAGTCAGCCTCCATCATAGAACTCATCTGATATAAAGCAGTAAGGGGTCTCATTTCCTCTTCAGTTCACATAAATCTAGGTAATTTCACTCAGGAATTTTACTTTGGCTAAGCCTGTGAAATTTGCTCACAAGATATCTTCTAAGAGCAACAGACATCATCTGAAACTGTTTGGTACCACTAGGGCTTGTCCTGTTCCTCCACACAGATACATTCAGAGTTTAATTTCCATGTTTCTCTTCATCTTTTATGCAGCTAAGAGCTTGTCCTCAACTTTGATCTCGTATTTCCACATCTGACACCGTGGCCAAAAGAAACACAGCAAGGTACTAGACAAAGGTTTGTCATTAGTCAGAGATAAGGAACATGAGTCTAAGTACAGGACACGTCAATGAACTGCTTTGCTACTGGAGTCACCCTATGAAAAAACCTCTGCTGACGCTTGAATGAAACATGTTAAAACATAGGCATAATCACTTCACCATTCATTTCAGTTCATCATTGCAAGGCTTTGCATGAAAGTCCCATTTCATTTGCTCCAGTCATGATTATGTCATTCAATCCCACCCATTTGAATGTTAATTGCATTCCTATTTTAACAACCCAGCTCTAATACAGATTACTGTAGCTCTTCTGCTATACTGAAATCTGGCCACTAGTACCAGTGATCCCTCTTTTATTTTGCTTCTTAGTAATTTAAGGAGTGGGCTCAGAAAAAAGACAAACTCCTAAACCTAAACCAAGTTCTGTCAGACTAGAGTATGGTCTGTACTCCACCCTTAATCCCCCTGAATTTCAGTATACTCATCTTCAGTTAGAATAAATATCTGGACATATTTAGGGGTAACTCAAAAAAGTGGAGTATCTATTATCATTGTACCTTCTGCAGCTGAGAAATATCATTCACTGCATTGTACATACAAGGACCATCAGTCCTACAGCAGTGGTACTTCTCACTGCATCATACAATCAAATGATAACCCTGCAAACACCCACAACATACCTATGAACAACATGGAATGTTTTCTTGCGAATTTAAGCCCTTCATTTCTGTCAACTTCACGGTTTTCCTGTAATAAGACATAGCATTAATGCACATCATTAACAAAATACACCAACAGATGAATTCCCACAGTTGATTTCAGTTTACCTTATCAATCTTGTTTCCAACCAGCATTTTCACTATGTCATTCCTTGTGCAGTACGTTTCCAGTTCATTTAACCAGTTGTCCAGCTTGACAAATGTATCTCTCCTTGTGACATCATAAACTGAAAGATATTAGCAGTATTATTTGCACAGTTATTTTTTCCAGGAAATACAGTTACAAAAGGAGAAAAACAACCCCACAGCTTTCTGAGAGCTAGAGTCCAATTTAGCTACTACAGATAGAATAAGTGCAGAAACATTGAACATTGACCCACAGTTGAATGTTTCATGTGAGCAAGCATAACAGTTGGATTTGATCACATCCATAGCTTGTCTGCATGAACAATCTTATTTTAAAGAAGGTGTTTAACAAAGAGCTATCCAGGAGAATACTAAAGAACTCTCTAGGAAGGTATTAAAATGGGAAAGCAAATATCAGTGGCAAAACTTTCTAGGACCCAAACTTGCTTGCTTGCACAGCTTTCAACAGTAAACAGCAGGTTCAGTGCCAGCAACTGACTTGATGAGACACGCCTCAACAGCATCTTTCCATGCCAGAGGATAATGCAAATCATCCTTGGGAACCAGTACATGCAAACTAAAAGCCACCAGGAAGACCCAAGACAGAGACTACTCCAAGCCAAACAATTTAACTGGACACAATAGCTCCTCACCAAGAATCTCTCAAATCAGACCCAACTTCAAAACAAATCAAACTTTATGCTCTGCCCTATCAACAGCTCCTCACTTTTAGTAGTGAAGAAGCAGAACTTCAGAGCTCAGTGCCTGGTTAAGAGTTTCCTGTATCACTGCAAAGTTGCAGTTATGGATTTGGCCCTGGCTTTCTGATTTCTATGCTCCTGGTTAGTCTATTCTAAGTGACTCTATGTAATATCCCATCAGTATGGAGACACAAGTAGCAAAAAAAAACCCCAGCTACACTCCACAGTGTTCATATTGATTTCATTGGGGAAAAGGAAGAGGGAGAAGAGAGACAAAGCTGTGTACATACTAATACAGAAAGAATACACTGAGAAGAAAAAAAAATTAATTTGTTTACTCAGGGCTTAGTAAACACAGGCAAAAAAATGAAGAAATAAAAGGTAAGAGGCAAGTCTGGGGTAACAGAGAGGCTTCTCAAAGCTATCCCTTCAAAGAACAGTAGCTTCTCATCTCATGCAAGAAGTGTTCTCAAGGCAGCAAGATGAACAGAGGTCAACCATTGAACTCAACATCCTTTAATATATTCAAACATAATGACTTTTAACATCAATTAGATACTGCAGAAAGTTTATGAGTTTGTCTAACTCCAATGCATGAGAAAAACACAAGTTTATTGCAAACACAATGCAAAGCTATACTCACCTAGGATAACACCTTGTGCACCTCTGTAGTAGCTGGGTGTTAATGTTCTGAACCGCTCCTGACCTGCAGTATCCTAAAAAAAAAATCATAAAGTTCCATTGTTCTGAATTTTCACAGAGCCTCCTTTGGCTCTCAGGCATTCTGCTTCTAATAAACATACTCAATAAAACTCAAAGTAGGTTAATCTACTAACTTAAAGTTTACACTTTCCTCTGATGTTTTACTGCACATGAACTTTGAGATGTTATGTAGTCTGTCCTGGGAAACACCTTTAAGCTGTGAAGTATGTAAGTGACTGGACTATGTAACAATAAGACAGCTACAAGACAAACCCTTCCATGGGGGTGGCTAAGTACAGTAGCAACCAGGAAGAAAGAAGTACAGCTGCAGTACTAAGATTTTGTAGCACTCATCAAAACCTGTGGCAAGGAAACTAGCTCACTCACTTAGAATCATAGAATCAACCAGGTTGGAAGAGACCTCCAAGATCATCCAGTCCAACCTAGCACCCAGCCCTATCCAATCAACTAGACCATGGCACTAAGTGCCTCATCCAGGCTTTTCTTGAATACCTCCAAGGACAGCAACTCCACCATCTCCCTGAGCAGTCCATTCCAATGCTAATCGCTCTCTCTGTCAAGAATTCCTCCTAACATCCAGCCTAGACCTCCCCGGCACAACTTGAGAATCACCTTGGTCCAATTCAATTTGATCCAGTGCCAGGGCAAATGCACTGAACATGCTATGACAGAGCAGCTCTGGTTTTAAGTAAAATTGAATTTACATCCTCAAATTTAAAGTGTCAACAGCTCTACAACAATAAAAGTATTAGAAAGCTGTTCTCTTATCAGAGATTAAGTTACAGTGCACACTTGCGGCACAGAGGATTAAATAACTTCACCTAGGTTACCCCAGGTTAGAAATGACACATTAAACACCAGATTTAAAAGTGGTTCACTGCCACAGAACATCAGTCTGAATTACCATACATAGATGAGTCTAACAAGTTGTTGCAGTTCTTTTCCTTGGCAAATCCATTCATTTTTAGCAATTACTATTGTCACACTAAGACAGAAGTGCTTATTTTAAACTGAGACATGAACCACGCTCAGAGCAACAGAATCATTGCAGTATGTATTTCCTGTTCCACTACTACATCCCAAGGAAGCAAACACCAGGTATTTTGCTTATGTGAGAAACAAGTCTGTATTCTTGTTGCTGCAAGATGTCACAGCTGGCTCTGAATATTCAAAAGGTGCTTCAAGTCACACAAGTATGGAAGCTGGTTTGCAAAAAGGAGAAAGTTTAAAGAAAAGCTTGGCAGTACTTTTTCTTCACTTGTCATGAATTTAAGTTCTACTTTTAGCTTCAGTAGATGCTGAACACTAAGGCAGAGACAAACACTGCCTCTCCCTCTGTCAGCTGCATCTGCTACAGTAACACTGACCTCAAGCCTATAAAAATCATTGCATGATGGCTATGAAGTTTAAGCTAAGGATTTCTTGGAGAGGTACACAACAGTAATTCTTAACCTATTATCACTACTAAATTTAGTTTAATTGTATCTTTCTAAAATTTTCCAGTACAGATGAGAATGGCATATACAGGGAAGAATAAAGTCAATGAGGACTAACTCTTCAGAAGTAAAACAATATATTGCTCATTAAAAAAGGAATGCCCACATTCATGGTTGTGAAGCCTGACTGATTCAGCACCTCTTTATTCCTCCTTTTCTCTACCCCAACCCCAACCAGATCTAAACCCAACGATGCAGAGAAGCTCAGCAGCAACAGAATTGCCCCATTAGCCATTTGTCCCAAAGTCCACTCCACCTTCTTAATGGTTCAGTATTAACCTCCCACTCCTAAAAATACCCTTATTAAATAGAAATCCATAGAAACTGTAGGCAACACAAACCAGCACTATTCCTAAAGCAAAGCAATGCATGAAGCACGTAAGAGACAACTTACCCATATTGCCAGTTTAGCCTTGTTTCCATCAACTGAAATGGTTTTCACCTTGAAGTCTACACCTAGAGAAGGAAACATGTTTTAGCTCTTCAAACAAACTATTTCTGAAATACAAACAGCTCTTTATGAAAGATAAAGTAAATAGAAAAAGAAACAACCACCACCACTCAGAAAATAAGTTATCTTGACAGGAGCAGAAAGAGTAACTTCCACTAGCTATTCACTAACCTTGCTTAAAGCTTAAAGTTTTGTTGCTGACAGACATTTGCAGAAGCCTAAGAGCCTTTTAAGCCATCAACTCAAAACACTTCATGAACATAAGGCAAGTTTTCTTTATTGAAGCACATATTCCAGGACAAATATTCAACTTTATAACTCAAATGGGTTCACTTTCTATTCATTACTCATACATGTATTCCCCTTGAGTACATCCATGGTCTTGAGAAACCTACTTTCAAAGCTGCACTGGCTCAGGGAAACAGCAAGGATCTCTCTCAAACTATCTGACCAAGTCCCATTAAGGTGACCACACACAGGTTAAACCAATTTAGACACTCATCTACAGTGATTGTTATCCTGTGAGATAAAACATTAGATGACAGTAATTCCTCTAACAAACATGTTAAATATGCTTCAGATAATTTGAACACCATATCTTTCTTACAAGGATTCCAACACCATCAGGTACTCTCCATTCCCATGCACAGTGGATAAGAAAAAACAGGTATGGTAACAGTTCTGCTGTTGATACACCACCAACACCAATTCCCCTCTCCTCTCATCTCTTTTTTTTTTAAATACCCAGGAACTACCAGCCTACCACTTGCCCAAGGACAAGCTGCACAAAATTCATGCCAATAAGAAAGAGATGTTAGTGACTGTGCAAATACACACACTAGTTTCAGAGACTGAGTATAGTTATGATTAATTCTGCTGTAATTTAATCCTTAGGTTACCAACAGCAAGTAACTGGGAGTATGCTTCAATTATTTTGGAGCACCTCTCACTCCCCATCAGGCAGCAGCCCTGAAATGAAGTAGTAGCATGGAAAATTGCTGCCTTTATATGCACAACTCTCACCCAGCAAACTCTCTGCATTTTGACTTAAAATGGTAGGCATTGCACTTGCTGCAAGAATGAGAATTTCTGCTTTAGCTATTTTAACACAAAATGTTTAAGCAGGGCTGCACGCTAAGTGTGCTGCCGCACTACTGCCAAGGCCACGCAGATTACAAACAAGCTGCCAAAACACATTCAGTTTACCAAGTCAGAGAGAGCATGCAGAACGCTTAAGAAACAGCATGCTGCAAGAGGATTTACAGCTTCACTGCAACTGACATTTTAAAGAGCTTTATTTAAAAGAATATACAGTTTTATTCCACTGTTTCACAGCTTCAGCTTGCTACCTTCCCTGAAGCATCAAGTGATTTGCAGACTACATCCGGCATTGCAAGAAGCCCAAGCTCTATTTCAAGCAACATTCTGCCAAAAAACATTAGCTTTTGTTGTAACTGAACGGGACCTTTTAGTTGTTGTTTAAGGACTGAGAATCTTAGTTCCTAACTTGCCAGTAATATAATGCTCCATGCCACAAACAAAGTGGGAACATTATTCTACAGTTATGTTCACAGAACAGTCTGTATTAACCTATCAATTTAAACACCAGTTCTTACAACTTCACTTAGCTCATAGAAGACTGCTATGCTAGCAAGCAGTCTCAAACTGATCCTGAAAAACATTTTCTTCTGCCAATTTTTCAGCACTCATCAGTAACTTTTAGACTACTAGAATCTCTTCTTCCATCGTAATTGCCTATTTCTTTCCCTGAACTGTAAAAACCACCATTGCTCACTCAGTATGTCCAACACCTCACAGCACATTCTGTTAGCCATCCATTTGACATCAAAATCTGTGTGTTGTTACAGCCTGTCAGATACTTAACAAATCAAAACCACGTCAACTTTTAAGAAGGAACACTTTTTTCTCCTTAGGACGAACATTAGGTGTATTGTGAAGCCACAGTAAGCTTCTCCCAGTCAGTAAAAATGTTCAGTGTCTTGTACCTGCAGAGTTCTGCAATCTTCATTTACTGCTCAGTGCATACACACTGTGAGCATTGCTGTTAGATCAATATTAAAAGATAATGCTTCAAATTCTGCACAAGCAATGCAAGCAAATCCAGAAACCAAAGCAGCACAAAACCCTTATGTTATAGACTGACTACTGAAAAGCAAAAGCATGAAAATTAACTAAGAGCACAGCAAAATCCATCCAAGACAGTGGCAAATCCAATTCTAGTAAAACCAGGAGCTCAGCAGAGAGAGAAGCCAGTTAACAAAACAGTATTTCAAGTAACTCAGGTTTGGATTATTAATCTGCCATAACAGAAGTAGAGAAAATGCAGAGCTCAATAAAATCCCACTCAATTGAACTAAGAGGGTGCTTTAGATCAATACACCAAACTGTCACCTCACCACCTGATACATTCTATTGCTGTCTCCTTCCACCATATCCTTATGAAAGAAGATGGGAGTACTTGCACAAGTTCATATTTTATGAGCAATGACATGAACAAAAGTAGGCCACATTCCTTTTTATTAACACTAATTAAAAACAGATTAACTTATTGACTTCTCAATCAGTCACAGCTCTCTTTGTTTATCAACACCTGAACTCAAAGAAAAAGTTTCATATTGGTTCTTAGCCAGAATTCTTCCTACAGACCAAGTGAAAAACACAATTGAAGCGCATCATGTTGAAAAGTCACCTCTCATTTCCATTACTTCAGTTATTAATTTGGCACAGAGCTGCATCACATTCTTAGAAGTTTCATTTTACTTCTTTGGACAGCCTTGTGCATATATACTAATTTGGAATTAACATATATAACCACCTGCATTCTGGGTCACTCTTCCCCAACACAACTGGCTTCACTGCTGTTGGGTTTCATACCAATGTAACAATGACTACCACTGCTTTTCTTCCCAGCAGCTCTAGATTCTTGGCTCTCCAGCTGCCAAGGGACTGGAAAAAGCCACCATGTAACATCCTCTCTGTAGAGGAAAAGCAGAAACCACACAGTACTCTGTAGTATTATCAACAGCTGCAAGAGCTAACATACCCTACTAAAGACAATCCTAAGTGTTCTTACAATACTTGGTAGATATCTTTTACTTAGAACACAAGTTCTGGACAGTAGTATTACTATTCAAACTTGACAGCTATCTAGCACAGATAAATCAGTAGGAGACATAGCAGCAGCTCTTACATTGTCACTGCAGTCTCAAATGCTGGTAACAGTGAACTGCAGGCTGTTTCACCAGAGCTTTTCACTGATCTCACCAATGACTTCCACCTTCATAGTGAAGGTGACATATATATCTATTTTCCTAGCCAAGGATGTATTTGTGCACAAACGGGACAGCTACATGTTCAAGTTGTGTCAACATCATTCCTTCCTTGCAGAAAAGCAGACAGGTCTGAACTTCACCACCAGTTAGACAAGTCTGAACAAACAATTTTCTACTGAAGTTGGTATAAATTTTTCTCAGGTAGCATCAGCACATACTTACCAATGGTTGCTGCAAGTTCTGGGTCAAATGTATCATCTGTGAATCGCAGCAGAAGGCTGATAGGAAGGGAATAAAAAAAAGATTTACTGTTATTGCAGCATATCCATAGCTTACTGAAGACTGCAAATTGCAAATCTGAATGTAACAGCAAGATTGCACAGCTAAGTAAACAAACAACTCATTTTTCCAGTGGGAAAATGGGAAAGAAATACAGATGTGCTAGGAAAGAAGGCCTCTTTTCTGCTTCTGTTATGTCTCTTTGAAAACAAAGTACCATACAAGTTTTCCAATCACTTGCCTAAAGAGTCACACAGCTTCTCAAAATATTTTACTCCTTTCTTATTCCATTTGTGTTCTCCCAGAATTCAGTACAAAAGTAAAAGAGGTTGTTTCATATTGCCTCACACAGTATTTCTCTAAGCTTGAAAAGAAAACCCCAAGTCAGCTTTCCACCTCAACAGTAACTCCTTGAGCTTGGCTCACTGTAGAACAGTAAGGACTACAGCCATCAGCAACAGAGATGCAGAAGTTCAAGAGCTGAATTAATTCACCATTTGCTTATTATTTTGTATCTTTTTATACATAAGGCCTTTTACAGACACATTTCCCCTTATCCTGATTGATGTTTGCTACCAACAGAACTGCTACAACTAAGATTTACTAGGATATCACACTGCAATAGTAGTGTCCCTCAAGGAAGTGCCCACAATGCCACCATCCTTGTGGCAAATGTAAATATTTTGGGAAGAGGCAGAGATTCCCAGACTACAATTTCTAAAATTATTGCTTTTATGTGTCTGTGCTAAGTGTATATTACCATGTGGCAGGCAGCTGTTTGCTGTGTCTGACAGCTTCTATTCATTTCCAGGCCAGAGAAACAAAACAAATCCCCCCTGTTTTTTTTTGTCTTTTTCACACTCTTTTTTTTTTTCTCCTGTCTTTTCCTTTTGCTTCTTAATTTAGCAGCCAAATCTTTTTTAGCAGCCAAATCTTTTTTAGCATTTGGAGACAGTTCTGCACTAATAGAAAAGTGCAGAACTGAAATTCTTTTACTTCCAAGCTGCCACACAGTCCTATGGAAGTTAACCATAGACCAACCTTGTTTTTACCCCTCCTTACTCCAGAGAATCAAAATAAATAGCAATTAACACTTGAAAAAAAAAAGATAAATTGATGGCACACAGGTTTTCACTGGTGCCTTCAGCTGGTGGTCAGGATGGTATTTAAAAGTAGCTATTTTTAGTTACTACCAACACTAGTTTCACTCAAAACAGACAAAATATGGAACCCACATACTACCACTACCTCAAAAACCTAAGTTTACAAGTCTTGAGTACTACAACCAGCCAACTTCTTTCCTTACCTTTCTTTCATACACAATTGCTCTCTTCTACAAACTGCAGTGCACTCAGTAAGACCCAGGTTTAAGACAGCACTTGGCTCAGAAGCCAACATCCACACCACTTCCAACACTGTGCTAACACCAGTTTAACATCTAACCTTTCCTACTCAAGTAACAACTAAGTGATACATACTTAGGAGTAGTCCTATATTAAGCACCTGTATCTTAACAGCTGCAGTGTTACCATTTCATAGAAAATTCCTTAAGGCCTCTTGACATTTTTTATGATATAACCATAAGCAGGCATACAGAAACATGGGACAGTGTCTCAAGAGAAATTCTTCCATATAGTCATATATAAAAGAGATGACCTCAGCTAAGAGAAATTTGCACACATGTCTGTCACCAGAGCCCTACTATACTACATTATGACTTCAGGAATGACAGATTTTTAACAACTAAGGGCATTTGCTTTTCCTATTAGCAGCTTAAAAGATACTTAGGGCCGTGGCAGAAAAGTATTGCATGCTCTCCTGCACTTATGTCTTAGTTCCTCTATTAAAGTCCAGAGCCCTAAAAAAAGGTCAAAGAAAATAATACCAAGAGAAAAAACCAGCAGCTTACACAAAAGCCATGAAAAAGGCAAGGAAGGAAGGCTATCAGTCTCAAAGTACTAGATAAAACGTATAATTAGTCAGCAGAAGAATCAATGGTAGAACAACTTCACTGCCTACCATGTGTTGTGCCCTCACAAGCAGTGCTGGGTCACTACATGAAAATATGAGGGACCGGATGGATTAGCCCCGAAGTGTTAGGGAGCTGTACAAGTGCAGCCATCTCCACACTACAGAAGGCTGCGGAGGACGCAGGAAGGCCCCAGCTCCCGCTGTCAGGCCGCCAGTTTCAGCTCCCAAGTGGGCCAGGCAAACACCAGCACTGCCCTGTCCGCCGCAGGGACGCTAGCTGGGGGTGGGCTGCGGAAGAGGGAGACAGCTCTGAGCCGGGAGGGGGGCTGCAGGTGGGCCGGCCGAGAAGGAGCAGAGACGCTCCCCCCGCGGGGCCTAGCCCTCCTGCGGGCAGGCCGCGCCCAGGCCGGGCAGCCGCTGAAGCAGAGCTGGGCTGTCCAACGCGGCGCCGGGCCGGGCCTAACCGGGGCCCGGCATGGCAGCCGGAGCGGCTGGGGGAGGCAGCCGCCCCCTCACCTCGACTTGCCGACGCCGCTCTCGCCGATGATGAGGATCTTCAGGGTAGTCAACACGTCCTCGTCCATCCCGTCAGCGCGCCCGGCCAAACCCGGCCCCGACCGCCGCTCCCGGTGTAAGCCGCGGCAGCCCCGCTGCGCCTGCGCGCCCCCGCCGCCCCCCTTCACCCGCCCCTCGGCGCCGGCCTGCGCATGCGCCTGAGCCGCACCGGGTGCGGCAGCGGAGGGCGGGGCGGGAGCCAACAGCCAGGCCTGCGCACGGCGCCTGCGCAGCGGCACCGAGCTGGCTCCGCGCTGGCTCCGCTCGGCTGTTTACAGCAGCCCGGTGCGGCTCCGCCCTTGCCGTTGGTGCTCGCCCGGCGGGGCGCTGCCTCTGGCAGGTCTGGATACGCTCCGGCCCTGCTGTCTCAGGGGTGGGGCAGGCGGGAGGAGTCGGAGTCTGCTGTTGGATCCTGAGTCCCTGTTGGCGGCGCGAATCGGGATCGGAGGAGAAAAGAAACCGGATGAGATTGCGAGGGGCAGGAGAGAGCCTGAGCCGCACGATAGGAGCTGGCCAGCAGCTTGTTGCGAGGCAGAGCAAAGCCGCCGCCTCGCAGGGCGAAGGAAAACAGCTGGTCAGGAAGCCACCACAAACCTCTCTGCGCCCCGCAATGCAGAGCAGCTGATAGATGACACTGTTCTCTGCCGGCGGAGTCTTCCATCCGCCATTAGAAGCCCTAAATCTTCTAAAAGTGATTCCACTGAGAAAACCTCATTTAGAGCAAGTGTGGGTAACCTACTGTTATGGCTTGAAACCTCCCTCAGATCATGTGTAAGTAAATGCAACTCTTAATCAAGCACATGTCTGATGCTGGTCTGAAATAGTTGTGGGTCTGCTACAGCCCTTTGGGATGGCTCTGTCCAGCACCAAGGACTGACTTGGTAGCAGTTGTTAAAGTGGCCTTAGGCTCTTCTGTAGGCACACTGATGAAAGAGATCAAGCCATGCTTGCACAGGGCAGGTGTACTTGTCAGACTGGGGTGGGTTTGCTCAGAGTGCTGGCTGCAGGAAGCACTGTTCTAACAGAGTTTTCATCTTGCTGGGCTGTTGCCTTCCCTATGAGCTACAGGATCAACAGTGTGTGTGTGTGTGTGGTAAGCATCTCTGATGTTTCATGTTTTCCACTCTCAGGATCTGCTCTCCCATCTCTTTCACCTCAGGAAACTAATGCCTAGGATAAGTACAGTATCAATAATTATCATGTTAAATTTATGGAGACATATACTGTAAATAAACCTGCTGTTTTTATACCAAAACTGTGCTTTGTTTATTAGTCATAATCTGAGATTCGTTGAGGCTGTGACTTTTCATTGTGCTTTACAGCCATCCAGGAAAGCAATGTGTCTATTTCTTGTAGTTTTTGTGGAGGCGTGTAGGAGCTGTAGGATCTTAACCATGACAAGTAAAGAGAAGCCTTGAAATGTCTAGGTTTAGGTACACAAAATTCTCAGGAGGATGCACATCTCCAGGTGTCACAGCCCTCAAGTCACTGGGACATTCAAAGATGTTCTCAGTTACACCAGCTGTACACAATGTCCAACAGAAGCTGAGAAGCTCAGTCACTTCAGAGAGAAGTCAACAGCAGTCTAAAGGTCTCAGGTTGTGAAGACTTAATCCTGCTCTCTCATTTCCAGCTTGTGAGGCTGACCCATACATTGTTGTGGCATTGAGTCAAGAGTTATGATTCACAGCAAAACAGGCATGCTTGCTAAGGTCAGCAGTCTCTCCTGGGAGAAACCACATACACACATGTTCAGTCTGTTTCTCTTCTCCATGCAGTAATTTGCAAAGTCTGCAGAAGTGACTGTCACTGTGTGTGTCAGGTTCAGGGATGTGTGTCTTCCCTGTGACATCCTCAGACACAGCTCATCCACATGATTTCACATTCAGCAAATAACAGCCAGGAATGAAAGTGCTGCAGCTGCCTCAGGACTCTGGGCACGATTTCTCTGGAGACCACACTGTGATGTAAATGATCCTGCTGTGTCTGGCCGCTCCTTTGTGAAAGAATCCAGACCGTTTTTGTGAAGCCACTACATAATAGTCTTCCTCTCTCCCCCTCCAACAGCAGCCAGAGCTGGGCACTCCCACCAGTAACATGGTTAAAGGGGGAAGGAACAACTCCTTCTCTACTGTGAGATCATCTTATCCATAATCTCCTCTGAAGGGATAATGTACCTCATCCAGATTCAGGCTGCATGTGCCTGCAGGATTAGCTGTTTGTTAGAATGGGACGGAGTGGATTAAGTAACCACTGTCACCAGCGTCTCGCCCTTTGCACAATGTTGTGTGAAGCAATCCTGATAAAGCAGAGGGCCTGGTGGGCAAAGGACAGGGACACAATATCAAGGCAGGGATTGCCAAGTAAGCCAAACAAGTGTCTGTATTGAAGCTATAACAATTGTGGGAAGAAACGCATGCAGAAATGTAGATTCAAATCAGGGCAAAACAAAGCTGACTATGGCAACCAGTTTTATCAGGTCAGAACAAAGTCCATCTGTCACCAGTGACAGGGAGTAGCTTTGCCTAGGCAACAGCACATGGACAGGATGAGCATGTAATGATAATTGCACAGGATGTTACTGCAGACTATAGCAGTTTCTGATCCAGGGCTTTTCGAGGGATGGTGTCTTCATATATAACAGCTGTATTTCTCTTAAATAGCAGCAGTGTTTCTCCTCAGAGAAAAGAATTTCTCAACCATGTGTTTGAAACTCAAAATAAGATGCAGAGCCTTCTGCAGCACAGACTTGCACAGGTTAGCTATATACATACCCTTACTTTTGCATTATACTTTACACCTGCTGCCTTCATTTGATTTCCATTCTCACATTAGATGTGGCCATGAACGACTGTCCATTTGCTTACTCTGTGCCACATATAATTTTCTAGATCCCCATCGTATCTTCCCATAGTTTGAATTCTTTGCACCTGGGGGTCTTCAAGAAAAGACTGGATGAGGCACTTAGTGCCATGGTCTAGTTGATTGGATAGGGCTGGGTGCTAGGTTGGACTGGGTGATCTTGGAGGTCTCTTCCAACCTGGTTGATTCTATGATTCTATGATTCTGTGATCGTGATCTGTTTAATTGTTCTTCACATGGAAGCAACTGTACAGCACACTGCCTCCTGTCTTCTCACTGGGCACCACAGTGAAGAGCCTGGCTCCTTTTCCAGTCCCTTCTGTCAGATATTAATATACTTTGTTAAGAACACCCTGAGCCTTCTGTTCTCCAGGCTAAACAGTTCCAGATCTCCTGATCTCTCCTCATATAAAAGAAGCATTAAATTGCTATCATTCTGATGAACTGGACCCAGCATTCAAGTGTGGCTTCTACCTGAGCAGAGGAGAAGCATCACCTCCCTTGACCTGTTGGCAATGCATTTCCTAATACAGCCCAGGAGGCTGTTTTCCTGCATTTCCACAAGGAATGCCTCCTTCATTTTTAAATCTTCTGTATCTTGCCATTTACCCATTGAAACTTTGCAAAGCTGCTGACAGATGGCTTGCAGTTACACCCAGGTTCAAGTATCATGCCTTTAAATTGTCTGCATTTTGCCTACACTCTGCCTTTTAGTCTTTTAAGTGCTTTCCATATTTGCAGTTTTTTTCCTACAGGATTTTCCAATCCTTTTTTCATTTCTGCAAGGTTGTTGAATACTATTGCTACAGTAAGACTTTTTCACTGTTATGCTTTGACTGTTCCTGTCACCTTGTTTAGTGGAGAAGTCGTTTTTGAAATCCAAACCTTCATTCCTTGCACTGTGTGTAGTCATGGAATGTTATTTAACTTACCTTGGAGGTAACTTCAGTTTTCTTTGTTATTTGAGTTTCCTGTCCTCTCAGCCTCTCTGAGAGACTCATCCTGGCTTGGAATCATAGAATCAACCAGGTTGAAAGAGACCCCCAAGATCATCCAGTCCAACCTAGCATCCAGTCCTGTCCACTCAACCAGACCATGGCACTAAGTGCCTCATCCAGTCTTTTCTTGAACACCTCCAGGGACGGTGCCTCCACCACCTCCCTGGGCAGCCCATTCCAATGCCAATCACTCTCTCTGTTAAGAACTTCTTCCTAACATCCAGCCTAGACCTCCCCTGGCACAACTTGAGACTGTGTCCCCTTCTTCTGTTGCTGGTTGCCTGCGAGAAGAGAGAGGCTCATCATGTCATTGTCCCTGTAATCACTTTACTCAGACAGTCCATTGCACACTCCCAATCATGCACTGTTATTCACATGTTAAGTAATCAATTTCCAATCAGGAAAAACCTTAATACTAATAACCATCATAACCATGTGGCTCAAAAGTTGCCCCAACACACAATGCTGATAAGATAGGGATGTAAAAACCTATGAGAAAAGCCATGTAGCAACTCCTTTATGGTAGCACAAATGTGTCAAAGTGAGACAGTGGAAATGGGCATTTGGTTCAGGGTTGGGGCATCTGTTTCTGGCAATACCTCCAGCAGATAGAGTTCCTTCAAAGTTTGGGCATCACTATGAACACATGGACATTAAAAAGAAATGCAGCACAGAGAATGTGACATCCTCCTCTTTTTCAAGAGCACAGCTTACTTCACCCACCAACACACCCAGCAAAGGACTCTTGCTTCTGTGTCCAACAGGGCCTATGCCAGGGTCAGTGTCACTGCACCATCTTTGATGGACTTCCTCCTAAGCACATTCCTCACTAGGTGGCCCTGGCAGCAGGACAACAAAAACTGTGCATCCTTAGATCTTCCCTCACAAAAACTGCACTAGATCAGGGGTTTGGAGGGATTTACAGCATTATGGTTGAGTAACTCTTTTGCACTTTCATCGCATTTCTCTTGCACACAGAATATGCCATTATTATGAAACTTCCCATGCTGATAATCTCATGCAACTCCCTTTTAAGAAGAGGTGTAGGGAGTCAATACTTCTGGCTGTCAAGTCTATCATAAAAATCAGAATGATTTTATAATACATTTGTATAATCTTTCTCCTTAGTGTTATCTGTAAAGTTTGTAGGAGGCCCTTTAACAACCACTGATGTGCAGCCCTTTGAGGTAGAAGCTAGAAACTCTGTAACACATCAGCCCTGAAAGCACTTCTGAAGAGAAAGCAAGGCAAAATACAATCTGCATTGGAAACTGAAGCCAAAACATAGATGGACACGGTCAAAATGTAGTGATACTAAATATGCCCTTAGACTGTTGCAAAAAGACCTGTAATAGGAATCTACAGCTCATGCTGATAATCTTTTTCCTTCTCATTTGATACGGAACAGTGCCAGTAAATGAGCAAGCCTCCTTAATACCAAGCTGAGGTACTGATTTCCTATTATTTCTATATTTCCACTGCACAAATGCCTGGAGACTTTTGTTAGGATGGGGCCAAACTGTATTCATTTCTGCAAAATCACAGGGCTTCTGAAATTGATGAAAGAGCAAACTAGCCCTGCTTATGCAGGCAAGAATTTTCCCTATAACGCATTGAGTTCTTGCTGATATCTGTTTCCAAACAGCCATCAGGCTTTAAGTCCTGGATGGCAACATGAAGTATAATCTGCTGTCATCTCCTCATGACAACATGTAAGCCAAAACACTTGCAAACAAACCAAAATATTGTCTTCTGAATCAGGAGTTTGAATTAGATGACTGAATTTTCCTGGCAGGAGAGAATTATTCCTTGTCTTTCACCTAATCCTCCTCTGTTATACAATATATATATAGTTACACATAGGGTTTTTTTTGTTTCCCATGGGTTTGAAAAGATTACTTTTCCACTGGGTTTCCTGCATCACTGTAATACTTCTCCTTGATTCTCTGGTTTCAGCTCAGCTCTGCATTTATAGCACGTCCGGTAACCTGAATGAAGTTACAGTTTTCGGTTGTGTCACTTAGTCTTTGGATACACTACTGGAGTCCCCAGGGGCTTGTATTCAGCCTTTAAGATCTTTTGTTCCATCATCCACCATCCATTGTGTCAGTGTAGGTTTTTTTTTTCCCCACAAGTGTTTCAATTACGAATTGATACCTGCTGTTTGCTAAGGACTTTAAAGCCTTTGGTTTCCATTTGTCACCTGAGCCTTTCACCTCAGGTTCTAGAAGCACACTGAGCTTTGGAAGCACTTTTGCAGATCTTGTCTATGTTTCATCATTTGATCTCCTGTATCTTTTGCATGCACTGTTGTTTTAAAAAGATAATACAGGTTTAAATCATCACCCATTACAATTTGAGCTGGTGAGGCACAGTATGCTCACCCCTAAGTGGCAGGAGATGTTGAAGTTGTGCAATGTGAATCATTTCCTGTTTTCTGTGGCCTCTTAATAGTCTCTGCACCTTCCTCAAACAAAATGCTTTTTCAAGGCACAATGCCTGTGTTTCTGTCTTGACTGCTATTTGACAAGGCACAAATACCTACCGTTGCTTATCATAGAATCATAGAATCAATCAGGTTGGAAGAGACCTCCAAGATCATCCAGTCCAACCTATCCCCCAGCCCTATCCAGTCAACCACACCATGGCACTAAGTGCCTCATCCAGGCTTTTCTTGAAGACCTCCAGGGACGGTGCCTCCACCACCTCCCTGGGCAGCCCATTCCAATGCCAATCACTCTCTCTGTGAAGAACTTCCTCCTAACATTCAGCCTATACTTTCCCCAGCACAACTTGAGACTGTGTCCCCTTGTTCTGTTGCTGGTTGCCTGGAAGAAGAGCCCAACCCCACCTGGCTACAGCCTCCCTTCAGGTAGTTGTAGACAGCAATGAGGTCTGCCCTGAGCCTCCTCTTCTGCAGGCTGCACACCCCCAGCTCCCTCAGCCTCTCCTCATAGGGTTTGTGTTCCAGGCCCTTCACCAGCCTTGTTGCCCTTCTCTGGACATATTCCAGCACCTCACCATCTCTCTTGAATTGAACTACTTGAGGTACCCTGTACTTCTCTAGGAAGGGTGATGTATTTTATCAGAAAATGTCAGCTTCTTGCTACAAAGAAACCTAAATGTGGGGAAGAATTAGGGTAGAGCTGAGCTTTAGCCTGAGGTCAGGGCAGAAGGGTGACTGCAGAGAACAATTTGTGGAGGGGAGATAATACAGGGGAGGTTAGTCCTGAGACTCTACTAGCAATACAGAAAAGGTTCATTTTTTTCCCCACAGCTCCCATTGAAAGACCCTTCCACCAGAGTGAGTGATCAGGCTGAGTGCAAGTACCAGTATACACCTTTTCAAAAGAACCAAAATTAGAGGGGGGGTTTCTTTCTTGCATAAGAATGTGCTAAGGTAAGATGCCTGGGTATTAGGAAAAATAGCCTATCAATTCAACCAGTGTGGACAAAATGAGCATTACCCTTCTCCGTAGTTCAGATATTCACATATATCACAAAAGAAGCTGATAAGCTCTGCCTAGGTGTTACAGGGAACTACAGGCATTAAAGGGTTATAGCCTCTTAAGCAAAACCAAAAGCATAGTTTAATTATTAACTTCTACAAGAGATTGGAGAGGCAAAGGGCAAAAGCTGAGATCAGAAGGCCAATAGCATCCTGGGTTGCATCAAAAGAAAAGTGGCCAGCACATGGAGAGAGGTGATTCTGCCACTCTGCTCTGCTCTGCTAAGACCTCATCTGGAGTACTACATCCAGCTCTGGAGCCCTCAACACAGGAAGAACATGGACCTGATGGAGCAGGTCTAGAGGAGAGCCATGAAACTGATCAGGCAGCTGGAACATTTCTCCTACACAGACAGGCTGAGGGAGCTGGGGTTGTTCAGCTTGGAGAAGAGGAGGCTCCAGGGAGACCTAATAGCAGCCTTCCAGTACCTGAAGGGGTAGAAGGCTGCAGAGGGACTGTTTACAAGGGACTGTAGGGATAGGATGAGGGGAAATGGTTTGGAATTAGAGAAGAGCAGATTTAGGTTTGATGTTAGGAGGAAGTTCTTTACCATGAGGGTGGCAGACCACTGAAGCAGGTTGCCCAGGGAGGTGGTTGAGGCACCATCCCTGGAGATATTCAAGGCCAGGGTTGACAAGACTCTGAGCAACCTGATCTAATGGAGGATGTCCCTGCTGACTGCAGGGAGCTTGGGCTAGATGGCCTTTAGGAGTCCCTTCCAACCAAAGGGATGAAGGGGCCCTTTGGGCTGTTAGGGGCAGCAGAGTCTTAGGTCCATCTGAGCTGTTCCTGCAGTCCTCCCGCAGAAGGAATTTAGATTATTTCAGGTTATGCAGACAACAGGAATCTCTTAAGCTTTATGTTTGCAGGGAAATACCTTTATTTCCACAGCAGTCTGCAATTGGAGTAACATGCTCTTCTCCATCTTGGTTAGGTAAATGTTGCAGAAGAAAGGATTTTTTTAATCTCTACCAGTTTTCTTCCATTTCTACTTTAATCATAGAATCAACCAGATTGGAAGAGACCTCTGGCAAAATTTGTGCAAATATTTGTATGAGCCAATTGTTACCACTCGAGATGCATCTTGGTTCACAATCAGAATCTCTGTCCCATGGCAAAGAGGACACCTGAGCATACTGCTGATTTAGATTCTGCAGGCAAGTGATAAGAACAGCCTCTTTTAACAGGAGAGATTAGTTCAACCACATGAAGGTAATTTCAACCTAGGAATTCCACCCACCAAAGCTATGGAAACAGGATACAAATTTGCAAGCATTACATCATGAAAATTATATCACCTAATAATACCCTCGTGCATAGGAAACAGGAACCAACAGCTTTTGGCAGTGGATGACATCTTCTCTAGACATCACCTACACTGCTGGGCTCAGTGTGGTGTCCTGGGAGTTCACAACAAGCAGATTGTGCTTCCACAGGTGATATCATCTTCCATTGTTTTTAAATTACTTCAGGGGTATATACAACTCCAGCCTTACTGTCTAGTTTAATTTTTCTGCAGTGGTGAAGTGGAGACTGATCCAATCCAAGTGAAAACAGGATTGTTTAAGGAAGGGAAGGGTAAAAAAGTCGACACAAATTGTTCAAAGCGATAAAATCTGGCGGCTCACTGAGAGCACAGATACCTCTCACTAGAGGTACTCCATCATGAGCTGTTGTTTTTCTAACAGATGTCAGAACAAAAAGACTTCCACGTTGGCTCTTTAAATATTTCAACTTTAGCAGGCATCCAGAATTCAGAAGCTTTGAACTAAAAAGCCTCCTCAGGTTATTTTCTGCTACAGAGAACTTCAAAAGTATTAGAAGCGTAGAAACCGCTTGAACTTTTTGAACTCCTGAGGAATAAATTGAGGGATGAATAATGAGTAAAACAAAAATTGTCATCTTCTGGTAGTGTGATATTTTATTTATTGTTCCTACAGCTTTTGGACTTTGCACTTGCCTTCTAAAGCTGGTTCAACACGTATATTGATCATGGCACGGAATGCATCTCTGGATATATTGGCCTGGACGTATTCTAATTGTATGTGTCTGAATGAATGACATAAAAGTACATTGCCTGAGACAAGACATGGTCTGTATATAAATTCTGTAATCAGTCTTCTAACAAAGCACTCAGGAGCTGGAAGGACCTTTTTGCATAGTTCCTCTGATTTCATCACAGATGAAATACAACACACTCTATTTTGGTTCAAAATGTATGGGCTTTGCCTCCTAATTCTGTACAGCCTAAGCCACTTCCTTTTATCAAAGCTATTCTAATCTGATTGGGTTTGTATCCTATCTATTAAAAGTCAGTCCTAGCTCAGTAAGCCTTTCGCTGTACGGACAGTATCAGCTTTTCTCTGGCCTCCATCTCTGCACGGCGGAGATCCGGCTGCTGGGCACATCACCTCCCATCCCAGCAAGCGGTAGGGGTGCAGTGCTGGTGAGGAAACCTGACCGTGTGCTGTCTGTGCACTTCCAGTTCAGTCTGGTGAAAACCAGAACATGAGAGCTTCATAAATTGCTTCCTGCGATCTAAACTGATCTGTCTAAAGCCTGTTCTTTGGGATTGTTTTATAATTGCTGTCTGGAAGCTTCTGTCCTGGTTGCTTCCCCCTCGGCCCTGCCATCAGCACTATCTCATGACAGGTGTCCTCCCAGCAGAGAAAGCTTGAAGAGTCTTTCACCTTTTGCTCTCAACTTCACGCTGAGCACAGAAGGCTGCTGAGAGGGAATAGGAGCACTTTCTTCTCCCCGACTGTGTCCTGTCCCTGCAGGACAGAACAAATCCAGGAAGAATCGGTGGCTGTGCTGTGCCTCATGACACCCTGGTGCAAATACTGAAATGCAGCCATGTGAGTCTAATCCTGTGTAACCCAGCCCAGCCTTTGTCCCTTTTGTCTGCAAATCAAGCTAGACTCGTGGAGACTTTGCGTGCTGGTAGCATGACTACAGATAACCTATGAACTCAGCTGCCAGGACCTGATTTCACACTGGCAGCAGTCTAGAGTCATTTCACTGTAGCTGAAGTTACTGAGCAGCAGCTGAAGAGGATACTGGGCCAGCCACTGGGTCTGTCTGCTCATGTGTGGAGGATGCAGCCATATGCACTGCACTGGGGCTCACCACAAAATCCATATTACTCCAGCCCAGTCAGCTAATTGTTCCCTATTGCAGTCTCAGCCTGTAGTTTCATAGATGATTCTTTTTCTCAGTATTAAGCATTCAACCCTATGGGTAAAAATTCCAGGACTTTTTCTATGCATGTGCTAGGCCCTGTGCTTTACAGATATTCATGATGCACTAACAGCTAATGCTCAGTTCCCTGTCTTTCTCAGCTTAGAAGGGCACTACTCCAACTAGTAAAGAAACACATGAAATGATGTCTCATTATCACACTCCTCAATGTATTTCCAGTATAAGGTAATATTGAAGTTAGTGCTGGGAAGGGAAGGGAAAAGAGGGAAAGGGAAGGGAAGGGAAGGGAAGGGAAGGGAAGGGAAGGGAAGGGGAGGGGAGGGGAGGGGAGGGGAGGGGAGGGGAGGGGAGGGGAGGGGAGGGGAGGGGAGGGGAGGGGAGGGGAGGGGAGGGGAGGGGAGGGGAGGGGAGGGGAGGGGAGGGGAGGGGAGGGGAGGGAAGGGAAGGGAAGGGAAGGGAAGGGAAGGGAAGGGAAGGGAAGGGAAGGGAAGGGAAGGGAAGGGAAGGGAAGGGAAGGGAAGGGAAGGGAAGGGAAGGGAAGGGAAGGGAAGGGAAGGGAAGGGAAGGGAAGGGAAGGGAAGGGAAGGGAAGGGAAGGGAAGGGAAGGGAAGGGAAGGGAAGGGAAGGGAAGGGAAGGGAAGGGAAGGGAAGGGAAGGGAAGGGAAGGGAAGGGAAGGGAAGGGAAGGGAAGGGAAGGGAAGGGAAGGGAAGGGAAGGGAAGGGAAGGGAAGGGAAGGGAAGGGAAGGGAAGGGAAGGGAAGGGAAGGGAAGGGAAGGGAAGGGAAGGGAAGGGAAGGGAAGGGAAGGGAAGGGAAGGGAAGGGAAGGGAAGGGAAATACACATGGCATTGCATGTTATTCAAGGCAAACAGAGACACGTGGCTGGATGAGTGACAACTTTTGCTTTCTTAGAGCATCAGCTCCTTCCCCCGCAACCACTCCCTATCCATCTCCCCAGCTGCATTTTGATGGTAAGAATTTGTTATGGCTGACAGCTGACATTAAAAAATGAGGAGGGGTCTGTGGAAAGGAAAAAAAGCCACATGGCATTTTCCCAACACTGTTTTTAGAGTGATCTCTCTCTAAGCACACTTTAAACATTGAGAAGGCTATTTAGAAGCCACAAATCTGCCCAAAATAGCAACATCCAGGTAGCACTCAAAAAAAAAAGAGGAGTAATACTTAAAAGAAAAAGTTTTAGCCCTTAACACCAGTCATATATTACAATATTTACCATCATATATCATCATCATACCACTTAGGAGCTCACAAACAGAAAAGCCCAGCAGCACCATAGGAAACACTTTTACCACAGTAACAGGAAAGCTGTTAATAAATGTGTTCTCCAAAAGGGCCTGCAGACCAACTGCTCCAGCACTTACCAGAGTAGGCTTCCTCATCAGGGTGGCCAGGTGAGGGGTTCCTGTTGATTTCTTTTCCGCCAGGTGCAGACTTTGCAGCAAAGATGTTCTAGTATAGGATGAGGTCCTGCTGTTATCAGTCAGTCCTAGTGCCCTTGATAGCTTCCATAGCTCACTGATGTCAGATTTAAAATGTAGCCCAAGCATGACTGTCAATTGTCCAGCCTGTCCCAATACAAAGAGGTGGTTTCAAAGCAGCCAGAGGTCTGGTTTTGCCCTTGGCTTTCTCATAGCATGAGAGCACTTTCATGAGTTATTCTTCATGTGGCATAGATTTGTGTGTCAGTTGTGACATTGCTTAGCTTTTCCTTTCATGACTTCGAGTGGTTCTTTGCAAAGACATCTGGAATAGCCACTTTTTCCAGCAGGCACAATATGCTATGGCTCTGCATTGCTGTGGGCAGAGGTAAGTGGCGTGGCAGCCCTCAGCTGTGTTTGCTGAAAGGTTAGAGTGTGCTCTGATATGACCCTGAGAGCACGCCACTGCAAACAGGCTGATCCTGACCATGCACTCACATCTAAGTAGGGAGCTGTCATCTGGTCAGCCTCACCTCAGCGAAGTACTGGGCACGAAGGATGAGCATATGGGGCAACGCTGGCAAGTCAAGACAGCAAGTGGGAATTCATATCTTGAGCCAAGAAAGTTGCAGTGGCCTTAATGTGCTTTGAAAGAGCAACATTAAACACCTACTGCCTTGCCAGCTAATGGCAGTGTGGCCATTTCAGCACAGCAGAACTAAGCTGAGTAAACCTTCTGCCACCCACGCTCAGAAGGTTGCCTTTCAAAGGGTGCCTGCAGAAGTTGGAAAGCATGCATTTGTGGAAGGGTATAACAGATCTCCTGCTAATCAACCTTCTTTTCTTTCTTTCTTTTTTTTTTTTTTTTTTTTTTTGGTTATGTAATAACAATTTGTATTAGTTTTCATCTTGCAGCAGACACTAATCAAGCCCTGACTCTCACAATTTGTCGCAGACTTTGTGATCAGCTTGTAGAAACAGCTAACTCTGTGCCCTGGGTTTTCCTCAGGCAGCGTATGGAATTACCACAAGGAGACCATTGCTGATAAAATCTAAGCCATGATCAACTTCTGACGTGCTCTCTAAAGGTTTGTAGATAGAAATGCCTTAATCTGCTGGAGTAAAACCTTGCTTTGTACCTACTTGGTTTGGGTTTGTGGTTTTTTTTTTAATAGGAATAAAAAGCAGGATTGGTACAAGAAGGAAAATGACACTAATTTCCCTGGAAATATAATGAGGTTAAATCTGTCTTTCCTGTGGGTTTTTTTGTCTGTTCATTTGTTTTAAGTCTCCAGGATTTTTATGTTGTAAGTAGATCCTGCCATTGAACTGCAGAAGACCAAAAGATCAAGCTGTTGTTGCTTGGTGAATCAATTCTGTACCAAAATGTTTCCCTTCCTGTTGAATATAATCAGTTTACTTTCTGTAGAATCAGTTTACATTTCTCCTCGTGGGGTTTCTCTGGGTGTTTTTTGGTATTTCAGCTGCCCTACAGACCAACTTTATGCAGCCAGTGCAAGTGATACCCTGCTGGTTCTAGCAGTTGGCCATTGTGTCGTTTAGGAAGAGGAGGATACTGCACAATTCTATTTTCAATGCAAATATATGCAGAACAGGTCTAAATCAAACAAAACCTTTATGTATTAGCCATAGTTCCTAGAACTCCTGGACATAGCTCCTGAAGCTAATCCTGAAGTTTTGATCTTGCACAAAACAGCTGGTGCCATAACCTTTAACTAAGTTAGGATGGGGAAATGTTGATGCAGCCTGACTCTTGGAAAAGAAGACATGAAAACTGTCACGAAATCGCACACAGTGTCACAGCATTTATTGTTTTCCAAGCATGGATCGTGCCTAAGATGCAGTAAAAGTTCTTCCAGCCTCTGATAGAATCTGAGTTTTGTCTGTAACAGTTGAACAGACGCCTGTCACGACGTCCACAAGAGAATAACTCCATTTTCTGACATTGTAAGATAATATTCACAAGCTTTTGGTGTAACAGGAAGAGATTACTTTAAAGCAGGACCTTTTAAATCCTAGAAATTCAGACAGCCTTGAATTAGAAAGATCTGGACACAAGAGCTGTCAGTACAGTCAATTAATCCAGTGCCATAAAAGCCTCTGTTTCTTTCCAATGACTTTATAAGGATGACCAACACAAACACAGGCACTTACAACACAGATGTTAAATCAAATGCATCCCCACTTCACTCCCTGCTTGGCCAAACTGGGCAAAGTACAGCCCCTGGTTTGAAAGGTGCTGAACCACAGCCAGTGCCAGCAATTCCCAAACCTAAGTTTGGGGCTGTGACAGCATTTGAGCAGAGTCACAAGCCTGGCAGAAATGTAGTTCTTCATGCCAACATTGTGTGATTCTGAACTTCACAGATGTGAAGCTGCAGGTGGAAAGGTTGAATAGCATGAATCTGGTCCCCGAGCAGTTGATCAGACTGATCAAACATGCTTGCTTCATCTAGAATCTTCTCTCTGTGTCTATCTTACAAAACAAAGGGCCCTCATTAGATTATGTTTTTGTCCACTTTGTCCCAGGATATTTTTGTGGCTGCATGTGAAATGGAAAGAAGGAAACAGTGGTGCTAAGATGCTGAAGGGGGCTGTTGTAGAAGGGAAAATGTCTCTTTGCTAAAATATTCATGCAAAGAAAAGACAGAGAGGCATTTGAAAGCACCCAGGATACCCTGTGCGTAGAATAATGGGACATAAATGGAAGAAGGAGAAGCCAAAGCTATTAAATCCTGTTTTGTCTGGCCTTGATGTTGAAAATTGTTATTATTCAGCAGAGTCCAGTCCATATTTGTTTTGTTTTAATGTCTGGAATACTTTGCATTTCACCCTAATAATCCGCTCTGTTCTAGATGTTTATACAGCATGATTTACTACAATGTGGATGTGTAATTATAGTGATGATTAGACAAAACATCTTTGACAAGAAAGGAAAACAGTAGTTAATAATGTTTTCCATCTGTTTGGTAAAACCTCACTTAAAAAGAAAGAGCCCCTTAAGCATATAGCGGGGTCCAAGGCAACACCTATGCGAGTACATGACAGCAGTATAAAATGCCTAATGAATTCATTCTGATCATTGCTCACACGGTTTTGAAAGCACTACCATCTGTTTTATAGATAAATATTACAGTAATTAATGTCAGCACATGTTTATATTATATCATTTCCAGAGTCTTATTTTAGAGTTCAGGCCTTTCTCTTTTGGGGGAGAATAACTGCGTATTTGAAGCCATTGGCAGGAAATGCAATGTTATTGGGATAAAATGAGTGAATTTCAGGAATGGCTCACTGCTTTATTGGAAAACTTTAGAGTGTTTAATGCTTCTGTTCTTCATTAAAGGCCAAATACTGGGTCAGTGCCTACTCATGGAAAGCCCAAAAGAAACTCGAGCGCTGCTGAATGAGGTAAAACTACAGCAGATAATACCACGGAACCTATGAGCTCCTGAAATTGGTATTTTAAGTCCCTGTGGCACCCTCCTGAGGACTGGGCGTTGAGGGTTTATTAATGCCTGGCACTGGGCACTCTGGCTCCAGATTTGTAAGTGATCCACATTTAAATGGAATGCCTGGGTTAGCTTTGGTAGAGTCCTATCCCTTCAGGCGCTGCTGATTCTTGCTGTTTACCAGACCCTGGTATTGTTGGGTTTTTCACTAACTAATGCATTTGCCTCACTTGCATTGCAAGAAAGCCAAGTATTTTCATTAAGATTTTGCTGCTTAAGATTTTGCTGCTGCATTAAGATTTTCCTCCCAGCCAAAGTGCAAGGAAGGTGCTTGCAACAGTGCAAGCCAAAAGAATTCCTCTGATTCCCATTGAAGACTTCTGTTTACATGACATGCCAGTCAAAGGCTTGGTGAAAACCCCACTAAAGTCAATTAAAAGACTTCTGTGGACTTCTCCAGGCTTCAAATAAGGATTTATCTCTGCTTGTGCTCCAAGAAAAATACGTTCCAGATGCACAGAAATGTGGATGACAGTCCTGAAACATAACTGTTTTCATTGTGTTCATTATTATTTCTCTCCTTCTCAGTCACAGCTGAACCTTTCTTGTTCCACTGCCAATGCTCCATGCACCTGTACAGGGACCTGCTCTTAGAAAATCATTACCTAGTGCCTGATGCTGGTGACATTTGTTTCTGATATGGTTTCAGCTACATCTCTTCTTCCTTTTCTAGATTCCATGCTGCCTGTTCCACCTTTCATATGAATATTAATATTTTACTTTAGCATGATTTATTAGCATCTTACACTTACTCAACTCTTTCTTCTTCCTCTTCTTCTTCTTCTTAAATAAGAGCTGCAGCAGATGCTGCATTTGCCGAATCTACTTGAGATTTAAGCATCTCTAGAGAGACTTAAATCTTCTAACACTACTCAGTACAATCTGAGCTGCCAATAGATTTTCCTGGATGTCTTCCACCATGGATTCCACTTAAGCGAGGTTCCTAAGTATCCATCTAAGTTTCCAACCAAGTAATTGCTGCTAAGATGTCTTGCAAAGAAAGCTACCCTGTGCTTATTTCCATTAGAAATAAAGAAATAAGTGGAAAGGGCAGAAGAATTGGAGACAAAAAAGAGAATGAGAAATACATAGCAGCTCTATCTACTTGCAAAGTGAAATTGTTTTCCCCTGAATATCAGTTACCTGCTAGCTAAAACTTCACTAATTACTGAGGGCTCAGAAGAGCTTCCTATGAGATTATGTTTCCCTGGATGACACAGTGTCCAAAAGTTCAGTAAAAGCAGGCAAACCAGCAGATGCACTGTAAAATAGATGTGCTGTTACTGTTAGATCAAAAGGTTAATTCCATAAGCACACGCATTAGTCAGGAAAGCAGAGTCTAGAGTAGAAAATTCAGCATTAGGCTTAGAGATCCAGAGTGTTTCCACCTATTTTACCCGTGTGCTTCTATTTCAACCTTCAATTACTCTTTAATAAAACAAAGAGCTGAGATTGGACTCCTAAATCAAACCCCCTATTTAACAAAAGGTTCTGAACTATGGAAACCACCAAATTCAGCCCAAAGGAGTTGTCTTTTTATTTTATTTCTCAGATTTAAGAATGATGAGAGAAAGATCCAACATTATCAACTCTTCCTGTACCACAGTTGCTCTCTCTTGTTTTCTGAACAGATTATGACTGTCTGCTTGTTACTGCTGTATTTCTGTATAAATCTGCTGATTAACAGCATACTGGAAGAGTAAGCAGGAGATATGACAGCAGGAGATACTAAGTGCACTGGCAGAAAGGATATTCACTCAGACGTTTCACCCTTAAGCCACTGCTGAACTCACTAGAAAAGGGTTTCTTGTGAACGCAACGGAAAGAGCTTAGCAAAGTGATGCACATAGCAGGTGAGAGACTTAAAGCAAGGCAGGCACACAGAGCCAGAAGTGTGAGGCAGCCTGGAGCAGGGGAAGAGCCCACAGATTTTAGAGGATTTAAGTCTTCCTGAGATCAGAATGGCAGGCACAGACATATGTAAGATATAATTCTGCTACTGAAAGTCCTCTCTTCTTAGTTCAATTCTATCATTATGCTACAGTTGATAATACAAAACAATGCTTCAGTTAAATCTGCCTGCTCCCTCTGCTCTTTTCAGTTCCTGCATGACTGAGAGGAAAAAGAGGACTGAAACCAAAGGCACTGCTCCATACAGCAAGTGTGAGTGAAGAGCAGAAATCCCTCCAACAGGAGAGAGCAGAAATCCCTCTTCAGTAGATCTGAGACCAAGCTGTCTACCAGTCCACATGGCATAGGTGTTGGCAGGGTGGTCTGGAGCAAACTAGGCAGGGAAAGGCAGGCACAGAGGAGGGACTGCTTCGACTTTAATCTGATGAGTTCAAGTCTCTTTAACTCTAAAATCTTACCGAAGAAGGCTAAAGAGACCAAGAAGACACCAGAGTTGCTTTTGGTCTTACACACACTGCACTTGCTCCTCATAAAATGTGCCCTAATAAATTTGTGCTGTCCCTAGCTCAGCAGCTACAGACCTACTACCTATTGTAAAAGTAAACTTAATCTCATTATTCTCAGCTTCCCTGATGCAAGCAGATACCCAGTCCTCAGCAAGCTTAGTATCCTTGTACTATTTGACCCTAACCAAATGACATGTGCAACATCTATCTTACAACCTATGTCAGCAGTTTGATCCAAAGGATAAGAAAGACCAAAAAAAAGCCAACCCAAATTAAACAAATAAAGAAAAGAAACCTTTTCTTCAGAGCAGGCATGGAGCAGGCATGTCCTAGAGACTGGAACAAGTCTTCCAGGAGCCTGTGTTCTCAGAAGGGTGGATAGTCATCAAGGGAAGGACCGAGCCAAGTAAATCAGACTGGATGGTAATGCTCATATTAGCAAGCAGCCAAGAAACTATAGAAGATTGTGATTAAGCACTTGGGTAATTTTCTATCCTTCATTGTAAAAACAGACTTTTGAAATGAGACTTTTCAAAACTTCTTTTTTTTTTTTTTTTAATTATTTTCAGACTGCACCCCCTAAACGTTCATACATTTTCAGGCTGTTCCATCAGTGGAGATATCTCATCAGCAGAACATGTATTCTCTTAATTCTCAGTGTTAGAGTGTCCAAAAAGACTTAGATTGCCAATATGAAAGGTTGATGTATTTTTTTCCTCCTATACATTTTCCACTGGTGGTTGTTTTTTTTTTTTCAAGAGCAAGCTTGCATTCTCCTCCTCATAGCCTTTCCTTCTGCTGAGAGGACAAGAGCTGAGATAAAAAAGGCTCAGTGTGTTTTCATTTTTTGCAGATCCCCTCTCTCAAAAGACCTGACTCTGACGTGTGACTTTAAACTGCACAGAGGCGTTCGAGTAACTTGTAGGAGTTACAATCAGAGATATAGAATCATAGAATCAACCAGGTTGGAAGAGACCTCCAAGATCATCCATTAACTATGAGATGTTATGTAGTCTGTCCTGGGAAACACCTTTAAGCTGTGAAGTGTGTAAATGACTGGACTATGTAACAATAAGATAGCTACAAGACAAACCCTTCCATGGGGGTGGCTAAGTACAGCAGCAACCAGGAAGAAAGAAGTACAGCTGCAGTACTAAGATTTTGTAGCACTCATCAAGGCAAGACAACTAGCTCACTCACTTAGAATAGAATCATAGAATCAACCAGGTTGGAAGAGACCTCCAAGATCATCCAGTCCAACCTAGCACCCAGCCCTATTCAGTCAACTAGACCATGGCACAAAATGCCCCATCCACTCTTTTCTTGAACACCTCCAAGCATGGTGACTCCACCACCTCCCTGGGCAGCCCATTCCAATGCCAATCACTCTCTCTGTGAAGAACTTCCTCCTAACATATACATGAGCTTTGAGAAGAAAACATGCATTAGAAATATGCAGTCTTGGTTCAGTGGTCTTCTGAGCATCCAGAAATACCAGAGAGAGCTTTGTACCCTGTGAGTTATGCCAACACCACGTACCTGCCCTGACTTCAGACAAAGCACGCAATGCCCTAAGTTAAAAAGTAACTAATATTATTTAAAGTAAAACACAGCTTTTGAACAGATTAAGAGTATTAATGCTGGTTTTTTTTTTAAACTAACTGGTTGCTTTGTTTGATTTTCCATTATTTTTGCAGGCCTTCTGCCAATAAATCACTAGAAATAAAAAAGAGGCACGCTAGAAACCATACTTCTATGCATCTACTTTGCCACTGTGTAGCAAATAGGTATAATCCATCATCTCCACCACCCCTTTCAATAGGATCCTTCATATTTCAAATAATTTAATAGCCCAAGTGACAGTCTAATTCTTTCCTTTGATAGTCAAGCTGTTTTCAAAGGTAAGTTGTTGGGTTTGTTTTTTTTCTCCAGTAGCAATTTCTGGATTCTCTACTAAAATAGTCTTTAGATGCAAAATGCTTTCCCTTTTTTGGCCAACTCGTGGAATGTTGGAAAGATCTGGAAAAGACATTTTAATTTTTCAAGTCTCTCCCCAAAATCTTCACGGTCTTTCTGTCATTTCTATTCCTTTTCCAATCCATCTGACACTAGATCCTCATCGAATGCCTGCAAATATTTAGTGAAACGTTTTGTCAGTGGCAACCTCAAGACAGTAGACTGTGGGATGAGTCTTCTCCCCTGTCAATATCTGTGAATGGAAAGAGAGTGTTTTTGCAAGCAATGGGCCACGTTTGGCTTACTTGGTGTAGCCAGGTGCCATCATCTCTGGAAGAAAGAGCATGGAACCATTTGAGAATATGACTGAATGTCTGACTTGTGTCAGGACTTACATATTGCAAAGGCTCCCTTCTAGCTTACACAAACAACGCAAGCTCCACGGCTTAGTACTAGGAATACAAACAGAAGGCAGAAATAATTTAGCATTGGAGCATAATTTACTCACTCAACAATATTGTTTGTGTCACCCCTTCAGCTCTCTCCTAGATCATGTGTGTAAACTGATCTTGAAGCTGCCTGAGCAGATCCATGCCAAGGAGAAAAACCCTCTGGATCTATTGTTTGTAACTTTTCATAGTGTAGAAAGGTTTAATCAAGTGTGTTTCTAATTGTGCTAACAGAGTGATTGCTTTGAAATGTTATAGGCAGCTAACATTCAATAGTTCCCCACTGATACCCAGGGGATGCACAATGCTACATACTTGTCATTCTCTAAAGAAAAAGCAAATTCAAGGTGATATGTGCTTCCCATCTGTGCCTTTAAAGTTGCTTTCCTCTGTCAGTCATCAGCTTTCCTATGGCTGATAATCCGATACATTTTGCTGTTCTTCACTTAGGCAGGGTGATGACTGCAGCATCATAGAACCACAGAATGTTAGGGGTTGGAAGGGAACTCTGAAGACCATTAAGCCTAACCTCTCTGCCAAAGCAGGATCACCTAGGGCAGGTCACACAGGAACACATCCAGACAGGTCTTGAAAGTCCCCAGAGAAGGAGACTCCACAGCCTCTCTGGGCAGCCCACTCCAGTGCTCCATAAATCTTACAGCAGTGTTTTTCCTCATGTTGAGGTGGAACTTTCTGTGTTCCAGTCCCTA
The DNA here is from genome assembly GCF_015220805.1 of Pogoniulus pusillus. Taxonomy (NCBI): domain Eukaryota; kingdom Metazoa; phylum Chordata; class Aves; order Piciformes; family Lybiidae; genus Pogoniulus; species Pogoniulus pusillus. Next base: position 16,583,416 of record NC_087286.1, on the reverse strand, counting down.
TCCATTGCCCCTTGTTCTATCACAGGCCACCACTGAAAAGAAAACTGGCACCTTCAGATATTTGTAAGAAATTAACAAGCTCTCCTCTGAACTCAGCAAGAAAGTGAGTCATTCCCTTTTGCTGCTGTGGCACTTTATGGAGCTCTCCTTTACCTTTGTAGTGTTGCTGTCTAGCAGGGGTTTCATGTGGCAACTCCTTCAAAGTTCTGCACTGGAACAATCCAATATATTTGTCAAGCCCATTCTCTTTCTGCAGCTGTGCAGCACTGGTGATCCAATTGCAGCAGCTGATGTTGACACAGCAGCACAGTGTGTTGTATTTATATACTATCTGTTCAGCCCCAGAGTCCAGATGCTTCTTACAAAGAGGGAGAAAAAGAAAAGCACTGGGAGTTGGGTTTGGAGGTACATAAGTGGCCTGACAAAAACTTCACTGAATAAACAGCCCCTTTCAAGAAGGAAGAGCTTGCAGTGCCTTGTATATCAGTGAGCAGAGTATTCAAGGGGGCAAGAAGTTCAGCAGCACTAGAAAGAAACATTTGAAAAGAAAAACAGGAATGGAAAATATTGCTGGTTGCCATGTGGAATAGTGTTACTCTGAAGACTGTCACTTTTTCACCTCTCACTTGTAAGCTTGCAGCTTTACATTTAATCTTACATTTTTTCCATTTTGAGTTCTGCACTTTCTGTAAAGAAAAGGGGGGAAAAGGAAAGGAAAAGCAAAAGAGAAAGGGAAAGGGAAAGAAAAAAAGGGGGAAAAAAGAAAAAGAGAAAAAGAAAAAAAAAGAAAAAGAGAAAAAGAAAAAGAAAAAAAGAAAAAGAAAAAGGAAAAGGAAAAGGAAAAGGAAAAGGAAAAGGAAAAGGAAAAAAAAAGAAAAAAGAAAAAGGAGAAGGAAAAGGAAAAGAAACAGAAAAAGAAAAAGAAAAAGAAAAAGAAAAAGAGAAAAAGAAAAAGAGAAAAAGAAAAAGAAAAAGAAAAAGAAAAAGAAAAAGAAAAAGAAAAAGAAAAAGAAAAAGAAAAAGAAAAAGAAAAAGAAAAAGAAAAAGAAAAAGAAAAAGAAAAAGAAAAAGAAAAAGAAAAAGAAAAAGAAAAAGAAAAAGAAAAAGAAAAAGAAAAAGAAAAAGAAAAAGAAAAAGAAAAAGAAAAAGAAAGAAAAAGGAAAATAAACAGAAAGAGAAAAAAAAAGGAAAAGAAAAAGGGAAAGGAAAAGAAACAGAAAAAGAAAAAAGGAAAAGGAAAAGAAAGAAGAAAGAAAATAAAAAAGGAAAAAGAAAAATAAAAATGAAAAGGAAAAGGAAAAGGAAAAGAAAGAAAAAGAAAATAAAAAGGAAAAAGAAAAAACCCACTTCTTCCCTCAAAGTAAGAGTTTATGAATGAGGCACTCAGGGTCCTCATAATTCCTCCACTGCTATTATAATATTCTTGCTAATATTGCTTTGCTATCATCCCTTTGCTCATGTCATCACTAACCAGGCTATTAACTATTAAATTATATTATGCTTTTAAAAGCTGCTATAAATGTGGGGGTTATGTTAACAAAACACTTTACACATTGACTGGGCGAGGGCTTCACAAAAGGATCTGCACAAGGTTTTTATACCACCCTTAGCAATGAAAAATTTGCTAACCTTCTAAGCAGTGATAGCAAGGAGTTCCCTAGGGTCCTGTCGTTTCCCCAAGCCACCCTCAATATCCTGCATGCCTGTGATACAGCCCTTGAAATGGCCACTTCAGTTTCCAGTGCTGCAGGTCTCCTGAGAGGCAGCAAAATGTGTTAGAATCATAGGATCATTTTGTTTGAAAGAGACCTCCAAGATCATCATGTCCAAATATTCACCCATCGCTGCCAGGTCACTATGAAACCATGTGCCTCATTTATACATCTTTTAAATCCCTTCAGGGATAGTGAATCCATCACTTCCCTGGCCAGCCTGTTCCGGAGGTTGACAACCTTTTCAGTGAAGAAAACAGCTCCTAATGTCCAACTTAAACTTATCCTGGCACAGCCTGGGGCCATTTCCTCTTGTTCCATCAAGCCTCTTGCTCTTTGAAAACAGTTAATTGCAGTGTATTTGTTGCCAGCTACAGGAGTGACAACACTCACTCATCTCCTTAAGCAACAGATTGCTTTTGAGCCCAGGTATCATTTGACTCTTCCATAGAATCATAGAATCAACCAGGTTGGAAGAGACCTCCAAGATCATCCAGTCCAACCTAGCAACCAGCCCTATCCAGTCAACTAGACCATGGCACTAAGTGCCTCATCCAGGGTTTGCTTGAACACCTCCAGGGACGGTGACTCCACCACCTCCCTGGGCAGCCCATTCCAATGCCAATCACTCTCTCTGTGAAGAACTCCCTCCTAACATCCAGCCTAGACCTACCCCGGCACAACTTTTTGTGTCTTTGAAGAGACTCTCAAATGCAGAATGAGGGACAATCAGCACCGATGGTTGTCCTCATAGTGAGCATTCTCTTCTGTGCTCTCCCTTCTCCCCAGCACCTGGAGGGCAGCGGTAGTTTGGAGGTGTAAATCCAGAGGAAGCGAATGGACCTGACCCGGCTCCTGCTGCCGGGCTCACTGCCGGGGCGTTGGCGCCATCTGCTGTGCCTATTGGGTATTGCAGCTGCTCCAGTCCGCTCCAGAAGGCGCTGCCGGAGAGAAGCGCTCTGATTTCTCTCGGCAGGCAGTTTCAGGTGACTGCTCTTGGAAATCGCCCTCCCTCCGTCTTGTGAGTGAACAAATGGCACCGTGAAAGGACACTCGATACAGGATAACTGAGTCACCCACAGACTTTTACGGAATAAAGGGCCGTAAAACCCAGTTTCCCATTTATTGACCCAGCACCACCAGCTGGGTCAATATTTATTACAATATTACCATATTACAAATCGTTATTGGAAATGTTGCTTTCTAGCATGCGTGGGTTTGTCTCAGCTTTCAAAGTTTCAGTAACAGGCATTCAAAGTATTGTCACGAGATAAAAATTGAAACTCTCACATATTCTTTACACTTCATGAAACTCAGCCCCATATGGGGACAAAAAAAAAAAAAGGATCAAAAAGCAGCTTGGTATTTTGAGATAAAAGTGCAAATAATGGCAACTTGAAGTTCCAAACTAGTGGCACTTGTGTCATACACACCAAGGCACTGCAAGTTTACAAAATGGATGTTTCTTCGCTGTACCAGAGCTGCAAGCAGCAGTGGCAGCATGCATGAGATAATGGCATAGTCTTCCTTCTTTGAACAGATGTGGAAAGGCTCCTGATTTCTGTTTATGGTGGCAGTGATTTAGGTGCTTTCCTTTAAAGCAGAAACATCACAGCCACACACTGCACATCTAAGGTCATGAAGCGCTCCCTTTTCTATCTGAACCTAGGACTTCCATCCTCACCACAAGCAATTTCCAGGTGTTTCCAAATCCGTCAGAAAGTAGGATACGCAAAAGTTTTCCAAGTGTATCTTCTCTTTTGCTTTCGTGTGCCAGCAGCAATGAACGGCACAGTGCTCTCTCTTTTTTTTCTCATGTAATGCCAAAGGGAGCTTTCTTGCTCTGTTTTTAGGGAGGAAAAACAAAATCTAAACATTTCACTTTGCCTCTTTGGAAAGAGGAGGATATGTCCTCTCCCACTTCGTGCTTTACTTAGGGTTTTTTGTCTCCACAGTGCACTGCAAATAATTTTATTCTTGTTGCCTTTGCTCATTGTGCAATAAGTGTATTTGCTACTTCTTTGAAACATCAGGATGAACATCTGGTTTTGGTGCTCACTGGTCTGCCAAGCTGGGAAGCTTTGAATGTTTTGCCAAACTGTTCACCCAGCCCTGAATTTATAACTAATATCAGGAAAATCACTAGGGGGAAATGCAAGCAACTGCGGACTGTGTAACAGCCAAGGTCAATTCTTAAAAGGATAATTTTTACTGCATTCATTTTTTATCAATGTTGTTCACAGACAGCTGCCTCTGCTTCACAGCAACAAATTCCTTTCAATGAGCTGCTTTGAAAGTATGAGGCCCAAATAGTTTCGTAACAAATGTACATCAGTGAAGTGATTTGGGGAAATAAATAGGGATTTTGGAAGGGAGTCATCAGCAAGTGATAAACATGAAAGGAAACAAGTTGCTGCAATGCTTTAAGAAACCAAATAGAGGGTTTCAGAGCCTCAGAAGAGCCAGGTAAAAATAGGGAAAAGTAGCCCATGAAAACAGGCAGAATCGCAGCAAAGAAACAGTGCAATATGTTAGAAGAAGTTTGCTTTACCTTAAATTTAACTAGGTGCTGGAGGAGGTTACTTAAGGGTGCTGTAGAACTGCCATTGCTGGGATTTTTCAAGAATCAGGCTAAACAAGTATTGGCCAAGAACAGTTTCAGGAGAACGTGTCCTGCATGGGTTTGTTTCTTTGATTTTCTTCACTATGGTAAACAGAAGGGGGGAAACTGCTGGAACAGATCTCTCCTACCTACCCACGCACTGCCCAGAGCTTTTACTCAGAGCTTTTCTAGTTGCTTTCCTTGTTAGCTCCGTCAGTCTCCTGCCTTGTTTTTGCTTTCCTCTGACGTTTCCGATTCCAGCCAGCATTTTCAGTATTTACTTTCCATCTGGCACGTCTGCTCCATGTCAGTTACCTCCAACTTGAGGCATCAGATTAAGCGCTGCCAAGCCTTCAGCGGCAAATAAACATGTGTGAATTAAAACCAGAAAATGAGCCTTAGGGTGAAAAGTAAATAAATAGCCGGAAACTGAGCTATCCTCTGGCAGCTGCAGAGCTGCCAGGCGCCGGTTAGCAGAGAGAGCAGCGCCCCCTGCTACCCACGCCCCGCCAGGGGTCCCAACCCGGGCTGCCGCTGGGCTGTCGAAGCCGGAGCGCTACGGGAGGTCGGAGGGCACCTGACAAGGACGCCCTCTGCTGGGAGCACATTGGAACTGTCACCGGCGGGGGAGCCCGGCCGGCCAGGGTTAGAGAACAGAAGAGAAGAGAAAGGGACAGGGAAAGGGAGAAGAGGAAGAAGAAAAGCGAACGGGAAGGGAGAAGAGGAAGGGAAGAGGAGAAGGAGAAGGTGAGTTGATTTTTAACCAAGCCAGCCTTCACAGTGAGCACTCATGAGGGCTGCTGAACTGATAAATGGTCAACTTGATAAATAGAGCAGAAGGAGTTTGAAACCATGCTGAGTCTATAACCAGAGTAAGGACCATCTGTTCGGATTTACTATGCTAGTATTAACAGCATATAATGGATGAAAAACAACATCACACTCATTCAGAAATGTCAACAGGAATTACCAAAGCTCTTCCTGCCATGGTGGCTTTAACTGCAGCGTTCAGCAGCTCTGGAGTTTCCCAAGATTTTAATTACTTCTGTGTATCTGAGGAGATCAAGCCTCAAGCTGTAAAACCCCTCTGCATCTCACCCTGAGACTACTGACTGCTGCCCCAAATATCTGGATCTGTGGGTTCAGTGCCCATGTCACAAATCCCAAATGTCTTGCTGCTGCCCATGTGAAAAACACATGACTTCTGCAGTGTCTCCTTCCCACCAGAGAGTGCCCAGGGAATTGCTGCATATTCATTTCTAGCCTAAACAGCAGCCAGTGAGGAGCTTGCAGCAAGTCACAAATCCTTCCTGAAGGCCATCACCTTCTGTTTGAAGACCTCTGACAGACCTACCCATCAGGAAAACAGCTCTCATTGTGTGTATATTCTTCCTGTGTGGCTACCACCTAGATCATAATATTTTTATATTAAATCCTTCCAACATTATTTCCACCACATTAATTTCCAGAAACTGTCAGTTCCACCAGCTGTTGGCTTCACTATTTAAAAAGCAGACTCAGCAGTTATTTTTCTCCTCTCTTCATATATGGAATGAAAGTTACATTATGTCAATAAGAAACATTTGCATTCTTGGGATGTTAAGGGTGTGGCAATAAATTGCATTAATGACAAGAAATTATAGTCCTGCACAGGAGCTTCTTCTTCATATTCTGACTGGTGAAAAGAAACTCACCCACCTGGATGAAATCTTCCTGGATCACGTAGTCACATTTTAAAGTGCCTCTCAGTCGAAAAGAACCCAGGGGAATCAGTTTGGATGGAGACATCAACTTCACAGCACCAACAGTTACTCAGATTCCACCCTCCTTCACTTCCTCTGTCAAATTGGCTCCACAAGTCTCACATGTGATGTCTCCTCAAAGTGTCTTTTATAATGCAAATATAGAGCATATTCCACCTCATAAGGAGAAATAACACATCTCAGTAGTCTTTCTGGAGTTGTACATACTCTTCTCGATCTCTGAAGATCCCTTTCACCTGTTGCTTCAGATGCTGCCACTCACTCCGTGTTGGCCCTACACAATCCTCCAATTCCTCTGTTCCTTTTGTATCACACTCAAGCAAATTGCCTCCTTCTGCCTCAGGTGCCTCGAAGACATTTGCTTTTCTGAGGCTTGCATTACCTCGAGTGAAGCACATTTCCTTTCACAGCTGCAGCCCCTGAGGCCACTAGTTCTCACCCAGTACATGAAACTCCTGTGCCAGCTGCAGAGCTTGGAGTGCCAGCCATGCATAAGGACATCTTTTTAAGGGTGATTTCTGTATACTTAGGTCACTATCTATGTACCATATCATTTGTCCTAAATCAGCAAATGCAGCTTGCAGGGAGTTGGCAACAGTCCTTGCTTGAAGAGAAAGGTATGATAGCTCCAGATGGCACATGTGCTTTGAACAGTTTCTGAGCCATACCAGCTCCATTTTCCTGGAACAGCTCGACTGGGGTCACCTGCAACAGCAAGCTGTATGTTGAAATCCACAGTCTCTGCCACATTTTGTGTGCCAGAATGCAATGTGTCACACGAAATGTGTCTCCAAATGATGTGATGGGAGATTACCAGCCTTAAAGACTTTCACAGGACAGCTTTGCATAATTCCTCCCACCTCCCGGGCATGGCAGCAAGTATTTGCTGTCTATCATCTGAATATGGTATGAGTTGGAAATGTTTCCACTAAAGTCTTGTCTACACTGTCCATCCCACTCACCAGCAACACCAGGGCCAATGATCCTGGAAGGCCTCTGGTTTCTGCTAAGATGTATTCATGTGCTGATTCCAGCTGCTTTTAGGACAGTCTTCCAAGTTCATCCTGTCCAGGTAGATATATGTCCACAGACGCTGTGAACAGGATACAGCTCTTCAGGAGAGCAGTTGTGAGTTTGTGTCTGTCTAATTACATTAGTTCAGATCATGAGAAGCTGAGATTGGCAGCAGTGGAAGTGGCACTTGCCACCTGCTGAGAGGAGTGTGAGTCTTGTGTGGCTCCTCAGGGGTGTCTGTGAGGCCTGCTGGAAACCCCATGGCTGCGTGCGCGAAGGGCAGCCAGCAGGTAACAAGAGAGGTGGGCAGGAGCTGGGCACCACCAGCTGCCCACACAGTCCCTTTCAATGGCAGGAAGCCATGGGTGGCCTTGCAAGAGAGGCAGGCAGGAGCTGGGCAGCAGCATCTGTCCCTGTGGCCATTTGAATAGCGGGAGCCAGGCATGGGCAGCCCAGCCTGCAGGACACACTGGCCTTTAGGTAGCAAAGAGGGTTTATGAGAGAAATGGTGAGACTCTATATGGGGCAATGCTTTTAAACCAAAAGAGAGTAGGTTTAGATTGGATATAAGAAAGAAATTCTTTGCTCTGTGGATAGCAAGACACTTGAACAAGTTGTTCAGAGAAGCAGTGAGTGTCCTATCTCTGGAAGAGTTAAAGGCCAGACTGGACAGGGCTTTGAGGATTCTGATCTACTGCAAGACATTCCTGTCCATGGCAAGGTGGGTGGAACTTGATGATCTAGCCCCTCCAACCAAAAGCATTATATGATTTTCCCTAAACATCCTTAGAGGTTTCATCCACTCTGGAGAGTGAAGATGCAAAAACATAACTACTTTTTTAATTAAATCAACTCTGTGGTGAGTAAAGGTCAAAGGAAGAACAAAAATTTCACTAAGGAAGGGCAAATATCTTACAGTTTCTGTAGCATACCCTTGTTGCTATGTTTCATTCCTCCAGTGATGTCAATGGTGAGTCTTCAGGAAAATGTACTCTATATAATTTAGTGAGAAGATCTGGAATTATCTCCTTTATGCATAATTTGCTGAGAAGGTTTAACATTACATCTAGCTTATGGTACATTAGCACATCCTATCAGAACAGATTCATCTAAAATGTTGACTTCTGATAGATCAAAGGCATTTATAGGCTCTTCTGTGCAATGCAAAGTACTGTTGCCACCACAGTATAGTCAAAAATTATTTGGTCTGAGCTGAAGGAATGAATTTAGCAGTAACTCTATTTCAAGAGGTAGATAAAACTGTAATATTTTAATTAAGTTCAAGTATAATATAAAGTCATAAGGAATGACTGCATGCATGGATGATAGTCCCCTGCTGATTTCTTTACATATGCATTCATCATTGAGAGCTACAATCAGATCATTTTATTCAAGATTTTAATATGGCTTTAAAAAATGCAGTGTGCACTGAACAGACAAATCTGCCAAAAGGAAAGGGGGGGTGTGGGGGTGTGTGTGTATTCATCGACCTACTTCCAGTTAAAAATACTGACAAATGAAAGGCACAAAATAGTGAAAGTAACAAGTCAAACAAATGACTGAAATGTATACAGCCAGCACAGTGACAGAAGAACCTCAAGTGGTTTTCTCTGGGTCAGTGCAGTAAAGTACCTTCAGCATCACAGAATGCTCTACTTGGTCTGCAGTGGCATGTTCTGAGATACTGCAAAGGGTCCAGGTGACTTCAGAGTTACACAGTTCCTGAATGAAGAAGCCTCCTACAGACGACTCTCGTTTTCTGCACTTTCAACTGCATCATTGTTTTTCTTAACTCCTCCACTTTCATTGTTTTTCTCTTCTAAAACTACTACTAAACTTGACAGAGTTGTGTGAGGATCAAGGAGTTTCAGCAGTGGTATGTCCACCTTCCTCTCCTGGAAGACACGGTTCTGAATTGTCATAGCTAGCATGGAGTCAGTGCCCAAAGATGACAGTGTTGTATTCATGGTTAGCTCATCTGCATTCGAGCCTGTGATGTCACTCACCACTAAGGTGATGTAGTCCTCAGGTTTGATTAAAGCAGTGTCCCGGTCCTGAGTTTGCTCAGGGCTTTCAAGCTTGTCACTGAATTCTTCTAACAGAAGTGACATGAAGCGACTTTTGACAGAAGCAATCTGAGAGAAAACGTGATGAAACAAAGCTTGGAAGTTAAATTTGACAACAGCTTGCTGTGGGTTATTCACAACTAAGCTCTCCCGGAGGTACTCGTGGATTTCGTGCACTTGCAGAATGTCTATGCCCTTGGATTCCAGGATGTTCTGAATGTGGCTTTGATTGAGCAGTATGCCAAGGTTCAAAGCACCCCAGTTAATGGATTGGCCTGAGAGCCCACAGTTCCTCCTGTACAGGCAGAAGACGTCCAAGAAAGAGTTTGCAGCTGCATAGTTTGTCTGGGTGGAGTTGCCCAGAAAGGAAGTAACAGAGGAGTAGCACACAAAGTAGTCAAGCTGCTGGCCTCTGGTAGCCAAATGAAGATTTAGAGTCCCTGCTACTTTTGGGTTCAACACTTCTTGAAAGTCAGCCAAGGTCAGGACTTCAAGACGGCCATCATGTAAAGCTACAGCACTCTGAAATACACCTTTAATTGGGCTCCCTGCAAAGATGTTCACAATGGACTGGAAAGCTTTCTCCACTTCACTGGTGGAAGAAACATCACACTGCACAAACACTACTTTGCTCCCTTTATACTGCTGTCTCAAAGCATTCAGCTCCTCTTGCTTCTCATTACTTGGAATTTTCCTGGAGAGTATTGCAATGCATCCTCCTCCATGCTCAGCTATGAATTTCACTGTTTCAAAGCCAAGTCCAGTGAGGCCTCCAACTACCACGTAAATAGCATTGTGCTTGAACAGCCTCTTTGGGGGCTCATAGACTGGTATGTCTGAAGACACAGTGATGTCCTTCTGCCTTCTCAGAACAGCAAGGGGGACAGATTTGCAGGTAAAATAGGACATCACAGAGTTTACCATTTCAAAGCTCTCTGTCTGCTGAAAAACAGAACCTGATAGATGTCTAAAGTGTTTCATGTCCAGAGAACTGATCCATGCATGAGCAGTCTTTTGCAGGTTCTTTAAAGGTGCTTTCTGGAAAATGCTGCTAAGTGTAAGGATATGAAAGGTGACATTTTCATGATCAATTCCACTGACATTCTGGAAGCAATCAGACTGTTGATTGCCACACACTATCACCACATCTTTAAGTAGGCGCATGTGAGCCAGATCCTGCTGAGACAGCCTGTTTGCTGGTGGAAGAACAATAAGGGCACTGCATAAATTAATGTTATGCAACTTATCAGGATTGGGCTCTGCAAGCACTGGTCTCCAACCCTTCTCTTTTGCTGCTGCACACAGAATTTGGCACAAAACTGATGATGTCTCTGTACAAATAATACCTAATGTTCTGCCGTGCTTCCCCTTAGGTAACCTCTGGTGAAAGATCTCCCATGCAATGATAAAGTAAGACATGCAAGGGACACTCTGGAAGCGTGGGAATTTCTTTACGTTGAAGCAAACTGTTCCTGGAACCCGAAGTCTGGACGAGGCAGCAGCAGGGTAACATGAAACCACTTGATCTCCCACTTTAACCTTCTTCACATCGGTGCCTGTTGCTGTTACTGTGCCACTGAAATCCAGCACTAACAGCCCATGTTTGTCTACCGCCTGCGAGTTCCAGTACAGTGTACTACCAAAGTTCCGGCTAGAGACACTGATGGGGAAATAATCTTCTGAGTGGAGACATATTTTATCCACTTGGATTTCAACACTCTGCTTGTCAAGTGGAGGAGCAGTGCTGAGGGACAATTCACCAGACAAGTCTTTTGCTGTGTATGGATCAGAAGTGTACAAAGTGAAAGTTTCAGACTTCTGGGGAGATTTTATGGGCTGGTTGCAATCTGCATCGACAAAAGGGGTGCGTCTGATTTCAGCCACATAAATTCTACCATGGCTGATGCAAATTTCAGGGTAGTCCACACCATCGTATTTGGCAAGGACGTCTGCTAGCACTGAGATGTCCAGGGAGCTGGTGGAGCTGAGGTCAATCATCTGAAATGCAATTTCTGGAACTTCAACAACACAAGTTCTGGTCATGCCATACAAGGCAAACCCACAGTTCAGGTGGTCTACAGATCTCTCTGTGGTTCTGTAGGTGATCACTCGGACTGCGCAGCGCGACGCTTTCTCCCGTAGTGCCACGACCACTTGGCGATAGGCTTCACAACACTTTGCCATTTGGGCTACCACTTGGCTTGGGAAATTCTCATTTAACTTTTGAATTCCCCACAGGAACAGAATTTCTTCATAATCCTCAACCTCTGCTCTCATTTTATTCTGTGCATTGCCTTCCAGCTGGGCTTCCCAGTCTTCATACAGAAGATACCTTGAACCGGGATGCAAATACTTTTTCAACTGCTCAGCTATCCCAAGCTTGTCGGCAAGCACCAGCACCCTGGGCAAAGCCCCAAGACGTCCAACGGTCTGCAAAAGAGAGATCTCCTTCCACTTGTTTTCAAACATGAACTCATTGTCTCTGGAAGATGCTTGCTTCATGAACGTGATGGCAACGCGCTTCAGCTCAGCCAAAATGGACCCCTGCTTGTCCATAAAGCATCCACAGACCTCTAGGCTGTTCCCAAAGGATTTGCTTGTCCTCATGTATAGCATCATCTCTTCCTCCAGCGGTCGCAGCACCACCAGGCTGCCTATCCCTGAAGGAAAGCCTGCTCTGGACTGCAGCGTCCTTGAGGTCAAGACGGCAGTCATCTGCAGAAAGCAGTCGAGCAGCACCGGGTGGATGCAGTAGTTGTACATCTCCCTGAGGGTCTCCTTGTTCACTGTGATGCTTGTTATGGCTTCCTTCAGTTCCTGGCAATAATGCACATCACTGAGCTGCCTGAATATGGAGCCGTACTGAAAGCCCACCTGAGACAGCGATTCATAAATCTCCTCTCTGCTAATCACTGACCTGCATCTTTGATAGACGTCTTGGAAGGAAATGCTGCTTTCTTCCACCACGGCTTCAGCACCCTTTGCAACTTGGCCTGAAGCATAAACTGCATTGGAGGAAGAGAGAATCTCAAAGGCTGTCACTGCCTTTTGTGGATTCAGCTTGATAGTCAAGACTTGGGAACCCTGTGTGAGAACACACGGCGCAGAAAAACTGATACTCATCTGGCAAGTACTCAGAGGCACTCTGGGACTTGAGCTGCTCAACACAGAGGCTAGAGCAAGCTCCACATAAAAAGCACCAGGGACTAAAGCCACACCATTGCTCTTGTGCTCATACAAGTACGACGTTGTGTCCTGGGAGACCAGGCAGCCAAACTCCATTGTGTTACTGCCTATGCCATAAATCAAAGGGTGGCTGGAGCTGACACCTCTTTGGCTTGCTTGCTGATGGATGTCCAGACAGGCCATGAGTTTTTTGCGATCAAACTGATACCGTGGAATGGCCACGGGGACACTCTGATAGCCATCATAGAAGTGCTGCCAGTTGGGATTGTATCCCAGTTCAAAGAGGTCTCCTACCAGGGTGAAGAGTGCCTGATGCTCTGTGCCTGTTTGCAAAGAGGAGAAAACCTTTGTGTCTTTCCCCAGAGTTTCCTTTATGTTTCGCTGCAGCACTCGGTGAGGACTTATTTCCACAAACACCACATTCTCCCTGTCTTTCGCTGCAGTTTTGATGGCCTGAGTGAAAGCAACAGGCTCACGAGTATGCTGGGCCCAGAACTTGCCCAGAGCAAAGTCATTTTCCGAAGCAGCCAGCCCTGTCAGCGTTGAAATCACTTCCGTTTCCCCCTTCTGTTTTCCTAAGGGCTCTAGGCTCTCTTCCAGCTCCCCAAGTATCGTGTCCATGCTGGGGCTGTGGTACGCAGCTGGGACATTTAACACATGAAGAAAGACCTTTCTCTGGCTGAAAGCTTGAGCTAAGTCTCTCTGGGCAGCATCAATGGAGTCTGAGTTCCCAGACAAGGTGCAGGAAAGGGGGCTGTTGTAAGCTGCAATGCACACCTTGCCCGAGTAGCGAGGCAGGCGTTCCGCAACCTCTTCCACAGGGATGTTGCCAACCACCAGCATTCTGCCTCCGACCGCCTTTGCCTGCAGCCGGCTCCGATGGTAAATCACTTTGACTGCATCTGCCAGCGAAAGGTACCCGGCAAAGTGTGCAGCAGCAACCTCCCCTACCGAGTGGCCAACGGCAGCCACTGGCTTAACGCCCCAGTGTTTCAGAAGGGAAGCTAAGGCAACCTGCAGGGTGAAAAGCAGGGGCTGGGCAAGTGCTGGGTTCAGCAGATCCTGCGGACTGTGACCTCCTGCAGGCAGGAGGCTGATGGGAGCCTGGTTCTGGAAAAGCCTTTCTATTTCCCTGCACTTGTCTCTGAAGAGTGGCTCTGAGCTCAGCAGGGCCTCGCTCAACTCGGGCAGCTTCACGCCATTGCCACAGAACACAAACACCAACTGTGGCTCCCCCTTCCACATGGTGAGCTCAGTGCTTGCTGCTGACACAACCTCTTGCTGCAAGTGTTGGAGAGAATTTGTGACAAAAGCTCTTCGGTACCTGTGGCTGGCGTGGCTTCTTCTGCAGGCAGACGTGTAGGCCAGGCTGGGGAGAGTGATGGAGCTTCTGGTGCTCAGCTGCTCAGCCATGTCAGCCATTGTCATCTGAAGGGACTTGCTTGATGCTGCTGACAGCAGAACTAATTCGAGGGGCCTCCTAAAGGCTGGCAGGGGCTCCAGCTGCTTTACCTGCCTGACCACAACGTGAGCGTTGGTTCCTCCAAATCCAAAGCAGTTGACTCCAGCTACTCTTCCATACTCACTGGATTCTTCCCAGGGCTCTACAGCTGTGGGAATGGTAAGGTTTAACTTATCTGTATCAATGCTGCTCGTTTCCTTTGAGTAATGCAAGGATGGAACAATCTTCCCATGATGCATCATCAGGAGTACTTTGATTAACCCTGCTGCTCCAGCAGCTGATTCGGTGTGGCCAATATTTCCTTTCACTGAGCCAATTTTCAGAATGGAAGCCTTTGAGGATCTCCTTTTGCAAATGACACTGCCCAGGCTTTCAGCTTCAGTAGGATCTCCAGCAGCAGTTCCTGTACCGTGTGCTTCAATATACTGCACAACTGAGGGATTGACACGGCTTTCGTAGATGCTGCGCAGCAGCTTCTCCTGCTCCACTTGAGAGGGTCTTGTGATGGGAGTTGTGGACCTGCCGTTCTGATTTACAGCGCTGATGTTTATCACACCCCAGATTTTGCTGTAGTCCTCCTTTGCCTGTTTCATAGAAAGGTAAAATTAATCATCACAGGATTTCTCTGCATACCAAAAAATAAAACTACAAAAACCAGAACAGACAAAAGGTGAAACTAACTTTTGAATCTGTGATTCTTTCCCCTTTAATAAATGCCTCATTAATCCTGAGCTTGATCTGGAAAATCTCTTCTGGAAGAGTAATTTTTAGAGCTGCAGGTACAAAACTCAGGTAAGCAATCCGCCTTATTTTAGGCTGCTCCTCAGGCTATCTTACCTTTTTCAGAGGTTTGAGGAAAATAACACCACAGCCTTCTCCCCTTCCATACCCATCTGCCTTCTTGGAGAACGGTTTGCTTATTCCTTCTGGAGAGATCATTTTTGCTTTACTGAGAGACACAAAGGTGCGGGGATCTATTATGCAGTTCACTCCACCACAGATTGCAGCCTCACAGTCTCCTGGAGGGAAACAGAAGCATGCTTATGTTGAGAACTGCAGGGTGAGAGACAGAAACCGCTGTCTTCCCCTGTCCAGCATCTCTGTGGCCCCCTTACCTGACTTAATTGCTCTCAAGGCGTAGTGCAGAGCAAAGAGAAAAGATGAACATGCAGTGTCGATCACCAGCGATGGGCCAGTCAGGTTAAAAGTGAAGGAGACTCTGTTAGCAGCAATGCTCATTGCTGCTCCTGTACCGTCGTAATGATTGATTTCACTCACTGCTCTGCTTGTTACAATTTCATAGTCTCGATTCATCAGGCCTGCAAAAATACCAAACATGTGTTAGCTTAACCCCAGTGAACAAAAGGGATGTACAACTCCACAGCTGAGATCATGGCTTGGTTTGCAGCTCTGTGGTGGCAATGCTCATCTGCAGAAACTTACCTTCAACACAAATCAAAGGCAAAACTCTCAGAAATTTCCTTGGACTCAGCTTACCCAAAACCACCCAACTCTAGAAATTCCCACAGCACCACGAGTAATTTGCCTTCCCCGGTGGCTTAGCTCATTGTGTGATGCTGTTAGGCACTGTGTGGCCTGCTTGGACCCCTGCATCTCTCTTTGAGGGTGGTTGTTTTGGTTTATCTGTTGGCATACATATTAAGAGGTTACAGTGAGGATAGCTGGGATATAAATGCACAGGGCATTAGCTCCAGTTCCTCAGATGTTCTAGGTTAAAGGTCGCAGCATAAGCTATGCAAAATGCTTCTTATTTTTCTTTGGTTCACTCACTGTGGTCCTCTGTGTAAGGCAGAAATAGAAAAAAAAGAACAAGGCCTGTGAGAGGAGTTGTGCCCTCTTTCTAAGAGCACATAGGCTTCATATAAAGTGGATCCCCAAGCCTGCAGCTGTCTGTGCAAAAGCAGTGCCTCTACTCAGGAAGCAAGGAATAGTTTCCTCTCTGAAAGAACAGCATGAAATGGAAATAGAAATGGAAATACACTAACCTAGAATAGGAATAGAATAGAATGAGAAAATAATTAGACTAGAATAGACTATACAGAATATACAGTTCAGTTGGAAGTGATCTACAATAATAATCATCTAGTCCAACCACCTGACCAACTCAGGGCTCACCATGCTATTAAAGGCATTGCCCAAATGCTTCTTACATGCTGACACACATGAAGCACCGAAGTAAATGCTTCCTGACATCAAGTCCTAACTTCTCCTGATGCAGCTTTGAGCCATTTCTATGCCTCCTGACACAGAGCACCAGGGATCAGCACCTTTCTCTCCACTTACCATCCAACCAATTCCTGCATCTAGGTCACTGGTGAACACATGGAGCAGAAGTGGGCCCAGAACTGAGCCCTGAGGAGCCACTGCTGATGACTGGTTACCAGCCACAGGTAGGTCCATTCACTACCACCCTTTGAGTCCAGCTCTTCACCCCGTGCATTCTGTACCTGGTCCTCTCACAGCTGCACTCGTCCAGAAGGATGCTGTGAGGCACAGGACCAGAAGCCTTACTAAAAAAGCTACCATCTTCACCCATTAGGCAGGTGACCTTCTTGGAGGAGGAGATCAGGCTGCTTTAAGTGTTTCCTGCTTCAACTTCAGTGCCTGAAGACACCAAGAAGAGCACCTAAAATAGCTATGTAAATTATATCACAAACTTCTAGAGCAGCCCAGCAATTCTTATTGAGATCCAACAATTACAAGTAGTGGTGTAGCACAGCAATTTTTCATCTTACCAATAAAAACACCTGTCTTGGTGCCACTGATAGCTTCTACAGGGACTCCTGCATCCTCCAGCGCTTTGTAGGTGCATTCTATCAGTAACTTCTGTTGCGGATCCATGCGTTCAGCTTCTGTATTATTAATCCCAAACAGGTGGTTGTCAAATGAGTTAAATCTGGAAGACACAGACCAGAACATGCTGCAATGCATGGGCAATATGCATCCACTTCAAGACTCAGAGGACACATGTTCTGCATGTTATGAAAACCAGAGCAGCAGCTGTGTTCAGGCCACAGCTGGACACGTTACACCAAGCACAAAACCAAACCCAGGGGCACGGCAGAGGAACAGACTCACTCATCCAGCAGAGCTGCTCGTGTGGTGCATATCTTTCCTGGCTTGTTGTCATCTGGGTCATACCAGTCCTTGGTATCAAACCTCTCTGCAGGGATTTCAACTGTGCAGTTTTTGCCCTCCTCCAGGACTTTCCAGAAATTGTCAATGCCATCTCCTGTGGTGCAAAGGTTTTAAAGTGGATTAAACTATCTGCTCCCCCTCCCCAGGCAGACTCAGAAATGCACGCCTGCTTACTGGGAACTCTCATCAATCACAGAATCATAGAATGGTTTAGGTTGGAAGGGACCTTAAAGATTATCTAGTCACAACACCCCACAACAGGAAGGGACACCTCCCACTAGAGCAGGTCGCTCAAGGCCTCATCTAACCTAGCCTTGAACACCTCCAGGGAGGGAGCAGCCACAACATCCCTGGGCAACCTGTGCCAGTGTCTCACCACGCTCACTGTAAAGAACTTCTTCTTAACATCTAGTTTGAATTTCCTCTCTGCCAGTTTAAACCCATTACTGCTCATCCTGTCATTACAAGTCTGTGTAAATAATCCCTCCCCAGCCCTCTTGTAGGCCCCCTTCAGATACCCTAAGGCTACTACAAGGTCTTCTTGAAGCCTCTTCTCCAGTCTCAGTTGCTCAATTAGAATCACCAACAAATGGACATTCTTTGAGGATAGGAAAATGGAAGGACATGACTGATCTCTTCACTGCTTGTGTTTACCCCCACAAAATCTTTAAGGCTTAATCCATCATCTCACTGCATCTACTACACACAGCCATCTTGTCCCTAATGACCATATGGGTGTGATGAGCACAGTACCACTCTTCAGAGAGCCTCACTGGCAGCAAAAGGTCATCTCCAGACACTACTTTTTAAAAGACAGTGAATGGCTGGGATTTTTCAGTGTTCCTCCAGCAGCCTGCTTTCCTTTGACCTAAAACTCACCTCCAGGAAAGTTGCATCCTATTCCAACAACAGCAATTTCATCTCCAGCCTCAATATCCATCTGTCAAGCTGCACAACAGAGGCATAAGTATCAGCTAGATCAAAGAGTTATGCATTTGTCATTGAATAAATATTAGTTTAAAAGCTGAACTTCCCACAAACACACAGAGTTGATCACAGCTTGATTGATCTTGAATGATCTGTTTCTGGCCATGACAAGCAATGGCACTCCCAACAGGTGATCAGAGCTGTGCAGGAATTTTCTTGTTCCCCTACTTTTACAAGAACATCCCTGGCTCACTCCCTGGACTCCTCAATCATAGACATTTCCTCTTTACTGTTAACTTCTGCTGGTACTGCCAGCAGCTGATCAGCTCTTGAACCTCTCCCTAGATCAGTCCTGCTTCACTTCTGCTAACAGTAGTGAGCTGTCAGCACTGGCCAAGGCTCACTTTCAACTCTGCCATCTCTATCCTATTCACAACTCAGAGCTCCCAGACACTCTGCATATGATCAGTTAAAATGAGACCACACAAACAGCCAGCAGTCAATCAGGTAGCTGAAGGAACAAAGGCTGCTTCCTCCACACCCTGGAAATGTGCCTGTGTGCTAGTTTGAAGCTAGCTAGAATGTTTTGGTGAGAAGAACTAGAACATAGGCTGTGAAAGGAAAACAGTGGTGATGTCTACTCCCCTCAGAGTCTTGCTGAAGAAGAAATGAAAACATTGGATAACACTCTCATTTTTCATGCACTCTGTCTTGGGCTTCTGACTGAACTGCATCCCCCTAACCTCACCTTCCATTTGGACTAACCCACCTTTGCTTCATAACCTCTTGGCTGAACCTCTATTCTTCTTTAGGACTGGGGTAAGGTTGAGAGGGGCAGGGGGAAGGTGCAGGGGTGGTTGAGAGCCCCTCCTGGGGACTCAGGTTTCTGGGAGGGGAGTTGTGTTTCTGTATTACTTTTTACCTTGCATATTTCTGTATATAATTGTATATACTGTAAATATCTGCTTATATATTGTGCTAGCTGTAAATAAATACCTTCATTTATATTCTCTGAGCTGACTGAGACTAGTCTGGGTAATTTCTAAAGTGTGGGGGGGCAGGGAACATCCAAACCATCACAGCCTGGAAAGGAAAATGTTATTCAGAGCTTAGCTTTGCCGCACTCCAGAGCTGCCTAGCTTTAGTCTAAATCAGTTTGCTCTGTCATCCCAGCTTAAGCCCCACCAGCTGTGATCAAAGACACCAAAAGCTACAAGACCTCCCGGACTTGATTCAATCCACAAAGAGAAAGAGGTTCATGTGTAAAGGGATTTGGGGGGACTCTTGGCAGTGCTGACAGATTCTTCTCTCAGTGGTACCACAGTAGGTCCCAAAGAGCTTTTGTCAGTTATTGACTGATGGCAGCAAAGGAGACATGAGCCTGATTCACAGCCCCACACATCATTCATAGTTACCATTTCTGGAAGCTTTGCTTTGAAATGTGAAAATAAAGCAACTGCTCACAAGCACACTTTGAAAAGTTGACTTCTCTGTTCCATTAACTAAGACAGGGAAAGCTAAAAGGCTACCTGGCAAAACCAAGAGGAACAGAATCTGGCTTTCTAGGAATAAAAGCTATTTTACCAATAATTCAGAGTCTAAAATGCTACCAAAATCATAGAATGGTTTAAGTTGGAAGTGACCTCAAAGATCACCCAGTTTCAACCTCTGTTTTTTCCAAACTGTCTGTTTTCTCCAGATCACATTTTAGTACCATTGCAAACCCAAAGCCACAATGCCCAACACAGATATTCTTATGACAAAGGCACTTTGAAGCATTGCTCCTAAGCTAGCACTTAAACAGCATGCCAGAGAAAACTAAGCACCTTCTGACTACACCATAAAATACATCTTTGGCATCTCCAGAGTTACCCAGTGAGCTATGTAAGTCTTACCTTATCCCAGCAGGGTGTACTGATGGGCTGGGTCTTTGGGAGCCACTTATATAGGATTCTGTGAGGTTTCATATTCACTGCAGTGCAATGAAGATGTTAACGCCTTCCACAGAAAAAAAGCAGTGAGTCACAGCACTAGTGACCCCGGCTAAAGTTCAAAACCACTTCCCTGAAGTAGTAAATTCCTGATAAAATCAGGTTTTGCACTAGGACAAGAATAAAAATCTCTGACTTATCAAACTGCTTACAGTTATCAAAACTATACATTGGAGACACTCTTGCCGTGAAATAGAATCATAGAATGGTTTGGCTTGGAAGAGACTGTAAAGCTAATTTAATTCCAACCCCACTGCCTTGGGCAGGATCACCTTCCACTACATCAGATTGCTCAAATCTCCATCCCACCTGGCTTTGAACACTTCTAGGGAGGAAGACTTTGTTGCATGGTTATAGGTGTAAAAGGAGCTGTACGGAGAACAAGGGCTCTCTCTACTGCATTCAAAAAGCTCTAAGAAATCACATTTGTACTGTCTTGAAGACCTGTGTCTGTCCCACATTCAAAAGCTTGTCTTTGAAGTTAAAATAAAGTTATAACATATTTTAGTTTACATATTCTATGGGCATATCCTTCCAAAATATCTGTTACATTCAGTGTTGACACAGCTGGTTTTAAAGTGCAAAACATCATAAACTTGACAATAATGACATCCTTTATACTGCACTTAGATAAAATAAAAGAGCTTCCTTCAAAGTTAGTTGATCATTTTCCCTTATTATAATGGCAATATACATACTGTGCAAAGTTCAAACAATTTATGATTTCTTTGAATAATTGTAGAAAAGGTTCAAAGTGTCAAGTGAGATGGCATTTCTAGATGCCTTATGTCATAAAAAGAAAAAAAAAATTAACCTAGTAGGAATCATAATTTCTTGGTGTGTTTTCAGGTCATGCAGGAAAATAGGTGACAAAGATTAGATTAGAGAATCCGTGAATTGGTTCCATAATTTAACCTCCGTCACATGAATTATTTGCTGTGTGACCTAAAGAAAGGCAAACAAAATAAAGAGGAAGAGTCAAAACCACCTCTTTGATCCTTCAAAATCACAAAGATCCCATTCATAGACTGTTATCACGTTGCTGAGGTTCTGCTCCACCTCAATATTTAGTCCTCCTTATTAAGGAAGAGAGAGCTGGTTTGTTGGTCTTCTGTTTATTGCATTTTTTCAGCCCATCCTATTCATGCTAACCGATGAGATGTCAAAGGAATTTGAAACAGTTCCTGGCAGTCTGGCTCTTCCTAAAACCTTGGGTTTCAGAACTTCATAGAATTATAGAATCAACCAGGTTGGAAGAGACCTCCAAGATCATCCAGTCCAACCTATCACCCAGCCCTATCCAGTCAACTAGACCATGGCACTAAGTGCCTCATCCAGTCTTTTCTTGAACACCTTCAGGGACGGTGCCTCCACCACCTCCTTGGGCAGCCCATTCCAATGAGAAATCACTTTCTCTGTGAAGAACTTCCTCCTAACATCCAGCCTTGTAGTCTTAAAATGAGCCAGAAGAATCTGGACAGCTTAACATTCACTTTACTCTCAGAACAGTCCTTTACAGACATTGTTTTTCTAAACAGACTTAACGGAAGCAGCAGGCAAGCACATGAATTGTAAGGGAGAAGTCTGCTTCAGATTTAAATACTAAATAAAGCACACACATATTGAAGCATTGCCCTAGAATTGCTCACCACCTCCAGACAGCAGTAGTAGATGGGAAGAGTGTCTAAGCACCTTTTACTGTTTTTGAAAGTCAGGTCAACAAACGCAGTGGAGAGTAGCAGAAGGTCGGCTGTTTCACCAGATCAGGTGGCCACTGCACTCCCACTCCAGATGGCAGCAATGAGCACTTGACAAAGGCAATTCCTATCCAAAAAAAATGGAAATCAAAAGAAAGGAGACCAGGATTACATTTGTGGTTTGCAATTAGTAATCTTAGAAGACTACTAAGCAGAGTGATTTCCCCAAACAGTAGTGCAGTAGATGATTAATGAAAATAAAGAAAAGGATGATGAAAGATGAAGGCACCAGAAGGCCAAAGTGGTATCAAGACAAACTTTGGTTCGTTCTCAAGAAGTGATATCCAATACAGCTATCACTAATGAGGAATCAAAGAGATCTTTTCTCAAGGACATGCAGCCTCTGTGTAACATGTTAGGATTCTAAGGAATGCACTCCCAAGATGACAAAAGTTCTCTACAAGTTTCAAGTAGGTTGTATGTAAAGCAGGTTGCACATTAACTGACATTTCTGCAAACATTTAGTTTTTTCCAAGATGTTTATCTACAGGTAGATAAAAATATAAACACAGAGATCCAAGCAACCAGACTTCACGCATTCACATGTGACTCAGAAGTAAAATATGATAGAGAGAGGCAGTCACTATTACTAAAGGCAAATGCCAGGAAAGCCTTGAGTGACGTGAAAAGGTGCCTGTTTCTCTTATTGCGCTGCTGGCACAGGAATTAAATGCTCAGAATGGCAATGATCAGGCTGGCTGTATGGTTTGTAGAAATACTCCATCTTAGAAAGTCTGAGAACAGCAATGTTCAGAGAGTGAGAGGAGAAAGAAACCTAAAAGAAACCTACAAGAAACCAACCGATGACGAAACAAATACAGGTCATGTTCAGGTGGGTGAGTTGCCTCCCTCTCAGACAGCACTCACGTCAGACCATTTTCTAGGAGGGCAGAAGACCTGAGTCCAACCTTGCAAATCAATTCTGAAAACAGCAGATAACTGTTCAGATAATGAAAGGAGGAAGAAGTGTAATAAATTCAAAGATAAGATTTCATGGTAAAAATAGTACTCACAGTATCATTGCCCAGGGCCATTTCTGCATTCCAAGGTGAGGTTCCACCCTCAAAACGTGGTACCTGGCAGAAATGTGTTCCTTGCAGCATCTTCTGAAAGGAGTCATCACTGGACTGCTTTCATCCATAGTGCACTGCCTCTGAGCAGTGGAAATGCTCTGCTGTGGAACAGTTTGTGAACCTGCCTATGGTGAAGGCACAGTGTTTAGAAACATAAAATAAAGTAACTGCTTATAGAGGTGATTAATAATTTCTGACAACAGTGGGGAAAAAAACTATGGGGAAAACTTCCTGTTGCTTGTGTAAATACAACACGTCAAGTGAAATGGCATATCACAGCATTTTATCTAGTGGAAGATTATTCCAAAAGGAGCAGGATCTTACACAAAGCCATCAGAAAATTTAAGGTCTCAGAAAACAGAAAGGGGGATTGTCATCCATGTGTACTATCAATCAGTCTTTGCAGAGTTGGGATAATGGAGACAGTAGTATCCCATTTATTTATGTATTATGCAAATGATGAACAGCAGTTGACACCATAAAATGGTTAATCATAGAATCAACCAGGTTGGAAGAGACCTCCAAGATCAGCCAGCCAAACCTAGCACCCAGCCCTAGTCAATCAATTAGACCATGGCACTAAGTGCCTCATCCAGTCTTTTCTTGAACACCTCCAGGGATGGAGACTCCACCACCTCCCTGGGCAGCCCATTCCAATGCCAATCACTCTCTCTGCCAACAACTTCCTCCTAACATCCAGCCTGTACCTCCCCCAGCACAACTTGAGCCTGTGTCCCCTTGTTCTGTTGCTGCTTGCCTGGCAGAAGAGACCAACCCCACCTGGCTACAGCCTCCCTTCAGGTAGTTATAGAGAGCAGTTAGGTTACCCCGAGCCTCATCTTCTCTAGGCTAAACACCCCCAGCTCCCTCAGCCTCTCCTCATAGGGCTGGGTTTCAGGCCCCTCACCAGCTTCATCCACCCTTCTCTGGACACCT
Source organism: Pogoniulus pusillus (assembly GCF_015220805.1). Lineage (NCBI taxonomy): Eukaryota > Metazoa > Chordata > Aves > Piciformes > Lybiidae > Pogoniulus > Pogoniulus pusillus. The sequence goes on along the minus strand of NC_087286.1, from coordinate 16,559,768 downwards.
TCCAGTACCTCAACATCTCTCTCTGATTGTCCTCTGATTCTCCCTGAGGGAAAAAGAATGAAAAAAAATCAAACAAGAGAATAAATATATACATATTCATTGAGGCTTGAAAAGGAGCAGTGGGCACAAGAGACCCAGGAAGACTTTGAGTTTGAAACCTAGGGATCTTCCTCAATTTAAGGAATACTCCAAAAGTTAAGTTTGTCCTGGTTTACCCTGGGATAGAATCATAGGCCAGCCATGGTCTGCAGCCCATTAACAGTTTTGAGTCAGCCAGAATACTGAAAAGGGTGCCGCAGGAGCTAATCTGCTCTGCCTAACAGATGTATACCATAGCATAAACATCATGCTTATTATAGATGGGGCTTCTGCTGCCTATCCCTTCTATTTCTGCAAGTGCTCACTCTTCATTCTGGCAGCACAGGCAGCTTTCCTGTTTATTGTGGCTGTTGTATAATTTTGAATATCTTATATTGGCATTAGTAGCAATATCTGTTTCATTAAATCTGTATTCATTTCACCCACGGATCTCCTCTCCTTTTCCTGACCTCCTTTCTGGGCTGAGGAGGGGTTATTTGGTGATAGAACTACAGTCTAGCTCCAGATACAAGCTAGATGTAGATACATTTCAAATGGAGCTTCAACTCAGAAAGACTTTCCAGTGCTTTCCTAATTATGGAAACTCAGTAAACTAAAATTCTCTACCAGTTTCTGGTATATTATAAGTAATGAAAGTTACCCAGGTGCTGACATTTCTCCACATGTTCTGGCTCCTCAAAAAAAAGTTTTAGTCTACAAGCAGATAAAAATCTGTAGGCATAGACAGAGTCATAGGAACTTCCATGTGTGCATTAGTAACAAAAAATATTAGTCTGATTCGCACACCCACAATAAACAGAAATAGAGCACTGATTGATCTGATGAGTAGCTAACTCCTCTAACATCCTGTTGGCACAGAAACACTGGCTCAGAAGGCCAATGATAACATTTGTTGTGTGGTTGTTAGAAACATTCCATCTGGAGGTATAAAACTACCTTCCAGTAAATGAAAGTGGGGGTGTGGTGTATGTGGAGAGTCATAAAAGGTCATCGCTTCTATGGATAACAACATAAGCACTTCCACTAGCCCCTGTGATATCCTTGCTATGTGTCTGAGCTCTGCTGAATCAAAGCTGAGTTTGTGCCCAGATCAGTATGCTGTGATACAGAAATATTCAAAATAGTAAGTTAGAGTTTAAAACAGAACTTTTAAAACTACCAAAAAAAAAAACCCCAAACAGACATGGGCTGATTAAAGCAAGAGTAAGACAGAGGCACTCTAGTTTTACTCTGTAGCCATTCTCCACGATGTGCACCTAAGGTTCATGAAGATCTCCAAGACCTCACTGACCATTTTATGAGGAAGTTTATAAAAATGTTTGTGTAATAAAAAGAAGGCTGTAAAGATAGCCTCTTTATTATTAAAACACAGATTAAGAGAGCAAACTCTTTATAGCTTACATGAATGTAAGCTGTGAAATGACTTCTGTGTCTTAAGGAAAGTGAAACTTCATGGATCTTTTAAAAGAAGCTACAAGTACTGAAGTTGATTAGGTTCTTCAGTAGCTTCACATTACATTGTATTCATAGCACTCCAGGGGTTTAAAGTATAATATAGAGTGGTCCTCACAGAAAACCTCATGATTCTGAAACCAGAGTGGAAATAGGAGTTTTTCCTTATGGAAATTTGCAAAGAAATAGTCCCAAAGCTAAAGTATAAAATCTAGCAGCTCATTTTGCCATTCTGGTATCCTGTGCAGGTAAGCTGAAATTCTGTTCATCACTATAATGTACAACAGAAACAGCTTATCAGCCAGACACTTAAAATACTTACACAACTTCATCCTCCCTAAAAATAATCATTCAAACAAACAAGCAAACACTAATTCCTGAAGAGCCTCACACTGAGATGGAGTCAGAACATGCCTAACGGGTATTCACAGGTTGCAGACAACATCTAAGGCAGCCCCTTCCTACATGACATTTAAGGTTACCACATTGGCAGCCACTCATTCTGCCAGCACTCAGTGGATGGCCATTTCACAGTCACTGCATCCTTCCACAGCAAGGAAGAGCAGAATTTCAACTTGAATAAACATCTGTTAGTTCCGGGTGCTGGTGCCAGAACTCTGAACAATTACCTGGGATTCTCTGGAACCATATATTCTATTCTAAACAGATAAGCCACCCTAGGTGAAACCAGGAATTTACCTCCCATCTGGCTGCCCTCATTATCAGACCACCTGCAGGCACTACAGAGGAAGGAATTGGGTAGGAGTCCTCCTGATGTCACTTCTTTAATTCCAGGGTTCAGTGCATTCTACACAATTGGCAAAGCACTTTATGTGTGTAATCTGGATATGGCAATGCCCTTCTGTCCTGGACTTCCAGAGAGAGGGGCAGAAACAAACCACCTGCACTCTGAATGAGAAGAGAATTTCAAGAGAAAGTCTAGTAAGATGCAGGCAGAAACTGATTATTCACTCAGAGAACTTCCATGAATGTAATTCATGTGCCAGTTAACAAACAATTAATTACAGATTCTGGTATCAAAGAAGATGGAAAGCAACCAACCAGCCCTTAGGAAAAACACACTTCCCTTCAGATGCCACCTCCTCCCCTGCTTTACAGTCCCCTCACCATATGCCATGCTCAGCCCCTTTGGGGAGCTGCTGGGTGGCCCAGGAGACTGAGGCCAGCATGGGCATGGTGGTTCCTTCACTGGCAGCAGCCCCTTTTGGGTTGCACCTCTTAGCTCCTGTTCAAGCAGCCCCTTGGCTCTGCCCAGGTGTGGTCTTCTCTCTCCTTGCCCCCCACTGCGCTCTTTTTTCCTACATTGCTCCTCCTGCTCTGGCCTTGCTTCTCCTTTTGCTTGGTGTTTACCATCCTCCACTTGAAGCCATTTTCACACAGGTGACACAGACTGCCCTTGAGGATGGGGTCAGTCAGCTGGGCCACTGGAGACAGCTGGAACTGGAGGTGACTGGCTGAGAGCAGCCCTGGGTCTCTCCTCACAGAGGCCATCCCTGCAGCCTTGCTACCAAAACCTTGACATTGATGATGGGGAAAAATCATGATGAAGGTAGTCAAACACTGAAAGAGGTCGCCAAGAGGCTCTAAAGTCCTCACTCCTGTAGGTACTCCAAACACAGCTAGAGCAAACTTGACCTAGCACCCACACCAAGCCCTTCTCTGAGCAGGGTGTGGATGAGATGAGATGAGATCCAGAGTGAATTTCCAACCCAAATTACTCTGTGATTCTACAGAACTGGTTGGAGCACTTCCAAACTCAGTAAATGCTTGGAAGATGCAGAAGTACAGATACAGACCAGAGCATGATTGTCTCAGCATTACTGGGGGCAGCCTACTCTTCCAAACAAATTATTCTCACAGTTTGTGAGCAAAAGCACAGCTAGAGGAGGACACAGATACTGTTCTAGGTAGAGGGAAACGGAGTCTGAGAAGAATGACTGAAAATGAACTTTCACAGAAGGCTTCAAAGCAGAAAGTCCACCAGCCAGACATATGCTGTTTCTTCATTTCAAATCCCACAGGCTAGAAACTGCATTTTTTTCTTCCTACCCCATTGTCTTTTCAGGTAGGAGCTAGTTTCATCCCTGGAGCCACTGTGACATTCAAGCCACGACCAAAGCCTTGTCTGCCTGTGTGTATCTTCCTGGGCTGTGCCTGAAGGAGATCTGTGGTGAATTCTCCTTGAATCTTGCAAGACACAGGTGTCTCCGTGCTGGTCAGTGGGCCATGCTATGAAAGAGAGAAGGTTCAGGTACCTCATTTTGAGGGTGGAACACTACTGTGGAATGTAGAAATAGCCCTGGGTGGTGACACTTTCAGTGCATTCTATATAAACAACGAAATCAAAACTTTGAGTTTATTACACTTCTTCCTCCTTTCACTATGAACGATTTTCTCCTGTTTTCAGAATTGATTTGCAGGGTCAAACTCAGGTCTCCTGCCTTCCTTGGAAATGGTCTGATGTGGAACAGGGAGACAACTCACCCACCTGAATGGGACCCACTTGTTTGGTTGGTTGTCAATTGGATTCTTACAGCTACTCTCAACTGGTGGGCTAAACATAGACAATGCTAGGTAAACATTTGGACTCAATGATCTCAAAGGTCTTCTCTAACCTAAACAATTCTGTGAATCTGACACTGCAGATGAGGCCATTGGGGATATTAGATGTTAATTGGTTGTATCTCTGGCTCCTGCCTGTTGAGAGGCAGGAATGGCAGTAGCTATCACTCTTAGCAGTCTTCCTGGCATGTCAAGTATATGTCTCGCTGCTTGTCACCAATTCAGTAGCACTGGGAAACACAAAGACATGCAGCATTGTGAATACTGAAGTATTTGGCAATGTATCCACAAAGTAATTCACTGGGACCTCCTTTTGAAATGTCTCAGGGTACTTCACAGCAAGGACACTAGCAGCACCTTGCATGCACAGGAAGAAATTGTGTCTCTGTTTTGCAGCAGTCCACGTGAGGTGCTTTCAACTTCTATCTGCCACACAGAAACCAATTTGATTATGATTTCCCTGATGAGAAAAATATTGCTCTCAACACTCATCATATGCCAGTTTAAGTATCAAAGTTCAAAGTCAGTTGTCTAACCAGGAAGTTTGATCTCTCTTATTTCCTATCTTTGGATATATTTGGACCCAAGTCCCATGGTTCTCCACGCATGCAGAGAGCCATCATAAGTTAGCGTCCATCCTCCAAATCCCTTCTACACCTAACAACCACCAACCATATTACAAAGGGAAGAGAAAAACAATTGCTTCCTTTGCAAAGGCTGGCAGCAAAAGGTGGCAATATCACCAGGTGTTTTCGTTTCTACCCTAACACTTACCCACCAGAAGGGACATGCATGCTCAGATTCCTCTTCATCTGAAGTAATCTTCAACCCAGAAAAAACTAAGGAGGGAGATTCTGCCTTCATCCACAAAGACAGGAAGAACATGACTTGCTGGAAGTCCTGCAGTCCAGATCCTGGCCCTACCCCAAGGAGTATTTCAGATTTTGTCCTATTAGAAGCTACCATAAAATGCCCAGGGAACAAGGACAAGAATCCAGACTCTTGGAGGCAAAACTGACACGAGCCTCTCGCCTGAGAACCACTTTGAAATGGCTGTTGGTAGAGCCACCTTCTCACACTGTTAACTCAGACTCCCAACTCTCAGAATGAAGTAACCTAAAGGCAGCAACCTGTGCCAAATGTACTGGGGACACTGACTGGGCAGCCTCTGCCACCAGGCCATTTCCTACCTCCTGATCATTACCAGAACTTGTCTCCAGCTCCTGAGGAGCCAGAAAAGAACTGGCAATGACAAGTGCCCAATTTTGCTTTTCTGTTTTGCTGAGCTTTAAAAAGTCAGTAATCTTTATGGCCATTTCTTGCAGGGAAAGCATTGTCCCTTCGTGTCTGCTGCAGTGGCAGTGGATCACCTACAATCTGATCCGCTCTTAGGTTACCCTAGAAGTCTTCTTGGTGCCTGGCTCTGGGAACAGAGGTGTCTGTAGTCTTTTCCCAGACACAGGCCTATTTTTCTCTGGAGTGGTAAGGGGGGGCCATCTTCTCCAGATAACAACTCTTTGACAAGAATTCATCAGGTGAATGCATGAAAGCACATAGTTTACTCCTTTTTTTCTGAAGATAGATTTCTCCTATGTGAAGAACTGATGTAAATGATGTCATGATATAAACTCATCTAAGGAAATTGAGAATATAGCATGTGAGAAACTACAAGCTTGGAGTCAGCTCTATTTAAAAAATTATATTTCAACAAGTTAGAAGCTTCAGGAAATAGCTTCTACATGCCTTGTAATTGCCACAGAGGAATTCAGAACTTAACTGTACTTGCCTCAGGACACCTGCACACCAGAAAGGGAATCAGCAGGATCCAGAGCCTGTGGCAAATGCTGGCCAAAGTGGGAGATGTGTAACTTGGAGCCTGACTAGATGTTTTACTCCCACACCATAAAACAAGAACAAGCCTGCATCCTTAGGTTGAGAGAGAAGAGACACCTACAGCTTCTCTTTGAAATAGTGGCAGGAATGGAGAAAGTTGCTTCTTTCCAAGAAGCTTCCCCCCTGACATACCCACTCTTCCCCACCTGACCCCACAGCAAGACTGTTCACCTCATTACCCACAGAGAAAACCATTTCAGTTTTGCGGGTTCACAGCGTTTTGGTAAACGAGGGGGCAGGCAAATACCTGAGCAAGAGGAATGGACGCAAGGAAGACACCTGACTGGCAGGAATACCCACCAGTGCAAGCAAGGGATGAAACAGCCACCCAGCAAAGTGTCACCCACAGCTGCAGAGTAAGGCGTAGCTTGGGACAGCCACAGCAGCAGACTGGGGCAGGACCCGCGGTGCCCAGGTGCTGAATGGGACAGAGTGCTTCACAACACCACCACCTCCACAGTTAGGAGGGCACTGCCGACGCGTCCGGCAGCCCTCGTCTGCACCTCGCCCCGAGGCAGCCGGCTTGCAGGGCCGCACAACGGGGCTCAGGCACCGCTCAGCCGACGAGCGCGGAAACGGCACCGCGGCGGAAAAATACCCCGCGGGGCCCAAACCGGCAGGGGGGGCCGGGGCGCGGCGGCTGAAGCGCTGTGTCCCCTCCTGCTTGTCCAGGGAATGCGGCGGTGATCTCGCTGAATGACAGCAGGGAGGGTGCGCCCGCCTTGCCCCTCCGGAACGGCCCTGGGCGCGCCGCGGTGGAGCTCTCATTCTGCCCGCAGCACCGGCAGCAGAAGGTGGGTCTACTGCGGCGCATCGGCCAAGCTGCCGTCGGCAACCCCTGCCCCAGCCTCGCCCATGGAGGAGTCGCGCAGCCACAGCGAGAGCTGCTCCTGCTGTAACACCAACTGTGTGGAGCGGCCGCTGAGGCGACTCTTTGAAGGGCTGGGGAGCAGCGTGGCCGCCTGCCCCTGGCCCTTCGTGCTGCTGCCGCTGCTGCTGTCGGGCGGGCTGGGAGCCGGCTTCATCTTCCTGCCGCAGCGGCAGGCGAACGACATCGAGGAGCAGTTCACGCCGACGGAGGGGCCCGCCAAGGCCGAGCGCGACTTCGTGCGGCGGTACTTCCCCACCAACGACTCGCAGAGCTTCTCTGCCACACGCCTGCCCACCGAGGGCGCCTACGCCGCCCTCATCGCCGTGGCGACGGAGGACAAGTCCGTCCTGGACTCGGCGGCGTGGAGCGAGGTGCTGAAACTGGATGGGGCGGTGAGAGCGAGCGACTACGAGACCCTGTGCGCCCGCAATGCCGCCGACGGCGCCTGCAGCAGCCCCAACCCGCTGCTACAACCCGCCGCCCCGCAGAACCTCACCTACCCGGTCAATGGAACCTCCTTCCTGGGCACCGCGCTGGGCGGCGTGAGGACGGACGCCGACGGGCAGGTGGTGTCGGCGCGGGCCCTGAAGCTGATGTATTACCTGCGAGAGGACGGCCCCGAGGCGGCGGAGAGCCGGCAGTGGCTGGAGAGCTTCCTGAAGGAGTTTCCCAGGCAGCTGGCGAGAATGAACTTCACCGCCATTCAGGTAAGCAGCTGCGGGAACGAAGCCCTGGGCTGCCCGGGCTGCCCCCTCGCCGGCGGGGAAAGGAGCTGAAGTAGAGCAAAGGCAGGGGCATTTTGCAGGTTGTGAGGGTCATGGGGCTGTGTCCGTACCGATGTGATGCTCAGCATCGCCTGTGCATCTGGACAGAGACCAGGGAAAGGCGAGAAGTGCTTCATCTTTTCTTTCCTTGTTGTTTTCACCACAGGTGACTTACTTTACATCGCTGTCCAGGCAGCAGGAGTTTGAGGGAAATACCAAGAGCGTGATCCCACTCTTCTCCATAACGTATTTCTTGACAATAACTTTTTCCATCGTCTCTTGCCTCAGGTAAATGCCTTCTCCTAAGCGATGGATCAGTGAGAAGTGACCTCCACTCTTCTTTACCCTGCCTGAACTACTTTCTGCTCTTGTCAAGTGAGGTTCTTCTGGAAGCTGCAGACTTCACACTGCATTTGATAACAGGCACAGTCATTCCTTTGCTGCTTCTCTCCTACTTGTGCCTGTTTCCCAGCAGCTCACACGGGGTTCATGGTCCCTGCCACACAAACACCTGAGTGAGTGTTCAGTGCAGACATGCACACTTGAAGGCCAGTACCCATTTGTCTGTCCGCTGAAGCCGTCAGCCATTTCTGTAGTCCCTGCCTCACAAGAATACCTTTATGTGGCTGAACATAGAAACAACTCTCCACTTTATATCTTTCTAAGAGACCCGAGGTGCTGTAGCCTTGGCACCAAAGTGCCAGAACAGAGACTTGGAATGGCGAAAGGGTTCCACATTCCCATGTGCAGGAAGGGAGCAGCCTGGCACTGGTAGAATCTGGCAGACCCAGTGGGGACATCACCAGAAAGATGTATCAAGATCAGAAAAATCCTCATTTATGGCAGGAAGGGAAGGAACAGGTGATGCTATTGCTAAGGTTATTCTCCTACTTTCTGGCTTCTTTCATAGCTTTCTGGTTGCATCTGTTTGTGATACTGTCAAGGGCAGTTCCACCAACACATGCCTCTTGCCTTGGGGGTTAGAGGTTCTCCTAAAGTTCCAAAATGGGCTACAGACTGGAAAATGTGACACACTGGGCAAGAGGCAATTCTCTACTCTCAGTATGGTATGAAGTGGGAATGTTTCATGGGAAATCCTTGAGCCAGTCCTTGAAGGCACCTTGGCAAGTGGCTGATAGCCAATCTGTCTGCTGAGAAAGCTGTGCTGCAAACTGCTGACTGCCTGGGAGATGCTTCCACACCACACTGAAAAACACCACCAAGAACCTATGAAAAATGAAACATCATTTATCGAAACATCATTTGGGGGTCACCCTAAATCTAGCCTCTCCCTGGTAGAGCTCATGCCTCTTCATTTCCCCAGCTCTCTTGTTACTGATTCCAGGGTCAGCACTTACCTTTAGGTATAGGAATGGCCTGCAGGAAGAATGTCTTTGGCACCTCCTAAAGAGTTAAGTCTTGCCCAGTGCTGACACCTGGGAGTTGTCCTAGGAAAAAGCAATGCTCCTCAAGAGTTCTCTTCCCAGGCAGGTGGTGGTTGGTGCCTCTGGGCTTGTGCCAAACCCCTTAGTGACATAGTTGCTATGTGACTAAAATCTTCCTCACACTATTTTCAGGTTGAGCTGTATAAGAAATAATGTCTGGCTTGCAAGCTGCGGAGTGCTTTCTGCTGGTTTAGCTGTACTGAGCAGCTTTGGATTGATGCTCTTCTGTGGAGTGCCCTTCGTGGTCACTGTCGCAAATGCACCGTTTCTCATTCTGGGTAAGTAGAGAGGTGAGCTGGAAGCTGATACGAAACCGAAGTGGAGTTACAAGAAACTGAGGGTCTTGGTTTTCTGGAGTGTGATGGGCATGGGCAGGTCCATCCTGCAGTGAGGGGAAGAGACACTTGTAGAATGTAGTGCTTGGTCAGATAAACCTGGGCCTGAAGAGAACTTAGGCAGTGTGCAGGGCTGTCTGTACTTGCAAATAAGTTAAGTGTGACTTAACTTTCAGAGAGTCAAGAGAGTAATATTGGCAAAGTCCTGGAAGGTCTGTGTTTCAAATTGCTGGAGCAGGGCTGAGAGAAGCACATGGGCTCTTCCCTCTTGAGCCTCTGCTCACAGCTGAGCATCAGAGTAAGCAATGTATTTAATTGCTAATCTGCAGCACTGGACTCCTGGAGAGCAGCTGCAGCACTCTTGTCAGAGATGGGCTTGGTGTGCTCACTCCTTCAGCAGAGTAAGGTTGAGGGATCAAGAACCCATCAGGTCACCAGGGCTTTCTGAAGTGTAATAAATTCAGCCACATGCAAAGGATCTGTTTTCCTGTGCCTGCTTACCTTGCATCAGCACTAGAGCAAAGTTACCAGCCTCCCTGTATGCAGCCCTGAATGTGATTGCTTGTGTGCCCTTGCCGGGTGTTAGGGGAGGCTGCCGGTTGCAGTGTGGCGCTAACTTTGCCTCCTCTTGCAGGGGTTGGTGTTGATGACATGTTCATCATGATTGCTGCCTGGGAACAGAGCTCGAGAAGAAAAGAGAAGTCCAACGTTAAGTCTCTGCTGGCTGAGACTTACTCAGAAGCAGCTCTTTCTGTGACCATCACCACCCTCACAGATGTTTTGGCCTTCTTCATTGGCACCTGGACTGCTTTTCCATCCGTGAGGTCATTTTGCCTCTACACAGGCACTGCTTTTGTCTTCTGCTATATCTATACCATGACCTTCTTTGGGGCAGTCCTTGTATTAAATCATAGAAGGGAGCAAGGAGAGCGGCACTGGCTGACTTGTATGCCCGTGGGAGGAGGGGAAGGGCAGGCTGAGTCCTGCTTGTACAAGGCTTGCTGCATAGGCAGCTGCTCTGGGCACTCATCTCAGCCAGACAGCGAGCATCCAATGACCATATTCTTTAAGAAGTACTATGGCCCTTTCTTCACCAACAAATGGATCAAGCCACTTGTGGTGCTGCTGTACGCAGCCTACCTGGGTGGCAGCATTTATGGCTGCATTCAGATCCGGGAAGGCATCGATCTTCGGAATCTGGCCAGTGACGACTCCTACGTTGGCCCCTTCTATGATGATAATGAGGAATACTTCTCAGAGTATGGCCCCAGGGTGATGGTTGTCATTACTGAAAGTGTAGATTACTGGAACGAGACTGTTCGCCTTGGCATTGAGAACTGCACACAGGATTTAGAGGGCATTTCATATGTAGACCAGAAGCTCTCAGAATCATGGCTGAGAGTGTACACAGCCCTAGGAAATGCTGGTCAGGTAAATCTAGACAATAAGACTTCTTTCCTCAATAACTTAACTCTGCTGTTCCACATTGCTCCCAGTTTTAAGTGGGACATTAACAAGACTGAGGATGAAATCAGAGCTTCACGTTTCTTCATCCAGACAGTGAACGTGACCTCAGCTGTTGATGAGAAGAATCTTCTCCATGAGCTGAGAGAGAGAGCCAGGCAGTGCAGTGTGCCACTGCTGGTGTACCACCCAGCGTTCATCTACTACGACCAGTACCTGGTGATAGTGCAGAACACCATTCAGAACGTTGTGGTTGCTGCGGGGGCCATGCTCCTTGTCTCCCTTCTGCTCATTCCCAGCCCCTTGTGTTGCCTGTGGGTGACCTTTGCTATAGCTTCTGTCATAGTGGGTGTGGCTGGCTTCATGACCTTTTGGAGCGTCAATCTCGACTCCATATCCATGATCAACCTGGTCATTTGTATTGGGTTTTCAGTAGATTTCTCTGCTCACATTTCCTATGCTTTTGTTAGCAGTGGAGAGTCCTCAGCCAACGGAAGGGCAGTTGAAGCTCTGTCCCTGCTGGGTTACCCAGTCTTACAAGGTGCAGTTTCTACTATCCTGGGAGTCGTTGTCCTGGCTGCAGCCAAAGCCTACATCTTTAGGACATTTTTCAAGATCATGTTCCTGGTTATTTTGTTTGGGGCACTTCATGGTCTTGTTTTCATTCCAGTGTTTCTAACCTTTTTTGGGAACTTTGGCACATTGCCCCACTATATAGAACCTAATAATAGTTCACTCCACCACACCACATCTGAAAATAAAGAACTTAGATACAGAAAAAGTAAAGACTGTCCATGAGTTGAGTTAAATATCGTATCTATTTATTATATGTAGATTAAAATGCAGTGGCTTTTGGGGAATGTAAAACATGAGGAAGGTGAAGGACAGAAGAATGAATACAACAGAGAATGAAAGGCTTCAGAAAAGCCAGGCAAGAAAAATAACAGAAGAAATGAAAACACAGAGAATGGGTTCTCATTTCTTACTTTTGTGTGTTTGACTCTGCTGCTGTTTAATCCTTTTTTTGGTGACTTGTTCGTTGAATGTAGTAATATTCTTCTGAACACTGACCATGGCAGCAGCTTAATAAACCACCTTACAGGTTTACCATAACTCAGCCCAGCTCAGACCCAGAAGACAGCTTTCCCCCAAGAGGCTCAAACCTGGAGATTGTACAGCAGGAGGTCAGAACTGCCTTGGACCGCAGTGACTTGTAAGCCTTCAGGAGATTAAGTCTGTGTAGGCTTCTAATGCAGCACAAAGAACCCTTAGGGAAGACAAACTGACTGACATTTTCTATCCACATCCTGTTCCTGGTGTCCTGTTTTCTTCCCAAGATTAAACATTTTACATTTACAAGGTTGTGTGTAGCTTCTGTTTGCTCCAGTTTGTAACGGGATATGCCATAGCTTATTAAACACCTCCTGGGTAACCACCATGGAAGACATGCTGTGGTGTGACAGGGGAAGGATTCACTAGAATCACACCCTGGTTGAGGACAAAGTGAAAAAACTACTCAACTTTAACCTGGTCCGTCCTGGAACTGTAACCCCATATGAAGTCACAGAGTCGTGGAGTGTTAGGAATTGGAAGAGAGCTCATCTAGTCCTACTTCCCTGGAAGAGCAGGCTCACCTAGGGAGCAGGATGCATGGAATGCATGCAGGCAGGTTCTGAAAGTCTCCAGAGAAGGAGACTCCACATCTCTGGGCAGCCTGTTCCAGCACTCTCTCACTCACTATAGAGAACTGTCTCCTTGTGTTGAGAAGGAACCTCCTGTGTTCCAGCTTGTACACATTGTTCTGTCACTAGGCACCACCAAAAAGAGACCCTCACCTTTATCCTGACATCCACCCCTCAGATATTTAAGACATTGATATGATCCCCTCAACAGCCCCTAGTCTCTCCATCAACATTCTGTTGTGTTGGTCAGTAGCAACCCATCCAGTGATGTGTCAGTGAGACAGGGGAGCTTTCACTGAGTAAAAGCAAAGAATATATGAGATCTAGGGACAAGACACCGCATGAAAGGCCAGTCTATATCTTGTTATCAGTTTAATGAGCTACCTGTTGATAGCTCATTATATCAGTGACAGGAACTGACATTTCTAATTTTGAAAAACAAAAGGAGTTAGGAGTTATTAAAACATGTAGCCCAAATCTGCAGATGTGAAGTTTCTTCCAAGAACTGCAGCACATGTGACAAGGCTGGGGTTTGCCTCTGCTCCATCTGGATTCGGATTAGAAGGAAACTCCAAACAAGGGGACGCAGTCTCAAGTTCTCCCAGGGAAAGTCTAGGCTGGATGTTAGGAGGCAGTTGTTGGCAGAGAGAATGATTGGCATTGGAATGGGCTGCCCAGGGGAGGTGGTGGAGTCGCTGTGCTTGGAGGTGTTGCAGCCAAGCCTGGCTGGGGCACTTAGTGCCATGGTCTGGTTGATTGGCCAGGGCTGGGTGCTAGGTTGGACTGGCTGGGCTTGGAGGTCTCTTCCAACCTGGTTGATTCTATGATTCTGTGATTTCTGACCACTTGCATGAGACCCAGCAGACTGGGCAGATTCCTTCCGTTTCCTTCCTCATGTCTCTGCTTAGGGGTACAACGGACTGGAAGTCAGGTCAAGGCCTAAGCGACGAACAAACATCAGATTGTGAACTGGGAAATGAAGATTTAGAAGTCAAGACAAAATAAATCAACGCTTTAGGCTGCTGGCAGCTGCAGAGTTGTCAGGAGCCGGTTACAGGAGACGGGAACCCTCCGTCCTCTCCAGGCGCAGCCTGAGGGTCACCAGCCGACGCTACGGCAGCACTCGGGTGCGGGAGGCGGCGGCGCGGCGAGAGACCAGAAGGGACTTGAGGCGGTCGCCCTCTGCTGGGCGCACCCCGGAACTGTCATCGGCCGGAGAGACGAGCGGGGAGGGGAGGGGAGGGGAAGGGTCATGGGAACAAAAGCAGAAGCGAGGGATAATTGGTAGGACAGAAGGAAGACCAGGACTCCTGGCCATCCAGTTGAGACGTTGGCTCACAGATCTTTCCAGGCAAGTGGGCTGGAAAGAGTTAAGAATGAACCTGCATTAGTAAATATGTTTATCAGAAGAGTTGGTCTTCAGCCCGTTGCCCGGCTCCCTCAGAGAAGAGAGGAAGGCTTGAGGAGTCTCGGGGGGGCAAGGTGGGTTTAGTGGCACTCAGGAGACAAAGACTTGAAGGGCTGACGGGCTTGAAGAGAGCGTACCGCTGCGAGCGCTGCGGGGGCCGCATGAGGCCAGCAGCGACGGGCACTGCGCTCGGCTCCGGAGCCGGGGCAGGGCAGGGGCTCCCCCGCAGTGATCCACCCTGCGGCAGCTGGGGATTATCACCCTCCGGAAAGCACTTGGTGCTGGAGGCACTGAGCAATGGCTCGGGGCTGAGAGCTCCCCGCTGAAGGAATGGGGAAGCTGGATGCCATTAGAGTAGAAACGAAACCCGCATCCCTGCCCCACCCTTTCCACAGAATTGCCTGAAATACAAACAAAGATACAGCCCAAACTTCATTGCACGGACTAGAAGAGAAGTGATACTTCAACTTCTGTGCCAGGCTAGAGCTGTGCCCCTGCACTTTCGCAGTGCAGGCCAGCACACCAAGTTAACCCTTGGCCTGACACATCCTAGTTTGCTTCTTATCATAGAATCATAGAATCAACCAGGTGAAAGAGACCTCCAAGATCAGCCAGTCCAACCTAGCACTCAGCCCTGTCCAGTCAACTAGACCATGGCACTAAGTGCCTCATCCAGTCCTTTCTTGAAAACCCCCAGGGATGGTGACTCCACCACCTCCCTGGGCAGCCCATTCCAATGCCAATCATTCTCTCTGCCAACAACTTCCTCCTAACATCCAGCCTAGAGTCACAACTTGAGACTGTGTCCCCTTGTTCTATTGCTGGTTGTCTAGGAGAAGAGACCAACCCCACCTGACTACAGCCTCCCTTCAGGTAGTTGTAGACAGTAATGAGGTCACCCCTGAGCCTCCTCTTCTCCAGGCTGCACACCCCCAGCTCCCTCAGCCTCTCCTCATAGGGTTTGTGTTCCAGGCAGCATTTGTGTTCTTGTCAGCATTTGTTCACATTGTCATGTCCATCAAGGGTCGTTGCACTGTTTAGTGAACACCACAAAATTTACAAGTGGAAATAAAATTTTCAGGATACAGATTTGATGCTACAACTACTGGCAGTGGTCACTGTTTTCAGGTGTCTGCTCTGTTCCATAACAGCAGCCCTAACTGTTCAATAAATTTTGGTTTAATGCTTTGATGTCCTGCACCTGTTCTTTATTCGACAAATGTCATTGTCAAAGTGAATTTCAGCTGAGCAAAACGCCAGATTTGTGCTTAGTTTTTGTATTTTTGCCACTTCAGCCTCTGCCTTTGAAGTCTAGATCTAGAAAGGAAAGAACCTTTGACAAAGCAAGAGTTTGTGCTTCTCAGCAGCAGGCATGCAGACAGACCACGAGGGGTTTTGTAGTCAAATGGGTACTGTGGCCAGTAGGAAACTCTCATAAACAATTCAGGTAAAGAATAAATGATGCAGAGATAAGTTGCCAGTCAGGATTACTTCCCAGCTCAGACAGGCTTGTGGTACTCAGTGCACAAGGAGTAGTACTCCTTTTTTTGCCCAGTGTCTATTACATATCACTTAACCTCTTTTTGAGGAGATGGTTCTACAAAGTCCTGGGGTTTTTTTCTCCTATTTCTCTCTCTCTGTTAATTGTTTGAATAAACCCATCACAGCCTCAAGTTCTTTGAGCATTGCTCAGTGACTTCCTCTGCTGAAGCAGACATCCTAAGCAGTGTTGAATCCACTTCTGTTCATTTAAGTTCAGTATCTCTCTTTTTTTACTTCTTTCTTTTTCTTTTATTTTGCCTTTTTTCCCTTGTGATTTCTAGTACTGGATTCAATCTCCGGAACACAACTGGGATGTTTAAAAGCTGAAGACAGACATTTCTTCTGCTGAGTGCTAAAACCAATTAGTTCTGAGAGGCACAAGAAAACTTAGCATTTCTATGGGCAAATAACTTGGCAAGTCCAGAGAGAGCAGTAGATTTTTTTTTCATTCAGCTGTTCAGCTGTGTTTTCTGTTGCCAGCTTGAAGTATTAATTTCAAGTGTGGAAAGCAGAAATAATTCCAGTGCTCCTCTATGGGGAGGAGCAGGCTGCATTTCCACGAGCCATTTGAGAACTTCTTTCTTGTAAACCTAGCCCAGCTCATCCTCACACTGTACCAAACTCACCAGCTGCTTCTCATTTGCACAGAGATGCTGAAAACATGAGGTTTCACTTCCTAACCCTGCCATGCAGATATTTAAGGAGTGCAAATATTGAGCAGTCTCTGCCCTGATGTGATGTGCACATCCTTAGAAACAAATTTAATTAACCCCAGTTGATTTTTAACCAAGCCAGCCTTCACAGTGAGCACTCATGAAGGCTGCTGAACTGATAAATGGTCAACTTGATAAATAGAGCAGAAGGAGTTTGAAACCATGCTGAGTCTATAACCAGAGTAAGGACCATCTGTTCGGATTTACTATGCTAGTATTAACAGCATATAATGGATGAAAAACAACATCACACTCATTCAGAAATGTCAACAGGAATTACCAAAGCTCTTCCTGCCATGGTGGCTTTAACTGCAGCGTTCAGCAGCTCTGGAGTTTCCCAAGATTTTAATTATTCTGTGTATCTGAGGAGATCAAGCCTCAAGCTGTAAAACCCCTCTGCATCTCACCCTGAGACTACTGACTGCTGCCCCAAATATCTGGATCTGTGGGTTCAGTGCCCATGTCACAAATCCCAAATGTCTTGCTGCTGCCCATGTGAAAAACACATGACTTCTGCAGTGTCTCCTTCCCACCAGAGAGTGCCCAGGGAATTGCTGCATATTCATTTCTAGCCTAAACAGCAGCCAGTGAGGAGCTTGCAGTAAGTCACAAATCCTTCCTGAAGACCATCACCTTCTGTTTGAAGACCTGGGCTGTTTTATTCACTATTCTGAAGGGGAAAACAAACAAACAAGCAAACAACAACAAAGACTCGTGTTGCTAACCACAGGCCAGCTCTTGTGGTTTTAAACTTTAAGAGCCCTCCCTGTGAGTTTCTTCTCGCAGCTAGCTACAAGTAAGATGTTAGCTTTAGCTAACAGCCATGACACTGCTTGGAGTGGGGGGGTCTTGATTTGGAATAAGGGTCACATCATCAACAAGTTAAATATGGATTTGAGCAGCTTCCAAAGAAGCAGATTAATTGTGCTGAATTTGCTGTGCGTAATACTGACAGCAAAGGGGGTCTGCGTTGTCCTCTTAGTCACAGCCAGCCACTGCAGCCACCACAGAAGGCAAAGGTGCATTTGTCCTGTGCCCATCTGCCCTTGTAACGAGGCTTTTATCAAGTATCAGCTGAGCAGCATAGAACTGTTAAGCCAGAAATGACAGTAAAAAGAGATGAAGAGGTTTTCTAAAATACAAACCATCCAGGTAATGACACAAAAGATACAATCCTGTCATCATTATTGCTACCTATGGCACTTCTAGGGTTTAAAGCTGGGGAGGTTTACCAGACAAAGCATGAGTTAAATTCCTGGAAAGCTAAGGAACAACCATCTACATGCTCGCTGACGGGCTTCCACGACTCATGAAAGCCAATCTTATTGACTTAATGGAGAACAGGATTAGAGTCTAAAGGTCTGATTTAAAGTTTCAGATTACATGAACAGACATCAGGAAGACACCTCCTGTTGGGTACACTTTCTCCCTTTGTGGTTATCACCTCAATCATAATATTTCCTTCCAATAATCCCTGCTCAAGCCACAACACCTAGAACTTGTTTCTCAGGACTACATCCAAAAGGCTTTTGAATATCTCCAACTCCACGATCTCCCTGGGCAACCTGTGCTAGTGCTTGATCATCTTCATGATCAAAAAGTGTTTCCTGATGTTCAGAAGGAGACTTCCATGTTTCAGTCTGTGCCTCTTGTCCTGTCACTGGACACCACTGAAAAGAGCCTGGCGCCGCCTCCTTTGCATTCTCTTCCCTTTCCCATGCTGAACAATCCCATCTGCCTCAGCCTTCCTTTGCATGCGATGAGCTCCAGTCTCTTAATCATCCCAAGAGCCTTGGATGTCTGAAGAACTTTGTTGCAGCTCCCCAAGGATCCTGCAATGTCTTGTTTTGTTATTGATGCTATTATTTCTTGTAATTGTCACAAATGCAAACACTAAGGAGCCGTCAGGTCAGCATTCCACCAGCATCATAGCAGCAGCCTGTTGAGTAAGATCCATCTTGATCTATTGACTAAAGTAATTAAAATATTGACATGGATCCAGCATTTTTATTTTACAGTGGGAATCAAGGAATCAAAGTTTGTGCAGTAACAAGGTATTAATGAGGGCAGCTATTATCAGTGACATTGTCACTATCAACTGAATACCTGCTTCTCCTGGACATTATCTGAAGATGAAATTGCAAGTTGGCTTCCTAAGGTCCTGGGGTTTGGCTGCTTGGGTTCAGGGCCAAGGTAGTTCAGGGCCAGAGGTAATGCAAGGAGGCCATGGTCCCAGCCAGCCCTGGTCTTGGGGAAATGCTTGTAAGCTGAGGCTCCATCAGCCAGCTCCTGCCAGAGCTCTGCCCACTGCTATGTCATAGTCCTGCCACAGCCTGGCTGTTGCCTGTGATCTGGATGCAGGTCACACCTGCAGGTGACATGGATGTTACCAGGCATTATTTGATCTAGAAAAAGCAAGAAACAGACATGGGTGCATTTGCAGTTCATCCTGCAACCTCCTTTTATGCAACCTGGGGGATGTTTTGATGAATCTCCTGGGACAAAGAGTGCGTCCACAAGCACATTTTCCAAAGGAACATTAGGCTTCTTTGCCATTATTTCTGTATTTATGTCACTGCTGTTTGGAGCACATCTGACTAATTGGATTTGTGGTTATACCCAAAGAAGGGGAGAAAATTGCTTTAGCAATTTGGCTAAATTTTATATTACTTCAGGCTCTGACTGAAAAATTAAGTTTTCCAAGTACTGTGCTGAAGCCATAATTATCTTATTGCTGAATATGGATCCTGCTAATGGGATCTTTCCTCTGATAACAGGATTGAGAGTTTGGAAACTGAGAGTGCAGAATCTTTAAAAATACACCCCATGCAGTGACTCTGTCTGAGGTTAATTGCAAAGACCAAACAGCATTGCCACTAAAAGCCTTCTGTTAAACACAGATAAAGGGTTTTTCTTTCCACAAGTAATTTACCTAATTGCAATTCAGATTTTGATCAGAACATAATTTTTCAGAAGGAAATGACAGCTACAGCTTTCTTCAAACAATTAGGTTTGACAGCAGCTAATGAATCAAAAAAGCCCTTTTAAACTAATCCAGAAGCATAAGCAAGAACTTCAAGGTCTTATTTGTAGTTCCAGTTACGATGTTTGGTAGTAGAGAACAGCACTCAGGACTTTGTCACTGCTCCCAGAGCACTGTGGATTGCTTCTGTGTTTTTTGAAGTCCATTCTGCTGCTTGTGGGTAGTTTTTCCTTCTACCCATACTCATTGCTGCTTTCAGGAAATCAAACATGTTGCTGAGCTAATGCATCTTCTGCATGGATTTTCTAGGCTACTTTCCTGGTCATATATCCTATGCATTTGCCAGACACAAATGGAAGATTAGTCAGGGCTCTGCCCTTGCTGTCTTACCCTGTACCGCAAACTGCTGCCATCAGAAAAAGTTCTAATTGCCCCAGTTGCAGCTGAAATTCACTTTGCCAGAGTGTTTTTGAAGATCAAATTTCCTGCTATATTTTTGAGGTCTGGCAATGGTTTTGTTTTTATTCCAGCATTCTAGTCTCTGGGACATTCATGACAGACCCACAGAAGAAGTCAAAACCAAAAGCCATAGAAGATCTAAGCTCCGTCAGCAATCCTTCATGATACAAGCACCATCAGTAGATTATGAAAATCCATCTTTCACAGTGATGCTTTGAAGAGTGATTGCTTTGGCCAAAGAGCAGCACTGCACTGGCTGCAGCCAAAGTTGGTGCTTCAGTTTCACAGAATTAGGCCTGTCTTTCTCCAGACTAAACCAAATAGGTCCAGTTACAGCTGCACCACACATGAGAGATTCTCATAGCTACTTAACACAACCTGGCTGCCTACATTCATCCATGTAGTCTTAGGAGCTGGGGACACAAGCTTTGGAGTTGTCCTGCTTGACATAACCTTGTCAAGCTCTGGCTCCTTTTTTTCTCTCTTCCTCATTTCTCCTATAGTTTCACATCTCCACTTCTGCTTCTATCAACACAATGCAATAGTGACTTACAAAACACAGGGTAGATGGCTTTGTTTTGAAGTGACAACAGATTGCTTTTTCTAATGTAGGGCATCATCAAACAACTTTCAGCACCTTAAAGTAATAGTAATATAATATACATTAAAAAAACAGGAAGATTTTCAGTGTGTTTCACTTGATTATGGCTGAATTCTTAGACTACCAAAGAGCAGTGTACAATAATCACAATACTAGAAGCCTATTGGTCAACATGACCTGAACATGAGCCAGCAGTGTGCCCAGGTGGGCAGGAGAGCCAATGGCATCCTGTCCGGTATCAAGAACAGTGTGGCCAGCAGGACAAGGGAGGTTATTCTTCCTCTGTACTCAGCACTGCTCAGGCCACACCTTGAGTGCTGTGTCCAGTTCTGGGCTCCTCAATTCAAGAGAGATGTTGCAGTACTGGAAGGTGTCCACAGGAGGGCGACAAAGCTGTGAGGGGCCTGGAGCACAGCCCTGTGAGGAGAGGCTGAGGGAGCTGGGGGTGTGCAGCCTGCAGAAGAGGAGGCTCAGGGCAGACCTCATTGCTGTCTGCAGCTCCCTGAAGGGAGGCTGTAGCCAGGTGGGGTTGGTCTCTGCTGCCAGGCAACCAGCAACAGAGCAAGGGGACACAGTCTCAAGTTGTGCCAGGGGAGGTCTAGGCTGGATGTTAGGAAGAAGTTCCTGCCAGAGAGAGTGATTGGCATTGGAATGGGCTGCCCAGGGAGGTGGTGGAGTCACTGTCCCTGGAAGTGTTCAAGACAAGCCTGGATGAGGCACTTAGTGCCATGATCTAGTTGACTGGATAGGGCTGGGTGCTAGGTTGGCCTAGATGATCTTGGAGGTCTCTTCCAACCCGGTTGATTCTATGATTCTATGAAATCAAAGCATGTCTAGAGAAATACAACTCACAGCCTTTGAATCATTGAATCACTGGCAAATCATGCCCCATGAATTCAGTGGCCTTTTATGATGGAGTTACAGCATCAATGGATAAAGGAAGAGCAGCTTATGTCATCTACCTGGACTTGTGCAAAGTGTTTGACACTGTCCCACACAACATCCTGGTCAATGAACTGAAAAAATATGGACTTGAGGAGTGGACCACCTGCTGGATTGGGAACTGGATAGCTGCACTCAGAGGGATATGATCAATGACACAATGTCCAGATGGAGACCAGTGGCAAGCAGCATCTCTCAGGGGTCAGTACTGGAACCAGTGGTGTTTAACATCTTTGTCAGTGACATGGACAGTGGGATTAGGACACCCTCATCAAGTTTGTGGATGACATCAAGTTGTGTGGTACAGTTGACATGCTGGAGGGAAGGGATCCATCCAGAGGGACTTGAAGAGTGTGGAGAGGTGGACCCACACCAACCTCATGAAGGACAACAAAGCCAAGTGCAAAGTCCTGCACCTGGGTAGTGGCAATCCCAAGGACAAATATAGGCTAGGCAAAGAGTGGCTTGACAGCAGCCTTGAGTAAAAGGATTTGGGGGTGTCAGTTGATGACATACTCAACAGGAGCTGGAAGTGGTCACTTGCAGCCTAGAAGGCAACTATGTGCTGGGCTACATCAAAAAAAGCGTAACCAGCAGGATGACAGAAGTGATTCTGCTCTCAATTCTCATGACACCCCCCCTTGGGCACAGTGTTCAGCTCTGGTGCCCCCAGCACAAGAGAACACAGAAACACTGGAGCAGGTTTAGAGGAAACTACAAAGATGATCACACGGCTGAAGAACCTCCCCTACTGGGACAGACTGAAAGAGTTGGGGCCATTCATCCTGGAGAAGAGAATGCTCTAGGGAAACCTTAAGACAGCCTTCCAGTACATGAAGGGGCTACAGGAGAGATGGGGAGGGATTTTCAACAAGGGCTCATTGTGATAGGATAAGAGGGAATGGATTGAAGCTTGAGGAGGGGAGAATTAGACTGAAGATTAGGAAGAAATTCTTTACAGTGAGGGTGGTGAAACACTGGAACAGGTTGCCCAGGGAGGTTGTGGATGTTCCCTCCCTGCAGGTGTTCAAGGCCAGGTTGGATGGAAATTTAGCAACCCAGGCTAGTGGGAGCTGTTCCTGCCCATGGCAGGGGGTTGGAATTAGATGATCCTTAAGGTGCCTTCCAACCCAAACCACTGTGTGATTCTATTAAATATTAAATCTTGCCTTTAAAAAAAAATTGAAACATAATATCCAAAAGTCTGAGAACTAACAATTGACTGGCTTTAATATGTTTGGTTGTTTTTTTTCTGCCAGGGCTGAAGGGTGATATGAGAAGTGCAAAGTCCATCTGGCAGTCAGTTACTAGCAGCATCACATGGGCTCTTCATTAACAGCCTAGCCGACAGGACGGAGTCCAAGCTCAGTAAATTCATGCAGGACATCAAGTGGGGTGAGAGGAAGAAGAGGGATGAAAAAATTAATATAAGACAAAAATACACTTTATGTTTTGCTTTGAAATGTAATTTATTATTCTTGTTTATTTGAGTTTTCATAAAAAGGGATTAATTGATAAACAAGAACAGCTGCTTTACTACATGCTTTGCAAGCAGAAAATTGTTAGTATTTTTGCAGACATAAGGGGGAAAAAAAGAGGTTTAAGACTTTGAGAAGAAACCTTTGACATTAACCACATGTAGAAGTCATTCAAAAAGAAGCCCACATTTCTATACATTTGGTAACACATAATAAGAATAACGCATTAAGGAGACAATTGTGACACAAGCGGTGATAATGCTTTGCTGCTTTACATGGACACTCATCACTGAGAGCTGCAATCAGACCATTTTAATCAAGATGCTAATATGGTTTTAAAAATGCAATGTGCACTGAACAGACAAATCTGCCAAATGGAAATGTGTGTGTATGTATTCATCGACCTGCTTCCAGTTTAAAATACTGACAAATGAAAGGCACAAAATAGTGAAAGTAACAAGTCAAACAAATGACTGAAATGCATACAGCCAGCACAGTGACAGAAGAACCTCAAGTGGTTTTCTCTGGGTCAGTGCAGTAAAGTACCTTCAGCATCACAGAATGCTCTACTTGGTCTGCAGTGGCATGTTCTGAGATACTGCAAAGGGTCCAGGTGACTTCAGAGTTACACAGTTCCTGAATGAAGAAGCCTCCTACAGACGACTCTCGTTTTCTGCACTTTCAACTGCATCATTGTTTTCCTCAACTCCTCCACTTTCATTGCTTTTCTCTTCTAAAACTACTACTAAACTTGACAGAGTTGTGTGAGGATCAAGGAGTTTCAGCAGTGGTATGTCCACCTTCCTCTCCTGGAAGACACGGTTCTGAATTGTCATAGCTAGCATGGAGTCAATGCCCAAAGATGACAGTGTTGTATTCATGGTTAGCTCATCTGCATTCCAGCCTGTGATGTCACTCACCACTAAGGTGATGTAGTCCTCAGGTTTGATTAAAGCAGTGTCCCGGTCCTGAGTTTGCTCAGGGGTTTCAAGCTTGTCACTGAATTCTTCTAACAGAAGTGACATGAAGCGACTTTTGACAGAAGCAATCCGAGAGAAAACGTGATGAAATAAAGCTTGGAAGTTAAATTTGACAACAGCTTGCTGTGGGTTATTCACAACTAAGCTCTTCCGGAGGTACTCGTGGATTTCGTGCACTTGCAGAATGTCTATGCCCTTGGATTCCAGGATGTTCTGAATGTAGCTTTGATTGAGCAGTATGCCAAGGTTCAAAGCACCCCAGTTAATGGATTGGCCTGAGAGCCCACAGTTCCTCCTGTACAGGCAGAAGACGTCCAAGAAAGAGTTTGCAGCTGCATAGTTTGTCTGGGTGGAGTTGCCCAGAAAGGAAGTAACAGAGGAGTAGCACACAAAGTAGTCAAGCTGCTGGCCTCTGGTAGCCAAATGAAGATTTAGAGTCCCTGCTACTTTTGGGTTCAACACTTCTTGAAAGTCAGCCAAGGTCAGAACTTCAAGATGGCCATCATGTAAAGCTACAGCACTCTGAAATACACCTTTAATTGGGCTCCCTGCAAAGATGTTCACAATGGACTGGAAAGCTTTCTCCACTTCACTGGTGGAAGTAACATCACACTGCACAAACACCACTTTGCTCCCTTTATACTGCTGTCTCAAAGCATTCAGCTCCTCTTGCTTCTCATTACTTGGAATTTTCCTGGAGAGTATTGCAATGCATCCTCCTCCATGCTCAGCTATGAATTTCACTGTTTCAAAGCCAAGTCCAGTGAGGCCTCCAACTACCACGTAAATAGCACTGCGCTTGAACAGCCTCTTTGGGGGCTCATAGACTGGTATGTCTGAAGACACAGTGATGTCCTTCTGCCTTCTCAGTACAGCAAGGGGAACAGATTTGCAGGTAAAATAGGACATCACAGAGTTTACCATTTCAAAATTCTTAGTCTGCTGAAAAACAGAACCTGATAGATGTCTGAAGCGTTTCATGTCCAGAGAACTGATCCATGCATGAGCAGTCTTTTGCAGGTCTTTCAGAGGTGCTTTCTGGAAAATGCTGCTAAGTGTAAGGATATGAAAGGTGACATTTTCATGATCAATTCCACTGACATTCTGGAAGCAATCAGACTGTTGATTGCCACACACTATCACCACATCTTTAAGTAGGCACATGTGAGCCAGATCCTGCTGAGACAGCCTGTTTGCTGGTGGAAGAACAATAAGGGCACTGCATAAATTAATGTTATGCAACTTATCAGGATTGGGCTCTGCAAGCACTGGTCTCCAACCCAACTCTTCCGCTGCTGCAGACAGAACTTGGCACAAAACTGATGATGTCTCTGTACAAATAATACCCAATGTTCTGACGTGCTTCCCCTTAGGTAACCTCTGGTGAAAGATCTCCCATGCAATGATAAAGTAAGACATGCAAGGGACACTCTGGAAGCATGGGAATTTCTTTACGTTGAAGCAAACTGTTCCTGGAACCCGAAGTCTGGACGAGGCAGCAGCAGGGTAACATGAAACCACTTGATCTCCCACTTTAACCTTCTTCACATCGGTGCCTGTTGCTGTTACTGTGCCACTGAAATCCAGCACTAACAGCCCATGTTTGTCTACCGCCTGCGAGTTCCAGTACAGTGTACTACCAAAGTTCCGGCTAGAGACACTGATGGGGAAATAATCTTCTGAGTGGAGACATATTTTATCCACTTGGATTTCAACACTCTGCTTGTCAAGTGGAGGAGCAGTGCTGAGGGACAATTCACCAGACAAGTCTTTTGCTGTGTATGGATCAGAAGTGTACAAAGTGAAAGTTTCAGACTTCTGGGGAGATTTTATGGGCTGGTTGCAATCTGCATCAACAAAAGGGGTGCGTCTGATTTCAGCCACATAAATTCTACCATGGCTGATGCAAATTTCAGGGTAGTCCACACCGTTGTATTTGGCAAGGACGTCTGCTAGCACTGAGATGTCCAGGGAGCTGGTGGAGCTGAGGTCAATCATCTGAAATGCAATTTCTGGAACTTCAACGACACAAGTTCTGGTCATGCCATACAAGGCAAACCCACAGTTCAGGTGGTCTACAGATCTCTCTGTGGTTCTGTAGGTGATCACTCGGACTGCGCAGCGCGACGCTTTCTCCCGTAGTGCCACGACCACTTGGCGATAGGCTTCACAACACTTTGCCATTTGGGCTACCACTTGGCTTGGGAAATTCTCATTTAACTTTTGAATTCCCCACAGGAACAGAATTTCTTCATAATCCTCAACCTCTGCTCTCATTTTATTCTGTGCATTGCCTTCCAGCTGGGCTTCCCAGTCTTCATACAGAAGATACCTTGAACCGGGATGCAAATACTTTTTCAACTGCTCAGCTATCCCAAGCTTGTCGGCAAGCACCAGCACCCTGGGCAAAGCCCCAAGACGTCCAACGGTCTGCAAAAGAGAGATCTCCTTCCACTTGTTTTCAAACATGAACTCATTGTCTCTGGAAGATGCTTGCTTCATGAACGTGATGGCAACGCGCTTCAGCTCAGCCAAAATGGACCCCTGCTTGTCCATAAAGCATCCACAGACCTCTAGGCTGTTCCCAAAGGATTTGCTTGTCCTCATGTATAGCATCATCTCTTCCTCCAGCGGTCGCAGCACCACCAGGCTGCCTATCCCTGAAGGAAAGCCTGCTCTGGACTGCAGCGTCCTTGAGGTCAAGACGGCAGTCATCTGCAGAAAGCAGTCGAGCAGCACCGGGTGGATGCAGTAGTTGTACATCTCCCTGAGGGTCTCCTTGTTCACTGTGATGCTTGTTATGGCTTCCTTCAGTTCCTGGCAATAATGCACATCACTGAGCTGCCTGAATATGGAGCCGTACTGAAAGCCCACCTGAGACAGCGATTCATAAATCTCCTCTCTGCTAATCACTGACCTGCATCTTTGATAGACGTCTTGGAAGGAGATGCTGCTTTCTTCCACCACGGCTTCAGCACCCTTTGCAACTTGGCCTGAAGCATAAACTGCATTGGAGGAAGAGAGGATCTCAAAGGCTGTCACTGCCTTTTGTGGATTCAGCTTGATAGTCAAGACTTGGGAACCCTGTGTGAGAACACACGGCGCAGAAAAACTGACACTCATCTGGCAAGTACTCAGAGGCACTCTGGGACTTGAGCTGCTCAACACAGAGGCTAGAGCAAGCTCCACATAAAAAGCACCAGGGACTAAAGCCACACCATTGCTCTTGTGCTCATACAAGTACGACGTTGTGTCCTGGGAGACCAGGCAGCCAAACTCCATTGTGTTACTGCCTATGCCATAAATCAAAGGGTGGCTGGAGCTGACACCTCTTTGGCTTGCTTGCTGATGGATGTCCAGACAGGCCATGAGTTTTTTGCGATCAAACTGATACCGTGGAATGGCCACGGGGACACTCTGATAGCCATCATAGAAGTGCTGCCAGTTGGGATTGTATCCCAGTTCAAAGAGGTCTCCTACCAGGGTGAAGAGTGCCTGATGCTCTGTGCCTGTTTGCAAAGAGGAGAAAACCTTTGTGTCTTTCCCCAGAGTTTCCTTTATGTTTCGCTGCAGTACTCGGTGAGGACTTATTTCCACAAACACCACATTCTCCCTGTCTTTCGCTGCAGTTTTGATGGCCTGAGTGAAAGCAACAGGCTCACGAGTATGCTGGGCCCAGAACTTGCCCAGAGCAAAGTCATTTTCCGAAGCAGCCA
Source organism: Pogoniulus pusillus (assembly GCF_015220805.1). NCBI lineage: Eukaryota > Metazoa > Chordata > Aves > Piciformes > Lybiidae > Pogoniulus > Pogoniulus pusillus. Next base: position 16,532,358 of record NC_087286.1, on the reverse strand, counting down.
GCCCTGTCAGCGTTGAAATCACTTCAGTTTCCCCCTTCTGTTTTCCTAAGGGCTCTAGGCTCTCTTCCAGCTCCCCAAGTATCGTGTCCATGCTGGGGCTGTGGTACGCAGCTGGGACATTTAACACATGAAGAAAGACCTTTCTCTGGCTGAAAGCTTGAGCTAAGTCTCTCTGGGCAGCATCAATGGAGTCTGAGTTCCCAGACAAGGTGCAGGAAAGGGGGCTGTTGTAAGCTGCAATGCACACCTTGCCCGAGTAGCGAGGCAGGCGTTCCGCAACCTCTTCCACAGGGATGTTGCCAACCACCAGCATTCTGCCTCCGACCGCCTTTGCCTGCAGCCGGCTCCGATGGTAAATCACTTTGACTGCATCTGCCAGCGAAAGGTACCCGGCAAAGTGTGCAGCAGCAACCTCCCCTACCGAGTGGCCAATGGCAGCCACTGGCTTAACGCCCCAGTGTTTCAGAAGGGAAGCTAAGGCAACCTGCAGGGTGAAAAGCAGGGGCTGGGCAAGTGCTGGGTTCAGCAGATCCTGTGGACTGTGACCTCCTGCGGACAGGAGGCTGATGGGAGCCTGGTTCTGGAAAAGCCTTTCTATTTCCTTGCACTTGTCTCTGAAGAGTGGCTCTGAGCTCAGCAGGGCCTCGCTCAACTCGGGCAGCTTCACGCCATTGCCACAGAACACAAACACCAACTGTGGCTCCCCCTTCCACATGGTGAGCTCAGTGCTTGCTGCTGACACAACCTCTTGCTGCAAGTGTTGGAGAGAATTTGTGACAAAAGCTCTTCGGTACCTGTGGCTGGCGTGGCTTCTTCTGCAGGCAGACGTGTAGGCCAGGCTGGGGAGAGTGATGGAGCTTCTGGTGCTCAGCTGCTCAGCCATGTCAGCCATTGTCATCTGAAGGGACTTGCTTGATGCTGCTGACAGCAGAACTAATTCGAGGGGCCTCCTAAAGGCTGGCAGGGCCTCCAGCTGCTTTACCTGCCTGACCACAACGTGAGCGTTGGTTCCTCCAAATCCAAAGCAGTTGACTCCAGCTACTCTTCCATACTCACTGGATTCTTCCCAGGGCTCTACAGCTGTGGGAATGGTAAGGTTTAACTTATCTGTATCAATGCTGCTCGTTTCCTTTGAGTAATGCAAGGATGGAACAATCTTCCCATGATGCATCATCAGGAGTACTTTGATTAACCCTGCTGCTCCAGCAGCTGATTCGGTGTGGCCAATATTTCCTTTCACTGAGCCAATTTTCAGAATGGAAGCCTTTGAGGATCTCCTTTTGCAAATGACACTGCCCAGGCTTTCAGCTTCAGTAGGATCTCCAGCAGCAGTTCCTGTACCGTGTGCTTCAATGTACTGCACAACTGAGGGATCGACACGGCTTTCGTAGATGCTGCGCAGCAGCTTCTCCTGCTCCACTTGAGAGGGTCTTGTGATGGGAGTTGTGGACCTGCCGTTCTGATTTACAGCGCTGATGTTTATCACACCCCAGATTTTGCTGTAGTCCTCCTTTGCCTGTTTCATAGAAAGGTAAAATTATCTATAATCATCACAGGATTTCTCTGCATATCAGAATACAAACCCCAGAACAGACAGAGGGTGAATCTCCTCTGGTAATTTTTAGAGCTGCAGGTACAAAACTCAGGTAAGCAATCAGCCTTATTTTAGGCTGCTCCTCAGGCTATCTTACCTTTTTCAGAGGTTTGAGGAAAATAACACCACAGCCTTCTCCCCTTCCATACCCATCTGCCTTCTTGGAGAACGGTTTGCTTATTCCTTCTGGAGAGATCATTTTTGCTTTACTGAGAGACACAAAGGTGCGGGGATCTATTATGCAGTTCACTCCACCACAGATTGCAGCCTCACAGTCTCCTGGAGGGAAACAGAAGCATGCTTATGTTGAGAACTGCAGGGTGAGAGACAGAAACCGCTGTCTTCCCCTGTCCAGCATCTCTGTGGCCCCCTTACCTGACTTAATTGCTCTCAAGGCGTAGTGCAGAGCAAAGAGAAAAGATGAACATGCAGTGTCGATCACCAGCGATGGGCCAGTCAGGTTAAAAGTGAAGGAGACTCTGTTAGCAGCAATGCTCATTGCTGCTCCTGTACCGTCGTAATGATTGATTTCACTCACTGCTCTGCTTGTTATGATTTCATAGTCTCGATTCATCAGGCCTGCAAAAATACCAAACATGTGTTAGCTTAACCCCAGTGAACAAAAGGGATGCAAAACAGGCTAATAATTCAGTTGGAAATGGCCTACAATAACCATCTAGACTAACCACCTGGCCAGTTCAAGGCTCACCATGTCATCAAGGGCATTGCCCAAATGCCTCTTACTTACTGACACAACTGGAGCACTGTGACAGTTTGGGTGTTACCTGGCCCCACACACTTAAGAACTTCACCCAGACTAGACTCAACTGAGCTGGAAATTAGAATGAAGTTTTATGTTCACAGCTTAGCACAATATACAAGCAGATGATTACAATATATACAGCTAGGTACAGAATTACACAGGTTAAAAAGTAATACAGGAACACAACAGCCATCCCAGAAACCAGAGTCCCCAGGAGGGGCTCTCAACCACCCTTCTACCTCATTTCCACCCCTCTACCTTATCCCAGACTTTGCCTTACGTTCAAGGTGAGTTTGGAGAGTCTGTCAGGGGGGTTAGGAAGCAGACGGATTAGTCAGACAGCAAGTTAGGTTAGAGAGAGAAGTGCAGCCCAATAGCCAGGGAACAAACTCTGTTATCTCTGTCTGTGTTCTTGTTTTTATCTATCTCAGCAAGCCTATGAGTGCAGCAGCCATCACCACTGTTTCCTTTTCACAGCCTATCAGCTAATTCCTCTCACTAAAATGTCCCAGCTAGGCTCAAACTAGCACAAGCAGCAGTCACCTCTCTAGACAGCCTGTTCCAATGTTTTACCACACCCTCAGCATATTAAATGCTTCCTAATGTCAAGCCTGAACCTCCCCTGATGCAGCTTTCATCCATTTCTGTGCCTCCTATCACAGGACGTGAGGGAGAAGAGATCAGCACCTCCCTCTCCACTTAACGCTCCTCAGGAAGCAAAGAGGTTGCCCCTGGGCCTTGTGTTTTCCAAACTAGACAGAGCTGGCTGTCTTTAGCTGCTCTTAGCAGCCCTTGGGTGCTCCTCACAGGACATGCCTCACAGAGCTTCCACCAGCTCTGGTGCTCTCCTCTGGACACCTCTGTTTTACGTTTCAGGGCCCGGAACTGCAGACAGCACTCGAGGCGAGGCTGCCGCTGCGGTGTGCACACTGCTCCAGCCTGCCTAGGCCCACCCACAAGGCCTCTTGTCCAGCAGCACCTCCCAGCTTAGCATCAAGGGCAAACTTGCTATTGGTGAATTGAGGCACCAAGCAGTGCCCGTGTCCAGGTCACTGGTGAACACATGGAGCAGAAGTGGGCCCAGAACTGAGCCCTGAGGAGCCACTGCCGGTGACTGGTTACCAGCCTCATGTAGGCCCAGTCGCTACCACCCTTCGAGCCCAGCTCTTCACCCCGTGCATTGTGTCCTTGGGCCTCTCACAGCTGCACTTGCCCAGAAGGATGCTGTGAGGCACAGAAGCCTTACTAAAAAAGCTACCACCTTCACCCATTAGGCAGGTGAGCTTCTTGGAGGAGGAGATCAGGCTGCTTTAAGTGTTTCCTGCTTCAACTTCAGTGCCTGAAGACACCGAGAAGAGCACCTAAAATAGCTGTGTGAATTGTACCATGAACTTCTGGAGCAGCCCAGCAATTCCTGCTGAGATCCAAACCTCACAAGCAGTGGTGTAGCACAGCAGCCCTAGAACTCCAGTGCTAGGTGCAGCTTACAAAGGAGTGCTCCCATCTTTAAAACGCTCATGCAGTTCATCTTCACCATCCATTTTTCATCTTACCAATAAAAACACCTGTCTTGGTGCCACTGATAGCTTCTACAGGGACTCCTGCATCCTCCAGCGCTTTGTAGGTGCATTCTATCAGTAACTTCTGTTGCGGATCCATGCGTTCAGCTTCTGTATTATTAATCCCAAACAGGTGGTTGTCAAATGAGTTAAATCTGGAAGACACAGACCAGAACATGCTGCAATGCATGGGCAATATGCATCCACTTCAAGACTCAGAGGATACATGTTCTGCATGTTATGAAAACCAGAGCAGCAGCTGTGTTCAGGCCACAGCTGGACACGTTACACCAAGCACAAAACCAAACCCAGGGGCACGGCAGAGGAACAGACTCACTCATCCAGCAGAGCTGCTCGTGTGGTGCATATCTTTCCTGGCTTGTTGTCATCTGGGTCATACCAGTCCTTGGTATCAAACCTCTCTGCAGGGATTTCAACTGTGCAGTTTTTGCCCTCCTCCAGGACTTTCCAGAAACTGTCAATGCCATCTCCTGTTGTGCAAAGGTTTTAAAGTGGATTAAACTATCTGCTCCCCCTCCCCAGGCAGACTCAGAAACTCACAGGCACTTACAAGCAGCTCTCACCAATCAATCTAGATTGCTCAAGTAGAATCACATGTTCACTTATTGCACAGCAAGGCAATGAAGACAACATTTGTGAAGAGAGTCCATTTACTGGCTGTGTCTGGAGCCACAACAGGCTTGCACCACATCAGTATTTAATGCTTGGGTAAGCAACTGCTGCTGTGTATTTACTAGCACTTGACTAGACTGAGGCGTGTTCACAGCTAGCTGTGGGCCACGAGAGCTATCACTGTACTACATATACCAAGTGAATCCTGGACAGAGTGAAGCCAAGAACTGATACGCCATGAGGGCAAGAAAGAAGAGAAAGGGAGAGACTAGCTCGGTCACCTTTAGAGCTGAACACTGACTCACAAGGACAGAACTACAGAACTACATTCCATTCCTGGATTATTTCTGGAGTTTTTAAATCTGTGTCTATCTAAGGCAAAGAGTAGGGACAGCTTAACTGCAGCAGCCAGAACCTAGCAATCTCTCACAGCTATCTAAATATTTCCACCCATCTAACCTCAGTCACCCATCTACTCTCAGACACCTACCTAATCTCAGCCAGCCATCTCAGAATATAAAGTCAGATGTCACTTTCATAGGGCCCAGTTGTACATAAAATTGTGTAAATAGGAGACAACTCTTACTGCAGGCTTCTCACTGCTATTTCAGTAGGCACTATCAGGTTTTTATTGGAACCAGCTTCCCAGCTTGTACAAGAGGCAGTATTTAGGTGTACTTGTAAGAGGTAGAATCTCCTTTTCCTTCACCCCAGCATTAGTGAGTGGCTGTGATTTTCAGTGTTCACCCTGCAGCCTGCATTGCTTTTACCCAAAACTCACCTCCAGGAAAGTTGCATGCGATTCCAACAATAGCAATTTCATCTCCAGCCTCAACATCCATCTTTTCAGCTGCACAACAGAGGTATAAGTGTCAGTCAAGTTAAACAACTATGCATTTATTTATTAAGACAAACCTTAAGTTGTCCTGGTTTCAGCTAGGACAGAGGAAATTTTCTTCCTAGTAGCTGGTTCAGTGCTATATTTTGGATTTACTATAACAAAAATGTTGCTAACATGCTGAAATTTCAGTTGTTGCTAAGTAGTGCTTATCCTAAATCAAGGATATTTCAGTTTACCATGCTCTGACAGGAAGGAGGTACACAAGAAGTTTGAGGCATGCACAGCAGGACCCAAACTTTGGTATTCCACACCAAAGAACATCATGGTCAGCTTATAAACTGGGAGGAGTTGGGTAGGAAGCACAGATCGGTTCTCAGGAAGTGAGCAAGTGGTGGCCAGCGTGTGGGTTAAATCCCAGCATAAATTAAAAGCTGAACTTCCCACAAATAGATAGACTTGTTCACAGCTTGACTGGTCTGCAATGATCTATTTGTGGCCATGACGAGCAATGGCACTCCCAACAGGTGACCAGAGCTGTGCAGGAATTTTCTTGTTCCCCTACTTTTACAAGAACATCCCTGGCTCACTCCCTGGACTCCTCAATCACAGACATTTCCTCTTTACTGTTAACTTCTGCTGGTCCTGCCAGCAGCTGATCAGCTCTTGAACCTCTCACTAGATCAGTCCTGCTTCACTTCTGCTGGCAGCAGTGAGCTGTCAGCACTGATCAAAGCTCACTTTCAACTCTATCCTGTTCACAAGTCAGAGCTCCAGACACACTCTGCAAATTACCAGTCAAAATTAGATCACGCAAAGAGGCAACAGGCAATCAAATAGCTGAAGGAACAAAAGGTACCTCCTCCTCCCCCTGGAAATGTGTCTGGAAAGGAAAACTTTATTCAGAGCTCAACTCTGCTGGACCCGCAAAGCTGCCTAGCTTTAGTCTAAATCAGCTTGCTCTGTCATCCCAGCTTAAGCACCACCAGCCATAATCAAAGACACCAAAAGCTACAAGACTTCTGTCCTCCTAACAATGCACAATCTACAAGTAGTACCACTACAGCCATGCCAGTAACTGCCCTTTTAGCCCATCTGCATCTTCACAGGGAGAGTGATTTGTTGTGAAGTGACTGCACATATTTTTCAACAAAACAGATGGCAAAGAATTTAAAGCTGATTTTAACTCATTTCCCCCCTCCTTAATGCTAGGATGGCAAGTTGTGTGATAAAATTCAGTTTAATTCAGTTAATTAGAACTCACCTCAGAACCCTTCAGTCCTCCTGGACCTGATGCAATGCACAAAGAGGGAAAGAATCACATGGAAAGGGATTCGGGGCAACTCTTGGCAATGGTGACAGTGGAACCTCAGTAGGTCTCAAAGAGCCCTTATCAGTTATTGACTGATGGCAGCAAAGCAGACATGAGTCTGCCTCACAGCCCCACACATCATTCATAGTTGTCATTTCTGGGAGCTTTGAAATCAGCCTGATCTAGGCTAGGGTGTCCCTGCCCACATCAGGGGGTTTGGAACTAGATGATCCTTGTGATGCCTTCCAACCCTGACTGATTCTATTAGAATCTATTCTATGATTCTAAGTGGGAAATTAAAGCAACTGCTCACAGGCACACTTTGAAAAGTTGACATCTCTGTTCCATTAACTAAGATAGGGAAAGCTAAAAGGCTACCTAGCAAAACCAAGAGGAACAGAATCTGGCTTTCTAGGAATAAAAGCTATTTTACCAATAATTCAGAGTCTAAAAGGCTACCAAAATCATAGAATGGTTTAGATAGGAAGGGATATCAAAGATCACCCAGTTTCAACCTCTGATTTTTCCAAACTGTTTTCTCCAGATCACATTTTAGTATCATTGCAAACCCAAAGCCACAATGCCCAACACAGATATTCTTATGACAAAGGCACTTTGAAGCATTGCTCCTAAGCTAGCACTTAAACAGCATACCAGAGAAAACTAAGCACCTTCTGACTACACCATAAAATATATCTTTGGCATCTCCAGAGTTACCCAGTGAGCTATGTAAGTCTTACCTTATCCCAGCAGGGTGTACTGATGGGCTGGGTCTTTGGGAGCCACTTATATAGGATTCTGTGAGGTTTTGTATTTGAATATGCACACTGCAGCGTGGTGAAGATGTTAACGCCTTCCACAGCAAAAAAGCAGTGAGTCACAGCACTAGTGACCCTGGCTAAAGTTCAAAACCACTTCCCTGAAGTAGTAAATTCCTGATAAAATCAGGTTTTGCACCAGGGCAAGAGTAAAAATCTCTGACATCAAACTGCTCACAGTTAGTAAAACAATACATTGGAGATATCCTTGCCACAAAACAGCCCATAAAATTGTTTATGATCTTAAGGATAGGATTTTCAAGACTCTGTCTTTAAAACAACAGCTTCATTTGGTTTGCTCTTAATATCAGCAAGTCTGAGCTAGTGTTTAAAGCCCCATCTACTTACTGGAGACACTACTTGTGGAAACTAAGCAAAACCACTCTATGCTCTTAAAAACTGAGCTTCATGTTTGATTCCACAGCTGCATTCTTTTATCAAGCAAGAATATTTAAACACTCCAGCACAAAGAGCCTCATCAAAAAACAAATAGTCCCAAAATATTTCTGGGTCCACTAGGACATAAAAAGCATTATCAAGCTTCCCTTCTAAACACTTCTACCTTCTTAAAAGCAAAACAAACAGGAGAAGCTCTGAAAATAATCAAGTCCATTAGCCTCTGCTACACGCCTTTTTATTTCTCCCTCATCTGATTTTACCCCAACTATTCAAACTTACCTTTCTCCTTCTTTGACTTGGTAATGGAAACACAGTTTTGGGTGAGCTAGGGGAGTACATACAGGGTTAATGTTTTCCCTGGTCATAGGACCCAACAAAGACAGCAAAAAAGCACTGTGATGAGCACAAATACTTTGTTCTGCAACTGAAGAGCTTTGTAACCTGCTCTGAAAAGCTCAGGTTCTGCTCTCCATTTCATACCTGCAAATCTCAGTCACTGGCTTTTATGACTGCTGAAGTTATTGAAAGTTACTTAATGTTTTCTTTAAAGCAACCCACTTATGTCTTTAGCAGACTGATGCACAAGGTGTCACAAGCATTCCTGTCAATATTGGCACCATAAGATTCCCTGGCAGAGCAGAATGTGGGTTCATAATGTGAGCAAGGAACTCACATACCAATCTCCATTATACTTTCACAACTACCACCTGAAACCAATAAATGCTAAGCCATATTTTGAGGTATTGGTTAGGTCTTGGAAAGAGTTTTTCAGTGAACTCAGCACAACTGTGGCCATCACTTTCAGTGCAAGTTAAACCAACCTGACCACCAATGACCCAAACACAATATGGACTAATATGATCTCTAGTGGAGCACTAAGGTAGTGTTGTTAATGTCAAAATGTTCAAAACATGACTGGTTTGCAGTTACCAGTGAATAGTCTGATCATTGGTTACTTCCACTAGCCTCATCACAGAGCAGAGTCAGACCTCCAGAGCAAAGCAATGATTGCTCAATCCTTTTGAGCAATGTCAATGACAGAAAGAAGAACCAAGTATGGAAGCACATGTAGTAATAACAGATTGAGTCTGCTATTGTTCACACAACCCATCTATTTATAACCAAGTCTTAAGACGTTGGTTTCTCATCAAGTTTATTGCACATTCAATCTAAAATTGTGAAGATGTCCTGTCAATACAATGCTCACCTCTGAACAAGCTCTGGTCTGTTCCATCCAAACCTCTGTCTCGCAATTCCAAAAGGACAAATAAATTGTGTGTGTATTTTCCCAGGTTTTCAAACTGAAAATTACATCCTGCCCAGGCTCAGATACAAGAAAACAGATATTCATTTGCCTAGTCTTCATTACTTCAAGTTTTTCAAACACTCATGAGGGAAGTTCTTGTGGGACTGAATTTATTTCAGGAACAACACAGAGAAAAAGGTCTTTTGAAAAGTTTTAGTTCCAAAGTTTTTAGTCCTGAGGGGTGACCTCATTCATGTTTATAAACATGTAAAAGGTGAGTGCCAGGAGGCTGGAGCCAGGCTCTTCTTGGTGATGCCCAATGACAAGACAAGGGGCAATGGGTGGGAGTTGAGGCATAGGAAGTTTCATGGAAACAGGAGGATTTTTTTTCCCTGTGAGGGTGACAGAACACTGGAACAGGCTGCCCAGGGGTGCTGTGTAGTCTCCCTCTTTGGAGATACTAAAAACCTGCCTGGATGCATTCCTGTGCGATCTGGTCTAGGTGATCCTGCTCTAGCAGGGAGGTTGGACTGGATGAGCTTTCAAGGTCCATTCCAGTCTCTGACATTTTGTGATTCTGGGAAATAGATATTAGGACAAAAATCCTTGTGGGTTCCCTGTTCCCATCAGGACACAAGGAGGATCGCTAGGCAAATCACTACAAGTTGTGTCCTCACTGAAGCAGTGACCAGCTTCATACAGAATGATAACTGTGTGCTGTTGAATGCAGGAGCAGTACTCAGAATCATAGAATCAATCAGGGTTGGAAGGGACCACAAGGATCATCTAGTTCCAACCCCTCTGCCATGGGCAGGGGCACCCTACCCTAGAGCAGGCTTAACCTTTTGACTCTACAGCTATGCAGTTTCCCAGTACGTTAGTCTTATTATCACTGTTGTTTGTTACTGCTACAGCACCGATAACGACACAAAGCACAGCAGGGCCCTGCTATGCCAGGAGCTACAGCTGCAGCTGAGCTACAGCTCAGTTTTTAAGAGCAGAGTGTTTGTGCTTAGTCTACACAACTAGTGCCTCCAACAAGTAGATGGGACTGTAAACATTAGTTCAAATTTGTTGATATCAAAAGCAATCCAAATGAAGGTGGTGCTTCAAAGACAGAGGCTTTTAAATACTCTTATGATCATAACATTTTTATAGGCTATTTCATGGCAAAGATATCTCGAATTTATTGTTTTACTAACCATAAGCAGTTAGATAAGACAGAGATTTTTACTCCTGTCCTGGTATAAAACCTGATTTTATCTAATCCATAGGGAGAAAAGGAGGCTTAACAACAAAGAGTAACGTGTGTGACAACTCCTTTTTATTAGCTTTCAGTGCTCTGCACTATGGAGCTAGTCAGAAGAAACAGAAGGAAGAAGAAAAGCAGTTTCTGGCTTCCAAATCAAGCATCTTGGAGCTTTGGGTTGGAGTGGGGCTTTTTTTGTTGGTTGGGCTGGGTTTATTTGGATTTGGGTTTTTTTGGGTGTGTGGTTTTGTTATGTTTTGGCCTTTTTTTCAAAGTTAATAATAATCTCACCTATAGTTGTAAAACCCCACAGTAAATGATGCAAAGCAGTCTGCATGAGCTTGTTGAGAGCCTGAAACAATACACTCCAGGCCCTACCCCTTTCAGTCTAACTGTGGAGAGTCTGGTGCCATTGATGGTACTTGGAATGTTTTTTCCATGTCCAACAGGTAGACACAAAGAGATAAGATCAGAATAGGAAGATGTTTGCCTAATTTTCCTAAAATGAGGACAATAAGAAAAGGATGTGGCACAAAAGTAGTCCATCTTCTAGAGGAGGAATCTGGGAGCTATTATGTATTGCATAAACTCTGAACCTCTGAAGGTCATAGAAATAGTCACACTAGAACAAAAAAAGGCCCTTAAAGTAACAGAGGTTTTGTGCATCAAATGAGCTCTGCTGCTCTAGGTCACAGTAACAGTCCTATTATACATCTTTTCCCCAATTACATGAAAATGATGGCAACTCCACCACCTCCCTGGGCAGCCCATTCCAATGCCAATCACTCTCTCTGGCAGAACTTCCTCCTAACATCCAGCCTAGACCTCCTCTGGTACAACTTGAGGCTCAGTCCCCTTGCTTTGTTGCTGGTTGCCTGGCAGAAGAGCCCAACCCCACCTGGCTACAGCCTCTCTTCAGGTAGTTGTAGACAGCAATAAGCTCTGCCCTGAGCCTCCTCTTCTCCAGGCTAAACCACCCCAGCTCCCTCAGACGCTTCTCATAGGGCTGTGCTCCAGGCCCCTCCCCAGCATCGTGAGATCAATTCAGGTGGTTAAAGTTAGACAAATCCAGATGAATGCAGTATATCTATCCCCCCCTATAGACTCAATATTCTTTTTGGTATATGCCAGGATGCCATTAACTCTTTTTCCCACACATTTATTTTGAGGCCTGAAATAAGCTGCTATCCTCCAGTTCCTTCTTCAGAATCACAGCTTCTCGGAAAGTAACACCACACCCTGGCCAAATCCCCAGCTTTCTCTGTTCCCAATTCATGCTATTGCATTTAGCTATTTCAAAATGTTTCCCTGACAGTTCTACTCTTGAGTAATAGCAGCTGATATTATGCCTTAAAAGTGAGCTGTTTGAATTCTTAATTTTTTGAAAAACAGAACACAACTAATAGGGGAGAACACTCTGATAGGGGTCAAGAACTGGCTGGAGAGCTGGGCCCAGAGAGTGGTGGTGAATGGTGCTGCATTCAGTTGGCAGCTGGCATTACTGGTGTGCCCCAAGGATCACTGCTGGGCCCAGTCCTGTTCAATATCTTTATTGATGATCTGGACGAGGGGATGGAGTCCAGCATCAGTAAGTTTGCAGATGACACCACTGCTGTCTACAACTACCTGAAGGGAGGCTGTAGCCAGGTTGGGTTGGTCTCTTCTGCCAGACAACCAGCAACAGAAGAAGGGGACACAGTCTCAAGTTGTACTTGGGGAGGTCTAGGCTGGGTGCTAGGAGGAAGTTGTTAGCAGAGAGAGTGATTGGCATTGGAATGGGCTGCCCAGGGAGGTGGTGGAGTTGCCATTCCTGGAGGTGTTCAAGCAAAGCCTGAATGAGGCATTTAGTGCCATGGTCTGGTTGACTGGATAGGGCTGGGTGCTAGGCTGGGCTGGATGATCTTGGAGGTCTCTTCCAACCTGGCTGATTCTATGATTCTATGATGCTAGCTACACCACAGAATACAAGAACACCAGAATGCCACCATGCCTGGACACCTGAAGAGCAGAAGGTCAGAATGACAGAACACTAGAGTGGCAGAGTGCCAGCATGCTGGAATTGCAGAATTTCAAAATGGCAGACTTCCAGAAGACAAGAATGCCAGGCTGGAAGTGACCTCAAAGATCATCTGCTCCAAGTAAAAGCACAGTCTAGACAAGATGGCCCAGCACACTGTCTAGATGAATCCATCATCCAGACCACTTATGAAGATCCTAAAAGCATTGGACTCAATATCCATCCCTGGGGCATCCCATTCATGACACACTGCCAGCCTAAAAAGGAACTATTTACCACCACCTTCTAGGTGCAGCCTGTCAGCCAGTTCCCCACCCGCAGCGCAGAGCACTTTTCTAGACCATAATATATCAGTTTCTCTGTCAGAAAGTGCATTGGGAACCTTGAAGAAACTCAGGTAGACAGGTCCACTGCTACCTCAACAAAGCATGTTCCTTAGCTGTAGGAGGCCCCTGCTGAATAAGCCTGTGCTGTTTTTTCCCAGCCATGTGCTTCACCTGCCTTGCCATAGTCGCCAGGAGGATAACTTAGCCAGGGACTGAAGTAAGACTGATGTGCCTACACTTCCTGGATCTTCCTTTAAGCTCTTCTTGTAGATGGGGGTGACATTAGCCTTCTTTCAGCCTTCTGGGATGTCACCTAATCTCCATGACTTCTCAAAGCTTGTGGAGAGTGGCCTCGCAGTGACATCAGTCTCAGCTTAACACCCTCAGGGAGATAGTGTCAGGGGCAATTGATTTGCAGGGGTCAAACTCCTGTACAAGTTCATTTACCAACTTTTCCTTCATTGATGGTGGATCTGTGCTTATATCTAACTCAATTTCTGTTCTCAAGGTCTGAGGCCTCACAGTGCTAGTAAAGACAGAGGTGAAGGAAGTGTTGAGAACCTCTGTCTTTTCAGCACTGTTGGTGGCTAATTCCTATCTCCTGTTCCACAGAGGGACGGTATTTTCCTTCTGTTTCTGCTTGTTCTTTAGTACTTGGAGGATCCTTTCTTGTCTTTTTTGACATCTTTGGCCAGTTTCAATTCTAGCCAAGCTTATGTTTTCACTAACTGTTTGTCTGCACACCCTGGAAATGACCTTCTATTTCTCAATGCGTATTCATCTGTTTTTCCATCTCTGGTACACTTCTCTTTTCCTTTTCAGCAGATTCGGAAGTTAAGCCTACTCTTGCTCTGCCTGCTTCCCTTCCCTTAAAAGGAGATGAACTGTTCTTGTGCTTCCAGCAGTGTGTCCCTGAAATCTACTCCCAGCACTCATTAGCTCCTTTATCCTCCATGGAAGCTTCTCATGGAATCCCTCCCTGATGAACTCTCGGTGAGCTGAAGTTTGCTCTTCTAAAATCTGAAACCTTTGTTTTAGTACTAACCTTCAGCATGCCCAGTAGGGTCCCAAACTCCACAATACTGGGATCACTGCAGCCAAGGCTATCTCTCCAAAAAGATATTACAAAGCAGGTTTTCCTGGTTCATGAGCAGCAAGTCCAGCAGTCCCTTATTCCCAGGTGGCACATCTAACATGTATGTGGAAGTAGTACTCTCTATGTTCCAGGAACTTGATGAATGATGTGAGCTCTTGTATTGTTCTTCCAACAAATGTCTAGTTAAAGTCACCTGTAGGAACCAGGCTCTGTTGGCCTGAAGCTTAAGTGATCCATATAATGCTTTGTTGGCCTTATCACCTTGGTTTGGAGGTCAGTAGCAGATGTCTAATGTAAGATCCCCCTTGGAGACAATCCCTCTGACCTTGACCTAGAGGCATTTGCTATGGCTTCCACAAACTCCTCTAGCAGACTTTTAGAATTCAAAGTTCTCCTTTACACAGAGCATAACTCTTCCACTTCTACCCTGCTTGTCTTTATGGCTGTAGCCAGGTTGAGTTGGTCTCTTCTGCCAGGCAACCAGCAACAGAACAAGGGAACATGGTCTCAAGCTGTGCCAGGGGAGGTCTAGGCTGGATGTTAGGAGGAAGTTGTTGCCAGAGAGAGTGACTGGCATTGGAATGGGCTGCCCAGGGAGTAGTTGTCCCTGGAGGTCTTCAAAAAAAGACAGGATGGGGCACTTAGTGCCATGATCTTGTTGATTGGATAGGGCTGGGTGATAGGTTGGACTGGATGATCTTGGAGGTCTCTTCCAACCTGTTTGCAGTGCTCCTGGTCATGGAGCTCCCTGGTGGCATTTAAATCTCACACAGTTGCTGATGTGGAGGCTTTCTGCTCTTCTCCAGTTGTCCCTGGCTCCAGGAGCCCTCTTGCACCCTTGATACAGCCCTCACTCACAGAACTGGTCATTGCCACAGCTGCCTGCTCACTGACTTTCCTGGAGATTCAAGAGCAGACAATTTACACCTTTCCCCTACATCAAATTATTGAACAATTAAGATGTTTAATACAGAAATAAATAGTTTAAATTTAAATCTAGCCTGTAACCAAAACAGTAATAACATTAAGCACAACAGATGCTCTCTACTTGACAGTTAACAAACTGTAGCCTAAGGCCTCAGCTAACAGCTCAAGCAACTCCAAACTGTGTCTTTGAGAAAAGCTGATTTTCTTCCTAGACAGGCTAACAGCCCTCAGCTCAAGAGCAGAGCTGTGCAGGCTGTTAGAGGATTACAGACTGCAAACAAGCTTTCACAGAAACTGCACCTTCTGGCAGCTTATAAGGGTCTTATGCAAGTGGTAAGGCAACCATACAACTGTTTAAATAAACATATGTGTTTCGAAAGGGACTGGTCCAAAGTACAGGGTGCTGTGCCAGTCCTGCAGGCAGCAATACTACATTTCACTCTTTTAAGGAACTCCATGTGCATTCACACACAAGATGTGCACCCCAAACACACACCAGCTCATGAAGCACAAGTGCCTAACATCAGCCAGGAGAGAGGTAACTGAAGTCAAAGGAATTAAATAATCCACTTGCAAGATCTCAGACACACCAAGTACACACATTCGTGTTTAGTTACAGATGCAGGCAAATGAGCATATAGCCAGAATGTCATGGGCTGAGTTGAATCTGCTGCTGATATTCACTGCCATTCACTGCTCCCTTCACACCAGCTGCCAAGTCTAAGTGCTGGCTGGAGCACAGCATCACGGGGCTTGAAGTTCAGATTGTAACACCAGAGGCTTCCTGTTCCAGTTGCTGCTTCTGGTTTCCAGGTTTGGAGTGTTGGGCTTTTCTGCTGGGCTGGCTGTGGGCCAGGGCTGAGTAGGGACAACCATTTTTATTACAGAGTGTCAGAAGCTGGAAGGGAGCTTGAAAGATCATCTAGTCCATCCCTGGCTTCTGCTGCTGCTTATTCATTTTGCTGCACTTATCTACTAACAGGCTGAGGTAATTGTGCATTGAATCACTTCCAAGAAAATCCTTTATCTCAGCTCTTTAGCTAAGGCCAGAGTCGGGGGGGGTTGTGTGTTACTTTCCCTCCCATCCATGTGGGAAGAGGGACACTTCTGAAAGCAGACTGTGTTAACCCAGGGCATGGACACAGAGAGGAACACTCCACTGTAGGGATACCTCTGCATCTAAAAAGCAGGCAGGCAAAGAGACAGAGCTGCTCATTAACAAAAGAACCCCTAAGATGTATTATGTGTTACAGGCTCCTAGCAAAGTGAACTAAATCCATCTCAGACCTCTGCAGTTCAGGCTATGCCCCCAGCCTTTATTTATACTTCTCAACAGCAACACCTCCGACACAAAGAACAAACAGGTAAACAACTGCTCAGGGGGAAAGCTGTTGGTAATTTCTGCTCACCTGTGGACTTGCTCCCTAGTTTCTTCCTTCCTTGTAAGCATAGCTAAGTGGCATGCCAACAAAAGGTGTGGGAAATGTAAGAGTTCATAAACTCACAGAACGGTTCTGGGGATTGTCTGGTCCAATACCTCTGCTTAAGCAGGGACACCTAAACTTAGAGCTAGTTCTGTGAAAACAGGATAAAGTGAGACTCCAAAACATATTAGTAATGGGAGTAGGACATACTTGACTTACCAAAGAAAGGCATTCCATGGAGTAGAGACCTGCAGTCACCTCATCTGGAAGGTGAACTGACAAGATTCCTCCATCTTCATCTTAAAGGATCCCTGAGCTCCTGTTGTCATCCTGTTCACATCCAAAAGTGCTGTGGGCTGAAAAAGTAAGCAATACATTCTAGACAAGCCTATGAGGTTCTAGACAGACACACTCTTGTGCTTTGGCAGGCCCAGAGCACAACTATCTCAGCCAGCATGAGTGGACTATTTCAAAACAAAGCACCAACCATATTCACTTAGCTTTGTTCTGGTCGGTACTGGAGAGGGTGACACATAGAGCTAACATACAGTTAGCTCTGGCTAACTTTTCACTGCACAGCTCACCACAATCCAACTCATCCGTCCTCCAATGCTCCTCTAGCCACCAGAGAATCACTAGGAAGGCTTTGTACCTTCTACCCTGACTTATTTTGCTATTTGAGTGACTAACTGTTTCAGATAAAACTCTTAATCTTGTTTGGGAACCAGAATAAATCATTTCTACCTCCCAAATGAACACTCTAGCCTCCAGGCTGCAAAGCTAAGTTCCTTTGTGCTTGCCATCTTGCCATATCTTCATTCTCTTTATGCAGCCACCCAGCTAAAGGGACTCATAACCATGTTCTATCCTTCCTGAATATGGGCTGTAACTAGTAAGATGCTGGTGAAGAAGCTGGCACTTATTCACCTGGTTGCTGTTCGTTTCTTTTTAACTCTAGGTACACAGCACTACTCTTCTGCAGCCTGCAAAGTATGAGATGATCAGTGCCACAGTTATCATTTCCACTTGCTTACTGGTAGGTAGGACTTCTTTTCACTTCATAACCCCTACTTTTGTTGATTTTCAGCCTTCTGAGGCTTTTGTCTCCTCATCCTACTAGGGCACTGCAGCCATTTAGCTTTAGCTTCTGGATTCACTGCTAAACACTCCAAACCTGCAGCTACAGGAGTGTCCATCACTTGAATCTTGAAGTGAACCTACCCACCAAAGGAGAGCTTCTCCCTCTTTCTAGCTATTGTCTTCCTTAGGAAACCACAGTTCTCTTCAGGAGGCAAAACCAAAATGTTTGCATGCTAAAAGTTTCAAACAATGGAATAAATAAGCCAGAATTTCTGATGGTTTCAAGGAAAATTCATAGGAAATGATATCTCATCACATTCCCTTTCGAATAACAGGATTCCAAAATACCTCTGCAGTTGTAAATTGAAATTACTTTAGGCTACAGGGATTTCCTGAAAGGACAAGAATCACAGAGCAAATTTCTGCCTACAAAGAGCCTACAAAGAGCAAATTTCTGCCTACAGAGCAGATAGAGAATTTACATTAATGCACATTTGGAAACAGTTACTCATGGAGCTCAGAAACTAAAGAGTGGTGAGTTCCTCCACTCTATTTTGTAAGAATTTACATGTTAATGTCATCTGAAGTCTACAGTTAATATTAAGTCTATAGACATCAGGCAGCTACGCATGAGTCAGCAGCATATGGATATGCGTCAACAACACAACCTTGTGGTGACTATGGCAAACCACAGAGTGAGCTGAATTACAAAGAATAGAGCCAGAACTTCAAGACAAGTAATTCTTTCTCCACTCACACATGAGACCTCATCTGCAGTACTCTGCACATGAGCTCCTCAGTTCAAGACAGATACCAGCATCAGAAGTGAGACCAGTGAAAGACCCTGAAAGGTTGGGTATGGATCAGGACAAGGGAGCCATATTCAGCCTGGAGAAGATTGAGAGTGGGGAGGATTTTCTTGCTGTTTTCAGTTATGTCACAGGAAGGTGCAAAGGAGACAAACTGTTCTTAGATATGAGCTAGGAGAGGACAAAGACCCATTGTCACAAGCCGCCTGAAGAGAAATTCCAGTAAGATGCAGGCAGAAACTGATTATTCACTCAGAGAACTTCCATGAATGTAATTCATTTGCCAGTTAACAAACAATTAATTACAGATCCTGGTATCAAAGAAGATGGAAAGCAACCAACCAGCCCTTAGGAAAAACACACTTCCCTTCAGAAGTTTATTCTCCAGATAATAACTCTTTGACAAGAATTCATCAGGTGTCTACATGAAATCAAATAGTTTTTTTGAGGACAGAGTCCTTTCATGTAAAGGGTCTGGACTCTAATGTGATGTAAACTCAATTAAGAAAATTAAGAACAGAGCATGTGAAATGTTACCAGTTTGGAGTGGGATTTGTTAAAAAACATAGTTAGGAGCTTCAGGAAATAGCTTCTAAGCACCTTCTAAATCCCACAGTGGAATTCAGAGCCTGGCTGGCTCATTTACACACAGAACCACAAAACGAGTGGCGAGCCCATCTCCTTATGCTGAGAGACAAGAAATACCTACAACTCCTCTCTGCAAGGACTGGCAGGAGTGGAAAGAGTTGCTTCTTTCAAAGAAGGTGTGGCAATTTGCTCCCTCCCTCAACCTGACCTTCACTTTCTATAGCTGTGTTCGAGTGACAGTCAGCAGTGGTGGTCGACAGTAATGGCTGCAACTGGTCATGCAGCTTCGAGTGCGGCACAAAACACCATCATAGCTGTGGCCTAATTTGAGCTGTGTACTCACCTAACCACAATGCAGGTCAATGTCTGACTCAAGCTGAACCCAGAAGAAAACAACATCTGTAGAGGATATGTAAATATGACTAGAAGCCAGTTATCTTAGCCCATAAATAGTGGATAGCCCAGGGCCTGCTGACCTCTCCTGCTCACCAGCGGCCTGCATGACAGGATCTCTCCCCTTGTGCAGGGACACCTCTCAAGGTTACTGCTTGAGGTTGAAGAGAATCCTTGCTGGAGGTTCTCAGTAAGCAATTAAAAGTTAAATTTTGAAATGCTAAGTGATGGATTGTGCACACATAGTCACAGTATCACAGTATCATAGTATTATTAGGATTGGAAGAGACCTCACAGATCATCAAGTCCAACCCTTTGCCACAGAGCTCAAGGCCAGACCATGGCACCAAGTGCCACGTCCAGTCCTGCCTTGAACAGCTCCAGGGACGGCGACTCCACCACCTCCCCGGGCAGCCCATTCCAGTGTCCAATGACTCTCTCAGTGAAGAACTTTCTCCTCACTTCGAGCCTAAGTCTCCCCTGGCACAGCCTGAGGCTGTGTCCTCTCGTTCTGGTGCTGGCCACCTGAGAGAAGAGAGCAACCTCCTCCTGGCCACAACCACCCCTCAGGTAGTTGTAGTCCTTTCAACCCAAACTGTTGACCATGTCTGCTACTAAGTCTGGATCCAGCCGCACCTAAACTCCTCTCCGAGAACGAGTTCAGAACACAAGGGAGGTCCTTTCTGAACCTCATGCCTCAATGGAAGTATCTGCCCAACAGTGTTGTTGGACCCTGTCCTCTACGGCAGTGAATTATCAACTGTACCTTGCCACTGAATCTCGTTAAACAACTGTCACATCTGCTATCAAACTTCGTTAAATCTCTGTTTTATATCGAGAAACATATTTGCACTCCTCTGTTAGGAGTGAAGTGCATCACTGTCTGTAAGAGCAGGGCAACAAGTGCCTGTCTGACCTCTCGTGTCACAGCTGCGTTTAACGCACGTCTCCGCCAGAGGGCACTCAAATCACTGTCGCCAGCGGCAGGCGCAGCAGTGTCAGGAGCTTGAGGCTGCAGAGCGGTTTTCGGGTTTGGGAAGATGCTTTCTGTCACTACTCTGCTCTGGCACACCACACAGCACTGGGAATTTTGTGGTTTGCCCACTGAAGTCACTAAACCTGGCCTCAAAGTCTTTTATTTCTTCTGCTTTCACTCCCCTTGTTTTGTAAACTGTTTACCCTGAGGGCAAACGCAGCAAGCTGTACACCATCACTTTCTATGTTTTGCTCCCAGAGAGAACAATCCTTGCTGATGAAGTGATGACTGCAGGCGATTCCCGGAAAGCAGGAGGGATGATGAAGTCAGGAGGATGAAGCGTGGGAGCGGGGCCATGCCTGGCAGTGTGGGCCAGACAACACAGGGTCATAATCGCGTTCCAGGCAGCGCTCAACGGGCCGGGAACTGTAGGCAGCGCTTCGGCGCCCGCGGTGGGACAGGACACCCCCGGGGCCAAAGCCGGAGCGGGGAGGGGGAGCGGGCGCGACGGGCGGCTGCCGGTCGGGTGCCCGAGGCCGGGGGCGGCGCCGCCGTAGAGGGACCTGTGTCTTCGCCTGCCCGTTCCAGCGGGGCGGCGGAAACCCCGATGAGTCAGTGCGGAGGAGGGCGCGGCCGCCTGCCCGCGGGGCGGCCCCGGCCGCACGAGTGAAAAACGCTAGTTCTGGCCTCGCAAAGGCAAAACGCTAGTCCTGGCCGCAGCCCGACGGGCAGAGGGCTGCTCTAAGGCGCAGCAAGAGCTCTGCGGCCGTGGGGCGGACACCGGCAACCCCTGCCCCAGCCTCGCCCATGGAGGAGTCGCGCAGCCACAGCGAGAGCTGCTCCTGCCGCAACACTAACTGCGTGGAGCGGCCGCTGAGGCGACTCTTTGAAGGGCTGGGGAGCAGCGTGGCCGCCTGCCCCTGGCCCTTCGTGCTGCTGCCGCTGCTGCTGTCGGGCGGGCTGGGAGCCGGCTTCATCTTCCTGCCGCAGCGGCAGGCGAACGACATCGAGGAGCAGTTCACGCCGACGGAGGGGCCCGCCAAGGCCGAGCGCGACTTCGTGCGGCGGTACTTCCCCACCGACGACTCGCAGAGCTTCTCTGCCACACGCCTGCCCACCGAGGGCGCCTACGCCGCCCTCATCGCCGTGGCGACGGAGGACAAGTCCGTCCTGGACTCGGCGGCGTGGAGCGAGGTGCTGAAACTGGACGAGGCGGTGAGAGCGAGCGACTACGAGACCCTGTGCGCCCGCAATGCCGCCGACGGCGCCTGCAGCAGCCCCAACCCGCTGCTACAACTCGCCGCCCCGCAGAACCTCACCTACCCGGTCAATGGAACCTCCTTCCTGGGCACCGCGCTGGGCGGCGTGAGGACGGACGCCGACGGGCAGGTGGTGTCGGCGCGGGCCCTGAAGCTGATGTATTACCTGCGAGAGGACGGCCCCGAGGCGGTGAAGAGCCGGCAGTGGCTGGAGAGCTTCCTGAAGGAGTTTCCCTCGCAGCTGGCGAGAATGAACTTCACCGCCATTCAGGTAAGCAGCTGCGGGAACGGAGCCCTGGGCTGCCCGGGCTGCCCCATCGCCGGCGGGGAAAGGAGCTGGAGTAGAGCAAAGGCAGGGGCATTTTGCAGGTTGTGAGGGTCATGGGGCTGTGTCCGTACCGATGTGATGCTCAGCATCGCCTGTGCATCTGGACAGAGACCAAGGAAAGGCGAGAAGTGCTTCATCTTTTCTTTCCTTCTTGTTTTCACCACAGGTGACTTACTTTACCTCGCTGTCCAGGCAGCAGGAGTTTGAGGGAAATACGAAGACCACGATCCCACTCTTCTCCATAACGTATTTCTTGACAATAACTTTTTCCATCGTCTCTTGCCTCAGGTAAATGCCTTCTCCTAAGCGATGGATCAGTGAGAAGTGACCTCCACTCTTCTTTACCCTGCCTGAACTACTTTCTGCACTTGTCAAGTGAGGTTCTTCTGGAAGCTGCAGACTTCACACTGCATTTGATAACAGGCACAGTCATTCCTTTGCTGCTTCTCTCCTGCTTGTGCCTGTTTTCTACTTCAGAGAAACAACTGTCCACTTTATATGTTTTTAAGAGACCCGAGGTGCTGTAGCCTTGGCACCAAAGTGCACTGTGCCAGAACAGAGACTTGGAATGGTGAAAGGGTTCCACATTCCCATGTGCAGGAAGGGAGCAGCCTGGCACTGGTGGAATCCTGCACAAGGACATCTCTTGATTAAAACTTAGAGCTCAGCTTGGCAGACCCAGTGGGGACATCAGAGAAGTCTTCATTTATAGGGGGAAGGGAAGAAACAAGTGATGCTATTGCTAAGGTTATTCTACTTGCTGGCCTCTTTGATGGCTTCTGTGCTCATCCTGGCCAGAACATACTGATTCTTTCTAAAGATAAGTTGAGGAAGGAAGCAGGGGAGAGAGGAGGTGTACCAAGGTGTTGAGATCTGTTTGTACCTTTTTTCTGCCACCCGCTCAGTTAAGGTACAGATAAATGATCTCTAGCTTCATAGATTACTGCAAATCCAGGTACAGCTCCAGGTATTGCTAGTAGAGTCTGAGCCTTACCTGCCCTTTCTTTCTGCTGGTGGAAGGTCAACCATTGTACATTTTTTACCCTTATGGTTGTGTTTGTGCTTCTGAAAGAAAGCTCTACTTGAAGGATGCGCTTACTGGTTTAGTGCCTGCTTCAAGCACTGTGTCCTTTAAGGCTGTCCAATTTCTGGATGCAGCTGTTTGAGATACTGTCAAGGGCAGTTCCACCAACACATGCCTCTTGCCTTGGGGGTTAGAGGTTCTCCTAAAGTTCCAAAATGGGCTACAGACTGGAAAATGTGACACACTGGGCAAGAGGCAATTCTCTACTCTCAGTATGGTGTGAAGTGGGAATGTTTCATGGGAAATCCTTGAGCCAGTCCTTGAAGGCACCTTGGCAAGTGGCTGATAGCCAATCTGTCTGCTGAGAAAGCTGCTCTGCAAACTGCTGACTGCCTGGGAGATGCTTCCACACCACACTGAAAAACACCACCAAGAACCTATGAAAAAGGAAGCATCATTTATCTAAACATTTATCATTTGGGGGTCACCCTAAATCTAGCCTCTCCCTGGTAGAGCTCATGCCTCATTTCCCCAGCTCTCATGTTACTGATTCCAGGGTCAGCACTTACCTTTAGGTATAGAAATGGCCTACAGGAAGAATGTCTTTGGCACCTCCTAAAGAGTCGAGTCTTGCCCAGTGCTGACACCTAGGAGCTGTTGTCAGCAAAGAGCAGTCGTCCTCAAGAGTTCTCTTCCCAGGCAGGTTGTGGTTGGTGCCTCTGGGCTTCTTGTGCCAAACCCCTTAGTGACATAGTTGCTATGTGACTAAAATCTTCCTCACACTATTTTCAGGTTGAGCTGTATAAGAAATAATGTCTGGCTTGCAAGCTGCGGAGTGCTTTCTGCTGGTTTAGCTGTACTGAGCAGCTTTGGATTGATGCTCTTCTGTGGAGTGCCCTTCGTGGTCACTGTCGCAAATGCACCGTTTCTCATTCTGGGTAAGTAGAGAGGTGAGCTGGAAGCTGATACGAAACCGAAGTGGAGTTACAAGAAACTGAGGGTCTTGGTTTTCTGGAGTGTGATGGGCATGGGCAGGTCCACCCTGCAGTGAGGGGAAGAGACACTTGTAGAATGTAGTGCTTGGTCAGATAAAACTGGGCCTGAAGAGAACTTAGGCAGTGTGCAGGGCTGTCTGTAGTTGCAAATAAGTTAAGTGTGACTTAACTTTCAGAGAGTCAAGAGAGTAATATTGGCAAAATCCTGGAAGGTCTGTGTTTCAAATTGCTGGAGCAGGGCTGAGAGAAGCACATGGGCTCTTCCCTCTTGAGCCTCTGCTCACAGCTGAGCATCAGAGTAAGCAATGTATTTAATTGCTAATCTGCAGCACTGGACTCCTGGAGAGCAGCTGCAGCACTCTTGTCAGAGATGGGCTTGGTGTGCTCACTCCTTCAGCAGAGTAAGGTTGAGGGATCAAGAACCCATCAGGTCACCAGGGCTTTCTGAAGTGTAATAAATTCAGCCACATGCAAAGGATCTGTTTTCCTGTGCCTGCTTACCTTGCATCAGCACTAGAGCAATGTTACCAGCCTCCCTGTATGCAGCCCTGAATGTGATTGCTTGTGTGCCCTTGCCGGGTGTTAGGGGAGGCTGCCGGTTGCAGTGTGGCGCTAACTTTGCCTCCTCTTGCAGGGGTTGGTGTTGATGACATGTTCATCATGATTGCTGCCTGGGAACAGAGCTCGAGAAGAAAAGAGAAGTCCAACGTTAAGTCTCTGCTGGCTGAGACTTACTCAGAAGCAGCTCTTTCTGTGACCATCACCACCCTCACAGATGTTTTGGCCTTCTTCATTGGCACCTGGACTGCTTTTCCATCCGTGAGGTCATTTTGCCTCTACACAGGCACTGCTTTTGTCTTCTGCTATATCTATACCATGACCTTCTTCGGGGCAGTCCTTGTATTAAATCATAGAAGGGAGCAAGGAGAGCGGCACTGGCTGACTTGTATGCCCGTGGGAGGAGGGGAAGGGCAGGCTGAGTCCTGCTTGTACAAGGCTTGCTGCATAGGCAGCTGCTCTGGGCACTCATCTCAGCCAGACAGCGAGCATCCAATGACCATATTCTTTAAGAAGTACTATGGCCCTTTCTTCACCAACAAATGGATCAAGCCACTTGTGGTGCTGCTGTACGCAGCCTACCTGGGTGGCAGCATTTATGGCTGCATTCAGATCCGGGAAGGCATCGATCTTCGGAATCTGGCCAGTGACGACTCCTACGTTGGCCCCTTCTATGATGATAATGAGGAATACTTCTCAGAGTATGGCCCCAGGGTGATGGTTGTCATTACTGAAAGTGTAGATTACTGGAACGAGACTGTTCGCCTTGGCATTGAGAACTGCACACAGGATTTAGAGGACATTTCATATGTAGACCAGAAGCTCTCAGAGTCATGGCTGAGAGTGTACACAGCCCTAGGAAATGCTGGTTGGGTAAATCTAGACAATAAGACTTCTTTCCTCAATAACTTAACTCTGCTGTTCCACATTGCTCCCAGTTTTAAGTGGGACATTAACAAGACTGAGGATGAAATCAGAGCTTCACGTTTCTTCATCCAGACAGTGAACGTGACCTCAGCTGTTGATGAGAAGAATCTTCTCCATGAGCTGAGAGAGAGAGCCAGGCAGTGCAGTGTGCCACTGCTGGTGTACCACCCAGCGTTCATCTACTACGACCAGTACCTGGTGATAGTGCAGAACACCATTCAGAACGTTGTAGTTGCTGCAGGGGCCATGCTCCTTGTCTCCCTTCTGCTCATTCCCAGCCCCTTGTGTTGCCTGTGGGTGACCTTTGCTATAGCTTCTGTCATAGTGGGTGTGGCTGGCTTCATGACCTTTTGGAGCGTCAATCTCGACTCCATATCCATGATCAACCTGGTCATTTGTATTGGGTTTTCAGTAGATTTCTCTGCTCACATTTCCTATGCTTTTGTTAGCAGTGGAGAGTCCTCAGCCAACGGAAGGGCAATCGAAGCTCTGTCCCTGCTGGGTTACCCAGTCTTACAAGGTGCAGTTTCTACTATCCTGGGAGTCGTTGTCCTGGCTGCAGCCAAAGCCTACATCTTTAGGACATTTTTCAAGATCATGTTCCTGGTTATTTTGTTTGGGGCACTTCATGGTCTTGTTTTCATTCCAGTGTTTCTAACCTTTTTTGGGAACTTTGGCAGATTACCCTATATAACTAAATCTAAAAAGTTTGAGCTTAGTTACAGAAAGGAGTCTCCGTGACTAAGTTATATGTAATATATGTATTTATTGTATGCAGCCCCTGACCTTCTGCAGTGGCTTTCAGGGAATATCAAACATGAGGAAGTGGAGGTCAGACAAATAAACCAACAGAGAAGTAAAGGCTTCCAAAAAGCCAGGGAAGGAAAAGAACAGGAGAAGAAATGAAAACACAGAGAATGGATTTGCATTTTGTGTGTGTGTTTGACTCTACTGCTGTTTAATCCTTTTTTTTTGTAGCTTGTTAACTAAATGTATTAAAGTTATTTTGAACACTGACCATGGCATCAGCTCAGTGGATCACATCACAGATTTGTCAGGCAGGCTACAGTGAAGAACTCCCCCAGTTTGGCATTTCCTGCCTGTTTACCTTGCTGCTGTAACTCTGCTCACCTCTCAGCCCAAAGACAATTTTCCACCAGGAGGCTCAAACCTGGAGGTTTTACAGCAAGATTAGAAGAGATCAGAACTGCCTCGGGCTGGAATGACTCCTGTGCCTTCAGGAGACAAGGTCTGCATAGGCTTCTAATGCAGCACAAGAAACCTTCCTTCCCAGGCTTTAGTCCCAGTTTTGTTTGCCTCCTCCCTGACAGCAGCACAGTGAGGGCACACCATGGGGGCTGTGGTCAGTTCCTCACACCTCTCTCTGACACTCCCTCCTCAGCAGGACTTCCATGTCCCTTGCATAGGAGACACTTCACAAACTGCTCCAGCATAGGTCCCTCTGTAAAGTGTATCTTTCAGGCATGAACTACTGCACTGAGCCCCCAGCAAGGTCACAAGTCCTGCTAGCAAACCTGCTCCAGTGTGGCACGGGTCCTGCACAGAGCCTGCTCCAGCACGGCCTCCCCACTGGATCACAGCCTCCTTTAGACAACTACCTGCTCTGGCAGGTGGGCTGCAGATGGGTATCTGCTACACTGTTACCTGTTTTAATTGCTGGCTTCTGTATTTTCTCTGCTTTTCTGCAAACCAGCTGAGGTAATTGTGCCTTGGATCATCTCCAGTAAAGTTCTCTTGCCTCCCTTATTTTCTATTCTTCACTCCCATCTGTGTGGGGAGAGAAGGGGGCTTGTGAGAGCAGGCTCTGTTAACCCAAGACACTGGCTTCAAAAGTGAGGGTTTTTTTGCTTTTGTTTCTAAACGCAGATTCATGTTTAGCCGGAAAAAAACTCCCATTTAAATCCCACCACTGCAGCAGCACCTGACAGAAGGTCTGTATTTCTAAGGGGAACATTCCCTAGCACTTTAATTAGAGGAAGTGCCATTTTGCCATCATTCTTAAATTTATTTACAAGTTTAATTGTTTATACACCTCAATTTACATGGCAGGGAGCTTGGCATTACAGTCTGTAGCAATTCACAGTGAATAAAAAAAG
This sequence comes from Pogoniulus pusillus, assembly GCF_015220805.1. Taxonomy (NCBI): domain Eukaryota; kingdom Metazoa; phylum Chordata; class Aves; order Piciformes; family Lybiidae; genus Pogoniulus; species Pogoniulus pusillus. The sequence continues at coordinate 16,505,103 of NC_087286.1, read as the reverse complement.
AAAGCCCAATATGCATAATTAAAATGAACCTTTATTACTCCAAAACCAGATGCCAAACATGCAGCAATATTCCTGCTCCTGCTGGCATATCCCTAAAATACATGGACAGCTGTAACTAGTCAGCCTAGGCATTTGGTATACTGGTTTATAACATTTGGAAGTGCTCCCACGATGCACTGGGATGGCACTCTAGGAAGCTGACAAAAACAGGCAAGAGAAAAGTTTTATCTTGGATTTGAAAGGAAAAAAAATAAATCATGTGCTCTTCCTAGAAAATGAGGTTATCATCAAGCATTCCACTCGGGAAATTCTACAACACTACACAACCCTGGCTCTAACTGTTGCTACCAACTGCCAGTCACATTGATTGGCACCAGCCCAACTGTTTTGATGTCCAAGTGTGATCACCTTCAATAGCAGCACACTAGTAAAGGCCCTTTCTGCCACACCAAGGTCATAGCCCCAGGAGTTTACATTGAACTGTGTAGAAGATTATGGTCAAGCTGTGATGTTCTCACAGGCCAGTTCCATGAGATCCGAACACTGGCTTAGCAGTAACTGCCACCTGATTTCAAATTGCTTTTGTTTTCAAAACCCTTTTCTCATTATCTTAGAGTTTCTAGAGGTTTCTGATAGGGCTGAAAGAAAAGGCTTTATTTTCCCTACTTCCATCAGAGAACAGAACTAGGAATGTTATTTGAAACAACACATGCTTCAAACATTTTTCTGAGCTCCTCTTTAGTGAGCAGTATCAGATTTTGGGAAGAAATTACCTGTTGGATTATCAAACACCCATACATAGTATAGTAACTAGTGCTGCAGTCTCCAGCAGTGTAAAAGCACTGCCTTCCATCTGCTGCAGCAAGAACAAACATCTAAGGAGCCCAGCAGCAGCAATTAGAGGGCACAAATATTTCTCTTAAGATGTCTGCCACACACAGTTCCACCCAAAACATGGTCCAAAAGAGGTTTAGACATGTTTAGCCTGTTGGTTTTGCATGAAGATTTCTCTGCCAGTCACAACGTGTATTTCAACCCCAAAAGCACTGAGAACATAATGTTTTTGTCTAGCATGGAGCTCCCACAACTCTCCTTTAGTGAAGGGGTGCTGTGTGGCCACTCAGTCCTTACAGCTGTTTTGTTACACGCCTAAAGGAGAAGTCTTCTTTAAAAGTGATCTCTAGCTCCAAAGTCTGAGCATTAGTTAGACTATGCACTAGTGTTTCACAAATCACTCACTCCCCACAGCACATATGCTGAGGTATCACTTCAAGCACGCATCAGCACGACCCAGGAAGCAATGCCAGAGCACACCAGCCATCTTTTTCTTCTCAGCTTCAAAACATTTGACTAAATCAAAATGCTGAATTCAACCCTGAGATTTATCCTTCTGAATAACTTCTTGTGAGAAGAGTATAGGGAGCAGAGGATGAGGAACTTGCTTTATTTCTTGTGTCTTACTCTGATGAGACACAACAAAGAAATGAGTAATAGAAGCTCACAGGAGACAGAATAATATTAAAGTGTCACTAATGCCATACACACATCAGGAAAGGGAAAAAAAGGCTATGCTGCGTAAGACTACTGCATTGCTAGATGTACATTCTTCCAATTATCAGTTACTGCATCCAGAAGATATCATCTTACTTCCAGCTTTTTTCCCTCCAGAACAATTTGGATTTCTTTGGCATCCAAAGTCTCGTATTTCAGTAGAGCTTCTGCTAAATTCTTGTGTTCTTTTGCATGAGTCTTCAGGATGTTCTTTGCTCGCTCATATGAGTCCTGATATGAAAAAAAGGTGGAAGGCTTTAGAACAAAACCAACATCAAGATCCAACCCCCTCTATATTCTGTTTTGAGGTTAAATACAACTAGAAACATTTAGAGTTTGTGCCTTTGATTTCACAGCCAGCACAGCTCCTGTCTTACCAATGTTTAAAATCTAGATGGTGTAATTAACAGAAAAACCAAAACACAAGCCCAAACTTTATGCCACTTTGCATTTTGCAGAAGTAGGACTAAAAATAAGATCCTCATACCATCCTTAGTATGTTCATGTATGACTTTGAAAAGACTCACTAGAGGTGAAATGCTGCTGATTCAGTAAGAGGCATTTGATTTTCCTTTTGCAGTGCTACAGCACTGAAGAAATGTTCCTCAAAGAGAAGTTTGCAAAAGCTTCTGGAACTGCTGAAATATTGTGTGCCTTTAGAGAGCTGAAATCTACCCAACAAGTTACCAGTTACCACAGCCAAATGCACCTTGCCAGGGTGACAAGCTTCAACTTGAACTTTTAGTTCTACACAGCATAGGTGGTTCTTACATGTCCAAGTCAGTTCCAAAACACCTACAAAGCATTCATCATTTGAGTGTCACAACATCAATAGTTCTTCTGCCTGTGCTGCACTATTTCAGACTGCCACAACAGGGATCTAGAAGTTATGAGTATCAACTGTTACAAATCTCCCTATGCCTAGGATGCCAATTCCAGGGAGGAGCAGGATGCTGGGCTAAGCAGCTCTGATCAGATACAGGCTCTCCTGTCATTCTGTACAAAATGGTTCAGCTGCAAGTTATGGAATGTGGGAGTAACACAAACCACTCAGATCTGCTCTAAACCAACTTGCAGCCATACTTTTTTTTTTCCTCTGGATTTAACAGGCAAAGCACAAATCCTGACCAGCCATCAGAGGAAGTGTTGAAGTGTTACTCAAGACTCCAGCACTTATGTGTGATGAAAAAATTTTGGATATGCAGAGATTCAAAGTTGCAGGTATGTTAAATGCATGGGGATACTTTCATCCCCTGGGCATACTCACCAGTGTGCATTACCAAACTGAATAATCAATTAAGTCAATGCCCAAAGTCATCCCCAAATAAAGGAAGCAGAGTGGAGAGGGAGAGAATCTTACCCGCAGAAGTGATCGCACTTCCTGCTCAATCGCAGACTGAGTTTCAGGGCTAACTTTCCCCGTATCAGTATAGGTCATAACACCAAGCTAAAACAACAACAAAACAACATCTTTATCCTGTCACTGGTGCAGTAATACACACAAAACACTCTAAGAGTTCATCACCTGCTGCTCCTACATGCAAACATGTGAAATCGTTCATCAAACGTTTGCTGAGGGGCTTGCAAAAGAAGCAAACCAAGAAGCCTGCTTGTCTGCTGCGTAGTCACCACAGGCTTCTTTTTCACAGCACAGAGGCTCATTAAATGCTTTCTTATTTCAACAAATAAAATCCCTAGACCACCAACACAGGCATTTAGTTAGAGCACAGAATGTTGCTTTGCATCCTATCAGTATTTAAGGATCAAGGACATTACCTTCTCGCTCATTCCAAATCTAGTCACCATCAGCTTTGCAATTTTAGTGGCATTGTCAAAATCACTGGAAGCTCCTACACAGCAAAGGGATTTAAATTAGGGTTATTGAAACCAACTTAAAACATGCCTGTCCACAAACCTGGATCAATAGTTGTTCTAACTACCTGTTGTGATGTGATCGCTTCCAAATATGAGCTCTTCTGCTACTCTCCCTCCCATACAGACATCCATCTGTGCAAGCAGCTGGGACCTAGTTTCACTCCATCGGTCATTTTCTGGGAGCAAAGATACCTGTAAGATACAGAACTATGGTCAGGTAACTGAACTTGGGACACTGAAATAACCTGAAAAATATTCTTGTTTATATCCAAAGCAGATGTAAAGGCTTTTATTCATCTGAAAGCCCTGGCCCTCTCCTACACACTCATCAAATTTGCCCAGAGATGCTCAGTTTACCAGCTGAAATAGACTCCCACAGGCCACACAGACCACATTAAAACTCATAGAGTGGTTTAGCTTGGAAGGGATCTAATTCCAAACCCCCTGCCATGGGCAGGGGCACACTCCACTAGGCCTCAAGGCCTCATCCAACCTCGCAACTTAAACCTACTACTAGAAAAAGACCAACCTGTTCTATCCATTTCTTTTTCTACTGAATACAGCCCAACTTGCCTGAAGGATTCAGGCCAATGGTTTTCTTTAACTGAGTATCTTAACTTGGACACAGTTCAACAGAAACAGACCTAATGAAAGTATTTTTCCTGTTCGAATGCTTTGCAGTTAAAGTCAGAGCAGAAAAGTTTAGGTGCATTTATGCTACAAACAAGGTAGGTAAACAATAAGGTTTAGATGAAGTCACACTGGACAAGAACAACTTGATGAAGGCTGGCTGTCGTAAAAATTCAGTAGGGCAACGCTTTTGCTTTCCAATCCTCAACTGGGCTTCAAAGTTTTGCTGCTGGGTGCTACTTTAACTGCAGGGGAAGCAACATATTCACATGTCTTCCCTGCTGTATGTGAACTGGTACACTAGCACCTGCTATTTCATTTCCCAAGGAAGGCACATAGGCTTCCGGCACACAGAGACCACCAGCAGAGTTTTCCTAACCACGTCAACACGCAGCGCTCCTTAAGAGAACTGCAGCAAACACCATTGCTGGCAAGTTCCCCAATAATGCTAAACCAACATAAAAACCCTAGGAATTCTACTCACGTGTCCCAGTGTTGTTCCTCGTGTCATGATGGTGGCCTTGTTGATTGGCATTGCATCCTTAGTATAGTAGGCAATGATAGCATGGCCAGATTCATGGTAGGCAGTGATTGTCTTGTTTTTCTCATCAATTTCTACACTTCTGCGTTCAGGTCCTTAAACAGAGGAACAGCAAACAAACTTTTCATGCAGCTGACCACCACAGTGCACAAGTTACATTGCTCAGAGCACAAAGGAGCTGAGGAACAGCATGCGAGCAGAATTAAGCGACACCGATTAAATGCAACATGTCTACGAGTAGGATTTTAATGTCTAAAATGGACCTCCAAATAATCTACCCACATGCTGCTTATAAAGGAGTAGATTTAAAATGCAGCCTGAGCATCAGAAAATTCCATTTCTTCCCTCCATTTTTAGTGGGTATGTCTCAGATGTTTGTGTCACACATGACAAGTTAGGTGCACACAAGTTCCAGGTGCCTGGTTACTTATTCTCTGCTTTCCCACAGGAATAAATATGGGAGCAGTAAGAAATTAAATCTGTGTGGGTTTGATTTTATTAAGTATCAAGTTTCACAGAATGTATTCCATGTTACATCTACATACTACTTCCTGAGTTCAAAAGGTTCAATTCAGAATTAACTAAGAAGAGACTTTTTTATTTTAAAAGCAACAATGACCCAAATAAAAAAGAGAAACAAAAAGCCCAGCAAACAGCAGTACAAAGCCCCTTTTTTCTGTAGGCTCTAATCACACAAGAAATGTCCTCTGCACTGTAACACATCTGTATGTCTTTATCATAAACTCCTACCCATTAGAATTTTGTCCTTGGAGAACTCCAGCTCTTTCATGGTTACCATATCTTTTCCATCAACAGCTGCCTTTAAGGCAGCTTGATTTACAAGATTCTCAAGCTCTGCTCCAGAAAATCCTACTGTGCCTCGGGCAATTATTTCTGGATCAACAGCTGTGGGGAAACACAAACAAGGTTGTGATTAGTGGCCATATTACTCCTGAAAAAGGCTTGTATCATGAGGAAATAACAAGGAATGACTGAATTATAAACAAGATTCATAGTATCATAGAATCAACCAGGTTGGAAGAGACCTCCAAGATCATCCAGCCCAACCTAGCACCCAGCCCTATGCAGTCAACTAAACCATGGCATCCGGGCTTGTCTTGAACACTTCCAGGGATGGCAACTCCACCACCTCCCTGGGCAGCCCATTCCAATGCCAATTACTCTCTCTGGCAGGAACTTCCTCCTAACATCCAGCCTAGACCTACCCTGGCACAACTTCACACTGTGTCCCCTTCTTCTGTTGCTGGTTGCCTGGGAGAAGAGACTAACCCCACCTGGCCACAGCCTCCCTTCAGGTAGTTGTAGACAGCAATGAGGTCTGCCCTGAGTCTCCTCTTCTGCAGGCTGCACACCCCCAGCTCCCTCAGCCTCTCCTCACAGGGCTGTGTTCCAGGCCTCTCACCTTCCAGTACCTCAATATCTCTCTCGAATTGAGGAGCCCAGAACTGGACACAGTACTCAAGGTGTGGCCTGAGCAGTGCTGAGTCCAGGGGCAGAATAACCTTCCTTGTCCTACTTGCCACACTGTTCCTGATCCAGGCCAGGATGCCACTGGCTCTTTTGGCCACCTGGGCACACTGTTGTGTCATCTTCTACTAAAAAACACCCATTAAATAAATTGCTGCTTTGGAAGAAACCAAGCCTAGTTCTTAAAACACTATGAGCTGTGGGGACCAGACAGAAACACTGCCTCACTATACTGCCACAATACTGGATTCTAGACAACTTTTGTGTTCTTTACTGAGGAACACGGCAAACCACGAGTGCTGAATGGAGTTATTCATGAGTGGGTCGATCCAGTATGAAATCTGTTGCAATGAATTATCTACTTACATGGATCATACTTTATTTTATTAAGGTACCACTTCAGAATTTCTGTACGACCTCTTACATCAGGCTTAGGAACAGTCACCTGCATATCAAAGCGACCAGGACGTATTAAAGCACTAAGGGGAAAAAAAGAAAGAGAGTTGAAAACATTGACTTAAAAAATGCTGCAGTAAATTACTACCAATATATATGAGGAACAAAAAACTATGTCATATTTCTGAAGACATTTAGGTCTGTTGCACAAATGCAAAGAACATATTTTGCTGTTTGTAAATAGGTGAAACGTGTTCATTATCAATCCTTTTTAAGGGGTTTAAAGTTTTGCACTGTGAACAAGGCATGCAACTTGTCCACTGAAATACAAAAACTTCCATAACTTCTGGATGCCTAGAAGCATGGGATTTATTTCCCCCTATTTTACTCAACAACCTTTTCAATGCTAAAAACTGGTCAATACAGACCCCTTTTAAGAGCATAAAAAACCCAGCTATACCACTGGAACACATGAAGATTATCACAACCACTTTTGTTGATGTTTTGGGCTTTGGGGGGTTTATTTTTTAACTTGTTTTTTATACATGCTCAATAAAAATAATCAATACATCATACTCACTTATCTAATGCCTCAGGGAAGTTTGTGGCACCAATAATAACAACTCCTTCATTAGGCTTAAAGCTGTAATGAAGAAAAGGTGAGGAATATTTGTTTGAGACAGAATTTACACTTTCTCTGGTCAAAAACTACTTCTTATTTTGGAAGACCTCAACTAGTCAGTTAAAAACATGTTAACAAACCCTAACATGCGATGCAAGAATGACTACATTTAACTCAGCAAGTGGTTAGAGATACACCCTTCTTCCTGTAGATACAGAGCCAGCCTAAAAAAAAGTTGAGAAACGAAAGAATTCTGCAGATATTGAACTGCTACAACTTAAAAGCTTCTCTCTGATTTACAGTAAGGTCATTAATGCTACTGCTGGCCACACCAGAATGTCATAAAAGTATCTTACATTTATATCCTTAAAAGTATTAGGAAAAACAAAAATCACAGCTGTCAAGACGAAAAAAAACACCCAAATACTCAAAGTATCAGTCAAACCCCTCAGAAGCCAGGTATTTACCCATCCATCTCAGCAAGAAGTTGATTAATTGTCTGTCTTGAATAGGGATGCATTGGAGATTCAATTCTCTTCCCACCAACAGAATCCAACTCATCAATGAATATAACACATGGAGCATTTGCTTTGGCTTCCCCTGTCAAAAGAAAAGCAGCAAAAGGACACTTCAGTCACACCCAGCATCAGATAGTGTCTATCATTTAGGACTGTATAATACAAAAGCAACAAAAATATTTAAATGCTCTATTAGACATCAGAACTAACCTGATTTTAGCCTAAAAATTAAATCTCTTTCTGAAATTAAGCAATACAAAGAGAAGCAGAGTAATTCATATCAGCTTATTCTTACCATGCTACCAGGAGTCACTAGCAAAATTGGTTAAGAAATTCATTGCCTTTTGTATCAGCTCCCTGTAACACTTTATTTTATGAACACTGACCTATTCAAAAGCTGTTTACATGAAATGGGATGAATCTAAATGGTCACTTATTTAATACAATCTGCTTGTTACTTTACAGTAATGATCTTACCCTCAGCTTTACAAGTTATTTAAAACACAACACAAAAATGCAGCAATAAACTTTAAGACCACTGCCTGGTACATGCAAGCCAGGATGTGATTCATCTCATCCAACTAGTCCTATCTGTCTTCTCTTCTCCAGGCTGAACAACCCCAGCTCCCTCAGCCTATCCTCACAGCAGAGGTGCTCCAGCCCTTGGACCATTTTTGTGGCCTTCCTCTGGACTTGCTCCAATAGCTCTGAGTTACTCTTATATTGGGGACACCAGAACTGGATGCAGTATTCTCGCAAGAGGAGAGCAAAGAGGAAGAATCACCTCTCTTGACCTGCTGGTGACACTCCTCTTCTGTCAAAGTTAACAACCTAAACATTGATTCTATAAACTTCATTACAATGCCTTTTACTCAGAGCATGTTGGTGAGTGCGAGTAAGGAAATCTCAGCTTAGTCTTGCACTGAGATGTCATAAACTTCTGGTTCAGAACATTAAAAAAAATATATATAAACCCATGAGGGAATTAATTGAGAAGGTTAACACTATTTTTCATCTCAATTTTACAACTTAAATCAAACTTACATAGAGCAATAAGCAAATCAGCATTTAGAATGTTCCATTTAGTTTATAGGACATCACATTGCTAATTAAATTACTTCTATTCCCTCTGGGAGTGCTGTAACATCAGTGATAATTTGTTGTAATTTTGCCTGACAACTCACAAGATTCTGCAGCTAACTGATTTTCACAATTAAAGCTTTATGCATTAGCCTCATATGCTACTACTTTCAAGTAACCAGAATGACACCTAATCAAAACTTGCAGACAACACTCAGTACTTCATTTGGCATGTGAAAAGGTTTCAAAAGCACAAATCTTTCACTTACTGAACAGGCTTCGGATGCGGCTCGCTCCTACACCAACAAACATCTCATCAAACTCTGACCCAGAAGCATAATAAAATGGAACATCAGCTTCACCAGCTACAGCCCGTGCAAGAAGAGTTTTACCAGTACCAGGTGGCCCAACTAACAGAATACCTAAAAAGACAAACAAAAAAGCCCCAAATGATAGTACCTATATAAGAAGACTGTAGGTTTGTTTCCCTCGTGCATTGTAAGAAATAATTTGCACTGTGCTTCTAAAAGCTGTTAATGTCCCACTTCAAGCACTGCTCATTACTCACAGTCTGAAGAAGCTTCCTGTAACAGACTTAGATACACTCTGATCGCTATTTAAACAAGTGAGACTATTAAAGCAACAGAAGTCTTCTTAGACTAAGGTGGTTTACTTGGGATCCAAAGAAGTATCAGTTCTTAACTCTGTGACATTGCTAACGCAGCTTTGATTTCTGCAAGGCTTTTTGTAGGACTAGTCTACAAAATCACTGCTGAGTTTAGCAGTGAACTGAACCCCTAAAACAATCTTCTTCAAACTGACAGTTTCCTAACTGTTTCTGAAAGTAGAACTTTCAGTGAATCATTCCAAGAAATGAAACTGTGTAAAGCACTAACAGGAAACAGACTTATCTGGTGTATGCATTTCAGATTCACCTGGCCTTGTGCAACGACCAAGCTTAATCATCCTTTCAATTGAAAACATTTGTTTCTGAACTAAGGCAGCCAGCAGTCACTACGAGGTCACAGGGAAGAAATATAGGCCTTTTAAGGGTTCAGCCACAGAAATATCTCTGTCTTGCAAGATAAAAAGCTGCTGTATATTAGATTAACAACTAAGGAAGGCACAGCAAGTTTTGTCTAACACCAACATAGTAATAACACCAACATAGTAATTTGCTTCTTTTTTAGCCCTTTCTGCACTGTCTTGGGTAAGTTTTCAAGACCAAACTTACACAACTTGTCTTTATCAAATGAGCAGAGACATAACAGCATTAAAAAATTTGGTGTCAGGAAGATACTAACTTTAAAAAAACACATCCTTATGAAAGGGGGTGGGGGGAAACAAAGCAGACTTAAAATCTGTGGGCTACATGAAGTTCTACTCACAAAAAAGGATTAACAGCAATCACACAGAACTTGAGCAGTATTTACGATGCATGACACATGCAGTGGCAAAATAAAAGAGCTTTCATGGTTCAGTACCTCATCTCTAAAAGGTTTCCTTGGGACCCTAATTACCAATTCTTAACAAGAGCAAACAATGGTTTGACTTCTGAAAAGCTCATTACCTCTGATATTATTGATGACCTAACATAATTACTTCATTTCAAATCATTTTATTTCTTTTATTTCTACTCTAAGATATGCCCAGGTATCTTTGCTTCATAGAATGTTTTAGGTTGAAAGGGGCCTTAGAGATCATCTACTCCAACCTCCCTGACATGGGCAGGGATACCTCTCAATCAGATTTGGCTGCTCAAGGCCTCATCCAGCCTGGCCATGAACATCCTCAAGGAGGTGGCTTTTCTCTCAGTATCTTAGATGTCTCCAGTCTTCTGTGGGCCAAGCAATAATGACTAATCTTTACAGAGAACTGAAAGCAAGACAGGAAGCATGCAATGCAACCACTTTAACCTCAGCTCCTCCACACCCAAGGACCTCATTTAAGGACGTCCTTTACTAAAGAAGCTTTCACAACTCTCTGCAAAGATTCAAATACGAAAATCTACCACCTACATCTAACACTATCTCACTATTTTTCCAAGATACAAACTAAATATAGCAGCAGTATTTAAGCCCATTTTTGGTCAAAAAATATTCAAAAGCCAGGCTGTGAATCATTCAGTGTAAAACAAAGCTAATACAGATAGCCACAGCCACACACCATTTTCACTTCTGCTAAAGCAATGATTCTTACCTTTTGGAAGTTTACCTCCCAGTACAGTAAATTTATGTGGGTTTTTCAGGAATTCCACAACTTCTTGCAATTCCTGTTTAGCTTCTTCAACCTACACATTAAAAACATTTCACAAAATACAACTCAGCATTTATAAAACACTACAATTTTTTTTTGTGTAAGTGTTTTGAATTAGAGACAAAGTTTCTAATTGGGTATTGATTGAAAATACACAAGAGAAAGAGGAGGTAACAGTGTACCACAGGATGTCTGGATACCAGGTATCCATGAGTTTCAACCTAGATGCTGGAACTGTTCATATAAATCAGTAAATACTAAAGTTAACAAATAAGCAAACAGTTCCAGACCAGATCTGATCAATGAGGTAAATGCAGTATTTTTGATTCTGTATCAAGATACTAGTCTAATTAGTTAAAAAGTGATTAACTTTATCTATTTGTTCAAGGGGAAGAGGAGGGGTCAAGGTCCTCATCTGGCCATTGACAGCCAAAGAGCAGATGAGCACAGTAAAATAAAGCTATCCCATCATGTCCCCTTCTTTCTGAGAATCTCTGTGTCTCTTTTCCCAATAACAGATATCCAAAAGAGATGGTACTAAAAGATGGCATTTCCATCTTGTACTGGCCAACTTCTGCAATAAACACCGTAACATCAACACTCATGGCCTGCCTTTTGCTATTGTAGCCTTTAAAAATGTTACTCGAGCAGTTCAGAGTGCACCTTTTGTAAGGCACAAAGACAAGAAATAGAAGAGTGGTTTAAAGGCTCTCTGATCCTGCACTGGCTTCATCTCATGAACAGAACTTTCTTGAAGAGAAGATTCTTCAGGCTCACACTAACTGGCTAAGCAAGGATTCAGACACGATTTCCTTTTGAACTTACCCCTTTCACATGTTCAAAGGTGACATTTTTCAGCTGGATGGGGTCAACTGCTGCATCAAAGATACTCGATGTTCGAAAGCGTACTAATAGCAAACAGCAGATGATGAACAACAAATTTACACATGAACTCACTGCATTCCAAGATGGAACTCTGCACTTGAATGCATACCACTAAGCTACTAACTTTACACCTGCCCTTTTAAAAGGGCATGTTTCCATTTACAAGTGTCCAGCAAGAAAAACAGTTACTTTAAAAAAAAAAAAAGTAACAACTTTTAAAACATCTGCAATGAATTCAGTGATATAAGCAAGTTTTAGTCATTTAAGGTCCTGCAGCCAGATCAGGTACAGAAAGCCAGAATCTCTCCCTCAGGGTTTCTGCACATACACCAACTTTCCTGAAGCTCAAGTGAGAACTTAGTATGACACTGAAACTGTCCATGTATTTTAGCTCAGCCTTTGATTGTTTTCACATTGTCCAATGGATTTCTCAAGATGCCAATTTAGCCATGCAAGTACCTAGTCACAACAAACTAGGCTGTCATTACAAGAAATTGTAAATAAATAGAGTATAATACTGTATAACATCATCATTATACAGTTATATAATACTAAACACAAAAAATGCATATGATATAAAGTATATTGAGAGAGGCAGAAAGAAGTATCTATAAATAAAGCCATTCTGCCTATTGCTGATCCAAATACCACATCCTCTAAGTTCAAATACTTAACAGGTGAACAGACTGAGTTCTTCTCTGCTTGGTTCCATGCAACTGTTTTATCTAAAGAACTAAAACAATTATACTAATATACCACACTGTGTCCATAAACATTTTGTCACACTATTGCCTGAAAGTTAATTTTTGCTTTGGCTACAGCCTTTCTCTTTCATTAGTACATTGGAAAGTTATCTTAAAATTATCATGTGAAAAGACATTTAGTTTGTGCTATATCTGCAGGATGAAACAACACAAGCAAAACAGTATGAAGGGAGAAAAGTTAACTAACCAGCATCAGAAAAGGAACCTTTCCCAGGTAAAAATGATGAATATATGGCAAGATAAAAGCAGAGAACGAAGAGAAAGAAAGACAGCAAACGTGATCTTCTTAAGGAGTCTGTAAAAGACAACAACAACAAAAATTAATATAGGCTGAAATCAACAACTTTCTGAATGCAAAGACAAGATACAGGAATTAAAACAACTTACCAAGTGTTTTTTGCAGGAATACCTGTGCTTTCAAAAAGCCTTCTGCAAAACCAGTTTTAAAAGCATCCTGGTGTGCCTCTGGGATGTTTTTGGTTTTCATTAATGTATCCAAGTTTTCGACATCAATTCTCCGCTTTCTGAGGAGAAAGCCCTGAAAGATTTTCCATGGTAGGGTTAACATACCCAGTTAAATGACTACCTTACCTACTATGACTCCAAGCTAATTTTAACAAAGCCACAAACACAGAGTATGATTTCTAGAGCTGAAAACCGTTTTTATATTCTCAAACTACTCTGCTAAAAGTGTCAGGTAATTTCTTATGTCGATGACCTATGAAACAAATCTGTGTGCTAGTAACAGAACTGGCATGTTGTTTATGAGTTCAACTTTTAGAACTGAGACATTTTTCATGCTAGAGAAACAAAACACACTTGGTAAATTGTCAAGTTTGATATAAGATAAAGACATGGCCTGAGTAAGCCCAAAACAACTTCACAGTGTTACTCGTATTTACCTTCAAAAGTGAAGAAAGTGAATTTCTTGTTTCTGTGAACTGTTCAGATGTGGACTGCAGACGTCTTGCTCTTGATCTCAAAGTCTTGAAGTTCCGTGATTGGATGTAAACTGAATGCAGAAATAATAAAGAAGTTACAAACATCCATTATTAGTGTGTAAAAAGAGAGGCCCAAGAAACTTTAGAAACTGTTTTACAAAGACAGACTGTGGTGATTAAACTGAATATGATCTGCCCAACATACCCCCCAGTAGAATGCGAATTGTAAACCTTGCAGTGGAGATTTGATCACAGATCAGAACAGCCAAGAATACTCACCTGCTTTCATTATTGTCTCAAAACAATCACCAGTATCAGTCAATTAGTTTTAACTACACTTTCTCTCATCATGGAACAAGTGCCAAACAAAATGAACTTCTAGAGGTGATCTAGTCAAACCTCTGCTCAACACCGGTTTAAACTTCAACATCTGATTAGCAGATTCAAGTTAACACGAGAGTTACTCTGGACCTCTTTTAGCTCAGTGTTGAAAATCTCCAAGGATTAACACAGCACATCTCCAGACAACGTTTCAGAACTTAGCTATTCTCACTGGGAACACTTTCCATCGAGAATTCCCTTTGCTTTTTCTTCTAATTGCTACCTCTTCTCCAAGATGTGCAAGAGAAAGTTAACTAGTATGGTTCCAGCAGCAATTAGAGCATTTCCTGCCTTCCCTTGTGCCCACTAATGCTTGCAAATCTAACCCTTCCTTGCAGTGCATCACTGGCCTATCTTGATTTTTTTAGCATCCCTCTGTCAACCATGAAACACAATACCAGACACAGTATTTAGATGTGGCATCAGAACTGAATAGGGGACCATACTTGAACTCCTTGAGCTCCTAACTATGCTCTTGCTAATGCAGCCCTGTCATCCCCCAGTATACATCCAGAAGTACTTTAAATCAGTCACCAAACACCTTAGAAAGTGTATCTGGTTGAATACTTGATTCAACATATTTCTTGACTCAAAAGTAGTCAACTAGCTATCATCTTTTCAGAATATGATCCACAAATAGCAACATCTTTGAACAATATCCTACAGTTACACCATGTTTACTAACTTATTTTTGGAAACATACTACTGAAGTGCAAAAATAACTTGAAAATTTAAAGTGTTAATATCCTCATAAAATTCCTCCTGAAAGTTTGCCATCATTTCCCAAGAGACTCCTCCAAGACAAAAAGTCAAAATACTTTCCCAGAATAGAAAGATACTACAGAGGTGAAAACCAGTGTGGTTTAGTGGTTTGTACCTGGCCAACAGCGAACATCTGAGCAGAGATTTTGGAGGGGATTAGTATGCTGCCTGTACAAACAGGATGAGCGTAAAGCACTGAAAACATCCACAAAACCTGTAAGAAGAAGCAGAAAAGTGTAAGTACACCCTACTTTAACAGGCAACTAAACATTACTTATTATTGCATAGGTTTTTTTCTCATTGTTCAATATTAATTCTATTTTGCTGTGGTCCTTTAGGCATCTTTAACTAATCAAGTTAACGACTACTAGTCCAAAGACAGTTAGCTTCTTTGCTATGTCAGGCACTCTGTAATGCAGCAGAATTAAAACGAAAATATCAGTAGCCATAAGCTCAAATCTGAAGCTGTATCTAGGAGGGGGAGACTCTGCACATCTGTACGTAGCTGAATTACGTTATCTAGACTGGATAGGAATCCAGACTTTCACAAAGTATTCAACCTATCATCCAAAGGCATTAAAAAACAGACTGCTCACCAGACTATATATAATGTATGAAAGATTTCAAACTGTACTAAGTCTACTTAACTGTACAGTCCCCACGCAAAGCAGAAACAAGAATGAACAAATGAACATTGCAGTGAAAATGTTCTCAGCAGACACTATTTCTAGCATGCTACAGACTGCAAGACAGGAGGCCCATCATTTGTCTGTTGTTTAGTTACTAAAGGTACAAAGAACTCATCCTTCTCTAGCAGGTAAGACTAAAGAAACACCTAAGACGTGGGGAAGGAGAGGAAAAAAACCTGAGGCTCTCTTCCATAGTAACTCAGAAGCTAGTGTCACCACACAAATGTGGGGGTGTTTTGCTTGTTTTACATACTCTGGAAAAGTTATCAGTAAGATACATCCAGGACAGAAAAAAAGAACCCTGAAAGTTGCTACTTTTTTTTAAGTTATGTGATTGTAAAACCAGCTTACAAGCTAACAACAGAACTACTGAGAAACTAAGGGAAGGAGGAAAAAAGATGAACTCCTCATTCTACAATGATCTCTAGCACTGCTTATTGGCTAGCCTAACACAACCTAACTGTGAACACACTGGTTTAAAAAATACAAATCTCTCCTCACTTTATGCACAGGTACTCGCACAACAGACACACACATCAATAGTAACATCATCATCTACACCAGAAGTGCTTGAAGATCTAGCATTGCCCTTGCCTGTGGCAGTTTTCCATCTACAACTTCGCCCTCTCAGTTGTGAATGAAACAATCACTCTGATGAGCTTCCATGTTAACCCATCAAAGCTTTGAAGGATTTCCAGCTTTTTTCTTCACATTCAGAACTGTCTGTGGGCTAATATTTTTTCTCTCTCATTCCACAATGCAATTTAATACTTCTTCTCTAACACCAGACCTGAGATACTATTCTTGATGCTCTTTCTCCCAGCTGCAATACTATAAGGGCAGCACCTCAAATGTCAGCTACATGCTTCTTTTTCTAACACATTCTAGAGCATCTACAATAGCCTTGTTTCCTGGCTTTTAGACCAATCCCCACAAAACATCTTTAACTGTAAGGAATGTAAGGAACCACTCTTGGTTTACATCAGCAATTAAATATTCTGTGTGGACCGTTAGCAGTTTGCCACCCTGAACCCCTTTCTAATTAATCTTCTTAAGTAATGTTGCCTCAAGCGAAAAAGGTAATGTAAATGAGAGATGTTCATGACTGTGATACACTGGATTAGTGAAATCTAATTTCTTCTGCTTAGTGAAACAAACTGCTGAAAAAATTCCTGGCTGAGGTTCATCATTAAGGGACAGTGCATTTGCACTACAGCTGAGCTCAGACCAGTTTAATAGCAGTCAACTTCAAATACGAATTTGAAGAAACAGTTCAAAAATCTGAGTTAGATTTTCTCAAGTTCCCATGATCTGACAGCACAACTCTAGAGAGCCTCTATACAGTAGTAAGGGACATTCAGACTCCTTTTACTGAAGTTTTTTTCCTTAACCACGTTATCTAGGACATGAGAGAGTAGTTTTGAACTAAAGAAAATTACATTCACCTCTGTAATCCAACTCTTACCAATACTCACAAGCACTCCACTCTGAAACATACCATGCTTATTTTCAAAGAAGGACTCAGCAGAGACGTAGGATGTGTGCCACTGCGAGGAGACTTTGTTTTCTGCACTGTAGCCAGGAAGCAACCTGTTCACCAGTTCTTTGAACTGGCTAGCTTTCAAATCAGATAATCCCAGATCTCTTAAACTAAGTGCAGACTGCAAAATACAAATAAAGGTTTGAAAGTTACTTAGGATTACCTTAGAGAAAAAAATAAGTGAATTATTTTTCTGGCTTGATGGAGCAGATATATTTCATGGTTTGGACTGAAACATTTCTAAGGTAAACGAAAAGGCACAACTAAAGGAGTTCAAAGTGAAAACAAATTCCCTCCTCATTTACAGATTACTACTGAGACAAGGACTAGCTTTTTTTTCCTTTTTACTAAAAACATTTTTGTGGAATCCTCACTGGCAAAGCACTGACTGACCAAAGTTACATCAAAAAGTTACATTTTATGTGTTAACATTCTGTTTAGTAGCATTATTTTGTAAAAGAAGTCAACTGTTAATTTCACTTAAACTGCTACTATTCAGATTTAAGTCAGTTAAAATAAAGCACCACTTTTTCCAAAGAGTTTTCAGTACCTCGTTCTTCTGAGGATCATGCTCTGGGGATGTGTCCCTCTGGACAGGTTGTACAGATGCTGTGCTGGCAGCAGTAGTGGAGCTTTTTGGTGAATGAAAGGCATTGATAAGGTGACTCAGAGGAACAGTAGCCTGGGGAGGGGAAAAGAAACAAACATACATTTAATTATTCACACGTGTCTCCATTCCAAGCTCTGAGTTATAATTCCTTGTCTTGCACACTGTCTTTTAACTGAAGACTTCATGTTAAAACACACAAACTTAGCTTGAACACCATGGTTAGCTGGTACCTCTTCTTAGATAAAAAAAAAAGAAAGTTTAAGTATGCATGACAGATTGGAAGCTCACAAAGCTTGGAAGGAGGAAAAAAAAAAGGCTACTTTTCCTGATTTTCAAGAAAATAATCACTAGAACTGCAAACAGAAGTAGGTACAGATCATTAGCACTCAGGAGACTCAAAGATTGCCCTCAAATTCCACTAAAGACAACATTTAGTTAGCAAAAAATAAGTAAATTTTCACATCGTTCTTAGCTAAAACAGTAGGGAAACAAAATTGCTACTACACTTACTACTCCCTCCAGAATATTTTGTTGGGTTTTTCTCCATCAGTTGTTTGCTGTGTTAGATCTGTGCTGTTGCAACAGTAAAGACTGTTGCTCTTGACAAATCTTACAAACCTAACAAAACGCTTCAGTCTCATTACACATCACTAGGGAAGAGAGTTGGGATGCAACTGGCTACTGGAACAGTACTTGATTGCATTTGTCAAAGTCCTTCCACAAGAACTTCCTATATCTTGACCAAACAGAAGATCAAGAGAGACAATGCTGAGAGACATAAAAACTACCTCGAATTACTTGTCTAAAGTTGTAAGCCAGCACCTCGTCCGCTAACCAAGCTTTCCTCCTTACTTTCCCACCATGAAAAGGTGGGGTAACACGTTCCTAAAATAACATCACAAGATCTGTCACCAACACAAGTAATTAACACGTCCTGCACATCTGGAAAGGACCATCAAATCCCACCAATATCTCATACTCGTGCCCCTAACGGAAAAGGAGAACGGAACTGCTGGTGTGGATGAAAGTCCACAACCCCCTAAGTCTCATCAGCCTGACCGTCTTCCTGACTGCGTCCAGCCCGTTCTACGGAACCAATAACCGCGAGTCTTTTCCTCCACTAACTCTTCCAAATTACTCCTGTGGTTTACACAAGAGCCCCTGACAACGAACGGCACAGTTTAACTTCAGCAGTGACAGAACACCACCACCACTACCCTCTGACAGAAAAAGAGACTAAAAAGTTCTATCTCTAGGTGACTTCGTTTCAGATTTTACAAGCTTTTTCTGTACCTTTCTCTCCCTCCTCCCTTTATACTTTTTCCCTAGGTGAGAATGCCAAGCCACTGTAGCCCCCCCGGCCCTTGGGCCCGCTGTCTCCTCGCAGCTCGCTTGCTCACCCCCGACCGACGCTGTGCAAAGCCCAAAGCGTGGCAGCCGGGACCTCGGCTCCTCCAGCCAAGGCCCGCAACTCCGCTGACCTCCCGAGTGCCTCCACCCAGACTCGCTGCCTCTACGCGGACACGAAACGAGCCCCAGAGCGCTGCCCGGTGGAGACGGGGTCCCAAGCGAGGCGCACCGCGCACTGCACCGGGCCCGCCGCCCGTGCGCTCCGCCACTCCACTCACCTGAGGCTGCACGGTTGAGAAGGAAAACATCCTCCCGGCGGGGACGACGGCGGCGGCGGCAACGGCAGCCACAGGCGCCTCTCCCGCTCCCCAGCCCAGACGCAGAAGCCGTGCCCGCCCGTCAGCCGCCGCCGCCGTCAGCAAGCGCGCCCCGCAGCTCCACCTCGCGGGAAAATGGCCGCCCCCCACCGCCGGTAGTGACCGGGCCCGGAGGTGGCCCGGAAGCGGCTGGCGGCGGTAGGCCTTCCGGGTCGCCTCTCCCTTCCAGCGCCGCGCAGCCGCCGCCGCCTCACAACCGGGTCTCCTAGCGCCCGTTTCTCGGTTATGTCGTGTGCGGCATCAAACCACTCCCTAGAGGAGGAAGCGGGGGCGAGGGGCAGGCCATCCTCCCGGGCGGACCTGTCTGCAGGCAGGGTCGGACGGCGGGGCTGCCGGCATGGAGGGCAGCTGTGCTGACAGCGTCGGAAGAGGAGGGGTGCGGGCGAAGCCAAGCCTCGGAGATGCCCTGGGCGAGCAAGCAAGGCAGGCTTCTCCGTGGGCTCCAGGGCTGCCCCCGACCGAGGGTCACCGCCTCCAGGGGAGCGGCCGGAGTTGGGCTCCTCTCGCAAGTGCCAGGGAGGGGCGATTCGTGACAAGGTGACGGCTGAGGAAGGCTGGCGGCGGGGCCCGCAGCGTCTCAGCTCAGCCGACGGTGGAGGACCCGCGGGGCTTGCCACAGGGTGTGACACCTCTGCAGAAGTAGCGGGTGCTTGGAGCCCAAGGCCTTCCTCCGGAACCCGAAATACCAGGACGCCGCTCAGACGAGGAGTTTGGTTTGCGGCTGTATGTGGGCTGGAAACGGGGCGGTCAAGCCAAGCCGTGCCTGGGGAGCTGCCGCCTGCAAGTGCGTGCGGTGTAGCTGCCAGCTGTGCAAGGCACCAGCAGCAGGCTCAGCGTCAGTGCAGCCACCGCATGTGGAATAAATCTGCAAGAATATGTGTCATTTAGGTTGAACCCTTGCCATTGCTATTCGAGATGCCTTCCTGAAGTACTGAAAATACTTGCCAGGGAGGTAGAGTATACCACATGGAGAAAAAAAAACCCTAAAATTGTTTCAATTAAGTTAAATATTATTGTTCACATTCAGTAAAAATGTAATCTAAAGACACGGGCGTATTCATCTATGGCAGTTTGCTCTTTGATATTCATTTTGTACCTTGTACTGCTTTTCCTATGTGCTTACACTGGGGGTTTATTACCATTTTTCTTCTTTCACCTCACCACTGTTGCTCACTTTTCTTCCTGTGCTTGCTGAGAGTGCCACCCCGCACCAACTTACACTGATTTGGATCAGTGCATCCATGGTGCTGCCTCTCCCTGCCTTTATGCACGTTTCTTGCTGTTTTCTACTGCCACTCTGCTGACTGTAATCATATTGCTCAGCAAGCTGATCTCGCACAAACCTCACCCAACCCCAAAAAACTCTGTAAGGTGATGGATGAACCCACCCCGTGAAGTAGTTCTCCATGAGGTTGTACAATGGCTTGTGCCACCTGGAGGGAAAGGAGAGAATGTAGGTCTTCTCTCTGGTGAGCTCGGGCTGTGGCAGAGTTTCACATAACCTGATTGTGCCAAAAGGAGCAACCCTTCCTGCTCTCTGATGAAATAGCTGCTGACAAGGCACAGCAAAACTAATGCTGCAGAGTTAAATGCAGCCAATGATCAATTGTATTTAGTATCATTACGCAAAGCTAACTTAAAACATAGAATATGAAAAAGTAGAAAACATCTGTGGAATAGTAGCACTCCTGCATAAGTACGAGCAA
Organism: Pogoniulus pusillus; assembly: GCF_015220805.1. Lineage (NCBI taxonomy): Eukaryota > Metazoa > Chordata > Aves > Piciformes > Lybiidae > Pogoniulus > Pogoniulus pusillus. Next base: position 16,484,141 of record NC_087286.1, on the reverse strand, counting down.
GATCTCCCTGTGCATTATTGGATTATAAGGCCAAAGAGGAGACTAATCTACAATGAAGGTCTACAGTTCTGCATTGACCTCTCTATAGCAAGCTCTTTGCTGATGTAGCAACTGCAACAGACCAAAATGAGATTGTGAATGAATTATGAACAGCGATGTCTATGTGAAAGCAGTAGGAAAAGGGTTAAAAGAATGACTAAGAGCATAACTGAGAGCAGTAAAACTGATAAACACTAAGGACTTAGCTGTGCAAACTGAGAGCCGAAGGCCTGTGCTCTGATAAGGCACTATCACGGATGCTTTACCAGAAGGCCTGGGACCTGGAAGAGGAGGATGGCGACAAGGTCACAGCACATTGTAAGTGCCATCCCTATCCCTGCTGTCACAAGGAGAAGGCAGATTGTGCCCATGGAGGTACCCACATAAGGAAACGAACACGGGCAGCAACCCTGCCTCTGATGAATGTGACGGAAGTAACCAAGATCTGGAGGGGAGCAGCTGATCACACAGCTGATCACACGGCCCCGACCGCCGCCAGCGGCTGCGCCGAGAGGCCGCCGGGGCCGCAGCGCCCCGGTTCTCGCGAGACAGCGGCGTGCTCCGCGCGCCCGCCCGTTGGCCGGTGCCGCGCAGGGCGGGGCGGGCGCCGTTTGAATCGGCGCGGGGGCCAGCGCCGCGCCGAGACATGGGGAAGGTGCGGCTGGCGGCAGAGGAGGAGGGGGCCGCTGCTGAGATTGCTGCTGCCGCCGCCGGCCCGAGGCGCATCGAGGTTCCCCGGCCCCCCTCCATCGAGGAGTTCACCATCGTGAAGCCCATCAGCCGCGGCGCTTTCGGGAAGGTGTACCTGGGCCGCAAGGCAGGGAGGCTCTATGCCGTGAAGGTGAGGGGCCGACTGGGGCCAAGGCCGCTTCCAGCTCTCTGACCCTCCGAGCCCTTTCCCAGCCCTCTCTCTGCCTGGAATCGTGCTGTCGCCGCTCTCCGCTCTCGTTTAACCCTGTGTGGGAAAGGGACAGCCTGAAGGTTAGAGGGCAAGGAGCCCCGCGGAGGCCTCTCCCAGCAGGCCCGTGGGTTGCTTCGACATGATCATGCCCCCCTTCACTTCTCAGAAGCGAAGGACCTGTAAGAAGTGTTGTCGGCACGTCCGTGTTTACCTCTAAGTTCCTGTGCGCCTGGAAGTTTTGATCAGTGGGCTTCCGGTAGCAGCTGCTTTTGGAAGTGCCTTAAACGTGGATGGAGCTACTCCAGAAGCCCCCGAAGCGTCTCTGCGCGCTTCACTTCTCGCTTATAAACACTTGTACCTGCCTGCCGGCTGTCGTACCGCTGGGGGGGCAGCCCCACGCTTCTTCAGGAATTAAAAATCTGTTCTGAAATACGTTTTTAAAATAAAAGACAAACTTTGCGTTTTCTGCATTGTCGCATAAAGGACAGACGAGGCTTGGCAGTAGTGAAAAACGTAATGCTAGCTGTACTGACTGTCTTTGCAGTGAAAAGGATTGTAACCAGCCACAGTACACACAATGAAATGTGAAAATAGTCATGCGAAGTAGATGTTGGTGTTCAGGGCTATGTATGTCTATTTGCATGAGTTTATGGAAAGCATTTTGAGGTGGAAACCTTTGTGTTGGTGCCATGGTCTAGCCTTGAGCTCTGTGGTAAAGGGTTGGACTTGATCTGTGAGGTCTCTTCCAACCTTGGTGATACTGTGAGTGCTTTTGCAGTGAAGTTTATGGATTGTTTACAGCTGCAACCCTTAAAAAGCATTAACTATCCATACAGTTAAGGTCAACACTTGTTACAAATGTAGTTCTAGTCAATCCTTATATGCCCTGCAATTTTTCTTTGTATCAACTTCAATAGTGATGGTAGCTGTGGAAAGGAATTTTCTGCAGTTCAGATGCTGAAAGTAGAGGGTTTTAATTATGTTGCTTTAGTGTGTTTAGTACCCACGTTTATGAGCTTATTGAAAGTATTGTGACCCAAAAGTCTGTGTGTAAATCCTTTATCCCTGTTATAGGGGGACTTCTAGAATATCCAAGCTACCAAATTTAACATATACTAAGTATTTTTATGGTTAAGGTCACTTGCATAGCAAGGGTCAAACCACACTTCTTATGTCTTGCTGTTTTCACATGCTATTAAGTTCTGTTACTGAATAGTGTTAACCTGTAGACTTTTTGCAGTGGATAATTGAATTTGCTTTAATATCTCCATACATATTTGGACAAGGATACTGGAGGTGGGCAGACTTCCAGTGCCTATGCACTGCTTACCTAAATGCATGTCAGCTGTGCTATTTATAGTCAAGATTCATATTGAGTGACCATTAACATATAGTAGAGTAATTCAATAGAGGACTTGGAGTCTAATTCACAGTTAAGCTTGTTATTTCTTCATTGTGAAGTTGTGTGCATTTGAGGTTTCTTCCCAAGGAAACTTGGGTGATTTGAGTGTAAATTTTAAATTAAGAAGAAATTAATTTGCTTTTGCTGTAAAACTAAGGATTAGAGGCTGGAATAGATGCAGTCTTGCACCTGAGGACACCAAAACAGGATGGTTTGCTGCTGCGCTGTGTTTTCCATCCTTAGCCTCTGAGGAGATGGGAAAACTTGTTCAGTGCTTAGGTATGCATTTGCTGATCACACTCATTTTCCAGTGTGTGCAATTGCAGTAAATATTGGTAATGTGACTTCCATTCAGGACTGAATTAGGAGGGCAATGAAAAGGGTTCTTGAATAACCTAGAGGTGAAAATTCTGCCTGTATATAAATTTATAGTTCTGTTTCACGTGTTTCTAGTGCAGAGATAAATGAATTGACTGAGGAACTGTGAGTTGAGCAAAGACAAGATTATCTGTTTGATTTTTGTTTTGTTTTTCAGGTGATGAAAAAAGCAGACATGATCAACAAAAACATGGTTCACCAGGTCCAGGCAGAGCGGGATGCACTGGCTCTCAGTAAAAGTCCTTTCATTGTGCACTTGTACTACTCACTTCAGTCAGCTAATAACATCTATTTAGTGAGTAAATAAATGACTATGGTGTTTTGTGATAGTGTTGAAAATGGAGTGCATAACTACAGCCATGTCTGAAAACATAGTTGTATGGTAGGAAGTGCGTATTCCTTCATCACTTCTTAGAATAGTTGAGCAAGTGAAATATTTTTCTTCCCCTGGTACCTTGGAGATCTTTCCACCTGTGTTCCCTTTACTGGAGAGTATTTTCTAATAGCTGATCTGTTTTAGATATATGTAGAAATCTTAGGGAAAGCAGAAGAAGAAACCATTCTGCTTGAGCAGAATCTGAGTGACTGGAAGATATCCTGTGACTCGCTTAAATCTTTCATTTGTTGCCTGTGTTCCAAATTCATTATGGTACTTGGCCTATATAACAAGAGGATAACTTTGGTAAAATTAAGTTCTAGTCCACCTGGAGCACTGTGGACTTCAGTTTGATATGATATACTGCCTCCACACAAAGGTGGCATGGGTTAAAACTGTCTACAAAGGCTCTAGTTTGCTGTAGGCAGACTCTGTTGGGCTTGATTACATTCTGAGGCAAAGTTACTGTGCACTCCTACACAGTGCTTTTTGAGTGTAAATGAAGGCTGCTTTTCATGCCATTAAAGTGAGTTTCTGAAACCCCACTAACTTTTTTTTTGTCCTGAATATAACATGGGGCCATATAATGTGTGGCTTTCCATTTGGTTTTTTATATCTGTTTTTTTAAGACACTGTTTCATGACTTAAATGCACAGCAGCTCTCACTGCATGCATTTATAGACATATGTACTTCCCAGGGCTCAGGTCTGAGTTTAATATTGTATATTAACACTTGGAAAATAAAGTGGTTGAGAAAGCTGCTCTATACAAAACAATATCAATAGCATTTTGGTTTCAGACCTTGAATGATTTGGACATTATTTTCTGTATTAGAGGGATCTTTCAGAAGCTAATTAAAAAGCTGAATACAGTTATTTGAGAGCTGACTACAGAACATAGGCTGGGCAAGTAATATCAAAATAGGTACATGGTCTATTGAAAGAAAAAGGTCCTTGTTCTCTGAGGTTTTACTTTAGCCAAGTGAAAAGTATTTTGTGGGAAGTGAAGTTCACATGAGAAAGCTTCTTTCAGCTTCTGCTCTTTGAAATTGTTTTCTTAGAAGTGAAAGCTGGTTTACATTACTTGCAAATTTGAGATGTGTTTTTAAATGTGAAATGCTTGAATGGCAGGTGATGGAGTACCTTATTGGTGGAGATGTCAAATCTCTTCTCCATATTTATGGATATTTTGATGAAGACATGGCTATCAAGTATATTTCTGAAGCAGCACTGGCTCTAGACTACCTTCACAGGCATGGGATAATCCACAGGTAACACTTTTAATTGTTTTTTCACAAATAAGTCTTTGTATTTTTGAGTTATTTTTCTTCACTCAAATACAAAACCTGTCACCATTTCATAGCAACATTCGCCAGAGTTTCTGGAAGCTCTTTTTGCCTCTCTACTGCAGCAATGTTGTGAAACAACATACAGACAGATTTCATTTGTAGATGTTAAGCAGATACATTCACACAACCTTCCAATTAGGTTCAAACCAGCACACTCTGCCTGCATGCTCTTCCCCCAGTAAAGTGTTGTGTTAGCAGATATGCCTTCAAGGTGGTCTCTCGATGTGGCCTTTAGATGACTCTTAGTTCAGGAACCCTCTGGATGCTGCTAGCCTGTAACTGTAGGACAAAGGGACAGTGACTAATGCTGTCCCTGTAGTGAGTTCTTTCTGGCATTCAGTGGTGCCTACAGAGCACATGTAAGAACTTTTACTAGAAGTTTTCTTGTTGTGGCTATACTTGTGTGTAGGAGCTACACAGTAGAAAATGTTGTGATCATAGTACTCATGAGGAATGCTTACACCTCAAGCCTTGTAAAGCCAGGTTTATGTGCAGTATTTGGGTAGCTATGTTTTGTTGTGGTGTATTCCTCCAACTGGAGCCTTCTAGCTAAGAAATGTTACTGAGAAACAGCTCTAACCAATGTTTTATGTTGAGTATTTCTGCTCAGTTAACTTCTTAATATTGCTCAGTTGTCCATTTACTGACTTCAACTATATTTCTGTCTTCAGGGATCTGAAGCCAGACAATATGCTCATTTCTAATCAGGGCCATATAAAGTTGACAGACTTTGGACTTTCCAGAGTTACTCTGAACAGAGGTAAGATGTGTCAGCATCCTCTTGGTTGCATTGAAATGTATTTCTGTCACATCCTGTATTGAATGGTTTACATCCCCAGAGAAGGCAGCTTTCAATTAACTAAGCCCAACTGCTACACTAATATCTAGCTTTTAGTAGGTAAGTACTGATATGGTGAGGGTCTGCTGTAGCCATTATATGTCAGAGGCTAAAATCTGTTCTTTGGGACAGTGGTGTATGAGATCAGACACAAAGGTGTTTGTTTTGGGGAATATGGATTTCAAAGTTTTCTATGAAGCCTGCTAAGGGAATTCAAATAGTGAATGAATAATTCTGGCTTTTTTTTTGTACCTCTGGCTATTTCCGTCTTTCAGTGCATGTTTTTCTGTCTTTGCATATATTATTTTCCAACCTGAATTGCACTGTCCCAGATGTTAGTGTGAGGGACAGGAGGAGGTTGTGAGTGCTAACAGAAGGTGATAAATTATTGCTTTAGCATATGAACACACTGTTTTGAAGTAGTAGAAAATACAGCTGAATAGTTGAGTGACTGTCAATAGGCTGTGCAGCTGCTGAGGTGAACAGCCAGTTTCTGAGCTAGCTGGCACTTCCAACCCCTCAGCCACATCAGCTACATTAATGCTGCACAGCACCAGCTCAGTTTTTGGAGACCACTGCTGCTGGCCACATCCTCTTATGTAGTTCAAGGAATGGAGAAATTCAGTCATTTGTGGAGTTTCTTCTTTACTTCAAGAGTAAAAAGGAAATTCCAAAGTAGACTATTTTCTATACTGCTTTAATTTAGAAGCTCTAATGGGAGAGATTAGTGTGCCTAGTGGAATGTATGTAAGCTGTAAGTCTTCTTACCTTTAATGGGCAAAAGGTGGCATCTAAGCTTACAACTTCTCATACATGAAAATGTAGCTTTTTTTGCGTTGTCTTCAAGAGCAAATGCAGGCTTTGGATTAGGTTTACCATCTTAGCCCATAGGCTGTAGGCTGAAATTGCTGCCTAAAAGTCAAGGCTGGCTATCAAGTTAGAAAATTTAAAACAACAATATATTGGAAAAGAAATTGGATTTTTAATTTCCATATTTATAAACTGTCATTTTATGGTGCCTGTTCAGGTTGAAATAGCTGGTCATGTCCTCATTTGGTTTTGGTAGCTTCACCTGTATATTTGTTCAGTAGGTGACTAAATTTTTCTCCCTCCTTGATAAAATTGAACTTAATGTCTGTAATTTTGCTTATGTAACAGCAAAAGGAAAACCTGACCTGCTTTATTTTGTTTTGGTCTGGTTTTTAGAGATAAACATGATAGATATCCTTACTACACCATCAATGGCAAAGCCAAAACAAGACTACTCGCGTACTCCAGGACAATTGTTGTCTCTCATCAGTTCTCTGGGGTTTGTAAGTAATTTTCAGTCTTTGAAGTACTTAATTCTTTTAGTTTGCTTTAATATCTTAACTTCTGCCAGCTGATAGTGACGTGTTTCTAGCAGCTTGAAGGTCTGCAGTGAATACTTCGAACTATATATGCTAGAATCATTAAGGCCAGAAAAGACCTCTGAGATAGTCCAACCATTACCTGAAGCTGCTAAGTCCACCACTAAACTGTCACTAAGCTCTGCAGCTACATGTGTTTTGAACACTTTTGAGCAGACATGATGATCCCACCACTTCCCTGGGCAGCATGTTCTGATGCTTAACCATCCTTTAGTGAAGTAATTTCCAGATGTCCAATCTGAAAACTCCTGTGGTGCAGCTGGAGGCCTTTTCTCATTCAGACACTTCTTACCTGGGAGAAGACTGTCTCCCACCTGGCTTCAACTTCATTTTAGATGGCTGTAAATAGTAAGAGGGTCTCCCCTCAGCCCCCTCTTCTTCAGGCTACACAACCCCAGTTCTCTCAGCTGCTCCTCAGAAGACTTGTGCTCTAGACCCTTCACCATCTTCATTTCCCTTCTTGGCCATGCTCCAGAAACTTAGTGTCTTTGGCTACTGGAATGGGCTGCCTGGGGAGGTGGTGGAGTTGCCGTCCCTGGGGCAGTTCAAGGCAAGGTTGGACGTGGCACTTGGTGCCATGGTCTAGCCTTGAGCTCTGTGGTAAAGGGTTGGACTTGATGATCTGTGAGGTCTCTTCCAACCTTGGTGATACTGTGATACTATCAGTTGTGATTCACAACAGTTGGGCATAGGTAAACTCCAGTGCAAACATGAAGAACTTGTGAAGTTACACTGTCAATCCTGGATGGAGTTCATGCTCCATTAACTTGTAACTATGCTTCTTCCTGCTCGATAGTATACTCCTGTTGGAATGAAAATGCCAGAGCACAATTCAAGTCAATCATCGGACAATCTGCATGGACTGCTTTCCCCCTTACCTACCATCCCAAAGGAAACTACCCCTCTTTCCAGTAAATTATTCAAAACATGTGAGTATACCAAGCCTTGTGCTGAGTAATACTCTGGCTGTGAGGTTGTGATCTCTTAATTTTATGTGAGTAGCACAGAGGCATTTCATAAAAAGTGAGTTCCTATCAGTGTCTTGCTGTCTGCTGTTCCTCCAGTCCTTAAGGTCTGACATTTCTTCATCTGTGTGGCTCATGCCACCTTCTAGTATATTTTTTCAAATGTAAAATGGTGCTTTTAGAATTGTATAGAACATGGCAGTTCTTGACATCCTTTTGTTGAAAATCATTTAAAACAGCAGTGGGTGCTTTGGCTTAAATCATTTTATCTTGCTGCTTTCTCATTTTTAACCTGAAATGAGCAAAGGCTCCTATGGTCTTACTGTTCATGTATTTTACGTCTTTGGCAAGTCCCTGCTTGAACTGAGTGAATTTGCTATACAGGAAAAGACAATGAGAAATTGATGTCATGCTTTGCTTTTCATGACTTCCTGATATAGTGTGAAGTTGGTTAACATGTTGCTTATTTGTATCAACATTTGATTTTTACTTTATTTTCCTCTCAAGGTCTTGATCCTTCTCAATTAACTCCTGTGATGCCAGCGAGAAGTTTAACTGCCTCTCTACTGCAGTCAAGAAGAAGGTTTGGTACCTCTGGTGGCAGCAGTCATTCACACACCTCCCTGTCCGGTATGGAATCAGAGTGCTGCAGCAGCCCCAGGTGGGAGAGAGATGTAGAGGTCAGAACTGTTTCATCTTCCCACTCTACACTTAGTGTCTTTGGCTACTGGAATGGGCTGCCCAGGGAGGTGGTGGAGTTGCTGTCCCTGAAGGTGTTGAAGCAAAGCCTGGATAGGGCACTTAGTGCTATGGTCTAGTAAATTGGATAGGGCTGGGTGATAGTTTGGACTGGCTGATCTTGGAGGTCTCTTCCAACCTGGTTGATTCTATGATTCATTTGCAGCAAGGTGAGGATGAACTACGTTCTGCAACAGGCAAACCAGCTCTCCTTTCCAGCGCAGAATTCCTGAACAGCAAAGGTCTTATAAACTTAATGAAGAAAGAGATGGAGTCTGCCATTTCTGCCTTCAGCACCAATGATTCTAGCAAGCACCAGCTGGGAAGTGAATATTCATATGTAACAGATACTCCTGTGACCACACTGGATGTGAAAGGCATAGCCAGAAAATGTCTTTCTGAAAATGAGGTTTGGGAAGAAAAGCACTTTTTAAATAAAGGAGAGAGGACTAATGAAACAGCAGAAACTTCCAATCAGCAGAAGTCTCCTTTGGGGCAGAATGAGCCTGTCAAGCCTATCAAAGAGGAAGACATTTTTGAAAAGCCAGGTGTGAAGAGAAGCTTTTCATTAGTGGACACCAGTCCTGGTCAGGAGCTTAACTATGTCAAAAAAAGCAATGCAGAATACAAGCGAGGCTGTCAGATCTCAGAGTTTCCAGCAAGCAAAAGGACAGGTTTGACAGCAGAAATTGAATCCTTAATGCTCTGTGAGGATGGAAACCTACATGACCCCTGCAAAAGCAAGGAGGAAATGAAGAGTTCTGCTGGTAATCAGCAAACAGTTAAAAACTCACTTACTCCAACTATAGCCAAAAATCTCCTTTGTGATCTGGATGCAGGCTGTGACAAGCAGGATGGAAAAGAGTATCTGAATTCGAGTTTCTTGGGCACTGATGATGACAAACCTTTAGGAATCCTCAGTGCAGATTCTGAGTTAGCATTTCCAGAAATGTCTGTTACAGAAGGCCATTTAGAAAAGCAGCTTTCAGATTTGGACAGAAGTGTGAAAGACCTCTCCTTTGAGGAACCAAAGGCAGAAGGTGTGCTGGTGACATCACCAGAGCCTCGAGATGTCTTGCAAAATGGAGAGGAAGCACATGCTGCCCAGGACAGCAAGCTCTTACATGTTGAAAAGGATAATGACAAAAACCATATGAAAGAAACATCCCTTGATGCAGTATCTTCTCCTCCAGAAAAGGTCATGGAAGCACTGAGTGCCTTCAAAAAAAATGCTGTTGTGTTTCGTAGCTATAATAGTCCAATTAATGTATCCAACATATCTGAGCCGTGCAGCATGGCTTCCTTAGACATAATGGATCTTTCACCTGCTTGTAGTGGCTCTTACCCAACTGCTTTTACTCCATTACAGAAAGGAAGACCCTACATGGTCTATCAGGTATGTAAGGAGAGGTGTAGAAACTTTGTGCATGCATTAGACAGTAGTGATCTGAAATTATTTCAGTTTTTCTCTTAGGAAAACGTGTACTTTGGGTTAGTCCTTCTAAATGGCCTTTGACAGGCTCTCACCTGTTACACTTGCCTGGCCAAAGTCAGTTTCTGTAAGAGCTTAGCAGTAACTGTTCAGTAGTTTACATCTAACTCAGCATGTGCTGTCTGTCCACCTCCCTGAGCAATCCTTCACTCTTACAGGGAACTGCTCTTTTGTCTCATTCAGCTTTTAGTGCAGAGTGGTGCTTCCTGTAAATAGTTACAGGTTTCCTGATGTAATGAGGAGTCTTTGATTTGATTTATTTAGCTAGTTGGTACCACCTGTTATTACTAAACACCTGTTATATTCATTACTAAACCTGGAGATGGGAGTTTCTCAGCTGGTTGTGTTTAACATCTGAAATCTTTGTTGCACCTTTAAGACGCCTCATCAGGGAGATGCTGGTGCACCACACAGGACTCCAAAGAGTGTAAGAAGAGGAGCTGCCCCAGTGGAAGGTGAACGCATCCTAGGCACTCCAGACTACCTGGCACCTGAGCTGCTTTTGACAAAATCTCATGGTAAGGCAGGCAAACCTGGAGTTTGCAAACACTTGAAGGCTTTAGAGACATACAGAAATGTAACAACGTCCCCTGTCAAGTAACATCATAGGTACCTTCAGTAAAGCCAGAGTTTACTGGCTTTGAAACATTGTTTCTGCTTGTAAGTGTAGTTATGACCCTAAACTAGAATCATGTTATGAAACTCTTTTTGTTTTTAACTCAGATTTAACATCATCATCTTCCTTTATTGTTATTACCTCATGAGAAAAACAAACTGCATTCCTATGCCTTCAGAGAATTGTCCTTGTTATGTGATGTTTGTGTTCAGTAGGATTTTTTTGCTATGATTGTAATGTTCTTCGTTGTCTTTTCATATGCAGGGACTCTGATCTCTGGTGAGTTTGATACATGCTGTGCAGAAATGGAGTGCTCAGCATAACCCAACAGTCAAAGTATAATTAGATCACAATTTCCAGGAAACCTATATGGGTGAATGATGTTTCTCTGTGAAAAGATATGTCCAGTGTGCACTCTGCATAAGGACATGTTATGCTTCCTCAAAAAGATTCATGAACCATCAAATCAGTGTGACTGGGCTATCAGAAGTCATACCTAAGCCTACACTTGAGCAGTGAAGTTGGCATTGGCATCGTGTAACAGAATATGAACCTCTGGTTCACTTTCTCATTGCCTCCCTTCACTTTATATACTGAAGTTTCAAGGCTTGGTACTTTTGTTTCTTGCTTGCAGGGGTGTGGTAGGAGTTAATCTGCTCTTTAGTTGAACTTCCATAGGTTCATAGAATGGTTTGGATCATCTAGTTGCAGCCTCTTGCCACGGGCTGAGACACCCTCCACTACATCAGCTAAAACCTATGTTACTACATTGTTCAGAGTTGTGATCTTGTTAGACTTTGACTGAAGCAGGGAATATTTTATCTGAACACTCAAGTACCTCTAACAGTGGATGTGATCTCACTGCTCTGATGCTTAGCTTGGTGGGGCACTTACACTGCTATTCAAAGCTGCTAGAAGTGCATTAGATTACTAGGTACGAGTTTCAGTCTTCAGCTGTTCTAAATTTAGTCAATAGTCCTTTTGAAATGGCTTAAAACATTTGGGTTTGTAACTTGGAAATCGTTGGTTTGGTTTCTTATCTGCCAAAAAGCCACCAAAAAATTACATTTACTCTGTTTCAGAAGATTCTTTTTGGAGCAAGTGTGGCATCCATTCTTTGTACAGTGGAGTGGGCATGGCTTACAGGTGCAGAAAGCTCAGAATGCATGCACTGGTGTCTGGGGCTGCTTTGCCTGCTTATTTTTGAGTAGGTTAATAAAATTATCAAGGGGGAAAACAAACAACCCCCCCCAAAAAAAACCCAGAAGGTAGAAAACCAAAATTACTTAATAAAGTAGAGCTGGCTACTAACTACACATTGCCCTCATCAACTGTAGTGTAGTGGAAAGTGACTCCAGCTGCTTGTGTGCTGACTTGTCTCTGCAAGCTGTTGCCAGTGTTCTGATGTAAGTTAAGTTTGAAAATGAAGTTCAGAAGTTTGAATTCTTGGAGTTTTCTCAAGGAACCAAGAGGAAGATATAGGTCACAACACAGAGCACTCATCCAAGCATCACAACACAATCTCCTGGACAAGTCAGCTCCTGGATTCTCTGTGATGGGAGCTGATCACTAGATTGTTCTTAAGAGCCCCCTTGCTTTTGTCAGTAAACCCTGGTATTACCTGTAATGAATTAAGGCTGTAATGACCTGTAATTGTCATTACATTACCTGTAATGAATCAAAGCCAAGACTGGCTTTAAAAAGCCCTTTAATGTATTTTCATCTTCTGCAAGGTGATTAAGTACAACTTATTTTGTCTCTTTTTATACCAGAGGATTTTTTCAGGATTTAAACACTGTTCAATTTCTACCATGGCTAACCTTCAAATCTTTGCAAATAAGCTTACACCTTTGTGTCAGTGCAGTGACCTGGGTTTCTCTTTCCAGATTCTGCTGTCGACTGGTGGGCCCTTGGAGTCTGCCTGTTTGAGTTTCTAACTGGAGTTCCACCTTTTAATGATGAAACCCCCACACAAGTCTTCCAAAACATTTTGAGAAGAGGTAATGTGTTTCAGTAACTGGGTGAGTACTTAGTGCCAACTTCTGGGGTATGGTTAGAGTTACTGACCTGTCTGCATTGCTCTGTAGATATTCCCTGGCCTGAGGGTGAGGAGAAGCTGTCTGATAATGCCCAGAACGCAATAGACATTCTTCTGACCATTGACAGCACAAAGAGAGCTGGTTTGAAGGGTTGGTATCAGAATTCCCTGACAGTCTTGAGATGGTGATGTCTTCCTTGTGACTCTTAGACTAGTAAATTTCAGTGCCTCTTTGGGTTCCATGTATAGTGCTGTGGTCTTGCCTGTATTTCTGTGGCATTTTGCCCTTTGGAATGAGTGATTTAGTGTTGTGGGGGGTAGGGAGTGCAATTTTTTAATTGGACTTTTGTTTTAGTGCTGTTTTACTGTGGTCATTCAGTGTTTTGATGTTCCAAAGTTCACTCTTTGGTAACTAACAGGTATTTGGTAGTTTTAACCTAATGATTTTTAGGAGCCTTGATTAAAAGCATCCTGCAAAAGTTCATGTGAAGGAGCTGTTCTTGGCAGTCAGCCAACCTTTAGTGAGTGTGTAGGGGAACAGTTAGGCAATATGTGCTGTACAGAACCCCTGTAGGACTTTAAATACTTGAGGCTTGGTGTAATTGAAGCCCAGCTGCAATGTGCATGTTTGTGAATTTCCAAAAAGGGGGAAATTGGAACAAATCTGAGAATGCTTCTATCAACTTCTGTTGCAGAACTGAAGCAGCATCCCCTTTTCCATGGTGTGGACTGGGATAATCTACAGAACCAAGCAATGCCCTTCATACCTCAGCCAGATGATGAAACTGATACCTCCTACTTTGAAGCCAGGAACAATGCTCAGCACCTGACTGTGTCTGGGTTTAGTTTATAGCCTCAAGCTAAGTGAAGTGCTCTGGTTTTGCACACTTGCAGGTTGTCCTGTAACACTAGTCTGAATTACATTTCCTTGTCAGATGCAGAGCTGTTTTATCAGTCTGTTTTTATTGTTGTATCCTTTATTCTGAAGGGAAGCTACTGTACAGAACTTGGCTGGTATCAAGTGTCTTCATGCTATTCCCTTGCTGCACCTTGCTAAGATGCCAGTGTGTTGTATTCCTTGGAACAATGATGTGGCTTCCAAACTCTGGTTAGGAAATGTGAAGTTACATCCTAGTTAAACCTGACAGGGAGAAGATTTAAGTGCATACTAATTATTTAAGTCACTTACTGGTGGCTCAGGTGCTGGCGGCCTGGTCTGGGAGCAGCCCTTTCTGCCCAGTGTAAATCTCCACTGAGCAGAACTGATGTTTCTGTTGGAGATTGCAAATGGAAATCAACACAGCATGGAAACTTCTTACTTCTGTGTTTTAACCCTTGCTGGATAAGCTTGAGCCAGGCAGCGTTGTCCCAGGTTAGCTAAGCTAGCTGTGGCATGTGAGATAGCAGTAGTCCCTAGTCCTGATGGTTGTTATCCTTTCCTGGATAAAAGGGGCAGGGAAGAGGATATGTGGAGCAAGTCTGCTTAGCAAATGCTGTGTTTCAGTTCCTGCACTGTAACCATGTGTGCTGTATGAAGAGGGGCTGAAGGTTTTAGCACCTGTTTGTTTAAAGTAGAAGATGCTGTGTCTGTGCTCACTCTTGTCAGATGATAGAAAACAATCGGCCAGGTGTTAGCTAACAAGTGGAGTATTAGTCATACTGAAGCCACTACATAGTAAAGACTGTCATGCATTGCAAGTTCAGGCTGCTCTGCACACTCCCAACCAGATGCTGGATTTTTACCTGAACTCAAGTGACAAGGGCAGTCTCTGGATAAAATCCTCAGGAGAGGGGAGTGTATTTAAACTGACTTGTAAATGCAACACAGCCTGACCTCTGCCAGGCTTTAGATGTACCCACAAATAAAGTTCTACCTTCTGTATCTTTCTTGCACAGGTATCTTCCTCAGCTGACTTAGTGAAGGTTTAGTTTTTCAGGTTTGTGCCTGGCAGTTGCACTTGCCTAGACGGTGGTGCCAGTGGGCATGTGCCAAGCACTTTGCTAGTGGTTTTGGCTAAGTGCTTTGAAGTATCATGAGCTGACCTCTCCCTTCATTGCCACGCTTCCTGCAAGGCAGGATTTACTGATGGAATTCTGAGGAAGCAGTGTCTGCTAGGTTTTCTGCTGTCCCTTCAGGTAGCTGGGAAAGGAAGAGGAAGTGGGAGAGAAAAAGGACGCTTCCTGCAAGAACCAAGAGAGCTAATTCCTAGTACTGGAGTTCTGTTCTCTGATCCTAGCTGTGACAGTTTGTCACACAGAATAGCAGTCTTCTGTTAACTTACTGCCACTAATTTGCTGTTAGGCTCACCTAGAATGTGCAATGTTTGGAGGCCAAGATACCAAAATGCTGCCACATCTGAAGCTTTCAGCTTCTAGCTAGAGCACAATCTGGTCTATCTGTGGTTAGTGAAAAGCCACTCCTTCCCTATTGCATTCTCAAAGAATTAACCTTAAACACTATGTAAATCTACAATAAAATACTGCAGTTCTGCTGGGGCTTGTTTCTGCTTTATTTTGTCATGCTTTTGAGCCTACTATGGTGGGGGGGAAGTGGAGTGGCTGTTTCCCCCTCTTCCAGCCAAGACTGAGTATAGGCACAAAACTTGGAAATAGGAAAGCAGGACTTGATGAGAAACTACTGCTTCACTGTGGCAAGCAGGCTCTTCTCTAAAGCCCAAGTAGTCAGGATCCAGTGCTTAGGAAATATTAAAGTTCAGGAAAAATACCAAATATTAAGGGATTGGTTTATTGAAACATGAATAAATAACAAGGCTGGCACATGCCTACATTTCTTCCAGGGCAAGGTAACAGTTCAGTATCCTGGAGGCTGCCTGTACCACCTCTAAAAGCTAGACACTGACATGGCACAGGTAAGAACTAGGAGAGGAGGCACTCCTGGGTGCTTCATCCTGTCATGAGATATGCTGCATCAGGAGGTGGTTTTAAAGTGACCTTCAAGCTTACAGTATCCTTCCCAGACAGTCAATTCTATCATTTAATAGTAAGAAGTCACACACTTGAGAAACTTCAAGCTGCAGGCACAATGGCTTCAGGTCACAGCAGAAGCTTTGTTCAAACCTGAGGTTTTGGTACATTTAATGCCAAAACTCATCTCTGGCACCTGGAACCACCTGAGTGTTACAGCAGTCTTCTGTAAAGAGGTTCTTTACATTTTATTTTTCAATTCAGCTTTATCATAAGAAAAATCAGAAGAGGAAAAAAGGAACTTTTTTAAAACTCCCCCTACTTAAACCAAAATTAAAACTTCTCTGTTAAAACAAACATTCAGTTCTGTGGTGACACTTTTATGCAGCAGAGCTTGTATGAAAAATGTTTTCCAAGCTATAAAAGGTTTTCAGGAAGGACAAAGATAACTTTCCTCAACAGTTCTATTTGTAGGAGGCAGTTAGGGTGGAGAATAAAAGCACATCGTTAACACGGTGGCATTCCTGAAGGTTCAGATCCTAAGCACAGGTTTGTTATGATATAATTATAGCAAAAGAATGTCTTTATCTCCTGTCAAATCTAACATGAGTGCATTTCCCTTTTCTAGGGATTTAATCAATATATTACTTTAAACTTAGTGTAAAGCATGCTTTCAGCCAGCAGACTTCACTGGCTCTTTGTTAATAAATATTTAGGGTGGGGAGGAGGAAATTGGCACCAAAATTAGCTGAAGTTTTGTTCTGAAAGGAAATAGAAGGATAAAAGAATACCAGAACTGGTATTCTTCCTACTGTGACCCAGGACAAGTCCACAAAAGATTTAATCTTGCCCTAATCTAAATTTGACATAAATTGACAGCAGAACACTGAGAGTGCACTGAGCTCAAAGAGATGCTTACCAAGCTGGTGCCTCTCCTCTGAAAGCAGCTTGTGCTTAACTGCCTTTCAGCTCCAGCCAGCTGCTAGCAAGGACACATTATCAGAGTTAAGCATCAGGTGCAGCTGCTTTAGCTGTCTGCCTTGTACCAGGCACTGCTCCAGACTTCCATTCCCTTCCCTCTGCGACTAGCAGCTCTAACTTTTGACATGGACAGAGATCCATTCCCCAGTCTCCTTCACAACGCTGAAGGATTCAGCTTCCTTGCTGACCAGTTCACATGGACATTCACCCACCTTCTCTTAGCAGCAAAAATAACCAGTTGACTTCCTCAGGGCTAGACTGTATTTTTCCAACAGCTTACAAAGTATTGAACTTGTACTTTATTAGTGCTTTCATCTGATAATGTCTAACCCTGTGGACCAACAGGCAGGGATGTAAAATTATTCTGAGATTAAATTAACAGTTTTGTACATTTTCACTTACTCTTTTACAAGGATGATACTCTCTTCACCATCTGACAACAGCTGGCCCAGTCATTACTGAAGGCCCATCCACAAGCACATTCCAAAATTAATGTTCTTCTGGGCTGGAGGATGAAATTATTAAGTTTACTTGTAGCCTAGGAGCTGTGAATCATTCAAGTTTCAATAACATTAGTTCTTCAATGTTTAGCTCAAAGGTAGTACAAAATATTACTACAGCAGAAGATTCTGAGATTCCATGAGACTTCAGAATTCCTTCACCTTCCAGGGCTGTCTTCTTCCAGCAGTCTTTAAGCAAAGTCATGAATCCTCAGTTCAGTTTTCTAGAAGAGGAACCAAATAAATGAACATTCTTTAGGCAAAAGGTGATTTTTCATTTGGCTAAACAAACCCAAGTTAAGTTCTGTAAATGACTTCAAATCCATTAAAATTCAACACTGCTTTGGGAAACTTCAAAATATGCCCTCATCAGTTACAAAACAACCTGCAAGTCTGTACAACTGGCACCCAGGAACACCAAATGCCACTGGGAATTCTCCAGTGCCCAGGAAATTCCTCAGAACAGTCTCTGACTACAGCAGTCAGTGGTTTGCTGGCTCACAGCAGAGCAACACTTCCAGTTGGGTTTCCAGTGACTCAAAACATGCAATCAGATAAAATCCCGAGTTGAACCTGAATGGCTCTCCAGGATCATTAAAGATACATTTCTATCTGTGATCTGGGTTTATAGAACCCTCAGGGTTTGGATTTTCAAGCTGTCTTCAGTGAAGTCTCCAATAGGAGTACTCAGACTTTCAGCACTGATTATCCTATAAAGCAATGAGGCAGGTTAAGGGACTCAGAGGAGCCTCAAGCAGCCACAACAACCCCACTGTAAGGTGCTGAGAGGGAGCAAGGCTGCCCCTTCCCAAACACATGGGCTACACACAAAGCTGTTGGCTACAGAAGCTCTTCTCTCCACCAGTTCCACAGGGTTTGCTCCACTGTGTGAAAGTTCAGGGGCTCCACTTGGGAGCTCCTGGGTTCTGCATTTCAAAGCCAGAAGCACGCAGACGTGGCCAATAAATGCACATGCACAGATGTGCCCAAAACTTCCACACCTTACAGAGTGCAAGCTCAAACTAGCAATGGGACAACAGAGGAGGACTCTTGCAATTCCCTTTTCTCTCTGAGTGCATTTGCTCAGCTTCCTACCCCTTGCTAAAAGGAGAGGAAACTCTGGATGGAAAGGGGACATAGGAGGAGATATCTTTAAATTTGGGCCACAGGTGTATTTCTCAGAAACAAGGTGTCTGAAGACAACAGATATGTGAGTTGTTCTGTTCTTCAAGATCATCTCATCTCATCTCAATACAGTCCATGAATGAGCAAACAAAACAAGGACTATCTGGGGCTATGCTGTCTCTGTCTCACAGAGATGCTGGTGTCACCATCAGTAGCATATGGTACAAGTCCTGGTGTCTAGAACTCAACAGAATGTTGATAAACTGGAACATTCAGCAAAGAGCCACCAGAACCAGCCAAGGCTGGAAAACAACTAAAGTGAGATCCCAGTTGCTCCATCTGTTTTGCTTAAGCAAGAGACTGTGAGATGACCTAGTGATAAGCAATAAAGTATCCATGGAAAACACATCAGGAGCTGTCTGTCAAGATAAAGATCTAGGAAAATCCAGTGGGTGAAAGCTGGAGCCAGACAAATCCGAACTACAAATAATGTACCTTTTGCTTTCTCTAAGCTGTGAATCATGAGCACAGTCCAGCAGAGGCACTTTCCTATACACTGATTTCTGACTGAACCTGGGCATTGATGCAGGGTGCTACAGAGGTCAGAGGTGATCAGGAAGGTTTGCAAGAACAGCACATTGCTCAGAGAGACAACGAGGCCATCTGACAGCTACACACACAGAAGTGCAGAGGAGCTTCTGATACTAAAATTCCATTGATTTCCAAAACCCATTGTCCTTGCTGCTGCAATGGGAATCTCCTTGTATCAGTGCAGGAAACGAGGATTGTGTGTGAGCCTGAGTGGTGAAATCTGGTTTCATCAGACAGTGCAAGTGCCACCACTGCTGCTAATGACAGCTCTGAGACAGGGCCACTCCCTGGCAGACTTTGTGGCCATTGTCTCGTTTACAACACCAAGGGCTGGGCCCACAGGGTGGTGCTCGGTGACAGAAGTCTAGTTGGAGGTCAGTAATTAGTGGCACATGCCAAGGGTTGCCACTGTGTCCACTCTTATTTAGCATCTTCATTAATGATGTGGGTGAAGGGGCAGAGTGCACCCTCAGCAAGATTGCAGATCTCACGGATCTGAGAGGGGCGGCTGACATGCCAGGGGGTGGTGCTGCCGCGCAGAGGGACCTCAACAGGACGGAAAAATGCACCGCCAGGAACCTCATGGAGTACCAGAGTGGCAAGTGCCAAGCCACCGCTGCACACAGCAGGGCACAAAGCAGGACATGTCCTGAGACAAAGAGCTCAGAAAGAAGATTTATCAGAGCAATGCTTATCAAGCTCCCCGTGTGGACCCTGACCTGATGTTTCAGATACACTCTCAAAGCTTTACTGAGACCAAACCCTTGTGTTGTTCTGATGCATGGAGGCAACATTTTGTGTCCTACCTAAGGTGATAAAGCAGGCAGTGGTCTGAGGAGAAGAAACAGAGGAAGTATCAAAGGCACAGCTTTACCTTCGCTTTCTTTGGAGATAGACATGCACCAGCCACTGGGCAACAAATGGCCATACAACAGCAAAAGCTAACATTCCAGGAGAGATTTCAAAGGGCCACCAGGATGGTTTCTAAGGAAAACAAAACAGATTTTAGTCAGCAATCTGCATATACAGCAAATAAAGCAGGTATGTTCCTCAGGCACTTCAAATGCTGCGGCATCAAAGTAGAAAATACAGTGATGCAGAAAAAGGAATACAAAAATTAATCCAATGTGGTCTATCTGAAGAAATGTTTTTATCTCCCAGTCAAGGGAGATCCTTGCACACACTAACAGCTAGATGTAAAATACTAATCTCATCTCCCTTCACCATTTGCACTGCATTATTCAAATAGAAAGAACAATATCTTACCCTGGCAGAGGAGGCAGGCTCAGAATTCGACTGTATTGTTGCAGATTTTGCCTTTAAATACAAAGAAAGACTGGTAAACATAAATAAAGGAAACTGCAGAAGTTTTCAGCTTCACAAAACAGAAGTATGAACATTTTCATCTTGCAAACGCTCTGCAATCTGTAGGACAGGGCAGTTTAAGGAACAGAACCACACTCAAGCAACCTTCCTTCCAGTGCTTCAGTTTCCAATTCACCTCTCATGGTTTTGTTACTCTTTGTGGCATTTTTATCATATCTGGGTATTCAAAAATTAATCTGTCACTTATTAGACCTCTTTATAGGTTTTCAAGGCCTCCCTGTAAAAATTACAGCAAGTTCAACTCTGGTCCAGTCCCAGCAGTTGCAATGCAGAGCAGAAATGCCAGCTGCTTAACTTGCACCGTATCATAGAATCAACCAGGTTGGAAGAGGCCTCCAAGCTCATCCAGTCCAACCTAGCACCCAGGCCTAACCAATCAACTAGACCATGGCACTAAGTGCCTCAGCCAGGCTTTGCTTGAACACCTTCAGGAACACCTCCCTGGGCAGCCAATTCCAATGGCAAATCACTCTAGAATCACAGAATCAACCAGGTTGGAAGAGACTTCCAAGATCATCCAGTCCAATCCATCAGCCTTTACGCAGGTAAAAAAGCACTGCTTGTACTCTGCCCTGAGCTACAGCTACAAGGCACAATCTGACAGCATGAAGGGAAGGGGATACTCTGTCCCTGATCTTCCAGGTAATCCAGAAAATGAGGAGTAAGGCCAACTTTTCAAGACTCTTCCCATACACAAAGACAAAGCAGTCTGTTTTCTGGGTCTTGCTCAATTTACACAAGTGCAAAACAGAAGCTTCTGTTTCTCTTTTAGGTAAAGACAGCAAGCACATTTCTGAGGCATAAAAACACCAACCTGGATCCAAACACCAGATTCTTGAATAGCTGTGACAGAGCAACACAATGGCCTGTAATAAAATCCTTTTCTCTAGCTGCCTTAAAGTATGTGCATCCCACAGGGATACTACTTGCACAGCTCTCTCATTCTTAGGTAGATCAAAATATATCAGCAGGTCGAACAAAACCAAAGGGCTTTAGGCTGCTGTTTCAACTGTAATCAAGGCATATTCTGTTCTTCTGGACAGACAAAGGAAGAAATATCTACATTTGCCCAATGTTTTTGGCCTGTCATGTATATGTGACATAAAATTCTGTTGAGATTATTCTGTAGGAAAAGAATCAGTCTTCTGCTAACTGAAAAATGGAATCACAAGCTCTGCCCGCAAGCATTTACCAGTCTGGAAGGTTAAGATTAGATTAATTTCTTTCTTTGGAAACACTCTGAGATCAGCTGATGAAGAAATCACCTGGGATCATGAATTACTAATATTAACTATGGTCTGATCAGAAAGCTGTAAAATTAGGTGGTGAATTTCTAGGGCAAAATGCTTGGCTTTGCTAATGTGCTGGAGTCCTCAATTGTGCTCTTGAGAGCAGCTGCCACTAAGAAATTCTCATCTGGAATAAACTACAGCAGACAGCTGCAATATCTTCAGTGTTCCAGAAATTATTGTCTGAAATTTTCATCTGAGATACAAAATCACAACATATCCAAAAAGACTTGATTAAAAATCCAATCACTTCATTTAACAATACCTGTGATGCTGTAGCCACCTCCAGCATGTGCAGCCTCTGCAGGACGTTCTGCATGTCTTCTTGCAACCGCATCAGCACTACTGCAATCTGCTCATTGAGGCTGCCTCTGGGTCCTCTGTCTGCCCCCCAGCGCTCTCCATCCCCTCCACTACCCATCTGGCCACCTTGGGAACCATCTCCTAGAGGATGAAGTCTGTGCCCTGTTTTGAGGGAGAAAAAATAATAGATCCATAAACCAAAGGGCCACCAACTCTAGTGAAAATGCTTTAACAGTTCAGTTTTCCCCCTCTCAAACTGAGTGTGCTGCTTCTCACCCTGGGCTATATTCAGACAGTTCAAATCACTGGGAGGTTGCTGCAGCTCATCTGAAAGCTTCCTGCAGCCTGTGCAAGCTTCTAGGACTGCTTAAATATGTATCCAAAATTACTTCCCATTCAGTCAAGTTCAGCAGCAGAGCCTGCCCTAGCAAAAAGAGTCAGCTCTGTCTTATTATAGGGTGCATTGAGAAAAGTGCATCCAACAGGTCAAAGGAGGTTCTCTTCCCCATATATTCTGCCCTGGTGAGATCACATCAGGAGTATTCTGTTCAGCTCTGGGCTCCCCAGTCTAAGAGAGACAGAGAAGTACGGGAGAGAGTCCACCTCAACATGAGGAGAAACTTTTTTGCTGTGAGGGTGCTGGAACACTGGAACAAGCTGCTCAGAGAGGCTGTGAAGTCTCCTCTGGAGACTTTCAAAACCCATCCAGGCACGTTCCTGTGTGGCCTTCCCTGGGTCAGAATCACTCAGAGGTGTGGCTAACACTCCCAACTGTATAAAAACCAACATGCCACTTGTCCAGGGTGTTCCATGGTTTCAAGTAAGACACCAGAGGTATAAATGCACGTGCATTTAGAAGTAAGTATATAACTTGTGCAGAAACTTTTCTCATGTGCAGACAAGCTTTGAAGGCCACAGAGAGATCCCACAACAGCAGCTGGAGCTTAAGATAAGGCAAACCAGAGAAAGCCAATATGCTTAGTACAGGATCCCCAGAACACATGCAACCCTTTTGTAACACTTACTATGAATGACAGAAATACTCTAAAGCTAAAGGTGACTTGCTTACTGTCATTAAAATCTCATCAGCTATTTCTATGTGAGGGACAAAAGCACTACACAGCATGACTATCTCAGTGAACCACACTGGCACCAGTGACTTCTGGCAGACAGTGTGAGGAACACAAAAGCAGCGTGTACAGTACCTCTCCCTCTTCTGACACTGTAGAAATCTGCCTTTTCTCCACCCTTCTTCTCTTTGTGAGGGCCTCCATTGCTGGATTTGCCATCTTCTCCTCCACACTTGACTTCACCTTCCTCTTGAGCTGCTCCCTCTACAGTATTTCCAGGTTGGAGATTCAAGCAAGCAGGCCTTGGAAAATCCGTATTTTCTAACAGAAGACTGTGATCTACATCCAAGAAATGGGATGAATGCTTTAAAGATCCTTTAGCAGATGTGATGATCTCCAAGGGCTACAAATTAACATTAGCAAGCAATTAAATTCTGTAAAATGTGACAAGTTAAGCAATAAAAAGGAAGCATCACCATCTCTAGTTCCACTTAAAGAAAAGAGCCTGCCCAGAATTAAGACTTTTAAGAGGAGCAGTTTTTGCCCTGTCCAATCTGCTTGCTATTGTCTGTCCTTTTCAGAAGGAGAAGGCAATGGAGGCAAATACTCTCCAAAGAGTGATAACACTTGGAGTTACTCCAGATGCTTCCAAGATACAGTAATACTCACTAATCACTAAAAGAGAAAATTAAGATCTGAAAATTCATTTTTTCCTCTGTAACATTGGCTTTGCTTCCTAGAGAATGAAGTGGGATCCTAACTTGGATGTGAGCCACCCTGCCACGTGCCATCAGCAAGCACCCTTGAGCAGGCAGCGCTCAGCACAGATCAAGTTGCTTATCATCGGTCTGTTCCAAACAGCTTGGCTGCAATTTCTGCCCCTGACCAAACAAAAGAAAGGCTGAGTGTTGCACCAACTTCTCACTCCAAATCTGCAGCAGTTTAGGAAGAATCTAAGAGTGGAGGATGTGTGTTGATCAGAAGGCAATCATACATTCTGCAAGATAATTTAACTTCCTGAAGGTGCTTCAAGTAATCCTTTCTTCACTGCAAGGCCTAGTGCCCACACAAGTATATGCAGACACAGACTGGGGACCTCAGCTAGCTGAAAAATAACTCCATCAAAAAGACAAAAAAGGCAAAACAAAGGGCAAAGAAACAGAAACAGCTGTCAAAATCTCATTTATCAAGTATCTCATAAACCTGTCTCATGAGGACTGAAGGACAGGGTGTTCACTCCATCTTTTCCAGCATTCAAATCATTATCTTCTAGTTTGAACTGATTCCACTGTGGTTCTACTTGTGTGTTTATTTACATATACCTGAACTTTGGTTCTTTTGCTCAAAAACTTGAACTTCTCTCAAGCAAGTTGGGAAATGCTAACAAATTATCTGCCCACTTCCAATTACAGAATCCCAAACAAGCTGGAAGGACACACGAGATGTTTGGGAGATCACCTAGGTAAAAGAGCATGCAGCACTTCTACCAAATCACCTCTCCCAACATGTTTCATTACTAGGTAAAATTTTGATTTGCTGTAAGGAATTCTCTAGATCCTCAACAAACAGTCAGGCAAGAGGAAGATGCAATATTAAAGAGCTTAGTGGTCTTCCTGATGCCATGCATCATTCATACATGTTCTTTCCCAGACACAGGAAATTAGGTGGTTTGAGTACAAGCCACAAAATTCACACCAAAACCATACCTCTGAAAGAAGTCAACTAAGTCTACAGTTAGTCAAGTAAGTCAACCAGTTAGTCAACCAGTAAGTCAACTAAGACTACAGTCAATATGATGAGCAGGGGCACAAACCAAATCAAAACTAAGCCAGCAGAGCTGGCACCCACTTTTTATATAGATGACAGTGATTTCTGAGTTCTCTTGTACTCTTTTCAGCTGTAGTGTACATCTCTGACATCTCCCACGTCCTTAAACCTAGGCCCACTTCCAGGCTCTGGCCTACAGGCCACCTGCCAAGGCTCACACTTTCTTTATTCTAACAAACAAATGCAGGACTCATCAGGTCAGAAAGGGCATGCAGAAAGCTGATTGTTACAAAGACACTCCCTGCCTCTCAGGATAGCTGGAGCTGGATTCTGGTCCCTATGTACATTATGAGATGAGATTTCATTTGTGCGCACAGCACTTAGTTTCTTTTTGCTATTGGTTTTGTATTATTGTTTTTCATACCTTCCCCTCACATAAATTCTGAAGGCAAAAATTGCAAGGCTTTTAGATCAGTAGTAACCAAGTTTTTAACAGACTGACAACAAAAAGAACAAAACCTGATAGTCCAAACAGGATGAATGTATGCATGAGCTCCTTCATTCCCATTTGCACCTTCAGGTTCACCTGATAGATAGGAACCTATTAAAAAAAGTATACCAGTTCCAAAATAAACCTTAGAATATTAATACTACCTCTTCTAGTCCAAGTTGCTCCATAGAGTCACAATAAACTTCACTGTCAGAATCACTGGTTAAGTGCTGAGTTGCTGAGACCTCTTCAGTATTCTCATCATTTGCAGCTGCATGGAAAGGAGATACACAGAGTTTGTAAATGAGACAGTCAGAAATGAGTTCAAATGTCCAGGTGAGCTTCAACTCATGCTCTTTTTACCTAGGACTGTCATCTAAAGTTAGACTTTCAGTAAAGAGGATGAATTAATACATGAATTATATTAAACTAATGGGAAAATTACACCCCATACTGGCATTTCTGCAGCCTGAGTTGATCATTTTCATTTTACCTTGTCCATTCCACTCTCCTTCCTAAGCTCAGTATGTAGCAGTTTTGCCTAGCGTTATGTTAATTTTAAAACCATCAGTTTGAGCAGTGGCATTTACAAGTTCAGCCTTTCCGAAAGGCAAATAAGGTATTACTGCCTTTTGTTTTATTACAAACGAGCTTTCAAAGGCAAATAGTATTTGCATGGCTACCATAATGATTTAAAAAGAGAACAATTCTATTTCTGTAGGTTTGAGACTGCTCCGTCTCTGAATTCACCTCTCTTTCTGCGGAAGACCCCGAGAGAAAGCCTTATGTTAAACTAGTATTAAATTTGGTTAGTTTTTAGGAGTAGTCTTTCTTTGGGTTTCTACAACTGAAAAGCACCACTGCCAGTCTCTGAATCCCAGGATTAAGCTTTCCATGAAAAACATGTGTAAATGAAAGCATGGTTTTGCAAGGACAATACCTTGGTGAGCACTGTTATTTGCCATTTCTAGGCTTGGCTCTGTTTTCTTTATTTCTTCTTCCTCCAGGTTCAAGCCATTCAGGGCAGATTTGGTCTGGATGCCATTCTGCATCTCTGGGATAAAGCTGTCCTTGCAGCAGCCATTGGTAACAATGCTTTCCAAATCCTTAGCAGCTGCTGAGTCTGGTTTCACATTCTTGTAGTCTGTAAAAGAACAGGCAAACTTTGCAAATAGAAAGCTAGGCACCTAACAGCTCAAAACATATTTCTTCAGGTACCCAACTCCCTAATGGACTACATATACAACGTGTCTGCAGAAGAAAACCCATTCATGCCTCTAGATTCACATCCCCAGGGGTTGCACTCTTCTTGTAAGAAACATAAATAAACAATTTAATTTGCATAAAGAGCAAATGATACTTAAAACCTAAGTAAGCAAATCCAAAGGAGGTCTCTCTGATGAATTAAATAATAATCCCAAATGTCCTTGGAGGAAAAATAATCTGTAAAGAATTCTAAATAAGTAATTTGATTTGGCTTCCACTTGAGGCTGATATTTCTCAAAGCTCTTCGTAGGCTCCCTAAAGAAATCTCCCTGAACGTTCTATTTTCTGTGAAGGAAAAAAATTGATTTTAAATGCACATGGCCACTCACAGCCCTTCCAAACAGCACTGGCAACAAAACCCAAAGCAATACAGGGTATAGAGTTTCAGCTAACCTGCTGACAGAACTTTAGAGCCAAGTTAAAAACTGTGTGGCATAGCACATCAATCTGTACTAGTTCTGAATCTTGCAACCCAGGCTGAGGCACTACCATTTTTCACACATGCATCCACCTGGATTTGCATCTCACTCTCATGAAGCAGTTCAGCATTCATAATGCCTTGAGACTTTGCCAAAGAACTACTTTGGAAGGGACACAAAACATACCCTTTCCATTTAGCTGCACTTCTTTTTCTTCCTCTTCACGAAGCCCTTCCTCTTCCGATTCTGCTCCACTATCACTGCTTTCAGCTTTTCCATTCACAGCCTTTATAGCTGGAGTGGAATTCATGACATTGCTAAGGCCTGGGGAAAAAATTAAGAGAGGAAAATATAACTATGTTAAAAGAAACAAAAACCTACAACCTCCCCTTTTACATTACTAGTCACAGTTCTTCAGAAGTATTTCCATATTAGATGTACCAAATAATGCTTCATTTCTATGAGCTCCTCTTTAATTGGTTTAATGTTTCTCTTCTGTGGCTCACCTGCCTAGTGGAAAAAAAGAGATCCTCAATGACTCTGAGGAAGCCTACTGGAAAGAGACTTGCACTGCCAAGTTTCAGATCAGGACTCTACTACTTCTACTTAGGGTACAGCTTTAGAAAGTTTTTATCTAGCAGCAATGTGGCCATAGAATCATAGAAACAACCAGGTTGGAAGAGATCTCCAAGATCATCCAGTCCAACCTACCCATGTTCTTTTAAACTCAGAAATCAGCACTGGCTTAGAAGTTCCCTTCAGGGCTATAACTGCCTCAAAACCGCACTTAACTCAAACGTTCTATTATGTGAGCAGCAAGGCTCTCACGTTAAAAAAAATCACATAATCACAATAGCCTATGCATGCTCTCCTGCAGCTATTTGAGCAGATGCAAAACATGGTGAGAAGACTCAGGTTTGCTCAGATCTTTGTCTGACAAAGGGCATACAGAAATAAATTGTGATTTCAGTAAAAGACACGCTGAAATAAATACACTCTGCATTTGTTTGCACAGCCACTTACATAAGCAGTAACAAAATAACTACCTTGAAACAAAGTAACTGCTCCTTTCTATTTATCTGCATCTTGGATCACTCCAAGAACCACAAATAAATTGCTCTGAATGCATGGAAAATTGCAAGGTAAAGGTTTATGCTAAAAGATATATGGAGAATTTAAGGGACAATTGTACCACACCCAGTTTAAAAAAAATAGAGGTTAAATATATCCTGATGATCATTTCAGCTTCCTATGTCAGGACAGATTAAGGTACAAAGAGGGGACAGTTTCTGTGAGACACTTGCACATGTCACATGTTGACTCCAAGGCTGAACTCAGCTTCGTTTCTACATTCTCTTGTCAGGATCATGAAGGATTAATTCTTACATTGAGGCTTAACATTAAACATCAAGATAACATCCAGTTATACTGGAGTTGCCAAACCAGCTCCCTTACTTTCCTTGAGCGGCAATTTAGAGCTAAGGGGTTTCTGCTTTTAATCTTGCACTGAAGAGCCTTCCCACATTCCTCTAAGTTTCAAAGCTTTAAAATCAAAAAGGCAAAAGAACCTGACTTTCTACACAGAAATAAGGGATATGTTAAATAGTTCAGTTTTACTAATGGTCAAGTGTCTTTGAGCACCCTGCACTGCAGTTTTGGATTGATTTAATACAACTTTCATCTGAAGACTTAAATCCTGCTTCTTGAGTGTAAAACAAGAACTTGAAAAGCTGTTGTCTCTCCTGGAGGCTGCAAGAGTAAGAGCCATCGCATGCTCACTTTCTCTTTGCCAAAGAACACTTCTTCTTCGCAAGGAGATTTGTTTCATATAAGAAAAATCCTCACATACTTCCAATTTATTTCTCATAAGCCTGTCTCATTTACAGTGAAATCCAGTTCTCAAGGTGTTTTTCTGAGAAACAACAGTGTGAGGAGATAAGGTAGCAGTTACCTCCTCATAACATGAGCACAGACACAGCTCCCTTGGCATGGCACGGCAGGCATCCCAAACAAGGGAGCAGGGACACAGCCATTCACGCGTCCTACCCAGCCGTGGGAGTAAACAAGACAGACAAGTCTAGGAGGAACATTCAGTGGTGAAAGAAGGCAAATCAAAAAAGTGTAAAGCTCCTCACCCCACCAAATGTATTTGTAAAGAGCTCCATCTCTGCTGCAAGCTTTTTGCTTAAAGATTTACCTCTTTCTTTTTTGAAGGGCAAGTCTCTGAGTATTTAAGCATGTTGTCTCTTCACTTTATTCCTGTAAGATTATTCATTTGGGGAAAGTTCTAAGTGATACATTGCATGTGTTTAAACAAACATGTGCAACTCCAAAGTACCAGCACTAACAGAATAATGATGCCATGACATAAGACACACGAGTAACCGACACCCATCAGGATCATCTTTCTTACAGAATCACAGAATTAAACAGGTTGGGAAAGACCTCTAAGATCATCCAGTCCAACCCATCACCTAACACCCTCTAATCAATCAACCCATGGCACCAAGTGCCTCATCCAGCCTCCTCTTAAACAACAGTGCTCCTGAAGACTACAAAGATGTTGATGCCAACTCTGAAGAACACTGTGTCACAGAGAGCTTTGGCCACCTGAAATACCAGACTAATGCTGCACTTTTCCTCAGAACCCTCACACTGTTTCCCTCACCAGGTCCATCCACAAATACTTTCTCCACATGATAAAACCATGGCTTGGACTCACTTGTTACTCTAAGTATCTAAGAAACTAGCAATGATGCCTAACACTGGAGGTGAAAGGGTTAAAGACAAAACAGAGCCAACTAGTAGTGACTTCTATAGTCCTTGTTAGTAGCTTAGTGGTTAACCCCTAAGGAACATAACTTTTCATATGAAATATAAGAGCCAAGCAAGCTTTTAAAACCTGATTTGCTTTGTGCTAATCCCAACCATCCTCTCATCCCTTACTCTGTTCACCCACAACTACTGCAGGCAAAATGTTAGTAGCTTTCTCTGTTGCACTCATTTAGATATTACAGAATCCCTCTTACTTTCATCACACCGCCTCCAACACCAAACTGTGACATTTGTGACAGTTTTCTTAACCAAAGCTCTTCTGCTTTGCAGCTGTAAAAGGGATTATGTTCTACTGACAAAGTCTGGGTTAGGATTTTGTTTGTTTCATTTTGTTGGTGTTTTAGGTTTTCTGGTTTTGCTTTTAAAGCTGTGTAACAGTAACAACAGGCAAACAGAAGGAAGAAGGATTTAGCAAAAGAAAACAATGAGATGCAAATGATGCCAACAACAGACACAGCCTCTCCACAAGCTTCCAGCAGCTGCCTATCTTCTCTTGTCAGCTCTATTAAGAGACTTCCTAAGAGCAATTCTAAATGTATTTAAAAGGCAACATATACAACTCCTCTCAGTGACCTGTGTAACAGGGCCAAGTTTCTCAAAAATCTATATTTGATTCCTAACTCCCCACATATTTCAAGGCAATTTGTTACCCAGATGGCAATTACGAGCTTAAATCCTCTGTGGATCTGCCCCACCTCAAGGGTCATTTTACAAAGCAAGCCCAGCCTAGCAGGCTGTTCTCAAATGCCTTCTATTTTGGGTTTTCTGAGCAAGCACATCATTCTTATACAATGCTAGCATGCACTGCTGGAGCTGTACCAATGGTTGGCACAACACAGTATCCTCACAGAAGTCCAACAGCCTCTTGTTCTTTGCAGATACCAAGGACTAGGCACTGGTCTACAACAGCAGATGAATCACATCAAACATTAGCTGTGTACTCCACCATTTAATAACAACCCTGAGCTTCTGCAAAATATCATCACTTTATTATCTGCTCAACAGCAGCAAAATCTCACCCACTAAAAGATTCTTTCCCTGACCCACCTTATATAGGGATTTCTTCATACACCTGTGTTCAACCATAGAATCATAGAATCAACCAGGTTGGAAGAGACCTCCAAGATCATCCAGTCCAACCTAGCACCCAGCCCTATCCAATCAACTAGACCATGGCACTAAGTGTCTCATCCAGTCTTTTCTTGAAGACCCCCAAGGACAGTGCCTCCACCACCTCCCTGGGCAGCCCATTCCAATGGGAAATCACTCTCTCTGTGAAGAACTTCTTCCTAATATCCAGCCTATACCTACCCTGGCACAACTTGAGACTGTGTCCCCTTGTTCTATTGCTGGTTACCTGGAAGAAGAGGCCACCTCCCAGGCTCAAATGCTGTCAAAATTCAGTCTTAGAACCCTATAGGCTGTACAAAATCGTTTTGATAACCAGGTGACTAGAATTCTTTTCTTGCATCACAGCTTGATGTTTTGTACTTGTTACTGATCCAAGCATGCTCCTTGCTTCAGTGACAAGTTTATGCAAGCACACTCTGCCATTTCCAATACACCTGGTTACACAAATCTCCACCTCCCTTTTGAAACCCATGACTGCAAGGAGTGATGCAGTGAGAAAAGGCTATGTAAGCATCTGGAAGCAATAAGCTCTCCGGCTAGAAGAACAAGAGTTCCTATACCCTCTTTTCCTTAATTCTTTTTAATACAACCCACTACAAAGAAACTTTCCAGGGGCCCAGTCTGCCCTGTAACATCTATCCTGCAATACTCAAACCAGATGTCATCACAAATAGAAATTTAAGAAAGGTCTGTCAAAAATAGACACAGAAAAATGCACAGTTCCTTACTTCACCGCTGGTTTGTCACTCTTACATGCATTAAATGTACACCCTATGAGAAATGCCCTGCCTAGCCACACAGATTGTGGAAACCAGAGCTTCCCCTAGACAGTTCTTTTTCCTTTGTGGTTTAGCCTTCCTGAAGTTTGCTATCCTGGAGAAAAAGAAGCATCTCCTCCTTTTTGCTCTTCTTTCAATACACTTGTTTCTTCAGCATTCCTCTCTCTACTCATGTGCTCTTCAAGCTGTTACACTCAAGAGATGCCACTGTATTTCAAAAACCAATTTAATCAGCAATATCCATGTCTTTATTTCTAAAGATCTAAATAATAGTTTGTGGATAAGAAGAGAGACAGTAACAGCCTCTTAAACATTTACAGCAAATGACAAGTATGGTATTAGGATTAGTGAGCAGTAAGTCATCCTGGACCTTGACTCTTCCCCTCAGCATCCATGCAGTTTCTCTTCTCCATCCACATCATCAGTACCTGTTCTTTTGCATTTGCAGAATTCATTCCATATAAATAAGGTTATCAAATTCTGGGGTTGACTTTGGCACATTTCCCTCCTCTATCACCCCTGGGCCTTCCGTCAGTAGAGACAACCTGCCAGCACTGGCAGATTATTCCATGAAGGCTACCAGACATCCATAGTACAGGAACACCACCAAGCACACAGTGAGATCAATGGATCCAGGCTTTGCCAACTTACTATCAGCACCTTAGCCAATAATCACATATGAGGCAGTTGTGCTGTGTGCATTCTCATAGGTATCTATGGGAACCTACAAGAACAGTAAAATCATTTCAGAATCCAGGATGTTCCCATCCCTGGTTGGGTATTAGACTAGATGATCTCCAGAGATCACTTCCAACCTCTATCATTGTGTGTGTGAGTTACTACTTCCCTCTGGAAGAACAAGCAGGATTTGCTAAGATCTCTTCTGCATGGAAGAGGTACAGTCAACATTTGGAACTTCAATGTCACATAGCAAGCAGAAAGGAGTGTGATACTCTCTAGTTTTGTCCCAGGAAATACAGAATATGAACAGAGTGAGCTCAGAACTCCACAGGGAAAATGGAATTAAGCTTGAAAGCAACAGAAAGCCATGTGGCTGAGCCACCTGTAGCCCAGAAACTGGTCTAATACTGTATCCTGAATTGAAAATTGGTTTGCCCACCGCCCCACAAAACAACAAATGGGAAGCAACATTAAGCTTATATCCTCCTGCCACTCACTCCAAGCCTACCAGCTGAACAGCCATCTACAGTGTCCATATTAAACAGAGCCTCACAGATGGCCTCTCCATATATTTTAAAGGCTATAATTGAAGTCATTATTTTTATGACAATGAAGTGACGCATTAAACACCAGCCTGTGCCCACTGGGCACTTTTCTGAGAGCAGCCAAGATATGACTACCTACACAACTGTGCTGCACCAGCTTTCCACACCTCTGTTTACAACTACTTCTTTGTAGCCTGTCTCTGTAGAACAGAAATGTGAGAAATTTGGATTTCAGTTCTCTCATCAGGAGATCTTAACTACAGGTGAGACCTCTAAAATGTAAACTACCAACACTTACAGCAAGTGTGTACATCTGCTGGATTCTCAAAACCTGAGGAGCTTTTGACAACTTATTTTCCTTTTGCAGTCAACTGTTGCCTGGCTGGAGGAAAAATCCAGGTCCGACAAGCAATTATGCACAAAACCTGCTACTGCTGACTCAATCCAACATGAGACAGAATACAGACAGGCTTTTCTTTTCATGGAAGAACACTTCTCTTAGCTCACTCTACTTTGATTCTTACATTTTCACACTAGGATACCCTGCTGCTTACCCTGTGGTGATACATTCTCTACTGCTCTTTATGACAGAGGAGCTGTTGATATCTTCAGGCTTGAGGTTATCTGATGTTCTGCCCCAATTTCCAGCATTTTTAGACAGCACTGGCATAAAACCATCAGTTTGAAGTCGAATCACAAAGTAGCTTCAGATTTGACTAAAAGCATGAAGTAGGCATGTATTGCAACAGGACAAGCCACAACTTGCTGAGACACTGATCCACATCTCATTGAGACTCCCTGCTGACTTTGGCACCTGGTGGCCCAGCCCTTAATCCTACCATAATCCCATCTTGCAGCAAATGCTGCAGAGAATGTTCTAGTTATTCTGAAGGTAAGCCCTTAAAATACTGAGTTATCAAACATATTTGTATGGTAAATTTCACAACAGCCTCCCTGAATACAATCTGTAACCTTAACTGCAGCTGTTCATTTATCATTGGAAACTAGGAGAAAAAGTTCAAAAGCACAGAAGCTTAAAAATCTCTCTCACCCTCTCCTGCCCCAGGTTTGCCCTGCCTTAGTACACCTCCCAACTGTGGTACTGCCACCCATCCAATGTACCCTACTCAAGCGCAGCTACTTCAGAGTGACAGCAGCAAAGCACTAAGAAGATTTACAGCAACTGAGTCCCTTAAAAATCCTACCAAGGAAAAAAGGGAAGAGAGTAAAGGAAATCAGTTTAGCAAGCATATCTGAAGTCAAGTGAAAAAGTGAGCTTGTGAATCAGAGTGTTTCACTAAAAAGGCCACATAGAAGACGGAACAGCCAGCCACCAAATGCTCCACTAAGAAATCAAGACGTTGAAAACAACAACATGAGATGTTCTTCGACAAAAGTATTGCAACATTTTATCATATGCAACCTACCAAAGCACGGATGGAAAATAGATTGTGTTAAGTGTTTCTATCTGAAAGTCCTAATTAAGAATAGCCTGAACATCTTTGAATGCAGACCTCCACTACAAGCTTACACTGCACTGTCTTTTAACAGAAGTGTTTACACGTATTTGTTTGTTCTAAAGGCACACAGACCTCAGTGAATGTCCTCCTTTAAACCTAGCTCCCCTATATACTGCAGAAAGACACTAAGCAAACTGCTGACTAGCTGAACCTGCCTGTGAGCCAGGCCAGCTTCTGCCACTCACAACCAGCTGCTCCTGAAGCAGTGTCCCGAGTGGGATGCCAGTGCAAACATGGTACATTGCAATCAGCATTGCCCAGAGCCAGCAGATGCACCAATAGAAGTCACCTTGCTTCAACAGGGCTTCACCTGGTGCAGGCGCAATACAGCCAGGAGCAGAGTTCTCAGAAGAGGAATCCTCATGAGGATGACGAAGTTGGGGAGTGTTATAAATGCTCAAACTTCCCACGGCCTCTGCAATGTGTTACTTGTCAATATTGGGGGCAGGACTTGGTCTTCACAAAGTGTACTACTACTCAGCACAAAGGTAAAGGGTCATCTTTATTTAGTAGGACTTTCAAACTTGCTGTTACAAAGCAAAAAGAGTACACAGGAATATTTTACTGACGCTTTGCTTAGCTGTTGAGATAACTTAGTGCAAGCCTGTAGGTATGGATTTTCTTGCCTCCCCTATCCCCCACCTTGGATTTACTCACATTCAGAAAAAAGAAAAACATCCACAAAAAATACAGAGCAAGGCTCTGAAACCTTTAATATTTGTGCCCAGTATCACATCAGTAGGGTGCCAATTCAAGCCCACTTCTGGCTTCTTCAGGTGTAACTTAAAATAAGGTTTGAGTGCTCATTCAAAAAACTTTCAGCTCTGTGAGCAGTGAACTTTCCAGATAACCTAAGTTTCTCACACCACTACAAGATAGGATGTCAAAGCACTACCCAAGCTATGTATTTTTTTTACTTACTCCTCAGATCTGATCAGCCTATTGAAGGGAATTGATGATTTTCCTCTCTTTACCAACACATCCAAGTCTGGGTATTTATAACCCACAGATCCAGCTAGGTTGTTCTAGTTGTCTAGTAGATGTTAAGTCATTTTTTTTAATGCTGGCATGCCAGGCTTCAGTGTTCTTTATTAAGGATACCACAAGCTCTCTTGATTCAAGGAAGACAGTATTCCAGTGGTTCATATTTAACATTTCCAAAGAAACTACAAGGAGTAAAAATTCAATTCTAAAAGGCTCCACTTCTCTGCTGAGGCCAGTCTGCTGGAAATGATACACCAATCACAGCCAGTGTGCACTAAATTTCCAAACAACCTTTTACTAATTCCAGAGCACCCCTGATTCTGAGCAAGTGGCACACAACTCTTAAAAAATTAGGTAGTGATCTTCATACAGTTAAAATATGATGGAAGAAAACTGGAAGACTAACTCAAAACAGAATGGGCCAGATGGAGATAAAGTATGAAGTGGAAGACCCAAGACAAGGGCTCCAGTTTCCAGAACATACCAATTATTTTTTCATGGGCATGCAATCTCCTGCAACAGAACCTACAGAGAATAGGGGCCTGGGGACAGGGGAAGAACTAGCACAATCAAAACATTAAGTGTCAACTTTTGACAGTATTGTCACCAATATCCACACTATCTTAAACACAGACATGGGCAGAGTAGTCCTATCTTCAGTGTGTATCTAGGGGACTCAATGTATTCATGCATCCGTGCTTCTGGGAAACTCTGAAACCTGTACTGCAAACAACAGTAATTATTTCCAGCTTCACTTTTCCTAGGGGAAGTGGTGAGAGCGCTGAAGAAAGGGTTTCAAAGCCTTAAATGCAATGGTAAAGTTCTAACACACATCAGACTTTGTGCAAATTCTGTTTCCATTCATTTGTGGGATTAGATGCTGCACCTTTAAACCACAGGAGTGACAACATCATGTTTATTGCACCACTGACAGCACAAGATAAAGCTGAAATTTGCTGTGCTGTTTTACCTACACTGCCTTGTGTTCAAGATGCCTCTTAAAAAAAAAAACAGTAGGCTGAATTTGTTATTGCTATAGGTGTGGTTTATCTTTGCCTAGATAAGTCACTTTAAGAAATGGCTTTTGGCACTGTGCCACAGGCACTAAGTCCAAGTAAATCCTTATTATACAGATCGCTGACCTGAATCTACTGATACTCCTCTAATCTTGCCCGTGAATCCAGCTGTCAGGCAAGCTCATTAAATCCCAGACATGAAGTACTCTCAAATTTAGTTGAGCAAAATGTTACAGATCTCAAAAATGGCCACTTTAAAAACTTCTACCTTTCCTCAACAGCTCTGAAAAACTAATGTCCCTTTCTCTGAGATTTGACACCAAAACAAAAAAAATCAGAACGACATTCTCCTTTAAGGTGTGTGGAGGAAAAAAGCCACACATAAAAGACAACTTAACCAGCTGACTCTTACTTCTTCAAACACATTAAACCAATTAATTTGTGCAATGGTTTGTTTCAAAAATGGTAATGCAACACAGCAACACTGAACTGCAACTTTAAGCCATATTTAAAGGTTGTAATACAAGGCTTACAGTTGTTATGAACACATTACCTGTAACACACCTGTTATTTTCAAAACATTGTCACGATGGCACTGCCAAACAAACAAAAAAATCACCACACTGATTTTTATGCAGCTGTGACACCCCTAGGTTTGCCACTTGTCAGGGATTTAAGATGTTTCAATTCCCTTCATGAGCTTCAGCCTCAGAAAACCTAACCTGAAGGTTTCACAAGCCCATCTTAGATTGTGTATGTACTAAAGCATGGTTTAAAAAGGCACAGAGTTTGACTCTGGGGTGGGGTTTTTGTTATTTCCCCCCCCTCTAAACTTAAGATCAGAGCTGACAGAGCTGGATTACCAGCCTATGTATGCAGTTTGCTAATCTACAGCAACAGCAAGACATAGCAATACACATTTCAAATAGTTATTTTTTTCAAGTGCTTCTTTTTACTAACAAAAAGGCAGAAACCAGATTTGGGTGAAAGTTATTTGGTTTATATACTTTCCTTTTTTCAGCAGCTCAAAAAGCCTGTAGGTGAGGACCAATTACACAGCTTCCTCGGTCTAATTCTGTTTTGCACCTCAAAAGCAAAATCAACCAAAACCCAGCCTTAATGAAGTGGCAAGCCCAGAGGTCACAGGTGGTAGCAGGAAGTTATTACAGCACCAAAACAATGGAAAAAGATGGACTTACACATAATTTATTATTCCTACCTTCCAAATACTTAGAGACTTTCTCCATTTGAACTGCCATACGGTAAAGAGAATGAACAGAAAGATGCAATGTTTAGCTCTAAAAATCACTTTTATACAAGCCCTCCAAAACGTGGAGTTGTAAATATTAGTAGTACAAAGGAAGTTATGTGTCCGAACCTGAGGTTAGGTCAGTTCCTCTGTTCTTTTTATCTTCTACTATTTCATAGAAGGGGCCTATCACTTGCAGTAACTCTTCCACTTTCTCCGTCATTGGCATGCTCTCAAGAATCTGCACAAAGCCAAAATATGAAGCATCTTAGGAAACAGCATTTCCATGAGGCACTCATTTCAACTCGTTTTAGAAAGTGATGGTCATTGTAAAACTCAGTAACACTTCGTTAAGTCATAACATAAACCAAATTTACCAAACAAGAACCTTAACTGGCTGTATTAACATTTTCTAGGCAATAAGAACATGAGAGAGGTAATGCATTTGCCCACCACTAAAGGACTAATTCAGCACAGTATTAGTAGACTTCAGAATCCATTCTTTCAGCAACTTCCAACTAAGCAAACTCAAAGTTCCATATGTGGCTGTTATCTGATGCAATTTAGTATACAAACAAACCTTCTCACAGTGAACATGAAGCTGAAAGACTTTTTTCTATCTGTCAAACCTGCCATCCTCAATGGAATGTTGAGCAGGTAAGAAGCAGCCATGCAGGGTCCCATCTGAACCCAAATGAAATTGACAGAATATAGCAAAACTGGAACAGCACAAAGACCTGCTCAGAAGACTGAACTAGAACT
Source organism: Pogoniulus pusillus (assembly GCF_015220805.1). NCBI lineage: Eukaryota > Metazoa > Chordata > Aves > Piciformes > Lybiidae > Pogoniulus > Pogoniulus pusillus. The sequence continues at coordinate 16,445,987 of NC_087286.1, read as the reverse complement.
AAATCTTGACCTTGAAGTAATCAGAAGCTCTCATTTTGAGAAAAATATCTCCATTTGAAATTAAAAAAATAGGTAACTTGGATCATCTGATAAAAAGGCAAAATCTTAAAGCTAAAATAAACAGATGAGATTCAATAACTATTATATAAAACCAGATCATATCATTGTCCCATTCCAGTCTAAGTCCTTTCAACTAAGCTTTTTGTTGATAGCTTTGCTCCTCTGTCATTTTTTTTTAGTAATAATTTTAAGGAAGCAATAGCTATAGAGAAAGATTCAGACAAAAGCAAACTAACAGCTACACAGATATCCTCCTTCAGAAGAACACTAAGAAAGCAAGAGATGATGGTACAAGTTGCCACAAAACATGCTGCTCTAAAGCACGAAGCACATCACACAGTAGCAGAAGCAAAAGCTACAGCATTACTTCACAAAGCAGGAGCTGCAGGCAGGCTAGCAGGTACCAAGGCAATCAAGGACACCAAGAGACAACAATCAAACTGCAATTTCATTGCCACTTCTCTGATCTATTCAGTGCATATAAATCATTCCACATTTGTAAAAGAGAAGTGCTCCATGCTCAGATACAGAGCTGGATGTGAACCAGAGACAGGACACTTTTGTGATTTAAAAGGTTAATTCTTTTTTACCTTAATAGCATTACGTGAGCCAAGAAACCTATGCTACAGTATGGTGTTTGCTACGCATTTACCTCTGCACTTTAAACTTCCATACATGCATTTCTATGATGGCTGCACATAACTGCTCTGAACAGACCTCAATATACTCTGCAACTAGGAGTAGTTCTGTGAATCTTATTTCTGTTAAAGTTTTGCAAACTGCTAGCTTTAAGACAATCAAGAAAAGAGCAATTATTTCCACAAGCAAAATCATTGCTTACTTTTATTAGCCACTAGGCATTATGTGCCATCTTAAAATTGGAAAGTGCAAAATAAGGTATTATGTACACTGAATTACTGCTTTGTTTGGATATTACCAAATCCACATGTGAAGACTCTTGTCTTAAATAGAAACACCACACTGCTAACACTTCGTTATCCTAAGGTACCACCCATTTCTAATATCAAACAAAACAATGCATCTGAAGCATAAATAAATCACTTTAAATAGTATTGTAATATAAAATTTCATAAATGCTGCTTGGAAGATATATTAACCTCAGGCAAAAAGCTCCTGAGCTCACATTAATTTTAGCTAAGACCAAGACACCTTCAGTTATCTCCCACTAAGACCTGAGGCAGATACATTCCTCAACAGCCGTGATTTTCAAGAGGGGGAAAAAATACACCACCTAACAAGTTTACAATAGAAGTATCTTGTGATATTTTTTTCTGATGCACACATATCCCAAAATCAGTGTGTCAATGTTAGGAACATGTCCCAGAACAGGAGGTGGACAGGGCTATCTTACAGTCCAGCAGACAAGTGGTTTTTTGCCCTCTTAGATGTGGATACGCATGCAGCAATAGCAGAATGCCCAGAGTAACACCACAAGGATTAGTGCAGTATGTGCTGATAGAACAACCCAGCAGAAATGCACTTCCATTGATATTTCAAGTAGAATCAAAAGGGCTGGAAAAGCTGAAGCTAGTATTTCAAACGTGAGAGCTGAAACAGCATCAGAGTAGTTTCAAAGTTGAGCGAGGCAAGAAGTCATTTGCTCCCCAATCCCTGCATGTAATCGGTACAGAGGCAGAATATTTGTGCTTCATTAGGGTCAAGTAAGTAAGCTTCTTCACAAGAGGTTTACTAGGGTTTGGGGTTTTTTAGAACAAAAACTGCAGTTTCAGTTAGGTTTAGTATCTTGACCAAACCAACTAGCACACTGAAAATGTAAAGATATTTTAATGCTGCACTACCACCATTGGAATCCAAGATCTGAAATTATGCACTAAATCTTGTGGTAAGCATCCAAAATTAATTATTAATATTTAGTGAGGTTTTTTTTTTGAGGGGACACAAATTAATGGTATTTGGCTTTTTGCATTTCCTGGAGTTGTTTATTTTTCATTTTAAATCAATTACAGTAATACCAGTAAGAAGTAAATTACCAAAATTACAGGCAGGAAAAAAAACAGTAGTCAGACTCTGTGCCTAGTAAAAGTTTTTGTTGTATCAGCCATTACACATGTTAAGTACTTAACACCAAGACAGCCTATGAGAAGTATTAAGAGTAGATCACTTCAAAACAGATGATATCTATAATAATAGATTACAATTACACTTTTATCCTGTCTGACAGTAAATAGTCTCTGAACTGGAAAGGTCACTTAGAATAACTGCAGTGAAAAGAGTTAATAAAAGGTAAGAAACTTCAGGTGTTTACTTTAGCTGATGCTGCAATTCCTGTTTAATATAGTAACTGTGACAGTTCACAAGTTATACATGTACTCCAAAAAACACAGCCTAAATTACACAAACCTTTCAGACAGCAGCTATAATATACAAGGAATAATTTAATGGTAAGCACAGAAAACTCAGATTATTATTAATCATCTTCAAATTTGCAAGAAAAGCTTTATCTTCATGTCTCCAGTCACGAAAATGAGATTCCTGCTCCTAAAGTCCCTCTGGAGGGTTGTTTTTTTCCTTACCAAGATAAAAATCACCTACCTCTCAATTCTAGAGAACTGAGGCAGTTTGCAGTAAATCAGCTTTTAAAGTTCCAGTGTTTTCACCACTGCCACCCTCATGATTTCAGCTTCAGTTTCTTTAGCTCTGTCATTAAAGCCTCCTATCAGCTACAGTGCTCACGTTTCTCTGAAAGCAGCCCCAAAGCTTTGGAAAGAACTACATCATTTTCTCCTCACAGACCAAACAGCACAGTACTGAAATTAATGGTTTGCATAGAGAGTAACTTTGGTAGCATTAGCCAGCAAGAACCTTCTCACATCACCTAATTTATTTATGCCACATTTGTTCTAAAAGATCCCTTTCAATCATTGCTAAAGTTACCTTTTTCATTTCTTCAACATAGGCTATCATGGCTTCTTCTTTGGACATTTCTCCCAAGGCACTCCAAGCATCCCTAGGAAAGAAAGCCATATACATCTTCAGAATCTTCAGGGCATAATGGATTTTTACAGCCTGGCCTTAAGTAGGTCAGTTACATAAAGCCAAAGTTTCTCTGATACAAATAAAAGCCAACAGCTATTCATGAGTTTGTTTCTGTCTTCTATTTTTCCCCAAAGTCCAAATGCCTATTTTACTAGCATAATCATAGTGGCAACACAAAGAAGCAACAAACTGAACAGCCCTGGAACTGAAGTGTCCCTCACTGACCAGCTGTGACCCTGTACCTGGTAAGCTGTTAACAAGTCCAGATAAGAGAGACACATTTCCTTTTTCATTAAGTGAATTTTTTAAGACCCTTTGGTGTAAGTGCTAAGTGCTTCAGCTAGCACTTAGTTGTCAGCAAGTTAGAACAAGCTACAAGAAAAATGTGTCCTTTTCAAGTCTAGCAACTAGACACATCAGTCTACTAGGCAAATAGTTTAACCACAGCAGCTACTTATCTCCTTAAAAAAAAATATTCCTCTTCTCCAACTCTTCCAGACAGAAAAACCCAATCATTTTTATCCATACTGCACAAGGAATGTTAGAATACTGAACAGAATACAATATTTCCTTCCTCAGCCTTGCACTTTGACACTGTTCCATCCTTTCGCCAGATCATTTGTCCAGCTTACACAAAACCTCAAAGGTTGGTGGCTCACATTTAAGTCACAACCAACCAGATGTATGGAAGCTCACTGCTCTAGTTCTCTGCAAAGATACCCCCTTCACCCTGACTTTGGGAGAGTGGGGAGGAAGGAGGGAAAAAAGAACAACAAAGGAATAATTTCGCAGATCCCAAGACAATCATGACCAGGCAGCAGTCAATACTTGTTCTTCATGACAGAGAATTATCAAAAACGTAATAAGCAAAGCATTCACATGACTTTTCAAACAGATTTCAGCAACTGGTCAACAGAAAGTCTTGCCAGCATGAGAAAAAAAACACAGACAGTAGGAAGCCCTGCCACTGAGCAGACAAACCAGATCTCTCCCCATGAGCTTGAAGCTGTACCAATGGCTGTCAGTAAGCACTTAGTTACTTCAGGCTCACATCAGACATAAAAACTTGAGAAGGAAGAATTCCAGACATTCATCCACATTACTCATTCTGCAGAACACCTACAATTTTGTTCTACAACATGGGATAAATGGAGCAGAGGTACCATGATGTTGCTTGCTCAAGAAAAACCTGCCCACCTGCAGAACCTGAGGGAGTGTTACCACCTGCAACTCTGAGAAGTAATAAATTATCTGAGCTAAAAAGCTGTAACACAAGACAGAACATGAATTCAAGCAAAGGCTGTGAATGTTCTTGACAGAAATAATCTCACTAAATTTCTCCAGGGGCTACTCTTCTGCGTTTCTCTACTCCCAGCATAAAACAAAAACAAAACAACAAGTCATGAAAAGTTACCATTTATATCTACCAATTGGGTCCCAAAATCCAGGTCGTGGAATGTTACAGGGTCCTTGGGTTGCTTGCTTATAAAAGCTATAGAACTTGAGCATCATTTCATTCGTTGGCTGGAATGAACCTAGTGAAAGCATTGTAGAATACAGTTAAACTGTAATCAGGACTATTAAAGTGTATTTTACAAGCTTAATATTTCTGTGTGAAAATAGCCTGAAGTTTGCTACAGCCTGAGTCACGAGAGTATAATTTCAGTCAATGGAGCACTTCATCTACCATGAACCAGCACCACTGACAATATTTACTTTGCTAACAGCAAGTCCCAGATTCAGTTTAACCTTTACTATTCCTAAGACCAGGCTTCACAACTACAGTTAAAAAAAAATAATCCATAACAAAGCCAAAGTCCTTTCACTCAGTTTAAAGGGTCAGTAAACAAAGTATGTTGCAAGTCCCACAAGCCTCCAAAACTTAAAAAAACAAAACCACCACAACAACCCCAAAATACAGCCTCCCACGGTGGGTTTCTTTACTTTGGGTATTTGACAGCACTTTCAGTAACAGTTTCACTATGTTTCCCATTTTTCTTCTTCTTCCTTTGTGGAATGTGCTTTCGTAGAGGTAGAAAACACAAAGAAGAAACTGCAACTGCTGGTGGGGAAGGTCACAGAGTCACAGAATTAACTAGGTTGGAAAAGGCCTCTGAGATCATTGAGTCCAACCTAAAGTTCCATAACCAATCCTTTGAATCAAATACTTGGAGGTTCGATTCTAGTCACTAGACGTTTACAGTGACTTTTATCTAAGTACTAATTTTCAATCTAATTTTACTTATACCAGATTCAAAGGTGCATGTAAAAAACAATTATTTTTATTACTCCAGTTAAAAAAAAACAACACATTCTGTTGGTTTGTTCTTTACGGTTTCTTGGGTTTTTTTTGTTTGTTTTGTATTTACTTTCTCATCCTGTTAACACTTTCAGCAGAGGAAACTCAAGGGTAACAGCTCTGAAGCTGTCAAATCAGCTTCAGGTTTTAGGGAAACTGAGGCCTTGCCCCTGCGTTCCGGCACCGCGGGGCGCTGCATGCCCCCTCCTCCGGTCGTCGCTCGGGGGAACTTCTGTCCTGGGCTCGGAAGCCACCGCACAGGCGTTTCTTCAGCACAAGCAGACAGCAGGACTAAGACAGAGGTCTCCAGGCTGATCCCCAGCCGCTGCCCACTGACAGGCGGCCGGCCCGGGGCGGCTCCACTGCCCTGGCTTGACCTACTCAGGGGGGCCGCACCACTGCCCCTGCCCGGGTATTGCTTGCCCGGAGAAGTGGCCGCCGGCAGAAGAGCCTCTCCGGCCCCGGGCGCTGCCACCTTACAAGTGCCAGCCGGGCGACCAGGCCCTATGTCACCGGCCTTCCCCCGCGCCGTCCCCCAGGCCGCACTTACCATTTTTGGGCAGGCTCTGGATCACCTTCACGGCAGCCTCGAACCTTGTGGCGTGCACGGAGCCGGTCTCAGCCATGTCCCTGTCCCGTCCCCTCACCGCCCGTCACCTCTCGCACAGCTACCGGGGCCACGTCCGGCGGGGCGGGCTTAGCTCAGCCTCTCTCGTCGCGGCGTCTGCAGCTGACTGCACGGGAGAGGAGCTCAGAGGCGCCGGGCCACAGGCAGCCAACCCCCGGCGGCATCGGGGCGGGGTGCCCGGCCCCCGCCCCGATCCCCCAGCCCTCCACTGCCGGCACAATGGCACAACCCACCTAGTACTTGCGGCCAAACACAAACCACAACAACCACAACTCATCCCTACCTTCACCCCAGCTTCAGACGCCCATGTTATGTCTCTCACAGAAGCGCCCTGCACCGCCCCGAGGCCCCCAAGAGCACGCCGGGAAAGGTAGTCCGCCCGCCGCGGCTCGGCCGGGCCCCATCCGGCTGCTCCGCTTTCGGCGTGCGTGGGCGGTGCCTGCGCCGGGCCTCCCGTGCCTCCCGCCGGGCCTGTCGTGCCTCCCGCTGTGCCCGCCGTGCGTCCCGCCGCCATCGCGGGCTGCTGCTTCTCCGGCAGCCGCTCCCAGGGAACTGTGAGAGCTGCGCAGAGGTCGGCGGCTGGCCTGGGCGGCTAAGCTGAGGCTGAGAAGAAGCCCCTGGGCCAGCCTGTCCCAGTGGCTTCCCAGATGTGATGGCAGAGTCAATTCTGGGGCCCGAGAAGCCGTTTAAGTGCCGTCCGTGTGGACTGAGGAAACAGTTCAAGAATCATGGGATCAGAGAATCACAGAATCATCAGAGTTGGAAAAGACCTTTAAGATCACCGAGTTCAAATGCAACCCAACTACCACAGCTGCTAAACTATATCCTGAAGTGTCACATCCACAGCTTCTTGGAACACCCGCAGGGACAGCGACTCCACTACCTCCCCGGGCAGCCTGTTCCAACTCTCTCCGTAAAAAAATCTTTCCTAATGCCCAATCTGAACCTTCCCTGGAACAACACAAATCCATTTCCTCTCATTCCATTGCTAGGTATTCGAAAGAAAAGACCAACACCAGCCTCACTACAACCTTTTCGGTAGTTGTACAGAGCAGTATCTCCACTTAGCCTTTTGTTCTCCAGACTAAACAACACCAGTTTCCTCTGCCTCTCCTCCTATGGCATGCCCTCCAAACCCCTGACCTGCCTCCTTGATCTTCTCTGAACACACTCCAGGACCTCAATGTATTTTTTATACTGTGGTGCCCAGAACTAAACACAGAACTGAAGCTATGGCCTCACCAGGGCTGAGTTTAGGGGCACAGTCACTTACTCCTGTGGGACACACTGGTTTTGATACAGGACAGGATGCTTTTCACCTTCTAGGATACCTGGGCACACTCCTGGCTCTTGTCCATCAGCACCCCCAGATGCTTTTCCACTGGAGTGCTTTCCAGCCACTCTGCCCCAGGCCTATAGCATTGCCTGGGGTTCTGACCATAGTGCAGGACCCAGCACTTGGTCTTGTTAAACCTCATTCTACTGACCTCAGCCCACTGATTTAACCTGTCCAGATCTCTCTGCAGTGCCTTCCTACCCTCAAGCAGATCAACATTCCTGCTAACTTAGTGTTGTCTGCAACCTTGCTGATGGTGCACTCTACCCCCTTTATTTTTCCATTTTCCTTTCATTGTCTTTCCCCTTGTCTGCTTCCTTCCTCACCCTTCTCTTCAGAGCTTGTATAGATACCATCCCATCACAATGACCAGTTCAAGACATGCCATGTGCCACCCATTTTCTGGACCTCCGTTATCCTCAGGAGATGCCCTGGTAGTCTGCTTAGCCACTGCCTGTCCTCGTCAGAGCCATCCTCCTGCCCACACTCATTCCACAGAGTTCACCTAAATTGCCACTATATTTTTGTGATAGCTTTCATGACTTCTATTTACATTAAAATTTGAAGCATGAGATTTTAAAAGCCTAGAACCCAGGGAGTGACTATTTCTGTGGTACTGGGAGGTGAGGGTAGCTAGCACAACCAGCTAGCTCAGTAGCTAAATAAATGAATGGCCTTATTCAAAGGCACTGAGCATCCAGCGCTCCCCAAAGTCAAACAAAAGTATGCTAAACCAACTGCTTTTGTAGCAAGTGGAATAATTTACCCAGGGAGCAACAGAATGAATTAATAGCCCCTTTGAATAGAATCAAGTACAAGATGTTGGCGTTTGAGTCGCTTCATTTATCTGGTACACAATATATATATTTTAAATTCCTCTGAAGGCTGTTGTGTGCTCACTGTGTATGCCCTCTGGTGGGAAAGAAAAGCTCCAGAGAGGGGGAATTAGAGCAGATCAGCCCCTGTGCTGCTGAGCTGGTACATTCCACAAGGTCAGCAGCCAGCTGGCTAGGGGAGAGCTTTGCTGGAGAGAAGCTGACACTTCCAGAGGTGCTCAAATAGGATTCCACATACAGGGCAAATGATGACCCCGTGTTGCAAACACGACTTGCTCCCTTCATGGGAATGTTGCAGATTAATTTCTCTGAATTCTTCATTTTGAGTGCTAGGTTTCTAAAGCTCTTGCAAGCTTCGTACTATCATCTTTTTTATCCATGAAGGTAGGAATGACAGAAGCTTAGATCAAAGGGAAGTGTTTGTTTGAAGATAAGTGAGTCTCTGTATAAATACGGTTTCTTTGAGCATGCAAGGAGTTATTCACCAGAAAGCAATACAAAAATTAAGGTCCTCTTATGATGCCACCTGATGTGAAAATTCTGTTTACCTGAGAACATCTATGGTGTTTGTCACTTTAATTGATTTAAAAGAAATGCAGACTGCATGTTTATAATGAACATTCCTAGACTTTCACTGGAAATAGGCTTTAAAAGAGATGCAAATGACAACCCATTTAATGGCAGTGTGCAGAAGCAGAAGCTCCCCTCTTTGCACTGAGGATGTGTGAGAGTGTGAGGTCGGCAGATGCCAAATTGAAGTAACCCTAAATAATTGGTACCACCGTGCCCTGACACAAGGATGAAATAGTAAACCAGAGGCAGATTTTTAGCACTGGTGAGCCTGTGAGAACAGATTACAAATTAATAGGTAATTTAGATGCCCACATATAATATTAATTAGCATTGCTTTTAGCTGCCCCTTTGTATACATTTTGCATTCTCATTGCAGTGATGTTGATATGTAGTGTTAACAATAATCAAATGTGGAGTACAGGAGACTCTCTCATGTCTCATTGCAGACATTAAGGAATGGATCTGCAGCTTTATCTCAAGCTGAGGACCTAAACTCCATTCTTTAGGGGACCAACATTATATAATGTCTCTCTGTTGTCTGCTGAATATCTGCTAGGAATCACCATGAAATGTAATTATAGTCTAGGCATTGAACAGGGTTATGTTCCTGTTGTTCTGCAGGAGTGGTCTCCAAAGCAATCATCAGTATGATCAGCTCTTACTGTTTTTTTTTTATCCAGTGGATGAGAAGCTAAGCATTGAGAACTGTGATAGAAAGTGATCAGTTGAGACGTGAGAGAGGAGAGACCATGGTACTCTGCTACCAGTGTGCTTTGGCAGTGAGTGCAGTGCGTGACACTGCTGTCCTCACAGTTTACCTGGTCTTTCACTATCTGCTTACGGGGAGC